>NC_137281.1:110300000-111550000 GCF_054371585.1 Giraffa tippelskirchi
AGAACCGGGGCCATCAAAATGAAAAAAAGGACAAAAGATTCATGAGAAAAATGTGATCTAGGATATTAACACATATATATGAAATCTAGAAAGATGGTACCGACAATCATATGGTAGACTTCTTTACATGTGTTTCATGATTTAGCATTGTTTTTATTTTGAATTATGTGTAAGGGAGGGGACTGTCACCCTTCTGGTGCTATGGGTCTCTAAGTGCATTGATGTGGTGCTGCCTGGACATCTGTATTTTTAACAGGGCTCCATGTGTATTTCTAAGATACAACTGGGACTAAAAAAATTAATACTGTGGATTTAAAGTAATCAAACTCTTGAAGAACTCTGCAGGTATCAATGCCAGTTAAATTACAGAATTGCAGTTGCTGCCAGAACTAGAATAATCATCTCTTTACTGGGGAGAAAACCGAAGTTGGTTTTAATATATAAAATTTTATTTATTTTTATTTTTGGTTGTGCTGGGTCTTTGTTGCTGCTTGGGCTTTTCTCTAGTTGCAGCATGCAGGCTTCTCACTGTGGTGGCTTCTCTTGTTGCAGACCACAGGCTCCAGGGAGCATGGGCTTCCATAGTTGTGACACATGGGCTCAATAGCTACGATTCCCAGGCTCCAGAGCACAGGCTCAGTAGTTGAGGCCCACAGGCTTAGTTGCTTGGTGGCATGTGGAATATACCCAGATCAGGGGTTGTACCCATGTTTCCTGCACTGGCAGGTGAATTCTTTACTAGTGGGCCACCAAGAAAGCCCAAAACCAAAGGTTTTTTAAGGGGTAGGCGATTATTCTAGAAATTTTTAAGGATTTGGAGATTATTCTAGAAAGCTGAGCACTGAAGAATTGATGTTTTTGAACTGTGGTGTTGGAGAAGACTCTTGAGAGTCCCTTGGACTGCAGGAATATCCAGCCAGTCAATACTAAAGGAAATCAGTCCAAATATTCATTGGAAGGACTGATACTGAAGCTGAAACTCCAGTACTTTAGCCACCTGATGTGAAGAACTGACTCATTGGAAAAGACCTTGATGCCAGGAAAGATTGAAGGCAGGAGGAGAAGGGGGCGACAGAGGATGAGATGGCTGAGTAGTATCACCGACTCGATGGACATGAGTTTGAGTAAGCTCCAGGAGTCGGTGATGGACAGGGAAGCCTGGCGTGCTGCAGTCCATAGGGTCGCAAAGAGTCAGAAACGACTGAGCGACTGAACTGAGGAGATTATTCATATTAAAATGATACATCCTTGAGGGGCAAGCCCTTTTGGTTGAGAATCACTGCAAGGATGACAATACTGATGAAAGTAGGTTCTGTGTTGTGTGTGTATGTTGGCTCTGAAAAGAAATTTGAGACTCCCTGGGCCAGAGGGAGCCCATTTCTCTTAGTAATTGTGCATGTAGTAGAACTTATGCTTCCTGTTCTTGAATTTAGTACTCAACATTGAGTTTCTTTTTGAACTGAGAAAGCCTTTGGAAGCACATTTTGTTTTTTACATACTGCAGACCTTCAGTTCCTTACCTAGATTCACAAAGCTCTGAAAGCCAAAAAGTTTTTCTTATAAGTTCACAGCAGAGACATTTGACAGCAAAATCTGAACTGAACTGATATGAGGCTATTGTGGTCTTAATTCTATTTATATCAATGAGTTTGGCTGTAGCAAAATTAATGTATTTGATTATGGGGTGCCCCTCCAGACTTCCTTGGAGGTGTACCAGCTCTGTGATATATGAAACATATTGCCTTTCTAAAATTTGAAAAATTCTGTATTGTGAGATGCATCTGGTCCCAAGGGTTTCAGGTAAATTATAGGTCTGTATAACCTCAAAATTTTTTGTTTATTAAAGCTCCATCCTGAATTTTGGAAACATCATAAAACAATAGGAGAAGCCACGAAAAACCACAGAATTTTCTTCACTCTTCAGACCATGTTAATGTTTCATTTCAGTTTTGCTGGCAAATTGTTTTGTTGAAGAATTCAAAGTAATTCGTGTTGTCATATAGGACATTGAAACATTGCTATGGTTTCTGTCTCCTTCTGTGTTAATTAAGTAAATATTTGGTGAACAAAATGTTTTTAGGATTGACCCCAAGTGCAAAATAATTAGAATGGTAATGAAACAAGCCAACATGATCCTTTAGGGTGATAAAGCAGATAGGGCAAGAGGAGAAGGGGACAAAAGAAGATGAGATGGTTGGATGGCATCACTGACTCAGTGGACATGAGTTTGAGCAAATTCTGGGAGATAGTGAAGAACAGGGAGGCCTGGTGTGCTGTGGTCCATAAGGTTGCCAAGAGTCAGACACGACTGAGCAACTGAACAACAAGGGTGATAGCATCCACTAAGATAGTAGTGAACACACACTTTACACTTCACCAGAGATTGCTGCTGCAAATCAGTTAAGCATGCACTTACTGGGGGTTTAAGAAGCCACACTTGAACAGGACACATTTCCCTTCTCTGTGAAGCTCTTTTAGAGATTCTTAACCCACTTTGACACTTCTGATCAAATCTCACTTCATTCAATTCAGGATGATTCACAGTTTCAAAAGTAGTGGGGAAGAAAAGGGAGGGGGGGATGAATTAGAGTATTAACAGAGTTAAATTTTTCATTAAAGATTTCCTGGACTCTGCAGTCATTCAAGTATCAGCAGCTGTGTAATGTAAGTAGTAGATTTTTTTTCTTTAAGCCAAGATAAGGGAGTCATACTTAGTTGTAAGGTCTGTATGACATTTTAATATATCTGGAATTATTGACTGTGCAGGAAATAACTGCTTGCCTGTGTAAAGATTCCTTTGTTTAAAGCTTAGAGACCTAGAAAATGCTCCTTTGGAACTGACCCCAAATGAACAGAGCGGAAATTTTGCATGATGATTATTACAATCCAGATGGTGAATGGTTACTATTAAAAACACTGGTTTGTAGAGGTCATGAAGACTGATTACCCATGACTCAGAATGGTGAATAAGAATATATCGCCCCTTCTATTTAAAATTAATGACTCAATCAATTAATGTTGAATTATAATGCAGCTCTTTTAGAAGCACCAATAATGCTTGCTTTTATGTCAAATGGATTAATTTTTAATTAGTATTATCATTCACTTTTTGGAAAAAGTAATTCCCTTGGCAGTCTTTGTTTTAGATGTACTCAAATTCACACAATTATAACAGTCTGTGGTTGGAAGTTCTTACATTAAGCATAACTCTGCTTTCCTGTGGCTTGCATCTGTTGAACTCAGTCCTAATCCTTGGGGCCATGAAAGTAAGAATGACTTTTTATATAGACAAAGACCAGTTATAACTAATCTTTCCTCTCCTGGCTGGTGTCCTTCTCATGGGATGCATTCCCCCCAGCAGTACATACGTATTAATATTTCAGAGAGAAGAAATACAGGTTTGTTTTCTGTGAAAGATTGTTCCTTAAATTCAGAACTTTCATTTTTACAGTAGAAGACTTGGAAACCATTTACTATCTGTCTGCTGTGTGCTAAGTCACTTCAGTCGTATGTGACTATTTGTGACCTTATGGACCTTATGGATCCTCTGTCCATGGGATTCTCCAGGCAAGAATACCGAAGTGGGTTTCCATGCCCTCCTTCAGGGGATCTTCCAGCCCAGGGATTGAACCCACTTCTCTTCTGTTTCCTGCATTGGCAGATGGATTCTTTATCACTGAGCCACCTGTAAAGCCTGCTAGTTCCCTGACCAGGGTTCAAACCCAGGCCCTCTGCATGGGAGCATGGAATCTTAGCCACCCATTTATTGGGACCACCAGGGAAGTCCCAAGAAGTGATTGTTTAAAACAATGACTGTTTATAAATGGAAGCCTGTATATGGAGGCACTGAGTAATAGAATTGAAGGCTAACCTCAGGTCCATTCATTCAGTAAGTCATGTAAGTCTTCAAGTTCTCATCTCTTTTTACCTAAACCATCCCTGATTAGACATAAATTCAGGTCATCCCATCATCTTGATGGCCCTCCCCTAAATACAACAGTTAATCCATGTCTCTCTCAGATACTGTACCTGATCTGAATGAGTGTTGCCAGAGACAGCTTAGGCAGAGTGGTACCTGGGCAATCCTGTATTTTCTTCTACCTTTCTAATAATAATAAGTATCCCAACCTATTAGAGTAATAGCTTACATAAAGTAAAATGCCCCCATTATTGTGCTACTTTTCCTCACGATTATAATTTATGAATCTCATAACTTTTACTTGAGAATATTGTTGTTTTCCCTTTTATCTTTTACTAAACATAACAGTTTGTGTGGTACTATAAATTTAAAATCAAAAGATTGCCTCCCTTGCCCAATCCCTTTACCTTTCTCAGCCTCAATTTCTTCATTTGAAAGTAAGACCTCTGGACCAGATGTGCCTTTTTTGTGCTCTGTGTGGGTTTTATAGATACATAAAAAGTGATGGGTTTTATCATTGTTAATTCAAAGTGTGAGATGTGTGACTTGAAGGTATTATTATTTCCTCTTTCCTACAATATCCCCGTAGAACTTAAATATATGTATTTTTAATGATAAGTGAGTTCTTTAAACCATAAAGCCTTTAATAGAAAAGGAAGAGGAAGTGTGTAGTAGTGTTGCTAATTGTTGTGTGTGAGAATGGTCTGGTAATGGAGAGCTGAAAGAGAGCCACCTGGGTGGTCTGTGAAGAGGAATGGCTTAGTCTAGAGCCTGCCTATTGCTCTGCAAATGGAATCTTGATTGTATTTCTCAGAGCCTTACCCTTAATAGTGCCTTTTAGTTGGTCAGACATGACCATCCAGGTTGTGTAATGTAGGTATTATATAACACCAGGCCAGCCTAGGCCCTCCAGGAGGTAACACTGTAATGGGCTGAATGTGTTATGTTCATATCCAAAATTCAGTTGTTGAGACTGTAACCCACAAGGTGATAGTATTAGAAGTTGGGGCCTTTGGAAGGTAACTAGGTCATGAGGATGTGGCTCTCACAAATGAGATTAGTATCCTTACGAAAGAGACCCTGAGAGATCCCTTGCCTACTTCCTGCATGTGAGGACACCACAAGAAGGCACCATTTGCCCACGAAGAAGTGGGCTTTCACTGGACAGATCTGCTGGCACCATTGTCTTGGACTTTTCAGACTATAGAACTATGATAAATAATTTATTGCTTGTAAGGCATTGTGTTTATGGTATTTCTGTTACAGCAATCCAAATAGACCAAGACAGTCACCCACTCAGAAAATTCCCTTGCTGCCCAACCCTGTCCTCTGAAATTTTGTTGGAGTCCTTCCTTTGGAGAAAGGATTGCAAGTATTACCTGTGGATTAATTTGCACAAGTTTATTTACCAAATCAGCAAAAGGGTAGGATTGAATTACTGAGAAATTATAAATATCCAGTAAAAAATGCTATATAGATATAAAGGATTAAAAACAAGATATTATTTTGAAAAAGGAAGAGGCAAATTAGAATGATAACCAAATCTTCCAGAAATAAAAATAATGGGCAGCCACAATACAGCTAAAGGAAAAATTAGTGAATTGGTAAATAGAACTGACTCATTGTATTCCCTGGAGTGCAGCAGAGAAAAAGAGATGGAAAATATAAAAGAGAAGTTAAGCAACATAGAGCACTGAGAATATCTAACATAATTCTAATCTAAATCCTAGAAGGAAGGAATAAAGAAACGGTTGATACGTTCCAGAAGAATTTCAGAAAGATTTGATTTGATAATTGTAGAAAATAAGGCTAGTCCAGGGCTGGATAAATAAAAATAAATCCAAACCTACCACACGTTGGGTTGAGACTGTAGCTGTGCAAATACAAAGAGAAAAAATTGAAAAAAAGAGACAGCTGACGCAGGATCAGCAATTAGCAGAATTCTCTGATGGTTCCCTGGAGGCAATGACGCATCTACAAATACGTTGTTGAGGGAAAACCAACTGTGTGCCTGGTTGTCTTTTTTTTATCTTTTGGCCACACTGTGCAGCATGTGGATCCTTAGTTCTCTAGCCAGGGATCAAACCCGTGCCACCTGCCTTGGCAGCACAGTCTTAACCACTGGACCACCAGGGAAGTCCCAGTGCCTAGTTGTCTTTAATCGGCTAAATTATCATTCAAGAATGAAGGTTAAATAATCCTGTTTTTCAGGGGGAAAAATGGAATCCTTTCTTTAAAAATCACTAAGGGATGACCTTCAGGAAAAAGGAAGTTGAACCCAGACAGGTGTATCTGCAATGATTTGTTCCATCACAAATAAAAGAGAGATTGTTAGCAAAAAATGGCAAAATGTTGATATCTGCTCAATTCAGGTGATAAGGACATGAATGTTTATACGATTATTTTTCACACTTCATGTACACAAAACATTTCACATTTTAAAAAAAGGAAGTGAGGGAGGAAGAAAAGGGAGAGAAGAAAAACATGGCTTGGTGGCTGTGATAATATTTGGACTGGAGGACTGTTAGCACAGATGGAGAAGTTGGATACCCTCATCCCTGGATGAAGGGAGCCCAGAACACAGAAGAGCTTTCTTTCTCTTGGGAGCTCCATGCACTCTAAAGAAAAGATAGACCTGCGAGAGTGGGGGCGCTCCTGGTGAGACAGGGGGCTGTGGGCAGATGTTGAGTGACTCAGGGTCTTGGCAAATGTCAAGGAGGGAAAGCAGGAGAGAGGGGGTCGGACCAAATACACCATGGACCCCACGCCTGGGATGTCTGTTAAACAAAGCAAGATGAAACCTGCATGGGGCTTCTCTCCTCACTGCCCCGCCCAGGTAACTAACTGGCAATGGAAAGAAAAAGGAACAAACCTACCAGGGGAGGACAGTGATGGAGACGTGACAGGTTTGACTAACTGGTTTGGCAAACCAGATAGAGCTGCCGCTTAGATGGTTTCAGGAGGGTTTGGAGGATGCCAAAGAGGAGTGAGCAGCTGGCACTGAGGAGCACTGGAAGCCTCAGAGGATAAAGAAGGCCACGATTGGGATGGAAGTGAACAGAGGAGACTACATCAGAAGTCTTAAAATGAGTGATTCCGTCCCCATCTCGCCTCTCTAGGCTCCCAGAGCTGGCTGATCTCCTTTCTCTGGACGTTGAAGAAGGCAGGTGTGCAGGGCTGTGATGCTTGAGGCAGTTAGTGCTCTGGAGAACTTGACCGCAGCTTGTGCTAAAAAAGGGAAGCTGTAAGGGGGAATTAACATTTTAATGAAGCAGACCCACGTCTGCTTCCCCTTCTTTCCTCAGGCTCCCCAGACGCTGAATGGGCATTCTTTTCCTCTGGAGAAACTGATTTTCCCAAGAGGTTTCTACCATTTGGAGGTGTCAGCATTAGAAGTTTCTGACATTGGAGGGTCTCCCAGCAAAAGTGGCTGGGTCTGATTCGGACACGGGACGGCACTGCAACAAAGGGGACCCATGAACTCGGGAGATGAGGCCCCTCGTTTTCCAGAGCAAGGAACTCAGTCCCAGGGAAGGCGGGCCTGCCCAGGAGAACACGGCAAAGAAGTCAGACATCTGCTACTGCACATAACGCAGGTGCTTGTTCTCTTGAAGACAGAAAGCCTGTAAAATAAAAATAAACCAAGTCAGACCACGTTGAAGGCAGCATCTGAAGAAAGTTCTTTTACTTTCAGGTACAAATGGTTCAGTCATTTAAACTAGGCTATCAAGGTATGGTCTAGCCAAGGCTCTGGGGGACCCACTTTAATGAATTAGATAAAAGTTGATTCATATCTCATATAGTGATTGGTTGCCAATTGCTGCTTCCAAGGTAATTGAGAATGCTTGAAAGGTAATTTAAGTGATAATTTACCCTCTTAATTAGCTCTACCTAACTTTTTAATTTCATTGATAGAGCCCAGGCCTGGCGTGAATCACTTCAGTGATCCATGCTAAGAAGGTTTTCTGGGTTAAGAAAATATTTCTGGATCTGATATGGTCTGACTGGAATCGGATTCAAATCCGGAAAACTTCTGGCCTTCTGCGGACCTTCATTAGTATTTCCACTGGCAGCCCAGCCCCAAGCTTATTTCAGTTTAGCCACTGATTAAACATTTCCACTGGAAATATCTACCTCTTTCAAGCAGAACCCACATATTGGAAACAGACATGTCTTTGGGCTGAGCTGATTAATTAATAAAGAAACCAAGGCTTTGGGTAGTTAGCTTATTGCTTCTAGAAACATTTGCTTTTGATTCAACTTCTTTGTCAAAACAGAGATAAACATGGATAATGTGGCCTCCCGTAGAAAGATAATCTTCTCTCATTTGCTCTATGAGGAAGCTTGCCGTGTCTTTTATTCTTCCTGGGACAAAAGACATAGGGTGCAAAGAAATGCTGCACGTCTACTTCCATGGTGGTCCTTGTCTTCATGGGCTGATCACCCAAATGGGAGTCCCAGTCCAGAGACCCTATCCAACACAAGGCCTTTGTGGAGAGTATGATTAGGGGCGATGCTGACAAATCTCCATGACCTGCGTTCAATTGCACTTTAAAAAAAAAAAGACATTCATTATTATTTTTACTTTTTGTTTTGGCCATATCACACAGCATGCAGGATCTTAGCTCCCCAATCAGGGATCAAACCTGTGCCCCCTAGCAGCGGAAGCCTGGAGTGTTAACCACTGGACCACTGGGGAAGTCATTGCACGTTTTGATTTTCACTTCTGTTCCCTGAAATTCCCCTTTTTAAAATTTGCCCCCTTTCCCAGTTGCCAGCTACCAAAGAGAAGACACTCTGCACTCACCTACCTGGACATGAAGCAAGGCCCATCACACTGCTTGTTGGGTTTGCCTGGGCTACCCCACTCAGAGAACGTGGCAGCTGGTTAGCCATTGCAGAAGAGAAGAGCTACTGGGATTTGCCTTCAAGATGCTGCTTTTCTGGAAGGTGGGCATGACCCGAGGCCACAGCTGCACAGGCCTAAGAGAGAAGCGCCGGTATGCAGTGGGAAGGCCTGGGTAGGGGACTCGGGGCTGCCCTCACCTCTCTGAGCCTGTCCACCTGATGGGGACCACACAGTTTGGTTCTGAAAGCCCTTATTTATTGCCAGATCACAGTAAGCTTGGAGGTATGTCTGTCCTTGGTGATATTTAGATGCCTTGCTAGGGATCAAACCTGGCCCTTATTTATTGCCAGATCGCAATAAGCTTGGAGGCATGTCTGTCCTTGGGGATATTTAGAGGCCTTGCTAGGGATCAAACCTGCACCCCAGAAGTTGTTATTACAGGTGCATTAAAGAAACAGTGAGCCCCAACCATGGGTCAAATCCTGTGCTGGGTGGGGATGCAGGGGTAACCAGTCTCTGCTTATCGGGGCTATTTGGCCAAGAGAAGCACCAAGGTGAGGAAGAAACAATCAGATCTAACGAGACATCATTTTCATTGCTCTTGAAATTTTGAGAATAGTTTCCCCATTTTAATTTGTTGCCATAAAATAAACATGTTAATATATGCATAATTATCATTAATCTAAAGAATTATACACTTCAGAATTAAATTAGGAAGCACAGTCTTACTAATACAGAAAGAAAATGGATGGGCATGCTGACAAAGTTACCTTTTATAAATGCTGAATTGGCTTCTTGAATTAAAATAATCATATGTGTCTCTTGAAGCAATAGTTACACTGACAGTTTATAAATGCTAATGAAATTCCTCCCAGATCAAGCAGCCAGGCCCTTAGATTGGAGGCATTTAATTTTAGGAAAGATGAAGTTTAATATTAATTAATCATTTTAAGTTATTTTTACATGATTTATAGTGTTTTAGTAAGTGCTCCAAAGAAAAGCCAAGTCTTTTTGCAAAGAGCATTTGATGTTTTCAAATCTGTTATTTAAAAGTTGTGCTTTTGGTGAATTTGGATGTTGTGTCCTCTTGGGAATACATACCACTGTTTTGTGTACGGTTTGATTTTGGTCTTCAAGTTTCTGAGTATGTTTGTGTAATTTGGGTTGGAGATACATTTCTAAAGACACCTTTGCATGAGAACATTTTGCTGAATGTAATTACTGCAATCTTTTCCTTCTAAGCATTTACTTTATATTTCCGCAGTATTGTTTATTCTTTCTCCTTCGTTTCTTATTTTGTTTATTTGGGTCCTCTCTCTTTTCTTCTTGGTGAGCCTGGCCAGAGGTTTGTCAACTTTGTTTATCCTTTCAAAGCACCAGCTCTTGGTTTTTAAATTTTTTTCTAGTTTCTTTAATCTCTATTTTATTTATTTCTTATCTGATCTTTAACATTTTCTTCCTTCTGTTGATTTTAGGTTTTGCTTTTTCTTCTTTTTCTAATTCTTTCAGGTCGAGTTGTTTATTTGAGATTTATCTTGTTTTATGAGGAAGGCCTATATTGCTATGAACTCCCCTCTAGGAATTAATTGCTTTTGCTGCATCCTGTAGATTCTGCATATTTGTATTTTTGTTGTCATTTTTCTCAAGGTAAATATTTTTAAATTTCCTCTTTGATTTCACTGTTGACCCATTGGTTTCTTAGTAGCTTGTAGTTTAGTCTCCATGTAATCATTTTTTTTTTCTCATTTCATTTTCAGTGGTTGATTTCTAGCTTCATGCCGTTGTGGTCAGACTAAGCATTACTTTAATCTGACTTTTCTGAGTTGAAATTCTATTGGTCTTTAAAAATATTTTTTATTCAGTCAGCTTGCTCTGGTTTAGGGTACTTTGGAAGTGGGCTGTCCTTACCAGCAGTGATAATACTTACAAAGGAGACAGTAAAGCAAGGTGGAAAGATCCCAGGCTTTTCCACTAGACGGGTGTGGTGTGTATCCCTGCACGATCATTTAGTGGCTCTGTTTAGTGTCCTTAACAATAAAACGGAAATAATAATCCTGCTTCATGGAGGTGTTGGGAAGTTTAAACAGATTATGTAGGGAGTCTGACAAGGTGCTCAGCGCTCAGAGGAACCAAGTATAAGATGACAAATAATTAAATCCCAGTGGTCTTTGATCTTCTTATCTGATCCAATATTCCTGTTAACTATCCATATTCAAATGCTGTTATTACATTTAATTGGTTGTGTCAGTATTGAAAAACCATGAAAAAAATAATTGTAAAAATATAAACAAAGATTAATAATACTTATATAAATAATTCCATTTTGATGACAATTTTAAACTTCCATGAAAATGTAGGCTCACTTCCGTGCATGCCCACAAAATAGGAAGAGTGCGTCTGCTTGAAGCATTATTGGAATCTATTTCACAGGAATGGGTGTGCGTGGCAGAGTGGATTTTATGCTTTAAAGGGACTGATAAAAAGACCAAAACGCTTTGCAAATGAAGTGATGTGTTTTAAAAAGAACAGCCACTATTTGTCTCGGTTTTCAGACCTCCGATTTGAAAGGGTTGTGCCTGGATTAGATGCCCAGACTTGAAAGTTCCCTGAACCAGGAGAACCATGTGAGAAACACATCAAAGGAGCCAGCCTTCCCCAAACCCAACTTCATTGTTTTTCTTGGAGATGGAGAGAGCTGCTGTTCAGAAAAATTTCCAAGGTTTCTGTGATTTGTTATGAATTGAAGGTCATTCCCTGGACTGGATTGTAGGAGGGACCGGAATCTGCTTGCCAGTCAACGTGGAAGCAGATGTGTGCTGGCAGTTTTGTAGTGGAGGAAAGAAAATCTGGGAGAAAAACTCAACTTGGCTTGTGGGTGGTTAGGTTTCATTTTGCGTCTCTCCAGACGGTCTTCCCCTCATTGTCCACTAGAGGGCGCCCAGCTATCAGCTGTGCCTGTGCTCCAAGTAGGGGTCTTTACCCGTCCTGGTCCAAAGAGACAGTTGTGGTCAGCTACAGACTTGAGAGGATTCTGGGTCCAGCCTGGGGTCCATTGCTTCCTCAAGAGGTCACCCTCAGACTCCCTATTGAGGGTGGAGACCGTGAGGGCCCTACACTTCAGGACTGGGATTTCAGAAACCCCAGTGAGGTTTTTTCATTTTCAGTTGTCTCTCTTTGTTTCAGAAGGGCACTGCAGGGGTGAATTATGACAGATTCCAGGGCTTCAGGGACTATATTTCCTGCACCCCAATTGCCAGACCCCTCCAAACACATATGTCCTTATGGGAGCAATAGACTGGAATATTTGAAACCAGAACTCCAGAAAATCAAGAACAGATGTTTTCCCTGATCAGGGCAAGCCCTGTCACGGAGCCCCTGGGTCTCCCCGCCCCCTGCCAGTGTTGCTGTGGGTGAGGGTGATTACTCTTGACTTAGAGTTCTAATTAACAGGTCACCGTTTCATAAGTGGGCTCCCACTCTGCATGCTTTATAAACAGGAGGATATGTGATAAATGTCTCTCCACTTTGTTTCTCCTGGCTCTGTGTTTGAGGACCTAATTTTGAGCCACCTGCCCCTGTGATACTTCTGCCACTTTGCAACATTTGATGAGAATGACTGGGAGCCTAGTTTCCACTGCACTTTGTGCTTTACAACATAATTTTGCCCGCATGTTGTTTGATAGGCATGACTCTGGAGCCCTCCCACTTCACAGATGAGAAAAACAAGGCTAAGAGCAAGTAAGTGCTGACACTCCAACCTGAACTCACATAATCTGATTTGAAAGGGATTGCTCATGTTTGGGGTTGACTTCAGAGAAAACCTCTGTCTCTCTGACCTTCACATGTGCATTAGCAGGAGATTGTGACATCCCTCCAGATCCTCTTCAGAAAATGGCAGCAATATCTTTTTCCTGGGAAGGTTGAAGGACATCCTTCCTTGAGGCAGGAAGATTAACTGGACAAACCCTGGAGGTAGTTTCTAACCATACTGATACGAATCATTCCCTTTTAATGCAAGAACATTTATGGATAATTGTATGAAAACAGGCAATTTCCGGTCCAATTAATAACTACCGTGGACCCTTTTATGAGGTGCTCATCCCTATGATAGGTTAAAAAATTGTTTTCGGCTCTGAGACTTCACTGTTTTGGAACCAGCTTCTGACCCGTGTGGAAAGTGCAGTTCTCTCAGTGGCCACAGGGTAGCGGAGTGACTTAAGCTTCTTACCAGCCTTTCAATGTCAGGACATAAAGCTAGGCTTTCCTCACAGGGAGCAAAATGCAGCAACTAGGAGTTTGTTTAGAGTAACCTGGACTTCATGTTTATAAACCTCTTAAAAATGGAACAGAAAGATCTCTGGTTCCAGAACATCAGTGTCAGGAAGGAGTGAGATCAATCTACTGCTTGATTCTGAAGCTGTAGAAGAGGACCTTGGAAGCCAAGTCAGACACACCTGGTGACCCTTGACCTGGAGGATGCTGAGCAAGCTCTGTCCTGGAGAATTCCACGTCCCCTTCCATCTGAGCTTTCTTTCATGGGGTTTTGCTTTTTTAGATTGTTGGCTCAGACGGTGAAGAATCTGCCTGCAAAGCAGGAGCCTCAGGTTCGATCCCTGGGTTGGGAAGATCCCCTGAGAAGGAAATGGCAATGCACTCCAGTACGCTTGCCTGGAGAATCCCATGGACAGAGGATCTGGTGGGCTACAGTCCATGGGATGGCAAAGAATTGGTCACAACTGAGCAACTGACACTTTCATATTTTAAAAATTTTTACTTCTTTTATTTTTGGTTGTGCTAGGTCTTCATTGCTGCTTGGGGCTTTTCTCTAGCTGTGGTTCTCAGGCTTCTCATTGCTGTGGCTTCTCTTGTGGCAGAGCACAGGCTCTAGGGAGCACAGGATTCAGCAGTTGCGGCTCCCGGGCTCTATAGCATGGGACCAACAATTGTGGCCCATGGACTTAGTTGCTCTGCAGACTAGTCATCGAATCTGTGTCTCCTGCATTGACAGGTGTATTCTTTTACCACTGAGCCACCAGGGAAGCCCTGTCCCCATTTTAAAACTCATTATTTATTAAAGGCTTAAGTGTGTATAAAGTAAGGAGGGAGGATAGTGCACAGTCCAGCCCAGATAGAGCAACAATCCATTTCTGAATCCCAAATTTGGATGTATGTTTCTAACATGCATGGCTGTATTTAAGGGAATGATGAGAGAATCTTTCAATGCTTTGGACTCCCTGGGACATGCAGGCACTGTGCACGCATGCATGCATGCATGCACACAATGGGAGCATAGAAGCCCCTTCCACCTGCATGCCCGCTGTGAGCTGCGCCGTGCAGGTGTGAGCCATTGTCCCTGGATGCTTCCGGCCCTACTGGGCTCCCACAGGTAGACGGAGAGGACAGGAGCTGGATGGATCCCACGGAGGCCTGCAGAGAAGCCCTGGGCTTTCACCTCCTGCAGTTTCGCCAAGCCCGGATGCCACTATATAAAGACAGCAGAGGTTTAGTGCCATTAGCTCTAGGCCTCTTGGCAAGATTAGCAGAAGCAATGTTGAAATTCACCATGGGAACATTTTTCAAGCACAACTTGAAGGATGGAGGAATCTCAAACATTTTTTGTTGAAGTGATTAATATTCATCTTCTCAACTTTGAGATCATAGACTTGTGTGTGCGCCTGCGTTTGTGTATGAGACACACACGTCTGTAACACACACACAGAACGGGGGAGGTGTTGCTGCTGAAGTCTCAGAACAGAGACTGTATATTTAGCTTCTTCCCTCCTCCAGTATTTGCTTTTGTGTCCATGTTTATGTCATTTGTTTATTAATCTTTTATAGATATTCAGAGAACACCTACTGTGTGCCTCAAAAATTAAAATGAATCAGAGCCATGCTTATTTTTAGAAAAAGACCCGTGGGAATTGGTCCTTTATTTGGTAGGAAAAGCAGGGCTGTGCCGTGTGGCTGAGCATGTGAGGCTGGGGCGAGGCTGCCTGGCTGTGAATCTGGCCTTGACTCTTCTTGTCTGTGTCACTCCCTTAGTTCTCTCATCCCAGTACGTGGATGAGAGCAGTCCTCACATCAGTGAACCGTTGTCAGGACAAATCAATGAGCATAAAGAGCTTTTCATCGCGTGTGTACAAAGAACTCAATGAATACATAGCCTTCCTAGTCTTCCCTCTCTTTGTCACCTGAAATTTTCTGGGATTCTTAAAAAAAAAAAGTTTATGTATTTATTTATTTCCCCAAGAACAGAGAATAGCTACCCACTCCAGTATTCTTGCTTGGAGAATTCCATGGACAGAGGAGCCTGGTGGGCTACAGTCCATGGGGTTGCAAAGAATTGAACATGACCGAACAACTAACACTTTCACTTTTTATTTATTTGGTAGTGCTGGGTCTTAGGTGCAGCATGTGGGATCTAGTTCCCTGACCAGGGATCAAACTTGGGCTCCTTGCATTGGGAACGTGGAGTCTTAGCCACTGGACCACCAGGGAAGTCCCCCGGGATCTTCTTTAACAGACATCCTCCATGTGCTTATGGTCCAGCTAAGGGGGACTGCAGATGAACTGGGCACAGGATCTCCTGGGAGCTGGGAGAACTAAGGTGACACACCTTGGTGGCCATCAGGAAGGGGTAGGTGGTGACAGAGTGAGCTCAGAGATGACCCCGTCGCTCTGGCCAACTAGGTGAGGGGTGACAGAGGGGGCTGTGGCCCCAGGTGTGATTGGGTGGCCTGGCTGGGAGCCTACATCCTCCTGAGGCATCGCTTCTGTGTCAGAAACTGAAGTCCTCTAAGGAGAGTGTGACCTTCAGAAACAAAGAGGGCCCTTCTCCCATCACCAGGATGATAGGGCATCAGGGGCTGTCCTTGAGAGCTGGACTGAGCTCACGTTTCTGGGAGAGCCCCAGGTCGGGGAGCCCCATGTGGCCTTCCAGGGCCTGGTAATGGGGACACAGACACCCCCAATAGGGTGCTGTGTGCATGTGTGAGCTGGGGCTTCCCAGGGCCACACCTGCCCCAGGGGCTGAAGGTGTGTGTGGGGGGAGCTGTGTCCTGAGTTCCCTGGCTCAAGTATGGGGGAACCCAAGTGCTGGTTAGTGGGTGGGCCAGTTCCCCTCAGGGCAGCTCCCAAGGTCTGTGAGCTGAGACCCACTGGGCCCTCCTCTGGCCTAAGCCCAGGACCACAGGGGCTGATGGGCAGTGAGTGATCCTGTGGGCAGAGAGTGCCAGGCAACAGGGGGGCACCTCAGAAGTATCTGTTGGACAGAGGTGGAGACAGGATGAGGGAGACAAGGGAGACAAGGCCCAGAGGGGTGGGGAGAAGCCCCACAGGAGGGCAGGGAGCAGGCCTGAGTGTCTGGTTACTCTTTGCTGGCCAGGCGGCCTCAAACAGCTTCTCTCACCCTTCAGGGCCTCAGTTTTCAAATCTGTAAAATAGGGAGAAAAACTGCCATGCTGCCTTCCTCACTGGGCCTGGCCAGTGTCGGTGTGTCCAGCTGGTGTGTCTGGGCAGTGTGATCCCTGAAGAGAGGATCTACTCCGTGGGGCTGGCTTGTCGGCAGTGTCCAGCCAGGCCTTCCCACTGTGTCCCCTGCCTGCCTCCAACTCCCTGTCTCCCTGGGTGAGAGCACCCATAGTGTCCCCAGTTTGTCTATTCTCATTACACAGCCAAGCCACAACTTCCAGGAGCCAAGTTCAGGTGGCTTTTGAATTTGGCTGGCTCTGATCTCAGTAAACTTCTTAGCCCATTCCCTGACCATGTCCTGCTGCCTTACAGAGGGCTTTCTGGGGCCCCACATTCTGTGACACCCTTTCCTTAAGCCAAATACATAGACTCCTCAGTTTCCTGTGCTGGCCGTCTAGCTGACTGGGCGTGCTGATATCCTGGGTAGAAGCCCCTAAGCCTGGGGCCCCTCCCACCCACACCCAGCCCAAAGCACATTTTCCTCCAGCACCTGGAGCTTAAAGTCTGCATAAAGGGAGATCTGTGGTGCTCATGGGCTTCCCTTGTGGCTCAGCTGGTAAAGAATCCGCCTGCAATGTAGGAAACCTGGGTTTGATCCCTGGGTTGAGAAGATCCCCTGGAGAAGGGAAAGACTACCCACTCCAGTATTCTTGCCTGGGAAATCCTATGGACAGAGGAGCCTGGTGGGCTACAGTCCATGGGGTTGCAAAGAGTCAGACTCGACTGAGCCACTAAGCACATAGGTACGGTGGGGCTCAGGGCAGGGCCAAGGGGGCCCTCCACTCCTCAGGAGGCTCTTCCCTGGCATTGGTCACGCTGCCTGTGTTTCTATCAATCACCTCCTTCCAAGATCACGGTGACAACCCTGGCTGCATCCCTCTCCCTGGATTTCTCTCCTGAACCCCATGTCCTACAGGCCCTCTGACACAGGCAGATGCCAGGTCCTGGCTGGGTCTAGAGGATGCAGCTGTGACCAAGATGTGTGGCCATCAACCAGGTGCTCAATGGCTGGTTGGTGGAGAAGGGGAGAGACTGCTTTACCTCTGGCCTCATTCTCGCATCTATAAAATGGGTTTTCCTCTGGGTCCCTCAGCTGAGTAACCCCAGCCATCCTGGTGTTCCTCAGGTCTGCTGATGCTGGACCACTGCTCATCGCCGTTGATGAGTCTTTACTTAGCACTTCCTGTGTTCCCCGTGCTGGGCTGGTGCTGGGGGAATTTGCAGTGAGCAAGGCCATTTCCCCATGGAGCTTCTGGTCTAGAAGAAACCCAAAACAACATAACTATTCATCAGAATGGGGGCAGCTCCATCATTGTTAGACTTGCTGTCCCATGGCCCTGCTGCTTCTTGGGAAGTCTGGGTCTGTCCTGTGTGCATGAGCCCCTTTTGCTTATTTGGTTGGTCTCATGTAGCCCCTCTCCACTGGGGTCCCTCCTGGGAACCACAGAACACAGATAATAATCTAAGTGACAATTTTCTCCACTCTGCCCGCGATGGTTCCTAACGAGGACTGCTCCGGATGCACAGGAGAGCAGTGAATTCACTACGTGCAGCTGATGCCTTAGGGCACGAGGCTTTTTCTTTTTTCCTTCTTCTTCTTCTTTGCTCCTTTGTGACACATGCTTCCATTTTCTAAACTGTGAATGTTGGTTTCCCTTGCTTCCTGGCTCTTCTGAACCTTTTATTTTTTAATCTCCCTGCTTGGATTATTTCTTCTCTCCTTTATTTCCCTGAGCACAGAGGGAGAAGCAGAAACACAGGGCAGAGACGGGGTACTTTCATTAGTGATGGGTGACGACTCTGCTTGCTTTGAAAGTCTGCACATGGAGGGGGTGGGATCCAAGACAAACACACGTTGCCATCTGTAACTCAACCAGGATTTTTTTTTTCTGGTTAACCATGAAGAAGAACCTAAAATTCAGCGAATCTCTGTCTTGTGCCCCTCCCTCCACTGTGGCTGACTTTGTAAGAGAACACAGTTCTCTGTCCCGTTTCTCTTAAAGGCAGCTTCTCCATCCTGCCTTTAAAGCATTTGAATTTTAGCCTTTTTTTTTTTTTTTAAAAAAAAGATAATATATGCCCATAACCCAACCCTCAGCAAGATGCAAAAGTGTGGGCAGACCAGAAGCAAGATGCTCGTCTTCAAGCAAGATGCCTTCCTTGAAGCTGAGTGTGGCCTCTGTACCCTACACTGAATTAAGTCTCAGAAACAGAAATTTAATTTTGGGTGAAGTATTAATAGAAAAGAATAGCTTTATTACTCTGCCAGGCAAAGGGGGCCACAGTGGGTTAATACCCTCAAAAGTATGTGTCCAAGCTGGAGTGGGTAGTGAGGAGTTCCACAGTAATGGTCCGAAGAGGGCGTGATCAGCTCGTGGACATTCTTCTGATTGGTTGGTGGTGAGGTAATTGGGAATCAGCATCATCAACCTTATGGTTCTAACACTCTGGGGTCTACATGCTTGTGGGCCGCATACCCATCTTTAACCGCTAACTTCTCACACCTGGAGGGGGTCTCAGTCTCAGCAAAACAGCTCAAAGATATTGTTGTGTGAATCCCTTGATGGGGAACCAGGACTTTGCTCCATGGCTACACTATTGATTTTCTTGATTATTTCTCCCTTGTCTCTAACCCCGTCCCTTCCATAATTAGCAATTGTTTGAACCCATCTGTCGGAACTCAGGGAAGGTCATGGAGGCTGAATGAAGCCTGTTTCCTATAATCAAGGAGATGGGGAGACACAGAAAGGTTTTTGTGCCCAGGAGCCCCACAGGGTCCTGCTCTGTATCATCTTGGCTTCCCAAGCCACCTCGCTCCCCTCTCCCAGGAAATCACCACCCACCACCAGCTTCCTTCTTGGTTCAGTTCTCCAGACAAGTATGAGTGATGGATCAGAACTGACAGGTGATATGAAATGAACTGGCCATTCTGGGTGGAGAGGAAGCCAGGGCAAAATGGTGGCTGGGCAGATGGAGGCCTTCTGGCTGATGGTGGGGTTCATGGACTGACTGTGGGACTGAGAGTCTCTGGTCATGGGTGGCAGTCCTTGGGGCCATTGCTGTGCTTCTTTCTCGTTCCTCTCTGAGTGTCTGCCCACTTCTGCAGGGGCTGGACCCTGTCCAGTGTGGGCCAAAGCCATGGTCCATAATCTCTGTAGCCTAGCAGCTCTCTGGCCATGGGTAGAGTGTCGGGAGGACAAGGAGCTAAGCAGAATTTCCTTCCAAAAATGCTTGACCGAGCTCTGGTTTTGGAGCTGAAAGGGGGCTCTGCAGGTGGAAGACAGTGATTTGTTATTGTTATTGTTTAATATTCATCAAGTGCCTGTAATATGTTGGACGACATTGAAAAAGATTCGTGGCTCGTCAAATTAAACTGAGCTCAGAACTGGCCTGGTGCCTCTTGGTCTCTGGCAGGCCAAGTTCTGGTGTCTTCTCTTTGTCCACAAGAATGACCTCACAAGCAAGAAATGAGAAGCCCCCATCAACATAGCCCTGCTGATAATTCTCCTTAGAAAGGACATTGTTTCTCATTATTTTCTCTACCTCAGGAATACTTTTACCCTCAAGAATGAGAGAACCTGGGACTTCCCTGGTGGTCCAGTGGTTAAGACGCCGCACTCCCACTGCAGGGGGTTGAGGTTCAGTCCCTGGTTGCAGAATTCAGATCCTGCCTGCCACAGGGTCAAAAAAAATATCATAAAAAAAGAATGAGAGAACCAGAGAGGGAAGGTGACCTGAAAAAGCGACAAAGCAAATCAGTGCGAATGACATCCTTGAGCCAAACCTGTGACATCAGCAAAGCTGGCCTGCAATCCTTCCCTCACCTTCTTCCCAATTGGGATGCTCCCTCCTTAAGACACACAGGCTCCTCATTCTCCCTCCCCTTTCAAGACCATCTGTCAGAAAATGGTTACATGTGCGTTCACACTAGAGAGTAAAGGACTGAGGCACTATGCCAGGTATTTTTACCTCCATTATTTTGTTTAATACTCTCAATAACCCTTCATGGAAAATGCTGAGATTCACCACATTTTACAGGTGAGAAGACACAGCATTCAGTCATCTAGTCAACAGGTAGGAGGAGCCAAGGTGCATCACCACTGCCCTCTAGGTACCACACCTGGGCGGTTTACCCTGCAACAAAGCAGAAGAGCTTTAGGCCTGTGAGTTCAGCCCTAGCTGAACATTAAAATCACCTGGGGGGGGGGGGGCAGCTTTCAATCATACCTATGCCTGAGTCCCTTTCCTGTGACTCAGATTTAATTGGTGGGGGCAGGGAGGGTGCCTAGAGTTGCAAATACCTGCTAATGAGTGGGGGAAGGGGCAGGCACACTCAGTAGCTCAGTCGTGTCCAACTCTTCACGACCCTATGGACTGTGGCTCACCAGGCTCCTCTATCCATAGAATTTTCCAAGCAAGAACACTGCAGTGGGTTGCCATTTCTTTCTCCAGGGGATCTTCCTGACCCAGGGATCCACCCCAAGTCTGCTCCTCCTGCACTGTAGGTGGATTCTTTATCTCTGAACCACCGGGGAAGCCCTGGGAAGGGGGAGGAACAGCAAACACAGGAGGAGGTGAGAGTTGCCTTTGGGAAGATTTTCTCCAAGAGAGGAGACAGTGTCTATTAAAGAAAGTCAGTCTTGAGCCCTGGGGGATCATGCAAATGAATTAATTGTGCTTCCAGGGAGAGGATAAGGAGCTGGGGCTGGGTCTGCTGAAATTATGGGTCCCGGAGACCAGTTTACCAAGGCATAACCCCTAGGGTGGCCCTCAAAGGAATCTAGCTAGAGAGAGACCTAGAAGTCTGGGACCATTGCAGTGACCCCTGGGGCCTGACTCCTTTTCTCTCCAACAGGCAGCAGCTGGCTTGACTGGAGGAGCCGTTCTCCAAGGGCCTGAGGTGCCGAGAGAGAAGGACCCAGGAGCTGAGCCAGCAGGAGAAAGAGGTAATGGTGGAAGGAGGACAAGAACATGGGGAAGATCAGATCTCAGAAGGCAGAGTTCGCCTCCTCCCTGTGGTTCCTCTCCAGGGCATGTCACGTGTGCCTCCACCAGGGGAATCCCATCTAGAAGGGGCTGGTTGTTCAGGGCACTGGACAGTTTGAGATTGTTGTCTTTGTAGCCATCTCCCATGCTGAGCACAGAGCCAGATGTAATGGGTGTTCAAAAAGATGACTCACTGGCCAGGGTTGAGTAGGACTTAAGGGGTAGCCGTGTTGTGGAACTTTCAGTGCTAAAATGGAGACAGCCTTGGGCAAACTGGAATGTGCTGGTCACTCCAGTGCCCCAGGAAGCCTCAGAAGGAAGAGCCCAAAGGTGGCTGCTCCAAGACTCCTCATGTTCGAGCTTGTGTTAATAGAGAGTATTGGTGTCACCTGGAGCTCTGTTGTCTTCCTAAATGACGTCGCCGATGCAGCATGAAGTCTTTACCAAAGTCATTGATCCAACCAATTGTCCCCTCTCCCTTTCTTCTGGATACGTGGGAAAGAAATGCACCAACTCTATGGGTGGTGGGGGATGGAGAAGGGGAAGTAAAGTCTGAAGTCAGAGACTGAGCGTCTTCAGGGAGAAACTGATGCCGCTTACTAAGAAGACGGTAGTGTTTGGAATATGGCAGCTGACCAGGTGAATGGTGTAGAAGAATGCAATTGTATGGTATGAGACACAATAATGGTCAAAAGAATGGCTACTCTCTTTTGAACACCTGTGTTATGCCAGGTACTGTGGTAAGATGTTTTAATAATTTGAAAAATAGACAAAAACACCCTAAATCAAAAGGTTCTGTAATCCCCAGCTCTTACGGGGTGGTGGGTATGATTCTGTGAAGTTAGATAGGAGAGCCCCCCTACCTTCACCTGGCCATCCAGTGTCATGGTCCAAAAGGATCTCAGGCAGCAGTTTGGGATTTGAACTTCCTGACTTTCCCCCACATAACACAGATATATTTATGTCAATAACAGACACGTCTTTCAAACATATGTTTGGTCTGCAACTATTTTTGTCTCATTTTGTTTTTAGCATATATAGATATCCTACTTTCCAGATCGTTGAATATTGATCTTGATACTTTCAGTTTCTGCTTAGCATTCCAGTGTGCGAATGCAACATAATTTTTCTACCTCTTGCTTATTGGTAATTTACTTGTTTCAGGTATTATTATCATTTTGCTATTACAATGCTTTATTAAATCTTTTTTACATATGTAAAAAAAATCTTTACATATCTTTCTGCTGAGTAAATTCTTATACAAGGGGGTGTCTGGACCAGAATTTAGCTACAGTTTGATCTTCATAAATACTTCAAAATTAATATGCAAAAAAGATACTACCAATTTCTATTTGCAATTCTATTTCTCCAAGACCATGACATTATTGGACATTATCATTTTCAAAAAGATTTGCTGAACCTGTGAGTGAAAACTGGTATTTTGTTGAATATGATTTCAATGATCTTTTTAAAAATGGAAGTATAGTTGATTAACAATATTGTGTTAGTTTCAGGTGTACAGCAAAGTGATTCTGATATATGTGTGTATTTTACATTTTTTGTCCACTGTAGGTTGTTATAAGATATTCAGTATAGTTCCCTGTGCTTCATAGTAAGTTTTTGTTGCTTATCTATTTTTATGTATAGTAGCTTGTATCTGTTAATCCCATATTCCTAATTTATCCCTTCTCCCCTTCCTTCTTTGGTAACCATCAGTTTGTTTTCAACGTCTATAAGTGTGTTTCTGTTTTGTGTATAGATTCATTTGTATTATTTTTTAGATTTCATATGTAAGTTATACAATAATTGTCTGTCTTTGATTTACTTAGTATGATCTTCTCTAGGTCTATCTATGTTGCTACAAATGGCAATATTTTATTTTTTTATGGTTAAGTAATATAATATGATATATGATATGATAGTAATATTATATATATATATATCTCTCTCACATCTTCTTAAGCCAGTCATCCATTGATGGCACTTGGGTTGCTTCCATATCCTGACTATTGTAAACAGTGCTCCTGTGAACGCTGCAGGGCACATATCTTTTGAAGTAAGAGTTTGCACCTTTTCCAAATACATACCCAGGAGTGGGATTGCTGGGTCATATGGTAGCTCTATTTTTAGTTTTTTAAGGAACCTCCATATTGTTTTTCCCTGGTGGCTTAGTCGGTAAAGAGTCTGCCTGCAGTGTGGGAGATCCGGGTTCGATCCCTGGGTTGGGAAGATCCCCTGGAGAAGGAAATGGCAACACATTCCAGTATTCTTGCCTGGAAAATCCCATGGATGGAGGAGCCTGGGAGGCTACAGTCCATGGGGTCACAAAGAGTTGGACACAACTGAGCGACTTCACTTTCACTATATTGTTTTTGATTACCTTTTTGACATGAATTAGAGCATCTTCCTATGTGTCTACTGGCCATTTAAATTTCCTCTTCTGTTCATATCCTCTACCTAGTTTTTCTATTAAAGTACTTTTATTATACATGTGTTACAGATCTTTTCATGCAAGATATATAAACACTTTGAGCATTATAATCTATTTTACTATATTTTTTACTTTTCAAATAAGGTTTTCATTTTGATCTGGCAGAATATGTTAAGTCATTTCAGTTTTCTCTATTCCTGAGTTTTTATATAATGTACCATCCTTGCTGAATTCTTTGCCCATATTCTTGTATTTAAATTAATGCTGCAGAAAGCTAGGAAAAATCTGTAGGACCTCGGAGATACCAGTAAATAGAGATTGAGTGACAAAGTGGAAAAAAAAATTGTAACAAAGTAGAAACATACATTTCATAGGTGTTGCCAAGTGGAAGTCTGGCCAGATTTTGTTACCGGGGAAGTTAATGCAAAAAGCCCTCCAGTCTTTTCTTACCTTCTCTATTCATCTTTAGGTTTGAAAGACTAATTTTGGAAACCTTGGCTCGATTGTTCCAACTGTGAGCACCCTATCTGTCCTTCTTTAGGCTGTGCCACTGTTGTCAAGCCCTGGTGAGAAAAAGTCATTTTGGAAAAAAAAAAAAAGGAAGGGGCCACAACAGGATGGTAGAAGGTGAATTTCTAGTCACTGAAGTGCTCAAACCTCTTAATGTGTTGTTTTTTAAAGTTGAGTTTTTATTGGCTTTGATCGACATGTCTTGACTGATGGTAGAACCTGATTTCCAATGGAAGACAGCTCTTTATTTTTATATATTTATTTTTGGTCACACCGCATGATATGTGTGATACTAGTTCCCCAACTAGGGATGGAAGTATTGGAAGCACAGTAGTAGCTTTGGAAGCATGGAATCTTAACTACTGGACTGTCAGGGAAGTCTCTCCTTTTTTTTCTTTAAGGTTGTTCTTTAATTTTAAAAATATTACTATTTATTTGTTTACTTTGGCTGCACTGAGTCTTCATTGCTGCGCTTGGGCTTTCTCTAGTTGCGGTGAACGGGCTTCATTGCTGTGCTCGGGCTTCTCATTGCAGTGGCTTCTCTTGTTTTGGAGTATGGGTTCTAGGGGCGCAGGCTGCAGTAGTTGTAGCATGTGGGCTCAGTAGTTGTGGTGCATGGGCTTTGTTGCTTCATGGCATGTGAAATCTTCCTGGACCAGGGATTGACCCCTTGTTCCCTACTTTGGAAGGGGAATTTTTAACCACTGGCCCACAAGGGAAGTCCCGGAAGTCCCTCTTGATGGAGTTTTAACAGAGAAGATGGAATCCCAGGGTCTGATGACTGTAAAACACCTTCTAACCTTGGGGTCCTCTGATTCTGGGACTCAGCAATGGAATACTGGGAAAGAATATCATATAATGTGTTTAACAGTAATAGAATCAGAACTCAAAGAAGGGGAGTGGGAATCTAGCAAATTTTCACTGTAGTGCACATCGCAACCTGGAGGGAGGGTGCTGGTTGAGAGCAACAGGAGTCCTATTTTCAGAGTCTATGGATCATACTTTTTAAAGGCCTAACACAAAGCTGGCATGGAGGCAGCATCCAGGAGTGAAGGAAGACTTCAGCCATCTGGGCATCAGCCGGAGTCTCAGGCAGCTAAAAACAGATAACGTCTTGTCTTGCCTTGCTGACAATTTCATCGCCAAAGGGAGAGAAAGCAAAGAGGAAAACTGGTAATTGGGACAAGAAGGAGTCTATTTGGAGTAGGAGAAGACAAGAACTTTGAGGACTGTGGCCCCAGCCTTGGGGTCCATCTAGGAGGGAAGAGAGGCTGAGAAGGGAGTGGCATGTTAGTCACATGTGAGCAGGACCTGGTGCAAAGGTGTCAGAGAGAAGAGGGATGATTCTTCTCCCTAAACTATTAAAAGGTGATCCTGGTTGCAAGGGCAGGAGCCTCTCGACGGCCATTCCACTTATGTAGTCGTAAGTGACCTAGAAAGAAAGAGGAAGAAAAGGCTCACAAAGAAGCCAGTACAGCCACATGGAAAAGGAGAGCAGGAGTGTCTTAGTCAGAGTTCTCCAAATAGGACAGACGCGTGTGCATGCAAACCTGCTCATACACCTATATACACACATCCACGTAATTCTTTTAAGGAATTGACTCCTGTGATTGCGGGATTGGAAAGTCCAAAATCCATAGAACAAGCCGGATTGGAAGTTCAGATGAGAGTTGATTTTGCAGGCTGGAGTCCAGATTCTTCAGGGCGGCAGGTTGGAAACTCAGGCAAGGTTCCTACATTGCAGCCGGGGGCAGAATTCCTTCTACTTTAGGGAACCTCAGTCTGTGCCCTTAAAGCCTTCAACCTATTGGATGAGGCCCACGTATAATATGGAGGGGAATCTCCTTTCCTCAAAGTGTATTGATTTAAATGTTACTCTCATCTAAAAACCAGGCAGCATCAAGACTGGTGTTTGACCCAAAAATGGGGCACCATACCTTAGCCCTATTGACAGGTAAGTAACCATTACCAGAAACATGTAGCCAAGGACTGATTCAGGAACACTGCCTGGCCACAGGATGAACCCCAGGAAGGCTAAGGTGGGAAGTGGCTGAAAGGACATCTAGACACCACTGTGGGGACACTGAGAATTAGTGTGCGGTGGATAGAGCGGGCACTGAGTATAACAGAATGCAGATCACTTTCTTCTTGGTTGAGGAGGAATCTCTGTAACCTGGATAGGGAAAGCCTGAGAGTGTAAGAGAGATCTGGTACCACATAAGATGGTGAAAGCGACTGATCTATTTCCAATGCACTGTCAGAGTTGAAAACCATCAGCTTCAGCTTGTATGTAAGAATGACTGAAGATGTGGGAAACAGGGCATTTTTTGTTTGTTTAAATTACATTTTACTAATATTACACAGTCCTGAATTTCTCCTGAGGGAGTCATCATGGATGTGTCCAAAGATTTTGTTGCAAAGCCTTGTGTATAATAGACAGGCAGAGAACCTAAACATCTTAATAAAAGGATATTAAGTGAATAATTATGGGATATTGTCACAGTGCAATACTATACTGTGCAATCATTAAAAATGAGAGGAAGATTTCTTAATGAATGGATGTTGTCTACAACATTTGGTCAAATAAACAAAGCAGGTTCTGAGGTTGAAGATGAGAAGAGAGACGTGCACACCTTGGAGTCTACCAGTGCCTGGGCTGCGACCCTTTATGACTCAGGCTGCTGCAGCTTTCCGGGGATGTGCTTGGTGAACTCCTATCGAGAATTCAGAGAGATCGCAGAGAGCCCAGAGGGGATGAGGGCGATGCAGGGTAGCATTCAGCTTTTCACGCAGGGAACATAACTGGATATAAATCGTTAGCCAATTTCTAAAATAAATTACAAGCCAAATTGCTCAGAAACTAAATTCCGAGCATTTAGAAATAAAAGTTGCAGAGGGAGGAGGTAGCCTGGGGTAACAGGTTTGAGATGGATCACCCACCTGTGCATAGGGACTCCTCACCCCACCCTCCCAGCCCTGGTACAGGGCTGCCTTTCTTTATTCCCCTTGGTATCCCTTCTGGGAGCCAAGAACAGTCAGAGGGCATGGACACAGTCAGCCTGAGATCCTGCACCTGGACATTTAGGACCCAGGACATCAGTAGAGCTTATGTTCTTTTTTCTTATTCTCCAGCAGGGCTGGCAAACTATGGCCATGGGCTGAATCCAGGCCCCTGGCTATTTCTGTATGTTCTGTGAGCTAAGAATGGATTTTATAATGGTTGCGAAAAAAATATTTTGCGACATGTGAAAATGATATGAAATTCAAATTTTGGTGCCCATAAATAAAGTTTTGTTGGACCACAGCCATGCCCTTTGTTTATATACTGTCCATGTCTGCTTTGGGGCAAGAAAAATGGAGTTGAGTAGTTGTGATAGAGACTGTCTAACCTGCAAACTTGAAATATTTACTCTCTGGCCCTTCACAGAAAAAATATGCTGACCCCTGTTCTCTAGCCCCGTGGGCAGTTCTTTTAGGGTTCCTATGTTAATGATTACTGTCCTACCAGAGAACATTTATGAAACCATGTCAGAACCTGGGAAACAAAATATAAAAAGCACTTTTGATATTGGCATAGCTGGTGGGAGGTGACACCATGCAGATGGGAAGACAAGGGGAGACAGGACACGTGGCATGGTGGAACTTTCCGGGATTTATTCTAGCTTTTATTTGTTTATTGTTAGATTTTTTACTCATGGAGGACATGAGTAAAAATCAAGCTTTTATATTATTTTTACAAGCTTTTTATTTTGTATTGAGGTATAGCTGATTAATAATGTGATAGTTTTAGGTGCATGGCAGGGTGACTCAGTCACACATTTACACGTATCCATTCTCCCCCAAGCTCTCCTCTCATCCAGGCTGCCACATAACATTGAGTGGAATTCCCTTGCTCTATAGTAGGTCCTTCTTGGTTATCCATTTTAAATATAGCAGTGTGTACATGTCCATCCCAAACTCCCTACCCTGGCAATCATTAGTTTTTTTCTCTAAGTCTGTGAGTCTGTTTCTGTTTTGTAAATAAATGTATTTGTATCATTTCTTTTCAGACTCCACATATAAGGGATATCATATGATATTTCTCTTTCTCTGTCTAGTCTTTTAGAGACTATGGTCTGGGCTTTCAATAGGGCCTTTGCAAAGTCTCTTGTAATATCCTGTGTATCCAATAGTGAAAATGTGGATTTGATGATAAAAATTAGTTACAGGTGTCATAGGCTGATGAACTGTTCCCACAGGATGTGGTTAATGAATTGCTGCCATCCTAAGATCTCTAGTACTGTGCTGTGGGGTCAAGTCTTGGAGCCTGTCTTAGCTAGCATTTACATCAAACCTTTGGATAAAGACAGAGAGCATGGCCATCCGGTCCAGTGTAAAATAAGGCTGAGGATATTAGCAGAAGGCAGAAGGCTGGGAGTGTCACACCAAGAAGGAGATGATTATACACCCTGAGTGTGATATCATAAAAGACTAGGAAGAGAAGTGTGTGCTCAGAGCATGAGACACCCGAGGACTTGTACTGTATTGGAGAGATGTCCTGGGAGCATCATGTTCTGTCCCAGCTCCACATTGTAGGAGAAAACTTTGCAAGTGAAATGGTCAGCAAGAAGCTTGGCCAGAGTAGTTACAGGTCTGTGAACAGCATCACATGTGGAACAGGAGAAGGTATGAGGGCTATTGAGCCTGAGGAAGAGCACTTAAATAGAGCATTATCTTAATTGGGTTCCCTGGGAATGGACCATGAGACAAGCACTGGGTATGTGCGCTTTGTTTGAGAAGCACAGAAACCCCGGAGGGAGTGGGGAAGGAAGACAGTGAAGGTGAGGCAGCCAGTGATGGATGTCATCCAGCCAGCTCCCACTGTGGGTACCTGGGGCTTAATTCTGAAGAGAAACTGGGAAATGGCGTAGAACATCTCAGTGATCCCATCTAGGGGGTGAGTTCTCTGGGGCATCTGTCGTTGACTGGGGGCTGTGCTCAGGGGTCAAGCCAAGGCTTCAGAGAGAGCCCCAGACCTGGAACTGGGACACTGATAGTGGAAAGGCTCTACGGACGTGGTACCAACACATGTGCCGTACAGACATTCAACCATCCTTGGATGTTTGAAAGGCTGTGATGTGGGTGAGAATAACAGGAAGCAAATTTGAGTGAAGGGAACAAGGCCTTTGCTGGCAGCCGGAGCTCCATGAATTGGTGACATCACAAGTCTGTGCAGCCCCCAACATAAGGACCTGAGGGACCCGATCTGGGAAACGCTGTGGAGACATTCTAGGTTTGATCAGGGTGTTGGAAAGAATGACATGCTATTCCTTTCCAGGCCCAAGATGCTCTCATTTTATGAGTTAAACTCTAATGGTTATTGGAGCACCCAGTAGTGGGTGAGGAGCCTGGTGGTGATGGAGAAGGCTTGGGGGTCTGTGAGATCGCGCTGTGCACACAGTCCCCCAGGCTCCCTGGGCTGGGGCCAGCCCTGGATAAGAGGAGGGGGAACTGCAGGCCATTCTCATCTAGGGCTTTGATCCTCTGATTCCCAACATCAGTCCTGGTGAGCAAAATTGAAGCACAATTGAAAAGTTCAAAATCAGCCCCTTGGGCAAAAAAATTAGCACAGGAGACAGTGTGTGGTCCTGCCTGCCTGCCAGCTCAGTGGCCCCCAGCTTTGTTTCAGAGGCCTTGGAGCCCTGGGGCTTGGTCCCCCTTCCTACCTTCCCTCCTAGGCCCTCTGAGCTGGAGCTCAGCCGCTCAGGGCAGAGGCAGCTCATTATTTTGCTGCAGCTGACTTGCAATCTGAAATCAATCGGGTATCAAATATGCAGGCCCCAGTTTGATACCGTTTTTCAAAGGTGCAATAACGTTCAGAAATGACACTGCATTTCCTAATTATGAAATTCTGTCGTTGCCGTTCAGCCTAGGGTGACTTGGTGGCAGGATTTTCTCTTTCTTCCCCCCCCCCCTTTTTTTTAAGGGTTTAGCACACACTACGATTATTTTAAAATTGCTTTGGAAGAATATATTTCCTCAGCGAACTACCAGTGTGCTTATTACCGAAGTTTGGAGGCAATTTGAGAGGAAGGATAAATTAGCACAGACTCTGCAGGCCTGGGAAAGCGGTGCCCTCCCTGGTCCCCACCACTGGCTTCTTATCACAGCTAATAAAACCTTTCACCATCAGCGCCTCCGCATTCTTACCCTCCTTGCTCACGGCGCATGCGTCAAGATCCTGAACTTCTTGGGGATCGCAAGAGGCTGCTTGGGAAACACCTGCTCTGCATCAGAACTGGGGAACGGCCGTGGGGAAGGATGGAGAAGAGGCGGGAGGTTAATGACTCACTGAAAGCCAAGGTCCCTCACATTCCCATGAACTCCACAACTAGAATTGCTGCTTCGGTGCTCCGAGCTCCTGGGATGCCGAGGCTTTGTTTGCTGGGGAACGCAAGTGCCTCTGTGGGCAGTGGGATTGTCTAGTGAGCTCTCAACATTTACAAAGTGGTCCAGAGCCAATGGCTGACACACCAAGGCACAGTGAATCTGCAGACGTCATGTTGAATGAGAGAAGCAGAAACACCAAGAGCACAGGCGGCATGATTCTATTGACGTCACTGTTCTAGAACGGGCATAATGCATCCGTGGAGATAGATATCAGAATTGTGGTGCCGGTGGAGAGGGGGAGATTGACCGAAAAACGGCAATAGGGAACATACTGAGCTGATGGGAACATTCTCATGTTGTTATATGAACATACAGACTTGCCCAAATTCTCTGAACTGTGTGCTTAAAAAAAATCTTGGGTTGACTTAATGCTACTTAGGTGATATAGATAGAGGCTTTCAGAAGAGTTGTGGCCCATCCCATATGGGTACTGATGACTCCTCGCTCTCAGGAGGGCATGGCCTCAGGGGTTTATGCTTACTGTTATGAAATAGAATCACAGTGGCTATCCATCTTTGCCTGGGGCTCTGCCCTGGTGTCCCAGCCATGAGCTAAATACGCAAATACTGCCCCACTCTCTGGGGAAGCAGCCTTGGTTTCTGGGAAATATATGCCACTTGCAGCCCACACCATCCCTGTCTTGACACAGAAGTGATTGCTAGGGGTATAGCACAAAGTCAAATGCTGATAACACATGGGAACCTCCGGGGCTGGGGTGAAGGGGATCGTATGAGATGATACTTCCCAAGGAACTTTGTTTCATTCTTCTTTTTTTTTTTGTAACAAAGACCTCTTCACATTGGTGAATTATGAATATGCAGAAAAGATGGTATGAGACCACTCCACGTCTCTGAACTGAGGCCAGTTTAATTCCTAGGGCTCTGGTCCCTGGTACTTTTCCTGCATTTTCAGCAGCACCTGAAATAGATTTCACTTCATATGAAATGCAAAACACTGCAGAGTAGAAAGCTCACCCTGGTCTGTGATCCAGGCGAGTGTTCTCAAGCCTGGTGTTCATATTTTTTTTTTTCCTCCCTTTCTTCAAAATACTGCCTTGCTAAAGCCCACAGATGGGGATCATAGGATAAGGAGATGCATAATATATTACCCAAAATATTCCACCAGGCATCTTCTTTTACAGGTCAGGAGGACTTGCAAATGGAGTCTTCTAGGTCACCACATTTCCATCTGAGAGAAATTCTCTCTCATAATTAAGATTAGGTCAGCATTTCCATTACAGAACGCGGTGGTAAAATCCATTCTGATGTGGGGCTTGGTTTGAAAGCTCTTGGAGAAACCTCTGAAAATGGTCATACAGCACTTTTCCCTTTAGAAACTAGAGAAACAAAAATGCACAGTGAGTCAGGAGCAGCAGGGTCAAGGGGGTGGGGGAGGTTGCCTCGGCCCCACGGTCCAGCGACACATGACATGGGAGGAGTTTTTGAGTCCCAGCCAGGGTTCCCCAGACTGTTGTCTGTCAGTCCTCTCTAACAGAATCACCTGGGCTCTACCTGTCCTCAGTGAATGCACATTCTTGCCCTCCTATGGCACAGCCTACCTGCTCCACCTGCTCATCAGCTCCACCCACACAGATGGTCCAGGGTGGGGCCTGGGAATCTGCATCTCATAAATACGTCCCCAGATGTTTTCCAGGAAAGGTGAAGCCTCCTAATCTAGGTCTTGCTACTTTGTTGCTGGTGGCCTTGGCGAAATAGCTCTACCTTCTGATGCCTTGTATCCTCATTTATAAGTAACAGCTAACATTTACTGAGTGTTTACCATGTGTCAAGCATGTTCTTAGAGTGTCTCATGACTTAGCTCATCTGAGTTTCGCAGCAGGCTTATAAGATTGGTACTATAATTATCTCCATTTTTAGGATGAGGAGTGGGAGACCCAGAGGAGTTAAGTAAGTTACCCAATGACACAGCTTAGTTGAGTGGCAGCGCTGGGCTTTGAGATTCAGTCTGGGGCCTCTCTGATGGCTCAGACAGTAAAGAATCTGCCTGTAATGTAGGACATCTGGGTTCGATCCCTGGGTTGGGATGATCCCCCAGAGAAGAAAATGGCTACCCACTCTAGTATTCTTTCCTGGAGAATCCCCATGGACAGAGAAGCCTGGTGGGCTTCAGTCAATGGGGTTGCAAAAAGTTGGACGCAACTGAGTGGCTAGCTGTTTCTCGGTCTGCCATGTTGTGCTGCTCCTTGAAGGATAGTATAACTCTTGCCATCCTGGATTGAGAGGGGCAAATGAAGTAGAGAATGTCAAATTACTTTGTGGTTATTTTTTTTTTTTAGGACTTAAAAAAAACTTATTTGGCTGAGCTGGGTCTTAGTCATGGCACACAGGATCTTTTAGTTACAGCATGTGGGAACTAGCTCCCTGACCATGGATCGAATCTGGGGCCCCTGCATTGAGATTGTGGGGTCTTAGCCACTGGACCACCGGGGAAGTCTGTATTTTTAGAATATTTCTCTGAACCCTGGGTCCACATCTCCTCCTGGCTTCCTATCTGGAATTGTCTGGGTTCTTCCCAGTCTCCAGTCATCCTTCCTCTCCCTTTCTGGTGCTACTTGAATCTTTGATTTGTGAACAGCTAATCTCACCAACTAATCTACACTCCAATGTTAATAAATGATGATAGCCTAATGCGTTTGCTTTTCTCAGATTACACACTTCCATTTTAGCTGGTTTTAACTCACGATTTCCTAATATGCTGACACTAGGAATCCCCCTCTCCTCCTTATCAGCCCCGTGTTCTATGAGATGTTTCTGAAAGAAGCAAACTTTGTGGGAATTGGTTCCACACATCCGAGCATCTTTGTACTTTATAAGACAAAAGAGAATTTGTGGGCGTTATTTATGTGTCTTATTTGAAATCTCGAAAAGTTCAGAAGAAATCCTCCTCACTGCCATCTGAATGGGTCACCCTTGTAAGAACCACTGTCTTGGGACTTCCCTGGTAGCTCAGTGGTTAAGACTTCACCTTCCAACGTAGGAGGTGAGTGTTCTATTTCTGGTGGGGAGCTAAGATCTCACAAGCCTCGTGGCCAGAAAACCAAAACACAAAACAGAAGCAATACTGTAACAAATTCAAAAAAGACTTTAAAAATGGTCCACATCAAAAAATCTTAAGAAAAAGAACCATTGTCTCTCCCCAAGGGCCACACAGCTGGGCAGAGTGGAGGCTGTCAGAACGGGGTACGGAGGGTACAGTGTGTGACGGGTGACATCCCACTCTGTCTCTGGGTCAGGCTGGCCCTGCTGCTCAGCACGTTTCCCCCAGGGAGCTGATGAGAAGGTGGACAGAAGACTCACTAAGAGGGTGGAACATGGAGCCCATGGAGCCTACAGGGATGGGATGGGGTTGCTGCCCAGGGAGGGGAAAACATGCCTGAAAGTTGCTGAGAAAGGTGAGTGTGTTTGCCTGAGGTTCATCACAGCCCTTCATCCTTGTGTGCAGCTTGTATCCGCCCTGTTTTTATTAATGGGTGTATTCTCTGGGCTCTGTGTACATACCTGACACACACAGGGGCTTCATTGCTCTGGGGCCGTGAATGGCTCCAGGGCCTGTGGAGCATCTGTGCTGCCTCTTCCCCCCACTGCCAACTCCATTCCCTCTCCTCCAGCCACACTGGCCTCCTTGGACACATTACCCATACTCCTTCCTTGGCCCTTTAGCTGGTCTCTTTCTTAGGCTTTTGGTTCTGATAGTCTTAAATCTTGGAAAACCCCTCAGTCCTGGGCAAACTGAGGCCATTGATCATCCTACATTTCTCTGGAATGTTCTTCTCCAACATTCCAACCAGGCAAACAAATCCTTTTGTTCCCATCAGGTCTTTGCTTAAATCTTGCTTTCTCAATGAGGCCCACTGCTTCCTACTCTCATGGTAAAATGGAAATTCTACCATTTCCCTAGAATTAAGCGTCCTGAGGGCAATCTGTCTTGTTGGTTTCTGACTTAGCCTGAGTGCCTAGAACAGTGCCTGGCATATAGTAGATGCTCAATAAATAAAGAAGGAATGAATGAGCACTCATATATTCTCTGCAGATGTTACTAGATATCATAGGAAGGGGGATTAAAAAGAGCACTGCTGTCCTCGCTTACAAAGAATTTATGATCTAGTGAGAGAAATACAGCAAGAAGTCAAGTTCTTTTCATCTGAAAAAGATTTATCCTTTATCCTGAGGTCCTCTCTTGATATAATCTAATTCCTTCCACCTCTGGCCATGTAAATTCTGTGAAAGGAGGTGCTCTTTGAATGATAGCCATTTCTTCAGTGTCCATCAAATCACACACTATTTGACTTTCACTTCTTCTGCTCCATTGAAATCTTTCTCCTTAAAGCCATTGATAACCTCTTTCCTGACAAATCAGTGACTAGCTATCCTTAGCCTACTGAACCCTCAGTCTCATCAGCCTGAATTGGATGCTTCCTCCTTCGTCAAGTGCTTCTTTCCCTTGCTTCTGTTGTATCTCCTGTGGGAATTCTTTCTTTTACAGGTCCCTGATCCCCTCTGCACTTCCCCAATGCTGGTTCTTTCAGAAGGTTCTGTCCTTGGACTGTTCCCTATTTCTTTTACAGTGTCCCTGTGTGAACTCACTTACTCTCAGGGCTTCAATGATTTTATATTCCTGATCTCCACCTCTCTGTCCCCAGCTCAAATCTCACTACCACACTTCAGCCTCATGGGCACTGCCTGCTTTGTATCTCCCTTTGGATGACACCCAGGCACCCCCTGCTGGCCACATCCCAACAGAACCAACTACCAGCCATTCCTAACACACCGCTTTCTGTTTCCTTGATTTCTATTAATGGCACCACCATTTAGTTAGGCTTTCAAGCTGGACAAGTGGGAGTCATCCTTGACTTCTCTGTTTCCTTCACCTCCTGGCCCCCCTCCACCGACCATATTCATTAAATTATCGGGTCCTATTAATTTTACTTCCAAAACTTATTTTCAAATATGTCATTTTTACTCTATACCAACAACCATCCTCTCTCCCTTCGCCCACTCAGCAGCCAGCAGCCTCCTAACAGATTTCATGCCTCTGGTCTTTGTCCTCAAGCCCATCCTCCATAATGTTGCCATTCTTTCCCTACTGAACACTTATCGTGTGCCAGGCATGGCGATAGGTACTAGGAATACAACAGTGAAAAAGACATAGACCCCATTTTCATAAATCAGCAAGATCCACATAAATAATAAATCTCACCCTGGCCCTTTCTGGTTTACAACCTTCCAACATGTTTCAACCCTTGTCCCAATTATCCTTTGCATGCTTCAGTCATGAATCCCTTTTGAAATCTGATAAAAGCTGAATTCATGCCTAAAACTTGGTAACAGCTTCAGGGGAAAGGACCCTGACCCTGAAGGCCAGGCTTCAAGAATCCTTGACCTTTGGGTTGAGCAGATGCAAACTATTATACACAGGATGGATAAACAGCAAGGTCCCACTGTATATCACAGAGAACCCTATTCAATATTCTGTGATAATGGAAAAGAATATGAAAAAGAATATACATATCACTTTGCTGTATAGCAGAAATTAACACAACATTGTAGATCAAACGTATTTCAAAAAAATTTAAAAAAAATTCGTGACCTTTATAATCAAGTGTAAGCCTTTCTGAATATACACCTAGCCCTCCATAGCCTCATCTGTGGCCCTGCTGCTTGACTTGCCTGTAGTCATGTCCACCTGTCTCACTCTTTGGTGTCACAACAGCTTCAACCTTCCTGAAACTCCTCACATGCCTCATTCATTTACCTGGTGACCATTTATGAAGAAGCCAATTTCTTAGATTCTGAGTCACAAAAGCACAGAGGTGAAAAAGAATGTGACGTGGGCTTTACATTCTCTATGGCTTTCTTTTGCTTCGGCTCTGCCCTCTCGTGGTGCCTCTTGGGTCCTTCCTTGATAACTGGTCATTGCTACTGCTAAGTCACTTCAGTCATGTCTGACTCTGTGCGACCCCATAGATGGCAGCCCACCAGGCTCCGCCGTCCCCGGGATTCTCCAGGCAAGAATACTGGAGTGGGTTGCCATTTCCTTCTCCAGAGCATGAAAGGGAAAAGTGTAAGTGAAGTCGCTCAGTCGTGTCCGACTCTTAGCGACCCCACGGACTGCGGCCTACAACTGGCCCACTTTGAAATTCAACTTGGGCATCTTTATTCCTGGAAGATTCTCCTAGATATAATCTCCTTCTTCAGACGGAATTCCTTCTCTGGGTTCATGGGTCTGCAAGTACCTGTCTCTGAGTGTTAATACATTATAATGGTACTTTTTTGTTTATGTGGCTGTTTCTTATACTAAATTACGAACTCTGAAGGGGCTTCCCAGCTGGCACTAGTAATGGCACTAGTTCTTTGCAGATGGTAAAGAACCCGCCTGCCAATGCAGGAAACATAAGAGATGTGGGTTTAGTCCCTGAGTCAAGATGATCCCCTGGATGAGGGCGTGGCAACCAGCTTCAGGATTCTTGCCTGGGAAATCCCATGGACAGAAGAACCTGACAGGCTACAGTCAATAGGGTCGCATAGAGTCAGACACGACTAAAGTGACTTAGCACACACACAGGAGCTTTACAAGGGCAGAAAGAGTTTTGTTCTTGAGGGCTTTATCCTTTGGTGCCTGCTTCAATTTACTGCTCAATAAATACTTGTGAAATGGATGAGTGAAGAGGAAGAATGAAGAAGGCTAGAAATACTGTATCAAGCTGCACCAAAGGAGACCCCTGAATGCTGGCCTAGGCATTTTGTTCTTTACTGAGTAGTTCATGGGAGAGCCATTGGACATGTTGGGCAGAGGATGGTAGGGTATAAGTGAGCCATTAGTGCATCTTTGTGATGGAAAATCCAGCAATAGCTTCCAAGTGGAGGAATAGGCTTCTGCCAAGGGCAGAATCTAGGTACCAAAGAAGCAACGTGGAGGGAAGAGCCCTGCTGGAAAAGCTGGGCTGGGGGCTCTGGCTTTAGCTGCACCACTGTTTAAGCTGTGCTTTATTTTTACCTCCCTCTCCCAGCCCTAGTTTCATCACCTGTTAATTTAGGAAGTTTAATTGGATGTGCTCTGGGCTCCTATTCTATGTCTCTGGGTCTTTCCTGCTTGATAGCACCTCTCTGTTGCAGACCCAAACCCGCAGCTTCTCTAGGAGCTTGGAACAGGGTGCTTGCTAGAAAATGGCCCCTGGAGTCCACCGTAGCCACTTCGTTCGTGCCTTGCTTAATTTGGATGCCTGGAGAGATAACTCAGACTTGGAATGCAGCGGAGGGTATTTCAGGGTTGATAGGGATCTCAGACGTCACCAGGGCTTTGACTGTTGGATAATTAGGCCCCAAGCGACAGCTGGCTACATCTCTAGCCCCTGTGTCCTGTGTCAGATTGACTCTGGCTCCCTCGTTCTCTCTCATTGGTTAGAGACGGCTCCTGGCTGGGATATTCCTGCGAGGAGAGGCCTGTTGTCAGAGCTGGACGAGGTCCCTCAGAAGAAACCCCATGCAGGTGAGAGGGGCCAGTGTGTGCCCACTCTTCCCTCTAACAGGCTGAGGCTTCCCGTCTGGTTGCTGCTTTAAACACACCCCAGGTCCCAGTAGGAGGCGGGGATCTTACGGGGACGTGTGAGCACACCACCCCCTGTGCCTGTGCACGGCCTTGCTGGGGAGTCAGGAGTGTCACCCAAGGGCTTTATAACAGGCCAGGCAGGTGGCGTTTCTGCCTTTCTTGAGGATTGAGGGACTCAGACCCAGAGAGGCTGAGCAACTTGCCCTGGTCTTGAGCCAGTATTTGCCCCTGGGCTTTTAACTCCAGAGCCAATAGTCTGTCTAACCACACAGGTGTGGAGAAGCAGCCGTTCCACCCTACAAGCTGCCTACACAGGGACTGTTTACTATTGTGCAAAAATGGAGGAAACTTGGAATCCCCAAGGTGGGTTTGAGTCCTGACTCTGCCATTTGCATGTGGCCTCTTGTGGCTTAGTTGGTAACGAATCCAATGCAGGAGACATGGGTTCGATCCCTGGGTTGGAAAGATCCCCTGGAGAAGGGAAATGCTACCCACTCCAGTATTCTGGCCTAGAGAATTCCATGGACCATATAGTCCATGGGGTCGCAAAGAGTCAGACATGACTGAGTGACTTTCACTTTGGAAAGTGACTCCACACACCTGTGAGCTTTGTTTACCTTATAGAAATCAGGGGCCTCTGATTCCACTTACTGTAGAAAGTTGTTGTGAGGAAGAACTGGGGTAACAGATGTGGGCCCCAGGCTTTCTGGGAAGTGGCAGGACCCCTGCAGGAGAAAGAGACAAGGGGCATCTCTAGGGCCCCTCTAGTGTTCCTTCAAGTGGGACTGAGAGGTCCCAGGGGCTGGGATGCAGGAGGAAGTAAGGATGAGGGAGCCCCTTGCTTGGAGACAGTCGCTGAGGAATGGAAGCCAAGTTCCAGTACCTGCTGGCTGTGAGACTTCCTGTAATTAACTCCACCCCTTTGCACCCCAGTACCTGCATCTGTGACTCTCAGTGTACCCCACAGGTTGTTATGCAACTTTTGAAAGGAGAGGAGGCCGGCCAAAGGGTGAATAATAATACAGAGGCCGTATAGTTCTTTAAAATCTAGCTTATCAAGAATTTTTTTGTCTGATTTGTGAATATACTTCTGTGAAATGTCCTATGAAAGGACAGAATTAAACTGTATTTTGGTATAATTTAATGAATAATCTTTGTTTCAAAGACTCAAAGCATTTTGGAATATTGTGCAAAAAAAAGAGAAAAAACCCTCTAGGCTGTTTGATCACTGTTGATAAGGAATCCTTTTAATTCTTTTTTTACTGATGTCAGTTGCAAGAGGCTGTAGGTAGAGATTGTGACAAAAGCAGCCGGGAAAAGCAGAACCTTCTCTGTCCCTTATGAATATTTTGAACATGTCCATAGAAAATATTTTTACCTGTTGACTCTTATTCCCCAACAAGGACAAACACTCTTCCTCCCATGAATGCCTTTTTCTTTCCATTTTCAATATTAATCCTCCCTATGATGTCCCTTTCTAGAGACCAAAGTAAGAGTTTGCTTGATATAAATAATGACACAGTGCATGGTCCTGGACTAACACAGAACACCAATTCAGACCTGACATTTCCCTATTATTTATTGTGCTATCAGCACAGCTTCTCAATTGGATCCTGGTCTTAAATCAGGGATCCCATCACGGAACCTAATGTGAGAGAAAACCAGATGCCCTAGGAGCTTGTTTTATTTATCCTCCCTGGCTTGTCAAGCAGTCAGAAATCGGAGACTCGACATTAAAAGGTATGTGCTGAATAACTCTGTCTGGTTGCTAATGATACTGTGATGTGGTGAAGCACCAGATACTGCTGATGCTACTCCGAGTATATCTGTATTCTAGCAGAGTCAGACCCAAACTCCTTTGTCTAATAAGACATTTAGAACATGCAGCTAGAGCATTCTCAAGGCATTTAAATTTCATTTGAGTCTTACGGAAAATGCAAAAGGGTCAAGGAATTAAGAGAGTTGTTTGAGCTTCAAGGTGGACTCAGTAGGTTAAATTCCGCTGGAGCATTGCTTGGACTACCTGGATTAAGTATGGGACAGGCCCCTGATGAGCTGCGTCCGGGTCAGGTGGGTGTTGTTCAATACACACAGGCACTGAGTGCCAACTCTGTAACAGCTGAATTCTAGAGATGGATGCAGAGGTCAAAATCTGTTGGCCCCTGCCCTAAAGAACCTATACTCTTAAGAGAGGTGGGGAAAAAAAAGTATGATTGTAGTCCCTAGGTGAAGCTTCTGCAGTGCTCTCCCTGAGGGTAACTGCCAGGTCTGTTGGACTTTGGCTTTGGGGCATCAATTATGGAAAAGAGTTCCAGAACTCTCCCATCTGATCTCTGCCTCCTAGAAAGTGGTGGTGACCCCATGTTTTCAAGAGGGTGATTTTCAAGGGTCCTTGTTCATTCCCTCACAATAATTAACTAAAAAGCAAGGAAAGACATTTCAGTGAAAGGCAAGAGATATCAGGTGAGATCCTGGATGAAGTCTTACGATGCAAAGATGGATATTTCCCTTTGACCACCTACTCTCAACTGAGAGGCAGGTCACATGGTACAATGGGAAAACTCAACTCTCTCCTGGAGACCTCTGGCCAGGCACGGAACCTAGTAAACTAGGTCTCAAAGGGGAAAGAAATAGCCTTGATTTATAATGTTTGCCAATTTCCATGGTGTAAATACTTCATCATGGCTGATTTCCAGCTGTCAGTGGTTTAAAAACTGGCTTGAAAGTTTTTGAAAATTTTGTAGGCTCTGGTGAGCCAGGGGGACTGGCTTCTGTTCACTGCTGCATGGAATACCGTTTAATCTTCATTTCCACAGAGGTAATAATTTCTGCCTTGGAATCTCCAAGGTTATGGTAAATATGGGCATGAAGTAGGCTGTGCCATGGATTATCTTGTGAAAGTTGCTCAGTCGTGTCCGACTCTTTGGGACCCCATGGGTTATACAGTCCATGGAATTCTCCAGGCCAGAATACTGGAGTAGGTAGCCGTTCCCTTCTCCAGGGGATCTTCCCAACCCAGGGATCGAACCCAGGTCTCCCACATTGCAGGTAGATTCTTTACCAGCTGAGCCACAATTATCATGGAGTGTCTTAATAAATGTTGATTCCCTTAACTCCTCTTTTCTGTACCTTCAGAACAGCAAAGTGAGATATGAATTGTCACTCACTCATTGATTCATTTGTTCAATATTTACTGATCAACTACTATGTAGGCTATGCTTCTAGGCCCTAAAGGTTTGAAATTGACTAAGATAAGAGTCTTGTCTGAGCGCAGCCTCTAGACCAGTGTGGAAGATGGAGCTATGAGTCAGAGTCATAGTTGGGTGCACAGAGGTTAATGCTGTGAACTAGCTGTGTGAAGATCATGAGGGGAGCAAACAGGAGGGCCAAAGAGGAAAGGGGGATCAACTGGGGAAAGGTTCTTGGAGGCAGACACATTTATTGAGTTCTGACGCGTGAGGTAGATAAGAAGGGGAGAAAGTCACTGTAAGCCAGTGTGGACAAGTGACTTTCTTTTCATTATTTCTCCTCTAAGGAACATTTTCAGACATCTTTTTCTTAATCATTCTGACCTTCCTTCATGGAAAGTAAAAAGAGGCTGCACATACTGCATGTAAGCTTAGGCTTCATACATAAAAAGAGTGTGATATTTTTCTGCTCTCCAGAACCAAAGGGCAATGTTGCCTCTTATTGAGACTCTTCTTGTTAACTCTTGAGCCCATAATAAGCTGTTGATCATTATTTGCAGAATGAATGAATACATAAATAAGTGTCCCCACCAGTAGAGAAAACTACTGCAAGAAATGGGACCGAAGACTAAAATATAGCATAGGTGAATGAGGCACTGCAAGGCTTTGCTCTCATTTACAAATTTGGGCTTTCCAGGTGGCACTAGTGGTAAAGAACCTGCCTGCCAATGCAGGAGATGTAAGAGTCACAGGTTCAACCCCTGGGTCAGGAAGATCTGCTGGAGGAGGGTATGGCAACCCACTCCAGTATTCTTACCCAGAGATTTCCATGGACAGAGGAGGGTGGCAGGCTACAGTCCATAGGGTCACACAGAGTCAGACAATGACTAAAGTGACCTAGCACGCACAAATTAGGAAACCAGGCTCAGAGAGCAGTAAGTGATTGGATGGGTCAGCTGGGTCCAGTGATTAGGTAGGTCTTCAATTGCCAGCCTGAGATATCCAGTCTCAGTGACCTATGAGATTCTGAACCCCTTAACTCAGAGGAGGAGAGTTACCTGTGGCTCTCAGGACTCCTCCTAGTTGTTCCTTAGCAATGAGCCAAGTTGAGGTCTGTGGACAGAGATGTACAGCCACTGGCTAACTTATTACGCTCCAAAGTTTTAATGAAAGAGCTACAATTACCAAGTTCCCTGCCTTTGGCACTTGGGAATCCATCTCAATTTCCCCTTTCTTTCTGAAGCGACAGTGATTAAGGATTCATTCTGTACATAAAACAAGTGATCAATGGCTCCTGGCAGTTACCATTGTCTGTCCCCCCCAACCCCCACCCTCGCACCATCAGTAGACAATGTATCTTGGGGAGCTGCCGGGGCCTGAGAAAAATGAGTTTGCCAGACACAGTTCTATTTTGATTTAGATCACAAATAGCTCAGCTGAGTTTTTACATTGATAACAAGGAGATAGGCTCCATTTCCTGAGTTCTGAGGTCTGAGAGTATGTTCCATCTTTGTTGAGAGAGAAGGGGAGACTTCTTGTTGCTAGCTGTAATACACTGGACCTAGAATTCTGTGGTCAAGCAGCTGCCCAAGGGACTCAGTCTGACTGACCTGGCCCCTTTCCTGGAACTTGAGGGGTCTGTGGGGCCACCAAGCCTGTGGTCTGGGTTCTTCCTAGGCCTCTCAAACCAGTGCTCACTGGGCATCAACCTTAGAAAGAGGGAAAGAGGAAGCCAGCCTGTCAGCCACTGGTTCAGTGTCTAGGTGGGGCAGGGGCAGAAAACCCAGGAAGAGCTAGAGGGTGGAGAGGGGTGTCCTGGGCTGAGGCTGCCAGGCCCTCCCCTCGTGTGCCTGGAGGGACATCAGCCAGGAAGGAGCAAGGGCTCTGGAGGAGAGGAGATTCAGCCTCCCCATACCATACTCTCCCACAAATGCTCTCCTTCCCTTCAGCTCTCCTAATGGGAATAAATCCTGAATTTGTGCTTAAGGAGCCCAGGTTAGGGTCAGAAGCCAGTGGTAGGAATAAAGAATAATCAGTGAGAGAAGTACCAATAGAAGCAAATGCTGAAGGCTCTGGGGAAACTTTGCTGAGGAGACTTTAGGGAAGGCAGTGAGGGAAAAGGGTGAGTTCCCAACCAGGCAATCAGGGGAAGGGCCTTTTAGTCAGAAGCCACCATATGGATTAGAACACAATCCTCAGGAACTGGCGGGGCAGAGATGGGCACAAAGGTTGGACTATGTCTCTAGTGACAAGAGCACCAGAGGTTAGTCTGAGGCAAGAAGTGAATTCAGGTGAAACAGTGTCCACCTGTAATTTCAACTACTAACATAACTGTTGAAAATAAATTTTGGAAGGAAAGAAACCAAAACGTGAGCAACACTTAGCTCTGGTGATCATGAGTGACTTCTCTGTCCTTTGTCACATTTTCCCCTATACTCCAACTGTCAGTGAGCATGTGCTTACTTTAGAATTTTGCTCATTACTTTAGAATTTTTTGGCCTATTTTTAAACAGCTTTATTGAGATATTACTCACATACCATATAATTCATCCATTTAAAGCATACAAATCAGTGTTTTTTTAGTATATTCACAGAGTTGTGCAGTCATCACAGTCCATTTTAGATTATTGCATTATCCCTGAAAGATGCCCTGTACTCACTGAGAAACATTCCCTGTTTTCTGCATCCACCCCCAACTCCTACTTTGCATCTCTAAGTTTATCTGTTCTGGACATTTCATAGAAATGGAATCATATGATAAGTAGGTGCTTTTGTGTGACTGACTTTTCTTTCTTGAAATCATGTTTTCAAGGTTCATCATGTAGCATGTATTGATACATCAATCCCTTTTTATGACTGAATAATATTCCACTGTGTGGATATACCAAATTTTTTCTGTCCATCTTTGGTTGATGGACATTTAGGTTGTTTCTAAATTCTGGCTGTTATGAACAATGCTTCTATGAACAGTAATGTGTAAGTTTCTGTGTGAACATCTGTTTTCAGTTGTCTTGGGTATATTTACGTGTATGTGGAATTGCTGGATCATATCCTGGAGAATTCCATGGACAGAGGAGCCAGGCAGGCTACAGTCCATGGGATCGTAAAGAGACAGACATGACTAAGCAACTAACTTTCACTTTTCATGGTACTCTCTACTTAAATTTTTGAGGAACTGCCAGACTGTTTTCCATAGCAGCCCTATCACTTTACATTCCCACCAGCTATGTATGAGGGTTCCAATTTCTCATCATCTTCTCAACACTTGTTGTTATATATCTTTTTATTCTAGCCATCCTAATGGGTATTGAGTGGTATCCATTTTGTATCTGTGACTCCAATTTGCATTTCCCTAATGAGAAATAGATTTAAAGGACTAAATCTGATAGAATGCCTGATGAACTATGGATAGAGGTTTGTGACATTGTACAGGAGAAAGGAATCAAGACCATCCCCAAGAAAAAGAAATGCAAAAAAAGCAAAACGGCTGCCTGAGGAGGCCTTACAAATAGCTGTGAAAAGACAGGAAGCAAAAAGCAAAGGAGAAAAGGAAAGATATACCCATTTGAATGCTGAGTTTCAAAGAATAGCAAGGAGAGATAAGAAAGCTTTTCTCAGCGATCAGTGCAAAGTAGAGGAAAACAATAGAATGGGAAAGACTAGAGATCTCTTCAAGAAAATTACAGACACCAAGGGAACATTTCATGCAAAGATGGAGTCAGTAAAGGACAGAAATGGTAGGGACCTAAAAGAAGCTGAAGATGTTAAGAAGAGGTGGCAAGAATACACAGAAGAACTGTACAAAAGAACATCTTCACAACCCAGATAATCACGATGGTGTGACCACTCACCTAGAGCCAGACATCCTGAAATGTGAAGTCAAGTGGGCCTTAGAAAGCATCACTGCGAACAAAGCTAGTGGAGGTGATTGTCTTCCAGTTGAGATATTTCAAATCCTAGAAGATGATGCTGTGAAAGTGCTGCACTCAATATGCCAGCAAATTTGGAAAACTCAGCAGTGGCCACAAGACTGGAAAAAGGTCAATTTTCATTCCAATCCCAAAGAAAGGCAATGCCAAAGAATGCTCAAACTACCACACAATTGCACTCATCTCACACGCTAGTAAAGTAATGCTTAAAATTCTCCAAGCAAGGCTTCAGCAATACCTGAACCGTGAACTTCCAGATGTTTAAGCTGGTTTGAGAAAAGGCAGAGGAACCAGAGATCAAATTGCCAACATCTGCTGGATCATCGAAAAATCAAGAGAGTTCCAGAAAAACATCTATTTCTGCTTTATTGACTGTGCCAAAGCCTTTGACTGTGTGGATCACAATAAACTGTGGAAAATTCTGAAAGAGATAGGAATACCAGACCACCTGACCTGCCTCTTGAGAAACCTGTATGCAGGTCAGGAAGCAACAGTTAGAACTGGACATAGAACAACAGACTGGTTCCAAATAGGAAAAGGAGTACGTCAAGGCTGTACATTGTCACCCTGCTTATTTAACTTCTATGCAGAGTACAGCATGAGAAACACTGGGCTGGAAGAAGCACAAGCTGGAATCAAGATTGCCGGGAGAAATATCAATAACCTCAGATATGCAGATGACACCACCCTTATGGCAGAAATTGAAGAAGAACTAAAGAGCCTGTTGATGAAAGTGAAAGTGGAGGGTGAAAAAGGTGGCTTAAAGCTCAACATTCAGAAAACTAAGATCATGGCATCCAGTCCCATTACTTCGTGGCAGATAGATGGGGAAACAGTGGAAACAGTGGCTGACTTTATTTTTCTGGGCTCCAAAATCACTGCAGATGGTGATTGCAGCCATGAAATTAAAAGATCCTTACTCCTTGGAAAGAAAGTTATGACCAACCTAGACAGCATATTTAAGAACAGAGACATTACTTTGCCAACAAAGTCCCTCTAGTCAAGGCTATGGTTTTTCCAGTGGTCATGTATGGATGTGAGAGTTGGACTGTGAAGAAAGCTGAGCATCAAAGAATTGATGCTTTTGAACTGTGGTGTTGGAGAAGACTCTTGAGAGTCCCTTGGTCTGCAAGGAGATCCAACCAGTCCATCCTAAAGGAGATCAGTCCTGCGTGTTCATTGGAGGGACTGATGTTGAAGCTGAAACTCCAATACTTTGGCCACCTGATGTGAAGAACTGACTCACTGGAAAAGACCCTGATGCTGGGGAGGATTGAGGGCAGGAGGAGAAGGGGATGACAGAGGATGAGATGGCTGGATGACATCATCGACTCGATGGACATGGGTTTGGGTGGACTCTGGGAGTTGGTGATGGACAGGGAGGCCTGTCGTGCTGCGGTCCATGGGGTCACAAAGAGTCGGACATGACTAAGTGACTGAACTGAACTGAACTGAATGACTAACAATATTGAATACTTATTCATGTAATTATTAGCTATTGGTGTATCTTCTTTGGAGAAATTTCCATTCAGATCCTTTGCCAATTTTAAAATTGGGTTATTTGTCTTTCTATTGTTGCATTATAAGAGCTCTTTATATATTCTGGAGACTATACCCATAACAGATATACAATTTGCAAATATTTTCTCAGATTCTTTAGGTTGTCTCTTTCACCTTCTGGAAAATATCTTTTGCAAGACAAAAGTTTTTAATTTTTATCAAAATTCAAATTTATTTATTTTTATTTTTCTTTGGTTTCTTGTTCTTTAGATACTAAGAAACTTTGGCCTAATCCAGGGTCACAGAAATTTATCCGTGTTTTCTTCTAAGAGTTTTATAGTTTCAGCTCTTATATTTATATTGATTTATTTTGAGTCATCGTTTTATATGATGTAAGGTAAGGTTCCAATTTCATTTTTTTGCATGTGAGTATGGGCTTTCCTGGTGGCTCAGAAGGCAAAGAATCCACCTGCAATGCGGGAGACCTGGATTCATTCCCTAGGTTGGAAGGATCCCCTGGAGGAGGGCATGGCAACCCACTCTAGTGTTCCTGCAGGGAGAATTCCCCTGGACAGAGGAGCCTGGCAGACTACAGCCCGTGGGGTCGCAAAGTGTCGGACGGGACTGAGTGACCAAGCACAACACAGCACCTAGTTGGTCCATCACCATTTGTTCAAAAGTCTAACTTTTTTCTCCCTTTGAATTGTCTTGGCACCTTTGTCAAGAATCAACTTCCTTTTAAAGGTGTGGATTTTTAAAATTTTTTTATTGAAGGATAATTGCTTTACCGAATTTTGTTGTTTTCTGTCAAACCTCAACATGAATCAGCCATCGGTTCAGTTCAGTCGCTCAGTCATGTCTGACTCTTCAGGACCCCATGAATCTGAACTCTGCACTCAGATGGGAATATCTTTCCCTTTCTCCTTTGCTTTTCGCTTCTCTTCTTTTCACAGCTATTTGTAAGGCCTCCTCGGACAGTCATTTTGATTTATTTGCATTTCTTTTCCATGGGGATGGTCTTGATTCCTGTCTCCTGTACAATGTCACGAACCTCTGTCCATAGTTCATCAGACACTCTGTCTATCAGATCTAGTCCCTTAAATCTATTTCTCGCTTCCACTGTATAATCATAAGGGATTTGATTTAGGTCATACCTGAATAGTCTAGTGGTTTTCCCTACTTTCTTCAGTTTAAGCCTGAATTGGGCAATAAGGGGTTCATGACCTGAGCCACAGTCAGCTCCTGGTCTTGTTTTTGCTGACTGTATAGAGCTTCTCCATCTTTGGCTGCAAAGAATATAATCAATCTGATTTTGATGTTGACCATCTGGTGATGTCCATGTGTAGAGTCTTCTCTTGTGTTGTTGGAAGAGGGTGTTTGCTATGACCAGTGCATTCTCTTGGCAAAACTCTATTAGCTTTTGCCCTGCTTCATGCTGTACTCCAAGGCTAAATTTGCCTGTTACTCCAGGTGTTTCTTGACTTCCTACTTTCGCATTCCAGTCCCCTATAATGAAAAGGACATTTTTGGGGGGCGTTAATTCTAAAAGATCTTGTAGGTCTTCATAGAACCGTTCAACTTCAGCTTCTTCAGCATTACTGGTTGGGGCATAGGCTTGGATTACTGTGATATTGAATGGTTTGCCTTGGAAACAAACAGAGATCATTCTGTCATTTTTGAGATTGCACCCAAGTAGTGCATTTTGGGCTCTTTTGTTGACCATGATGGCTACTCCATTTCTTCTAAGGGACTCCTGCCCACAATAGTAGATGTAATGGTCATCTGAGTTAAATTCACCCATTCCAGTCCATCTTAGTTTGCTGGTTCCTAGAATGTTGACGTTCACACTTGCCATCTCCTGTTTGACCACTTCCAATTTGCCTTGATTCATGCCATAGGTATACATATATCCCCTCCCTTTTGAACTTCCCTCCCATCTCCCTCCCCATCTCACCCCTCTAGGTTGATGCAGAGCCCCTGTTTGAGTTTCCTGAGCCATACAGCAAATTCCCGTTAGCTATCTATTTTACATATGGTAATGTAAGTTTCCATGTTACTCTTTCCATACATCTCACCCTCTCCTCCCCTCTCTTCACGTCCATAAGTCTATTCTCTATGCCTGTTTCTCCATTGCTGCTGCTGCTGCTGCTAAGTCGCTTCAGTCGTGTCTGACTCTGTGTGACCCCATAGACAGAACCCACCAGACTTCCCCATCCCTGGGATTCTCCAGGCAAGAACACTGGAGTGGGTTTCCATTTCCTTCTCCAATGCATGAAAGTGAAAAGTGAAAGTGAAGTCGCTCAGTCGTGTCTGACTCTTCGTGACTCCATGGACTGCAGCCTACCAGGCTCCTCCGTCCGTGGGATTTTCCAGGCAAGAGTACTGGAGTGGGTTGCCATTGCCTTCTCCATTGCTGCCCTGTAAATAAATTCTTCAGTACCATTTTTCTAGATACCGTATATATGCACTAGAATACGATATTTATCTTTCTCTTTCTGACTCACTTCACTCTGTATAATAGGTTCTAGGTTCATCCACATCATCAGAACTGATTCAAATGCATTCCTTTTTATGGCTGAGTAATAGTCCATTGTGTATATGTACCACAACTTCTTTATCCATTCATCTGTTGCTTGGCATCTAGGTTGTTTCCATGTTCTAGCTGTTGTAAATAGTGCTGCAATGAACAATGGGATATATGTGTCTTTTTCAACCCTGGTTTCCTCTGGGTATATGCCTAGCAGTGGGATTACTTCTGGATTCTTAATTTTGCTTTATTGATCTATATGTGTATTCTTATGTCAGCACTTTATGTCACACAGTTTTGATTACTGTGGCTTTGTATGAAATTTTGAAGTTGTGAAGTGTGAGTTCTTCAACTTTTTTTTTTTTTTTAAGGATTATTTTGGCTCTTCTGGGTCCCTTGAATTATTATATGAATTTTAGGATCAATTTATCACTTTGGCCAAAAAAGCCTACTGGGATATGATCAAGATGGCATGGAATTTATCAATCAATTTGGGGGCTTTACTTTTAAAAAAGGAAAGTGGTCTTGAAGTGAGGCTGTATGGTATAGAAGAAAGCGTGGATGGAAGTTTCAAGGTCAGGTGGACATCAGTTCATATCTGACCTCCCAGCACTGGCAAGCTCTTGATCTTGGGCAATTCAGGTCTTCTTCTTTGAGCCTCACATTCCTTATTTGTAAAGCAGATCTACAGATACTTATTCTAAAGCTGTTTTGAGAATTAACCAAGCTTATCTGAACAATGTATATGGACAGTGTCTAACAGTGTCTATCTGTTTTCTGGGGTCTTTGGAACTCACCCAACTAACAGGAGGGAAAGTATCAGATCATAAAAATGTAAAGGCTGTGAAGGACCTCAGTGATTAAATTGATGCATATTGAAACGTCTTTGTCTGTGACCTTAATCTTTCCTTTGCCCCTAGAATACTTTTCTCTCTATACTGCTGACAAAATTCTATTCCCTCTGATGGCCTAGTTGGAAGTAATCTTCTCTTTTTTGAAAGTACCCAGCAGTTTTTCTTCTCTGACAGCATCTAATTCTGTTTGCCTATTTTCAATGGATTTGGGTGTGAGTCTTGGCTCCACTTTTAAATTGTAAGCCTATAAAGGCAGAATTGGTCATGCCCTCCTTAAAATATCAGTGTGGCAGAGTGGGACAAAGCATGGCCCTATTCATGGTTAGACAGTGTGGGTGTCTATATGTGTATGTGTGTTGGGGGTGGGTATCTTTCCCTACACTCCTCTCTTCACCCTTCCCAAGGATACATATAATCCACCTCATGCTCGTCAAGGCTCTGCTGACAGTGAAGTGTTTAAGGACAGATGAGTTGACTTGAAGACCTTTGAAGTGGTACTGAGATTTCTTCTGCCCTGAAGTGTGGGTGCTTCCTTCATCACCCACACTCAGCACAACTGGGAGGCAACTGACGTCCTCTCCTCATTGATCATTACTTTTAGCTTTGCCAGTTTGATAGATGAAAAATAATATCGTGTCCTAATTTGTATTTCTTTCATTACTCCTACAGTAGAATTTTTAAATATGTTTATTAGCCATTTGTATTTCTTTTTTGGTTAGCTTTTCTACCTGAAGTATTTCAGCTTTTGGATTTGTACTGCTAAGGAGTAGACTGGGATTAGCAGGAGATGCAGTTTAACAACCTGTTGCAGGCCAGTCAGACAAGTTTGAAACTGACTCATTCTGGGGTGTGTGTGGGGTTGTGTGTGAGGTATGTCTGGGGGGTTGTGTGTTTGTAGGGTGGGGACACAGCCTTAGGGAACTGAGGACTCACCTTTGATATCATTCTGTGGCAGTCTTAGTTATAATAGAACGATTCTGACATGTGGTCCTTATTAAATGCAAATTTTAGCATCATAGCCCTCTGTGTAGAGCTCCAACTGAGATCTGTTTCTCTTAATTCTTTTATTTAAGCCTCCTTGCTGACTTCAGATGTTGGTGACACTGTCAAAGTATCTCTTCTGTGCACACAGGCTTCTGATCACTGCCCTTAGAAAAATAGAATGGAACATTACACGCCCCCATTGGGGTGAGAAATTGCCTTTTTGTATCTGTTACCAGTTGTCAGTTAATTACCTAAATGTTGGATGAAGGCTAGAAGTGAGGCAGGGCTGGAGGCAGAAAGGGAGGGGGATTTTCTGTGCTCCCTGGCCACATGGAGGGGTCCTGATGCCTGGAGTAGGCTGTTGGAGCAGGAGGATCACAGGAAGGTCCAACCAGGCTGTCCTGGTGAGGCCCTGGGAAGCTGAGGGCAGAGACATCAGTGCCCTGTCCTTGCTCAGAACCTGAGAGAAAGGTTTTGTGGATGGCTTCATGGAGCAAGGGGTGTTTGGGTTAAAAGTAGGGGGACAAGGGATGATGATGCTTTGTGTGGAGGGACAAGCAGGGAAAAGACCTGGGGCCATGAGAGCCCCACTTCCCATGTGGGGAAGTGGCAAGTGATGGAGACCGGCTAGGGCTCCAGGGCTCTAGACGTGGATGGTGGGAGTAAATGGTGGGGATGGAAAAGTGGACCCTGAGTGCCTGGAGGAGGCTTGAGGCTCTCTTCTATAGGTGGCAGGGATATCAAGTAGGACAGCCTCAGGATGCTCAGGAGGAAGAATCCGCTGCCACATTCACTGAGGGGCTGTGAGATGAAGTGACAAGGCTTTGTAGGGCCAATTCTGACTTCTGGGTGGATGGTGTTGCCCGGAACAGAGGTGGGGATATAAGTAAAGAGTTCAGAATCTGTTCAGTTCATTCAATCAGTTATGTCCGACTCTTTGTGACCCCATGAACCGCAGCACGACAGGCCTCCCTGTCCTTCACCAACTCCCAAAGTCCACCCAAACCCATGTCCATCGAGTCGGTGATGCCATCCAACCATCTCATCCTCTGTCGTACCCCTTCTCCTCCCACCCTCAATCTTTCCCAGCATCAGGGTCTTTTCCAGTGAGTCAGCTCTTCACATCAGGTGGCCAAAGTATTGGAGTTTCAGCTTCAACATCAGTCCTTCCAATGAATATTCAGGACTGATTTCCTTTAGGATGGACTGGTTGGATCTCCCTGCAGTCCAAGGGACTCTCAAGAGTCTTCTCCAATTACAAAGTTCAAAAGCATCAATTCTTCACGCTCAGCTTTCTTCACAGTCCAACTCTCACATCCATACATGACCACTAAAAAAAACCATAGCCTTGACTAGACAGACCTTTTTTGACAAAGTAATGACTCTGCTTTTTAATATGCTGTCTAGATTGGTCATAACTTTCCTTCCAAGGAGTAAGCATCTTTTAATTTCATGGCTGCAATCACCATCTGCAGTGATTTTGGAGCCCCCAAAGATAAAGTCAGCCACTGTTTCCCCATCTATTTCCCATGAAGTGATGGGACCAGATGCCATGATCTTAGTTTTCTGAATGTTGAGCTTTAAGCCAACTTTTCCATCCTCCTCTTTCACTTTCATCAAGAGGCTCTTTAGTTCTTCTTCATTTTCTGCCATAAAGGTGGTGTCATCTGCATATCTGAGGTTATTGATATTTCTCCCGGCAATCTTGATTCCAGCTTGTGTTTCTTCCAGCCCAGCGTTTCTCATGATGTACTCTGCATAGAAGTTAAATAAGCAGGTTGACAATATCAGCCTTGATGTACTCCTTTTCCTATTTGGAACCAGTCTGTTGTTCCATGTCCAGTTCCTGACCTGCATATAGGTTTCTTCAGAATGGAACATGTTAAAATGTGGAAATTGAGGTGGGAGTTTGGGGAACATCAGGGTTTGTGGGCAGAACAAGGATCATCTGTGAAAGAGATCAGAGTGAGAGGAAACTCTGTCCAAATCAGTTTCCTGGAGGCCTATAAAGGAGGAAGCACTTCTAGAAGGCAGGCACCAGTGATAGTGTCAATTGCTGAAAGAGTTTGGATCAATGTTTAGATGAATTGGACAGAGATGCATTTGGTTAAGGGCATGGGCTTTGAGTTGAGGTGAACTGGAGGTCAAAATTTTGTTCCAACACCTAGTATTTCTAGGGTCTTAGAGATATAATACTAAGCCTGAGTCTCAGCTTCTGCATCTGTAGAATGGGGAGATGATAGTAGTAGCCAACATAGGATTGTTGCAAGGATTAAGTGAACTGCAGGTGAGGTAGTAGGTGCAGATCCTGGAACACTGAGCAAACAATAAATATTACTCACTGTAGTTATAATAGGTAAAAGTGGTAACAATATCTACTTACAAAACTGTGGTAAGAATTACATGAGAGCATGCTTGAATACAGACTTCCCAGGTGGCGCTAGGTGGCCCCCCCCCGCCCCGCCCCGGCAATGTAGGTAGGTGTCAGAGACACAATTTCGATCCCTGGGTTGGGAAGATCCTCTGGAGGAGGCCATGGCAACTCACTCCAGTATTATTGCCTGGAGAATTCCCCTGGACAGAGGAGCCTGGCAGGTTACAGTCCATGGGGTCACAAAGAGTTGGACATGACTGAAGCTACTTAGCATGCATGCATGCTCACTGTCTCTTGTCCAGTCCCCGATGTTTGGGTGTGATACTGTGATTTGCAATAAGAAATGTATATATATTTGGTCTCTGTGGCTTTTACAGGCACAAATTTCCCCAAACCCCTAGAATTGTCTGTGATGAGACCCATAAAGGTGTCTTTTGTTATGTTAATGAGGTGACTTTTGGAAAGCATCTAAGCTGGTTGCTGGGGGAACCAGCCTTGTGATTACAGGGCTTGACCTTTCAGTCCCCGCCCCTGTGAGCCAACCCTCAACCTCTGGGGAGGGAAAATGGACTGGAGATTGAGTTCAATTGCCAAGGTCAGTGATTTAATCAATTGTTGCTATGTAATGAAGCCTCCACTAAACCCCCCAAAGATGGAGTTTAGAGTGGTGTGCCTGGAACGGGCATGGAAGCTCTGTGACCCTTCCTGATACCCTGCCCCATGCATCTCTTCCATCTGGTTGTTCCTGAGTTATATCCTTTTAGAAGAAACCAGTAATCTAGTAAGTAAAGTATCTCATCGAGTTCTGTGAGCTGCTCTTGTAAATTAATCAAACCCAAGGAGGGGGTCATTCGAACCCTTGACCAGACTGAAAGTCGTTCAGAAGTATAGGTGACAACCTAGACTTGAGATTGGTGTCTGAAGTAGGGTGGGGGCAGTTTGCTTAGGACTGAGCCCTTCACCTGTGGAATCTAATCCCATCTCCAGGGAGGGAGACAGTGTCAGAACTGAGTTGAATTGTAGGAACCCCAGGAGGTGGGGAGGCTTCACCAGTGATTCAGCAGTAAAGAACCAGCCTGCAGTGCAGGAGCTGCAGGAGATGAGTGTTTGATCCCTGAATGGGGAAGATCCCCTGGAGGCGGGCACGGTAACCCACTCTAGTATTCTTACCTGGAGAATCCCATGGACAGAGAGCTAGTGGACTACGTCCATGGGGTCACATAGAGTCAGACACGACTGAAGCAATCAAGCATGGATGCACGCAGCTAGTGGGGAGCATTGTTTGGATGTGTGGGAACTTCCACCCCTACACACACACACACACACACGCACGCACGCACGCACACACACACACACACACACGATGTAATTGGACGTAGACATCTTCATGGGGATGAGAGCTGCCAGGGGAAGGCATCAGCTAGGACCAGGCCAGGAGGAGTGTAGTGTGGATCTGAGAGAAGGCCTGATGTCTGGACCAAGGCTGGGAGTAGTAGATTCAAGTTCAGTGCTCTGGGGGTCTGTTCTGAGAGGTCCTAAAGGTGATAATATTAAGTGGGAATCTGTTTTGTTTTTTTTTTTTTTTTGAGAGTCTGACAAAATACAGACAAGGCTAGGCAAGAGGGTGAGGGGAGTGAGCCTTTGAGGCAGACTTGGGCAATGTGGGCACAAATGCTGTGTTCCTGCTTTGTGGATGCTGCAGCTGAATTCTCTGTGGGGTCTCGCGCTGGCTCCACCTCGAGGTGCACAGGCAGGAGAGCTGGGGACTGTTTGCAGATGATGCTCACTCATGGGTAGGGCTCTGTGTTTCCCAGGTCTGACTCTCACTGGCCCAGGACCAAGGCCTGGAGAACTGAGCCTATAGGTGACTGGGTACATCTTGGTCATCTGGGGATCATTTCTCATGGACTCACTGACCCTGTGAAAATGCCTAGACTGGGACTTGAAGTCAAGATGGTGTTGGGAGTCCAGGCTTGAAAGTTCCCTCAATGTCAAACACATTGCAATGTGAGATGAAATATTTAAGAAGAACTCAAACATAGCCACACTCAACAAGGTGAACACCTCTGTGGGCCAGAAACAACACATTAGACTTACTGGGCTCTTGGGCTTGGGAATAGGTAGATGAGGCTTGTAGTACACCTGCTGTGAGATGACAGGGACCAGAAGTTTTAGACTTATGACTGGGAACTAGACCTGAGCTCGCTGGGTGAAAATGAAGGGCTCACTGCCAACTCTTCAGAAAGGACTAGAAGAAACTAGTTACTGCTCAGAGATGCAGGATGTTGCAGAGCTGAATGCCTGGGTAGAGGGAAGAAGCTGAGGAAGCCACACCGTCAGGGCCTCAGGTAGCTACTGCTGGCCCAGTGTCTAGATCTGTGATACCGCCAGAATCACCTTGGAATTGGAAACCTGAGCCACCATTATCAGAGCTGACTCTGGGCTGCAAGTCCTAGGAGGGGAACTGATCAACTTCCAGACAGGGAGGGATGAGAGCGGAGTGAGGGATGATGGGAGGGAAACATTCCAAATGAACCTACCAACAGAAGTCCCGAAGCCCATGAAGTAAACTAATATCAAGAAAGACAGCCAACAAGCTCAAAAATCAGCAGAATTCACTCCCATTGAAACTGAATAGAGCAATATGAAAATTACTTTAAAATGAGTACGTTTGAGATCCTTCAAGATATAAAGGAAGGAAGAGCACCTAAACAGCAGGAAATCATGAAACAAAAACAAGCAGGTAGAAATCAAGAACAGGTGTATGTGAAAACGAGCAAATTCGGGACTGGAAGTGAAAAATCAAGCAATTGGAATAAAGATATATTCAGGGGACAAGATCGACCCTGGACTGGATGTGCCCAAGAGCGCATCAGTGATTTGGGAGGTAACACTGGGGTGGTCACCTGAATGTGGCACATAGACAAAGAGGTGGAAACGGGAAAGAGATGTGGAGGACAGACAGCGTGTCTGACAGATGGGTTTCCAGACATAGGGAATTGAAGGAATAGGAGAAAAGCAGTTTTTTTTTTTTTTTTTTAAATAATAGCTCAGAAAATTCTGCAATTGAAAAAAGATACAAAGCCTCAGATGAGAAGCACATATTAGACACTGAACAAATGTATGTCTGGCACAGGACTTTGCACACACATGGTGGCTGTGCAGTAGATATTAGTTCCGTTTATTTCCCTGTCACTCCTGCCTCTTGTCCTTCCTCGTTTCCTTCCAGAAACAGTTACTGACCATTTGGTATGAGCTTGACACTGTGCTGGACACCGGACATACCAAGATGCAATACGTCCCCCCTAACAAAGAGCTTAGAATTTGGTAGGGAATACAGACATATAAGCGAGTATTTGCAATAGAGTTAAAAGGGTCCTTGGCAGAGGTCTGTATAGAATCTGGAAGATACAGAAAGGAAGGAAAGGTGTGTTTGTGTGTATGGTTTGATAGAGTAAGTGATACTTCCAGAGTGTCATGGAGGGGACAAGCAAAGGAGAGGGAACAGCATCAACAAAGGCACAGAAGCTCATGCTTTTGCACTTGAGGAAACTGCAAGCAGCTTCCTGTGGCTGGAGTGTGGGGTTTGAGGGGTATGTGTGTATCTTCCCTTTATTGGCTCCATGTATCACAAACTCCCCAACAGTAGGCTCTGTGGGGCCAGTGCCTTCCCAGATCCATGGACAGCTGACCTTAAAAAAAAAAAAAGAGTCTTGCTGACCCACCTGCAGAGGTACAGAGCTATCTTCATGGATGCATTTTATTGATACATTCTGGAGAACAAAGTTTCGATGTCCTCCACAGATGCTCTGTGGAGCTCACATTCAGGCCCTTCTCAAACCCAAATCCCTTAGAGGAAGAGCTCCAACAGCCCAGGGAGGTGTTGTTGATTCCTTGGAGAGGGGCTGATCTGCCCCTGCGGGTCCCTGGCTGATTCACTATGGGAGAATTTCTCAGCTTCTCTGTTCTTTCATCTATCACCAGGAAATGACAGTGCCCGCCACTTCCGTGTTTCACAGATGTGTCGTTATCAGGAACATTGGCAACATCCTTTGATATATGGAGATGAAAGATGCTGGATTAATTCAAAGCTTTATTTGTTGTTTTTCACTATTATTACTAGTTAAATTGCTGAACACACTTTTGACAGTCTTGTCAGAAGCTCTCCCATATGTCCTCTCCCTGGAAGAGTAAACACTGCCTTCAGAGGCATGACTACTGTGTTTTTTTCCCTCCTTTCTTGGCAGTGAAAAATGACTTCAAATCACAGTATTTAGGATGATGATATTTTTGATGTACTCTATCCTCTTTCAAGCTCTTACTGTACTCTGCACTCCTGTGTAAAAATGAAAGGACAAAAGAAAATTCAGGAGCTGGCCTTGCCTTGGCCTCCAGAGCCACCTAGGGGTCAGTGTCTGTTGGTGGATGATGGGGAGGAGTGGGAACTCAGAAACAAAGATTTCACAGGGGTTGAGTTTCATGGAGGCTTCCCTGGTGACTCAGATGGTAAAGAATCTGCCTGGAATGCAGGAGACCCAGACAAGAGAAGGGATGTACCCTCATACAGGGGCCTCATGAGACACCTCTGACAGGATCTGCCTTCTTCCCCACACCACAAGCTCCTTGAGAGCCTAGATTTCATGTAACCATCTCTGTCTTTTGGGTGGAAAAGAATTCTTTGGAAGTAATGAAGTGTAAGCTTTGATGATCCTTCATCTCAGATCTCATCCAAGGCCCTAGGAGAAGCCCTAACAACATGTTCACATCTTTTTGTAAAATTTTTAAAACTAAGACATTTTAACAGCCATTGGTTAAAATCAGTCTCTTTCCATTCAGCTTCTCCTCTATCACACTTCCCTTTGTGTCCAGGGAGCCTGGGGTGGCCACGAACATGTTGGGGATTCTGCTAAAGGAAAGTTGTCTGGAAATATGCCAGTCTGACTGCAATTTGTAAAGATCATTTGGAATACGGCAATAAACAAGTAAGAATTTGCAGATTCCAGATTTGGGCCTATAAGAAGCGTATCTTCTTTTGTCATCTTCATTTATTAAAGAACTATGAGAAAATTCAGATGAAGATTAATAGACTGTAAAATGAATACAATAAGATAGATAATTAAGTTCAGGTCAGTCAGTTGTGTCTGACTCTTTGCGACCCCATGAATCGCAGCATGACAGGCCTCCCTGTCCATCACCAACTCCTGGAGTCTACCCAAACCCACGTCCATTGAGTCAGTGATGCCATCCAACAATCTCATCCTCTGTCATCCCGTTCTCCTCCTGCCCTCAATCTTTCCCAGCATCAAGGTCTTTTCCAGTGAGTCAGCTCTCACATAAGGTGGCCAAAGTACTGCAGTTTCAGCTTCAACATCAGTCCTACCAACGAACACCCAGGACTGATCTCCTTTAGGATGGACTGGTTGGATCTCCTTGCAGTCCAAGGGACCCTCAAGAGTATTCTCCAACACCAAAGTTCAAAAGCATCAATTCTTCACCGCCCAGCTTTCTTCACTATCCAACTCTCACATCCATACATGACCACTGGAAAAACCATAGCCTTGACTAGATGGAGCTTTTTTTTGACAAAGTAATGTCTCTGCTTTTGAATATGCTATCTAGGTTGGTCACAACTTTCCTTCCAAGGAGTAAGCGTCTTTTAATTTCATGGCTGCAATCACCATCTGCAGTGATTTTGGAGCCCAGAAAAATAAAGTCAGCCACTGTTTCCACTGTTTCCCCATCTATTTGCCATGAAATGATGGGACCAGATGCCATGATCTTAGTTTTCTGAATGTTGAGCTTTAAGCCAACTTTTCCACTCTCCTCTTTCACTTTCATCAAGAGGCTTTTTAGTTCCTCTTCAATTTCTGCCGTAAGGGTGGTATCATCTGCATATCTGAGATTACTGATATTTCTCCCGGCAATCTTGATTCCAGCTTGTGCTTCTTCCAGCCCAGCATTTCTCATGATGTACTCTGCATAGAAGTTAAACAAGCAGGGTGACAATATACAGCCTTGATGTGCTCCTTCTCCTATTTGAAACCAGTCTGTTGTTCCATGTCCAGTTCTAACTGTTGCTTCCTGACCTGCATACAGGTTTCTCAAGAGGCAGGTCAGGTGGCCTGGTATTCCCATCTCTTTCAGAATTTTCCACAGTTTATTGTGATCTACACAGTCAAAGGCTTTGGCATAGTCAATAAAGCAGAAATAGATGTTTTTCTGGAACTCTCTTGCTTTTTTGATGATCCAGTGGATGTTGGCAATTTGTCTCTGGTTCCTCTGCTTTTTCTAAACCCAGCTTGAACATCTGGAAGTTCACAGATCAGGTATTGCTGAAGCCTTGCTTAGAGAATTTTGAGCATTACTTTACTAGTGTGTGAGATGCATGCAATTGTGCGGTAGTTTGAGCATTCTTTGGCATTGCCTTTCTTTGGGTGGAATGAAAACTGACCTTTTCCAGTCCTGTGGCCACTGGTGAGTTTTCCATATTTGCTGGCATATTGAGTGCAGCACATTCACAGCATCATCTTCTAGGATTTGGAATAACTCAACTGGAATTCCATCACCTCCACTAGCTTTGTTTGTAGTGATGCTTCTTAAGGCCCACTTGACTTCACATTCCAGGATGTCTGGCTCTAGGTGAGTGGTCACACCATCATGATTATCTGGGTTGTGAAGATCTTTTTTGTACAGTTCTTCTGTGTATTCTTGCCACCTCTTCTTAATATCTTCAGCTTCTGTTAGATCCCTACCATTTCTATCCTTTATCAAGCCCATCTTTGCATTAAATGTTCCCTTGGTATCTCTAATTATCTTGAAGAGATCTCTAGTTTTTCCCATTCTATTGTTTTCCTCTATTTCTTTGCCTTGATCACAGAGGAAGGCTTTCTTATCTCTCCTTCCTATATTTTGAAACTCTGCATTCAAATGGGTATATCTTTCCTTTTCTCCTTTGCTTTTCGCTTCCCGTCTTTTCACAGCTATTGTACGTCCTCTTCAGACAGCCATTTTGCTTTTTTGCATTTCTTTTTCTTGGAGATGGTCTTGATTCCTGTCTCCTGTACAATGTCACCAACCTTCGTCCGTAGTTCATCAAGCACTCTGTCTGTCAGATCTAGTCCCTTAAATCTATTTCTCACTTCCACTGTATAGTCATAAGGGATTTCATTTAGGTCATACCTGAATGGTGTAGTGGTTTTCTCCACTTTCTTCAATTTCAGTCTGAATTTGGCAATAAAGTGTTCATGATCTGAGCCACAGTCAGCTCCTGGTCTTGTTTTTGCTGACTGTATAGATCTTCTCCATCTTTGGCTGCAAAGAATATAATCAATCTGATTTCGGTGTTGACCATCTGGTGATGTCCATGTGTAGAGTCTTCTCTTGTGTTGTTGGAAGAGGGTGTTTGCTGTGACCAGTGCGTTCTCTTGGCAAAACTCTATTAGCCTTTGCCCTGCTTCATTCTGTACTCCAAGGCTAAATTTGCCTGTTACTCCAGGTGTTTCCTAACTTCCTACTTTTGCATTCCAGTCCCCTATAATGAAAAGGACATCTTTTTTGGGTGTTAGTTCTGAAAGATCTTGTAGGTCTTCATAGAACCGTTCAACTTCAGCTTCTTCAGCATTACTGGTTGTGGCATAGGCTTGGATTACCGTGATATTGAATGGTTTGCCTTGGAAACAAACAGAGATCATTCTGTCATTTTTGAGATTGCATCCAAGTAGTGCATTTCGGACTGTTTTGTTGACCATGATGGCTACTCCATTTCTTCTAAGGGATTCCTGCCCACAGTAGTAGATATAATGGTCATCTGAGCTAAATTCATCCATTCCAGTCCATCTTAGTTCGCTGATTCCTAGAATGTCGATGTTCACTCTTGCCATCTCCTGTTTGACCACTTCCAATTTGCCTTGATTCATGGCCTAACATTCCAGGTTCCTGTGCAATATTGCTCTTTACAGTATCAAACCTTGCTTCTATCACCAGTCACATCCACAACTGGGTGTTGTTTTGCTTTTGCTGCATCCCTTCTTTCTTTCTGTAGTTGTTTCCCCCCTGATCACCAGTAGCATATTGGGCACCTACTGACCTAGGGAGCTCATCTTTCAGTGTCCTATCTTTTTGTCTTTTCATGCTGTTTGTGGGGTTCTTAAGGCAAGAATACTGAAGTGGTTTGCCATTCCCTTCTCCAGTGGACCACATTCTGTCAGATCTCTCCACCATGACTCATCCGTCTTGGGTGGCCCCTCATGGCATGGCTTAGTTTCATTGAGTTAGACAAGGCTGTGGTCCATGTGATGAGATTGGCTAGTTTTCTGTGATTGTGGTTTCCATCTGTCTGCCCTCTGATGCCCTCTCTCAGTGCCTACCATCTTACTTGGATTTCTCTTACCTTGGACGTGGGGTATCTCTTCACGGCTGCTCCACCAAAGCGCAGCCGCTGCTCCTTACCTTGGATGTGGGGTAGCTCCTCTTGGCTGCCGCCCCTGACCTTGGATGTGGGGTAGCTCCTCTTGGCAGCTCTTCTGTGCCATCAGTCGCAGCCACCACTGCACTAATTATATCAATAAAAATTCTCTACTTCCTGATGTTAGAATACACAACAAAAAAATCCGGATTCTATTAAAAGGATATCTGTAAGAGAAAGAAATATATTTTTGAGTTTAATGACACTTAGGTCCATATAATTCTTATATGTAGCTCTCCTTGGCATTGTAGACTGTTTAACAGTGTTCTTGGCCTCTGTGTGTTTATGGGTGCTCACTTGCTACAGTCGTGTCCAACTCTCTGTGACCCCATGGACTGCAGCCCGCCAGCCTCCTCTGTCCATGGAATTGTACAGGCAAGAATACTGGAGTGGGTTGCCATACCCTCCTCTAGAGGATCTTCCTGACCCAGGGATCGAACCTATGTCTCCTACATTGCAAACAAATTCTTTACCTGCTGAGCCATCAAAGAAAGCCCATCCTTGGTCTCTACTCACTAGATATTAGTGTCACTTCCCTGGTTGTGATAGCCTAAAATATCTCCAAACATTGCCACGTGTGCCCTGGGGGCAAAATAGCTCCTTTTGAGAACCACAGACATAACTACACTGAAGGGGATTTGAGAAGAAAGGAGCTGACTTAAGTACTTTTGGAAATCTGTGTTTTTGACTTGATACTGTAAAGCTAAAGACAGAAAGTATTACTCATACACATGGGATTTTCCCACGGAGATGTGGGTTAGCAATTCTGAAAGTGCTTTCTGTGTACAATAGGGTACAAATAAGAAAAAGTATTGTTGAGAACAAGAGCTTTCTTATTGTAAGAGGAAGAAGTTAAAAGTGAGGAGAGTATAGCTTGAATACTGTGGTGTCTGGATTGAATTCATAAAATTATTAGTAACTCTTAGTGTGTATGTAACATACACATACACGTCAATACACAGATACACAAATATAGATGTGTGTGCACACAAGGGTTAATGTATACGCATTTAACTTTCTTCTGTGGTGCATGAAAAGGGCCTGGAAGCAGAGCAGTGACATCCCAGGAGCAATGAGAAAACCTGCTATCCACATCTTGATTTTTAAACACTGCTCCATAGAAAGAAGTCAGAGTTCCTTGGGGAAGTGGCAGATTCGAGAGCAGGCTTGGGGAACAGACAAGAGGAGCCTATAACAAAAGTATGGCAGTCTGCCCCCGCCCAAAAAGAGGAGTATGTTGAAGAGCACGGAAGTCAATCTCAAAGAACTCTCAGTGGTCAAAGCTGGAAAAATTTGACAAAAAGTAGATTAGGATAGCACTGGATTATATCCTAAAGAATGAAATAAATAAGCACAAGTCCATACTCACATGAAAATCAACTGATAAATGTGGGAAAAAACTCTTTCATAGGGAAGAATTCCACTTCATAAATAAAGAATTCTACTTAATAAATAAATAAAGAATGAGAGAAATAGAAAGTCATGTTTAAAACCACTGTATTACCACAATAATAATTGCTATAAGCAAATTCCACCAATGGATAATAAAATTAGAGGGGGAAAGTTTAAAGAGAATCAGGATTTCTGCACTCAAAGTATCTTCTTCCCAATGTTTATTAAATACAAAAGGAGAAATAGTTACTTTTTAGTGGAGAAGTCTGGCATGTGCCACTTTAACCAAGAATCGAGGTTAATATCACCTGTAAGGCAGAACAACTCAAGTCCCCCTGATGTGATACACCAGGGATATCACCTATGTGGAATTCTTTTCAGTAAAGAACATGCTCAGTTTAATCATGAGAAAACTCCACAAATTCACATTGAGGGACCTTCTGCAAGGTAATGACTAGTACCATTCAAAAAGCTCAAGGTCATGAAAGACAAGGAAAAGTTGAGAAACTGCCACACATGGGAAGAGACTAAAGGAACAGCTACTAAATGCAACGTGGATTGAATCCTGGGGCAGAGAAAGGACGTAAGTGGAAAAACTAGTGATATCCAAGGAAAGTCCGTAGCTTCATTCATAGTGTTATGCCAGTGTTAATTTCTTGTTTCACGGTTGTCCTATAGCTATATGGAACGTTTACATTAAGGGAAGCTGGGTGAACGCTTTGTGCTCTTTTTGCCATGCTTCTGTAAGTCTAAAATTATCTCAAAATAAGTATTTTAAGTTTTCAGTTAACTACACCAGAGGAAATATTGAGTTACCTTTGTAATCTTTAGTTAGGAAATATTATAATTGTCCCATGAAGTGGTAATGACAAAATATACAGTCAAAATTGCGGAAGAAACAATATTATAGAGTGTGTAGAAAAATACACCTAAGTTAAGCAAGAAAACAAACAGTTATGTAAGAAAAACATTGTTTTTTTTTAATGGATTTTCTGGTGCTTTGTATTTGTCAACTTCTTATACTTATAACTTACAGTGATTTCTCTTATTTTCATATTCATTTTGGTACTTAAATTTGTGTTCTTAATCTTGTAGTCAAAGGCACAGAAGGGCTGTCTATTATTGATGTTGGTTTCCTGTCCCATTCTTTCCTAAGGAACTGTTTTCTCTGTAACTTCACCCCTCATTCTCCTCTACATAATGGTGAGGGCAGCAACCTCTAGCTCCCTCCACTGATAGTTTAACACAGTCATGGTGTGTCTGCAAAAGAGACAGACCTGGAGCTTAAATAAAGTTCTTGGAATCTTCTTGATTTGAAGACCCTGCTCCTCATTTTCCTTAATTTCCTGGTTGTCTGTCCAGTGGTCCCAGTTTGCATCTCTTTCTGTGTTTCATCCTCTATACCCACTGAGCTTAATTAGTTGGTATCTCCAATGATGAGAAAATATATTTGCTTATTGTCTTTTTTTTAGGTTATTATTTTTTGTCCTAAAAATAAATAAATATTCTCTCTTTGGACAGAAGGAAAAAGAAAGAATTCTTTCCAAGAGATTCTAATCCCAACCCAACCAATGTAAATATTTTAGTATATCTCATTCCTGTCCTTTTCTTAGGCATGGGGATATGTATGCTTTAAAACATAATGATGATACTGTTACATGTATCATTTCATTTCCTGCTAACAGTACAACGTGAATATTTTCTCAAAGTATTTTATGTAATCTTTATATATGTCATATTAGTAACTGCACACTCTTCTGTAGAATGAGTATCATAGTTTACTTAAGCATTCCTGGGTCACTGGATGCAGCAATGGACTTTATACACAGAGTATGTGTGTTTGCATGCATGTGTGTGACTTTTACAAGGTACACTAAGGAAAGTGTCAATCGCTCCGTCATGTCCGACTCTTTGTGACCCTATGGACTGTAGCCCGCCAGGCTCCTCTGTCCATGGGATTCTCCAGGCAAGAATACTGGAGTGGGTTGTCATGCACTTCTCTAGGGGATCTTCCTGACTCAGAGATCAAACCTGAGTGTCCTGCATTAAAGGCAGGTTCTTTACCATCTGAGCCACCTGGGAAGCCCTAAAGAAAGGCAACCAGAATACCTCAGCAGGGTGTAAGCATATTAGGCAAGGACATTGTCTCTGCCAGGTCCCTGGACTCTTCCCTCAGACGATGTGAGAGGTAGGGGGACAGTACCAATTGAGAGACAAGTTTCGGTTCTAGTCTGAGTCTGGAGTTCAGCTTTTTGGTTGAACTAGATGATTTCCTTCTTCTAGGATGAATGCCTAAGAGGATGTTTATTAAGCACCAGGAGAAAGGAAAATTAATGCAAATGTCTATGAGCCACTAAAGCCCAAGGAAGGACAAGAATGAGACATTGCAGCAGAGAGGAAACGCAATCCATAATAATGGAGCAAACAGTGTGTGTGGGGACTTCCAATGAAGACAGAGACTTGCAATGTAATTAAATTAAGTCCTTGGACAGCTGAAAAACAGGGCCGTTAATGCGATGAAGCCCACTCTGCAGCAGAGGTGTCCAAGGGCGCATTAGAGATCAGAGCCTTGGCTTCCAGAGTCTGGATGCCACACTGATCCTGTGGTCCAGCATCTCAAAGAGAATAATTGTGCTCCTTAGTAATGTGAGTGATATGGAGGGCCCTGAATCTGCAGATTTGCCCAAGGTAATGGAATCCAGATGGTCATTTAGGAATTTGGAAAAACAGACACTCTTTTACTGAGAGAGGGGATTATTTAGTTACTAGAATATTGTGGACAATTGCCTCCCTCAGTAGACCATGTACTTTGAAGGCTATTGGTGACATTCAAAAGTCCAGAAATGCTTGGCATAGAAAGCACAATGGGAACTTAAGACCCGCTGGCCCAGGAACTCTGTAAAAGCCAGCTGAGTGCTTTGAAGCCAGCTGGTATTGGAGATAGTCAACGGTCTACCAGAGGAATCCCGAGAATTATAGGGGCTGCCACTCAGCCCAGAGAAAGGGCTTTGTATCAGAAGCCTGAGCTCTTTCTATCAGTGCCACACTGATGCCCGTGATTTCCCACAGATGTTTCTAAACAAAGCGAAGAATGCTATTCTGTACATGTCTGTAGATCCTGCCAAGTCAAGAGAGTCAGGATTCTCCCAGGGGCCTGCTCAGCTGCTCCATGGAGAAGGGAAGATGAAAGAGGGGAAATTGTTCTTTTGGTGTAGACTGGAGCGGACTGCGGTGATTCCATGTACCATGTTGGCATCTGACAGGGTAAGAGTCATTTCTGAGCCAAACGTACAGGGGATGTCACTGCCCTTTTAAAAGTTACTTTCTTTTTTACTCATTATAAGGATTTATTTCCAGTAAGGCAATGGTTTTCAGAAGGAGAAGATAATAAAATTTCTAGCCACAAAAATAAGTAAACAATTTTGGATTCTGTTCCTGCCCCTCCTAGAATGGCATTCCATGTGTTAGCACTGAGTCTCTTTGTGGTCTATGCTTTTTCCAGTTTCATCTTCCATCATGTTCTTGCCAAGATCATGCCCTAGCTAACCTTGTGGTTTCTAGAACATATTTGGCACTGTCAGTCCTGTAGGTCCCAAAATGTTGATGAAATAGATGCTTTTCTCTGTCATATGCACTTTGTCCTGGTGATCTTCCATGCACACTGAAAGATCCAGTCTGACGTTCACCTCCTCAGGGAAGCTATATCAGACACGACTCCGAAAGGAAACAAAGGGTGTACTCACATTAAAGTAATTCCAGGAGGGTTTAATAAAGTTCCCAATAGAAATAGAGGTGCTATTCAGAGAGGAATTGTTGCTTAGTTGCTCACTCATGTCAAACTCTTTGCAACCCCATGAACTGCAGCATGCCAGGCTTCCCTGTCCTTCACTATCTTCCGGAGTTTGTTCAAATTCATGTCCATTGAGTCGGTGATGCCATCCAACCATTTCATCCTCTGTCTCCCTCTTCCCCTCCAGCCCTCAATCTTTCCCAGCTTCATGGTCTTTTCCAATGAGTAGGCTCAAAGAAAAATGGACAGCATATAAGCATCCCTAAATCCAAAAGGATGAGGAAAGGGAGAAGCTCCCAGAATTCAAACCTAAAAGCATAAAGTTATGTGTAAAAGGCCATCTAGAGAGAATCAGGCCTAGCTAATCAAATAGATGCTCTGTATGCCCTCTCTTCCCTTCCTGTGATCTCCTGCTAAAGCTCCTCATTAGTCAACACCCAACCACATGTCAGAAGACAGGGGAGTCTCGTTGTTGAGATCCAAGTGGATCAGCTTGGGGCAGAGAACAGGGCAGATAGAGGCGGAGGGAGGGTGGATCTGGAGGAGGAATGGAAAGTACTAAGTGCGGTCCATCTCTTTTGTCCTGTAGAATCCATTCTTCTTCTCTGTGTGTGTGTGAAAAGTTAATATTCTTCAAGGAGCAAATGCAAAAATTCATCAATTCAGTTTTACTTACAAGGGAATCTTAACCCACTAGCCACTGCTGATATTCTTTGTATTAGGTAGTTTTGGGCAGGGGGAGGGGGAGACATGAAATATTAAGTAACCTAAAACACAGATGCTCCAGTCCTTGCTTCTGAGCTAGTCTTCAGGTTCACACTGATAATCATAGTTATTTTCTCTCACCACAATTCCACGTTCCCTTTACCCTTTTCCAGACCCATAGGTTAGATGAGATTCTTTAACTTACTTTATTGCTAAAGATACCAGAACTTTTTTCCTGTAAGATCAGAAGGCTTGGCAATCTTGTTTTTATTGTGTTCCATTGATCAAGGCCACTGCACAAGGGAGTACAAAGTGGCACTCCAGTGAGCATTTTGGATTTCAAGCCTACTCCTCTTTGTGTTTTTGGGTATCAGCAGTCTATTTTACTCCCAGCTTTTGGGATCATGCACTTGTATACTGGCCGTTAGAATAACCCCTTTAGATTCCTTTTTGTTGGAAATGGTAAAAAGTTTTGTTTCCTCCCAAACATAACTTTGCCTGGTAATAAAAGCTTCAAACTTTGCACAGATGGTGCTTCTGTATACCTGATGATGCATCTGCTTTTGGTATATAGTGAAGCTAGAAGCTCCTTTCATTCATGTCACTTACTCCTTTTCACACAGACATGTGTTTATGTCATGTCTAGATTCTTCCAGAAATCCTGAAAGAAGTTTGGTAAATAGCCGTAAAAGCATCAGCTTTATCAGGAGCAGGTCTCTAAATCACAATATTTAAAAGATATTTTATCCAGAAATAGGAACAAGATATGAAGAACTTTTCTCCTACAGAGAGGTGCTCTGGCTGAGAGAGAGAGAGAGAGAGACGGCTGGCCACGGCTAACAAAGTAAAGCCAGAATTTTAAATACTTTTCTCAAGGAAAAAAAAAAAAAATCCTTGAAACTTTCTGAAAGAATTTCATCCATGAATTAGCTTAACCCTCCAGATATGTTTCACTATATAAATAAGAGAAATCTTTGAATTCGGGGTCTTGAAGTTATCGTTGTAGATGCTACTGAAAAATTGGAAAAAACTTTCTTGCCCTTAGCTACTCATACAGAAAGAAAAAAAATGAAAGCCAATGTCCTTGCAAACTTTCAATGGCTGGAGGAGTTGCTTTTCCAAGGTAAAATTGAGCTACAAAATTCTCTGTCAATTTCTTTGAAAAGAAATCAGAAAACACCTGGAAACTCTTCAGAAGCTTTGCAAAATGTATCTCTGTCTTGATGGCACTAAAGTTGAATTAGGACTTCACAATCCTTCTCTTTCTGATATAAAAGTATATTGATGATGTGGTCAAAACTAAGTCCTTCTACTCTTTGAAAGCATCATTAGAAATATGAAAAAGACAGACCACAGAATAGAAGAAAATATTTGCAAATAACTCGTCATAAAGGACTTGTATTTAGAATATATAACCAACTCTTAAAATTCATTACTAAAACAAACAGCCTAGTAAAGAATGGGCCAGTAAGCTGAATAACCCTTACCAGAGATATGATCTTACAAGCATTTGAAAAATTGTTCAACACCCTTATTCATTAGAGAAATGCAAATTAAAACTACAATGAGGGACTTCCCTGGTGGTTGGGTGGTTATGACTCTGTGCTTCTACTGCAGAGGGTGCTGGCCTGATCCCTGGTTGGGGAACTAAGATCCTGCATGCCACATGCTGTGGCCGAAAAAAAAAAGAATGAAAAGCAAACATTACAGTGAGACACTACTGCATACCTATTAGAATGCCACACAAAATACTGACAGTACTCAGCTTGGGTAAAGACACAGTGCAGCTGGAGCTCTTTCACTGCTGGTGAGGGTGCAGTGTCACATGTACCATGGAAAGGTTTGGCAGCAACTTACAGGGTTAGACATGTACCTCTCATAAAACCAAGAAGTCCCACTTCTGGGCCTTTACTCATGAGAAATGAAAACCAATATTCATATAGACTTGTACTTGAGTATTCACAGCACATTTATTTGTATTAGCCCCAAACTGGAAACAGCCCAAATGTTCGTCAACTGGTGAATGGATAAACAACTTATGGTATATACAATGGCAAGCTACACAGCAGTATAAAAGGACAAACTGTGGATACAAGCAACAATATGGAGGAATCTCAAAAGCATTATTTTAAGCGCAAAGGCAAACAAAAGACTGCATTCTGTACGATTCCACTTCTGTGAGATTTTGGAAATGCAAATAACTGTAAGGATAGAAATCAAATCAGTGGCTGCAAGATCTGGGGTAAGGGAAAGAGAGTGACTTCAAAGAAAGGCAATGGGAATATTCTATAACCTGACGGTAGCGGAAGTTACATGACTGTCTATGTTTGTCAAACCTCAGAACTGAACACCTAAAATGGGTACATTTATTACACGTAAATTATACTTCAATAAATCTCACGTTAAAATTTTAAAAAAAGATTTTTTTAAAGTGTCTCTGCGGCACCTCCAAATGGCTTTTCTTCCTGTGTTCTCTTTTTCAGGAACTGGTTCCACCTTCCCACCTCTATCCTAACCCTGATAGCTGTATTGTAATTGATTCATTGCCTACAACACCACTAACAAGCAGTTGCAAAGTCAAACAAATTGTTCCTTTTTAAAAACTCCTACATCTCTCTTTACCTCTGCATGCCCACTGTTTCTCTTTGGTACACACCATCACTTGCCTGTATTATAGAGCCAACCCTGATGGTTCTCTCTGATGCTAGAATGGGTCTCTCTGATGGGTCCTGATGCTTCCGCTGCTGCTGAGTGGACCTATCAGAAATGCATACATCTTCATGGCACTGTCATGCTCAGAAACGTTCAGTATTCCCCATTTATTGCCTATAGGATTAACACCACCCTCTCCTCATGCTCTGGCCTTTGTTTACTTTTTTATTCTCATTTATCATCACCCTTCCATAAACACCCTGTGCTCTGTAACCTCACAGTATTTCTTCAGCTTGCGTGAAAAATGTGTGGTTCTCAGCATGAGTTATGCAGATCTCTCCACTGTATCATGTATTCTCCTGCTCTACTTTTGACTTAGGTAGTGTAACCACACTTATCGACACTGTACAAGCATACCATTGGGAAAGGCTTTCCTGAAGTTTTTATCTGGGCAGCACTTCCTTATGTGTGTCCTTTTGGTACCCCATGTATGCCTTGAACACAGAACTTGCTGAGTATTAAATTGTAAGTCTTAGCTTATGACTTGGAGAAGGCAATGGCACCCCACTCCAGTACTCTTGCCTGGAAAATCCCATGGACGGAGGAGCCTGGTAGGCTACAGTCCATGGGATCGCTAAGAGTCGGACACGACTGAGCGACTTCACTTTCACTTTTCCCTTTAATGCACTGGAGAAGGAAATGGCAACCCACTCCAGTATTCTTGCCTGGAGAATCCTAGGGACGGAGGAGCCTGGTGGGTTGCCGTCTATGGGGTCGCACAGAGTCGGACACAGCTGACGTGACTTAGCAGCAGCAGCAGCAGCTTATGAATGCAGGTCCCATGTCTTTTTCAGTCACTAGAAATTCAGCATAGTTTTTGATTCATAGTTGAACTATTCTTGTTGGGCAAGTGGTCAGTAGAAATGTCTACCAGACAAAATTCCTGGACACACAGCATGAAGGAATTCTACTGAAATGGGGTAGTTAAGGATGACAGAGTGGGAATACCCGAAGTTGTAGATTTCCTGGTGTTGGTACTCTTTGCCACCACAGGCTCCCAGGACCTTACTCACTCCCTACTTCTGCCACCAGGGGGTGCTATTCTACCAAGAAGCTTCTAAACCATTCTTCATATCCAGGCCCAGGTGGATTTTTTTCTCTGACCCAGGTTATTTCATGTCCAAGTGTTCATAAATCATGGTGTGAAACTTGCATTTGTGCAAAGTTCCTTGAAGAGGACTATTAGAGAAATAATCCAATGAACAAGATGTTTTAATGGAAAAGAGTAGGAATTTGATTCTACTCCAACTCTAGAGGAGTTTTTACTATCTGCTAACCTGACCAGCACCAAATTTTAAAGTGTAGCACATAAAGGGATATACTTTTAAGCACTTATTGCTTGTGAGAAACTTCCACTAATACTATTTGTGATTGTGTGCCCTTGTGAAGGAGAGAAGTGAAGCCCAGTGTGTGTGTATGGCTTTGGGAAGGACTTACAGAGTGCCTTGCAAGTCAGCTTTCTGGTTTTTTCTTCCAGAGCCAACTCACTTCTCCCCTATTAAGCAACAGATTCTGACTTCTGAGGAAATGTGTGTGTAAGTAGGTGACTTTGAAGCAAGGCAAGAACAGGGCTTTGTCCTGGATAAAGGTCGATTGGGAAGATAAATGCTCCCTCTGTGTCCATACTTCACACTGGTGAATAGAGTGATAGTCAACCTGTTTATTTCCCAGCAAAAGGGAAGTGGCCATGTGACACATGAAGAAAGAGCCTGCATTTGCCTCCCAGATATTTGACCCTGTCCTTCTGCGAGCTACTGGGCATATTTCAAGTCTAAACCCACAGGAGAGTGTTTTCAGAGCACGTGGCCACAGCATTTAAACAGAGATGAGGAAACAACCTGAACTGAGATGGATTAAGGAAATCCAATTCCATGACCTTCATCTGTGTCAAGTACAACACCCACTTCTCGTGTCTTTTTTGTGACTTTACTGTCATTTTTCTTCCCACCATACTACCTGGTAGTTTCTCTCAAGTTCCTACCTTAGGAGTTCCTGCAGGAAGTGCATGATTAATCTTTTACAGACCTATTCACCTAGGTTTGAAGGGAGTTTGTTTATGACATTGTCATTCCATGAACTCTGAGTTCCCCTGGGGTATGTGTTTGTTGAGCCAAGGTCCTGGCTGAAAGGAATAATGGGTTCAGTTTAGTTTGAGAAAACATTTAGAGCTACTTGGATTCAACTCAGAGGGAGTGATTTTTAGTGATAGAGACTGATAAAAGTGTATTTTGTTTATGGGAATTTTGACCCTTTGTGTGTCTATATGTATTTGTGTGAGAGACTGTGTGCCCTTGAGAGGTGGGGGATGGGCACTCTCAGCCTGAACAAAATTGTTCTTTTCTAGTGTCATGGGTTTCCGAGAGTTTTTTGTTTTTTTCTTTAAGTAGCAGAAAGCTATTGTCAAAATCTCATAAGATACTAACATATTTAACATAAATTGGTAAGTATTTTAATAGCAGAATGTATTTTTAAGGTCCTTACTTGATATACAGTTAATCAGTGAGAGCAGGAATGTGTTTGGGGAACACAGAAATTTGAAACTGCTAGTGACTGATGACAGTTTTATCAGTTTCAGCATCCGCTTTATTTCTATTTTTTCATATTTAGGTTATACTGTATCAAGAAAAGCCAGATTTACTTAGGTCAGTAATTGCAAATTGTAAGTTTTCTAACAGCTTACTTTACAATCTCAAAATACTCTTTCATTAAAAGAAAAGGTCAGGGAAGCTTTATTCTGAGGGGTCAATAAAAATGAAGTTACCTGGAAGCTCCAGTGAACATGCTTGTATTTTCCTTTAAGTTAAAATTTGGGATGTAGCATATTTGCATGTCAACATGCTTTACAACAGGTTGATAAACAAAAACATTTTTAAAATAAGATTTGTGAATGTTGATCCTATGGCATATGGAGTTAACACATTCTACCCTGTCTCTGCCACTAAAAGCAATAAGAAATCCTGGGCAGAATAAATAAAGCAGCTGTTGGAAGACTCTGAAAAGTAAATGGTAGCAGACAGATTGTGAAAGGGACCAGAACTTGATGTTCAACCAAACTGGTGGTGAGGGAGTTTCTCTTTATTTTCCTCTGATATCAACATATTTGGATTCAAAGGCAGCCACAAACCTAGAGATGCACACTGGGTATGGAAACAAAAACTGAAGAGAACTCTTCTCTTCTGGTCTGAAGAGCAGGAAAAGAGTACCTTCAGATTACAGAAAGTGGGAGAAGTCTTTGGGATATCCCCCCTTTTTTGCATGCCCTGTCTCTAGAACTAAAAAGTAAAATATCCCTTCCCTATTAAATAGCAGAATGGCCTTGTCAGAGAAAAAAAGCCAGTGAGCTTGATAGATCAATAGAAACTATCCAATTTGAATAATAGAAAAAAAGATAAAAAAATATATGAGCAGAACCTTAGGAAACTATAGAACAATAAAAAAAATGAGATTTGGATACCATGTTTGTGGATCAAAGATATTTATAAACATTAAGTCAAACTACTAGTTACATACAGGGGGAAAGTTTTCCTTTCCTTGAGGAATTAGTATGTTACTGCTTAAAGACAGTGAGAGAAATGTAAGATATCACTGCATATTTCCTTTGTCATTTTGGTCGTTGGAAAATCTAAGTTAAATTTCAGGCCCAAATATAATTGTTAGTTTGATGCCTTCTAGACAGTTTTTCATTATTTATTTCCAGTGCAAAAAGCTAGGAAAAAAATAAAAGGGGTGAAATTAGAAAAGAACAAGCAAAACTGTTGCTATTAGCAGATGACATGATTGTCTTCATAGAAAACTTAAAAGAATCTAAAAAAATACTAGAACCAATAAGTGAATTTAACAAGACTGGTGACTTCAAAGTCAATATACAAAAATAAATTGTATTTCTAAATGTTAGCAGTGACCAACTGGAGAAGGAAAATTTAAAAGAATTATATTTTATAAGAGCATCAAAACAAGAGGTATCTAGGAAGAACCTTAAGGAAAGACGTGAAAGACCTGCACAATAGGCACTACAAAATATTGCTGAGAATGGTTAAATCAAATTGAAAAATAGAATTATACCATGTTTATTTTGATTTTCAAATGTTTAACCAACCTTGCATTCCTTGTAGGAAACCCTCATAGTCATGATGTGTTAACCCTTTATGTGTTTCTGGATAGATTTCTTTAAATTTTATTAAAGATTTTTGTTTTATGTTCATGGTTTGTGCTTTACTTATAAAACTCATTTCTTTTTTTATATCTGGGTTACACTAATCTCATAAAATCATTTTTGGAAAAAATTTAATTCTTCTGTGGTTTCCAAAAGAAATCGTGTATGGTTGGTTCTATTTTATTTGTTCTTTAAACGTTTGATAAAATTAAATTTAGAGGCTATCTGGAAACGGTCTTATTATTGTGGGAAGATTTATAATAATTTAATTTCTTAAATTAAGGGCTATTCAGATTGTCTGCATCTTCTCATGTCAGTTATACTGATTTATATCTTTCAAGGAATTTGTCCATTTCATCTGATTTATCAACTTTATTGGTGTGAAGTTTTTCCTAATATTCCTTTACTATTTTGCTTCTTTAATGTTTTATGGCATCAAAGATATGTCATCTTTTATTTTAAATACTATTAACTTACTTTGTTTCGTTTTTTATTTTTGGTCAATCTAGTTAAAAGGGTTATAATGTTTCTTATATTTTCAGGAAACTAATATTGATTATATTTATTTATTGTAGCATTTGTCTATTTCCTATTTCATTGACTTCTGCTGCTGTTGCTAAATCACTTCAGTCGAGTCCGACTCTGTGCGACCCCATGGACTGCAGCCTACCAGGCTCCTCTGTCCATGGGATTTTCGAGGCAAGAGTACTAAAGTGGGTTGCCATTGCCTTCTCCATCACTGACTTCTACTCTGCTTTTTTTTTTTTTCTTTCATCATTTTACTTATATTGGTTTAAAATTGCTTTTCTTTGCTTAGTTTCCTAAGGAGAAAGTTCAGATAGGTGGTTTTATACTTTCCCCCCTTTCTGATAGAAGCATTTACAGCATTAAAATTATGTCAAAGCACTGTTTTATTTATATCTCACAAATTTTCAAGTGATGTATTTTCATTATCATTCAGTTTTAAATATTTTAAAATTTCTCTTGAATTTAAGATTTTAAGTCAGCATTTAACACAAGATTAAATTTCCACTAAGTAGAAATTAGACTACATCCTCAACCCAACTTTTCTAGCTTTAGGAAGTATTACATAGGTATGTAAACTGCAACAGCCCTAATGGAATGTAATTTTTCCATGTCTATCTCTAGAACTTTAAAAATATTTAAGACCTTTCAACTAATTATCTTACTACCATTCTTTTAGTAATATGTAATAGTAAGTAACATGAAATATTTTAGTAATAGTAAGTAATATGAAATATTTTAGTAATAGTAAGTAATAGTATTACTATTTTAGTAATAGTAAGTAATATGAAACAAAAAGCATTATGCATGAATTGATTCATACAGAGTTACAGACATTTTAGAAAACCCCAAACAGTTAATATATCCAAAAAGAAGGACAGGATTTGTTGAATTACAAACTCAAAAAATGATATATTTGCACTGGTAACTGAATATTTATCAAGGATAGGAAGATACATATATTATAATATCTAGGGTAAATCTGGATATAGAAATATATATATCTACTAAAATAATTTCTTAGACCTACAAGTTATTTAGGAGTGTTTGACTTAATTTCCAAATATTTGAGGACTTTCTGTATATCATACTATTTTCTAGTTTAAGTTCATTGTGGTCACAAGGCATATTCTGTATGATTTTACCTTTTTAAATTTATAAAGCTATGTTTTATGACTCAACATATGGCCTACTTCAGTTACACATTGACTTGTAAAGAATGTGCATTCTGCTGTTATACAGGTGCTGCATTCTATAAATATCAGTTAGGCTAAATTAATTGATAATGTTGTTCATATTTCTTTTCTTACTGATTTTTGTCTATTTCTGTTGATTTACTGAGAGAGGTGTGTAAAGACATAATGTAAACTTTAGGTGATATGTTCGGTTATGTCTTCATATACCATCAGTTTTTGCTTCATATACCTTGAATCTCTGTTATTGGATATACACATATTTAAGACTATTATGTCTTCTCCCTGAACTGAACCCTTTATCACTATAAAATGTCCCTTTTTATCTCTGGTCCTTGTTTTGAGGACCATTTTGTTGCCTACAAAGCCCTATGAGTAGGCTTTCATGTGTAATATTTTCCATCTTTTACTCTGAACTTTTATGTATCTTTATATTTAAAAATATAAGCAACACATAGCTTGATCTTTATTTTTTATCTAGTCTGATATTTTCTAACTCTAAATTAGAGTCTTAATCCACTTTCAGTTAATAAGTTATTGACATGATTGGCTTTAAGTCTACCATTTTGCTATTTGTGTTTATTACTTGACAACATTTCAGCATTACATTTTACTTCCTTGATTAGCTTTTTTTAAAAAATTAATTTATTTTAATTGGAGGCTAATTACTTTACAATACTGTGGTGGTTTTTGCCGTACATGGACATGAATCAGCCACGGACGCACATGTGTCTCCCATCCCGAAACCCCTCCCACCTCCCTCCCCATCTCATCCCTCTGGGTTGTCCCAGTGCACTGGTTTTGAGTGCCCTGTTTCATGCATCAAACGTGGACTGGTGATCTATTTCACATATGGTAAAATGCATGTTTCAACGTTATTCTCTCAAATTATCCCACCCTTGTCTTCTCCCACAGAGTCCAAAAGTCTGTTCTTTACATCTGTGTCTCTCTTGCTGTCTTGCAATAGGGTCATCATTACCATCTTTCTAAATTCCATATATATGTGTTAATATACTGTATTGGTGTTTTACTTTCTGACTTACTTCACTCTGTATAATAGGCTCCAGTTTCATCCACCTCATTAGAACTGATTCAAATGCATTCTTTTTAATAGCTGAGTAATATTCCATTGTGTATATGTACCACAGCTTTCTTATCCATTCATTTGCCAATGGACATCTAGGTTGCTTTCATGTCCTAGCTATTGTAAACAGTGCTGTGATGAACATTGGGGTACATGTGTCTCTTTCAATTCTGGTTTCCTCGGTGTGTATGCCCAGCAGTGGGATTGCTGGGTCATATGGCAGTTCTATTTTCAGTTTTTTGAGGAATCTCCACAATGTTCTCCATAGCGGCTATACTAGTTTGCATTCCCACCAAGAGTAAGAGGGTTCCCTTTTCTCCACACCCTCTCCAGTATTTATTGTTTGTAGACTTTTTGATAGCAGCCATTCTGACCAGTGTGAGATGGTACCTCATTGTGGTTTTGATTTGCATTTCTCTGATAATGAGTGATGTTGAGCATTTTTTCATGTGTTTGTTAGCCATCCGTATGTCTTCTTTGGAGAAATGTCTGTTTTGTTCTTTGGTCTATTTTTTGACTGAGTCATTTATTTTTCTGGTATTGAGCTACATGAGCTGTTTGTATATTTTTCAGATTAATTCTTTTTCAGTTGCTTCATCTGGTACTATTTTCTGAATACCAGAATACCACTTGATTAGCTTGATTAATCAAGTATTAATACCACTTGATTCTGGTATTCTGAATACCAGAATACCACTCTGAATGCTGTCTTTTCACCTTGCTTATAGTTTCCTTCATTGTGCAAAAGCTTTTAAGTTTAATTAGGTCCCATTTGTTTATTTTTGCTTTTATTTCCATTACTCTGGGAGGTGGGTCATAGAGCATCTTGCTTTGATTTATGTTATCGAGTGTTTTGCCTATGTTTTCCTCCAGGAGTTTAATAGTTTCTGGTCTTACATTTAGATCTTTAATCCATTTTGAGTTTATTTTTGTGTACAGTGTTAGAAAGTGTTCTAGTTTCATTCTTTTACAAATGGTTGACCAATTTTCCCGGCACCACTTGTTAAAGAAATTGTCTTTTTTCCATTGTATATTCTTGCCTTCTTTGTCAAAGATAAGGTGTCCATAGGTGCATGGATTTATCTCTGGGCTTTCTGTTTTGTTCCATTGATCTATATTTCTCTCTTTGTGCCAGTACCATACTGTACTGTACGATGACTGTAGCTTTGTAGTATAGTCTGAAGTCAGGCAGGTTGATTTCTCCAGTTCCATTCTTCTTTCTCAAGATTGTTTTGGCTATTTGGGTTTTTTTTTTTTTTTTGTATTTCCATACAAATTGTGAAATTATTTGTTCTAGTTCTGTGAAAAATACCATCAGTAGCTTGACAGGGATTGCATTGAATCTATAGGTTGCTTTGAGTAGTATACTCATTTTCACTATGTTGATTCTTCCAATCCATGAATATGGTATATTTCTCCATCTATTTGTGTCATCTTTGATTTCTTTTATCAGTGTTTTATAGTTTTCTATGTATAGATCTTTGGTTTTTTAGGTAGTTTTATTCCTAAGTATTTTATTTTTTTTGTCGCAATGGTGAATGGGATTGTTTCCTTAATTTCTCTTTCTGTTTTCTCATTGTTAGTGTATAGGAATGCAAGGGATTTCTGTGTGTTAATTTTATATCCTGCAACTTTACTATATTCACTGATTAACTCTGGTGATTTTCTGGTGATGTCTTTATGGTTTTCTATGTAGAAGATCATGTCGTCTGCAAACAGTGAGAGTTTTACATCTTCTTTTCCAATCTGGATTCCTTTCATTTCTTTTTCTTCTCCGATTGCTGTGGCTACAACTTCCAAAACTATGTTGAATAGTAGTGGTGAGAGTGGGAACCTTTGTCTTGTTCCTGACTTTAGGGGAAATGCTTTCAATTTTTCACCATTGAGGATAATGTTTGCTGTGCGTTTACCCTATATGGCTTTTGTTATGTTGAGTTATGTTCCTTTTATGCCTGCTTTCTGGAGAGTTTTTATCATGAATCGGTGTTGAATTTTTTCAAAGGCTTTCTCTGCATCTACTGAGATAATCGTATGGTTTTTATCCTTCAATTTGTTAATGTGTATCACATTGATTGATATGTGAATATTGAAGAAACCTTGCATCCGTGGTATAAAATCCATTTGGTCATGATGTGTGATTTTTTTAAATATGTTGTTGGAGTCTGTTTGCTAGAATTTTGTTGAGGATTTTTGCATCTATGTTCATCAGTGATATTGGCCTGTGGTTTTCTTTTTCTGTGGCATATTTGTCTGGTTTTGATATTAGGGTGATGGTGGCCTCATAGAATGAGTGTGGCAGTTTACCTTCCTCTGCAATTTTCTGGAAGAGTTTGAGTAGAATAGGTGTTAACTCTTCTTTAAATTTTTGGTAGAATTCACCTGTGAAGCCATCTGGTCCTGGGCTTTTGTTTTTGAATGATTTTTAGTTACAGCTTTGATTTCCATGCTTGTGATGAGTTTAAGATTTTCTATTTCTTCCAGGTTCAGTTTTGGAAGGTTATACTTTTCTAAGAATTCATCCATTTCTTCCAAGTTGTCCATTTTGAAGGAAGGTTATGGCCAACCTAGATAGCATGTTTAAAAGCAGAGACATTACTTTGCCAACAAAAGTCCATCTAGTCAAGGCTATGGTTTTTCCAGTGGTCATGTATGGATGTGAGAGTTGGACGGTGAAGAAAGCTGAGCGCCGCAGAATTGATGCTTTTGAACTGTGGTGTTGGAGAAGACTCTTGAGAGTCCCTTGGACTGCAAGGAGATCCAATCAATCCATCCTAAAAGAGATCAATCCTGGGTGTTCATTGGAAGGTCTGATGTTGAAGCTGAAGCTCCAATACTTTGGCCACCTCATGCGAAGGGTTGACTCATTGGAAAAGACCCTAATGCTGGGTAGGATTGGGGGCAGGAGGAGAAGGGGACGACAGAGGATGAGATGGTTGGATGGCATCACCGACTCGATGAACATGGTTTGGGTAGACTCCGGGAGTTGCTGATGGACAGAGAGGCCTGGCGTGCTGCAATTCATGGGGTCGCAGAGAGTCGGACACGACTGAGTGACTGAACTGAACTGAGTTGTCGATAGTAGTCTCTTATGATCCTTTGTATTTCTGTGTTGTCTGTTGTGATTTCTCCATTCTTATTTCTAATTTTATTGATTTAATTCTTCTCTATTTTTTTGTTGATGAGTCTGGCTAATGGTTTGTCTTTTTTATTTATCTTCTCAAAGAACCAGCTTTTAGTTTTGCTGAATTTTGCTATAGTCTCCTTTGTTTCTTTTTCATTTATTTCTGCCCTTATTTTTATGATTTCTTTCCTTCTACTAACATTGGGGTTCTTCATGTCTTCTTTTTCTAGTTGCTTTAGGTGTAAAGTTAGGTTATTTATTTGACTTTTCTCTTGTTTCTTGAAGTAAGCTTTAATGCTATGACCCTTCCCCTTAGCACTGCTTTCGCTGAATCCCATAGGTTTTGGTTTGTCATGTTTTCATTTTCACTTGTTTCTATGCGTATTTTGATTTCCTTTTTTATTTCTTCCATGATTTGTTGGTTATTCAGAAGTGTGTTATTTAGCCTCCATATGTTTGTAATTTGAATAGTTTTTTTTTCTTTTAGTTGACATCTGATCTTACTGCATTGTGATCAGAAAAGATGCTTGAAATGATTTCAATTTTTTTTAATTTACTAAGGCTAGATTTATGGCCCAGGATGTGATCTATCCTGGAGAATGTCCCATGTGCACTTGAGAAAAAAAGGTGAAATTCATTATTTTGGTGTGAAGTGTCCTATAGATATCAATTAGGTCTAACTGTTCCATTGTATAATTTAAGGTTTGTGTTTCCTTGCTACTTTTCTGTTTGGTTGATCTATCCATAGGTGTGAGTGGGGTATTAAAGTCTCCCACTATTATTGTGTTACTGTTAATTTTCCCTTTCATACTTGTTAGCATTTGCCTTACATATTGAGGTGCTCCTATGTTGGCTGCATATATATTTATAATTGTTATGTCTTCTTTTTGGATTGATCCCTTTGATCATTATCTGGTGTCCTTCTTTGTCTCCTTTCATGGCCTTTATTTCAAAGTCTATTTTATCTGATATGAGTATTGCTACTTGTGCTTTCTTTTGGTCTCCATTTGTGTGAAATGTCTTTTTCTAGCCTTTCACTTTCAGTCTGTATGTATCCCTTGGTTTGAGGTGGGTCTCTTGTAGACAGAATAGATAGGGGTCTTGTTTTTTTATCCATTCAGCCAGTCTTTGTCTTTTGGGTGGGGCATTCATCCCATTTACATTTAAGGTAATTATTGATAAGTACAATCCCATTGCCATTTACTCTGTTGTTTTGGGTTCGAGTTTATAAACCTTTTCTGTGTTACCTGTCTACAGAAGAGCCTTTAGCATTTGTTGAAGAGCTGGTTTGTGGTGCTGAATTCTCTCAGCATTTGCTTGTTTGTAAAGCTTTTGATTTCTCCTTCGTATCTGAATCAGATCCTTTCTGGGTATAGTAATCTGGGTTGTAAGTTTTTCTCTTTCATGACTTTAAGTATGTCCTGCCATTCCCTTCTGGCCTGAAGAGTTTCTATTCAAAGATCAGCTGTTATCCTTATGGGAATCCCCTTGTGTGTTATTTATTGCTTTTCCCTTGCTGCTTTTAATATTCGCTCTCTGTGTTTGTTCTTCATCAGTTTAATTAATACGTGTCTTGGGGTCTTTTGCTTTGGGTTTATCTTCTTTGGGACTCTCTGGGTTTTTTGGACTTGGGTGGCTATTTCCTTCCCCATTTTAGGGAAGTTTTTCAACTATTACCTCCTCAAGTATTTTCTCATGCCGTTTCTTTTTGTCTTCTTCTTCTGGGACTCTTATGATTCGAATGTTGGGGTGGTTAACATTGTCCCAGAGATCTCTGAGGTTGTCTTCATTTCTTTTAATTATTTTTCCCTCTCTGCTTCATTTATTTCCACCATTCTATCTTCCACCTCTCTTATCCTATCTTCTGCCTCAGTTATTCTACTGTTGGTTCCCTCCAGAGTGCTTTTGATCTCAGTTATTGCATTATTCATTATTGATTGATTCTTCTTTATTTCTTCTGGATCCTTGTTAAACATTTCTTGCATCTTCTCAGTCCTTGTCTCTAATCTATTTATCTGTAACTCCATTTTGTTTTCAAGATTTTGGATCCTCCCTACTATCATTTTGAATTCTTTTTCAGGTAGACTCCCTATCTTCTCCTCTTTTGTTTGGTTTTGTGGGCATTTATCATGTTCCTTTATCTGCTGAATATTTCTCTGCCATTTCATTTTGTTTAGATTCTTGTGTTGTGGTGCCCTTTCTGTAGGCTGGAATTCTGTAGTTCCTCTTTATTGTGGAGCCTGCTCTCTGTGGGTGGGGTTGGACTAGTGGCTTGTCAAGGTTTCCTGGTTAGGGGAGATTGAGTCTGTGTCCTGGTGAGTGGAGCTGGATCTCTTCTCTCTGGAGTGCAATGAAGTGTCCAGTAATGAGTTTTGGGGTGTCTATGTGTTTGGTATGGCTTTGAGCAGCCTAAATTTTAATGCTCAGGGCTGTGTTCCTACTTTGCTGGAAAATTAGCATGATATGTCTTGCTCTGGAACTTGTTGGCTCTTGGGTGGAGCTTGGTTTCGGTGTAGGTATGGAAGCTTTTGGATGAGCTCTTGTCTATTAATGTTCCCTGAAATCAGGAGTTCTCTGATTTTCTCAAGTTTTGGAGTTAAGCCTCCTGCCTCTGGCTTTCAGTTTTATTCTTACAGTAGCCTCAAGACTTTTCCATCCATACAGCACAGATGATAAAACATCTAGTTTAATGGTGAAACAGTTTTTCACAGCAAGGGACACCCAGAGAGGTTCACAGAGTTACATGGAGAAGAGGGAGAAGGGAGATATAGGTGACCAGCAGGAGAAGAGGGAGAGTCAAAACGGGAGAGAGTAATCTAGCCAGTAATCAATTCCATATGTGCCCCCCACAGTCTGGAACACCCAGAGAGATTCATAGAGTTACAGAGAGAAGAGAAGAGAAGTGGGGGAGGGAGTTAGAGGTGACCAGGAGGAGAAGAAGGGGGAGTCAAAAGGGGAGAGACCAGTCAAGCCAATAATCAATTCCATATGTGTTCTCCACAGCCCGAAACACCCACAGAGATTCACAGAGTTAAGAACAGAAGAGGGAGGGAAGAGATAGAGGTGATCTGGGAGAGAAAAGGGAGAGTCAAAAGGGGAGAGAGTAATCAAGCCAGTAATCACAACCCAAAGTGAAAATGAATACTGAAGATTAGATTCTTAAAGGTACAAAATTGATAACAAATACCAAAAAGCAAAGATTAAAAATCTAGAGTACTATCAAAAATGCAATATTAAAAACACAAAACAAAATCAATCACAAAAATTATAAAAAATGTATATATTAAATGTGCTTTAAAATAGGGTCTTTTTTTGGCAAGGTAATAGTAGGTTATAAAAGTGAAAATTAAAGGAGTAATAGAGAACTTAAATTTTTAAAACAATGAAAAAGTGAAAATAGTAAAAATCTAGGAATTTCTCTGGAGCTGTTGTGGGCAGTGTGGAGTCAGTTCAGTTTCAGATAGTTCCTTGTTCCAGCTTGTACTTCTTCTCAAGGTCTATAGGCCCCTTCCAATGCTTAGTCAATGTTAAATACAGGGTTTTAATCTGTGGCACCTGTCACTTCCAGAGCAGTTCCCTCTTCTTTGTTTATTTTGGCTTCCTCTCTTTGCAAGTCTCTTGGGTGTCTAATTTCTGCCCTGGCACAAGAGGGTGAAGGTGGTCGCTTATTTAGGCTCACTTGTTCAGTTGTGTTGTGGGGAGGGAGGAATACTGCAAATAAATATCGCTGGCATGTGTGGGGAGTGCTTGCAGTGTATGGACCACACCGGGTTTGCCCCAGCTCACAGCAGCGTGTGCTTTCCGGGTCTACACTGCTCAGGCTCCAGGGTGCTCTGCAGGGCACTGTTCAAAGCAGGCCCTGCATTTTGTGCACTTCCCAGGTCTAAGCTGCTTGGGTTCAAGTTCTTGGGTACTCCACAAGGGCACAGACTCGGTTTGGCATGCGTTTTGTGCCCTTCCCAGGTCTGAGCAGTTCAGGTGACCAGGTGCTGGTGAGTGCACTGTCCCAGGTGGACCATGCCTCTTAATCACCTCCCTGGTACTGGCCGCTTGGTTTCCCAGGCGTGCCACGAGAGCACTGTCGCAGGTGTGCCCTGTGTCTCCTCTGGGGAGCTGATCTCAGGCTAAGACCCTCCTGGCAGATGTCAACTGTCCAGGATCCCAGGAAGACGTGGTTAGCAACTGGGAGCCTGCTCACAGTTTGGTGGAGGATGCAGGTCTCTGGGGCTGGGATTGAAGCAGCCCCTTTCCTTCTGGCTATGACTATAGCATGCCTGCCTCTCTGCCTCCAGCGGTGGGGAGGAGCCTGTACTCGGTCAGCTAGCTCTCCTTTGGTATTTGCCCAATCCTTTGTTCTGTGAATGGGTCAGGCTGCAAGTTAGAACCTTTTGCAGGAAAGTTCTCTCTTTTCTTTTTTTCCTTCTCTGGTGATCCCACAGTTTGGGTTGCTGTCCCACGTTAGCTCCCTCAGATTGTCTTCAGGGCATTCAGGCTCAGTCCATCCCCAAAAGGACCGATGATGCTGCTGGAACCTCCCTATCCAGCCCCCACTTGCTGGTGGCAGATGCAAGCGTCTGGGCTACTTCTCCCTGGCAGTTGTGGTTAGGCGCCTATTCTGTGGGTTTTTTTTTTTTTCCTCCCGGATATGTTGCCCTCTGATATTCCAAAACTGCCCACAGACCCACCTGTGAGAGGGTTTCCTACTGTTTGGAAACTTCTCCTCCTTCATGACTCCCTCCCCAGGATGGGTCTCCATCCCTAACTCTTCTGTGTCTCTTTTTGTCTTTTATATTTTAACCTACCTCCTTTCAAAGAGAATAGGCTGACTTTCTGGGTGCCTGGTGTCCTCCGCCAGAAGTTGTTTTGTGGAAGTTGCTCAGCATTCAAATGCTCTTTTGATGAATTTGTAGGGGAGAAAGTGGCCTATTCCTCTGTAGGGGAGAAAGAGTCCTATTCCTCTGCCATCTTGGGACTGCCCCATCCCTTGATTAGCTTTTAATCTATACCACTTTGTTTTACATTTTTTTTTCATGATTGCTGAAGGGGTTACAATATATATTCTTAACATGTTATAATCTATCATGGATTAATTTTATGTCATTTAACCTATACTGTAATTAACTTATGGTAGTACCTCTCATTTACCCCATTCCATTCTTTGTGATAATATTGTCACATTTTACATATATATATAGTAAACCCATAATATATATTTATTATTTTTTCAAAAGTCAGTTATATTTTAAATTAAAAAATCCTCTGTATTTTACCCACATATTTGCATTTCTGTTGCTTTTCATTTCTTTATGTAGTTCCATGTTTCTATCTGATGTAGTTTTCTATTAATCTAAAGGATTTTCTTTAATATTTATTACAGAAAAGGTCTGCTTGTGATAATTCTTTCACATTTTTTTCATTTTTATTGGATGGGGACTTTTATTGGATATAGTATTCTAGGTTGACAGGTTGCCTTAATTTAGTATTTTAAATGCATCATTCCATTGTTCTCTGGTTTCCACTATTTCTCTTGGGAAGTCAGTAGTTGTTTTTACCATTGTTCCTGGTAGACAATGTGTGCTTTTCTTTGGCTGCTTTTAGGAATTGTCTCTTTGTCTTTGGTTTTTACCTAATTTTCCATGATATATGTAGGTGTGGTTTTCTTTGTCTTTTTCTTACTTAGTTTTGTTGAACTTCTTGTTTTGTTTGGTTGATATTTTTCATCAAATTTGGATAAATTTTAGCCATATTTCTCCAAATACTTGTTTAGCTCTAACTTTTCTCTTCTTTATTTGTGGGACTCAAATTCTGTGTATATTGGTGTGCATCCCCCCATGTTACTGAGAGTATGATCATTTTTTTTAACCTTTCCTCTGTTTCAGTTATGATGATTTCTACTGCCCCTATCTTCAAATTTACTTTCTTCTGCAGTGGCAAATTTATTTGTAATTTCCTTCAGTAAATTTTTTTTCCAGTTATTCAATTGTTTAGCTTTAGAATTTCCAGTTTTCTAAAAAATGGTTTCCCTTTAATTACTGTGAGATGTTTTCAGTCATTATGTCCATCTTCTAAATAAAAAAGTCATTAAACATGATAGCTAATTTTAGAATCTATATCATCTGTGGTCCTATTTCTATTGATTTTTTGTCTCCTAGTTGTGGGTTAAATTTTCCTTATTTATGCATCTAATGTTTTTAGATTATGTGCTGTATAAATTTGAGGGATTAGATTTGTCTTTCTTTAAAGAATTTCTTAAAGGGAACATTTCATGCAAAGATGGGCTTGATAAAGGACAGATGGTATGGACCTAACAGAAGCAGAAGATATTAAGAAGAGGTGGCAAGAATACACAGAAGAACTGTACAAAAAACATCTTCATGACCCATATAATCATGGTGGTGTGATCACTCACCTAGAGCCAGATATCCTGGAATGTGAAGTCAAGTGGGCCTTAGAAAGCATCACTGCGAACAAAGCTAGTGGAGGTGATGGAATTCCAGTTGAGCTATTTCAAATCCTCAAAGATGATGCTGTGAAAGTGCTGCACTCGATATGCTGACAAATCTGGAAAATTCAGCAGTGGCCACAGGACTGGAAAAGGTCAGTTTTCATTCCAATCCCAAAGAAAGGCAATGTCAAAGAATGCTCTAACTACCGCACAATTGCACTCATCTCACACGCTAGTAATGCTCAAAATTCTCCAAGCCAGGCTTCAGCAATACCTGAACCATGAACTTCCAGATGTTCAAGATGGTTTTAGAAAAGGCAGAGGAACCAGAGATCAAATTGCCAACATCCGCTGGATCATTGAAAAAGCAAGAGAGTTCCAGAAAAACATCTATTTCTGCTTTATTGACTATGCCAAAGCCTTTGACTGTGTGGATCACAATAAACTGTGGAAAATTCTGAAAGAGATGGGAATACCAGACCATCTGACCTGTCTCTCGAGAAACCTGTATGCAGATCAGGAAGCAACAGTTAGAACTGGACATGGAACAACAGACTGGTTCCAAATAGGAAAAGGTGTACGTCAAGGTTGTATATTGTCACCCTGCTTATTTACCTTATATGCAGAGTACATCATGAGAAACACTGGGCTGGAAGAAACACAAGCTGGAATCAAGATTGCCGGGAGAAATATCAATAACCTCAGATATGCAGGTGACACCACCCTTATGGCAGAAATCGAAGAAGAACTAAAGAGCCTCTTAATGAAAGTGAAAGTGGAGAGTGAAAAAGTTGACTTAAAGCTCAACATTCCAAAAACTAAGATCGTGGCATCTGGTCCCATCACTTCATAGCAAATAGATGGAGAAACAGTGGAAACAGTGTCAGACTTTACTTTTTTGGGCTCCAAAATCACTGCAGATGGTGATTGCAGCCATGAAATTAAAAGATGCTTACTCCTTGGAAGGAAAGTTATGACCAACCTAGATAGCATATTAAAAAGCAGAAACATTACTTTGCCAACAAAGGTCCATCTAGTCAAGGCTATGGTTTTTCCAGTCCTCATGTATGGATGTGAGAGTTGAACGGTGAAGAAAGCTGAGTGCTGAAAAATTGATGCTTTTGAACTGTGGTGTTGGAGAAGACTCTTGAGAGTCCCTTGGACTGCAAGGAGATCCAGCCAGTCCATCCTAAAGGAGATCAATCCTGGGTGTTCATTGGAAGGACTGATGTTGAAGCTGAAACTCCAGTACTTTGGCCACCTCATGCAAAGAGTTGACTCATTGGAAAAGACCCTAATGCTGGGAAGGATTGGGGGCAGGAGGAGAAGGGGATGACAGAGGATGAGATGGTTTGATGGCATGACCGACTCAATGGACATGGATTTGGGTTGACTCTGGGAGTTGGTGATAGACAGGCCTGGCGTGCTGCAATTCATGGGGATGCAAAGAGTCGGAAACGACTGAGTGACTGAACTGAACTGAACTGAAAGAATTGTCTTTTTATAGGCAGTGGATTTATAGTCAGGTTGATTTGATACCTTTGTGGTTTGCTTATTTTTTTTAATTAAAAAAATTTTTTTAATGTTTTTTCTTTCTTTTTTTTTAGTTTATTTTTTATTGAAGGATAATTGTTCAAAATTTCTCAGTTTTGCAGCACTGTGTGATTCTGGAATTACCATTTAGCTCATCTTATCTGAGCATGTACACCTTAGTACATATTCTGAGTATATGCAACATATTATTTTGTCAAAGACTTAGAGGATCCCTGTGTACCTTTCTTGAATTCCTTCTCTGAACAGCTTCTTCTATGGTACCCTGTTCTACAAATCAACCTATTTCATCAGCCCTGAATTCCTATATATGCCTCTTTAGCTCATCAAGTTCTCAGAGTTCTGCTTGGGAACCACCTCTCTTCTTCAATTTCCAGAAATTAACTTCAAGCAGCAGAAATGTGGGGTGGTGGTGGCAATCATCACATATATTTTTCTTTTCTCGGAGATGACAAGTCATATGCCTCCTGTTTTCCAATGACTGAAAATAACTTACTCATATATTTTGTCTAGTTTGAGAGTTGTTTACAACAGTAAGGCTAGTCTGGTACCAAGTACTCTCTCATGATTACAAAAACCTGTTATTTAAAGTAGTTGGTGTTTAACTAAATTCAACTTCTATTTATTCTTATAGTCCTTAAAGCAAGTCAAGAGCATATGTGAGCAACTAAAATTTCAAGGACTAATAAGATGATGAAACATGTACTTAATGCTGCTACACTAATAAATTCTACTATGAAGGCATATATTGGCATTTAAGCTTGAATTTTGACTTTGGCATGATAATTTTTGAAACTCTTTCAAGGAAGAATTTTAAAAAGGTGACCTAACAGCTTTCTATAGATTGAATATTGGAAGTTGTGTTTTTCTCCATTTGGAAGCATTGATTTCTTCCTTGCATTGATTGTTATGTAATGCACTGATTGACGTGGCTGCCTTAGGATGGTAAGTCTGTTGCATTTCATTTTCTATCATCTCCAAACATCTTGATTCAAGCCTTAAGTCATTGATTTATTATAATGTTGTTGTCCTGAACATTGCAATGGGTTGTTTTTGTTTTAAAATTTAACCCCTGTAGGTAAAGTGAGGAAGAGGGGTCTATTATTTTTTATCCTGCCTCACGTGTTTACTTGGTGACAGTTTATTCAGATTCCTGTAGTTGGTGATTTCTGGTTCTTTAGGCAAGTGCTAGAAGTTAATCTGTCTTATCTATCTCTTTCCTATTAGTAGAAGCAAAAAGTTTTCAGGAAGTAGAGAGCTCCCTCACTTTCCCCAGGTCTCACTGGCATGAAGAGTCATTCAGGCTTCAGTATGTCACACAACAAGGCTCTGAAGAGTTAACCACATTGTTTGACTTCCATTAGTGCACCAATCAAGTGGAACAAGAGCTGAACTTAGGATTGTGTTAGTCCCTCAATTGTGTGTAACTCTTTGCAACCCCACAGACTGTAGCCTGCAAGGTTCCCCGGTCCATGGAATTCTCCAGGCAAGAATACTGGAGTGGGTAGACATTCCCTTCTCCAGGGGATCTTTCTGACCCAGGGGTGAAACCCAGGTCTCCTGCATTGCAGGCAGATTCTTTACTGTCTGAGCCACCAGGGACTTGATCTCAAAGGTTATTGAAACAGAAAACTTGTAGGTATCCCCACTCATGTTCTTTAGTTCTACTTTGTTGCTGCCAAAGATTTGTTTCCTTTGTTTAGAGGAGAGGACTACTTCCTCAGCCTCTCACTAGCCACACATCTAAGACTGAGTATTTCTTAGGTCTACTATATAGAGCATCTCAGTTTTTATTCTCTTGTTGAAGTAACTAGGAAGAAATGTGGAAATATACACATTATAATTATTACAATGTTTATTATACTTTTAAAATAGTTCCTAAAATCATTGACTTGCTATACTTGTCAGGTTTGCTATTTTCCCTATCCTTTAAGTCTGCTGAAGCTACATTTGTATAAAGAGTTGTTTCCAACTCAGACTTTCTCCTGAGTTAATCTGCTTGAATTACTGACATTTTGGTGTATTTTAATATGGGAATTCAAAAAATGGGTGTTTTTTCTTTTCAGTTTTATTTAAAAAATATTTATTTATTTTTGGTGGTGCTTTGGAGATGCTGCATGCTGCGGTCTTTCTCTAGTTGTGGCATGCAGGCTTCAGTAGATGCTGTGTGAGTAGGCTCAGTAATTGTGATGCACATGCTTTGTTGCCTTGCAGTATGTGGGGTCTTCCCAGACCAGGGATCGAACACATGTCACCTGCATTGGCAGGCAGATTCTTAACAACTGGACAACCAGGGAAGTCCTCAGTTTTCAATGTAAGTTAGATTTGTTACATAGTTGTGCAAGAAATTGTATTATGTATTTAATGTTAAAAATGCTCTAAGATAATGTTCAGAATCTATTGTTAGAATATGTTTATTTGCTTTTAGAATTGTGTTTTCTAATCCCATGTGTGAGTAATCCACCCATATGAGAAACTCATGCCTCCATCTATTTTGTGGTGTCCGTAACTCACTGTCCTGTGATACACTCTTGGAAACAGCTTTGTATGGAAAACAGTGGAGTGGGTGGACTAAAGAATTCCTCTAATTTTCCACACTTAGGAATGTGTGTTCTATCATACCCATTTGCCCTTTGGAGATCTTGTAATGACCTGGCATCAGAAAGAGAGTTGAGATTTTCCGGAATCCTCCTGTCTTTATACATTTCTCCCTCTTTCTACTATGAAGATTTGTTAAGACTCTTGCTTCAGAGCAGAGGTTATCTAGTCTTTTTAAAAAATATTTCTAACCTGGAGTTGGTAACAATCTTTTTCTTCCCTCCTGCAAAGAAAGAGAGGAGACTTTCTAATAACAAAATAATGATAACTAAATTTAGTACAAATCAGACTTTACAATGGACTTTCTAATAAAATCATCCCAGCAACTCTAGGAGGCAAGCACCATTTTTATCATCACAGCTGTAGACAAGAAGAGAGTGGTTTGTAGCCATATGATAGGAAGGATTCATATGGAATGTAAAAAGGAAGATAGCTTGACAAATGAATGGAGAGCTTTGAAATTTTGAACATTAAATTTTGGTTTTGATTGAAGTAAAGAACCAGAAGGGATCTATGAAGTCAAGCTCAATAGGCTTAATTTTCATACATAGAGACTTAGACCCAAGGTGCTAGAGGTCAATGGACTCGCTGCTCTCAGAACTGCAACAGGGCACCCTGTCTAGAAGAGCAGCCTCTAGGGCAGTGCCGAATGTTCACCTTCCCAACAAGTTGCTTCCTCTTAATTATTTCTCAGCACTTCTATCCAGACTCAACGTAGAAAGAAGGCCTCACTTGCTGAGGGTCCAGTAAGGACCTGCCCTGAAGTCACCTTTAAGGCAGAGGGTCTCTCAAGACCCTCATTAAAATGCATCTCTGTGGGATGGGAAGGAAAAGACATGTGGGCAGTAGGCTTCATGAGCCCACTAGCATGAATTAGCTGGTCTAATTGGTGTACTGTCTCTGTGCAGTCTGACTTCCAAGGTGACAGCTGGCTGGGCTGGAACCTTTTTATTGGGCAATCAAGGAAACGAAAGGCTATAGAGCACAGAATTGGAGAAGATGAACCTAAATGGGGCACCATGATGGACAGTCCTGGAGAGTTCAGTGGGCATTGGGCAACTGGATTTTGCAGGTTGGGAGGCCATCCTGCACTCAGTTCTGCACAGGACCAATTCTATCTGACTCTTTCAGTGTGACCCCAGGGGTTCACTGATCATTCATTCATTTATCTAACATTCTGGACTTATTTTTTTCTTTCATAGAATTTTGCTTAGCTCATTATAGTTAGAGGAGATTAATTAATTAATTAAGCCAGTGTCACATTGTGTTCCAAATACAGAAAGGCCCTGGTGGCTCAGATGATAAAGAATCTGCCTGCAATGTGAGAGACCCAGGTTCGATCCCTGGGCTGGGAAGAGCCCCTGGAGAAGGAAATGGCAACCCACTCCAGTATTCTTGCCTGGAAAATGCCATGGACAAAGGAGCCTGTTGGGCTACAATCCATGGGGTCACAGAGTTGGACACTACTGAGTGACTAACACACACAAATACAGAAAGGCATAGTCATTGAGAAGGAAAGGCTAGACATTGAGAGAACACAAAGGTGAAAGTGACATAGTTCTTGCCTTCAAAGGGTCTACAGTCTAGTAACAAATCAGTATTGAATACAATGAGATAAAAGGGAGGCAGAGATAGGTACTTAAGGAAGTATACAGAAAGCATTGTAAAATCCAAGAATGGAGAACTTTTGTGCAGCTGAGGAGGATTAGAGAAGGGTCCATAGAAGAGGTGGCATTTGAATTGGCCCTTGAAAGGTTGAGAAGAATGTCATTCCCAAATTCGTATCTGCATGCCGCAAGTCTCCCGTGAGCCCTAACTCATCGGTATAACCGTCCTGCCCACTTTCTCACGCAAATATCAGATAAAGTATCTCAAACAGGACATGTCTATAATTACACTTTTGATTTTACCACCCCAAACTGGCTTGTCCCCCAGTTTTACTCATCTCCATTCTTCCAACTGGCCAGGTCCTTTCTCTTCTCCTAAATCTACCCCTTTCATTTTTGGCCAAAGTCAAGCTTTATGCATTCAGTAGATGATTGCTTTGTGAGACTTAGATTTTTGATGTGTTGATGAGATTGATAAATGGCTAAAAGAGACTCGATAGTATTTATTTATTTTAACTTTTTATTTTGAGTTGAGGTGTAGCTGATTAACAATGTTGTGATAGTATCAGGTGAACAGCGCAAGGACTCAGCTATCCATATACATGTATTCATTCTCCCCCAAACTCCCCTCCCATCCAGGCTGCCACATAACATTGAGCAGAGTTCCCTCTGCTATACAGTAGGTCCTTCTTGGTTATCCATTTAAAATATAGCAGTGTGCACATGTCCACCCCAAACTCCCTAACTATCCTTTCCCCCTGGCAGCTGTAAGTTTGTTCTGTATGTCTGTGAACACTAAATAGTATTTAAAAAGCTCTGATGAAAGATGACGTTTCCTGTTTGTAAGACAATCCACCTAGTGGAGTCTGTCTGATCTGTACCCATGACTTAAAACTTGCCTATATTTTAGAGGAATGGATGCATTCGTAAGATTTGTGTCACCCTTAATTAGCCAAGTGTGACCTCACTGTGCATTTTCATTTGATTTCACAGCAAGAACATTGACATAGATGCCTTTACTTTCCTTATTCTACAGATGAGGAAGCTGAAGGAGAATGAGTGATTTACCTGTGATATAACAGGTCATTCACAGAAGAGCCTAGGAGGTGGCTTGGAGCCTCTAGGCAATCAGTGGTTCAGTCTGAGGGAAGGGACAGGAGTAGATTACACTAGAGAAGAAGTTTGGGACTTATTTGTGGAGAGCCTTGAATGCCCCTCAACAGGATTCTTCTGAAACTGGGATTTCCAGAATAGGACCGACTCTTTCCAGGAGTGTGCTAGGTAATCCACTCAGGCACAGCAAAATACTAAAACCTGTATTCAGACTTGAAAAACCTCCTCTTTCAAATTAATTATTTTTGTTAGTGTCTTATAATATGGTAGTGCATTTTCAGACAAAGACAGGAATACACAAAAGCACATACTTATAGCTCAATTTTTTATTGGTAAAGTGAAATTATACTTTTTGACCAAGACAGTTTCATGATGACTGCAGTTGCCTTGGGAAAATTAACTGTGGTACCATAGCTGGGAACTCAAAGATAGCCCCATGCCCAAGGGTTCTTGAGCACACTAGTTGGTCTGATTTGTATAGGAAACCAAGGTGAGATAATACAAGTAAAAGTACCCCAAAGATGTAAAATAAATCAAAAGCATGCCAAAAGATACAAACAGAATTTGTCTTTAAAACCGCCCAACAGCTGATGTTAGATTCTTGGAAACCAAGGTCTGTGTTAAAGGTTAAGAGGAGAATCTTCAAAAGAAAAATGGGCAACTTGACACTGATGCTGTGGAAACTTTTTCAGATCTGACTGAGCAGATTTGAAATTGTTTATTTACTTGGCATTCCTACTGTCTGTTCTAGAATCCTTAGAGCCTTATCTGTGGGAAAATAGAAACACTGTGGAAAGTGGAGCTGTGTTTTGAAACACCCGAACGAGTTTTTAAGGCATCTTTACCTTTTTATATCGGATGGCATTTATCATTCTGCAGTCCAGCACTGATAAAACACTAGCAGGAAGGCACACGGTGAAGGAAATAGCTGGGTGAAGAAATTGACTACCCAAGCATTAATAAGTAGGAGGTTCCATTTGTTCTCAACCCCCTTCCAGCTTCAACATTTTTTTATGCCCAGCCAGGGAGGCAGCATTTTTCTGTTTTTCAGAACTGAGCTGAACCTGTGTTTCAGGAGCTCTGGCTTGAAAAGCTTTTATTCTACGAGGAACAAAGTGGCAAACTTTCTAATTTAGTTAAAATTCCTGTAACTTAAGAACCAGCTCAAAAGGATCTTGGTGCAGAACGGTCTGTTTGCCAGAGTGAGGACTCCACTGGCGTGACAACTATTTTTAGGGAGAATGCTGGCAGGCAGCATCCTAATGAAAGGCACAACAGAAGTAGCCTAAATGCTTTCCTGCTCTGTCCAACCTCGACTGGAGAGAAGGCCGTTTTTACAACCACATTTCTCTGAGTTCAAAGATTTTATGTGTCTGTGCATATTGCATGTGCTTCAACCACTGCTAAGTTCTATGGAGGGGGGTGGGGGGAAAGATGCCATTTGCAAACCCACAGCTTAATGGTGAGTTGTTGGTCAGGAATGATCAGTTTTAGGGCTTGAGGAAGGGCATATGGAGGGATAGCAAATCTGAAGTGTAACCAAAGAAAATGCTGGGTAAACCTGAGTAAGGCAGGGAAATCAAACCTTTTCATGGAGAAAATAATGCATTTTTTTTTTGTTATGAATGCCTTTGTTGAAGGCAAGAGTTATTTTGTTAGAACAAGGGAGTCTACTTAAACAACAGGAATATAAACAGGACCTTCTTCGCTGTCTGCTGACAGTTTTGAGTTTCTTGTGGGAGAATTTTAGCTGGGAGAGTGGAGGGGAGCAGGAGTCCTGTGCTGGCTGGAGGTCAGGAGACCTTGCCTGGCTTGTCTATGTCAAGAAATGACTTTTGGGTTTGACCTGGAACCAGGCCTTCTGCTCTCAGACCTCAGTTTCTGCTCCTGTAAGTGGTGCTTCTCCTACGAAGTGGTGCTTCATAGGCATGCCCGAATTACCTCCCAGCTCTAAGAGTGTGACTCTTTACCTGTTACTTTCCATGCTTCTCCTTTCCTCACTACACCTGAGAATAATTTCTTTCTGCCAACAATGGAGCCCTGCTCTGGTTCAGCCCTGTGTTCTCCCAGTGTGGTGGGCAGATCAGCACCAAGTACCATCTTCCATGGAGTCTAACCCACGTTTGTCTGTATGCTGCCACATTATGTTACCTACCACTTAGAAAAAACTACACAACAGTTCTACCTATTGTTGTTGTTGTTCAGTCGCGTCTAACTCTTTGCGACCCCATGGACTGCAGCATGCCAGGCTTCCCTGTCCTTCACTAGCTCCCGGAGCTCGAGCTCATTTCCATCATGTCAGTGATACCATCCAACCATCTCATCCTCTGTTTCCCCTTCTCCTCCTGCCCTCAGTCTTTCCCAGTATCAGGGTCTTTTCCAGTGAGCTAGCTCTGCACATCAGGTGGCCAAAGTATTGGAGCTTCAGCTTTAGCATCAGTCCTTCCAATGAATATTCAGGACTGATTTCCTTTAGGATTGACTTGTTTGATCTCCTTGCAGTCCAAGGGACTCTCAAGAGTTCTCTCCAACACCACAGTTCAAAAGCATCAATTCTTCAGTGCTCAGCTTTCTTTATAGTCCAGCTCTCACATCCATACATGACTACTGGAAAAACAATAGCTTTGACTAGGTGGACATTTGTTGGCAAAATAATGTCTCTGCCTTTTAATACACTGTCTAGGTTTTTCATAGCTTTTCTTCCAAGGAGCAAGTGTCTTTTAATTTCATGGCTGCAGTCACCATCTGCAGTGATTTTGGAGCCCAAGAAAATAAAATCTCTCACTGTTTCCTTTGTTTCCCCATCTATTTGCCATGAAGTAACGGGACCAGATACCATGATCTTAGTAGTTTGAGTGTTGAGTTTTAAGCCAGCTTTTTCACTCTCCTCTTTCACCTTCACCAAGAGGCTCTTTAGTTCCTCTTCACTTTCTGTCACAATAGTGGTGTTGTGAGCATGTCTGAAGTTATTGATATTTCTCTTGGCAATCTAGCTTGTGCCTCATCCAGCCCGGCATTTCACATGATGTACACTGCATATAAGTTAAATAGCAGGGTGATGATACACAGCCTTGGTGTACTCCTTTCTCAATTTTGAATAAGTGTGTTGTTCTATGTCCAGTTCTATTTCTTCTTGACCTGCATACAGGTTTCTCAGGAGGCAGGTAAGGTGGTCTGGTATTCCCATCTCTTTAAGAATTTTCCACAGTTTATTGTGGTCCACACAGTCAAAGGCTTTAGCGTAGTCAATGAAGCAGAAGTAGATGTTTTTCTGGAATTCTCTTGCTTTTTCTACTTGGGTTGTCAGCTGTGGAATGTACCCTGAATTCAGAAATTGATAGTAATGTGCACCTCTTTGATGCAATGTAGCCATTAAAGGCAGTGTAGTGATTAGTAGAACAGGTAGTGGGGGACACCCCAGAGAGATGAACATGGGAAGGATGTTTCTGAAAGTCTTTCCAAAGACTACTAGGTCTGTTGAAGGGATTGGTGGCATTAAAAGCCGAACTGCCTGCCAAAGTTTCATTCTCAGCTCTGCCACTTACTGGCTGTGTGACTTCATGTCTTTGTAACTCAGTTTGCTCATCTGTAAAATGAATGATGAGGACAGTAAATGCTTCATAGGAGTGTAGTAAGGATCATGTTAATGAATGGATGTAAAGTATGTGGAACGGAGCCAGGCATTTAGTAAGCACTCCCTGAGTGTTCTGATTGATGTGGATGTGACTGTATGGTCAATGTCTGGATCCCCCTCCAGGATATGAGCTCTGGGAAAGCTGGGGACAGGCTTATTTGGTACCTCATTGTAGTTCCCAGTGCCTGCTAGTACCTACTATATAATTAAGTGCTCAATAAATATTTGTGAAAATGAATTTGCTCTTTATTATCTCCTAGGGCTTCCCAGCAATGGCACCCCACTCCAGTACTCTTGCCTGGAAAATCCCATGGATGGAGGAGCCTGGTAGGCTGCAGTCCATGGGGTCACTACGAGTCAGGCACAACTGAGCGACTTCACTTTCACTTTTCACTTTCATGCATTGGAGAAGGAAATGGCAACCCACTCCAGTATTCTTGCTTAGATAATCCCAGGGACGGCGGAGCCTGGTGGGCTGCCCTCTATGGGGGTCGCACAGAGTCGGACACAACTGAAGCTACTTAGCAGCAGCAGCAGGGCTTCCCAGGTGGCACAGTGGTAAAGAATCTGCCTGCCATTGTAGGAGATGTGGGTTCAGTCTCTGGGTTAGGAAGATCCCTTGGAGAACAGAATGGCAACCCACTCCAGTATTTTTGCCTGGGAAATCCCATGGACAGAGGAGCCTAGTGGGCTACAATCCATGGGGTCACAAAGAGTTGAACATGACTGAACAACTGAGCGTGCATGCACTCACACACACAAACATACTGGACATTAGCCAGTATTCACTAACCTCACAAGGCTCTTTCATGAAATGAGCATGACAAAAACCCGTTGCAATTAGTTTTGTTTTTTTTTTATAAATTTATTTATTTTAGTTGGGGGCTAATTACTTTACAATATTGTAATAGTTTTTGCCATACATTGACATGAATCAGCCATGGGTTTACATGTGTTCCCCTTCCTGGACCCCCCACCCACCTCCCTCCCCATCCCATCCCTCTGGGTCATCCCATTGCCCCGGCCCTGAGCCCTTGTCTCATGCATCGAACATGGAATGGTGTTCTGTTTCACATATGATAATATACATGTTTCAATGCTATTCTCCCAGAACGTCCCACCCTCACCTTCTCCCTCAGAGTCCATAAAATTGTTCTACGCATCTGTGTCTCTTATTCTGTCTCGCATATAGGGTTATCGTTACCATCTTTCAAATTCCATATATATGCATTAGTATACTGTATTGGTGTTTTTCTTTCTGGCTTACTTCCCTCTGTATAATGGGCTCCAGTTTCATCCATCTCAGTAGAACCGATTCAAATGTATTTTTTTTTAATGGCTGAGTAATATTCCATTGTGTATATGTACCACAGCTTCCTTATCCATTCGTCTGCTGATGGACATCTAGGTTGCTTCCATGTCCTGGCTATTGTAAACAGTGCTGCAATGAACACTGGGGTACACGCGTCTCTTTCAATTCTGGTTTCCTCGGTGTGTATGCACAGCAGTGGGATTGCTGGGTCATATGGCAGTTCTATTCCCAGTTTTTTAAGGAATCTCCACACTGTTCTCCATAGTGGCTGTACTAGTTTGCATTCCCACCAACAGTGTAAGAGGGTTCCCTTTTCTCCACACCCTCTCCAGCATTTATTGCTGGTAGACTTTTGGACAGCAGCCATTCTGACTGGTGTGAAATGATACCTCATTGTGGTTTTGATTTGCATTTCTCTAATAATGAGTGATGTTGAGCATCTTTTCATGTGTTTGTTAGCCATCTGTATGTCTTCTTTGGAGAAATGTCTGTTTAGTTCTTTGGCCCATTTTTTGATTGGGTGGTTTATTTTTCTGGAATTCAGCTGCAGAAGTTGCTTGTATATTTTTGAGATTAATTGTTTGTCTGTTGCTTCATTTGCTATTATTTTCTCCCATTCTGAAGGCTGTCTTTTCACCTTGCTTATAGCAAATGTATCAGAGAACTATACTCTTAGGTCCTTCCTTGCAAATGATGGGTGTCTTTGTCTTATCAGCCTGTAGATTCTGGCCTCCTAATAAGGACAAAAATAGATGCTAGAAATAAGTGAGTAAGAAGACCCGTTGTTCCCATAGCTCTACTTTCTTAAGGCTCTGCTGATCGGAAGGCAGATGATGTCCTTGAGCGACTCCACAACCCAGATAAGGCTGTCTTAAGACAAAAGGACTGTCCCTGCTTTGACAAATGGGACTGACCTTCCAGTCCTGGTGAAACATTCTGGCTTCAACAAAGTCTGTATCAGGTGGGAGATGATATATGGCTGGAAGTATGTAAATCCACAGGCAGGTGTTAACTGGCTGCCTTGTTATGCAATTAACCCACAATTCACAAGCACCTCCAAATAAGTAGGTAAGTTGTATTTGCTGTCTCTCCTGGCTTTTTTTTTTTAATTTATTTTTTTATTGAAGGATAATTGCCTTACAGAAGTTTGTTGTTTCCTGTCAAACTTCAACATGAATCAGCCATAGGTATACATATATCCCCTCCCTTTAGAACCTCCCTCCCATCTCTCTCCCCACCCAACCCCTCTAGATTGATAGAGCCCCTTTTTGAGTTTCCTGAGGCATGCAGCAAATTCCCATTGGCTGTCTATTTTACATATGGTAATATAAGTTTCCATGTTACTCTTTCCATACATCTCACTCTTTCCTCCCCTCTCCCCACATCCATAAGTCTTTTCTCTATGTCTGTTTCTCCTGGATTTTTAGTGAAGTGTCCACATTAACAAACACTCTGAGAAAGAAAGATTCATTAGTGTTAGATACTAAGAGTCTCTCTCTGAATTAAGATTCTGTAATTTAGCTTCAAGTAACACTTATTTAAACACAAGATGAGTCAATGAGTAAAATTGGAGGGATTTTTTTTTTTTTTCTTTTTTTTCCTTAGTATGTTTGCCTTGGTACTACCTCCAGCAGTCAAGGAAGGTAACTGCAGAAATGTCCTGATTCTATCAGGCAGGAAGTGAAGCAGCAACCAAGGAATGAGAATTTCACAGTTAATGTGAGTCCAAGGAAGAAAAGATATCTTCTATTATTTGGTTTTCTGTCAACAGTTTCAGATAGGAGCTTGCTTTTCCATCCATTATCTTTTCCTCTGATCCAACGCATTGGCTTGGTTCTCTTTCTCTGAAGTTAATCCAAATTTCTGTATTTTTCCAAAATACAGAAACTTTCAATTCAATGTCACTCTATTTTCAGATACTTGAACTTTTGAATTCCTAATTGAAATTTTGATTCAATTTGTAAAAATGAGGACCTGGGAGGGTATGATAATTATCTTCAAATAGTTGAAGATCTGTCATGGGAAAGATGAAAAACATAGTTTTATAAGTATGTAGAACAAGGGACGCATGCTGTAGAGGGGAGTTTTAATTTATTATAAAGGTGTGCTGTTTGTCAGTCAAGGATGAGCAAAAATGAAATTGGTTATCCCAGGAGATAGTAAGTTTCCCTCACCAAGATAGTCCATGGATTTGGCAGGGTTTGGAGATTTGGTAGACGTTCATGCTGTTTTCCAGTATCTGACTCTCCTCTCATTCAGGTCACATAGAAGACTGAAATTCCTGGCCCACTTGTGGTCCAGTGAGACCATGTGACTACTTCTGGCTCTTATGTCTAGCCCATGATATTTAATTATGGAACTTTAAGGATGCTCCTCCATGGCCAGTGTAATCTAAAAATCACATGGAGCTTCCATCAACTTGACTCCCGGGGGTAACCATGAGCAGAGACCTCTTGTTGTCCTACAGTGGGCATGTAGCAAGAAGGAGAAATAAACACTGCTTTTACACCACTGTGGCATAACTGAACTCATCCCAAACAGGGACTGTGTTCCCTTATTCCTGGGTAGCAGCAAGCTCAGGAAGACAGTTTCCTCCTCCAGCCTCAGGGTTGGATTTTGATTGGTCACAGCCAATCATGGCTATTTAATTTCTTTTTTTCAGTGGGATAAAACCACCCATGGCTGGTCACATGATCAGGTTCCGGCTGCTGAGACTGAAGAGCGGTCAGGGGTGGGAGCAGCCTTTGAAAAAGGTTTTCTTTCCTTACAAAAAGAGGGAAAAGAACAAGGAGAGGAATTATTTTCTTTCCGCTGTTGATTGTTTTGTGTGAGACTGAGATGTTTGAGTGGGGAAAGTCTATTTCAGACAGAGAGTGTAGAGATGACATAATAAAAATAGAAATAAAGTGCATAGTAAATTTAATGCGCTTGACTTGAATCATCCTGAAACCAGTCCCCTCATCCCAGTCCATGAAAAAATTGTCTTTCATGAAATCGTTCTTTTGTGTAAAAAAGGTTGGGGATCACTGCATTAGAGTCTTCTAAGAATTAGAAGGAAAACAGAGACACCTGTCTCTTGACTCGTCTTTGTCTCAGTGGGGCCATGGTGGCCTTCACAGTCATGTTTACAATCTCCTCTGTGACCAGTTCTTTGCCCTCCTCCCTCCAAATGCCAGTGGAGGTAACTTGTGGAATTCATTATTCCAGGAGGCAGTGCAGTTTGTGCTCCACAAAGTAAAGTTCCCACTTCCTAAGTCCACAGCAAGGCAACTGATACTTCCACTTGCTTGTCTCATAGGTTCCTCAATCTCAGCTTCAAAACCTATCTCTCCTCCTGGGGTCCCTGTCCCAGTGAAAAGAATCATAGACTTTGCTGTTACCCAAATCAGAAATTTGGGAATGACTCACTTCTGCCAATCACACCAGCTACCATAGGGTTCAATTACATTATCTTTGTTTTCATTTTATGGAATGAGACTTGTCTTGGGTGATTCCCACCGCATTCCCTGGTCACTTGTTGGTGTTTTCTGTGTATTTGTACTTAGCCCTGTGTTTTCTTTTCAATAACAACAAGCCTATTCACAGAGGCATAAAGATTAAGCAGAAGACCATGGTGGGTGTGCACAGAGGTGGCATATGCTCTGCAAATGCTTTTTCCATGGATACTCGAGCAAGGCAGACTTTCCAACACCACTGAATTTAGAGTTAAACCTAATATCCCTTGAGTCTTCCTGCTCCCAAGGGAATTTCTTTGCAAATATTACCTAATATTTGTCTCCCCTTGTTTATGATTTTTTAAAAAGATGTAATATTTTGTTTCTCATGTAACACATGTAGCTCATCTTATTTTCTGTTGTTCTTAAGAATAGCATGAAATCTCTCCTACCCCACAAAGACTTCCTAACAAGTGAGGCAATGTTTACTCATCCATCATGAACAGTGACATGGTCTAGGCTGAGAGAAGCCTGCTTATGAAAACAGAATGGCCAACCTCTAGTCACCAGGTCTTCATGGTGTACCCACTGGGCCCAGATCTGCATTTGTAGAAAAGGCTATACAGTCTGGAGAAATGAGCACTAGTCAAAAGACAGGAAAAGGGATTGAGTCTACAAAATACAATTTGTCACCTAACACATCACTTACATCAAAGGAGAACCGAGCAGGGATATCAGGGTAAAGGCCAGGGTAAGGGAACCCTTCCCTCTTAGCTGGGTGAATGGGTTGCAAGGACTCTAGCTCTTTAGTGTGAACACTGATGAAGGGGCATGGACCCAATAATAATAACAACAAAATACAGCATCAATAATAGATGCTCTGTTCTGTTTTGAGAACATTACATGTTTCATCTCCTATACTCCCTTCAATAACCCAGTGAGGTAAGTATTATCACACCCATTTTATCCATGAAGGGAGTTGGGACACAGAGAAATTGAAAGTGCCTGAAAGTGACTGAGCCAGGACTTGAACCCGGGCAGTCTGGGTGCAAAGCGTGTGGTGCACTCTTGCCTCTCCACACAGAGGATGAGCCTAAAGCATTTATTACTGACTTGGTAGTTAATTTTCTGTCCCCATCTCAAGCAGCTCTCTCTCTCCACTTGTAAATGTCTGTAATGACACTCATGTTGTTTGAACACTCATGGATCTGCTGTTTGGGGGGAATCCCAAGAGGATAGTGGTAGACATGGCGAGTTGGCCTCAGAATGAGCTGAGCATAATGGAACTGGTTTTCTGAAGTCAGTAGAGACCTGAGACCAAAACAAAAATGGGGACTCACTGACTCACAGGCACTCAGACTCCTCACCTCAGGAGTTTCTCTCCCACCCAGGCCTGTCCAGCTGGTGACTTTCAGGGCTGTGTGTTTGATGAATGAGGGAAGGAATGAGTGAAAGGAAGACGTTGGAAATGGATAAGAGCATGGACCTCTTGCTGGGGTAGAGCAGCCAAACGAGAGGTCCGACTACCCTCCTGCTCAAATCCCTCTAGCCCAGTCTTGCTGAGCCTTGGCTTTAATGGGGGTGCTCCCTCCTGGCATTACAGCCTGCCAAAATGCCACCATCTCCTAAGGCCCAACTCTAGGCTGTACTCCCCTATGATGCCCTGCTGGGCCCCTAGCCCTCCCCACCTTGTCCTTTCCAGACTCCCTTAGCGTATAGTCTCATTCAAACAACCCCCAGGCATAGTTTTACTCACAGTTGTTGCATGAGTGTTCTGCTCTGTATCAGTACGGAAAGTACTAGAAGATGGAGACTCTCCTCACTTTACCATGCTCCTCCAGAGCCCCCACTATACTGGCCCACTACCTACTTGTGCGTTTCCTTATAACCCACACATTCCAGTTAGATTTGCTGGGGAAAAAGACAAAAGGGAAGCTTGAGAGAAAGAAGGTAGTTTGCTTTTGAAACAGAGACGCTTCCCTAATAAAATATAAAATGGCCACATGAGGGTACGCTTGTGCCCCTGAGATAAGAGGAAAGGTCATTTATTTAAACAGTAAATGGCTAGAAATGCAGAATGGATTTATAGGGTGCCTACAAATCCATAAAAAAGCTTGCATACAGATGCATGCATATTAATCCCGAATTGGCTATGAAATTTATCTTCATGAGTAAAGAGAAGAGGGATTGTTGATCCTGTTATGATTTTTACCCCCATCTTTCCAAAGAAGACAGGATTAATACCAGGAGAGATAAATCATGATGTGATTTTTGTATATATGCACAAAGCAAACACAATGAATATTTGATTTTCTCCAACTTCTGCAGGGCTAAATCAATTTGAAGAGATAATGGTAGAGGATTAAGTTATTGGAACGTGTGTAACTATAAAGTTTTGAATACAGTTAACTCACAGGTTATTACAATTTCAGTATAACATCTGTTATCATTGAAATAACAGATGTGTTGTGTATTGTGAAACTAAGGGAAAATTGGATATGCACACATTTTTCAAAAGAAACCAAACTCCTATTAAATTGTTTGTGAAATGCAATACTGTAAAACTTATTGCAAGAGTAGATGGGGTGTCCTCAAAAGGAGGCTACATCACAAATAATGCTATTAATAGAAAGTCGTCTTAACATAGGCGGCTACTGAAATGTTGTATGAACTCCTGCACTTTGGCAAATCACAAAAAAGGGAAGTTACCATACTTAAGGATTTAGAAAAATGGCATGCTGCAAAACAGAAAGCAGCAATCTGTAAAAGTGAGCTTGGTGTAATGAATGATGATTTCTCTACTCTGTGATCCATGCTTACTGCCTTTGTTTTTAATCCTTTACTGCATAACTCTAGTGCTAACTCCTTGTGCATGGTGAATTATGTCCACCATCTTTTTCAGCAGTCATATTTTCTAAACCCAGAGTCGGGACTTGTTCTTTAATGGGATCATGTTGATGTGCAGAAATGAGGGAAGAAAAGATTTGACATTTGAAGTTTTTCTCATAAAATCTGGAATATATAGTCAGTTTTCCTGTGTTGCCCAGCGGGTGCTAGCCTTAAAGCAGAGACTCAGAAACTGTTTCCTCATGGGTCTAAATTGCACCTTGCTCCTCACCCAGTACCACCCTTGAGGCACCTCTGTGAGTTTTCCGACCACAGTATTGTGATTACATGGTTGGTAGCATTCAGCTAATATTGTGTCTAGAGTCTTTGAAAGCTGTTGCTACATTTTTTCTTTCTCTATCTGTCCACGATTGTGCTTTTCTTTTTTGAAAGTTCTGGGGAGACAAATTCTAGTGTATTATTATTTATCAAGTTTCATGGTCAGCAAAGAATATACCAGAAATGTGAGGTTGGAAGTAGTGGGGGAGATCTAATTAAGCTTGACTTGCTCTGGTTTTCAATTCTCCCACTGTTGACAGCTCGCTCCTAGGAGAAAGAGGTCCCAGTTGGTCTCCACCGCAAAAAGGTTTCTAATAAAATATTCAAGATAGCTGAGGACCTTCAGAATGGGTAATTTTATTCAGCATACACTATGATCTGCTGCTGGTTGTGGGCTCTAGACCAATACCCAGGAGCTTCTCTTGGAGTGCCTGACTGTTACGCATTATGTTAGAGTATTCTGTGAAAAGTCAATTTACTTGGAGTCAGAGACACCATATTTTAACGTGGAGACTAAAATTGTCCCTGGGGTTTAGTTTGCTGCCATGATTAAGTTCTTTCTGTTCTGCAAATCCTGGATTTATTTTTAACTGCTTCAATGCTGCATTTTTAAAAGACTCGTGAATGGTTAAAAAATAGAGAAAAACATCAGGCAAAAAATAAATCCAGGACTCAGGAAGAATGCTCTGATGAAGTGCAGGCTTGCGTTCGGTAATGCCTGTAGTGAGTTTACCTGCCGTTGGCTGTGCCTCTGGTTTCGAGAGCCTGCCTAACCAGGCCTAGGACTTAACGAGGTGGCTCCCTTCAGTGTCTTAGACACTTAGCTCTCAAAAATCTCTATCTACAAACCAATTTTTCCCATCCATTACAAAACGAGCAGGAGAAATTGAATGCGTGTGTTGAAATCCCTGTTAATCAATTGGACGATTCCCCTTGGATCGTGGTTGAAGAGCAAGTTTTCATTATCTCTAATAATTAGCATCATCTTTTTTGAAATTAGCTGAATGGACTGACACAGTAATCTGTGGTGGATATGTCATGTGTCTTTCCATTATTAACTTTTCTAGGAGGAGGGAAAAGTGAGTAGGGGAAAAAGATGGACTCTGGGAATTTTTTTATTTTCTTATCTCAGTGGCATTTAACATGAGCATGTTGCGGGTGGGGTCTATTTTAGAGGCTCCAGAAGTGTAATGAGCGTGAGGTTTGGGAACATAATCAACAACTTGAGTCCTGTTCCTCTAATGTACATGCTGAGTAAAATTGGGCAAGCTACTTACCTCCCTAAGTTCACATTTCTGCCTCTGTAAGATGGAGATAATAATAACGCCTTCCTTATAAGGTGACTGTAAAGATTAAATGAGAGACTGCACATAAAGCACTTAAGAATTTACTGGCACTTAGTAAATACCCAACACATTGTAGCTACTGTTACTGCAGCTTTATTACTTTAGGCAGCTGTCACATTAAATGGAAGTTCTTTTTATTCATCAGATATTGATGCATTCACTTAACCACTATGCTGAAGGCTGCTAATGGGGCCATGAGAGGCGTAGAGAGACAAATCACCCATTCATGTAGTGGGATCATATGTGGTCAGAAATGTTCCTGGCAGAAGGTGGGAGGTGACAAGTGTCCTTGAAGATGAACAGGGCAGTGTCTGGCACACTGGTGCTAATGAGATGAGTCCCCTTCAAGTGGTTGACAGCAGAGGTTATGGGACAGACCTACAGAGCGATTCTGTGGTTTCTGGCAGCAGAACCCTCACCCCCCCCCAAACCTAGCTCTGTTTTTGAGGCTGTTGTGGAGTGAATGTTTATGTTCTGATCCCCAGATTCGTATGTTGAAGCCATTTACCCCAGTGACAGTATTTGGAGGTGGGACGTTTGCAAGGTGATTAGGTTTAGATGCGGTCATGAGAGTGCAACCCCTCTGAGGGCCTTAGTGCCCTTGTAAGAGGAAGAAACAAGATAGTTCCCCCCAACCCTGCCGTGTAAGGGCACAGCAAGAGGGTGGCTGTTTGCAAGCCAGGACTGGATTTCCACCAGGAGCCCCATTTGCAGGAACCTTGGCCTTGGACTTTCCAGTATCTAGAACTATGAGAAGTGAATGCCTCTTGTTGAAGCCATCCGGTCTATGGAATGTAATAGCAGCCCAGGCTAAGCCAGCGTGCTTCTGTGAGCTCTCTGTTATCCTTTCCACAGATCTTTCTTGCTTCAGTCAGCCAGGGTCCATCTGCAGCTTGCCACCATCCGGCAGCTGACCAGTGTGCCTGTCAGTGGTGGGATCTGCATTCTCATTGAGGCACAGCCTGTGTCTCCAGTCCTCTCTGCCGGCCTTCTTCTTTTTCATCCTGCTCCAATAGGCTAATTCCTTCAAGGCTCCCTCATTCACCTTCCAGAGTGAAAGAATCTGAATAGCCTAGTTAATTACAGGGGGCACAGTGTGACATCAGACCACCCCAGTGGACTGAAGTGAGCCTGGAGATGGGGCCACCTCGGGTCTAGTTCAGGGAACAGGTGTACTCAAGGCAGAGTTTGAGGCATCTTCCCTCTGAGTGGGCACAAAGAGGGCATGTCCCTTGAACAGAGCTGGTGAGTGTGGTAGGCACCGTGATTGATATTTCTAGGACAGTTTTCACCGTGTGACGTAAAGTGAGGCCCAATATCCTCACTGGAATGGAATAACTGGGAGGGGTTTATCAGGGACAGATGCTAACTCCACCCCTTCCTCTACTGTCACTATTTCTAATGGCTTTTCCTGACTTCATGCTTCTAGCAGTGTTCTCATGAAATAGTAGACATTCTGCTATTGCAACATTTTTGTATTCTATTTATGTTATTTACCTTTCTTTCTCTTTTCCCTCTTTTCTGTGCATTCTTTAAGGTCAGGAACCAGCTTATAAACACAAAACCTATTGTAGAGGTGGATTCGTCAAAAGTTCACGTTAGTTAGGGTGTTGATGGCTGTTGCAATAAACAGGCTTCCAGGTACAAATATGATGGTTTGAAGTCTATTTCCTCCTTACATGAGGACCCACATAGGAGTCCCTGATTAGTAGGTGATCTTCCAGCGATCAGGGATCAGGACCATCTATCAGATGGCTTCCCTGCTTCAACATGTGGCCTTCCAGGGCTCCATGCTTATCTGCCTCAAACTGGAAGGAGGGTTCCATGTTCAGTGTTTCATAAGTGAGGACTGGAGGTGGCACATTTCACTCCTGTTGACGTTCCACTGGCTAGAGTCTGTCCCATAGCTGCCCTTAAATGCACATGATTGGGAAATATAGTCTTGCTGTGGACCTAGAAGAAGAGGAAATGGTTTGGCATGCAGCTGGCTAACCTCCTGAGTCTTGAACTGGCACACAAAGAAAGAGGGGAATCTGAATGGACAGAGATGAGGGAAAGGTGCCTCAGAGAGCAGTGGGCTTGAGGACTGGAGTATGGAGAGTGTGGGTTGTGAGGAACTCAGAGTGGAAAGCTAGCCACTTTTCCCAAAGTCCCTGATCTGAGATTTCAGAAACAAAAATGAAGATGCTTGCCGAGGACCTAGAATGCCTGGTTCAAATCTCAGTTCACATACTTATCAGCTGTATTATCTGCCTTATGCTCTCTGCACTTCATTTCCTTATCTGTGAAATGGGGACAGAAATAGTTTCCACCTCATTAGGCATGTTGCCAAGATTGAATAAATTAACACCTGTAAAGGAATATGGAAGAGAGCTTGGCATACAATAAGGAGTCAACAAGTGTTACTACTTTCACTCTTTTCCATGTGTATGAATATAAAGTGTGAGTGTGTGTCTGTAAATTATAACACCATGAGGTTATAGATATAGAAATATGGGGTAAGGGAGAGAGAAAGGAGGATGGTCAAGGATTTGACTTCAGTTTTGTATTGATACTTTGGTCACTAACTAATAATGCCATGACACTCACTCACTCTTGTTAATTTTAGTACTTCAGACAGCAAGTTTTTCCTTCTAATTGCCTTTGCTGTCCCACCAATTATCAGCTGGTTCTTCCATGACATTTGGTCGTACATTTGGTATTTTGTATTATGACATAAATCTCTTCTCTCTCCCACCTTTTGTCTGAAGTTTGGCTTGTTTGTCCAAGGGCTATAATGATGCTCATTAGTATTGGAAGGACCTAGCTACTGCCGGCTTCTTTAGAGCAAAGCCCCACTCATGCCGGCCTTTATTCCAGTGGGGTGTGCTGCCTATTAATGCAAGGTCATTGCCAGTTCCTGCTCTCATTTCCCCCTGCCTTTCTGTGCTCCTCTGGCTTGCCCATCCTATTGCCCAGCGGGCTGCCTTCCATGGTCAAAGGCCACCTCCCATCCACTGTCTCACTGGGGCCACAAGTTCTTGGGGTTCTATGGTACCATCCCCAAGACAGCAGCTGGCTTGAGCTGACAGCTCCCCCAACCAGAAGCCAGGAGGGGCAGAGCAGCAGCCTCCGGAGAATCACTGGCCACAGGCATTTGATGAACTACCTCTCTGCATTCTTGCTTCATGGAGAGGCCCAGTGGAGCGGGTTTGCCAAGTTCTCAAAGAAGAAAACACTGTGTTTCCACTCGACTTCACATTTCGGAAGTAAACTCGCCGGGCAACTTCTTCCATGAGGCTCATGTAACTTTAATGCCTCGTCCTGGCATTGTTTCCCGGCCTGGCTGGTCCTGGCCCCACTGTGTGGCCTCCTGGAGGACAGGATTTGTTCCGTGCCTTGAGGGCATGCTGTCCCAGGTCAGCAGATGGCCTTCTGATGACTGTTTCCAGCCTGTCTTACCTGACCATTCCTTCACTGTATGAACAGATGTTTCCTTCACTTCAGAGCTGCCCAACCGGATTGGTGATTTTTCTTCTGGCCTTTTGTTTGCACAGGACATAAATCTTTCTCTTTTTCTGACCTGGCCTGCAGTTCCATCCACCTGTGCCCGCCTGGAGCAATGTATAACTCTTGCCAGTTCTGTTTCCTTTGCTCACTTCAGCCTATAAACCAAACTTTCTTCTCCCTTCCACCCACCCCCTCTTCTGGGCTGATTCAGCACTCTCTTAGCACCTGGCTGTCAGTTAACACTTAACCACAAAAAAGACATTATTTTATGGGTCTGACCTACACTGGAAACTTCCAATAGAATGAGATATGCAATAGAAATCTCCGTCCCATTGGCCTCCTTTCTCTCTTTTTCTAGAGTCTGAGGAGACTTAATTTACACCAGGTTAGCAGCAACCATGTTAATTGAAAATGAGTTAATTAAATAACTTGATACTTTGAGCTGTCAAAATATAGCGAGTCAGTTGAATCAATCCAGTTAAATGTTTAACAATGATCCCCCAAATCGGATATGAATGTAAGAAGAAAGGAAAAGGACTGTGTTCCTAAGAGGACACTCTTGTGGAGTCTAGATTATTATGAGGCAAATACTATTGACTTTTCTAATTGCTGCAACTGCTTCAGTGGTGCTTGGTTTGAGACTTTTATTTAGGTTTTCTGGACTAGAGAAGAATCCCTCAGCATATTTTCTTGTTGCCTTCTTTTTATTGCAGGGACAAAATGCTCTCAAAACGTTTCTCACCTTCAATTGGAAACCAAGAATGTGAAGTATTCATGTTGTAGCAACAGGCTGGTCAGAAAGAGGGGACTCAGCTGGCGTTACAATAAACTTTGCAGTGAAATGAATGAGATCCTTTGCCACATGGTGATCTAGAAAGTACCAGCCACACACTCACTTGTATAGCTGTTCATGGATGGCCACTGGTTGGGAATGCTTAGCTACATTTCTATTTCTTTGGGTTGTTAGCTCATGAGTTTTTTTTTATTAAAAATGGATCACACACACTCACTCTTTGTAGTTTTTACTTTGCAGCAGGTCAAGATTTGTTGGGTAATTAAAACCTAAGTCTTTTTGACAAGGAGCGTGGGTAGCATGAGAGATGCCTTCAAGACTTAGGTTGAATTGACAGAGCAGCCAGCATCTGGGTGGATGATTCTGACAATCCATCTGTTTGATAGGTCTCTTCACCTCAAAGAACTGGTATGTTGAATCCATCCCACTTGAATTAACTGATCATTTCATTTCTTTGGCAGAGCAGGATAACAGTTTATAGCATGTGTATGGTGGGTTTTGGGCTTCCTAGGTGGCTCAGTGGTAACAAATCTGCCTGCCACTGCAGCAGACATAGGAGACACAGGTTCGATCCCTGGGTTGGGAAGATCCCCTGGAGAAGGAAATGGCAACCCACTCTAGTATTCTTGCCTGAAAAATCCCATGGGCAGAGGAGCCTGGCGGGCTGCAGTCCATGGGGTCGCAAAGAGTCGCACATGACTTGAGTGACTGAGAACAGCACAGCACGAAGGCTTTTATTTTCCAATGTGTTTTCACATCTATTATGTCTTTGGATCCTCACTTTAATTTATATGGAGGAAAAGGAGATTCAGAGTGGTTTGCCTGGCTTGGCTAAGGTTCTAGAACTTGTTAGTACCAGACCCAGAATTATATGCTAGATAATATCGTGATTCCTACAATAGTGAAACATTTTCATGTCACATATACCTTCAGAAGTACACTTTGAATTTTAAAGCACTAACGCATAGGGTAGCCAACTTAAGCTTATGTAGAACTCTTTCATCCCCCCACAGCAAAGTTCACACTTTGTGGTACAGTTTTATGTCTTTTGTCTTTCATAACCGACTTCTGGCATTGCCACATCCTCAAGTATCACGTGAGTCACCCAATCAAGAGTTCATTATGCACACTCTAGGAGTTTTAATTCTAAGACAAAGCCACTCTGGATGAATAACATCCCTTGAACATTTATCATTCGTATATGGTACCTATGTTAGTTGTCAAGTAAATAGAACAGCCAGTTGTTCAGAACGGCAAATATTTTGTTGTTGGTGGTTGGAGTATAAAACCTGGGTGGTGACGGGGAGAGGAGCGCCATCTAGTTGTGTCTTTTCATTTTTTTTTTTTTAAATAAATTTATTTATTTTAGTTGTGTCTTTTCATTTTAAAGCTGAGGGGCTCAAGGCCCAGGGAAGTAAAGTGACTCAATCCAGACCTGTGCTATTTAACACCAGACTCAGGTCCTCTACCTTTCAGCCTGGTACCTGTTCACCGTGGTGTCATGCCAGTGATGGGGACCTGACTTCCCAGCCTCATGGAGGGTGATAGAAGCCTTCCCACTGAGACCCCTGTCTCTCTCACAGTGACCATGTATACAGATAAAACTATGGCATAATTATAGTTTGTTTAACAGCATGGGACATAAAGAAGCAACTTATTATCAAAGTATTTGAATTACTTATAGATGCATCAGTGTTCTTCTTGTTTAACTCCTCTGTATTGAGCCTTGTTTAGTAATTTGTAAATTCACTAGAAGTTAGGATCACACTCTATTTGCTTTATTGGTAAGGCTCCTGGAACCACAAGTATTGCATATTTAAAATAATGCTAGCAAATATGTAATGAGAGCTTCCCCTATACAAGCATTTTGATTACATTTTCCCATTTAATTCTGTCGAGTACCCTATGAAGCTGCTCTTCTTGTGGTCTCATTTTATAGACCAGGAAACTGAAGCCCCCCTCCCCCAAATGGTGACGTTTTGATCTGTTCACATGGTCTGATTCTCAAACCTGCATTTTCAAAATGCCAACTCAGATATATTTCAAAAAGAAATTAAGGAACTTCTCATGCTGTTTGATTTCTTTGATAACTACAAAATGAACTGCAAGTTAAAAATATAATTTGTTCAACATTCTCAGCTAAGAACTTCTGGATTTGGTAACCAGGGAAAGCCAGGGTGGATGCCCTCCTGAATTCATTCAAGAGGGCTTTCCATGGTTGTTGACTACCCGCAAACACCTTTTAGAAGGACTTCTGGGGATGAAACTTCTCTGGAAAGTTCTGTACCACTAAACAAATGTCTAAGCACACATAAGGAGCAGTTTGTATAAGACTTTCATAAAGCAAAGTAGAGATTTAAAGTGTGGCTTCTTCCATCACAGCAGAGGTGCTGGGCTCAGGCACTGGGAATGGGCTGAGAACCAGTCCACATAGAAGAAATCTGAGCTGAGCTGGGAGATGGCAGGAAAAAAAAATAATTTCTTTTATAATGTTTAAAAAATATTTCTTCTATTTATCTGACTGCGTTGGATCTTAGCTGTGGTATGTGGAATCTAGTTCCCTGACTAGGGATCAAATCCAGGCCCCCTGCATTGGGAGCACACAGTCTTACCCACTGGACCACCAGGGAAGTCCTAAGAACCTCTTTTTATAATCTTGACCCTTGTTTTAGAAGATAATGAAGACATTGCGTTAAAAAGATAAGCAGTGTCAAAATAATTATTAAACTAGTTAAAGCCCAATTTATGTTTTCAGCTGTTTCTAAATTAGGAATAGAGTAGTAAAGTTCCCTATATTTTTTCTTGCTTTATTCATTCTCTAGGTGTCATCACCCAAATTTTACCTGCCCATTGGTGAAGATTCAGCGGGAGTCATCACAGCCCAGGCAGGCTGCCCAACTCAGGTGAGAATATTGGAATAATTAGCTTTTGATTTTGAAACCACACCAATTTAATAAGGAAGAACCCACAGAGAGCTGACGCAACGTCCCAATGTCCCTTTCACAGCCCCATTTTCCCTGGGCTTACCACCAGCCCTTTTAATAAACGTGAGCTTGTGAAAGAAAATGCTACATAAAATTTTATACTTCTCAAATTCTGGTTTTCTTTTTAAGTCGCAAACTCAAGCCTGATTGTACTGTACTGCAACCAAAAGACCCCCTCAGGCAAGAAACACATTATGGGAAGCTATTTATAAGGTTTAAATTATCCATATTAACATACTTAAGATTCACCAGTGTGGTTTCTAGATGCCAGATTCAATCCATAGTGATGTCTCAGCATCGGGTAGACAGTTGACTACGTAGACTTTCTCCGGAGAAAAATGCAGAGCAAAACCACAGAGCTGGAAGACCCCTGGAGGAGTTAACTAATCTATCCCCCTGCCTCCGGCAGGACCAAAAGCAAAACCTATTTAGGTATCAGCACAGGTCTATATGCCTGTTTTGTTTGCAAAACCTGATTGGTTCCCTCTCTTTCCATTTTTTAAGTGAAAGCTGTAGGCAAAATACAAGAGAAAAAAATTATTTAGTATATATAGACATATATGTATACAGGCAACCCTTGATCATTAAGTATTTATTGAAATTCTCTTGTATTAAAAGGATAGCATTAGGCCCAGAGAGTTAACCCAGTGTAGATAAAAATACAGCGTACACTCTCAGAAGCTTACAATTTGGTTAAGAAGACATGATATACATCGTGACAGCGCTGGATTGTGTTGACATAAGTATTAGAGACCTAATATGTACCAGCACAGACAATTCTAATCACACTTACTTGGACTTCAAGTTCCTTTATACTTTCATGTCCTGAGAATTCATTCATAGCATTTTGAAATTACAAAAACTTGGCTTTAAGGAGGTTGAAGACATCCAATTTTTCTACTCTGAATTTTTGCCCAGAAATGTATCTGTTCCCTCTCTTTCCAAGCCACAGCTGGAAATCAGCAGTGTCACCAACTTGACTGACGTGAGAGAACCAATGATGCAGGACCAGCATTTCTGTGTAAGGTTTTGGTTCTTGGCATTCCCCTGGGCTAAGGGGAGGATTTTCAACTGGACAGAAATGGTTAATGGCTCCCTCACTCCTGTCTTCCCTCAAGTGGGATCAGCAGCCTCCTACCTGGGTCAGAAAGTGTGGAATTAAACAGACAGCTGGGTAAAAAGTCCACCTTCCATTACTTCATGCATTCATTCCTTCGGTTGTCCTGGACTAGACTTGGGAGCTACAGAGATACCTGGCTCTGATTTGTGAAGAGCGCACAACAGACATATAATCATGATGTGGTAGCAAAGGTCAGTAATAGAAGCAGGTACCAGGTGTACTGTGGTAGGCAGGAGGGAAAAGGATTATATCAGCATGAGGTCTGCAGACTGTTTCACAAATTATGTCACATTTAAACCGAGTTTTAGAGAATAGCAGATTTCATCAGCTGGAGAAGGTGGAAGAATCATTCTAGGCAGAAGGGACACTCTGTGTGCAGAGTGGTGATCCTGGAACATGGTATGGGCCGGAGAATGACAAGAAGAAGAGGACCTGCAGAGAGTGGTGGGGGCGGAGGCTGGAACCGCAACTTGGTGACCATGTTATAAAGGGCCTTTAGAAAACTTGCTTTGGGAGTTTGGATCTGATCCAGAGAGAAGGATGGGGACAAGGAGTGGAGTCAGTTAAAGCTCTTACACACGAAAGGACAGGTCTGGGTTCTTTCTTTAGGAAGATATTCCAGCAGCCAGTAAGTGCAGGGAATATTGAGGTAGAAAATAGCCCCAAAGAGTGAGACTGGCTTGGAGACTACATGACGTAGTCCAGGTGAGAGGAGATGAGGGCTAAGTCAAGGTGGAGAGGGAGAGAACGGCCTCAGGAGATGGGGGGCATCATCAGAGATGACAGGATTTAGAGACGGGATCTTGTAGGCAAAGGAGAGAAAAATCCAGGAAAGTGCTCAGTTTCTCTCTAGATAAATGGAAATAAATGTGAGAAGAGGAGAGAGTCTGGAAGGGGTGAGTGTAGAACCAATGTAGATGTGTTTTTGTAGTGATGTTTGTGGGACAAGGCGTTGGGAATGTTTAGTTCAGTTGAAAATATAAGATTACAGAGCTGAGGATTGACAGAGGTGAGACATGACAGTTAAACTCTCCATGGGTGACTGAGTGGGGATTGTATTTTCGGGAATTACTGCCATTGCTGCGGGTGTCTCCCTACATCCCCAGAGATGGTTGTGGGCTCATTTGTCTAAGCCCCACTATGGTTCACATGGATTTTTTTTTTTTTTAAACCAAGATGCCCCTCTATCACAGGGGAGACTGGGGTCTGGGGGCAATGAGAAATTTTCTTTCAGGTGTCTGTTTAATCTGAAAAATGTGTTAAAGTCTGAATTCTGCCACATAAAACATCCATGTTTGTTCTGATATAAATTATGTTTTAAATTATTTATTAGTTAAATTACGTGTGTTAGCTGCCCCTGCCCCGTACCCAAATCTCTGTGTATCCTGGGAGATGTGTCACAGTTATCCTGTGGCCGCAGGCTGCCCTTGCATGTGACCATCCATATTCCTTGGTTTGTCAAGCATAGATCTCATCGAGATCTGACCATGACTGTGGTCAGCCTTCTGTTCAGAACGAGTCTCCTGGTTTCCACATGCTCAAGTATCAGGTTGTGATATTTCAGAATTCCGGAGCATACCTTCAGGCAAGGTGTGAGCAGATACCAACTTCGTAACAAGAAAAAACTCAGAGCTAGTCCTTTTTTCTTTTCTTTTCTTCCTTTAAAATTTTTTTAATTTTATTTTTTATTGAACTATGGTTGATTTACAATATTATGTTAATTTCAGGTGTATAGCAAAGTGAATCAGTCATATGCATAAATATATTTACTCCTTTTGGATTCTTATCCTATATAGGTCATTTTAGAATCCTGAGCAGTGTTCCCTATACTACATGGCAGTCCTTATTAGATTATATATTTGCCCTTTTTAAAAAACTTACAAAGATAGGACACAAAGGTAAAGACAAATAGTACATAAGCACATTAACTATCAACTGTATGTTTCTACTTTCCTCCTAGTACCTGCCCCACTCCCAACCCCCACTCCTCAGGGGTGACCTAGCTGAGTAGGTGGGTTATTATATTTACTGCCTTGCTACTCAGAGTAAGGGCAAGTGACCAGCAGCACTGGCCTCACCTGAAAGCTTGTTAGAGTTTCAGGCCCCACCCTGGCCTCCTGTGTCAGAATCTACATTTTAAGATCCCCAGGTGATTCCTATGCACCTTCAAGTGTGAAAAGTGAGCTTTTTGTGGAGCAAGGAGAAGGGAAAGTTTATTTCCTTTCCTTTCATCTAGGAAGGTCTGGATTTTGAATCTCCAGATGCTGTCGCAGGAGGAGTTCAACCTGCTGTGGAGCATCGTCTCTACTCTATATGGGATTGGTCCCCTCCTGGGGACTTAAGGGGTCACCAGCCAACCTGACTGTTGAGAGACCCCATCCATTCCTTCAGCTCAGACTTCCAGAAGACAAAACAAAAAAGAACAATCCCCAAGCTGCATTTCCTGGTGAACCCCTATGGCTGTTCACACCCGTTTGAACAGAACCGTCTCTCCTGGTGTTACTTGGAAACCACTGGGAAAGGAGGAAGAGTAGCTTCTCATGACAGATCACCTAGTCCATGGGTACCATCGCGGCTGCTGAAGAGCTTGTGGTGAGGCTGCTGGTGGAGGTCTTTCTCTGGAGCCCTGTGTGAGGGGATTCAAGCATAGATGTCATAGAGAAGACACCCAAGTTCACTACAAAATTTTACAGACTGGACACCGTCCTTCTGAGGAGAGAACTGAGTTTGTGTACTGTGGTACTGCTGGCTCGGATTCAGGGCACCTGGGTTGTGAAGATTCGAGTCAGTCCCTCAGGTCTCCTACACGGTGCGGTCACTTCTGCTGCTTGCTATGGTGGTGAGTTTTGGGATCAAGCACAACAGTCCGCCTTTCCCCTTTGTGTGGTGTGATGGCTACCCTGGAAGCTGAAATATACTGGGTGATCGAAAATGATTGTACAGGGGTAAGCCATGATTATAGCCACCATGGCTTGATCCTTTGGAGTTGGAGAAGGCATAAAAGTGAAGGGATCTGGTAGTAGGAAAACATGTATGAAATTGCTAAGAGGGTGATGGATGCTTTTATTCACTCATTAACATGTAAACTGAGAACAGAACAGGGCAGTCTTTTCCAATACTTTCAGGCTTGTGTTTTATTTTGATGTATCTGAAATGTCCTGGTTATTTTTTTATTCACTGCCAGGGTTATGAGACATTCCTTATTCCTTCTGCCTCACCTCTACCATCTCCATCAAAAATCAGTGTCTTCTGTCTGTCTTCATCAGGTAAGATAATTTTTTCTTTTGGACTTTAGTTTCTGTGCTATGAAAATGATGGTTGTGTTTTCATTTTTGAACTATAAAAACGTAAAACTGAATGCATTTTCTCAAATTACTTATGGTCTCCTGTTCCACCTGGGGGGTTTGATCTGACTCTTTAGGGATTTCTCTCCCCTCGGAGAGAATCACTATGCTAGGAATTGAGTGCAGGTGAACTTCTAAAAATAATTATCTTGTAAAGATCATGCCAGAGATCTCGGGAAAAAAACCAAGAGGGCAGCTTCTTCCCATAGATAAAGAAGACAAGATACAGAAGAGGGCACACCATAAGGTTTGGATTATAATTGGCCTTTCTCAAATATGCTTTCCTCCATCTCCCTTAAGATATGATTCTGGGAAGGCATTTTAGCTGTTTTTAAGTTATAATTTTAGCCGCGCTTGCCAACATCTCAGATTTAAAAGATAAGGAACCAACTTATTTTTCCCATTGGAAGTTAGTTTTAAAAGCCCTGGGAGAGGCCCTCTCAGACAATAAAATTCCTACTGAAGGGTGAATGATTGATTGAGGTCTTTCTTAAAGTAAATCCTGATATAGGAGGAGGCAAAGAGTATGGGAGTTTGTGTGTCTGAAGAAATAAAATGGAAAAGGCACAGAAAGAGACACAGAATGTGGAAGACAGATGTGGCCAGGGCAGCAGTGACTATAGGAGTTTTAGTGTCTTGATGTCTCTAATAACACTTTTCATGCATATATAGTAGTGAAGGGCCGAAATGGTGTTTCTACTCAGTACCCCAGGATAGCATCTGACATATACCAGATGTTCAGTTAATGTTGAATGAATCAATCAATTCTTAAAAATATTACTTGGTAACTTCTCTAACTCTTGTTACCTGTCATAAGGGAAATAATACTAGTGAGCAGGATGGCTTGTAATGTCCCAGGGGCTTCACTGATGTACAGAGTTCATCTGGGTATCTTAAGAGAACTTTACAGAAAAAGATAATTTTCACAAAATATCTGTAAGACACATGGAACGAGTCTTAGCTTTGCTGCTACTACTCTTGTGAATTTCTCCATGCCTCAACTCTTCATCCCTCAAGAAAGTAGCAATGAGTATTTCAGAGTTGTCATGAAGATTGACATAGGTAGGGTATTAGGCATACTGATGGCCATTATGTCGATGTTAAAAAAAAAATCTTTACCCCAAAGTGATTCATGATAAGTGTACAATTAAAGTGAGGATCTGAGTTCTCTACTGGTTTAAATTCCTTTGGAGTAATGACTTTTAGGCCTGTGGGTTCTTGGGAAAGTGGTATATTTCAGAAGTGTGGCGTTGTCCTTGGTGGAGACATTGCTCGGTTCTCAGCAGGATGAGAGTGTTGGTTTTTGATCAATGTGTTTACAAATGTGACTCAAACCAAGGGAGGCACTAGAACCTCCTTAGGGATGATCCTGGATTTAAGGCTGATGATATAGTGGTGGTTTCAGGAGCCATGGCCTCTTTTAGGGCTTGACCTGGTAATTATAAAACTGAGTATTCAAATGCATTTGTACCACAGGCTTATTAGGGGCAAGAGATTGTGACTTTTTCTTGGTAGCTGCACAGCTTCTAGCCAAAGCCTTCTAGTAGCTTGTAGATATTTGCTGAGTAAATTAATGAATGCCCAAAAGAAGGCCAACCAGAGAAACAAGCTGGAAAGGTTGAGATTGCAGATAGGGACCTAACATAGAGGGAGGGTGGCTAGTGATGGATGGAGGCAAAGTTGGCAGGTCAAATACAAGCAGCAATGCAAAAGATAGGCCAAAGTAAAGCCCAAACTCAGGCCATTTCCTGCAGAGGTTTTTGGGTTGGTGTGCCCATAAATTTCACATTTTATAGGGCAACTGTGGGTTTTCTTGGAGGACCTCGCCACAGGTAGCTTTGTCCTGGCCTCAGAGCATCCTGGGTCACTATGGGAAGTTGACTTGAGTCATCTTTGGTGCCAAGGTGTCTTAGTCTGACTTGCACGACCACCTACTTCCTGTTAGAATGGCGATGGAAGACCTTGGCTGCCTGGGATACAATCATGTGGTATGAGTCACCTCTGGGCTATAGTCCATTGTTTCTTTCTGCGATAGTGTGGAACTATTGCAGAATACTTTTGATCATGTCCTTAACAGTGGTGGTTCTTCTTAAGATCTATCTGTTGGCACTGGAAGCAAACCCTTGTGACTTAGCCTTACAGGTTCAGGAGAAAGATGTGATGAGAAAAACAGCTTGTTTTTCAGAGTTGCCATGTAGGCATTTTACAGTCTGATAACCCTCCTCACACCCAGAGCCTGGACATTTTGATAAGCCCTTGCCATCAGTTCCTGCTTTGCTTTTCCTAGGGCCCCTTTGAAAATAACCACCTACAGTAAAGCCCACAAAAGTTAGTGACCTCCGCCCCAACAGTACCCTGTTGTCTCCTCCCTCAAGACTTGGCATGGTGGAGGCCTGCCTTTCCCCTGACTCACTGTGCCTTCTGGCTTCTAGGATCTTGTGATTCGACTTCCTTTGTGTGGATGTATTGACATTGTGCCCTTAAAATGACCTCATGGGTGGTTTAACTTCCCCAAAGTGGGAGCTGGATGCTGAGGGAGCTGTCTGCCACCCCCTTGAGAACAATGTATGCTCCCTCACTCAGTAGGTCACAATCCACATATTCTTAATTCAATACCCCTGCTCCAGCTCCTCAACACAAGAGGTGAGCATGGACTCTGAAGCACTTATTTATCCTTAAGGGCTTCTTCTTATGTACAACATGATCCTCCATGTACTCACCAAATAAATCCAACAATTTTCAATGTAAATCCAGACAAAATATTTCACAGACTAGGGGTTCAAAATTATTATTATTACCATCATTGCCACCACTGTTCCCATCATATCATCAAAGCTTCCTTTGAGAATCTAATAAAAATTATAGACTTTCTTCTCCAGAAACATGTACCCACACACCTGCACCTCAAATCCTGTGTGCTATTCATATTACAGGAGATTCACAAAATGCCAGAATACCCTGCCAGAGCCTCCATGTTAAGGAACCCTGCTTTGGGCTGAAGTGGTCAGTTCTGGTCTTTGTCCTTGGACGCCCATTGGCAAGAAGATTGTTGATTAACACAAGAATGGTGTAATGTTCCGATGCGGAGTGGGCAAGCAGAGGTGCTTGCTGAGTTGAAGTCCATCCTGATTCATTACTTTAGACCATCTCGGAGGTGTCACTTACATTAGTATGAAGTACAAATTATTATTTTCAATGAAGGTGGAAGTAGCTCAAAACCTTTAGAAAGTAATGCTTATGCTTATGTAATAAAAAGTTAGTCTGGGTTTATTGAAGTAGCAGAGACTTCCAGTGAATATTAATAAGGGAACTGAGACAAGAAGAGATAGTGGATTATAATGCCAATGCACTGAAATTGAGAAAGATAAATTTTAACAAAAATGATTAAAATAATTGATGCTAATATAATTTTTATATGTTCCAAATTTTCAAGGGATAAGAAATTGCTTTGGAATTCAAGGTCAGCAGATTACATGTTTAAATGCCAGCTCAGCTACAACTGTGCCATTACTAACTTTCACTACATATTGAAAAATCTATGTGGGGTGTATTTCGATTTCCCGATTTTGCTCTTTTTAAGAGAGAAAAGTTAAAAGGCGAATCCATCACCAGGCTGGTATTTAAGCTCATAATCAAGATAACCAGAATAACATTTAAGATACATGCTGCTGAAAATAATTGATTATCTCATGTACAGTCAATCTCATTAACATATGGCAAAGATTACAGCATAAATATGAGAGTCAGCATAAATCTACTTGCTTGAAAGTACTAAAGATTATATTGTCAGGTACCAAACAGATGTCTTCTTAACAAGGCCTGGGAATGACTTCCTCCCACTTTCACTGGCTATCTCCTCTTCTGCAAACCCCATCTCTAGTTCCTCTCCTGTGTTGGTCACTCCTTCTTATTACTTAGAGCTCTCCTTTGCCATTTAGAGAGATGGCCATCACTCACTTGACTACCATGGAAGTCTTTCTGGTTGGGATCTGAGCTCATCTTTTGAGATTTTTACTCATTTTCTGCCACTCTACCATCTTCAGCTGAGTTTATATCTGTGGATTGAGATTAACCGTGCTAATTTCTTTTTAAAAAAATTTTATGTATTAAATTATCTGCACTGGATCTTCATTGCTATGTGCAGTCTTTCTCTAGTTGTGGCAAGCCAAGGCTAATCTAGTTGCAGTGCATGGGCTTCTCATTGAGTGGCTGGCTTCTCATGTTGTGGAGCACAGGCTCTAGGTGTGCAGACATCAGTAGTTGTGGCTCTTGCGGTCCAAAGCACAGGCTCAGCAGTTGTGGCCCATGGGCTTAGATGCTCCACAGCATGCAGGATCTTCCTGGACCAGGGATTGAATTGGTGTCCTCTGCATTGCAAGGTGGATTCTTAATCACTGGGCCATCAGGGAAGTCTGCAAGATAACTTCTGACTTGACTAATTATATATATATATATATAGAGAGAGAGAGAGAGAGAAATGGAGAGGAGAGGGAGGGAATGACTGTGTGTGTCTGTGTGTGTGTGTGCATACACTGTCACAGTTTTTTTCTCCTTTGTATGAGCTCAGATTTGCATTAAGAAAATAATTCATGTCTAGCATATCTAGCATTTCTGTGTATGTATAGTAGGGGGTTTTTCAGGCTATCCTTAACCTGCCATCTTTCCAAAACTATAAGTTTGACCCAATCTCTTTGTTTCTCAGCTTGTCCTTGTCCATTGTTCACTCTGTCCTCAGGTTCCACATCATGGTTTCTAGAAGGTTCTAGGCTTCACCATCATGGTAGCAACATATTCCAGAAATTCAAGGTATTGATGTCTAGTAGGAAGGGGTATTGTGTGTGCCAAACAATGAAGAAGCAAACAACAGATGTCCATTTGACTTTCCCTTTTGCTCTTACCTGGACAGGTGTTTAATGAAATGTGTTCAGGTACTTGTTATGCCAATATTTGGTGTTTTGCAATGGCACAATCATCACATAATGTCAGGAGAAGGGTATGACATATCTTTAGGTGGAGACAAATGAAATTGCATTATCATGTTGTTTAGGTGAGGAATAAATCTGTTAAAAGTCAAAAAAGCTTCAAGTCAAGGTAAAATCCAGAGAGTTTATAACATCAGCAATTGATGATATTAATACTACCATAAATAACAACAATAACATAGTTTATAGCAATTTACCTTTTAAAGGATGCTTTTACATTCATTTACATTTAATAGTATATGTAGGCATGTGTGCTCAGTAGATTCTAACTCTTTGTGACCCCATGGACTGTAGCCCACAGGCTCCTCTGTCCACAGAATTTTCCAGGCCAGAAGAGTGGAGTAGGTTGCCACATCCTACTCCAGGGGATCTTCCTAATCCAGGAGTCAAACTCAAGTCTCTAGCATCTTCTGCATTGGCAGTAGTTTCTTCACCTGGGAAACCAATATTATATGTAAGGCTGGTATAAATTTCATCCTAGTTGCAAAAGGATTGGACACGACTTAGTGGCTGAAACAACAAAAAAACCGAATCTCACAAACATACCAAATAACCAGTGATTTGTAGAAGTAACAGCTTGTTTTAAAATTAAAATGTTATTTTACTATGAAAGTAAATATGTGCTCAAATGACAACACATTAGCTACTCAAATTTTTATGTATAAAGATATTTATAATAGCAAAAAGTGGAAGCTACATGAATATTGAACAGTAATAGAACAGTTGAATAAATCATAGTGTATCTATTTGCTCGCATTATTAGTAAATGATTTTAATATGATGCCCTCAAAGAATGTCTGATGGTAGGAAAAGTTCATTACACACGATAAAAACAATTAAAAAGTATGAACAAACCAATATTCAGTATGTTTCTCACGTAATTAAAAATAAATGCACAGGGATGAAATATACACACAAGCATAGGAGCAATATTCAAAACAATTAACAACTGTTAGGGGAGGTACTAGCCAATCAGAATGGCCACTTTCTCTTCTCAATTGGTCTGGCCATGCCAGTGCTTACTGCTGAGTGTCTAGTCTCAAAATAGCAGCAGTGTTATGATAATAGGAGTGAATGTTCTTCTTTTTGTCTTTAAAATGTTTCTGTACATTTTTCTGTTTTCCAAATTCTGTACAATGAAGATGTAAGAATTAATAGAAAAGAATATAATCCCTTAATATTCTCTTTAGAGAAAACTGTAACTTCTCAGAATTTTACAATGCTGTTTACTTTCCTTCTTGTTTCTATGGTCCCTCCCCCACCCTTCAGTGTATTGTCTCCCTTAGTCCAAGCAATTCACAGAAGATATTTAAATGGGTCCATAGATGCATTCTTTGAAATGCCCAATGAAACTAATCGGCTAACTAACTAAATCAACACCATAAAAAAGAGAAGTCTATCATTTTAAGATTATTGGTGTAAAACCATAATGTGACTACTTATATTTTTAGTGGAGGAGCCATATTGGTTACCTTTATTGTTTAGTCTCTCATTTGTGTCCTACTCTTTATGACCCCATGGACTGCAGCACATCAGACTCCCCTGTGCTTCACCATCTCCTGGAGTTTGCTCAAACTCATGTCCACTGAGTTGGTGATGCCAACATCATCATCTAATCCTCTGTCATCCCCTTCTCCTCCTGCCTTCAATCTTTCCCAGCATCAGGGTCTTTCCAATGAGTCAGCTCTTCGCATCAGGTGACCAAAGTGTTGGAGCTGCAGCTTTAGCATCAGTCCTTCCAATGAATATTCAGGGTTGATTTCCTTTAGGACTGACTGGTTGCCTACATACTGACAATTAAAAAATTTTTCTCTATCAACAGAGGAAAATAATTGCAAGGTTTATTAACTTTCACTATGTACCAGGCACCGTTCTGAGCACTTTCTTTAGATGATCTCCTTTATCCTCACAACCACCCTATTAAGTAGGTGCCATTATTGTTTTCATTTTATAGATGAAGCTAAGAGAGGTCAAGTAACTTGTGCAAAGTCACACAGCAAGTAGCAAGCAGAAACTTGATCCGAGAGCATCTGACGCTGCAGCTTGGCTCTTAACCAGTTTACTACCCTGTACTGATGTTTCACATACGAGTCAGCTTGACTCCAAAAATAACAGAGTGAAAATACACTGTACTTTCATATACACACAGCCCAAATGAACATAATTGGTGCTTAATAAATGATCCATAATGATACTTATTATTATTGAGGCTGTTGGCATTTGAAAATCCTTCTAGTAGACAATGTTTATGGTATAGGACATAGGGCCTCTGATCTGCAGGGCTTGCTGGCTCTCTGTTCTTTGCAGTGATAGCTATGCTCTTAGGCCTCAGTCTTCTTTCCCAATAAATGAAGGTAATAATTATATCCACCTTTCGGCTGTGCAGTCTAAGCAAGCTAAACATATAAAGATCTTAGCTTGAAACCTGGCACGTAGTAAGAACTCAGTAAATATAAGTTGATGCTATGTCTTCTTGTAATTTTTACATTTAAGGGACAAAATACCTACCTTGGAGGGAGGTACTTAAAGAGGTTTGAACTAGTTCATCATCAAGGCTCCCATGACACAAAGAGGCCAGGCAGAGATGCTTAAATCATAAAGGTCAACAAAGAACAGCCTTTATCTTTTTTTCCAGGCCTAATACTTGTTTGCACTGTATAGTCCAGATTCCTGTCCCTGTCCCTTTCCCCCACTGAATAACCAACTTCCTCTTCAAGACTCTGCTTTGCTCTGTAGTTTGGTTAAGACTTTCCCTAGTCAATTTTGCATACACTGGCCTTGTGATGTTGATTTAAGATTAGCTTTAAGTGAATTTCAGCCAGCATGGATTTCAACCGTTGATTTTAAGTTCATTCATAACATGGCTGAGATGAAGTGAATTTTGTCCAATGGTTTGATGTTAAGAGAGTGTGAGGCTAATGGAGTATTCATTGAGCAGTGAACACCTAATTAGGAATCACAGAGAGCTTGTGCTGGCAGCCTCCGTAGTGAAGGTGTCCAGTGAAGGCTGACTTATGGGTATGGAGAAAAGACTATGCTTGACTGTTTCTGCACTTTTCTTACAGCCCAAACGGCCTTGTCCTTCTGAATTTTCTGGGCAAATGGTAGCTGCAGGGACAGAAATCCTGATTTGTGGCAGCTGAGTGGATGGTAGGACAAAGCTCTTACCCTTCCTGTGGATGAAGAAAAGAAGCAGTTGATTTCTGGGGCAGGCGATCTCTAAATGATTGTATGCACCCTGATAATTTGGGGAGCTGCTAACATTTTTGGAAATGGGAATGTATTTGAAATTCTAACATACAATTTCTAGCTATTTCCAACCTCCCATATGTGAATCGCCAAAAGTGAATTCTGAAAACGGTAGTGGGAAAATACTGCCTGGGGATAAAGAAAAGTTACCGCAGGAGTCTGGTTTCTATATTAATTTATTTCACAATAAGAGCAAATTCCTTTCCCTAGGGGAATATTTGACATGGTAATTGCACTAGGGAACAGTCATTGTTTCATTTCATTTTCATTCTTTTTTAAACTTTCTTTGTAAAGCAAAGTGTTATAAATCTTCCTGCAAGAGCCACTTAAACAAGATTTGTGGGCTGTGAGATACGTGTTGTGTGTGTGTGTGTGTGTGTGTGTATAATGAATATTATACATGTACATATGTATATTCATTCATTCATTTGTTGTTGGGTCTCACAATGACATTTTGACTGATCAAAAGAGAAAATTAGAAGTACATGAGATCTAGACACATGAAACACATTTTTCCAGATTTAGAGAGTGATAGGAGAACACATGCCATCTATCATGAGCAAAAAACACAGACTTGAGTTCAGCTTACATTGCTTTTATGGAACCAAACTCGGGCCTGCTTACCTGTGTGCAGTAAAGCCAATCTACTGATGCCAGACAATGGTGAAGGAAAGTGAAATGTTTACTGCAGGCTCCAAGTAAGGAGTCCAGGGCAGTTAGTGCTTAAACATCCCAAACACCCTGAAGACTTTCAGGGAAAAGTTTATAAAGACAGGGTGAGGGATCAGTTTGTGGACATTCTTCTGATTGGTGAGGTAATCAGGAGTTAACATCATCAACCTTCTGGTTCCAACTGGTCTGGGCTCTTCATAGTTTTAGGCAGTAGACAGTTAACTTCTTCTATCTGGTGGGGGTTTCAGTATGTATGAAACAGCTCAAAGGACCTGACTCAGAATATTATCCACAGCCCTTGAGGAGGAACTAAAGGTCCTTGACTTTGTTTAATGGCAGAATTATTATTGTTTTGTTTTGCGTGACTGTTTTCCTTTCTTTCTACATCTTCTCACTTCTCTGATTAAATTTATTTTTGACTAAAGTTTTTCTACAGACAAAAGGCAGGTGGAGAACATGGGGGTTGGGTGGGTGGAGTCCTGTTCTAGGAAGCCCCCATAGGATCCTGCTCAGTTACATTGCCTCTGACCAAGTGAGAATGATTTTATTACTTACAAAGGTTTTTAAAATGTAAATTGTATCTATAATACACATAGTAAGTAGTTGAAGTCCTAGGAATATGATGGTTTTGATGGTTGATGCACGACTGAAGCGACTTAGCAGCAGCAGCAGCAGCATATCCAATTTAAAACCTTGTGATTTGAGGTAGAGGAATTTGAGAGGTACATCATTCTATATTTGAGCTTCAGTTGGGACCAGGCCTCTGGAATCCTTTGACAATTCAGCAGCCTTTCTGTTCCAAGCACCTTCTCATCGTCCTCTGGGTCTTAGCACTCACAAAATACTCTTGTAGCTTCTGGGAAACCTATTATTGACTCAGATGCCCCAGGGTTTGGGGGCTTAAGCTGCTGTCCCTCCCAGGAACATTTATCATGGAAAAGACAAGTGAGAGCCATAGATGCCACTGTTAGAAAAAAAGATGGACTTTTAGGCATGAGGAGCTTTCGTATCTTTCAGGTACACCTCAGTCATTATCAGGGCTTCTCTGGTGGGTCAACCGCTAAGGAATCTGCCTGCAGTGCAGGAGACTGGGTTTCAATCCCTGTGTCGAGAAGATCCCCTGGAGAAGGGAATGGCTACCCACTCTAGTAGTCTTGTCTGAAGAATTCCATGGACAGAGAAGCCTGGCAAGCTATAGTCCATGGGGTTGCAAAGAGTCAGATACGATTAAGTAAAGAAAGCTTTCATTTTCACTTTTCAGTCATTATTGGGAACTAAGCACGTGCACAACACACATACACCATGTTCTGCTAGACAGAGCCACTTACCAAAATAAATGAGATGCATTACTAAAACTTCCAAAGTAAGAGAGGAAATCAAAGGCAATGGAAAAATAAGAGAAAAATAAGTTGATTCTAAGGAGATTAACATTTCAAACAAATGTTAAATCCTTTATTCCTACTATTATTGTCATTATTATAAAGATGATATAACCCTATAAGAAGTGGAGAAATGGACAAGAATCGTTCCCATAATCTTTTCCTCAATACAGAAGTTACTTTTTCAGACATTTTTTGTTTCAACAATCTGATTATAGAGATTAAGAAAACTTTATTTAGGAACATTAATTTGCTTACCATGACACAGCTCATACAGAACTCCTCAAGATCTGCAAAGAAGACACTCATCTAAGGATGGCTGATAAATTATATTGGACTGTTCTCTACTGATTTTTAAGTGCCATCAAATCATGTAGCCTGTGTCTAATAAAGACTCTATGAACAGTACATTCCATTGGGCTTACTTTAGGAATGACAACTCTTCTCGGACTTCTCTGAAGTTTTAGAACAAATATAAAAGCAGGACTGGGCCAGACTCCAGGGTTCCAGCATCTAAGCCCAACCTTTCCCCTACTGCATTCTGTTACTTTATTCAGTTGTTAAGTTTAGAATGGGTCTTGTTAATAGTTTTCTCTGAATGATTTGTTCTCTCAGATGAGGGTGACAGCTTCTTTTCTCGTGAAAATAAATTTAGGTAGGGAAAGAAAAGAAACAACTCCTTGAGGCTGTTGGTATTTTGATCTTTGATTGTAGATGAGGAAACCAAGGCCCAGAACATTGAGTGGAGCAGGCCTAATTACAGGTCTGTGAACCTCCAAAGCCCATGTTCTCAAACCCTGCGCATGGTTAGAAAACAAGAGGGAGTGATGCTACTGCTTCTCAATGCTGTGTCTTGTTAGATGCTAATTAAGCACAATACTTTTTCTCTCGAGTCCACACTCAGCCTCAGAATCCTTTACAACACAGGACTCTAAGCAACCACAGCCAACCAATGGCCAGCCTGGCAAGGCAATGTATTCCTTCCCTGAGCTAGACTCAGGCTACAAGTAAAGCCCTGAGTGCCTGCCTGTACTACCTATGTGAGTCTGTGAGCAAATCCCTTAAACTTTCAGAGCCTCTTTCTCTACCTTTCATGAGTGGAGGGAACGATACTAACCACTTTCTATGGTTGATGTGAGGAGCACAAATGAGAAAATATGTATAAAAGCACTTGGTAAGCTTTTTAAATGTAGGGATGGATGATTATATTTAGTTTTACAGATAGGAAAAACTGATTTTACTCACAGAATTCATCACCACTTTTGGTATTTATTCTTTTGAGTGCACTTTTTAAAACCAAGTTTAACATACTTTTATTGTTAATTATCTCACTTATAGCCTGGGCACACAGAAGGGGGAAAGTTGCTAAACTGTGTTGTGAAGTTCTGCTAATGATTTTTTTTCCAGTTTTTCCCTTTCTTACAGTAATGATATTGCTACCTGCCCTAACACATGAGGTTGCTTTCAAATACTGTGAAGGTGGTCTGGTGTCTAACAACTTTTTCATTTCTTTTGTTAAAAAAAATATTTTATTTACTTATTTATTTTGGCTGCACTGGGCCTTAGTTGCTCTTTGTGGGATCTAGTTCCCTGACCAGGGATTGAAACTGGGCCTCCGGCATTGGGAGCATGGAGTCTTAACCATTGGATCACCAGGGAAGTCCCCCTTTTCATTTCTTGAGTGGCCATGACACCATCTCTTCCCCTACACCCACTGGGAAATTGAGGAGGCACATGATTTATGAGGGTATGAGCAACATGAAAGGGCAAAAAAAAAAAAATAGCAGCCTACCTCAAGGTTAAAATTGGGGAACCCCACCTAGGCTTGCAGGAGCACAGGCGAGAGCGGTTACTGGAAACTAGAGTAGATGGCCCTGGAGGGGGCTGCCAGTCAGGAGCTGGAAGCCTTAGCAGGCAAGTGAATGCAGCCTGTGGCACTCTGTGATCCAGCAGAAAGTGACCAGAGCTTGAAAGGCAAGGAAGCTTTTGGTGTGGCCCATGTGCTCTGATTTGGGGGCACAGAGAGGTGGAGAAGGGGGAGCCTGGGGCACACAGAAGTCACCCAGAGCAGCAGACATTCAGAAAGACAAGTAGAGTGGTATTTGGAGGAATGAGATTTATTTGAGGCCGTGTCAGAAGATCAAGAGAAGAGGAGGAGCAGGACATGTGATCTGTAGCTCTTTTTTTTAAAATGTATTTTATTCAAGTATAGTTGATTTACAATGCTGTGTTAATTTCTGCTGTACAGAAAAGTTGACAAGAGTATCCTCATATTCTGGAGAAGTCATCACACTGTATATTAGTTCCTTAGAACTTCTTCATCTTATAACTTAAAGTTTTTACCCTTTGACTAACATCTCCCCATTCACCCCACTTGCCAGCTCCTGATAAAACCATCCTACTCTCTGTTTTTATGGTTTAGACTTTTTTAGATTCCACATGTACTTAAGAACACAAAGTATTTGACTTTATTTATCTGACTTATTTCACTTAGCATAATGACCTTAAGGTCCATCCGTGTCATCCCAAATGGCAGGATTTTCTCCTTTCTCATGGCTGAAAAATATCCCATTGTATATACATTCCATATATTCCTTATCCATTTATCTATTGCTGGACACTTAGTTTGTTTCCATATCTTGGCTGTTGTGAATAGTGCTGCAGTAAACATGAAAATGCAGATATCTTTTTTATTTGCTTTGCATACATACCCAGAAGTGAGATTGCTAGATCTTATGGTAGTTCTATTTTTAATTTTTTGAGGAAACATCATACTGTTTTTCATACTGGCTGCATGAATTACCAATCTACCAAGAGTGCACAAGGGTTCCCTTTTCTCCACATCTTTGTCATCGTGTCTTTTTGATGATAGCCATTCGTACAGGTGTGAAGTGATACCTCATTGTGGTTTTTATCTTCAGATCCCTGTTGAATAGTGATACTGAGAATTGTTAGACATTTGTATGTCTTCTTTGAAAATGTCTATTCAGTTCCTATGTCCATTTTTTTGGGGGGGGATTTTTTAAATTGATGTTGCATTGTGTGAGTTCTTTATATATTTTGGATATTAATCCTTTACTGTAGATATATTATTTGCAAATATTTTCTCCCATCCCATACATTGACTTTTCTTCTTGTTAAGTGTTTCTTTTGTTGTGCAGAAACTTTTTAATTTGATGTAGTTCCATGATTAATTTTTGCTTTTGTTGCTTGTGCTTTTGGTGTTATATCCAAAAAGTCATTGCCAATCCATGTCAAGGAGCTTCCACCTATGTTTTCTTTGAGGCATTTCGTGGTTTCAAGTCTTATGTTTAAGTATTTAACTCATTTCAAGTAAATTTTGTGAGTGGTGCAAGATACCCATTCTTACACATGTGAGTCTTATGTTTAAATCTTTAAACCATTTCAAGTAAATTTCGATAGTAGGGCAAGATGCTTTTTCTTGTGCATGTGGGTATCCAGTTTTCCCAACATCATTTAGGGAAGACACTTTCCTCATTGAGGAGTTATGGCTCCACTGTCAAATATTAGCTGACTATATATGTGAAGGTTTATTTCTGGCTCTCTATTCTGTTCCATTGCTCTACAGGTCTCTTTTTATGTCAATACCATACTGTTTTGATTACTATGTCTTTGCAATATAGTTTGAAATCAGGAAGTGTGATGTTTCCAGTGTTGTTCTTTCTTAGGAGTGCTTTGACAATTCAGGGTCTTTGTGGTTCCATACAAATTTAGGTCTTTTTTCTAGTTCTATAAAAAACACCTCTGGAATTTTGAATAGGGATTGCATTGAATCTGTAGAGGTTTTTGATATTATGGAAATTTTAATAATATTAATTCTTTTGGTGTATTAACATGGCACATCTTTCTATTTGTGTCTTCCTCAGTTTTTTAAATCAAAACATTATAGCTTTCAATGTACAGATATTTTATCTTCTTGGTTAAATTTATTCCTAAATATCTTATTATTTTTGATGCTAATATAAATAAGATTGTTTTCTTTATTTCTTTTTATAGTTAATGTACAGAAATGTAACTACCTTCTGTGTATTGATTCTGTATCTTGTGGCTTAATTAGTTGATTGCTTCTCACAGTTTTTTAGTAGAGTCTTAAGAATTTTTTATATATAAGATTCATCTGGAAACAAAGACAGTTTTATAGTCTTTCTTTTCAGTTCAGATGCCTTTTGTGTCTTTTTCTTTCTGATTGCTCTGGCTAGGACTTCCAGTACTATGTCAAATTGAGTAGAGAGAGTGGACACCCTTGACTTTTTTCTGATCTTAGAGTAAAAGCTCTCAACCTTTTATTATTAAGGATGAGTTAGCCATGGGCTTGTCATATATGGCTTTTATTATGTTGAGGTACACTCCTTCTATATCCAATTTGTTGAGAGTTTTTTATCGTAAAAACATGTGGTGTTTGGTCAGATGGTTTTTCTGCATCTATTGGGATGATCATATAATTTTTTTCTTTTATTATACAGTAAGTTCCTTGCATACAAACCTTCAGTGTTCGGACTTTCAAAGATGCTAACGTGCATTTGCATGCCTAGTCATGTAAGTTAGTCACATATCTAGCATACATTGTTACATGCATGAATCTCCTATAAGTGGTTGTATTTTTGTGCACTTTGCTATACTGTACTGTATAGAGTACAGTAGTACAGTATCTTTATTTGAAGCCCAGGATGTTAGGAAACAAGTGTAAAAGCAGTGGTGATGTAGCTGGTAATACTGTATTTTTCAAGGTACTGTACTGTAAGATTCAAAATGTTTATTTTATATGTTTATTTTTTATGTATTATTTGTGTGAAAAGTATTATAAACCTATTACAGTACAGTACCATATAGCTGATTGTGTTAGGTGGGTATCTAAGCTAACTTTGTTGGGCTTAATGAACAAACTGAACTTACGAACATATTCTTGGAATGGAACTCATTCATATATAGGGGATTTAATGTGTTAATTTGGGGTTTCACATTTATTGATTTGCATATGCATTCCTGGAATATACTCCATTTGATCACGGTGTATGTTTCTTTTAATGTAATGTTGAATTCAATTTGCTAGTATTTTGTTGAGAATTTTTGGATCTCTATGCATCAGCAATACTGGCCTCTAGTTTTCTTTTTTTGCAGTGTCCTTATCTGGCTTTGATATCAGGATAATGTTGGCCTTGTAAAATGAATTTAGAAGTGTTTCCTTCTCTTCAATTTTTGGGAGGAGTTTGAAGATAATTGGTATTAATTACTTGGATGTTTGGTAGAATTCACCAGTGAATTCATCTGGTCTTGGTGTTTTCTTTGTTGGGAGGTTTTTGTTTATGGATCCATTGTCTTTACTTGTTGATATGTTCTGATGTTTGATTTTTTTCATGAATCAGTCTTGGTAGGTTGTATGTTTCTAGGAATTTATCCATTTTTTTCTAGGTAACTCAATTTGTTGCCATATAATTGTTCATAATATTCTCTTAGGATCCTTTTTATTTCTGTGGCATTAATTGTATCATCTCCTCTTTCAAATTTGATTTTGTTTGAGTGTTTTCTCTTTTTTCTTAGTTAGCTTGGTTAACGTTTTGCCAGTTTTGTTTATCTTTTCTAAAATTAGCTTTTAGTGTTGTTAATATTTTCTATTCTTTTTGTTCTCTCTGTTTCTTTTATTTCTGCCTTGACCTTTGTTATTTCCTTCCTTCTGCTAACTTTGGGCTTAGATTCTTCTTTCTGATTTCTTGAGCGTAATGTTGGCTGTTATATGTATAAGATGCTTTATATAGCCACAAAACAAAAGCCACAGTAGAGTCTCACAAGCTAAAGGGAAGAGAATCAAACATACCACCATGGAAAATCATCAATTCAAAAAGAAAAGCTGCAAAAGATGAACAAGAAAACAAAGGAACTACAAAATAGCCAGAAAAATTTAATACGATGGTACTAATAAGTCTTTACTTATCAGTAGTTACTCTAAATGTAAATAAATTAAATTCTCCAATTAAAAGGCATAGAAGAAAAAAAACACAGGCCCAAACTTTATGTTGCCTATGTGATGTTTACTTAATTTTAAAGGCACAGATAGACTCAAAGTGAAGAGATGGGGAAAGACATTCCATGTAAGTAAAACCGAAAGAGAGCTGAGTAGCTATAATTGTATTAGAGAAAATAGATATTGAGGTAGAAATGGTGACAAGAGGCAAAGAAGATCATTATATAATGATTCATCAAGAAGCTGTGACAATCATAAATATAGATGTACCCAACATTGGAGCACCTAAGTATCTTAAACAAATACTAACAGATCTGATAGGAGAAATGTGGATTCTTTGGCCCTGGGCAAAACCATCTTAGTCAGAATTGCAGGGGTATCCCAGGAAGCTGTTTTACACAGGCTTACCAGGTCATTCCTAGGGAACCTGCATTTTGAGAACCACGGTTTCAGAGTTTTGCACTAGAAAAATAGTTTCTGTAGACTGAAGTGACTGTGATTATCTTACATGATTTTGAACTCTTTGTTTTTACAGTTCAAACATCTCTCTTCTTTTATTACTTAACTCTAATCCTTTTATCCTTATTTTAATTGTTTAAGTGTATATGTAAGTCACCTTCAACATTTTTAGAAGTTGACAGGGTATGAATGATTAAAGAATAAAGTTGAAAGTGAAAGTGAAGTCGCTCAGTCATGTCTGACTCTTTGCAACCCCGTGGACTGTAGCTTACCAGGCTCCTCCGTCCATGGGATTTTCCAGGCAAGAATACTGAGGTGGGTTGCCATCTCCTTCTCCAGGAGATCTTCCCGACCTAGGGTTTGAACCCGAGTCTCCCGCACTGTAGGCAGATGCTTTACCATCTGAGCCATCAGAGAAGTCCCAGTCAAAGAATAAAGTTAGGATATTATAAATAATAGTCCCCCACCTCCTGCTGTTGTTGATTCATATATATCTGTTTCAGACCATGCTGTTTTTTTTTTTAATGTGAATTTTTACTTTTGGATAAAGTTGTTTGAAACTTAAACTGTTCACCTAAAAGTTCATATTCTGACTCATCCATTTGCACACTACAGTTTGCATCTCAGCCTGCATTCCCAGTATCTACAGGCCATTACACTTATATTTAAAAATGTGTTTCATTTCCTAGGGAACTTTCTCAAGGCTTGCAGGGGGAACAACTGTGAGTACAGAAGGCAAAGGTCATGGGGGAATTGTTTCCAGAGAGGCCGAGTATTGTCACCTAAGGTCTAGCACCCTGGCCTGCTTTACACCAAACACATTTCCCAGGGGCTCTTGCAAAGTAAAGATGCAGTGAAGACATTCATCTATCCTTAGTATCTGCCAGACTTGGTTTTAAGTCCTGGCTTGGTCACTTACTGCTGTGTAACTAACTCTGGATGTAGTTCTTAACCTCTGAAGCTTTGGTTTCAGAGACTTAAGTGGAGGAAATAGCAGTGCTTAGTGAGAGATTGGATAAAACAGGTGAAGATGAGGAATGCAGCCAAGATGATGCTGAGAATATTTTTTTGAAGGTCAGGGAAAAGGGTTATTCCCAGGAGCACTCCCTGAGGGCTTTAATATGTTTGGGCACAACACATTAATGGGCTGGTCCCAGTTTTAGCATCCTCAAAGCCCTTTTCAAATTGTCACTCATTTTCCCTTTCCAGCTCTCCACTGACCTGTCATAGTGGGGATCTCTGATACAACTACAAACTACAAACTACAGCCAGTGGGCCAAGTCTAGTCCACATCCCATTTTTACAAATAAAGTTTTATTGGAGCACAGTCACATCCATTCATCACTGATTCATGCATCATCTATGGTTGCTGTCATGCTGCAATAACTGAGTTAAATAATTGCAACAGAGACCAAATGGCCCACAGAGCCCAAAACATTTACTACTGAGTCCTTTACAGAAAACGTTTGCTGATTTTGGTTCCAAGACAAGGAACCCGTCTCTCCCCTCAGAACCTTTGGAGGAGATTGGCTGATTTGAGACATTTTCTTGAGAAAGTTGTTCCTGGTGTCAGTCCTCATCTATGTCATTTTCTTTTTAGCATCAGCCTTTAAAAGCCATGTCCTAAGAAAGAAGTGATTTAGAAACTGAAGGCAGAATCAGTAGAGTGCATTTTGGATTGTGGAAATTTTTTCTTCACTCAAGTCCTACTGCACTGACAAAACACCTGCAGAGATTGGACATACTTTCGCAACTGGTAGAACTGAAAACAGCTTTAGTTAGCAGACCTCCTTCCTGGTCAGTACTACTAGCATTCCCAAATTAGAAGGAAGGCAGAGATAGAGGTAAGAATGAGGGGTCCAGTAGGGCAATTTTGGGGCTGCTGCTTAATCTCCTTGGGCCCATTGTATATTTTCTCTCGGTACTGAAGACTTGACTATTTAGGGGTACAGGCAAGCTTTGTAGGCTAATAAAAGCTGAGTGATGAAAGCTGAGTCCAGCTGCTGCTTACTTAAGCCAGATATTAACCAGATCTGATGGGTGGGCTGCCTTGGAGGACCCTCCAACCCCTCTAGTTTATTGTGGAGACCCAGTGACAGAAAGCGTTGGTGTTTCCTGAGGTTGATGCCCCCACTCCAGATCCAGCCTCCTCTGCCTGGGCAGGACCTCCCAGCCCTCCCCATTTCCATCCCAGTGTTGTTTCCTCCTCCTTTGCCTGCTTTTCACACTTCCCCTCCTTCCAACATGCAGTTCTTTCTACCCTGGCTCCCTTCCATTTCCCTTTACCTTTTGGAGGCAAATCCCTATTCCTCCTTCAAACTCCATTTAACTTCTCCTCTGCTATGACTCTTTGCCACATGGAATCTCTTCTCTCTGTGACCCCAGAGTCTCTTCCTACTCTGTTGTAGCCTCACTCAGATGGTGTATTTGCATTTTTATCTCTTGCTTCCTTCCATAGTGGGCAGCGACTACATTTTTTTCAGTTTCATATCCCAATTTCTACCATAGTATCTGGCGCACAGAGAGCACCAGTATATGCAAAGTGATTAAGCTTCAAGGTGATGAGCAGGAGCAAATTACTTAACCTCTTTAAGCCTCAGACATAGCATTGTCGTGAGGAGTGAATGAACTGATTAGGTATGGTGCTGAGGGTGGTGTCTGATACACAGTGAAGTCTCAGTGTCAGCTTCTGTGTTACTGATAATACCCTCCAAATATTTAATTATCTAATAAGCAACAGTACTGATAGTGACAACCTGATGACGGAACAACTTGATGGGTGAATGCTTCTTTCGTTCTCTTGCATTCCCTCAATGGGGCTGTTGACAAAGGCCAGCCTGCTACCTAAATGGAAAAGCTGTGCTTAGTAGTGAGGGACCTGGTTTCTTCCAAAGCTTCTTCCCACTTGAGCAAAGTTTGAAGTCTCTGAACTTTTTTTCAATCAGGTCAAGCAATCCTGGGCAGGGGGGAACCAACACCAAAGGCCAAGGAATGGGCTCCAACACCCCAACTCATTAATATCATCAGCATCCTAACAAATGGGAGGCCGGAGAGCCAGACCGAGCAGCCACTTGGTCACATGGCAGGGGTCTGCCCCGGGGCCCTGCGCACATTGAGCGGATGGGCACAAGTGCTATCCATATTTCTCTGTGCAGCCCTGGCCCCCACCTCCCGCGTCAACCTGCTGAGCGGGCTTGGCCCAGGTTCTCATGCTTCACAGAGAAGATTTATTCCTCAAGACTGACCTACATGGATGTATGTATCTAAATTCACAAAAGCTTGAGTTTGATGGCAAGCAACAAAAGGTCAGAGGAAAAGCAGGCAAGGCATTTAAATCAAAATGATGAAACTGGGTAATTTCATTAGCAACAGTTGTATTTACTGGAAGTCACAGATGGCGCAGTTTAGCTCATAGCCAAGTTTTTAGGACAAAATAAGAATGAAGAAAGAAATATTTCAAGGGAGAGGTGGTTAAAAATTAAATAGGCACCAGATGGCTGAAGACTGTCCTTCCTATAAATTTGGTGAACGAAGGCATGCTGAATCCAAAGGCTTTCTGAATGGGATTAGAGCTTGGAAAGGGACTTTAAGAATATATAAATAAGACCTTTAAGAGAGAGAGCAATTGAGTGTGGATTATGTAGAGTGGAGGTGACAATTATATAAACTGTATTATATTTTATTTATTTAGCATTCATGGAGAACCTACTGTGTGCCATGTCTTGTTTTTAATGTCTACTGTGATGCAAAGGAAGGTTGTATTTTTCTGGAATATTGGAAAGCAACTTGCCTAGGCTAAAAGACAGGGAGAAGGTAGTTTTGAAATGCATCTGGTTATGGAGACACACTTGTTTCTTCTTTGGTGCCTTTACTGAGAAGTACTTGATGATTTCCCATCTCTTAGAGATGAAAATCTGAACCATTTACCATGCACGGAGCCCTTTGTGAGCTAGTTTACCTCTCAGTGCTTGGAGTTCTCAAAGCTGCTGTGCATCAGACTGTCCAAGGGACCTGCATTTTAGCGAGTGGCTTGGTTCAGGCAGATGCAGACTAAAGGATGAGAAATGCTATTCTAGATTCTTCTCTCACCTGTCCTCATCATGCCTTCTGCTGTGTTCCCTGAATTCCCAAGTCTCATGCTATTACACCTTTGCACATGGTATTTCCTAATGCACCTCTCCCATTTTGTCCTCGTCTTCTCAGCTTAAGAAAGAAATCACCAGAAGCATCCTTCTTGCTACCAGGGGCCAGGCCATGTAGATCCATTATAAGGCTTTTGACTGTTACTCTGAGTGGATTGGGGGTCTTTGCATGATTTTGAGTAGAGGAGAAATAAGAGGTGATGTGTGTTTAGTAGGCTCATTCTGAGAGCTTCAGTTCTAGTAATAATTAAGTGTCTTTTATTAGACTAACCCTTCCGGCTGGTATAAACTGTGGACACTCTATGAAATACTTGTTTGAAGGTACTAGGAAGCAATGGATAGCAGGCAGAAGTTGAAAGAGACTTGACATTTGAAATAGAGGGACAGTATTGCGTACAGTACTGTGTGAGGCTCGCTTCCTGAATCTTTTCTCCTGAGGGCACTTCTCAGTCTGTGCTTTGTGTGCTGGAGGAGGTCAAGGGGAAAGCCACTCTTACTCTCAAGGCTGTCAGAGCAACTAATTGAGGCAGGATATACCAGAAAGTGATGGCTGTCAAAGCTGCATGCAAGCTTCCCTCCATTCCTGAACTGCCCCTTGAATTGAGGACATACAGGATGAGATTTCAGGAGCCTAGGAGGAAATTAAGAGTAGCTCACTAGCTCAGTTGGTAAAGAATCTGCCTGCAGTACGGGAGACTTGGGTTCGATCCCTGGGTTGGGAAGATCCCCTGGAGAAGGGATAGGCTACCCACTCCAATATTCTGGCCTAGAGAAATCCACAGACTGTATAGTCCATGGGGTCACAGAGTCGGACATGACTGAGTGATTTTTACTTCACTTCATTTCACTTCACTTCACTATAAGTGCTTAGCAGAAATTTATGCCTTCAGGAGAGAAGTTGCATTGGGAGTTGAAAACTGCCGAGATTGAGGGGAGCTGGGTAAACCCCTTGGGCTCACCCTTAGAAATCCCAGAAAGACCACATGCTACAGTAAAGACCACATTTTAGGACTAAGGTGCTGAAATAGACCTTCTCTAACAAAGTCTACAACTAAGCTTCCTCTAGTTCAAGGTGATTCACTGGTAATTTAAATGTCCACGGGGGGCAAAACTCAGCACTCTCTAGGAAAGATATACTATGTATCGTTCAAAATGTCTGTATACCTTTAAATGATAGAATCTCCCAGGTAGAAGAGGCTGGGAATGTATGCATTTTAAGATTTTTATATCCTTTGTCTGTTTCTTTGATTTCTTATGTATTGAAAAGAAATCTCTATCCTTAAATCATTTCATGTTACGTAATACCTTACTATGGAGAAGGAAATGGCAACCCACTCCAGTATTCTTGCCTGGAGAATCCCATGGACAGAGAATCTTAGTGGGTTACAGTCCATGGGGTCACAAAGAGTCAGACATGACTGAGCGACTAACCCAATACCTTACTATAGATGCTTTTTTGATAGTCAGAGTTCCAAGATCCAATACCCAGTGTTGTTTCCAGTGTTACTATCTGGTGTAGTGGGAATCCATTTATCTTTGAGTCACTATTCATGTTTTCTCTGCAACTTAAGCTCTATTTCCTGTTACACTCTCAGGCAGTATCTCAATTTTTGATAATTTTATTATAGACCTATGTGATGTTTCCAGTATTTTGGCCTCCCCATTCCCTGAGCTCCCATTGCTGCTGATTCTGCCCCACCCTAATTTTGTCACTCACTGTCACGGTGAAACCCCAGACCTTGTCCTTATTAGTAACTGCAGCGCCTTCAACAGTCACAATTGCAAACATCCACCTCTTTGACCGTGACCTTCTCTCTTTCTAGCTCTTTCTTTCCTTTCCTACACCAGCTCCAACCTCCCTTCATCTGTTAGTCATAGATCCACCTACATTAGGTCTCTCTCTAACTTCCCAGAAGCCTTGTCTCTCCTTACCATCTCAATTCCTTTGCATACCCACCTCCCTTACCCATCTCCTACTTCTTCATTCTGCCTCGATTCACCCCAAACCTGATGAAATGTAATCATCTGTCTCCTGTAGCCCAGTGCCTTTGCAGCTGGACAGAACCACAAAGCCAGAATTGAGGACCTCAACAGAGCCCTCCGTGCTGTTTCCTCTTTCCTGCTGGGAGACAGCTGTTTCCACCTTTCTCCACTAAGCCTCCAGATCCCGTCCTCCTCCTTCCTTTCAGACCTTGTGTCCTATTACACTGAAAAAAAATGAAAGAAGGAATCAGTCAGGAACTTCCATAGGCTCTCTACCACATCTCCTGCCTTCTATTCTGTGCTCACTTATTCTCCAGGGGATCAAGAAAAAAAGCTCATAAATTCTATTCCTCCCCTGGGGCACTACCTCCTGAGCCTACTGCTCCAGTGCTTCTCTTGTTTCTCAGAACATCAGCTGTTTCCCTCTCTACTCAGTCATTTCCAACAGCATACCATCTACCTTAAAAATTAAAAGTATGAGGAGTTCCCTGGTGGGCCCATGGCTAAGACTCCACACTCCCAAGGCAGGGGCCCAGGTTCAATCCCTGATCAGGGAACGAGATCCTGCACACCACAACTGAGACCTGGCACAGCCAAATTAAAAAAATAAAATAAAAGTCTGTTTCTACTTTTCCCTTTAACTGCTGCAGTATGACTCCACATTACCGCTGCTCTGCTCCAAAGCACCATGTCTGGCTGCTGCCCCGTGTCTGGTATAACTCCTGATCTCCATCATCTTTGCAGTAACCTCAGAATTGTATATTAGGTGATTTAGTCTGTCGTCTTTTTATTGTTTCTTTAAGCAGCATTGCATTTCGATGGAGTTATGGGTGATCATGATTTTCTTCCTTTTACTTATTTGTTCTTTCTTTCTAAATCTTCTATGATGAATATGCAGTACTTTGGTTAAAGTGGGAAACAATAAAATTATATATAAAAAGAAACACCATATTTTGTGAATAATTTACAATCAATTTTTATAGCAAAAATTGGCAGCGGGTTGGAGTGGAATGGGCATCGGGACTGGGGCCAGTTCTACTCCTGACTTGCTCCTGAGAAGCCACTTAAATTCTCTGAATTTTGGATTCCTCAGCTGTGAAGGGGAGAAACTGCCATTTTCCCAATCTTCATTTCAACAAGGGATCTTAAAAGAAAACTGGATATGAATATGCTTCAGGGGCTATACCAGTGCAGGCCCTCGTCCCTCTTTCCCCAGGCATTTGTAGTGAGCTATATGGACATCTTCCTTTTACTAATGAGGGAATAGGGATAATAAGATTGCACCAGTTTAAAGCCCCATTAAAGGTGAACAGTAACAGGATCAGCTTTCATGCTTCTTGGTCAGGTTCTTCTCTGTGTCCTGATTTCTTCATCCATCCCATCTCCAAAATATACAATATCGAGTCTTCTCTCCATCAGAGATGGCCGTAAGGGCTGGTTGACAAAGAAGAGTGCTGTGAAGGTATACTGGACCACCAAATGCTATGGAGATATTGTCTGAAAGCCACTGAAGGCATCTGGGTTTTTAACATCTGTTAGACGATGTGGGATCTTTGCAGATATTGGCTAATAGTTTTGTTGTATGCCAAAGCTGTGATCTGGGATTCTAGCACTGAAACCTGTTTGGGTGAGGGTACTCTGACTCGTGTGTATGCAGAGCATGAGTGTGTGTCAGTTGTTTTATTATTATTCTGTTCTTTTTTTCCTTCTGACTTGTCTTGGATTTCTAATAAGTAGGCAGAGGAAAGCTCACTGATACATTAGAGGGAATGGATTTGGTGCATCCCTAGGCATGACCTGTTCCCCATGTTGATAACCTGCTGGGTGAAGAAGTACTTTCTTGTCTTTTGTTGTAGAAAAAATATGGTGTAGGAAAGCATGGTCGTGTCCCAGATCTGGGGTGATTCCCTGGGACAGGCTGCCAAGTAAGGGATCTTGGCTTTGAGCAAGAAAGGATTCAAGAGTGAGGCATCGTAAAGTGAAAGCAAGTTTATTTATTTAGAGAAACACATACTCCATAGACAGAGTGTGGGCCATCTCAGAAGGCAGAAGAGACAGCCCTAGTCCCTGGGGTTGTCTGAGAAGGTGATAGCCACCTGAGCTGTGGGGCTGGTTAGTTTTTATGGGCTGGGTAGTTTCATAAGCTAATGACTGGGAGGAACATTCAATTTGGAGAAGGGGTGGAGATTTCCAAGAACTGGGGCACCATTCACTTTTTGAACTTTTATCGTTAGCCTCTAATTTGTCATTGGTGCCTGTGGATGTGTCATTTAACTCGGGTATTACAATGAGCATGTGATGAGGTTCAGGGTCTACTGGAACTCGAATCTTCTGCCATCTTAGACCTAGTTGGTTCTAACCACTTTTTGTGGTATCCTGCTCTTAATGGCTGTATCATTCTTTTTATGCCCCTTCCTTCCTGTCTCACTTTCACTTGTCTGTTAAATTCAGCCCTGAGTCTCCTAGTCCAAGATATGATGAAAGAATCACTATTTTCACTGGAGCAAGTGATTCTCAAGACATTGAACTTACAAATGAATTCCTTCACTGCTCAGTCCTCTATGGTTTGACCCATAGGTTCTCACTTCCCAGGAAGAAATTAATCTCTGTGTTTCCCCGTAGTCACCGTCCCCATTCTTCACAAAGAAGGACATATTATTTATTGAATGTCTGCTTTGTACTAGGGATATTAATATACATTGCTCCATTAAATATCAAGGCACCCTTTTAAGGTACATGATAACACAGTTAATGAAACTCTTTGACCCTGTTGTGTAGAGATGTATAGATAAATTGAAGCCCAAAGGCTAAGAAGCCACAGGACTGGGAATTGAAAGGAATTCTCTGTAATTCCAGAGCAGAGATCTTTCTACCATCCCAAGTGATTTTTCCAAGGCTTTTCCTCTCTAAAGTTTTCCTGACACGCTCTCTCTCTACCCTTTAAAGTGAAAGGATCCCATACTTCCTTAGCCTTCATCTTTCCCTACTGAAGAGCACGTGTATTTTGAGTTTTGTCCTCGAGCATACTGGGATGCTGACAAATCCATCCGGACGGGGCACCTGGAGCTGCTTCCTGCTCAGCAGAGGAGTTTCCTGGGGGAGAAGAAGGACTCCACCCAAAAGGCTTAGAAATGGCATGTTGGTTTTCTTGATAATTGGATTGTTAGAGTTTTCAGGGAAAGAGTCTGAATCCAAATAAGTACAATCTAAATGTAAATGAATGTTTACATGGGTATTTGGGGGGACTCTGGGGTTGGAATACTGATGTGGAGGTGTTTAGTAAGGCACAGGGAGCTAACTGACTTTGGAGCCCAGAGTTTGGAAACTCCTCCTCCTCTTCCTGTTCTGATTGAAAGAGAGAGAGGGAAAGAGGAATGGATCTGGCTTAAGGATCCCACTGAGCCTGTTTAAGCCTTGTTGTCAATCAGTCGATGAAAACACAATAATGGAAAAACACTTGTTGAGCAATAAAAGGAGCTGCAGAAATGGCCCCAGTCTCGCAGTAGTTACAGTCCAACCAGACTGCCCTTAGGGAGTCTGTCTTATCATCCAAAGTGAATGTCTTCTTTGTCCTTGACCTTCCTGCTAAACTTCACATTATAGATGACTGCTCTTCCTCATTTGCTCATATCTCAGGGAGCCCAGGACTCAAGACCTGAGCTTTTGCTCTTGGCTCTGTTTCTTCTCTTTCAGATAGCTCATCTTTCCTCTTTGCTCTGGTTGCTCCCCTCTACTGTTGATTCTTCCCCAAGCCTGAACTCATGGATAATCAACAGTCTCCCACCCAAGTGCTCAGATCCTAGCCATAGAACCAGCTGGTCTCCTTGCAGGTGGAGAGTATGTCTAACACTACTATATGCTCTGTAGGGCGGAGCCCATTGTTGCTGCTCCAAACTTGTTTTTTAATCCTTGCACACAAAACCCATGAAACATTCATTCAACTTGTAACAAATGTGTAATAAACATGACATAATGAATGGTTTTAAGATTAACACATTAAAACAGATAATATGTGGAATCCCATGATCCTTCCTCCACCCTTCCCTCTACCAGACTAGAAGATATGAGAAGACAACAATAGATTTTTCTTAGGTGGGAAATAAGTATATGATTAGGAACACCCTTTGTTTTCCCAATTCAGTTAATTCAATTAAAAGCTATTTATTGAGCCTCTACCATGTTCCAAGTTGGCCGTGAGCTAGATGCTAAGATGTCACTATAACCCCCTCTGCTCTCTGGGGTCTAGAAGGAGAGACAGGTATAGAAAGTTGACAATACAGCGTGACCAGGGGGTTCACTCCATGTGAGGAGACGTGGCTTCTGAGAGGAAAGGAAGATATCAGAAAAGCATTCTAAGAAAAGGAAGCATCTGAGTTTTTGTTTTTGTTTTTTTAAACAAAGGCTGAATGGAAATGGGCAAGGCAAGAATAAGGAAGGGGCATTCTGAGCGAAAAGTTCTGTGTGGGCAAAGCTGGAAATGAGCAAAGTCCAGTGGGTTGGAGATCTGAGTGGCTTTTCACCAGAGCATAACTCAGGTGCAGGGGAAATGGAAAGAGATGGGGGCAGAGGGAGGAAATTGGCCCAGAGGGTCCCTGCAGCCCATCTTAAAATCTTATTCTCTTGCAGCTATATATAACAAGTGGGGGTTGTGGCAGAAGAGAGGCATGGCTGTGAGCTGTGTTAAGAGACAGGAGCAGGGTCGGGCTGTAGGCCAGAGACCAGCTTGGAGCCTATGAAACAGTACAGAAGGGAGATGATGAAGGGATGGAGGTGCGAGAGATGTGACACATGCATTTTTCCTTTAAAAATGAGGATGACAAAGATAAGGGATGTAATTCATCCTTGTTACTCCCTCTAACTCTCTATTGCAAGAAACAGTGTTTGATATATCATAGGCTTTTAAATGTGTAAATGAATGAATGATCCCAAATAGTTATCTAGTTCCTACTGTTAAAATTTAAAAACAAATTCATAAATAGAAACAGGATCATGGTCTGGAAGGTATGGGTGGAACAGTGAAAGAAAGAAAGTGAAAGTGAAGTCACTCAGTCGGGTCCGACACTTTGCCACCTGATGGACTGTAGCCCACCAGGCTTCTCTGTCCATGGAATTTTCCAGGCAAGAGTACTGGAGTGGGTTGCCATTTCCTTCTCCAGGGGATCTTCCTGACCCAGGGATCAAACCTGGGTCTCCCGCATTGCAGGCAATCAGATGCTTTACCATCTGAGCCACCATGAATCAACATGGTGGAATAGTATCAGCCAACAAAAACCTAACAAGATGTTTGTCAGTTGCGAAAAACTGGAAGAACTGGCACCAGATGCAGTTTGATTAACTGAGATCCAACTGGATTCTTTAGAGTAAAATGTATGGCCTTGAATGATGCATTTTAATTATCCAAGATCTAGTTTTCTTATCTGTCTTTATGATGGGGATGATGGTATTTTCCTCACAAATGTGTTGCGAAGATCAAGAGAGAAGACCTGTGTCAACGTATTTTGCAACCTATAAGGGTTGTGAAAGGTCAGAGTTCATTAAGGATGTCTCTGGTTAGGGAACTGGACACTTACTGATTGTGGGAAGTCAACCAGATGCTGACAGAGCTTTCTCCATGTCCAGCTCTGGCTGGTGGAGAAACCGGAGCTATAAGATGCCACAGTTCCTGAAATGTTGCCCTCTCCCTTCTGAATTCTGGTGCTGCCTTTTCTGTTTCATTTTTTTTTTTTTTTTCCCTGCACTTGCCCTTTCCTGGTACCCACTTCATAGGAAGCATCCAGGATAGTGTCATCCTTCTCCTGCTCAAACACTAAGCTCCTCTAGGTAAGTAGGTATGGCTGTGAGTCCCTTGGCAGCAGGTCACTGGAAAGGTGCTGGGGTGCTGGGAAAGTGGCAGGGTGCCCAGTGGCAGAGTATGGCCTGGCAGAGGAGTTAGTGAGAGACAATTGTACTTAGGGTTCCCTTATACCTAAATGTACTGCGCATGAGTGCATCTGAGAGCAGAAGGTAGTACTCAGTACCTGTGCCATCATGATAGAGCAAAGAAAACTAGATGAAGGTTAGATGGTATCAATACTTGAGTTTGCAAAGCCCTTTCACTGCTCTTCCATCATGTAGTCCTGACAGTATCTAGGTGAGGTGGAGCTGTGACTTTTATCAATGTTTGTCCAAAAGCAACTGAAGGCTTACAGTGCCTTCCTCAGGCTTCCCTGACTGGTGGCTGGAAAGGTGTGAGCCCAGAAAGAGCTCTCTGATTCCACATGTGTTCATTCTTGGCTGCCCTTGGTGGATGAACGTGGATGTGGTGCTGGTTTTGATAGGAATGTTTCAAGAAAATTTAAAAAAGTTAACATTCTTTCACACAAAAGTAAGAGGTGCTGTGTAGAACTGCGAACACACCAAAAAGTCTAAAGAGAGATCTACAAATTATTCGGAATCTCACCATTTAGAGATAAACACTGTTAACATTTACTGCATTTTTTCAGTCTTTCTTCTGTGCTTATCTTATATATAGCTGAGATTGCAATTTGTATGCAGTTACATATCCTGCTTTTACACTGAACATTCTATCACAAGATTTTCCCCATATCATTAAAAACTCTTACAACTGTGATTTTTTATTGGTATCACAGTTTTCCTTTGTATGTAGGAATCCTAATTGACATAAGCATTCTTTCACCATTTAGGTTAGGGAAGAATTTCTTGTTAATTCATTCCTCAAGTCCTATAGACAACAAAGCAGCATCTCAGGCGAAAACACCGTTTCAGAAGTTTGACTCATATCAGAGATTTTCATTCTTTTAGGTTGAAGCAGTTTGTCTCTAAGTAAGCCAGTTACTTACTTATTTAACACACAATAAACACATCCTTCAAAAGGAGTGTACCATTTGAATTGAACGGGGGGAGATGACAGAGGAGGTGTCCCTATTCTGAAGAGTTTGCATTATTTTAAGGCTTAGAAAACTAAAGCACAGGAGTAACTTAAAACAGATGCTCATTGCTGGGCTGTGATGCTCATGGCCACACTTCTTAAGGGATGCGTTTGCAGAGGCAGAGCCACGTGGTCAACATAGCAGCAGCTCTCTCCCCTCTCTGACACTTGCCTTTGGAAGCAGGATGAATCGCACAGGTTTGGTCCCAGGAGTGAGTCCTATGCTCAGTGGTTCACTTAGTGGATAAAACCTGGTGAATTCTGAGAAGTGTGTATTTGCTGAATAGTTTGGCTATGAATGTCAACTATAGCAGCTAACATGTATTGTGTGTTTTCTGGGTCTAAGCACCCTATGAGGTGCTACCTAAGAACATCTGTATCCTCCTTTTACTAGAAGGTTCTGTAGCAGAGGGGTCAAAACCACAAAAAGTAGGGGCAAACTGTTTGCTCCCTGTGTAAGTTTAGATGAAAAATTTAACCTGTTTATATTTCCCTGTCCTCAACTGTATGAACATAAAAAACTGTCCACCTTGTAGGATGGTTAAGAGAGTTAGCTTAGTTAAGACAGGTCAAGCACTTAGTCTAGTGACTGACACATAGTAAGCATGCAACAAAGGTGACCTCTTATTACATAAACCTCCCAATAAACTTCCTGGTACCTCCTATTTTTATTCCATGTTATGGGAGGCTGAAATTGAGGCACAGAGAGGTCAAGTGCCTCACCCAGGGTCACACAGACAGAATAGGGTCCCAACAACTGGACTGCATAGACTGTAGTACTCTGATTTCTGTGCTATATTGCTCTAATTTTCAAGAGCCCTGCACAGCAAAGCAGGGCACACTAACTTTTGAATGTGGTAAGGTCTTCAAAGGAGCAAGCAGAGGCTGAAAAGGAAAGAGAAAACTAAAGGTGTTTGTGTGCCCAGATCTTAGACAAGAATAGAATTCTTATGACAACCAAAAGTCAGGGAAGCCAGCTGCAGTCTTTTGGTACTTATAAGGGGAGAAGGTTGAGAAACTTTAAAAGATTTCTGGGTGCAACAAAGTGGCCCATGGGATGTAGATACAATAGGTGCAAATTTGATTCAATAAAACTGTCTCTTAACTGCACAGACCCTGTATGTGGCACTGGCCTGCACAGAAGGAGTTGGAAGGAACTTGCTTTTATTTCAATCTTTGACTCTCTTTCTCTCCAGGCAAGTTGAAGTATCCTTGTACCCCTTCTCACTTCCGTTCACTTTCCTTCCTCTCCACTCACAGGAATTTCGTGTGATGTCTATTTATCTATTTACTTCTGTTTGCTACAAATCACAGCATAGCAACCTCAGGGTTCCCACCTTGCTGTTTTCACTCATTTTTATGTTATTGCAATCTATGTTGATACAGATAGCTCAGTGCATTTATTTTAACAGCTGTATGGTAGTTCATTGTATGAGTATTCTATAATGTGTCCAGGGTCTTTCCAGGTGGCTCTAGTGGCAAAGAACCTGCCTGCCAATGCAGGAGACCTAAGACACACGGGTTTGATCCCTGGGTCAGAAAGATCCTCTGAGGAAGGAAATGGCAACCCACTCCAGTATTCTTGCCTGGAAAATCCCATGGACAGGGGAGCCTGGAAGGCTACAGTCCATGGGTTCACAAAGAGTCGGACACAATTGAAGTGACTTAGCATACATAATGTGTCCATTTCCTTACTGATGGATGTTTCTGTTTTGTAGACATTGATTATTTCAGATGGTAATGCAGTGAGTATTTTTGTACCATTCTCCTTGTAAAAATGTGTGAGGATTTCTGGTTTTGGTATCAAGTTATATAAAATGAACAGCATGATTTTCATTTTTCCCTCCAGTTGCTTGAAACTGGATGTATAAGGATTATATGTGAGAATTTATTTCTGAGGGTTTGATAAAACATGTAAACTATTTGGATTAGTTTTCTTTTTAAGGAGAATGGAGATATGGTAATACTGAAAGGTATTAGATTAGGAATGGAATTGTTGAACTAGATAGGCAATTGCTAAATTGCTCTCTGAAGTGACTATAGCAATCTATACTTCTGCCAGCAGAATTGTATTAGAGTTACTGTTTTTCCATATTTTCTCCAACACTTGCTATTAAGTTACCTGATCATGTCTTTGGTTTTAAATGTGCATGTAACTTATCATTAGGGACACTGTGTTCCACCTTTGGTGAATTGCTTAACCATATATTTGACATTTTGCTAGTGGCATAATTGTCTTTTTCTTAATGATTTTAGGAAGTCTTTACGTGGCCTGTGTTCAGATCCAAATAGCTAGCTTTAACTATTATTTCAAAATATATTCTGTATTTTATTATAATTTTAAAAGGTCAATTTTTTTTTTTTTACATATAGGCATTTAATTTATCCAGGGTTTATTTTTGTGCAGATTATGATCCAGGAATTCAATTTATCTTTTGCCATGTGCAAAGCCACTTACTGAGTTGCAGTTCAGTTTATTTAATTGTTACTGGTTTATTGTTATTCTAGTTTTTCTTGGGTTTTAATGTGTGTGTGTGTGTGTGTATGGGTGTGTATATGTCTAAAAACACACATATCTATTTGTGTAGCCATGTCTATATCTCTTTATCATCTGTCTATAATTTTCTATGTCATCTAATTTTTTGAATTTATTCAGTTCTTTCATAGGATACTCTTTGCAGGTACAATTTATCACTTTTTTCTTTATTTTTTCATTGTATAGACTTGCTCGAGGTTTTCTTTTCCTGACTGGTCACTCAAAAATCAGCTTTTGGTTTTATAGACCATTAATATATTTTTCTATGAGTTTTTGCTCCTATCTTTTAAATTTATTCTCTTTTACTTTCTCTGGGTTGACTCTGTTTTTCTTTTCCAACTCCCTAAATTGAATATTTAACTCATTTATTTCCAATATTTAATTCATGAATTTAAGATTACAAATTTTCTGTAATTCTTTCCTGTCATCAGGTAGCATAATTTTGATATATATTGCTTTCACTTTTATTCAGTTCCAAATATTTCATAACCTCCAAGTCTATATTTTTTTCTTTAACTCATTGGTTACCTAGAAGTATGACTTTCATTTTCTAAATTTATGTCTTTTATCTTTTTCTGCTTTATTTTTTTATAATTACTTTCAAGTAATATTGTGAATTCTTAACAACAGACTCCATGGGGTTTCTGGAAACAACCTTTATGATCTAGTAGGTAATCAGCTTATGATGTTCCATGTATGTGAAAAGAATATGCATTCTCCACGTGGATGGCAGGGCTCTTTGTATTACTATTAGATTGAAACTGGCATTAATGCTGCTCAAATTCTATCTTTCTGCTAATTTGTGGTCTATTTGATCTCTTACTGGGCTTTCCTGGTGGCTCAGATGGTAAAGAATCTGCCTGCAATGCAGGAGACCTGGGTTCAATCCCTGGGTCAGGAAGATCATCTGGAGAAGGGAATGGCTACTCACTCTAGTATTCTTGCCTCAGAAATCGCATGGAAAGAGGAGCCTGGTGAGCTACAGTCTATGTGGTTGCAAAGAGTTGGACACAACTGAGCAGCTAACAGTAATCTCTAATTGATGTGTGAAGAATTCCCACACGCCGTTTCAATTTGTCAACTTATCAGTGTAACTCTTTCACTTTTTGCTGTATGTGAGAAGAAACGGTTGGGCACACATAAATTCGTGATTGTTACATCTTGCTGATGCTGTTTTCCTTGTTAGGATTATAGTGTTCCCTTTGTGGCATGTGCAGTTTGTGCTCTGCATCCTTGTCGTTAGCTTGGGGCCATCTGATTAGTTCTGGAAATCATCTTGGAGACCATATGTTCCAGGTGACACAGGCCTTGTCACTGATGTCAGACTTCACATATTACACCATTGGGATTTTGGGAATTGGTCAGTCATAGCAGCTTGTGTTAATTATCCTAAATTACATATTTATTTTCATGCATTTTGCTATAAATAACATTTCCCGTTTTGCTAATATCTTTCTACTATACATTACCATCTTACTTTGTTCTGTATTTACAAGCTATTTTTTTGCTTCTGTTTTTCCCTCTCTTACGTTTTCAGTAGGAATGCTTAAGTTTCCTGTATTTTCTTTGTTTTTATTCTTTAATGGTACTCCTAAAATGTCGATATGGAATCTTTTAAGTATATTTTTATTTCTTAAATTTTATAATAATTTCAGACTTACAGAGAGTTGCAAAAGTAGTACAGCTAATTTTAGCACATCCTTCTTCTTCACCCTCAAATAATCACAGTAAAATGATCAAAACTAGGAAGTTAGCATTGCTACAATACTCATTGCTATTCTATAAACCATATTTACATTGTTTCAATTGGTCCTAAATTATACTTTTCTAGGATCTAGATCCAATCCAGGATTCAATCCAGGATCACCCACTGCATTTAGTTAATCTTCCTCTACACCAGCCTGGGACAGTTCATCACTTTTCTTTATCTTTCATGATCTTTACATTTTGAAGAGTACTAGCCAAATACGTTTTATAGAATTATAGGAAAGTCCCTAGGATTCATTCTTGAATGGTGGTTTAATTGGATAGCATGTTCCATTGTCTTCTAGCATCTGCTGTTGTTGATTGAAGTCCTCAGTCAGTCTAATTTTTATTGCTTGTTAATTTATCTTATTGTCTCTGATAGCTTTTGAAGTTGTCTCTTTTTTATAATATACTGTTTTATTACAGTGTGTATACATGTGCATTTGCTTTAATTTATTCTTCTCATGATTTTGTACATTTCAACAATATGAGGACTTCAGTTTTCATTTCTAGACAATTCTTGAGTATTATCTCTTTGAATATTTACTCTTTTTCATTCTTTCTATTTCCAGGTTCTGGAACTCATAATGTGTATGTTGGAAATCTGTACCTTTCATGTGTGTTAACTCTTTTTCATATCTTCTCTCTGTGTTGCATTCTGAAGTTTCCTTATATCCGTTTTTATATTTCAGTTAATCTCTCAGTAGTTCTGTCTAGTTTTCTGTTCAACTCTTTCATTGAATTTTTTTCACTGCCTTGATATTTTTATTTCTAGATTTTCTATTTGATTCTTTTTCAAATATTTTCTTTTTCATACTGCCCTATTTTTGGCATATAACTTCTGTTCTTTCTTTTAGCTTTTGAACCAGGTCAAGGATTTGTGGAACCTGAAGCATTTTTGAAGGTCCCTCTTTAAGAAAAAATAATAAACAATTACAGATACAAAATGAAATATATTAGGTAATATTTGTTTGGAATGAGAAAAGAAACCACAAAAATTGTTAGTTTCAAAAAGCTGCCAATTACCACAAAAAAGTCCATAAAAGTAAAATACTTTTATTAATTAAGTGCCCAACACAGCTCAATCCTTGACTTCCTCTTCCTATGACACATTTATAGTATTTTTAAAGGGAGAACAGAGAGATAATTCAGTCTTTTCTCTAGTATACTTGAGATTAGTATTAAATTAGAATTTAATTATTTGTGGTTTATAAAAGTTAGTTTCAGCTTCACACATAGCTTTTGGCAATATAAGAATCACTGTCAAATTTGGGAACAACTCTAATTTCTTTCATATATTATCTTTAAGAATTGAAAGAATTTTCTACATATGAGACTATACATTTCAGTTGTTATTTCTTTTCTACATATTTGTGGTGCAGGGCACTCAAGGATAAGTTTATAGTAGGATACAATCTTTGGTCCTATACGTTCATGTCACTACACAGAAATGACTGTATAAATATATCCCAATAACTCCAAACAATACATTTTCAAAATATATTCCAACTTCAATCTAATCCCAAAGATGTCCATTGCCATTCTCATATCTTCAGATAAAAATAGAAGTGTGAGTGAGACAGAACGGAAAGAGACAGTGGTCTCAACTAATTAAGGTTAAAATATCTTTTGTAAATTTTATAACAACATGAGGCCCTTTGAGTACATTTCTAAGGTTCCTCCCAGGGCCTTGAAAAGGGCCTGTGCCCGTGAGAGGCCCAGAAGCATTAGCTTCATTAACTTTACAGTAAATTTGCTTTTGCTTTGAACATCTAATCATAATTATTTTAGGACCTCTTTTAAATTGCCTTTTTATTTATAGACACAGTGCTTGCATTGGCTGACTCTTCATGTAGTGTTGTTTTAGCTTGCATTATCTGTAATCTTGGGTTATGGGTCAATTTATATGGGGTTTGCTTTCTGTGGGAGTCTCAAGTGGTGAACTTGGTGGTTGCCTTTGCCAGGGCTCCCTGATCCCCAGTCCATGTTAACTTCTCACTTAAGGTTGGAAGTCACACAATATGCAAGTCATGAATGTAGACTCCATACATTTGTATGGCACAGATGGGGGTCCCAACTTCTTGCACACGACTCTTTTTATCCTGGTTCAGTGGATGTCAAGCTTCCTTTCTGCTTTCCAAACCAGTTGGTGAAGCTCTTCCAGACTCTGTTCCAGATCTGAAGAAGCCCTCCATGAATTCTGGCAGGATTAGTTTTAGCTTTTCAAGGTCATGAAGCCCTTGGTCTCTCTCCACTCCCTGCCCACATCAGAAATCCATCCCCCAGCTATTAGGACTTAAGTTCAAATACAAGAGTCCCATGGGCCATTTTAGTTGGCTTTTGTTCATAACAGTGGCTTTGTTTTGTCACCTTCTTCCTCTTTAGTTTTGTCACCTGTCTTGGGTTTGAGCTTCATTATGTACTTAACATTCTTTTGTTAAATTTTATCTGATGCATCTGTGTATTTGAAAATGGGGGATGATCCTTTGAGTTAATCTAGGCAGATCAGCTTCAAAGCTGTATTCAACACTGTATTTCTGATATGTGTCTATACTTTCTAGAGTACTAGCTATGCATCAGTATGTAATTCAAACTCCCTGACCTTGTGGAGTTTATTTTCTTGTAAATTTAAAGTAATTCTTTGTGCTAGGGACTCTTTTTTTTCCCCTGCAGAAAAGGTAAAGGAGCCTAGCTTCCCTCTCTCCTCTTCCCTGAATGTATCTGAGGTAACATAAATGCTTGAGCAGCTCTGTGACTGTAAGTATTGACTTAGCATTTGAGGATATTTAAAGTAAACTCTGGCTTCCCTGGTGGCTCAGTGGCAAAGAATCCGCCTGCCAATGTGAGAGATATGGGTTCGATCCCTGGGTTGGGAAGATCCCCTGGAGAAGGAAGTGGCAACCCACTCCAGTATTCTTGCCTGGAGAATCTCATTGAGAGAGGAGCCTGGAGGGCTATAATCCATAGGGTTGCAAAGAGTCAGACATGACTGAAGCGACTAGCATTCAGTTCAGTTCAGTCACTCAGTCGTGTCCGACTCTTTGAGACCCCATGAATCGCAGCATGCCAGGCCTCCCTGTCCATCACCAACTCTCAGAGTTTACCCAAACCCATGTCCATCAAGTCAGTGATGCCATTCAACCATCTCATCCTCTGTCATCCCTTTCTCCTCCTGCCCCCAATCCTTCCCAGCGTTAGGGTCTTTTCCAATGAGTCAACTCTTCACATGAGGTGGCCAAAGTATTGGAGTTTCAGCTTCAAAATCAGTCCTTCCAATGAACACCCAGGACTGATCTCCTTTAGGATGGACTGGTTGGATCTCCTTGCAGTCCAAGGGACTCTCAAGAGTCTTCTCCAACACCACAGTTCAAAAGCATCAATTCTTCAGCAGTCAGCTTTCTTCACTGTCCAACTCTCACATCCATACATGGCTACTGAAAAAACCATAGCCTTGACTAGACAGACCTTTGTTGGCAAGGTAATGTCTCTGATTTTAAATATGCTATCTAGGTTGGCCATAACCTTCCTTCCAAGGAGTAAGCATCTTTTAATTTCATGGCTGCAATCACCATCAGCAGTGATTTTGGAGCCCCCCAAAATAAAGTCTGACACTGTTTGCCCATCTATTTCCCATCAAGTGATGGGACCAGATGCCACGATCTTAGTTTTCTGAACGTTGAGCTTTAAGCCAACATTTTCACTCTCCCCTTTCACTTTCATCAAGAGGCTCTTTAGTTCTTCTTCACTTTCTGCCGTAAGGGTGGTGTCATCTGCATATCTGAGGTTATTGATATTTCTCCCAGCAATCTTGATTCCAGCTTGTGTTTCTTCCAGCCCAGTGTTTCTCATGATGTACTCTGCATATAAGTTAAATAAGCAGGGTGACAAGATACAGCCTTGACGTACTCCTTTTCCTCTTTGGAACCAGTCTGTTGTTCCATGTCCAGTTCTAACTGTTGCTTCCTGACCTGCATACAGGTTTCTCTGCACACATGCAAAGTAAACTCTAGGTCTTTCCTATAGTTCTGTGTGCCCAGAATTTTCTACCACCGTGGATCACTTTTGTTTAGAATTTGTCTATCATTTGCATTGCAATAGTAATTAAGCATTCATTGAACTTCTTTTTGTATTCCCCACAACATAATTCTTTAATTATTTGAAAAGAATTTCCTTTTTTTTCCCCTAGAAAAATTCACCCTTTTTGGTGTATAGTTCTAAGAGATTTGACAAACTATATCCAGTTATGCAACCATCACACAGTCATGATACAAAATAGTTTTATCACCTCCAAATATTCTCTTATCTTCTTTTGTAGTCAAACCATCCTTTTGCACTCAGCCTTTGGCAACCACTCACTGATCTGGTCTCTGTACCTTTACCTTTATCTTTTGAAGAATATTGTATAAATGGAATCATACTGGATGTAGCCTTTTGTGTCCAGTTTCTTTCACTCAGTGTCATATATTTGAGATTCATCCACATTCTTGTGTGCATCAGTAGCTTATTCTCATTCTCCCATTTAAAACACATGTCTTACTTAGAATCTTTTGCTTGTAAAAGCTAATTATGGTCAATGAGAATTGATTGAGATTTATTTCTTTTTGCTTTAAGATACCATCAAAGAATTCTATGTAATATGTACCACATTATAGGTTTTTAGAGAAAAATGCTGCTGCTGCTAAGTCGCTTCAGTCGTGTCCGACTCTGTGCGACCCCATAGACGGCAGCCCACTAGGCTCCCCTGTCCATGGGATTTTCTAGGCAAGAGTACTGGAGTGGGGTGCCATTGCCTTCTCCTTTAGAGAAAAATAAATAATTGTAATCTTGTGCTTAGCTGCTCAGTCATGTCCGATTCTTTTTGACCCCATGGACTGTAGCCTGCCAAGCTCCTCTGTCCATGGGCATTCTCCAGGCAAGAATACTGGAGTGGGTAGCCATGCTCTCCTCCAGGGGATCTTCCCAACCCACGTATCGAACCCAGGTCTTCTATATTGCAGGTGGATTCTTCACTGTCTGAGCCACCAGGGAAGCTAATAATAATTGTAATACTTCTGATTTAAAAACTATTAAAGTGGGAACAAACACATTGTTTGGCGTTAGGTAATACTGTAATTCTGGGCCAAGCCAAAAGAATGTAGTGATGTTTTTTCATACGTGTGGGAAACCTGGTAAGTGGTACATATAAGATTTTAAAATCTGCTTTAAAAATATTGAAACTAGCAGGTGCTTCACAAATATTTGAATATGTGAAGGGTGGAAGGATGGAGACTCACTGAACCTTAAGGGTTTCCTGAAGCATGGAGACTCTCAGGTTGGTGATTATTTACACTAAAGACCATCTGCCTGCAATCCCAAACCTATTGGCAGCTGCCTGTAATTCTCCCTGATGTTGCAGTAGTAAGGGCTTTGGCATGTTCTCAGCCTTGTGGGCTTAGGAGGCAACTCAAAAGAGTAGCCAGGTAGCACGCTGCTGTTGTTGTCCCATATCCTTCCAGAAGCTTGTTCGGGGCCTGCCTCCCAGGCTGCACACCTGCTCCAGCTTGCTGAGTCACATATCCCATTGAACAGTGAGTTCCTGATGTGAGGGGGCCATGCACCTGTTTTCTTTAGCCAGGCATGTAAATAAGTTCATGGCATGAGCCAGATTTCACCTTCAGATATATGCTTGGTGGCCCCATCACAGGTGACAGGAGGTGATTGCACCTCTAGGACAGGGCTGGGCCCCTGTGGCTGTCAGGGGTGGCCTCTTCCCACACCTGTGTGCTCCCTGCTCAAGCCAAAATGATATAAAGCATGTATTAAATATAATCACTGCTTCAAAGTAGCTTGCTGCCATTTTGGAGGCAGCATGCCATATTGGAGAAGGTTTTTGTTGCATGCTTGCTGCAGGTTGGCACATCCCTGTCCTTTTAGGCAGGAGGTATAGGTGTATAGCATCTCAGTGTGGGGAAGACCCTAATGATCATACATAAAGTCAAGTGAACCAGGTACCACAGTTGTTTGGACAGTTCTCTCCTCTTCTGCATCACATGAGACAACTGATGTCACATCAGTGGTTGGGGCTCCCATGGGCATTTCCAGATATCCTCGCTCAGCAGCGTCAGTGAACTGGGCTCCTAGCTAAGAATAACTCATCCTGCACTATCAGGAAACAAGAGGGAGAGAGGCCCTGGTATTTTCTGGTGATTTTTAAAGCTTGATTTTGGCCAGTTTCCCGACAGACAAGGATCTGGTTTAAAATTCCAGTCCTTTTCTTTGATTCTTATGGGCAAATGCTGTATCCATAAGAAAGATTTTGTTAGTTTCTTTTTTTTTTTTTCACTTTTGTTTTTGTATAGGACTGAGCTTTATTTATTAGAATCTTACAATGTAAATTAGTACTAAGGATTACTAAATTTGGTAACCCAAACTGAAACTGCTAGTTTATCAAAAGTTGGAGTTGGGACTCTTTTCCTTATAAATATAGAACTTCGGGTGTTCCTTCAATTTGCCAAGCTCATTCACACCCTAGGATCTTTGCCCTTACTGTTTCCTTTCAAAACTTTTGGACAACCATGACTATAAAAAAATACCCAGTTTTCATTAGGGCAAAATCTGTTTCTAGTTGTTTTTCCTTCCTTGGCTCCATTTATCCCACTGATGCCAATAGCATGTACCCTTGGCAGAAGAAGAGAGAGACAAGGATTGCTGGAACCAACCTTGCCTCCCAAGTGCCCGGGATGTGTGATGTAATTTTGCCCCTGGTTAACTTGAACATTTTTCTAATGTTAGTTTTGGGCTTTGACCTTCACTCGGATAGAGTAGGTCAGAATTTAGTAATATAAAAAATTTGATTGTATGCTCTTTGTAATCATCATGTAAATGGTCATATATATAGATTGCATGTTCTAGAGTTTACTAACCTTCTCTTACTTTGGAATGTTTAGATTAAAATTGTTTTCTGTAATTTTTACAGATCTGTAAAATAGGAAATCCACTCATCCATCACCAAGAGGTGGCTACATTTGCTGGCCTTTGTTCAGAGCACAGAGTCTCCCTTGGAATTAAGACAGTTGACTGATTTGCATTGTTATATGGCAGAAACCAACACAAAATTGTAAAGCATTTTTCCACCAATTAAGGAAAAAAAAAGACAGTTGAAATCTACAGTCCAAGAAGAGGTCATTCACATTTTAATTTAGAAATCTTAGCTAAGGAGCTGGGTAAACAGTGATCAAAAACACAACTTGTATTCAACAAAAGAAATTCATAATACAGCTTAAGTGTGTACTGAATCTTTTATTAAAGTATCTTGGCTTATTAAATGCCATATGTAAGGATGCTTTCCAAATACAGTTTTAATAATGATCTTAAGTGTACTGCAGGGTAGTTTGTGCACCCATGAAAAGAGAGAAATATGCTTATACTGTGTGGTCATAAAACCTGTAAACTGCCATTTAGTAAGTGGCTAAGAAGTGAACTGCCACAGAAACCAAGACTTGTAGCAGCTGCAGATAAAAGAAAGAAGTTTCTAAATGCTGACACTGGTCATGAAACTGATATTTTATTTAGATGTCCTTGCAGCACAGAGCTCTCGGAAATCATGTTTATAGACTTCATGCAATAGAAATACAAGCAATCGTGTATATTTTGGCAGATAGTGCCCGATTTAGTTGTAATAATTCACAGCACTGCTTCAGGGCTTCCATGTTGCTCCAGGCAAAAACCTGTATTATAAATTATAGCACACAAAGCTGAATTTGACCTACCAGTTGATGCATAATCAACTGACTTAATTCTGAATATTAACTACATATTGTGGCCTAAAGGTTTTATGCTCTCTAAATGTAACAATAAATTATACAAAAATCTTCCTCTTGGGTGAAGCCTAAATATAAATAAATCCCCAGTCTTCATACTATGCCACAAGACCGGTTACTATAGATACCAGAGAGAATATATTAATCTTAAATATTATTGCCCAATAAAATAACTTTAGAATATCACTAAGTACCTGAACTAATTATAGAAACTTTGGGGAGAAGTTTCAGTACTTTAATAAAACACTTTCCCATTTGCCTCATTTCTTTAGTGGTAAATTGAAAGATATCAGTTTGCTTCTATGATCAGCATGAGTAAAATATTTCCCTTTAAAAGATTCATCCCAATCCCAAGTTCAGGGTATGGTCCTTATAAGTGCTTGGAAAATATCTGTCTATAAATGGATGAGTTAGGAATGTTTTGAAACATCATATAGTCTGACCAAACCAGTCTTGAATTTGAAAAATTAAGATATTTTGTTCTACAAATGAATTCCTGTGTGATACCTCCTGAGCGAATCATGTAGCTTCTCTGAGCTGCTTTACTTGCTTTTAAAAGGGAGATTAAGGGGAGAAAAATTACCCATTACTATCTCACAGGATTGTGATTTGTGAATACTTGAGACCAATGTCTGTGAAGTGTTTTGAAATAATTATCTCTAGTAAAGATGTTTTATCCAGGTAAGAAATGATCAACCCTAGCATAAAGAGTGGACTATCTTTGCCATGCTTGTATCATGTAACCCAAACCCCTGCCTGGCCACAGTTGACTGTACCTAGGGTAGACAGATCTTCACTTTTAGGAATATGAACTGAGAGATCCATACCCAGAGAGCTGGTTCACAATTGTCCTTAACTTGGAAGTTCCTTCCTGGGGCCTGATTCTGTTTCCTGGCCCCAGTTTCCATGAGCTATCTTTGCATCCTGGTAATAAACCTCCCTTTCTTTGAGTTACACTGTGTGGGATTCTATTTTTGGCAATCAAACATTTCTAAGTCAACTTCGTACAAGTCCCTTCACTCATTTCTTCAGCACTTACCAAAATTCAAACTCAGGAATTTTTGGTTTAATAGTTGGGGGATAAAACATAAAATTGACTGTAAAATGAGTCAAAAATGACAATACATAGAAAAATACAAGTAGTGGTTCAATAGCAGAAAGAAATAATATCTACCCGAGATAGATAAGGGGTAGATTAGGAAAGTACTAATAGATGAGGGGCATTGCACATATTCTTTCTTTAAAATTTTTTTTTAAATTTTCTATTGTTTGTTGTTGTTGTTCAGTTGCCAAGTCATGTCTGACTCTTTGCAACCCCATGAACTGCAGCATGCCAGGCTTCCCTGTCCCTCACTGTCTCCTGGAGTTTGCCTGAGTGCATGTCCGTTGAATCAGTGATGCTATCCAACCATCTCATCTGCTATCGCCCTCTTCTCCTTCTGCTTTCAATATTTCAAAGCATCTTTCCCACAGTTTTCTATTGGGGTATAGCCAATTAACAATGTTGTGATAGTTTCAGGTGAACAGCAAAGGGACTTACATGCATCCATTCTCCCATCAATTCCCCTTCCATCCACGCTGCCACATAACATGGAGCAGAGTTCCCTGTGATACACAGTAGGTCCTTGTTGATGCATCATTTCTTTTTTATGAACACCACCTCTATCATGGTGCAACTTCCCATTCTGTCCTCTGTGGACTGTAAGAATAGCTTCTCAACTGCTACCTTTGCCTTCAGGCTGCCCTCCATACTGCTGTCAGAGTTATCAGGTGACATCAAACATATAATATCAGACGTTGATCCTAAAATGACCCTTAAAGACTCCCATGCCTATGGGTTAAGGTCCAGGGTCGGCACAATGCATTATATGTACTAGTACAGGGCATTTTAATAGATAATTATTTAAGTGTCTGTCTTTTCTTCCTGAAATAGCAAGTAGAGGGCCAGACAGGTGCTACTCATCTTTACTTCTCCAGTGAGCATTTGGAAGGAGCTCACGGAAGGGGCTCAGGGAAATTATTGTTTAATTGGATGGCGATGAGATTTGAATTGGTCCTGGAACAATGGCTTCAGTTTTGAAAGGTGGATGTGGGATAGAGGCTTTAAGGGCCAGAGAACAAGAGTCTGAACATGAAGAGGGCAGGACAGTTCAGAGCAGATTCGGGGAGAGTGTGTCATCTGGTTTGGCTGGAACAAAGGGAAGAGATAATGAAATAAAGACAGAAGAAAATGTTGGAAAAAATCAGTTGGGATCCTGTCATGGAGGATTTTAATTTAAAGATGTGAGCTTAATTTTGTAGGCACCAGGGAGCCATGTCCACTGAGCATAATGGTAATGTGATCAAAACCACCTTTTAAGGAGGTGAACCTCAGGGGTGCAGAAGGTGCACTGGAATGGAGATCCTGGATTACTCTCATCATGTTCCCAGGGAGGAGGGCCAGGCATGATCCCCCATGGTTTCCATCTTCTTAACTATTTCTTTATATTTTACTGTTCTCTTTTTAGACATTTTTTTTTAAAGAGTCACCTACCATGGCAGTCTCCTTTTCCTTCATCTCAGGTGTAGCAAGGATTTGGGGGGCTTTAAAGCATCTGATAGACATGAACAAGGGCATATCATCCCCATCCAGATGATCGCCCTTTCATTTTTAGTAATGCTGGGAAGATGGAAATGGTTTGATATGGAGACACGCTTGACCTGTTCTATTTTTGCCATGCTTTCAGGCGGCTTAACAAGAACACTGGGTTCCTGCTTCAGCGAGGGAATTGGAAGGTTTCACTTTCCCTCAGTGGCATTGGTTTCCCTTCTGGCTCCCCAAACTCAGCAAAATTCAGGAAGCATGACTTCCAAGTCTTAGCTAACTTCTATCACAAATATCACTTCCTCCTTGAAGCCTTCTTTGATTTGCTACCATTCCCCAAGCCTGAACTAACCCCCAAGTTCTATGGTATTTTCTTTTTCTACCTGAAATTATGATTATCTGTAGTGTGACTCTGTATGCCTGCTGGCCTGAAATCTCCTTGATAGTAGAATTGGGCCTTATTCATCCTTAATATCCCCCTCTCCCTCATTCAGTTTCATTGATGTCCATGTGTCTTGTACAAAGGAGGATACAGTACTTTATATTTGAATAGCACTTAATATTTTGCTCTTTCTGTTTTCTTTTGAATTTTCCATATATCAGCAAAGGAAGGCTTTATCATCTTCACTTTCATTTTTCAAATGAGAAAACTGAGTATTTGAGTGATGTACCTAAGTATGCATAAAAAGATAAAAAATTTTTTTTGCCTTCCAAATTCATCAGTACTGTTTCTACTATACCATTCTGCCTGATGAATGAGAGGACTTGAATTTTTGTTAGGGTTTTATTATTTTTTTTTAATTATGCGGAATTCTAGTGAGGAAAGAACCTGTTGAGATGCCATCACACCATCTCCAGCGTCCCGGGGAGGCCCACATGACAAGCAGGGGAGTGTGTGAGAATTCCTTGATCTGTCTGAAATATTTAAAATTCAGCCATTAATCATAACAGCTGCATTCTGGCTTCAAGTGATCAGCTACTAATGGTTTCGACATTCTGAGTTTTAGAAATTCCTATTAATTGTCCTTAAAAAAGGGCAGAAATGAATAATCTTGACTTCATTTGTGAGAAAAGAATCAATCTCTCTCACTCTTAGGTGCCCCTCTCCTTTTTTTTCTCCTCAAAATGTTTTGATCTAAAATGCAGTTTTTTTTTGCTGGGCCTGTTTCTCTGGGTCTGACTTTGAATGGCTGCATGTTCTGAGAGGTTGAGGTTTGGCAGTCAGAATCACCAGGGAAGGTTGGGACCGGTGATAACAGGTGCTCCTGGATCAGTTCCCATGAGCTGGCTAAGCTTTAGGACACAGCCAGCCAGGGAGACGGGCAGAACTCCAGGCCAACGAGGGTGAACACCCAACACATACTTACAATGATAGATTTCTTTCATATCAAGAAGACTGTATAACTTTAATGTGTGAGTACATACATATACCTGTGTGTATGTGTATATGTGTGTATGTACAAATATGAGTAGGTGTCTATATGTCCCTGGTGGCTCAGAGATTAAAGCGTCTGCCTCCAATGCGGGAGACCTGGGTTCGATCCCTGGGTTGGGAAGATCCCCTGGAGAAGGAAATGGCAAACCACTCCAGTAGTCTTGCCTGGAGAATCCCATGGACAGAGGAGCCTGGTAGGCTACAGTCCACGGGGTCGCAAAGAGTCGGACACGACTGAGCGACTTCCCTTCCTTCCTTCCCTTCTGCCATGTCTATGTAGGGGAACAGAATTTCCCACCTCCAAATATATCTCTTTAGTGTATTAATTTTAAGCCGGTTATTTTCTGAGAAACAGCAGACATGGGGAAAACTCTGAACACCAAATAGGAGTTACCTCTTTGTTAGAAAAATTTACATTTACAACAGAAATCTCCATTTGTGAGGGTGTTTCATAGATATACCAGGAAGAGGAGGATGACCAAGTCTCTAGACAGTCTTATCAGTGGAGAAGGCAATGACCTAAATCCACATATTAACCTCACCTTTGTTTACTGTGCTTTTCCTGGTCACCTCCCATAACTGCTCTCCCCACCCTCAACATCCTCTTGTGTCTTTAGCTGAAGATGATATTTAAGGTGCGGATTTCAGCCATTATGACAAGTTGCTCAATTTTCTTGAGTCTTTCCCACGTACGCGTTATTACTGTTTGACTTTCTCCTGTTAATCTCTCTGATGTCAGTTTGAGTCTTAGACCAGCCTGAAGAACCTAGAGGGGCAAAGAAGAATTTCTTCCTCCCTGACACCTACCTTCTGAAAAAGCTCTTGGGCTTTTTTTTTTTTTAAGATTTATTTATTTATTTTTTTGGTTGTGGTAGGTCTTCATTGCTGCTAGCTGGCTTTCTCTAGTTGTGGTGAGCATGAGCTAGTCTTCATTGTGGTATGCAGGCTTCTCACTGCAGTGGTTTCTCTTGTTCCAGAGGACAGGCTTTAGATGTGTGGACTCAGCAATTGTGGTTCATGGGTTTATTTGCTCCATGGCGTGTGGGATCTTCCTGGACCAGGAATCGAACCTGTGTCCTTTGCATTGCAAGGTAGATTTTTAACCACTGGACCACCAGGGAAACCCCAGTTCTTGGGTTTTATTCATAGGTCCTTTTAGTCTTTACTCACAAATTCACTGAATTCAGTATGAAAATTTGGAGGTTTTCAAAATGGGTTAATTCTCATCTTAACCTGCTGTGCAAGGTAATCAGTCCATCTTCAATAAATCACTAATGATTTCAGAAATACTGAACCATTCCATGTGACAGCATTCAGCTACTAATAAGTGAAGAGTTTAATTTTCTCTCTGATGGGAACATTTGAAAAATGTTTTTAGTTATTTGTGTTTAGATGTTTAGTATGAACCTGTGTATTAGTTTGCTATGGGTGCTGTAACAAACTACCGCACACTGAGTGGCTTAACAGAAATCTATTGTTTCCCAGTTCTGGAGGCCAGAAGTCCAAGGTCAGGATGCCAGTATGGCCATGCTCCCTCTGAAGGTGTTAGAGAAAGCTCTTTTCCAGGCCTCTGTCCTAGTTCCTGCTAGTTCCTTGGCTTCTGACAGCATGACTCCAATTTTCACATGGCATTCGCCCAGCGTGCATGTCTGTGTCAAAATTTCTCCTTTTGATAAGGACACCAGTCATGTCGGATTGGAGGTCCACTCTATGCCAGTTGAGATGAATATGACCTCATCTTAACTGATTACTGTTTGCAACACCCTAATTCCAAACTAGGTTACATTCTGAGGTGCTGGTCCCCCCATTTATTTGGAGGGGGCTGCACTGTGTGGCTTATGGGATCTTAGTTCCCTGACTGGGGATTGAACCTGTTCCCCTGCCGTGGAAGTGCAGAATCCTAACTATTGGACTGCCATGGAATTCCCTGGCCTTTCCAAATTTATGTCCTTCTTATATGCAAAATACAGTCACCCCAGTCCAATGTCTCCAAAAGACAACCCATTCCAGCACCAGTTCTTAAGTCCTAAATCTCATTCAAATATCATCTAAATCAGGTATGGGTGTTACTCAGGGTATGATTTTTTTTATCCTGAGGCAAAATTCCTCTTTATTTGTGAACCTGTGACAACAGACAGAATTCAATGATGGGACAGGCGCACAATAGATAATCCATTCCGAAAAGGAAAAATCAGAAGGAAAAAGCAAGCAGTTCTGAAATCTAGCAGTGTAAACTTCACTGGATTTTTTGGCTTGAGAATAATTCTCCTTGGCTGGATGCTCTGTCCTCTGGGCCCATACAGGCAGCAACCTCATCCCCTCAGTTCTGAACAGCAGCCCTTGTCTCTGGAATGGAAGTAGTGGTTTTTCTCTCAGGGACATTTTTCCCTTTTTGAAGGATCACCCATTTGTAGCCAAACAGCTCTATTTACCCATTTCCTTCCTGTAAGATACCCAGAGTCTGCCAGCTTTCCTTCATTTTTGTCCTGACTCTGTACTTTCTGGTTATTGTATCCACAAATGACCTGACTGTTATCTGTAGCAAAATGTTATCTGGCCACGCCCCTGGTGCTCCCTCCAGAGCATGCAGTGCCATTTTTTTTTGCAATATCATAGGGTGAGAATTTTCCAGATCTTCAAGTTCCAGTTTCTTTTTGCTTAGCAGCTCCTTGTTCAATTTCTTTCTCTCTTCTCAGCAACAAGGAGGAATCTGTCCGCACTGTCAACACTTGACTTGGAAATTTCCTCCACGAAATATCCAGGCTTATAACTTTCAAGTTGTACCTGCCACAAACAGAAGAATGCAATTCAGCCAAGTTTTCAGACACTTCATCACAAGTATTCCCTTTCCTAATTATATCTGCAATGACACTGTTTTTTTTAAATTTATTTTTTATTGAAGGATAATTGCTTTACAGAATTTTGTTGTTTTCTGTCAAACCTCAACATGAATCAGTCATAGGTATACATATATACTCTCCTTTTTGAACCTCCCTCGCATCTCCCACCCCATCTCACCCCTCTAGATACATACAGAGCCCCTGTTTGAGTTTCCAGAGCCATACAGCAAATTCCCGTTGTCTATCTATTTTACATATGGTAATGTAAGTTTCCATGTTACTCTTTCCATACATCTCACCCTCTCCTCCCCTCTCCCCATGTCCACAAGTCTATTCTCTATGTCTGTTTCTCCATTGCTGCCCTGTAAATAGATTCTTCAGTACCACTTTTCTAGATCTTCAAGTTCTAGATCTTCTAGATCTTCCGTCTATATGCGTTAGAATACAATATTTATCTTTCTCTGTCTGATTCACTTCACTCTGTATAATAGGCTCTAGGTTTATCCACCTCATCAGAATTGACTCAAATACATTCCTTTTTATGGTTGAGTAATATTCCATTGTGTATATGTACCACAACTTCTTTATCCATTCATCTGCTGATGGGCATCTAGGTTGCTTATATGTTCTAGCTATTGTAAATAGTGCTGTAATGAACCATGGGATACATGTCTCTTTTTCAACTCTGGTTTCCTCAGGGTATATGCCTAGGAGTGGGATTGCTGGGTCATGTGGTGTTTTATTCCTAGTTTTTAAAGGAATCTCCATACTGTCTTCCAAAGTGGCTGTATCAATTTACATTTCCAGCAACGGTGCAAGAGTATTCCCTTTTCTCCACACCCTCTCCAGCATTTATTATTTATAGACATGTTGATGAAGGTCATTCTGACTGGTGTGAGGTGATATATCTCATTGTAGTTTTGATTTGCACTTCTCTAATAATGAGCAGTGTTGAGCATCTTTTCATGTGTTTGTTAGTCATTTGTATGTCTTCTTGGGAGAAATGTCTGTTTAGGTCTTTTTCCCAATTTTTTATTAGGTTGTTTGTTTTTCTGGCATTGAGTTGTATGAGCTGCTTGTATATTTTGGAAATTAATCCTTTTTCAGTTGTTTCATTTGTGATTATTTTCTCCCATTCTTAGGGTTTTCTTTTCACCTTGCTTAGTGTTTCCTTTGCTGTGCAAAAGCTTTTAAGTTTAATCAGGTCCCACTTGTTTACTTTTGTTTTTATTTCCATTACTCTAGGAGGTGGGTCATAGAGCATCTTGCTTTGATTTATGTTATCGAGTGTTCTGCCTGTTTTCCTCTAAGAGTTTTATATTTTCTGGTCTTACATTTAGGTCTTTAATCTATTTTGAATTTACATTTGTGTATGGTGTTAGTGAGTGTTCTAATTTCATTCTTTTACATGTCACTGTCCGGTTTTCCCAGCGCCATTTATTGAAGCAGCTGTCCTTGCCCCATGTATATTCTTGCCTCCTTTGTCAAAAATAAGGTACCCATAGGTGCATGGGTTTATTTATGAGCTTTCTATCTTGTTCCATTGGTCTATATTTCTGGGTTTTGTGCCAGTACCATACTGTCTTGATGAGTGTAGCTTTGTAGTATAATCTGAAGTCAGGAAGATTGATTCCTCCAGCTCCATTCTTCTTTCTCAAGACTGCTTTGGCTATTTGGGGTCTTTTGTGTTTCCACATGAATTGTGAAATTTTTTGTTCTCATTCTGTGATAAATACCATTGGTAATTTGATAGGGATCATACTGAATCTGTAGATTGCATTTGGTAGTATAGTCATTTTCACAATATTGATTCTTCCTACCCAGGAACATGGAAAATCTCTCCATCTGTTTATGTCATCTTTGATTTCTTTCATCAGTGTCTTATAATTTTCTGTGTACAGTTCTTTTGTCTACTTATAGTTAGTTATAATTCAGTCACTCAGTCGTGTCTGACTCTTTGCAACCCCATGGACTGCAGCACACCAGGCCTCTCTGTCCATCACCAACTCCTGGAGTTTACTCAGACTCCTGACCATTGAGTGAGGGACATCCAACCATCTCATCCTCTGTCATCTCCTTCTCCTCCTGCCTTCAATCTTTCCCAGCATCAGGGTCTTTTCCAGTGAGTCACTTCTTTGCATCAGGTGGCCAAAGTATTGGAGTTTTAGCTTCAGCATCAGTCCTTCCAAAGAACATTCAGGACTGATTTCCTTTAGGATTGAACAGTATGATCTGCTTGCAGTCCAAGGCACTCTCAAGAGTCTTCTCCAACACCACAGTTCAAAAGCATCAATTCTTTAGTGCCTAGCTTTCTTTATGGTCCAACTCTCACATCCATACATGACTACTGGAAAAACCATAGCTTTGACTAGATCATACTTTGCCTTTGTTGGCAAAGTAACATCTCTGCTTTTGAATAAGCTGTCTAGGTTGGTTGTAGCTTTTCTTCCCAGGAACAAGTGTCTTTTAATTTTGTGGCTGCAGTCACCATCTGCAGTAACTTTGGGGCCCCCCAAAATAAGGTCTGTCACTGTGTCCATTGTTTCCCCATCTATTTGCCATGAAGTGATGGGACCGGATGCCGTGATCTTAGTTTTCTTAATGTTGAGTTTTAAGCCAACTTTTTCACTCTCCCCTTTCACTTTCATCAAGAGGCTCTTTAGTTCTTCACTTTCTGCCATAAGTGTGGTGGCATCTGCATATCTGAGGTTATCAATATTTCTCCCGGCAATCTTGATTCCAGCTTGTGCTTCATCCAGTCCAGCATTTCTCATGATGTTCTCTGCCTATAAGTTAAATAAGCAGGGTGACAATATACAGCCTTGATGTACTCTTTTTCCTATTTGGAACCAGTTGTTGTTCCATGTCCAGTTCTAACTGTTGCTTGCTGATCTGCATACAGGTTTCTCAAGAGGCAGGTCAGGTTGTCTTTTTCAGAATTTTCCACAGTTTGTTGTTATCCACACAGTCAAAGTCTTTGGCATGGTCAAGAAAGCAGAAGTAGATATTTTTCTGCAACTCTCTTGCTTTTTCCACGATCCAATAGATGTTGGCAATTTGTCTCCTGAGGTAAGTTTATTCCTAGATAATTAATTCTTTTTGTTGCAATGGTGAATGGGATTGATTCCTTAATTTCTCATTCTGATTTTTCATTGTTAGTACATAGAAACATGAATGATTTCTATGTATTGATTTTGTATCCTGCAACTTTGCTAAATTCACTGATTAGCTCTAGTAATTTCCTGATACTATCTTTAGGATTTTCTATATACAGTATCATGTCATCTGCAAACAGTGAGAGCATTACTTCTTCTTTTCCAGTCTGGATTCATTTTATTTCTTTTTCTTCTCTGATTGTTGTAGCTAGGACTGCCAAAACTATGTTGAGTAACAGTGGTGAAAGTGGACACCCTTGTCTTGTTCCTGATCTTAGGGGGAATGCTTTCAGTTTTTCACCATTGAGAATAATGTTTGCTTTAGGCATATCATATACGGCCTTTACTCTGTTGAGGTAGGTTCCTTCTATGCCTGTTTTTTGAAGAGTTTTAATCATGACCCTGTTTCTAAGTAAGGTCACATTCTGAGGTACTTGGGTTTAAGATTTTAACGTATGAATTTTGAAGGGACACTTTTTTTTTTTTTTTAGTTTTTTTGCTGCATCAAGTCTTAGTTGCAGCAGTTGGGATCTCTGATCTTTTTTGCATTGTGTGGGCTCTTTAGTTGTGGCCTGCAGATTCTTGGCTGAGGCATGCAGGATCTAGTTCCCTGCCTAGGGATCAAACCGGGGCCCCCTGTGTATTGGGAGTGTGGAGTGTCTTAATCACTGGACCATGAGGGAAGTCCCTGAGGGGACACTATTAAACCCATCAAAGTGAAAGTTGCTCAGTTATGTCCGACTCTTTGCGACTCCATGGACTATATAGTCCATGGCATTCTCTAGACCAGAATACTGGAGTGGGTAGCCTTTCCCTTCTCCAGGGGATCTTCCCAACCCAGGGATTAAACTCAGGTCTCCCGCATTGCAGGTGGATTCTTTACCAGCTGATCCACAGGGAAAGCCAAATTAAACCTATAACAACCTGTTAAGTTTCAGTTTTTTAGAAAGATCTAACTACCCCCTCACTCAAGTTCCACATTCAGTTTTGACATAGGTATCCTTATATGACAAGTCAGCCACCAGAGATATCAGTAGATAAACTAGTCAGTTTCTGTGGAATCAAATTCAAGGCAGCACGACCGCCTAAAGCAAGGTCTTAGCTCCATGTCCCAGCCCAGGTATACTGATAATCACTAAATAATAGCCACTCTTTACCATATTTCTACGATATATGAAAGACTATCCTAGAGATTTTCCCTGGTGGCTCAGATGGTAAAGCGTCTGCCTACAATGAGAGAGACCTGGGTTCAATCCCTGGGTCGAGAAGATCTCCTGGAGAAGGAAATGGCAACCCACTCCAGTATTCTTGCCTGGAAAATCCCATGGACGGAGGAACCTGGTAGGCTACGGTCCATGGGGTCGCAAAGAGTCGGACACGAATGAGCAACTTCACTTTCACATCCTAGAGTCCTAATAGTTATTATGTAATCTTAGAAAAACACTTCAAAATACTATTTGTAGTGCCCGTATTACAGATTAGAAAACTCTAATTAGAAAACAGATTAGATTAGAAAACTCTTGCTCATTCTGACCTGAGTTTGACTTACTTGCTCATGGTCACAGGCTGCAGAGATCCAAGCCTTGCAGTGTTTCAGAAACTTGTCATGACTGAGTCAGTCTGAAATCATCTGTAGACCTGGTGTTTGACTTGCTTTGGCTGACTCATCTTCACAGCCTCACCCCTGTCAGGGGCCTAGGTCCAGGGGCCCAGGGATCTTCCCCTTTAGAAACAATTCACAAGCATTCTAAAATCCTTGCTTGAGAAGATGATTAAGTTGGAGGTAGAGCTCATGTTTTGTCTATGCCAGAGGCCAAAATTTGGAGATACCCAGGAGAGAGTGTGTTGTGTTTGTGAACGTCATCTATCTTGTATGACACGGAACCAGAAATTTGATATCTGCACATTAGGTCAGTTTCAAAAGATTATGGCAAACTCTAGTCACACATTTGGACTTCTCCTCAGGGACCCACAATGGATCTCCTGTTGCACAAATTCGTGTCGATGTGCTTTGAGTCTGTTTATAAATGGCCTCTACCACCTCCAGGGCTAGTAAGTTCCCAAAGTTTTCCGCCTGCTGTGTAAAGTTGTATTTCCCTTTAAGTGTTCCCGCATGGCTTTCTTCCAATTTGGAGGCTGCTCCCTAGTTCTCATGTGTAGGGTTAGCTGAACAAGGCCATGTACAACTTCTCACTTCCCTTCATCATTATCTTCGGAGACTTGGATTAGATTGTTTCCGAGCCCTAGTCTTTTCAGGCAGAGGAAGCCGTATTGTTTGAAAACTTTCCTAACACTGCAGAGCCTGCCTCCCCTTCATCATCCTGGCTTTCCACCACTCCAGGTCTGCTCCGGCTGTTAATCTCCAGAAATGTGGTACCCAGGGCAGCAAGGGGCCTCCCAGGCAGGACTCCTACCCGCACCCCTTGCCAGTGATAATGAAATATCTTGGCCCCATCTTTATTGTTCTCATCCCCCTGAAGATTCATTCCACCAGGAGTGTACCTCGGAGAATTCTAAAGCGACAGATGTCCCATGAAAAGGAAAGCAAATTTCCTCTGGGGTCACATCATGTGCTGTCATTCCAAGTCTCTGATTTTAGATTCTGAAGTTCTGAAAGCCCCCGAAGAGTGGAATCTCCTGCTGTGAGGGTGCGTGGCTAGCTAGGGAGAGCTCTTGAAGTGGGCTTTATTTCAAACGTGAGGACCTGGTTTATTAGAAGCCAAGGGGAGAAAAAACCACACCTGAGACTTCTCACATGCTTGTGAAATGCAGATATGAGAAGAAACATTGTTGGGATCAATCAGAATCAGCTGGCCACCTGGTTGGAAGGAGATGGCAAGAAGGGAATGGGGAAACTTTGAAAATCCTGCCTTGAATAGAGTGCCCTGACTCCCTAGGGTTGGACCAGGATGAATGAGATCTGCTTTGGCTTGAGCTGACATCCAATCCCTGGAGTGAATGGTGTCGGCCGCAGGAGGCAGGGGATTCTGTTCTTCTTTTTCAATAGAACATTTGTGGTGCCTGGTTTAGAATCTCTCAACCCTGTCATCCCCACTCTCTTTGAAGGATGGCTTGTCAACACTGAGTGTTGGGTAAACCTTGAAAAGGTAGTCTCGTTCTTGGCCCAGTGCTGATTTAAAATTAGGTTTTCCTCCATATTTGCAACCGAAAATCAACTCAAAGACTTGGCTTAACTAACAGTAGGCCAATGAGAAAGAAAAATAACCATATTAGTGATAGCTCTGCCTTTTAGGAAACATTCACTGAAAAGTGTTTTTTTTTTCACCCAAAGTGACACTATTTTCTGTTCAACCACTTGTAGGTAGAAAAACCCAAATGGGAAGATGAGAGAGGCAGGGTTAGAGAGAAAAGACCATGGATGTACTGAAATGAGCAGAGTTTCAAGCCAGCCAAATACAATCACTTCCAGTAATTTCAGAAAGGTGATTAAACTCTCTGGGATAATGATATCTATTGCATAGGTTTGACTTGAGAAAAACATGTTATAAAGTCTATAAGGTGATTAATGCAGTATGCAGAGCATGGCAGGTAAACAATAGACATTCTTTTTCATTTCCAGAGGCACTAAGGTTCTTGTGCAAAGGGAAATCTTGCCAGTATATAATCATGCACTACCTCCTTGTTTAATTTCCTTTTCGTATATACTATGGAGAAACATATATGAACCAATAGCAACATAGCAACATTTTCCAAGAGGGTTAGTTATGACTGTAGAGGGTGTGCCCAGTAGACAGGCCCTTCATCCTTCCTCAGAAGGGCACAGAGAGGAAGTGAGCAGTATGTCATTTGAGCAGACAGGGAACATCTGTGATGGAGGTTGTCACTGATGACAGGTTGAGAAGAAATGGTCTTACTCCAATAATAAAATAATAGTTAATAATAGAGCAAATATTAGAACCTAATGTATTGATTGTGTGGGGTCTACTAAAACAGGAAGTGAGCACATTTATTTTTTGATTTTTGACAAGTGAAAACCTGCTCTCTGATAAAGAACTAGAGAAAATGGCAAGACATGAAAACTTGGAGAGCCACTTCCCAAGTGGCTCAGGGCAAAGTATCTGCCTGCCAATGTAGGAGATGCAGGAGACACAGGTTTGATCCCTGGGTTGGGAAGATCTCCTGGAGGAGGAAATGGGAACCCTCCCCAGTATTCTTGGGTGGAAAATCCCACGGACAGAAGAGCCTGGAAAGCTACAGTCCATGGGGTCGCAGGCTGAGTCACTGAGCACACACTCACAAAAACATGTATAGAAGTTGCAGTGCTCAAAGGGACTCATTACTTAAGAACAAAAGAAGAGTATCTTGTGCTGGGTGAAACAGAACCCAGCCACCTAAGATGGCCCAGGTCTGTTGTCTGTGGGCAGCCTGACCTCCTCTACCTGCCATTCCATTCTGTAATCTTCTGGGACATGTACCCAATGCAATCCTTTTCTTTCCCATGTCCTCCTTTTCAGCACTTCAGGCTGACTTAGAAGATCCCTCCTTGAGGCCCTCACTGTACCCCTCTATGTGCTTTTTAATAAGTGTGTTTCATGAGTTCCTCTTGATCTTAAGGGATCTTCTTTAGGAAAAAGAATACAAAATTAGGCATGAAATTATTAATTTGGAATGGGCAAAGAAATCATACCAAATTAAAAATGTTGAATAGCCAACATATTCCACAGGAGTCTCAAACTGGGGAAATCGTTCACTGCTTTAATCAATTAAGTAACTGATAAATCTCTCTATTTGTACATTTTTGGTGCCACAGTCTGATCACTTTTTCCCATGACAGTGTTTTGGAATATTATCTACAGTGAAAATAGAAAGATAATTCACTCTTTTCTTTATCATAGTTGATTGAAATTGGTTTTTATTATTCATGACTTAGAATGATTTCATTCAGCTTCACAACTTGGTAATTTCATGTAAATTCTTAGCATTTCTGTCAAGTTTGGGAAAATAATCATGCTTTTTTCCTATGAAAACTGTAAGATTTCAGGGCATTTCCCTTTTTTTTGTTGTTGTTCATTGACTAACCTTCAGTGTTGTTTGAATTGATTTTTTTTTAGGAATGTTCCTGGAATCTAGAATGGCTGGCAATAACTTAATTATACTTGAAAGTTACCATATTCTGCATAAATATGTTCCACTAAACTCAAAATGTTTCCCCTATTCAACTTCCTAAAAGCTGCATCCACCCCAATGCTCAAGATCAGTAAAATGGCCTCTGACACTTAAGGGGAAAGATAATGGAGGGTAAATTGGGTTGGTAAGAGACAGCAGTAAACCCATTGAAGTTAAGTTACCTTTTGCAAGTTTTATACAATTGTATGACCTTAACCTTCACTTGTTTCATGGTTAATCTGCCTCTACCTGTTGGCTCTAGACCTACCCCCACTGCCACTTGGGGAGGGTCAGACAGATAAACAAAGAGGGTACTCCAGGCCCTGTATGCGTATACCATTAATGCCTTTCCTTCTGCCTCCCTCCATCCAGCTCCTACTTAGCCTGTCATGTCCAGCTCACACGCTACCTCCTCCACCATGACCACCTGGTCTTGTATTGTTCCAATCAACTTCCCAGCTGCCACTGCCACATTCCCAGCAAGGCGATCATCAACCTGGGGGCAAGGGCACCTAGCGCAGCTTTGGCACTTGATTCAGGCACTCAGCAAATCATTCTTGGTCGATGGATTTGAAAAACCATCTGTTTTCTAATTGGTTAACTAATTGGTGACTACTATCCTGACCTGGACCAGTCACTGAAACCAGATGTTTCTCCTAGTTATTTTAAGGATTGCTTTCTAAATGGAATTTTGACTCCTTTTTCCAAAGATAAAGGAAAGCCTGCTGGGTTATTGCCTACAGAATGTAGAAAAGAGAAAAGCCTTTCATAGATGACTGATCTCTAAAACAGATGTGCCAAGTTCCTTGGGCTAAAAACTCTTTAGTTGGAAATGAATCAGGGCATTTTTAATATGACTTTTCAGAAGATGTACTTTGAGCAATGCTAATAATGATCAGTGTGATGGTGACTTGGTTTAAATGATCTGAGGATCGAGAGTGCTAATAAAACTGCCCAGAGGAACATGAGATCACCTGATAGAGCAGAACTAATGAAGGAGCCACTGCACAAAAGTGTCTCTTGTCAGAGAGAAAGTATTTGTGTGTGGTCTCATCCAACGATGCACTTGACAAGGACAGAAATAGAAAACCGTTTGTGGCCACCAGACAGAGATGTTCCTAGTGCCTTGGTTTATTATCCCTACTATGGTGCTTCCTTCTTTCCTAAAAATCTTTTTTTTTTTTTGCTTTTCCCTCTTTGCCTTTTCAGTGGGCTTCTACACCTTTGGTGAGTTTTCATCAGCACATTTCATTCTTAACTGAACAATGAAAAGATCAGGGAGGGAGAAGGGAGAAAATGAGTATATTACTAATTGTAATAGGGAAGTCAGGGGGAATTGTGCTGGCTTCCTTGTTGTTCATGCAAATCATGCTGTTAATTTTCCTTGACATATACAAGAAGGAGATGAGGGTTCCTGTGTTTAAACAAAGAACTGTGAGCTTCAGGGGCCTCCTATATGTTAGGATGACACAGTAGGTTATTGAGAACCTACTGTGGACCAAGCTCTGTGCTTTGCATGGAAGCTAGAGGAAAAAGACAAATCTCCTGTCCTCAGGGAGCTCAGAAGATCTCTAGTCTGACATTTGTCATCCTTACAGCACAGTGATGGTGATCCTTGACTGGATGCCTTTTGTGTGTTAAGAACTGTGACAGCCCCAGTGAGCTAAGACACCTTTGTCCAAGGAGGTCAGACCAGGACCTGCATCATAATGGCAGAGAGCAGTTAGGCCTTATATCCGTGGGAACAGAGGGAGAAATCGGTGTGCGCTGTGAAGGAGAGAAAGGGCAGAAGCGGAACACAGGCGTTTGCTTACAAAGCTTAGCTTACAGCAGTCCTAGGAAGTGACTGTTATCCTCTCTAAAATATGAGACGTTCTGCCTCCCGGTAGTTGGCTCTTCTCCATGTCCCGTAGCTCTGGACACAGAGCGCCTCAAAAGTTGAGCAGGTCTTTACGTCTGTGTATCATCAAAACATTTTGGCACAGGATAAACCCTCAATAAGTCCTTGGGGAATGAAGTACCTAGAAGTTCTGGAAGCAGATTTCAAATTCAGAACTCTCTGATTCCAGATTCTGTGGTCTTCTCTTCCATGGTGAGTGCTGCTGACGAAATGGAGAAGCCCAGATGAGTAGCAAGCTTGGAGAAACAGACCTAAGCCCATTGTTGAACATCCTGAGTTTTAGTGATGATGGAATTCCTTAAGGTCCCTAGGAAACGTGGGTCTGATGCTGAGGAGTGAGGTCAGAGCTGAAGGCATGCTCTAGAACCATAGGGAATGGGGGGAAGAGCTGAGATGGATGGAGATGGAGTAGAGAGGGGCCTGGGTGTGGGGAAAGTGACCTTCGTAGTGTTATTTGGATGGTCCAGGTTGCATGGGCCATGAAGATCCTTCAGTGAACCACCTCATTTTGTAGGTGAAGAAACTGAGAACTGAAAGGTTAAGTGCACACACAGTTGGAGGCTGAACTCATGCTAGAACCCTGACTTCTGGGCTCCCTGCACCTGCCTGTCCAGTGAATTGCTTGGGTTACCCATGAGCAAACATTTAATGTGTCCACGGTCACTGGTATCCATCATTGCTTTGTATTTCTACTTTTTTAAATGGAGGTTAAGGGCAACTAGATAAGCATTAGATCCTGAGAAAGTGTCTTGTGTTGTGTGTGTGTGTGTGTGTGTGTGTGTGTGTCTGTGCAGGGGCAGGCAGGTCATTTGGTCATTGGTCTCTAAAAAAATAAGATTCCTCATCACCTGACAGTGGAGATCTGGTAGTGTCCGGCACTTAGCATGACTATCCATTTGATCTTACAGGAACATTGCAAGGATCTGATGGAATTATGTAATAAAGAATATCCTGTGTACAAATTTGATAAGCTCTTAACAATATGGTGCCTGACAGCCTCTCACTTAAAGAGAAGACGTTCTGTCAATCAGCATGAAGATGCTAAAATCTCCGCTTCCATAACGTTCTTTGTGCCTGCAAAGCAGCTTTCTTCTCTCTGACTCTAAGTGTCTTTAATATAATATGCCAACTGTGGCAATTGGAAGCATAACGAACAGTAAGTTGCTTTCTTAACTCTCAAGAACTTGTTATTCCCCTGACACCAGCAAGACTCTTCTTCTGAGCGATGCTATATTAGCACTTTATTCCATCCTCCATCCACTGCTCTCTCCCCCACTTGGAGGGCAGGATGGAAGCAAACAACCATTGATCAGGCCTTTGCCCTAAGGTTGGCACTCTGTCAGATGATCTGTTAACCCTCTTAATCCTCCAACAGTCTTGGAAGGGTGGTGGGTGAGGGCCATGATAGTGTCCTCTTTGTAGAGATCAGGAAACTGTTATGGACTGAACTGTGTCTCTCCTAAATTATTATGGGTAAGCCCTAACACTCATTGGGTCTATATTTGGAGATAAGGCCTTTAAAGAGGTCATTAAAGTTAAATGAAATCATAAGGGGGGGGCCCTAATCCAATAGGTTTGGTGTCTTTGTAGGAAGAGGGACCTCAGGGTTTTGCACACACAGAGAAAAGGCCATGTGTAGGCACAGCAAGAAGGCAGCAGCTGAAAGCCCAGGAGAGAGCCTCAGGAGAAACCAAACCTGCCAACTCCTTGATCTCAGACTTCTAGCTTCCAGATCTGTGAGAAAATAAGAGTCTGTTGTTCAAGCCCAGCGTGTGGTATTTTATTATGGCAGCTCTTGCCAAACTAATACTCTGTGGCTCAGGGAGATGAAATTTTTTGCCTAGAAATGACTATTTCCCCAATTTGGAGAATCAGAAGAAGACCCCGAGGGCAGAGATAGGGCTTAGGAGATGTGGGCTTACATCCTGGCTGTGTGGCTAATAAGCTGTATGGCATAGAGAGAGTTGCTGCATATCTCTGGCCCTGTACTTTATCTACTGAAAGTAAAATAAGCAAACGATTGAGCTCTGGCATCTCTTCAAACTCTGAAATCTGTCTTTCTTGACAATTTCTTGTATGCTTTATTTCCTTATTTGTGAAAGGAGATAAGAATATGCTAAACGGTCTGAGGAATATACAGACCCCAATGTATACAGACCCCAATTAAAGGCAGGACTAAGTGTGTGGAAGATAACATAGCCCACAGATATGCCTGTACTTGAGTCAGCTCCTTCCTAGCCAAGGGGTCTTGGATAAGTGCTCTCACTTTTTCTAAGCTTCCTTTAGTTTTTCTACAAATGGGCAGAACAGCATTCCTTAATTTAAAGGATTGTAGTGAAAACTAAATGAGATGCTCCCTGGAACAAGTTCAACATTTACAATGTTGGTCAAAACTGACTAAATTGAAGTCATGATGTACAAATAGGTTGTAACCTTCAGTTTGGAACTACCAGAATGTTCCATGGCATCCTGTGAGCAGTCACTTAGCTCGACCTTTGTGACATGTGTACCTCTGGGGCAGGATGTCAGTATAGGAAGTCTTGGGCCGTGGAGTTAGACCTGGGCTAAGAAGATCCCAAACTGGGGTAAGCCCCTGTTTCCTCATAACTTTTGCAGAGGAATTGTAGGGTTCAGTTGATCACATGTATGTCAAAATGTCTAGCTTACCCTGGCCCAAAGCAAGACTTCAGTAAACATTAATTCTCTTCTCATTTCTAACCAAGTGGAAATCCATAATCTCTGACAATATAAGCAGTTTCTTAGAACATCTGGCCCTGCTATGTCTGTCTGTTAGGTTCAGCTAGTCTTTGATAAGAAACAAAAGGCTGCTTGTCTACACTGATTGCTTTGAGGGGCTTCTTTGGGATCAAGTTTCAGTAACTTCAGTCTTGCAGAGGTGCCTGTGTATTGTTAGCTTTCAATGAATTTGGTGGTTAGGGACCTTACAGTGTAGAAGAATGAAATGTTCAGCTTTGGTTAGATGTCTTTTCTGAGTAAGAAACTGTTTTGCCTACAAATCAAGGTGATATGAGTGTCCAAAGCATTGCTTATTATAAATGGGGTGCCTTTACTATGAATCCAGGGCAAAAGCAAACTTCAGTTCAGTTCAGTTCAGTTCAGTCGCTCAGTCGTGTCCGACTCTTTGCGACCCCATGAATCGTAGCACACCAGGCCTCTCTGTCCATCACCAACTCCCGAAGTCCACCCAAACCCATGTCCATCAAGTCAGTGATGCCATCCAACCATCTCATCCTCTGTTGTCCCCTTCTCCTTCCGCCCCCAATCCTATCCAGCATTAGGGTCTTCTCCAATGAGTCAACCCTTCACATGAGGTGGCCAAAGTATTGGAGTTTCAGCTTCAACATCAGACCTTCCAATGAACACCCAGGATTGATCTCTTTTAGGATGAATTGATTGGATCTCCTTGCAGTCCGAGGGACTCTCAAGAGTCTTCTCCAACACCACAGTTCAAAAGCATCAATTCTTCGGCGCTCAGCTTTCTTCACCGTCCAACTCTCACATCCATACATGACCACTGGAAAAACCATAGCCTTGACTAGACGGATCTTTGTTGGCAAAGTAATGTCTCTGCTTTTAAATATGCTATCTAGGTTAGCCATAACCTTCCTTCCAAGGAGTAAGCGTCTTTTAATTACATGGCTGCAATCACCATCAGCAGTGATTTTGGAGCCCAAAAAAATAAAGTCTGACACTGTTTCCCCATCTATTTGCCATGAAGTGATGGGACCAGATGCCATGATCTTAGTTTTCTGAATGTTGAGCTTTAAGCCAACTTTTTCACTCTCCTCTTTCACCTTCATCAAGAGGCTCTTTAGTTCTTCTTCACTTTCTGCCATAAGGGTGGTGTCATCCGCATATCTGAGGTTATTGATATTTCTCCTGGCAATCTTGATTCCAGCTTGTGTTTCTTCCAGCCCAGTGTTTCTCATGATGTACTCTGCATATAAGTTAAATAAGCAGGGTGACAATATACAGCCTTGACATACTCCTTTTTCTATCTGGAACCAGTCTGTTGTTCCATGTCCAGTTCTAACTGTTGCTTCCTGACCTGCATACAGGTTTCTCAAGAGACAGGTCAGATGGTCTGGTATTCCCATCTCTTTCAGAATTTTCCACAGTTTATTGTGATCCACACAGTCAAAGGCTTTGGCATAGTCAATAAAGCAGAAATAGTTTTTCTGTTTTCTCTCTCTGAAGAAAGTAGGGAAAACCACTAGACCATTCAGGTATGACCTAGATCAAATCCCTTATGAGTATACCGTGGAAGTGACAAATAGATTTAAGGGTCTAGACCTGATAGACAGAGTGCCTGATGAACTATGGACAGAGGTTCGTGACATTGTACAGGAGACAGGGATCAAGAAAATCCCCATGGAAAAGAAATGCAAAAAAGCAAAATGGCTGTCTGAGGAGGCCTTACAGATAGCTTGGAAGAGAAGAGAAGCGAAAAGCAAAGGAGAAAAGGAAATACGTTCCCATCTGAATGCAGAGTTCCAAAGAATAGCAAGGAGAGATAAGAAAGCCTTTCTCAGCGATCAGTGCAAAGAAATAGAGGAAAACAACAGATTGGGAAAGACTAGAGATCTCTTCAAGAAAATTAAAGATACCAAAGGAACATTTCATGCAAAGATAGGCTCGATAAAGGACAGAAATGGTATGGACCTAACAGAAGCAGAAGATATTAAGAAGAGGTGGCAAGAATACACAAAAGAACTGTACAAAAAAGATCTTCACGACCCAGATAATCACGATGGTGTGATCACTCACCTAGAGCCAGACATCCTGGAATGTGAAGTCAAGTGGGCCTTAGAAAGCATCACTACGAACAAAGCTAGTGGAGGTGATGGAATTCCAGTTGAGCTATTTCAAATCCTCAAAGGTGATGCTGTGAAAGTGCTGCACTCGATATGCCAGCAAATTTGGAAAACTCAGCAGTGGCCACAGGACTGGAAGAGGTCAGTCTTCGTTCCAATCCCAAAGAAAGGCAATGCCAAAGAATGCTCAAACTACCGCACAATTGCACTCATCTCACATGCTAGTAAAGTAATGCTCAAAATTCTCCAAGCCAGGCTTCAGCAATACGTGAACCATGAACTTCCAGATGTTCAAGCTGGTTTTAGAAAAGGCAGAGGAACCAGAGATCAAATTGTCAATATCTGCTGGATCATCGAAAAAGCAAGAGAGTTCCAGAAAAACGTCTATTTCTGCTTTAAAGCAAACTTACCAACAGCTAATCCAATAAAAATATTGCACAACCTGATGAGCAACCAGGTGAGATGTGTCTGAGTTTCCCTTCCTTGATTTCAGGCATTTTATGGCCCATGTATGCCTTCCCACTACACATCCTTACTCACAACCTGCATTTAGTATAACCTAGTCATCATGATCTGTCTGTGTCTTAGACACATCCTGGGAAGGTGTAAGCTGGAGCTAATGGTATATAGGAGGAAAACATAATTTGTTTTCTGTTCTTTGTCATTTTACAACTCACAGGCACTTGCTGATCCACCATAGACTCCATTCATTTTGCCACTGGTGCTCTCAGACCCCGTTCTCTCTGCATGCTCCATTGTCACTTCATGCTAGCTGCAGGAGATGGAGAGTGAAAGCAAGACTGCCTTTCCCCTCACTCACTGTCCCAAGTGTGGACCCAGACTTCCCCACTGCATAACACACTTGACTTGCATCTAACACATTTGACTGAGGACTGGAGTTACCTAGGTGCATGACAGCAGAGAACTCAACTTGATACTCCTGTCCCTGAAACCCATCCCTGGCCATGCACCATCACTGAAACCTCCTCCTTGACCTGTCATTAAGCCTTGCCTCCATCCAGGATATTAAGTGCCCACTCTTTCATTCATTCAGGTAAGAATCCTCCTTTCCATTTTCTCTCTTACTTACATTCTGCCTCCCTCTGGTACTCCCTATTCTTGATATCCCAGGGAACCCTAAACTCAATTTATAGTGCAATAGCTTCTCCCTCAAGGACCTGCTTTTTTGTGCAGGTTAGTTCAGTTTTTCTTCGTTCTTCAATCTCTCTCCTCCTTTGCAAAAAACCCATTGCAGGCCCATAACCTTCAAAAATTATCTTCACTCCTGAGATATATGGTGTTTTACTCTTAGAAACTGGAAACACAGACAGCATTTTGTTTTGGTCCACTGTGGTCAGGATGGTTGTTAGCTGATGCCCTTTGACTAGGATACCTTTAACAACTCCCTTGCCCACCCCTGAAGTTACCTCCTGGATCTCACACTGTTTCTGAGGCCAAACCTTCTTTCTCTTTTTCTAACTGGCCAGCCTCTGGAGTGATAGGAACTATTGAAGAATGGACTTTGTTCTCCAGAAGAAAGGACTGGGTCTTGGTCACAGTTAGGGAGAGAGTGTGTCTGAGCAAGACTGAAGTAGCCAGAGGCTAGTTTCCATGGAGCAGGACTGAGAGTCAGATATAACCTTGCCCTTAGTGGCACCCTTCTGGCACTAGGTAATAACAGATCCTGGATCCCCTGTCAGGAAACATCCAAGGAGTAGAGACATCTGGCATGTGTGGAGGACATTAGATGCATTAATATGTTATTAGGAGATGATGGGAACAGATATTCAAACCAGGGACTTGGCTCTTATCAGTAAGGCTCTTGGTCCATTGGGAGAGACATTACCTTTTCACTTGAGTTGCACAGCATATGTTCAGATCTGTGAGTCTGGTTTTGGAGTCACAAATGAAGACGCACTGAAGCTGACAGAGGTGACAGCTTCTCACGTATGGAAAACTGAATATAACCACAACTCCATTTTTGAAGAAGGGCTGGAAATTACGTTTTCAATTCTAATGCAAAGCAGGGACTGAGATGAATAGATTCAAATTGAAATTTGCCAGAGTTCACTATTTTCCTTTTTAAGTGACAAAGGAAATAATGGCTGATGAAGTCCCTCTAGGGGATCTGTGAAAGATTCTGCTATTTGAAAAAAAGAGATTTCACATAGAGGCTATTAATTACTACCAGCCATTTGATAAATGGAGCATTAACTGGTTTAACACTATCAAACACCATATTACCCATAATGCTCTGGCTAGCATAGTTGTAAACAGACTTCTGATCACTCAGAGAGGAATATCTGCTTATAACAGGTATAAATTGGCTTGTTTTTGTTTTAATGAATGGTGTGATGAATCTCTGAATATAAAAAAAGAAATACTCTATAAATTATTTTGGAAAATTACCATCAAAGTTGAGTACATCAAGGCTGTATATTGTCACCCTGCTTATTTAACTTTTATGCAGAGTACATCATGTGAAATGACAAGCAGGATGAAGCACAAGCTGGAATCAAGATTGCTGGGAGAAACATCAATAACCTCAGATATGCAGATGACACCACCCTTATGGCAGACAGTGAAGAACTAAAGAGCCTCTTGATGAAAGTGAAAGAAGAGAGTGAAAAAGTTGGCTTAAAGCTCTACATTCAGAAAACTAAGATCATGGCATCCAGTCCCATCACTTCATGGCAAATAGATGGGGAAATAATGGAAACAGTGAGAGACTTAATTTTTTGGGCTCCAAAATCACAGCAGTTGGTGATTACAGCCATGAAATTAAAAGATGCTTACTCCTTGGGAGGAAGGTTATGACCAACCTAGATAGCATATTTAAAAGCAGAGACATTACTTTGCCAACAAAGGTCTATCTAGTCAAAGCTCTGGTTTTTCTAGTAGTCATGTATGGATGTGAGAGTTGGACTATAGAGAAAGCTGAGTGCCAAAGAATTGATGCTTCTGAACTGTGGTGTTGGAGAAGACTCTTGAGAGTGCCTTGGACTGCAAGGAGATCATACTGGTCAATCCTAAAGGAAATCAGTCCTGAATGTTCATTGGAAGGACTAATGCTGAAGCTGAAACTCCAATACTTTGGCCACCTGATGCAAAGAACTGACTCACTAGAAAAGACCCTGATGCTGAGAAAGATTGAAGGCAGGAGAAGGGAACGACAGAGGATGAGATGGTTGGATTGCATCATTCACTCAATGGACATGAGTTTGAGCAAGCTCCAGGAGTTGGTGATGGACAGGGAAATCTGGCGTGCTGCAGTCCATGGGGTTGCAAAGAGTCAGACACAACTGAGAAACTGAATTGAACTGAAAGCTGGTTTTACGTGGGAGTAGGAGAGACCAAATCTTGAGTCCTAGACTCTAAGAAGAATAGAATGTTTTTAAAATTACTATGTTCTAAAATGCAAGTTACTTTTAAATTTTTTTTGTATTTTTGGCATGCTTCATGAAATGTGGGAACATAAAGATTATGTATGTAAAGTGCCTGGCATAGTTGGTGTTCAGCATATTATTGTTTTACCACTAGTGCCACCTAGGAAGCCCAACTTTATGTATTAATATTTGTACTTATATCTTTATAGTACTTAGTCACATGTTAAGTTTTTTCAGAGTTGTAATCAGCTATAATTATTCATATTTCCATGTTGCCACTTAATCTTCATAATAATGACTTTGAATGGTGTTTAATATTTAATTCCAGTGGATTTGTCATTATTTATTATGCTATTTTTTACTTTGTATATAGTTTTATGTTTCTTCAATTATAATGCTGAGTTGGACATATTCATGCATCAGTATTTTTCTAGACTTCACATTATTTTCTTAGGCTAGATTCCCAGAACTGGAATTACTAGGTCAAAAACATTTTGTCAGGTTTTGATCAAAAGTGCCAAAGTACTTTATAAATACATTGTAATAAATTTACTGCCACTAGCAACATAAAGGATATAAACTTTCCTGGAGCTTTGCCTATAATTGGTGTTGTCCTTTGAAAAATTGTTACTTTCATAGGTGAATATCAGTGGTTTTAATCTCTATTTCTTTAGTTACTGATAAATTGCATATTTTTATAAATGTTTACTGGTAGTAGTAGGTCCTTTTATATGATTATTTGGTTGCGTCCTTTACATATTTATTGGGATATTATTAGGGCTTTATAATAATCCATCTTACGGGCTTGTTATATAATAAAATTGTTAATCCTCTGCTTTATTCAACATTTGTCTGTTATTTGCCTTTCTGTTAGTCACCTTTCTGTTACACTGTCTTAGATATATAATATTTTAGATTTTCAGGCAGTCATTTGGTTGATTGATTACTTGTAATTAATCCATGCTTTTATAACTTAGTATGTCATATCATATTAAGGGGTCTCATAAACATTCAGTTTTGTCCTTTCAATTTTTGTAAATATTTTTAGGCAACTAATTCATCCAGAATTTATCTTGCTCCATGATATGACACAAAAATACGAATAATTAACCAGTTATTACAACATTAATTTATTGGTAAAACTTAGTCAGAAGGGGTAGAGTCGAATAGGAAGTAGAAAAGATATAAAGGATTAGGAAGATAAAGCCCAGCCTTGGTAAGGAGCAGAGCTGAAAGAAGTAGGGTTATTCTGGGGGGAAATGAAGGTAGATAACTCCATGCTGAGGAAGGACATTGAAGGTTCACTTAGCCAACTTTGTGAAAGTTCCCACTTACTGAAGTCAAAATAAGAAAGCTTCTCTGTTCTTCATACCTAAGTTGTGCTGTTTTTCTGAAGCTGTAACTGCAACCACAGTGAAAGTCAACATGTTGTTGAGAGGTCCTCCTTCTCTGCTGATTGATAATCTTATATTTAACTCTAGTTGCTGCCTATTCTGTGCTCAGTTGAAGCCATTTATTTTTGCATCAGTACCAGACTGTTTTAATTATTGACGTTTTACTGTATATTCTGGATTTGGAAGGCTTCTTTCACCTCCATATTACTTTTTAATATACCTTGAAATATTTTGCTTGATTATTCTTCCAAATTAATGTTGCAGTAATTTTACCCAGTTTTAAAAAAAGAAAAACCCTATTGGGATTTTTATTGAAATTGCTTTAAAGCAACACTTTAATTGGAAGGAATTGACACCCTTAAAATATTTAGACTTTTCATAGAAGAACATGCTGAGTCTTCCTATTAGTCAGGTTTTACTTTATATCTCTCAGTAAAATACTCTAGGCTCCTACCCCCACCTCTCCCAATCTAGGTCACACATACTTGTCATTAAGATTCCATCTTCATATTTTATATTTTTTGTTCTACTGAGAATGGGTTTTTTTCCCCCTCATGAAATGTTCTATATCCTTTTGTCTAGCAGTTTTATTGATTCTTAAAAATTGATTCAAACACTTTTTCAATGAATTTCTTAAAATAGTAATAATTTTCCTATTTCTTTTCTAATATATATACTCTTTTCCTATTTCCATTTTATTAGTGGTCAGAACCTCACTGTGGCTATATTTGTTTTGTGCTTTATTTTACTAGTGTTGTCTCTAGTGGTATCTGTTCTAAGAGTAGTGTTCACTGGTTTAAAGCAAATGTTTATAGTGGCTTCTCTGGTGGTCCAGTGGTTAGGACTCTGTGCTTCCACTGCAGGGGGCACAGGTTTAATCTCTGGTTGGGGAATTCCCACATGTTGTGAGGTGCAGCCAAATAAAACAACTAAGCAGAAAAAAAAAATCAAATTTGCAAACTTAAGAAAAACCAAAACCCAAAAGTTTATGTGTTGAATGAGACTGCTTCTGTTTACATTATTAGGAGACATTTTATAAATGGCAGGTATTGAATTTTACCCACTATCCTTTTATCTTTTTATTAATAAGGTTGTCTCATTTTTCTTACCTGGTTTATTGGTGAAATTATTATAAGTTCTAGTACTGATCTGTCCATGCTTTCCAGAAATGATCCATATTTGATTATAATGGTCAAGTCTTTAAAGTAGTTATTGAATTTTATTTACCATTATAATTGAGATTTCTATGGGTTTTTAAAAAAATATTTATTTATAGTTGCACTGGGTCTTTGTTGCTGCACTCAGGCTTTAGTTGCAGTGATCCAAGCTCCTCTTCATTGTGATGCACAGGCTTCTTACTACAGTGGCTTCTCTGGCTGAAGAGCACAGGCTCCAGGGCACACTGGCTTCAGAAGTTGAGGCACATGGGCTCAGGAGTTGTGGCTTGCAGGCTCTAGTGCACAGGCTTAGTAGTTGTGGTGCACCAGCTTTAGTTGCTCTGAGGCATGTGGAATCTTCCTGGACAACGGCTCGAACCACTGTCCTTTGCACTGGCAGGTGGATTCTTACCAATTCTACCACCAGAGAAGTCCCAAAATTTTTATATGTCTATAAATAATAATAATCTGTAAATTTTTATTCTGTATACTTTGGGTTTTGCGTCACTTAAAAATTTCCTTGGAATTGTGTTCAGTTCAGTTGCTCAGTTGTGTCCGACTCTTTGCGTCCCCATGGACTGTAGCATGCCAGGCTTCCTTGTCCATCACCAACTTCTAGAGCTTACTCAAACTCATGTCCACTGAGTCGGTGATGCCATCCAACCATCTTGTCCTCTGTTGTCCCCTTCTCCTCCTGCCTTCAATCTTTCCCAGCATCAGGGTCTTTTCAAATGAGTCAGTTCTTTGCATCGGGTGACCAAAGTATTGGAGTTTCAGCTTCAGCATCAGTCCTTCCAATGAATATTCAGGACTGATTTCCTTTAGGATTGACTGGTTGGATCTCCTTGCTGTCCAAGGGACTCTCAAGAGTCTTCTCCAACACCACAGTTCAAAAGTATCTATTCTTCAGTGCTCAGCTTTCTCTACAGTCTAACTCTCACATCCATACATGACTACTGGAAAAACAATAGCTTTGACTAGACGGACCTTTGTTGGCAAAATAATGTCTCTGCTTTTTAATATGCTGTCTAGGTTGGTCATAACTTTTCTTCCAAGTAGCAAATGTCTTTTAATTTCATGGCTGAAGTCACCATCTGCAGTGATTTTGGAGCCCCCAAAAATGAAGTCTCTGTTTCCATTGTTTCCCTATCTATTTGCCATGAAGTGATGGGACCAGATGCCATGATCTTAGTTTACTGAATGTTGAGTTTTAAGCCAGCTGTTTCACTCTCTTATTTCACTTTTATCAGGAGCCTCTTTAGTTCCTCTTTGCTTTCTGCCATTAGGCTGGTGTCATCTGCATATCTGAGGTTATTGATGTTTCTCTCAGCAAACTTGATTCCAGCTTGTGCTTTTCCCAGTCCAGCATTTCTCATGATGTACTCTGCATATAAGCTAAATAAGCAGGGTGACAATATACAGCCTTGACGTACTCCTTTCCTGATTTGGAACTAGTCTATTGTTCCATGTCCAGGTCTAACTGTTGCTTCTTGACCTGCATACAGATTTCTCAGGAGGCAGGTCAGGTGGTCTGGTATCCCCATCTCTTTAAGAATTTTCCATTTCAAATCCTAAAAGATGATGCTGTGAAAGTGCTGTAATATGCCAGCAAATTTGGAAATTTGGAAAACTCAGCAGTGGCCACGGAACTGGAAAAGATCAGTTTTCATTCCAATCCCAAAGAAAGGCAATGCCAAAGAATGCTCAGACTACTGCACAATTGCACTCATCTCACACGCTAGCAAAGTAATGCTCAAAATTCTCTAAGCCAGGCTTCAACAGTACGTGAACCGTGAACTTCCAGATGTTCAAGCTGGATTTTGAGAAATCAGAAGATCCAGAGATCAAATTGTCAACATCCATTGGGTCATCGAAAAAGCAAGAGAGTTACAGAAAAACATCTACTTCTGCTTTACTGACTATGCCAAAGCCTTGTCTAACTCAATGAAACTATAAGCTATGCTGTGTAGGGCCACCCAAGACAGATGGGTCATGGTGGAGAGTTTTGACAAAACATGGTCCACTGGAGAAGGGAATGGCAAACCACTTCAGCATTCTTGCCTTGAGAACCCCATGAACAGTATGGAATTGTGTAGGTTTTAATATTATTTTATATTCATCAAATTTTTTAAAGTTTTTAAAAAGTCACCTGAAAGAGAAGCTCATGCCAGAAATTTTTGATGGGATAGTTATTAAAACCTTTTTATCTTTATTTATTACTCTATTTTTTTGGTGACTTCTCTGGTGGCTCAGACGGTAAAGTGTCTGCCTACAATGCAGGAGACCTGGGTTCAATCCCTGGGTTGGGAAGATCCCCTGGAGAAGGAAATAGCAACCCACCTGAGTACTCTTGCCTGGAAAATCCCATGGATGGAGGAGCCTGGTAGGTTATAGTCCATGGGGTCGCAAAGAGTCAGACAAGACTGAGCGGCTTCACTTTCTTTATTTCTTCATTATTCTATTTGAGTTTTATCTCACATCAATTTCAGTGATTTTTTTTTTCAGAATGTTATCAATGTCATTGATGTTATCAAATATAACAGTATTCTCTCATTCTTACAACCTATAAATCTGTTGCTAATAGTTCCTTTCATTAAAAAAAAAACTTATTGATCTTTCTCCCTCAACTCATGTCATAGATTTTGTCCATAGCTTTTTAAAATACCCAGATACTGGTTTTATTTAGTAATTCTTGTGTCGAAAGACAAAAGCTACACACACACACAAATTATTAAGAAACAGACAGTACAATTATTATGAAATTACTAATCTGATCCCCATTTAGATTATCATTTTCTTGCAATCTAGAAAACAAAAGATTTCCTCTTTATCCTTGGAATTTATATTCCCCCTGGTTATACCTAGGTCAGTTCTTTCAACAATAAGCTTGCTTTCAGCAGTCAGTCAGCAGTCAATTCTTTTCAATTTGAAGAATCCAGTCTTCCTTGGGAAAATGTTTTCCTTTTCTTCAAGACTTATGTCTTCTACTTAAAATTTAGCTTTTATTTTCCCAAGTTTTACATACACATTATTAAAAAAGTCAAGTGATCCCACAAGACTTGCTATGAGGAACATACCTCCCTCTACCAGCCAGTCCCCCTTACTGCAATTTTCTGTTCTCCAGAGACATACACCTTCAATCTTATTTTTAATCTCCCCCTTTTTCAATAACATGCTTATTTTATTGCATCTTGAGTTTTAGTTGTTGGTGTCATCTGTAGCACTTTGGAAGATGTTTTATTACTTGCCCTTCTCATTTTTAACACATAGATACACACACACACATGCATGCCTGGTCCCCATTCTCCCTGTTTGGTCCTCCCTATTTGGTCCTCCCTATTTGGTCCTCTAATTTCCCTTGTATTTTCTCTTTGTCCTTTTTCTCTGTATTTTAGGAGATATGTTTAACTTTATTTTTCATCTGTTTCTTTACTGTGGGGTTCTAGTATTGCTAAAAGTATGTGTTCACATTTCCTTCTTTAACCAGAAATCTGATTATTGCTAGTTTTCTGTCCTTAACTTATGACATAAAAGAATCAGATCTATTGCATCCATATTCCTTGCTGCTTATATTTTTTGCTTTCCATTATACAAAAATGTCATGAGCCACTCTTTTAAATTATTTCCTCTTTCTTTTTTAAGTGCCTTTCTTGTTCTTCACTGCCTTCATTCAATTTCTTTTTTAAAAATAGAGTGATTCAAAACATTTTACAATAATTCTTCTGTATTTTTCAGTTGCTCCATTTGCTCATGTTTTATTGAATACATAAATGTGTGTATTCAAGAAGCATGACATATAATTTCCCAAATTTCTGCTATTTCAGTGGAAGCTATTGGCCTCAAATTTTTCAGCTTGGTTCTCCTCTTTCAAGTTGTTGGTCTCTTTGCTTATCCCATAATTTTTTAATCTTCTGACTTTATGGGTGAAAGTTTTTAATAAGTGGAAAGCCTCGTATTTTGAGGTCAATCAGAATTGACAGCTGGTGCGGATTTCATCAAGCAGTATGGTATATGAACTGCGTGTGTGCGTCTGTGTGTGTGAAATGAACTGTGATTCCATTTTCCCTTGTGGGCTTCGCTGCAGAGCAAACTATTTCATCTCTTCATTCTCTTCTTCAGAATTTTTGGAGGATTTCTCAGATTTGTTCTCTACTTCATTAATCAAAAGGCAGTTACTATTTGGCTACTGCAATTTTATTTCGGAGTAGTCTTTTTTGATTCAGTAAAAGCCATGTCCAATGGTATCTTACTGAAAACATGAAGCAGTTGTTTTTCCTGACATTGGTGTGGTTTTGGAACAAATCTGTTTCAGAGAAAGAATTTTACTCTAATGGTGCAGGAATTAGCTCTTGTGTTGGATATTTTCACAGACTTCACTTGATTGTATTCTTTATCTGTTACTTTATTCGTGAGAGATGTCAACTGGGTAGTGGTGAAGAGTCAGGTAGTGAGAACTGCCATGAATTCCTCTGTGTTCTGCCAGAAAACTGTGCATTCCATCCCTCAGGTCGACCACTGCAGTTCCTGTCTTATAGAAAGAATTGTGTGCCCACCTCCAAATTCTTCCAGTCCTCCAAGTCAGTGTTGTCCAGTAGAAATTTCTGAGATGATACTATATCCTCATGGTACTCTGTGTACTCCGTCCACTAGAGTAGCCATTTGTCACATGTGGCTATTAGGCACTTGAAGAGTGGTTAATGTGACTGAGCACCTGAGTTAATGTGACTGAGGACCTGAATTTTAAATTTCATTTAATTTCAGTTTGAATTTGAACAGACACATGTAGCTGGTGGCCACCATATTGAACAGCAGAATTCTTGGCACTTCAAAGCATTCAGATTGAGGAGAGGAGAAAATATCCCTTGCTAAAGTAAAATCTAGAGGAGAAGGAAAGTGTCAGCCAGCAACTCTTGATCTTCTAAGACCCTTGGTCCACAGAAGCAGAAGGAATCTTCAGGTGAGACTAGGTGGTCTTTTGGTTTGAGACAAATACAGATTCCATCAAAGAACAGTCAAACTTTTAGCATAGGAAAAAAAGTACAGATGCTTGGATACAGAGACCCAAATGTTCATCAGAGTTGGAGAAAATAGATACATGAGACTCAAAGCTACTTATGATGGGTCAATTCTTAATTCTTAACCCATTATTTCATAAATTCTCACCAGTACTCACATACTGTTGTTTCTTGCTTCTCATGTGGTTACACCAAAGTTTCCTTTCATAAGGTTTAATGGGTAGTTTGAGTGTCTGGGAGAGAGATTTCCTAGTATTTTCACTACTTAGCCGTATTCTCAGAATCCTCCTGATTTTATTTTCAAATTTGGAAAAAGTACTCAGTGATCAGCCAGGTAGATAAATTGATTAGTTTGATTACTTGGGAAGTGGGAGCTTGTAAAAGGCATTTGTCTGAGCTCTCCAAATAATCACAACAGCACCTTGCCAGCAGACACTCATTTTAATGTTAAATTTGGGAGAGAGAATAGAAAAGGTGGGGTGTAGGTGTTATTTGCTATCACTTCAAACACGGTCACTACTGTCCTCTCCTGCCAGGGTGCCCTCCATCCATTCAGAGTCCTCAGTCTCTAGTCATTTTACCCTGGAACTCGTTTCAACAAAACAATTTCCCACCCTCTTCACCCTAATCAGATTCCTTTTAAGTAAGAAAGATGAGGGTCCTGATTACATTGTCACAATTCCGTCCACTTGGCACCGTGGCCAGGTTTCAAACAGCCTCTAGACTTCCCCTCATTGAACCCTGTGAGACTGCTAGCACCCCAAGATGGCCTTATTTGCTTTCTGCTTTAAGCAGAAAAATTGGATTTAGAAAGCTTTTCCTAATCTGGATCTCTGCAATATATAATAAACTTCTTACATCTGTCACCATCAGCATTCTCCTTGCTGTCTTTACTTTTATGTTTCAAAGAGGAAAGACAGGGGTGCCCTTTCTTTCTCTTCCTTATTCAAGCTCTGTCTTGGGACAGCTAGCCCTGAAGATTAGTGACATATTCCTGGCCGGGTTGATGGGGAACCGGAACAAATTTAGGATTGCCCTCTATACCAGCCACATTCTGCGCTTATTAACTTTAAGGAGCAAATTCTTAATCTGGAAGCCTCTAAGGGTTTTGAAACTTTTCAGATAGTAAAATAGAAGTTAAGCCCAAAGCTCTCTGAACATCCTCTCTGTTGATAACGTTGATTATGTCCTCGAGATAATGTGTTCAAAGTAGAGACTGAAGCCCACTTATGCCAAAATCATCTCCTATACTAGTTAAAACACAGACTCCCAGACCCATACCAGTCCCAGCTGAATCAGAATCTCCAAAGTCAGTGTACATGTGCATTTTAACACATCCCAGGTGATTTCTATGTTTTGTGAGAGCCAGGGTGAAAGTGATATTACCGAATAGTTCATTCAGTGGTCACTCTCAGAGCAGGGGGAATCAGACTGCAATCTTCTCCTCAACAGAGATGTGATCCACTGGAGAGTCAGGTGTTTTGAAACACAGGAACGAAGGAGGCACAGATTTAAGTCTTGTGACATTATTTGCCTACTGTGGGCTAATAAGGAATAAACCTAGCCTCCCTGGCTTGGTTTCCTTGTTCACAAAGATAGTAATGCTTGCTTCACAGGCTTGATTATAAGTCACCTGGCACATAGTGAGACATTGCTAAACATTCTCTACTATGATTTTCTCAGTGGATGCTATGTTTTTAAAAGACTTTTGTTTGAAAAAACTTTGCTTTATGAAGCAATAATTTATTCATTAAAGACATGTACACCTGCTAATTAAGGGTTCCAGTGAGCTTGAGTTCTCCCATTGATGTCATTCCTGCCAGTTGCAAAGGAGCTTGGTGTCTCAGCCTAACATTATCCTTTGGCTTTTTGAAATGTTCAAGTACTCTTATATCCCTGTGACTTGTCGCTTCCTACCAGTACCTAAAACTCTGGTTGGCAGCTGCAAAACTTCGGCCCATGTTTAGCTCACGGAGCCCAACTGTCTCCCATGTCCCATAATTGGGAGGACAATTCAAGAGGATTTAATTCAAGACCCCATGGTTCCAACAACAGGCTCATTCTCTGTTAGGGCTGTCAAGTGAGCATTACTCATCCTTCTTCCCCGAAGCACTTTCTGGTGATTTGGAGGCTTATTTTTCCATTCAGAAATGTCTTTCCTCATCCTTAACAGATTGGAGTTGGAGTTGGATCTGTCTGTGGGGATGGAGCATCTGGGAACCTGGCCCCTACTGTACAAAGTCTGGACTATGGGGGATCATGTCTCGTATAGTCTAGGCTTCCTTATAGGTGCCTGAGCAAGTGTGGGCGGGCTGATAGGTAAGGTCTGCACTTCATAGCCATCTTTAACTACAACATCTCTGCACAGAATCCATTTCATATTTTAATACCCATGTGTAAATTCATTTGAGAAAAGAGTGTCATTGTAAACACTGAACAACAGTACTTGAAAATAAGTGGTGAAGTCCAACATACTAAAGCTCAAATTATGGCTGAGCAAACCAAAGCTCCATCAGGGAGATTAAATACCTAAAATAAGGACTGATAGTTGGATTAAATCAATTTCTACAGACATGTAGCAAGTGCTTAGCGTGTGGCTAGATAAGAATGGGGGGGGCCTTACACCCCCCCCCCGAATTTAGTACCCTTGATGAGGGACCAAGAAATGTGGTGTCTGACCTCAAAAACTGTAATATCTAGTAATGGAGAACAAGAGAGGCAGATAATTAACTACACTGCATGCAAATATGCTAAAATAAAAATGTTATGGGAATCCATTTGATAAAAATGATGGTAGGTAGCATTGTGTGCTAACTTTAGATTAGGCACTGTGCTTGATTATGTCTGTCTGTCCGTCTATCTTTGTGAAATAGGCATCATTTCCCTTATTTTCCCGAGAAGGAAGCTGAGATTTAGAAAGGTGTATCTTACTTAAGTTCACATAATTAGTAGGTGGCAGAAGCTAGGTTCCCACAGAGGTGGTCTGACTCCAGAGCTCACATCCTTATGCACTAGAGAAATCTAAAAACATCTCAACAGGAGGTAGTTTTTGAACTGGGCCCAAAACGATAAGGATTTTCTTTTAATAGGTGATGGGAGAGGACTGTGAAGGGGAAAACATTCCAGGAAGAGTGCCCAGTACAGACACAATCTTGGAAGCCTGTTAAAATGGTGAAAATGCAATGTGAGGCTACATTGTGAAAATCCTATGTAATTTCTCTGTAACCACTAGGCAATGATTGGATGGTAGGTGGCATGGCATGTTGTTTAAGAGGGTTGAGCCAGTATCGCCACTTCTCAGCTATATGACACCAGGCATGTTACTGAATCTCTCTGTGCCTCATTAGTCTCACATCTAAAATGGGAACATAACCACCTCACAGTGATATCATGATGATTAATGGGGTAATGTACATGGGTGTTTAGCATAGTGTCTTTCACATGGTATGGATTCAATAAATGGTAGCTAATTATTTTTATTGACTCCCAACCTTATGGCTAATAAGACAAGCTAATATTTTTGAGCACGTATGTGTGTCAGGCATTGCAGCGAACAGTGCATGTGCATTATTTAATCTTTACAACAGCTCTGTGAGGTAGTACTCTTATCTTTCCACTTTAGAAAAGATGAAACCAAACTTTTCAGTGCTGATTTGAATGTCTGATTCCAGAGCTCTTAACTACTGTTTCACTGTCTCCCTTAACGCTACACTTCTTGACACTTTCATCAAGATTTGATGTATGTAGGAGGTTGATACCATGGTTCATTTGTGACAGAGATATTTGGAATAAGTGGGCTTTATAACAACCTCTTCAAATGATATAAAGGAAATGATAGCTAAATCCTTGGCTTTTATACTTCTTCAAGAGCCTATAATGTCTTGATTAAGGTCTCTGGTTTTACTTTATATATATATTTTTTACAAGCCATTCCATGAACATATTTATTTTTTCCACCTCTTTGTATAGGGCTGTATAAACAAACTACTCCAGTATTTAGTGATTTAAAACCACAATTATTTATTTAGCCCATGGTTCTGTGGGTTGGCAAACTGAGCCAGGCTTAGCTAGGTGATTCTTTTCTTTTGGCCTTGGCTGGACTCACTCTTAAGTTTGATTCAGCAGCTGGATCTTCTGGGGCTAGTTGGTCTGATACATTATTCAGCTGAGAGGACTCAGTTCCACTCCTTCATTCTCTTATTTCCTAGGATTCTAGCCTGGGCTTATTCTTATGTGGGTATAAGTGTTTCAAGAACTATAAGAAAGAGGAAAACTCTAACGTGCAAGCTCTTTTTGAAGTCTTTGCACTTTTCTTGTTTGCTGTTTGTCTCAGGGGCCAAAGCATATCACATGGCCAAGTCCAGAGTGACTGTGGGTAGGTGAAAAATTTTGAGTGCTTTAATGCAACAATGTACCATCCATGCTTTGCAAGTCTAGTCACATGTCTTGGAAAGACCCTTGAGAAGAGCATCACCTGTCAAGGGAGACTAGATATCCAGCTTACTTGGGAGCAGTTATGACATCCTCTTGGTGTGATTGTGGTACCAGAAGGTGACGTGACACATCAGGGACCACTCACTCCAAAGCTGCCCCCTTCACATCCACTATACATAGCCCTTGAATCTGAAGGAGGTGCTCTGAAGGAGGCACTTCTAGCAGCTGGTGAGGGCTGAGTTATGGAATAACTGATTTATTTTTATCTTCTACCTTTACTGTGCCTCCAGGCTGGCATGGCCTGGAGAAATAGCTGTTACATCCATTAGAATTTATGCAGCCCTTAAAATAACTTGGCAAAGGCATCTGCAGCTCTCTCTAATCACTATCATTCCTAAGGGCCACTAAGTTGGTCTTGCTTATCCTTGGGATCAGATCATGCTGATATCATCACACAAACTCTCTGGGGTAATAAGCTTTAGGCTTGAACATTTAATTTAGTTACCATATCAATGGCTTTTATAGTTTAATTTTTGCTCAACTTTCATGAAGAAAGAAAATGCTGTAAGGTATCTGCAAGTGAAAGTGTTAGTTGCTCAGTCATGTCCAACTCTCTGCACCCCATGGACTGTAGCCCACCAGGCTCCTCTGTCTATGGAATTCTCCAGGCAAGAATACTGGAGTGGGTAGCCTTTCCCTTCTCCAGGGGTTCTTCCTGACCCAGGGATTGAACCCAAGTCTCTGGCATTGTAGGCGAATTCTTTACCATCTGAGCCACGAGAGGTATCTGGTATCAAGTTGGGTGCTCATAATGTTACAATCTATTACTCAAAGCTGGTCATCCTGGGCAGCTACAATAAAGAGTCTGATGAAAATAATTTTTAAGTGCTTTTTTCCCTCCTGTTAATTTTAACAAGAAAGATGGTATAATAGTAAAATCCACCCAAATAAGGAAAATTCTTTGTCTCATTGTAAATATCTTAAGAAACAGTGTGCTAATACTTTCAAACCTTGAAACTTGAGGCTCAGAGAATAAGATTCCAAGGGAATGAGATGATTATTCTCATCAGGGCTCAGACTGCTGAGCACTGCTGTTGCTGTGTGTAATTGAGTTCTGGATTTAGCCTCCTGTGACTTCAGATGTGTTTCCACTGGCTTTGTGTGGAGAGGCCTCTTTGGTGTATGTGGTTTTCTTATAGGGTTGACAATAATAGTTTACACAAATACTTTTCATTGAGGGTTTGAGGATGCCAGGATTCAGTTCTGCAGGGACATTTGGTGGACATTGGACCCTCAGCTTAGTTCAGTCCAATCAGCACTTGTGGAGCTCTTTCTATGCCAGAGCCTGGCTGCAATTACACATGGCTTTGACCCCCGGGGAACTTAGAATCTGGTGATGTTGAGTGAAAGAGGCAGGCCTCTTTCACTAGGGCAAAAGAATATCCTAAGATAAAGATACAAGAAGAAGTACCTGCAAGAGAGGGATTGATATTTGTGGGGCAAAGTGCAGGAGATTAGAGAGGTGATGCTTAAGGGATGTTTTGGAAGATGAACATTGAAAGACATTCCACCTGCCTTGTTGAAACAGAACTGAATGGACCACAGCATCTGGAGGGTGGGCTAGATGGTTTGTAAAATTACCTAAAGCTGCTTGGGAAAATATTTAACCTATCTAAATATGCTAAACAAAATGAATATGTTTTAGTTTTTAAAAAGAAAGACGAGCATATAGGTGGGTAGGGAAATTCTCTAAGGTTAAGAATGAAATAGGAGCAGATGTCCAAAGAGGTAAGTGAGGGCTGATGGTGCTGCCTATTTTATCACCAATTACCAATCAATTCCAGGTGACCTGGGTCTCTGGCTGCTAGTAGCTGTGCTAATGTTAGGGACAAGAAGGCCTGTAACCCTAAGTGAAGCTGGGACCAATAAAAAGCAGCATTCTCAGTTCAGTTCAGTTCAGTCGCTCAGTTGTGTCAGACTCTTTGCGACCCCATGAATCGCAGCACGCCAGGCCTCCTTGTTCATCACCAACTCCCGGAGTTTACCCAAACCCATGTCCATCGAGTTGGTGATGCCATCCAACCATCTCATCCTCTGTTGCCCCCTTCTCCTCTTGCCCCCAATCCTTCCCAGCATTAGGGTCTTTTCCAATGAGTCAACTCCTCGCATGAGGTAGCCAAAGTATTAGAGCTTCATCTTCAACATCAGTCCTTCCAATGAACACCCAGGACTGATCTCCTTTAGGATGGACTGGTTGGATCTCCTTGCAGTCCAAGGGACTCTCAAGAGTCTTCTCCAACACCACAGTTCAAAAGCATCAATTCTTTGGTGCTCAGCCTTCTTCATCGTCCAACTCTCACATCCATACATGACCACTGGAAAAACCATAGCCTTGACTAGATGGACCTTTGTTGGCAAAGTAATGTCTCTGCTTTTAAATATGCTATCTAGGTTGGTCATAACCTTCCTTCCAAGGAGTAAGCGTCTTTTAATTTCATGGCTGCAATCACCATAAGCAGTGATTTTGGAGCCCCCAAAAATAGTCTGACACTTTTTCCACTCTTTCCCCATCTATTTCCCATGAAGTGACGGGACCAGATGCCATGATCTTAATTTTCAGAACGTTGAGCTTCAAGCCAACTTCTTCACTCTCCTCTTTCACTTTCATCAAGAGGCTCTTTAGTTCTTCTTCACTTTCTGCCATAAGGGTGGTGTCATCTGCATATTTGAGGTTATTGATATTTCTCCTGGCAATCTTGATTCCAGCTTGTGTTTCTTCCAGCCCAGCGTTTCTCAGAAAAAAGGTGAATTAGAAGAATAGGAGGCAGGCAGCAAGGCAGAACTTTGACTGATTCAGACTGGCTATTGTTGGATAGAGAACGTGGCAATGCACCAATTCTTATGTGAATTTGGAGCCAAAATTCACAGTATTTGCATGGTCTGAATAACCACAAAAAGCTGAGGATTTTAATTTAAAACTGATATAACAGGCAGGAACACAAATCTCTGGAGGAATTCACATTTAGTACCTGCTGTAAAGAATTCCCAGAGCCTGAGTCCCAAAGAAGGCGAACTCCTACGGCGGAGCCTGGTGGGCTGCCGTCTATGGGGTCCCACAGAGTCGGACGCGACTGAAGCGACTTAGCAGCAGCAGCAGCAAGCAGAAATCACAAAGCATAAGGCAACAAAGTATCATGAGTGAGAGTCAACAAAGATAGCCAGTAACAGCCATGATCTCACATATTTAACACGTTGCATATGTTAAAGAAACAAAAGAGGAAAAGGAAATTATGAGTGAGGAGCAAAAGACTGTCAAAAGTGACCTGACATGAGATCTTTGAAAAAGTTCTGAATGGAATGTCTGGAAATTTTTTAAAAATTATAACTGAAATATAAAATTAAATAAATGTAGTGAAATAGTAGCTCTAAACTTAAAAACGTAGAAATTCATCAATAGGAGAAGGGACAAATAAACCACAGTATATTCATACCATGAAATATTACAGTGCAGGGGAAGTAACAAACTACTGCTAATGCAACAACATGGATAAACATCATGGTCTTACACTGAAACAAAAGAAACCAGATTCAGAGTATACATGCTACATGATTTCATGTATTCATGCATGCTAAGTTGCTTCAGTCATGTCTGACTCTGTGCAGCCCTATGGACTGTAGCCTGCCAGACTCCTCTGTCCATGGGATTCTCCTGGCAAGAATACTGGAGTGGATTGCCATGCCCTTCTCCAGGGGATCTTCCTGAACCAGGGATCGAACCTACGTCTCTTACATGTGATTTCATGTTAGAGGAAGTTCAAAACCAGACAAAGCTAATTGTGGTCAGAATAGTGGCTGACTCAGTGGGAGGGTATTGATTGAGAAGGAGCATGAAGGAGCAAGATGGGTGCCGAGAATGGTCTGTGTCTGGATATGGGTGGTGGGTATACAAGTGTGTATACCTGTCAAAGGTCATCAGGCTGTACATGTAAGATGTATGTTTTCACTGTGAATGGAGTTATATCTTACAAAAAGAATAAAAACCCCAGTGGCCCTATCTTCCCCACCCAAGACCAGATTAGACACAGTAAAGAGAAAAGCAGTGCACTGGAACTTATGAAAAATATACAGAATTTGCCACAGAAAGGCAAAAACTCAAAAATAAGAGACACTAAGAAATATAGAGACTAGAGGGAGGTCTATGCAGAGCTCTGGAAGATACAATGGGTGAATGGTTTCTAAGAAAGACACAAATCCTTTGATCCAGAATGTCTGATGAGCTCCAGGCAGGATAGATAGGAGAAATCCACACCTAAACACATCATTGTAAAACTGTGGGCCAAAGACAAAGAGGAGATACTAAGAGCAGCCAGTATGAAAATACAGATTGTCTACAAAGAACTGTGGACTGGACTGATCAAGTCAGTGGTGTTGCAAGGCAGTGGATAAAGGGATGCACCATCAGTGTCTTGTAAAGAAAGTCATTCTTAGATGCAATCTGAGGTTCCCCAGCTCCTTCTGAGGGGAAGACTCAGTGGATGATGGAGAGAGAGTCTGGGGTTTAGATGCCAAAACCTGGGAACAGAAGCCCATGTTCACTGGGGCCAGAAGCCTGGGGTCAGGTTTCTTTTTTTTTTCTTTTCCTTCTTCCTCCTCCTCTTGGTCTTTTTTTTTTTTTCTTTCTCATTTGTGTTATGGAAATTTCCTGCCACAGATCTGCAGTGCTTTTGTAATAAATATAGTATCATGTAATTTCTAGAAAAAAAGAAGTAATTCTCAATCTAGAATTGTGGCAGGAGGGAATGAGGGCAAAAGAGTAACTTTTAAAAATCAGGAGAGCAAACCAAAACTGAAAAAGATTTTAGTACCAATAGACACTTATTTAGGGATTTTCTAAATGATGTACTCTTGATAGAAGAAAAATGAATACAGAAGGACCATCTGAGATGCAGAAAGGAATGAGGAGCAAAGGGAATGTTAACTATCAAATGTTCAGTTCAGTTCAGTTGCTCAGTCAAGTCTGACTTTTTGCCGCCCCATGGACTGTAGCATGCCAGGCTTCCCTGTCCATCATTAAATGTTAACTATGTATATTTTGTATATATACAGAAGAGGAACTATTTGATAGCATCTTTATATATATACACACACATATATATGCACACTATATATATATAGTACACAATTCTCCATCCCCTCTTCACTTCTATCTCTCGTTCTCTGTATATATAAAAGGAAGAGCTAGAGTCTTGTTCAGGGTAAAAGTTGTTCAGTCTCTAAGTCATGTCCGACTCTTTGCCATCCCATGGACTACAGCATGCCGGGCTCCTCTGTTCTCCACTGTCTCCCAGAGTTTGCTCAAATTCATGTCCATTGTTTCAGTGATGCTATCTATTCCATCCTCTGCTGCCCCTTTCTCCTTCTGCTTTCAAGCTTTCCCAGCATCAGCGTCTTTTCCAATGAGTCAGCTCTTTGCATCAGGTGGCCAAAATATTGGAGCTTCAGCATCAGTCCTTCCAATGAGTATTCAGGGTTGGTTTCCTTTAGGATTCACTGGTTTGATATCCTTGCAATCCAAGGGACACTCAAGAATCTTCTCTAGCACCACAGTTCTAAAGCATCAGTTTTTTGGTGCTCAGCCTTCTTTATGGGTAGATTTATCCCCCAAACAGAGCATAACAGCCAAAGTTAGTTAAACTGAGTCTGAATCACCCTTCCATTAATTCTACTTATTTCAAGGTCATTGCATATCATGAGTTGGGAGTTTTGTTCGATGGTGTGGAGTTACTAGAATTGTCACTGAACCATTGACTTTGTTAGATAAATCTATCCTGCTGTTTCTGACTATTGTCTATGTTCCCCTCCATGATACTGGTTAAAAATAGCAACCCCCTAATAAGATAAAAACATATTTTATTCTTATAATGCAAGCAAAGCCTAGAGATTAATTAAAAGCAGATTTTATTCATTTACATAATGAGGAAATTATTTGCAACATCAGCCCTAATAAAGTTGGATTTGTTTGACAAATGTGATAATTTGTTTTGGGCTAAATATGCATCCTTTGTAAATACTTTTGGCTTGGATGGAGGGAGCAAATGATGCTACCATCTGCCCTTTGGTGTGCTAAGTGCTATAAAACATGAAATTGAGAATTCAGTCCCTGATAGGTGAGCACAGCACCCTGTACAGGGAGAGACAGTGGTCACTGTCTGATAGCCTCAGCTGATAATTTACAAATCCATGTTCTTGGCATTCTGCTATCACTCGTGCAGTGACAGACTGCTGGTTTAAAACCTTGACCTCGATTTTCTAGTTCTTTCACAACCCCACCGAGCCCTTCCATCTTAAACATTCCTTTAGTGGCCTTTAATTCCTTAGTGAATATTTCAACCTAAATAAAAATTTCATCTTTTCCACCTTCAAGAGACAGCTCAGCTCTCACCTTCTCTATAAATTCTGCCCTGCACTCCCTGGCAGGATTAGCCACGCCCTCCTCTGCACTCCCTGCTATTCACATCTCTCTATGGCAATTACTTGTTTGTAAGTAGAGAGCTTGGAGATGGCAAACACAGTGAGCTTTTCCTCCCTTGAGCCCCAGCAATCTGGCAGATTGTTACATCAAAACAGAATTATTTCCATTTGAGCAGAAAAGGGGTTTGTGTAAAGCTGGGGCCCATAAAGAGGGTGATGAAGCCTTATGTTTCTTTATGCCTTCAAGAGCAGTTCCACTGACCTCTTGTTCCATCTGCCCTCATTAGGGAGTTAGAGCAAATATTCAAACCCTTCTTTGATAGATAAAACATCTATCTGTTTAAAGTTTAAATGGCTCACACAAGGTCCTGGAGTTCATGCAGAGGGGGAGCCCATGGAGAGGATGGCAGATGGGAAATAATAAGGAATAAGGTTCCTACTCCTCAGAAAAATCACTTTATTAATTTCCTCCCCATTTAAATCCAGCTCCTCCTTCTTGGTCCTTTTCTTCTCAGAATCAGAGAAGCAGCCTTTTGATGGAAGGAAGACACACCGCAGAGATGCTGAATATGCACTGACCCTCACGCGGGGACCATTTTCCTGTAGAAGCACCAATAATCATAATCATAATGCTTGCTTGAACTTGGTACTTTTCTTCTGTTCAGCGTAGTCTGAAATGACCCGCTGGTGCCTTCAGCGTGGCGGTGGGGCTGCGGAACAGAGAAGAAGCTGGGGACAGCGCAGTGTGTTATTGTGGAACAATTCTCTAAGCTCTCAGTCAGGGCTGTGAATGGCTTTGGTGAATAAGCAGGCCTGGGGCAGTTCAATGGGTGGGGTGGTCGGTAGGAAGCTGTGACATTGTTTCTCTAGACGGAGTGGGCCAGAGACTTCTCAGGGGCTGTGTTCAAGACGCTAGACAGAAAGGCCCCTAAGAAGACCTCACCAGGCTTAAGCACACAAAACCCAGCTCTTCAGAGGCCCCAGGAGTGGCAGGCAATCTGGTTTCCCAGAGGACAGGAAGCATGACAAAAATGAATAACTCTTTGCCTTCTTTCTCCATAAACAATGTCACACACAAATAGGATTCTTAGCCATTCGCTTTTGTAGGTGTAAATGTAACCCTTTTCTGAGGCTATCTCTGTCATGGAATAATACAGCATTTCTCCTCTGCAAAAAAAAAAAAAAGGAAAAATTGTGAGAATTTAGGAGTCTTGAAGGGAGCTCTCCTTCAGTATATTTTTTCTGGCAGCCAATAGGATAGATTCCCATAGCAGAGAATCTCCCTGACCTCAGTTCAATTCAGTTCAGTTCAGTTCAGTCGCTCAGTGGAGTCCGACTCTTTGCGACCCCATGGACTGCAGCACACCAGGCCTCCCTGTCCATCACCAACTCTGAGTTTGCTCAAACTCATGTCCATTGAGTCAGTGATGCTATCCAACCATCTCATCCTCTATTGGCACTATTTTCTTTTTTCCCCAAGTTTATGGAACTATAATTGACATTGTGTAAGTTTAAGATGTATAATGTGTTGATTTGATACACTTATATATCTAATTAGGTGCTATTTTCCATTTGTGGCCTTTCATCTTTCAGCTACACATAAGAGTTATGTTATAACTGCAAAGCAGAACCCAGGCGATGGGGGAATAGGCTTCAGGAGGGTATCATCCTTAGGGGTCCTGACCTCCACTGTATATAAAATATCAGTGTTCTCCACCACGCCTGTTTGGACTGATCAGGAGTGGGGCCTTTCTGAAGCTCCCATGGCGAGACAAGTGCAGACACTTTTGGACTGTCTTCCCCATCAGGAGTCCCAAACCATCCCCATGACCATGGGGGCAGGTAAGCACACTCCATGGATCAGACAATATTAAGCTGATGGAAGATGAGACCATCACATCTGCCCACGAGCTCTGCCTCCATGCTCCCTCTAGCTCAGTGGACAGGTATGCAGGCTTCCACCCTAATTGGGAGCAGGCAGCAGACTCCCGAGGGAGCTGTCTACCCCGAATTGGTGTTCAGGCCCTTGGCTAGCTACCCAGCCCTGCCTGCTCTCTGATTCTCTTGCCTACTACTTGACTTTTAATGGGTCCTAGACAGCTTCCTGGCCTTAACTCAAATCCCTATTCTGGTTGTGCTTCTAGATTACCTTCCTGACTCTAGATTACCCACACAGAAGCAGTAAAGAGGTGGAGGAAAGCAGGAAGACTGTCTGTATTGAGCACCGAGAAAGTTCTGGGTGACACAAAGAGAGATGATCCTGACCAGTGCCTATCTTCTGGGCACTCACAGCCTGACCAGGAGACAGGTGTGACCCTAAGGGTGCCAGGAAGAGTTTTGGGGATTGCGATAGTCTGTACAGTTGGGAGGGCACAAGCAGAGGGAAGGAGGAGGCCAGTTCTATAGTGGGGAGGGGGACTGAGAGAAAAGGTGTTGAGGCTTCTTGCAGGAGCTGACACCCAACTGAGTGGGATAGAGAAAAGGAGGGAGGTGGAGAACAAGACAGCCAGGTACACTCACACTGACACTCTTGTAGCCCTTCTGCATTCCTGGAACGTGGAGACTGACAGGGAACAGGAAGAGGTGAGGCAGGAGAGATGGTCAGGGACTGGGTGGTGGGGGCCATGAAGTATGGACCAAAACCACGGGGACACCCCAGGGGTAGGGCTGGCCTCCAGGGGGTGCTGGAGTTCAAGTCATGGTGTCCAAAGGGCATGGCGTTCTTGGACTCCATTTGGGCTGCAGTTATCAAAGGGCCACAGAATGCCTGGTGGTGGTGGGATTTGAGGCTAGATGGTGGTGATCTAGGGTTTCCCTGATGGCTCAGCAGGTAAAGAATCTGTCTGCAATGCAGGAGATGCGGGTTCAAGCCCTGGGTCAGAAAGATCCCCTGGAGAAGGAAATGGCACCCCATTCCAGTGTTCTTGCCTGGGAAATCCCACAGAAGAGGACTCTGCTCATTTGGAGTAGGATCTCAGGCTATGGTTGGAGAAAGAAAAGGTAGGATTCACCCTGCACGAGAAGGCAGGCCAAGCCAAGACCAAACATCAGAGTTGCAGGAGAATGGGCCAGGGGTTCACGGGAGGAGTAGCTCAGCTGTGTGTAGACTGGGCCAGTCCAGCTAGAGTAGAGAAGTGTGGCTTCAGAGGCTCACGTATGGAGACTGAGTCTAGGCAGCAGAATAACCCCAGATCCCTCCTTCTAGTGGAGAGGAGACCTCTAAAATGCTCCCTCACCAGCTTAGGCCAGCTTGGAAAGTCAGTGGAGCAGACTGTAGCCGGGGAAGCAGGAACTTGTGAAGAAGAGGCTGATGTGGAGATTTCAAAGTGAAAAGTGTTCAAGTTTGAGTGCAGATAGCCTCTCTTTTGTTCCTGGATAAGGCCACACTTTCTGCTCTGGAACCTTCACAGGTATTTCCTCTGCCCGGAGCTCTCCCCCAGCTCTGATTTCAGTCAAGAGCTGCAAGAGCCTGCAGGCCAATCCATGGTGCTGAAATCTCAGCATAAATAAGGAAAAACTCCCCACCCTTAGGCTACCCCAGCTTGGAGCTTTCTCTCCAGGGCTCTGCCTGCTCCAGCAGAAGCTGAGATGGGCTGTCCTCTCCAAGGTTTACTCGCATCCTCAAAAATAATCCTCTAGATAGGGGCAGAAGTCACCTCCTTCTCTGTGAAAGGAAATTCCAGCTCCCCAGGGGACCACCTGTACCCCTCTCCTGTTACCTAAATAATCACTTTGTGAGGCTTGCATGCATGTGTGCTGCTAAGTCACTTCAGTCCTGTCTGACTCTTTGCGACCCTAATGACTATAGCCCACCAGGCTCCTTTGTCCATAGGATTCTCTAGGCAAGAATACTGGAGTGGGTTGTTGTGCCCTCCTCTGGGGGATCTTCCCAACCCAGGGATTGAACCTGTATGTCTTACATCTCTTGCATTGGCAGACAGGTTCTTTACCACCGAGCCACCTGGGAAGCCCCTTTATGAGTCTTCCTAGAGCTACATTTTCAGAATAGGTTATGAGAAATTTTTGATAGTCTCATCAGTCTAGTCTACAGAGAGATTTTGTTTTTTATTTACCAAATATGTATGTCTCAGGACATTCCCTGGTGGCTAAGAGGGTAAACAATCTGCCTGGAATTCAGGAGACGCGGATTCGATCCCTGAGTCAGGTAGATTCTCTGGAGAAAGGAATGGCTACCCACTCCAGTATTCTTGCCTGGAGAATTCCATGGACAGAGGAGCCTGGTGGGCTACAGTCCATGGAGTTGCAAAGGGTTGGACAGAACTAAGCAACTGATATTTTCACTTTTTTTCACTTTGAGGAACTTCTAAAGGGGTTCTCTTCACCTAGTCATCTGGGATGCTGAAAGATGCTAACTTGAATTGTTCCTGCACTGTGGTGAAGAAATGATGCATATAAAACTCCCCTGCCCACTGAGACTGTGTCCTGGACCCTCAGCCATACACTGGGGTCTTCTCCCCAATCTATGGTCACCATGTTGTCACCCACCTGACCATGAAGGCTCTGAGCTGATGGGCAGAACAAGACCACGGGAGTCTCCAGGGCACAAGTGGCAAACTTGTGTTGATGTCACCCTCTTCTTTCTAACATCAGGTGGGTGGTGGTGCAGAGGCTGGGATATGGGCAGAAAAGAGCTCCAGAGGTCCCAAGGAAAGACTTCTGGAGAACAGAGAGCACCACTGCCCCCTTTCTGATATCCCCCAGACTAGCACGGACAGTGCCTATTGTTTTTGCTCTGAAAAAAGGAATCAATCTGTCAGATGAGGGGATAGAGCCATCTCTGGGGTCAGGCAGGGTTCAGAGTGCAGGAACCAGTCTGAAGTGAGGCTGTCTGGAGTATGGTGTCTGGAAGGATGGGGGCCAAAGGAGTGTCAGATTAAGTGAACCCAGCCTCAGGATTAGGTGAACTTGTTAGAAGGGCTGGCTGCTCTTCCATCTGTGCCCCCAGGAGCTGTTTTATCTCCTTAAACTCAAATGGAAGCTGAAAGTGAGGGCAGCCAGTGGGCCTGGGGGACATGTGGCTTAGGGAGGGGACTTAGCACTAGTTTTCTCTACCCCCTTTTCCTCCCAGAGGCCAGATCATCTTATTCCCTCAGACACAGTTTGCTAAGAAAGCCAAAGAAGGGAATTAACATGAAAAAGAGAATTGTAAGTATCCTGCTGGGTTCTTTAAATACATGATCCATAAAAAAATACTTACAAAAGAATCCATTCTCTTATTTCCAGATAGGCAAACAGAGACTTGGATACGAAGTCATCCAATCTGGGACACTTCTAAGAGTAAAACAAAGGGGAAGGGCAAACAGTACTTCCTATTACACGCATGTGTATATTTTAACCTATTTATTATCTGAGAAACTTGCTTTCTTGTATTTTTAGGAAATAATTCTACTCAAAAGCTCTTATTAAGAATACAACTCTTTCTTTAAAGTGAATCAACTGATAAAAACCAGGACTATCTCTAGCAAGTGGAACTGTGTGATTACCCTGATAGTAAGTGACTTTTCCAAGGTCACTCAGCTAGTTAGTGACAAAGCCAGGCTTCAAAGTCAGTCTCTCTTCCCAGGATTTTATGCTGGTCAGTTCTAGGGGAAAAGAATTTGCCAGAGACCCACTGAATGCTCCAGAAGTTTACTTTCAGTCTCAAGCCTACCTCTCTTTCCACTTGGGAACTGGTTTTCTCTGTCAAGCCATTTCTTCCCACTTCAGCTCTTCTAATATGACTCCCCCATTGCTGTGTTTGGGCTGAGGTCACTCCTTGAGTCTCCTCACTGCTGGTGCTCCCTGGTGGCTGTGTGTGGCTTGGCCTGCTTGCAGACCCTCCCCCAACTTGACTCCCAGCACTTGGCTATTACTAGGTCCTGGCTGTCTCCCCCTCTGTTTCTTGGCCCTTCACTGTTCCCCTGGGTTCTATCTGCTGGGTCTGCCTTGACCACTCACCCCTAAGCTGGACTCTGGGCCTCTGGGCATGGTTCCCTCCTTACACTGTTTCATCTGCCTCTGCCCTACCTGGTCCATTTAAATTCATCCCTGGCTGTGGTCCCTGCACCCCACCTCCACACCCACATTCACAACTCCACAGTCTGTGAGATTTAATCAACTAGTTCATTGAGCAATCCAGGTGTATACCCACCTGATTTGAAGTGATTTAGCTTAATGAAGATGATCACGTGGCCCAGGTTTTCTGGGGCAGCCCTAATTTTAAGTATTATGTCTTTTTGTCCTCCACAAAAACCGAATACTAAAAATGCCAATATTTTGGCATATAGACAACTTCTTCTAGATTGCCTCAGGCAACTAGGGGAAAAAAAGGCATAAATCCCTATTCAGTGTGCCCTACCTTTGGCTCAGGACCTACAGTCCTCTGTTAAATCTTTATTTTTGTCAGCATGGGTGAGTCTAAGAGAGAGCAGCTTTTTTGTTTGTTTTCAAAAATCTCATCGGCATCAGTGTCCTTTTAGTGCTGCTACATTCTGTAAAAAGTACTTGATTGTCTTCGTTGAATGGCCAACATGTTTCTTGCTGGGTAGCACTACAGTTTCTGTGGTCTGCGTATCTCCAGGCAGCACCTAATACCCTGTCTGTTGTGACAATCTAAGTGAGGTGGGTACTTTCCCTGTGAGATTTGGAAGACATGTCTCCGTGCCCTGGTCTGTCTCCTAAGCCCCCAGGGAAATGGTGCTCCCAGTGAATGCCTATCCTTGGCTTCAGCTGCTAATGCTTGCCTCCTGTCCCACTCAGAGGAGCTTAGTGAGATCAGGCAGAGAACTCAGGGCTTCATAAGAACACCGGCCTTAGGCTTCCGTGCCAAGTCCACCCTGGTCTAGTCTGGCCCTGGTGCTTCTCTTTCAGATGGCCTTCCAGGTGGGATTCCAAACATGAGGAGAGGAAATAGCCTGGAGAGGAAGAATGTTTGGAGAGGGCACAGGGAAGTGGTCCCTTGCTGTGCATTCTGAGGACCTCTTTTTCCTTAAGATGCTCTGAAAGGGCTCCGGGGCCAGGAGGCTTCACGATGACTCAGGGCACCTACTGGTATATGACGTCTCTGAGAATTTCTGCAGTCAAGTCACTGGTTTCTCCTAAACATATGTATCACAGAATACCTTTTTCATATAATGACATTTAAAAGCTTAAAAAATCAGGTAAAACAAAAGAGCAGGGGAGTTTGGAGTCAGAAGGCCTTGCCTGGATTTGAGTTCAGAATCCTCAGATTCACCTTTGTCTCCTTGGGTAAGTTACTTAGCCATGATTTCCTCATCAGTAAAGTGAAGATAAATACAAATGACCTCACACAGGATTTTCATGAGTGCTAAAAGGTGCTGGATGTGAAAGCACTGGGCCTACATGTGAGATATTTATGAAAGAAGGGACTTTGTTTGGGTACAAAATTCACTCAGCTAGTACACTTGGTGATGAAGATGATCATGTTGATGTCAACAGGTTCAGAAGCTTCCCTTCCCTGTTTGTGGCGCTTTGGGATGTGTGAGGACCAGTGTATATTTGAAATGAAATGTCAGGAGTCTGTGATAGTCATATAATTGAGGATGCTTTTGAATTAATGCTTGCTTTTAAGAAAATATTTAAAAATCTTGCAGCAAAATACAGGATGAATGAGAGAGGAGAGGCTTAGGGTTTGGCTCTAGCCCTCCTTCTACAGAGTAAAGCCATGGATTTGAAAGTTGCTAAAAATGCAGTGGGAGGGCCTGGGTAGGCCAGCAGAGGGTCTGGGGTGGGACTGAGACCCTTCCAAGGAGGTGTTGATGGGACCCAATGCTCTCTAAGGGGTCTGTATGTGTGGCTCAGGAGGTTTGCTTTGGTAACTTGACTCCTTTTCATGTATTGTTGTTCTTTAGTTGCCAAGTCATGTCTGACTCTATGCTACTGCATGGACTGTAGTCCACTGGGCTCCTCTGTTCATAGGATTTCCCAGGCAAGAACACTGGAGTGCCCTTTCCTTCTCCAGGGGATCTCCCAAACCCACGGATTGAACCTGAGTCTCCTACACTGGCAGGTTGATTCTTTACCTCTGAGTCACCTGGGAAGCCCCGTAAGAATTGACTCTTGTGTATTCCAAATAACTTTTACTATCTTGGGATTTCGTTTTCTTTATACTTTATATCAACAGTTCTTAACTTTGTACTCCATAGACTATTAGGAATGATGCAGGGCCAGTGGCTGCCGTTTAAGAGTCCAGAAATTCCTTGAAATTAGAAACAACATTTTGTGTGCATATGTTCATTTTTATATGGAAGAAAGTTCTAAACCACAGAGTGCATGTTGGTCTCTGTGAATTATATAAATCACATTCAGGTTAAACTCTCTGGCCAGCAGAGTTCACTCTATAGGGGTGAATGGACAGAGGCTTGGGCCCTCCTGTGAACCTTCTATGAACCTCCTGGGCTCCTGTGACTGGTCTCAGGCACTTTGCTGTACTGTCTCATCAGCGTGACTTTTTTTTAAAATTAATTAATTAATTTTAATTGGAGGCTAATTACTTTACAATATTGTAGTGGTTTTTGCCATACATTGGGATGAATCAGCCACGGGTATACATGTGTCCCCGATCCTGAACCCCTCTCCCACCTCCCTTCCCATCCCGTCCCTCTGGGTTGTCCCAGTGCACTGGCTTTGAGTGCCTTGTTTCATGCATCGAACTTGGACTTTGATTTGGCTTGGTCTGCTAGCTCTCGGGAGCTGTAGCTTCTCTGTGATTCCTCCTCCCCTCTTTGGCATGCAGAGTCCTTGAAACCTGCTGTGGATGCTGCTGTAAATCCTGGGTTACCTGGGGGGGGGGGTGGCTGACATGACTTTCACAATTATACAAATGGAGCAAGCAATGTGAACCATCAGATAACTCAAGCTCCTTGCATTTCAGCAGGCACTTATCAGACTCTAGCTGGTGCCATGCTCTGTACAAGGACCTAGATATTGGGAGGTGATAGAAGATAAAAAAAGGATGTCAAGCCCCTGACTTTTAGAATCTTCCTGTCCAGTGGACTCAGACAAATGAACATATTATAATGTTATAATAATAACATAAGCAATAAAAAGGAAATGATAGAGAATTATGGTTCTTACATTGTTACAGCTGTACTAGAGTTAGTACTAATTAGTACTAACACTAATGCTCTACAAGAGTGAGCCAGCGCTGGTGTTCTTAGGTCTCTTGATTTATTCATCTAGCAAATATTGACGGTATGCCTAACATGTGTCAGGCACTATACTAGGTACTAGGGATCCACTGACAAGCAAACACAGACAAAATTCATGGCTAGTGTGGAAATTGACATTAAGTCAGATATTACATGTACACGCAGAAATGTAAAATTACAACTGCGATATGAGCTATAAGAATAAGAAACAAGGAACATTTGCAAGAAATGTCAGAGACAAGGAACATTTGACCTTGTCAGAGAGATCTCCGAAAGCTTCTCTAAGAAAATAACACCTGATTTTTTTTTTTTTTAATGGGAGTTAACTAGGTGAAAAGGATAAGGACAGACAGGGAACTCAGACACCAGGAACAGCATGTAAATAGGCCCAGGCAGAAAATAGCCTGGTGCCTGTTAATATATAAAAGAAAGTTCACTGAGACTGGAATCCAGAGAGTGAAGTGCACTGGTCAAAATGAGGCTGGCCCAGTCGATGGAGAGTCTTGCAAGATAGCTTGGGTTGTGGTCTTTAATCCTAAATTGTGGTCTTTAACCTAAGTGGTCTTTATCAAGTCATTGAAGCATTTCACATGGGAATATGACAAGCAGTTTCAATTGAGCAGATTAGGGAAGGTTTTAGAATGGGTAATTTTGGAGCTGATTTTTGGGGAATGAGTTGGAGCTCGGTAGTTGAAGAAGAGGAAAGACCTTTATGGGAACAGCGTCGGTGAAAAACAAGGCAGATGGAAGCTGACCTAGTGCCCTGGGAGTGGTAAGCTGTAGTTATGACAGAAGCTTCATAGCTTTGGAGAGATGATGGGAAAAGTTAAGTGAAGCCAAACCATAAAGAGCAGAGATGCTTGCTCTGCTGGAGCGTTTAGACTTTACTGATGGGAAGTTAGAGTTTTTAAGAAAGGGTACTGACTGATGTTACCTGCATGTTGAGTCCTGAGAATTACATCACAAGCTCCCCAGTCATTTCTAGCCTTTGGTTTCTATCTCTAGTTTTACAGATATGGATTTTGACCAAGGATTGTCATTTGACTAATCAGAATATTGTTGGAGTAGAAAGTGTTACTTGATTCCATTTGTGACATGGACTGTCTTTGATCATCACTTTCTGTTGGGGTTGGTCACCTTGATTCCCATTCAACTGAAGCACTGAAATTGTATCCTAATCCACAAGAGGCACTGAGATCCAGAAGTTCTCCTCCTGTTCTGCTGTCATTTATGGATGAGACTGCACTAAGGGAATTTCCTGAGCAAGGAAATGGGAGCTAAACTTTATTAAGCACTTGGAGAATCTATTTTATGTGATAGCAACATTTTGAGACTTCTTGTTCACTGAAATAATCTGGATCTTTTAAGTTTCCCCCTTGTGGAGAAACTGTCAATGTCTTCTAGAGTTTGGCAATGGTTTAGCCTGGAGATTGCACCTAAAAAATACCAAATGCTTGAGTCATTGCAGAAGAAGGTAACTCTTCTGTGAAGGGAATGGGAGGACCCGTTTGTTATTGGAATAAAGGTTAGAAATAAGCCATGAAAATAGAGCAAAAATACATGCTCAGTATTTCTTCCTGTGACATGTTCTGAAGATAAAGTACATGAAGATGGAGAAATGTCCTAAGTATTATTTTGAGATGGCTGAGATTTTTATCTATAAGTGCAATGTGCATGCATACTAAGTTGCTTCAATTGTGTCTGCCTTTTTGCTACTCCATGAATTTTAGCCTTCCAGGCTCTTCTGTCCATGGGATTCTCCAGGCAAGAATACTGGAGTGGGTTGCCATGCCTCCTCCAGGAGACCTTCCCAACCCAGGGATCAAGCCTATGTCTCTAATGTCTCCTGCATTGGCAAGCAGGTTCTTTATCACTAGCGCCACTTGGGAAGCCCCTATATGTGCAATACTATTGAAAAATTATGTGTTTTCAGAGTTGAGGAAGATTTTTCCTTTTGAGGTTTTTAAAGATCAAATGAGAGTGGGAAGTAGCTTTTATTGAGTATCTGATAGATACAGGGCATCTCACCTATAGTATATGACCCATTCTTATGACAGCACTGCAAATAAAGCTGTGTTACTCATTTTATAGATGAAGATGTACAGCTTGTAACTGGCAGGGCTAAAATTTGAATTTAGGTCTGACTGCCTCCAAGTACCATGCCATTGCATTATTCCGGTTTTACAGGTGAAAACCTAGAGACAGAGAGATTTCATTGCTGACGTAGTGCTGGCTCTCATGTCAGGGTGTCTGACCCTTTGGCCTCTGGAGAAAATGAAGTAGGGTCTGAGTCATCATAGTCACCATTATAACTAATGTGCATTGAGCACCATCATAAACACTTCACAGGTTTTATACCATTTAACTCTCACAACAACCCTATGAGCTAGGGACTTGTATTATTCCTCCTACATAGGAGAGGAAGCTGAGGCAGAGAGCTAAAATAATTGACCCATGCTCACATAGACAAGATATGTTAAATCGGTGACTCTTCCTGGGGCAGTCTGGGTCTAAAACCTGTGGTTCTAGCCATCTCGCCATAGAGCTGAGCTTTCCACAACCTACCCTGTGAAGCTCTTAAAAAATGCCCTGTTCCTGCTGAGACTGATGCTCTGTTTTCTCACCAACACAACTCACTGGTCCCGTGTTCCTTTTATTTCCATTTTGTCCTGCATATAAAGATGCTGCTTAAGCATGTCATTATCAGGCTGTGGCAAATGCCCCGAATGCATTCTCCTTGACCAACCTCTAATTCAGAGCCTTTTGTTCATAGCATACTGGAAGGATTTCACTAAACTTAATTTATAGGGCCATAAGCCATAAAACACAGTTCTTTGTTGGGTAAGCTTCATTTACTGACTTGCAGGATAGATGACTCATAAATAAATTGCTCCTTTTCCTTGTCGATTGCTGTCCCTATCTTTGGGAATGCATGGTTGCCTTAAATATCTGTAAAGAAAAGAAGTTGGATTCTGTATTAGTGACACTGCTGGTTCTCTCTCTCTCTCTGACATATTCTGAATATTTTACCCCCTTTTTTTTCTTCTAGCCTGGGAATTTTTATAGTCCTAATAGAATTGTTCCTTGTATTGCACTTTATGCAAAATGGAGCTATTAATATTAAAATGATAAATATTGTGACTTCTGAAATGATATGTTTTGATCACACTTTAACTGTGGCAAAAACACTTTTTTAGGATCCTTTCAAATGTTGTTATAACCTTATATTCACATGCCTACACAGATATGGGTCATCTGGGCTGACATTTAAAAAGATGAAACCCAGCTAATTCACCCACAATAGTCTTTGGTATAAATTATGAGGGAACAACAGTTTTCTGCCTCTGATGAATGTATAGTAGGTATGTTTCAGAAGAAATTTTCATCTTCCCTTTACACTGGGACATGAAGCAAGTCTTAAATGGATTTTTGGATGTCAGCTCACACAGTTGAATTTTTGTGTTAACGTGGCCTTAACTTGTCTGACAGAGGCTCCCTCCAACCTCAAGGGAGAGAGAGCTGTGCCCAGTGGCTGTGGCATGACCACTACTGAAGAAATAAAGTGAGGTTAGGACAGGGGGTCAGGGGGCCCAGCTGCTAACACCAGCTCAGTTATGAAGAGCCACTGAATGACTTGGGAAACTTCCTTCCCCCAAGCCTCAGTTTCCCCCTCTACACACTAAAGGACTTGAATTATTAAATAGTTGCTAAAGACCCTTCTGATACCACACATTCCATGATTCTATGGCTCTTGATAACGTCCATAGGTGAAATCCACAAAAACCTTCTTCCGAAATGCTTAATATAGAATTAATACACTTTTTCAGTTACCATCTTCTCTAGTTTTTACTTGGAGCAAGAAAGGGGGACAGGAATTTATAGGACTTTCTACCCCTGAAAATACAATTAATATATATTATATTGTTATTTATTATATTATTATATATTACATTGTATAATAATATAATAAAACCCATTTCTTATTCGATGCCTATAGGTACCTATGGAAGAGTAGGTTCTTTGCTATTTCTAATCTTTAACTTGCAAGGAAGATATTTACTATCCCATTTTACAAATGAGGGAACCAAAGCACAGAGAGGTGAAATCATTTGCCCAGATTCACACAGCTACCAAGTGGTTTAGCAGAGAGTAGAAGCCTGGTGTATGGGACTCCAAACCTGAGCTTTGCTACTGTATCCACAACCAGCCACACTTGGACACTTGTGGGCTGGAGCAAGAGTGTTACAGACCACAGGTCTTAATATTTAAAAGTTCTGCTTCATGTTGACCATGAAGAGGCTTATTTGCATGGTGTGCAGATGTGTCATTCCCTGACTCTCCTCCCCAGAGTCAAGATCGCTAGCAGAGTTCCCTGCCCTCTGACCTCTGACCTGGCTCATTTGTTATCTACAATGTTCCCTCAGATGCCTTGTGAGCTGGGAGACTGGATGTTCCACAGCTGCATGGAGCCACAGCTTCCAACTGTTGGCCAGTTTGTTTTTTTTTTAAGCTCCTTTATTACTTTCCTAGAGCTGCTGTAACAAATTACTGCCAACTGTGTGATTTAAAATAAAAGGAGTTTATTCCCACCTAGTTGTGTTGTCCAGAAGTCTGAGATCAAGGTGTTAGCAGGGCTGTGCTCTCCCAGGAGGCTCTCGGGAGGACCCTTTCTTGCCCCTTCCAGTTTCTGGTGGCTCTAGTGTTTCTAGGCTGTGGCTGCTCATCTCCAGCCTCTGCCTCTGTCTCCACATGGCTTTCTCATCTGTATTTTGGGTGGCAGATATCCTTTTCTCTTCCTTGGATTTAGGGCCTAAGTTTAGAGTGTTCTCATTGCAAGAAGATCCCCTGGAGAAGGGAATGGCTATGCACTCCAGTATTCTTGCCTGGAGAATTCTCTGGACAGAGGAGCCTGGCAGCCTACAGTTCATGGGGTTGCAAAGAGTTTGACTGACTGACTAACATTTTCCCTTTCACTTAAGTAAATTACATCAGTGAAGATCTTTCTCCAAGTAAGATCACATTTACAGGTTCTGGAGGTTAAGACATAGATATATCTTTGGTGGGGGCACCTTTCAACCTACTTTAGTCCTGGATGCCACCAGCTAGGCTCATCCAGACCTGAAGAGAGCATCAATGAGCAAAGGCAGAGATGCAGGCAAAAGGGACATAGGGAAGAATTACGTGGGGTATAGAAGGAACAGGAGACAGATGCAGAAAAGGAGGGGAGCATTTAGCAGCTGCACTGTAGGCGCACCTGGGGCCAGGGCTATGAGATGAAAGCCCATATCAGACATTCTCTGTTGACAGTCAAGATGTATTGCACTTTTTTTCTGTGAGGTCCTACAGGAAAGTCAAGAGGTTTGAGCCCATACTGGGGTACAGGATTTGCAGACTGGGGAAAGAGTCCAGGAGGAAAGCATGCTGAGACCCAGGTGACACGGCCATGGTGAAACCTGGCAGAAAACTAGGATGGGGCTGGTGGTGACTGGAGAAATGGTTTCAAATACAAAATTTTCTCAGCATAAGCCAGAACAGTGAACACTCAGCAAGGCAGGGTAGGATGGGAATTCATCATTGCCATTTTTAAAAAGCTTTATTTATTTATTTTTGGCTGCACTAGGACTTCATTGCTGCACTCAGGTTTTCTCTAGTTGAAGTGAGCAGGGGCTACTCTTGGTTACAGTGTGTGGGTTTCTCATTGCAGTGGCTTGTTTTATTGGGGAGCATGGGCTCTAGAGCACAGGTTCAGTAGTTGTGGCGCACGGGTTTAGTTGCTCCGTGGCATGTGGAATCTTCCTGGATCAGGGATCGAACCTGTGTCTCCTGCATTGACAGGCAGATTCTTTACCACTGAGCCACCAGGGAAGTCTCATCATTGTCACTGATAAATAATGTCATTAGTAGTAATAATAGGTGCTTCCCTGGTAGCTCAGCTGGTGAAGAATCTGCCAACAATGCAGGAGACTCCAGTTCGATTCCTGGGTCAGGAAGATCCGCTGGAGAAGGGATAGGCTACCCACTCCAGTATTCTTGTATCATCGGTGGAATGCTTATTGTATGCATATCAGGCAGCTCTGTGCTAAGCACTTTTACTGGCATTATCTTCTTTAAGTCTCACAACAGCCTTGTGAGGTTGGCATTATTCTTTAAAGGAGAATTTGAGACTCAGAGAGGTTCAGGAACTTTCCTTTCATTTCATAGCCCACAGGGGCAGGGCTGGTATTCACATCCTGGGCTGTATGAGTTCAGTGTCTCCCCCTCAGTCCCTGCCTGAAGATATGGGTGCAGATCTGCCCATCTCTGGCAGAGCCCAGCCAGTGCTTGGGGACCCCAGGGGACGCAGAGTCAGCCCCTGGGGGAGGGGAGACATCAAGAATTGGTATCTCAGTCAAGGAGCTGTGGTTCAGGGTAGCGCCTCACGCTGGGAGTGAGTCAAGGAAGCCAGCTGGATCCTTGGGTGAGGATTGAGGCAGAGGTCAGTCTCACAGACCAGGCTCATGCCAAAGATGCCAAGGGCTGTCACAAACCTCATGGCTTGTGTCTTGCACATGGAATAGTGGGGGCAGCAAGACAGGCTTCTCGCAAGGAGGTAGCCTGATAATGGGGCATGCAGAGACCATATCTTCTAGAAGTTTCCTACAGTAGGGAGTGAGCTATATCAGTTATTCTTGCTCCCAACTCAGATCAGCTCAAGAGCAGATCACAGGCAAGAGAATGAGCGGGGGCGAGAGGCAACAGTCCACTTAACTCTGAGGAGCTAGAGGAAATGGAGGAAACGAAGTGGGAGCTCACAGATGCGAGGATGTCTTCCTCTGCGTGCCAGCGCCAAGTGTGTTCGTCAAGCCATGGAGGGAGATGGGGGTGTGGCTCCCTTTTTTGATAACTCAGTTAGAGGTGGGGGACCCTCCCTGCAGTTTCTCCCAAGTTTCCCTCTGGTTTCTAGATCCTACCATCTTGGAGTCTCTCTACTTCTCCTATAAAAAAGTTAAAGCCTGTGCAAGTCCTCAGAAGAGAATTTCTCAAAATGAACTTATTAGCACTTTAGCTGTATAAATAAGTATTTTAATTTTTGTGGTGCACATTAAAGTTGGTGGATGGGAGACTGTCAGAATTCTTAATCGTCATGAAATATGCTCTTAATAATCAGTCTTATTAAATCTAAATGAAATGCCTGTATGAGGCCCTGTTTTAGTATTTTCTGAACTCACTGCAGCTTTTTTATCTCAAACAGCAAGCAGAGTCATTCTAAATCATCATCAAATTAACTATTTATGCTCCCTTTCACCCACGTTGCTTCCTCCCCCGTATTCTGCCTCTCCACCAGGCTCTCCACAAATCTCATGTTTTATGGATAAATTACCAGCCCCCACAGCACAGCAGAGGACACCCTTGGAGCGCTGGAGGGGAGAAAGCCAGACACGGGGCAGCACGATCCCCTGAAGCTCCAGGAAATGCAGGAGAAGTGTCCCCTCTGGGGATGCTGCCCTGGATGAGAGGCCCTGGGTATCAGCAGGTGGCGAGTATCCACCCGAGCACAGCCTCTTCCAAGAGAGATGTCTGATTTGCTTCTTTAGTCAGCTTCTCTTGGCAGAAGGCCAGTGACAAGGTAACGCCTCATCTCAATTTCCTTCAGATGTGATTTGGAAGAAAGTAGCCGACTGGCTTTTCAAGACCTTATCTTTTTTTTTTTTTTTTTGCCTTTTTGGAGGCTGAGTAGAAAATTTTCAATGCAGAGATCTGAGTTGGCCACAACTATAGTGGCAGATACAATGCAATGTCATTTTCAAGCCTGGACGAGATTATGAGAGTGTTGCCCATGACTTTCTAAGGAGTAGGGAGCAGGAGAGATCAGAGGTGACATCTTCTAAGAGGGGACAAATTCTCCCTTGAAGGGATAGTGAAGTAGTGTGTCATGGGAGTGTATAGGGTGGGGGTTTCTTATCCTAAGGTAATTGATATCTCAGTGGAGACCCTACCCAAGGCTCTGAAACCATCATATGAGCCCCACACCTTGGACAATAGATAGAAGTCAGCTGCCTGGCAAGTCAGCTGCCTGGCTTCAGTCTTTGTTGCCTTTGTGTGTGTGTGTGTGCTCAGTCGCTTCAGTTGTGTCTGATTCTTTGCAACCCCACAGATGGCAACCCACTAGGCCTCTTTGTCCATGCGATTCTCCTGGCAAGAATACTGAAGTGGATTCCCATTTCCTCCTCCAGAGGATTTTCCCAACCCGGGGAACATCAAACCCATCTCTTGCATTGGAGGCAGATTCTTTACCTGCTGAGCCAGCTGGGAAGCCTTACTTCCCCCCGTTTATCAGAAGAGCCTGGGCCGGAAGCCCTCCCCTTTCTCCAGTCATTCTGTCATTTGTCCTTGCCTTCTCCCTCCTCCAGGTGGGGAGGTGAAGCTGGACCTTTGATCGGGGCTGTCAGTTTTAGGTTCAGAGGTGGCAAATGATGTACGGGGGTGGCCAGATGTGAAGACACCTTTGTGCTTTTCACGGGAAACATTAGCTTAGCAAGCACTATGAATACTGAAGTTCCTCATCTGCTTCCGCATCTTAAAAATGGGGTATTCTCCCCAATATTGGGGATTGGGAGGGAAGGAGAGAAGCTCTGAACATCACCACCCCTGTCCCATCCCTCACGGGTGAGTACATTAAGGCCAGGGGTGGTGCGGTCATTTCCAGGGTGACACTGTTGTTAGCACAGAGTCTAGATCATTCTGCTCAGCACCTGGTTCTGAACCTAGTACATGACCTATGGGAACCTGATATTGCTCTTATTCTTCCTCAGTTCAACCTTCCCTAATCCCTGCTCAACATACTTGAGTTCTCTTTTGGCATCTGAGCCACAGAGGCAGGCATCTTGGAATTTGGATGAGGTGTCTTCTGTGGTATCTGATCAGGGTTTGAATCCTATATCCACCACTCGCTAATGAGCGATCTTGGTCAAGCTAGATAACATTTCCTGGTCCCAACTGTCTCATCTCTAAAATAAAGATGATAATAATGTCTCCCTCCCAGGAATACACGAAAAAAAAAAAAAGCATGTGAGTTTCCTGACCCATGGTAGGCATTCAGTAAATGCTGCTTCCTTCTTTTCTTCCATGACAAGAAATGTAATCAATTAAGGGACAGGATTCTGGACTGTGTTTGGCATCTTTTAGATGCTGCCATTACACAAAGATGTTTGAGCCTGGACTTGGCACTGCTCTTTTGTAAACTGAAGTTGTCATTAAGCTGAAAGGAGCACAGTATGCCAACTGTACCAGGGAGAAAAAAAAAATGCTTATCATTTAAGAACATGGATCCCCATCATAAGGAGTTGGGAAGGAATGTTCCTAAGAACTCACATGAGGCAAACCAGGGCTTTTGCATGAGTTCACCAGTGCCCTGGCAATATGATGCTTTCTGTTTTTCTCTGACCTGGCTCAGAGGGGCCAGAGGCCTATACCACAGCTGTAGCACACCCTCTAAGGGCCTCACAAGTGGCCAGCTATCAGAACAGAACATATCTGAGTCCTCATTCTTCTCAGCCTTGTACCAGGGTGCCAGTCCAGCTGCCTGGGCAACCTTGTAGTTTAAATCTCTTCCCATCATTCATTCATTCCTCAAACATTTATACGTATTCCTTTTAATGCTAAGACCTGGGGATGCAACAGTGATTGTTAGGACATCAGATGACCAAAATATTTACAAAATAATGTTGCCTTTAAGTGTTAGAATACTACATTGAACTGTGTACAGTGACCAAGCTTTACCAACTGAGGAAAACCACTGCATGTCAGCAAATATAAGAAATGGCTTTGCTGTCAAAATTGGCCATTTAGAAGAAAGACCTAGGTTTTGCTGAAATCACCTGTGCAGTGATAGAAGAAGAATTGGATTGCCACCCAGGGTAGCTAGCTCTAATTCTTGACTTTGGGTTCTGGTTAAGTTCCTTAGCTTGTTTGAGCCCCAGTTCCCTCCTGTGTAATAGTAGAGCCATAAACAGTTTCCTTATGATTTTGTTAAGAAGATTAGAGTCAGCTTAGTTCATGAAAACATGAGGGACAGGACCTGATACTAAGTGCTCAGTGAATAGAGGCTGAAACTCAGTTGGGAGAGGCCAAAGAGAGGGTCAGAGCTTCAAACAAATCTCACATCAGATAAGGTTCAAGCAGCGTGACTTAGAACAGATGGCTCTTCAATTATCCAAATGAAATTGGATGAAAAATCCACCCTGGAGATTTTTAGGTGAATTTAGATCCTCCATCTACACTTCAGTATTTTGGCTCCTTTATTTTACCACCCACTGTGTAGCGTTGTTTTCCCTTTAATTTATCCAACTATTACCTCTTTCAAACTCCCAGGGGAACCTTTTGTTCTTGTGGACCTTAATTCTCTATTGACACAAGGAGTCAGGGAGGCTGTGGGCAGAAGAAGTGAATGGTTATGAAGCATCATGTACCTTCTTCTGGGGCCAGTTTAAAGTACAAACCGATTTGTCTCAAACTTCCTCAATTTTCCTACAGCCCTTAGCCCTGTCTCTGTCCCACAAAGCATCCTGCTGTTTATCTCAGTTGATATCAGGAAGTCAGGGGGTCACAGCCTGGGGAAGTGACAGTGCCTTACTGTCAGAGCCTGGCAAGGTCCCCCATCTTCTGGCTCCTGGTCCAGGGCCCTTCTTCCATCAGTCATTTAGGTCCCCCTTGATGTTCAGGTGTCCAGGTCTGGCATTTCCTCTTACCCGAACTCTCAGGAAAAGTACACCTCCCCTCCAGACTCTCCACCTTGCACAAACCCGCCACTATCTTGGACAGTTGCTTTATTCACTACTATCAAAAAGGAAACCACCCAAAATTGATTCTGCAAAATAGATCAGTGCCTCCCCACTGAGGAGAGTTAACCTAGAATTGCCTTACTTCCCCCACCCCTACCCCTGCCATTGTCATCGATGCTGCCATTCTTAAAAAAAAAAAAACACCCAATCTTTGTGATTACATAGCAATCTGTGCTTTTTAAGTCGTTTTTTCACATACATTGTTCTGGTGCTCACAAAGCCTTATGCAGGACGTGGCATTCTTACCCTTTTTTAAAATAGATGTGCTAAAAGCAGAGAGGTAGGCAGTGGCTCAGCTCCCAGGGGAAGGCCAGGGTGGAGCAAAATCTCGCACCCAGGTCCCTGACTTCCGGCCAGGATTCCCGGCCACGCCTCTCTTCAGGCACCAGCTCTTGGCATAGCTCTTTGCAATTCCTCTTCAGCTCCATCCACCACCCCTGTGCACACTAGCAGGCCTCTTTCTTCCAGGAATGATTACGCAGAAAATGGGAGCTGACAGTGATAGATGGACTTTTCCATTTTCCGCTAACGCGGGCTATGAAGTCAGAGCCCATTTTAATGAATGTCCATTAAGGTCAAATTTGGAAAGCAGGTATTAAGAGTCCGCTAATTACACCCTGAGAGCTCTATTTGTATTTTCAAATTGGATAAAAAGGTTAGTAAAATGGAACGTTTCAGCACAGCCTGGCTCCTGGTTTGCTCTCCAAGTTTTCAGAAATGATCAGCTGCCCAAACTTGCTGAGAAGTGATGTTCTGTCTTATTCCTGCCTCTCAGGTGAGCCAGCACTACTGGGAGTGGCTTCTCGAGTCCTGTCAGTCTCTGGCAGATCCGATTACATCTGGGACCCTTACGAGTACTTGAAGCAAAAGGCGCTGGTCTATTTTAATCTCGCTCCTTCTAGAAACTAGAAACTGAAAGGAGAGTCTTCCTGCTGACAGGTGGCTCCATAAAAGTCGTCCATCTGCTGCTAATTATGGCAGAGAGAAAATTCACACAGCCGAGTTTTCAGTTTATTTGCTAAAGATCTCCAAAGGTGTAACCGTCTTCCCAGATCACAAGGCCATTCACAGCATTACATCTATAGAGCCTGTTAATTATTTAAATAATTTAAAACCCAGGGCGGCAGGGAGGATGTAACAGAAGTCGGGCTGGGTAAGGACTGGTTTGATGTTCTACCATGGCAGAGGGAGGCTGTTCTCACAGCTTAAAGAGTCTGCGCTCTCAGGGTTTTGCTTTCCTTCTTCCCCTTCTTTCCAAGAGAAACTCAGAGAGGGGCTGAATTAGGAAGAATCAGCCCTGTTTCCATCTTAATTTATCTGCTTCCTTAACTGCAGTTCATCCCTGTCTCTCGATTGTAGCCTTGTCTATAAAATGGGCATAACCTTCCAACTACCCCACCCAGAAGGCTGTTGTGACCTTGAAACAGGATAACTGATTAGAAAGTGCAATGTATAGAGTAATATAGTATGTAAAGATTCATTTTTTATTTTTGTTTTTAATTGGACAATAATTGCTGTACAATGTTGTGTTGATTTCTGCTATACAACAACGTGCATCAGCTATATGGACACATATGTCCCCTCCCTCTTGGCCTCATCCCACACCCCCCATCCCACCCCTCTATGTGATCATGGAACACTGAGCTGAGTTCCCTGTGCTTCACAGCTGCTTCCCACTAGCTAGCTATCTGTTTTACACATCATAGTATGTATATATCAATGCTACTCTCTCAGTTTGCCCCACCCGCTCCTTCCCCCATTGTGTCCACAAAGTCTATTCCCTGCATTGTAAAGGTTTTTAGGCCCATTAAATAAATGGAAATGATTCAGTCTGATAGAACACATGAAGAAATAATTCAACAATAGAACAGACTGCTTTTCCTTTCCTGTAGTTTTCTTTCTTCCAGGTACACAGCAGTAGAATTCAAAAGTTGCTTCTTTATCTGTAATATATATATGCCTTTTTTTTTAATTCCATAAAAATAGGTTTATATTGTGTTTTAGTCAGTGGTTTATGGATTCATCTCCCTCTGCTTGATTGAGAGTGCTTCAAGGATGGGAACAATGTCTTATCCTGTTTATTCATATTTATGCTCCCAGTGCCAATCAGAGTCAGATACATAGTAAATGTTCAATATATGTTAAATTGAAGAGCCTAGATACTTGAAATAAACAAATGTGATTTTACTTTATGATGAAGTGATGTTCCGCATTAACCTTAATAACTGGCACTGAATGTGTCAAATTCACTCACTTTTGACATATTTGATGATTTCTGTGCAAGTGCTAGAAATTCTGTAAAATCCATTTCAAAAAGACGAATAACTCCAAGTTGGGTGTGATGAGCTGGAAGTCTCCTCATCTGTTTTCTAGATTCTGTCCTTGCCCTTTGTGTTTCACTCTGCATCAGTCTGGTTTTCAGGTAGAAAATGAAGGTAGGATAGGGTTAATCAGGTAACTTAGGTTACATCAAATATTCTCTGGTAGCTTTAAATGAGAAGCTGGAAACTGGTTCCTAGTTGAAAACTTTGCAGAGGGTATGCAGAAAGTGCATGAATAAAATGGAGTAATTCTACACGAAAATGGTAGCACCGTGAGACAGAGGTGAGGTTAGAGGATGAGCCCACTTCATCAGACAGCTCTATCTGGCTCAGTTGTTGCCTTGTATTTGGCTGTCCTTTAACCTAAATGATATTTTTGAAATAAGGTTCATATGGTTTTCCATATATTCTGGTTCCCATGGAGGGTAGGTTAAGAAAATAAGTTCTTTTATGACATCATAAAATGACCTCAATCTAGATAACAATGAAAAAATCTTTTAAAGAGCTAGAAAAGGATTAACTGATTTATTTCAAAATGTCCTGTTAGGTAAAACCTGGTTGCATTAGCTGTTGATTTTATTTTTATTTAAAATTTTTTTAAATTTATTTGTCTGTATCTAGTCTTAGTTGCAGCGTGTGGGATCTAGTTCCTTGACCAGGAATAGAACCTGGGCCTCCTGCATTGGGAACCACTGGACCGTCAAGGAGGTCCGTGAATTTGTTTTTTAAATGTTTTCTTCTGCCTCTGCTCTTTGCAGACTGCCTCCTTCTGGTTGTTCAGTACTCCTCTATTCTTGAATATGTTACCTGTGCACAGAGGCTGCAAAGCACGCATGGGGGGGATTGTGCCTCCTGGATTGTGCCCACAGCAGGGATTGTCCTCCTTGTACCCTGACATTGTTGGGGATCTCAGTTTTGAATTCAGTTGCCTCATTTGCCTTGCCTTTAGCATCTCCGGTTCTGACATCACCAGATTCTTGCTTCATGACCCCCATCCCTTGAAACTGAGCCTCACTTGGCCTGGCTTTGGTCCTTGCTTTCTTTAGTTATGCAGCCTGCAAGCCTTCCAGGCAACCTCTTCCTGCCTCTGTAGTCAGTGAAGTCAGTGCTTCTCTGTTCGTCCTTCTGGCCTCATGAGTAAGACTTGGACAAGACACGAGGTAGGCAAGCCTCATGTGATTCTTCCTCCAGTTTCTCCCACCTTTCAGTCTTTTCCATTCTCCATTGTGCTCTTTCATAAGCTCCCATGGGAAGGTTTTCCAAAATCTGATTGTGCTCCAAGCCTTACACATTTGACTGTAATAGATTCTGTTCTAGGTCTTTTTTCCCCTTTTCCCTATAATTATTTCTAAGATGAGGAAAATAAGAAAGGGGTTCCTACTTTAGAAAGAGTTGGGGAATATTTGATTCATAATCTTCATATCACGGACTAATACAGATTATATATTGTTGTATGATAGTCCTTCTTTATTGGTGTGTGTGTGTGTGTGAATGCTCAGTCATGTCCAACTCTTTGCAACCCTATGAACCATAGGCCACCAGGCTCCTCTGTCTATGGAATTTACCATGGAAGAATACTGGAGTGGGTTGCCATTTCCTCCTCCAGGGGATCTTCCCTACTCAAGGATGGAATCTGTGTCTCTTGTGTCTCCTGCATTGGCAGGCAGATTCTGTACCACTGCACCACCTGAGAACCTGATCCTCTCTCCCTAACTGGATGGATGGCCCATTGACTTTCTTCAGTGAATCCATCTGTCTTGTATCTCTCAAGCGTAGCACATTGCCCACAAATACTGTAGGACTAGGAAGTGTTAATTATAAAGTCACCATCATCTATCCACTAACTCCTGCTTCAGTGCTATTGCTATCACCAAACAGCTGTTGAGAATCATCCCCTTCTCTGTCCTCATTACTTTAAGATAAGATCCTTTGGGAAAACCAAAGCTAGTGAGGTGGTACTTTTGTTTTTCAAAAGGAGTTACTGGTGAGAGTATACCAGTGAGTTCACATGGTATAATGATGGCTTAAGTGAAAGTTGCTCAGTCACATCCGACTCTTTGTTACCCCGTGGACTGTAGTCCATGGAATTCTCCAGGCGAGAATACTGGAGTGGGTAGCCTTTCCCTTCTCCAGGGGATCTTCCCAAACCAGGGATCAAACCCAGGTCTCTCGCATTGCAGGTGGATTCTTTACCAGCTGAGCCACAAGGGAAGCCCAAGAATACTGAAGTGGATAGCCTATCCCTTCTCCAGCAGATCTTCCCAACCCAGGAATCGAACCCTGAGCTATGAGGGAAGCATAATGATGGCTTATATAGCCAGTGTTAAAAACAAAATTACCAAAAAAAAAAAAAAAAATCCCTTTTTGCACACATATACTTCACATTATCACAGAAACCTGTGGTAAAGTGGAAATCACCACAAAATAGTTATTTCATTATAAATATTTTGTGGTGATTTCCATTTTATCACAGGTTTCTGTGATAAAGTGAAGTATATGTGTGCAAAAAGGGATTTTTTTTTTTTGTAAGTTTGTTTTTAATGCTCCGATGTGTGGCTTGATGTCTTGAGAAAATACCTCTATTGTCACTACCCTGTGGAGCTATTGCCAAGGTACACTTTGCTCTGCTAGTGTAGAAATGGCCTTTCTGTGACCAGTAAGAATTTCTTGGCAATCCTGAATCAAAATGTTCTTGCCAGTGCCTAATTTGGGGAATTGTATTTTTTTCTCACTAATTAACTCCATTGTTTCAATTAGGAAAGAACTTTTCCTTCCAGCCCAGAACACTGTCTCTGTACAGAAAGATGGCTTTGAAATGCTTTCACAATAAAGGCAAGGATTGGGACTAAGCTCATCCAGCCTCCCCTGTAATCATAGTTTCGAGATGGTTGACTTTGTTTGTGAGGGTGAGTGTGTTGGAATGAAAGGGTTATATACAGTTGAAAGTGACATCCAAAAAGTCCAGAAGAAGTGGAAAGGATTTGTATTATTGTTGTCTTATGGCTAAGTCTCACTGAGGTCAAGTATGTTATCCAGGCTCATTATGGTTAGAAAGTAGGAAAAAATCAAGATTAGTGTCTATATTGGTATCTCTTCTCTCCTTGTCCAGGCAAGGTAGTTCTAACTAGCTCAAGTGGAACTCACATCCTTGAAACTGATCTCCTTAGAAGCTTGGTAACTAGCCAAGTTAATCAGTCATAAATTCTAAAACTCATATGAGCTACGTCATCCTCCTGGAACATTGCTGAAGAAATACTTTGAAGCTATAGTGTAGACCATAGTCAGCAGTCTGTGATCTTTGGCTATGAAATCTTAAAATTACTTCCTCTCTATTAATGCAAATTATGGTAATTAACATTGGTGATATATTTAACTGCTTTCTATGCATTAAGCTTTGGAAAAACAGCTATAAATATTTTGGTGATTTGTGATAATAAATTAATTGCAGTACTGACTTAAGAATGATTTGGGGCTTTGTTGATCTGTTGGCTCATTTCCCCAAATGTCTTTGCCCCCCTTGGGCCAGGAAAAAAAGTCACTATAGATACCTTTGCCTTTGACAGATGCTCTTCCACTGATCTGTCATCCCCACATTGAAAATTTTAATGTTCAAGAACAATGGTAGAATGTAAAAGATGTAGTTTGACCTTTCTGGAGAGGCTTTGGGAGCTAATGGGAGAAGGAATAATATCAAGCTATCCTTTTCTATTCTCATAAGATTTCCTGTCTCACTTCATCCACGATTAGTAACTGAGCATAAGACACAGGATCTAGGGTCAGATACATCCTGCTCAAAATATACTCTAACAGCAGCTTCAAGATTGTCAGTGTTGACACCAAAAGGGCAGAAAAAGAAACCAAAAAAAACCATTTATAGAGCTTCATCATATATTGTTCAACTGTTAATTTATAGGTTATCATCTCAGTTAATATCTCATCTGATTCAGTAGTTTTCCTATGTTGAGTCCTGCCTGAATGAAGAAGAATATCCTTTTGTCTAGAATATCCTTTTGTGGATTCTTCTGAATCCACACTTGTGAAAATTTCATGTACTATTCTTTATTCTGGTGTTGCTGGTTAATTAGGTGGGGTGTGAGGGTATGTTGTAAGAAGGGTGGCTGTTACTCCAGCCACTGGTCAAAATGGTTATCATGACAACACTACCTCCATGGTATTGTTTCCTATTGTTTCCAAAGTTGCTAGTCTTTGAGGGTCAGAGTTTGTCAGAGAATTGAAGCAAATGTTCAAATGTTCTCTTCTCATTGTTGTGATCCCTTGTCACCAGCATCCACCTAGCCCAACTGATACCCAAATCCTTGTTCTTACTCAGCATTTCCTTCCTAATGATGTCTAGCATTATGCTGATTTTTTAAAGTAGCTGAACATTGATCATTCGCTTTTGGGAACAATGGTTTTTAAGCCCATTGTTCAGTTTACAACTTTTTTCTTATGTATTCAAAGGAGAGGATCTTTCCATTTAAAATTTATAGATTAAGTGCTATTTAAAAGACGGGACTATGTTGTAATAACTTGATGGTTAAGAATAGTTTTATTCATGATTTTATATGCTGACTAAATAGTATTTAAAATACTTAAAACATAGGAGAATTGGATTTTAGAAAAGATGCTGACATGTGGTAGCGAGTGATGAGGTCATTCATAGCATCAGTGCATAATTTACATCATTCATTTAACAGCTATTTACTGTGTTCCTATTATGTTGTAGGCATTGTGCTAAGTTGAAGGAAACTAGAATGTAGTTTGAAATTCTTTTGGGGGCAATCAGAATTACTTTTTTAAAAAAATACATGTTTTTAAGTCTTTATTGAAGTAGAACTTACGTAGAGTAAAATGTATAAATCTTAAGTGAACAGCTAGGTAAATTTTTGTATTTATGTACTCAGGTGCCCACCACACAGATCAAGTTATAGAATAGTTTTACTCCTCCAGAAAGCTCTTTCACGGCCCTTTCCTATTAATTACCATTGCTACAGAACTAACTACATTCTAACTTCTACCAGCATATACCAGTTTTCTGTTCATGAACTTTATAGAAAAAGAATCATATGGTGCATACTTTTTTGTGTCTGCCTTATTTTGCTCAAGTCCCTTCATGAATCACTGTCTTGTCGTAACGAAGGGGCTTGTGTAACTCAATGAAGCTGTTTTGAGATTAATCTATGTTGTTGCATGTATCAGTAGTTTTTCTTGTATTTTCTCAATACACTAATTAACTAATACAGTGCATTCTCAGAATTACTTTTTGACAGTCTAAAAGTGCTACAGGGAAAACCCTGGGAAATGGCCACTGCTATGATGTCCTACTTTTTTAATCTCCCTAGAGCTACCTGTGGTGGGAGGGGAAACAGAGTTACTAGGTTAGCAAAACCAAAAATTCAGGTACAACAAAACTAAGTGAAAAGATATCTTCACAAATGCCAAATACTGATCAATATTAACTGGACCAGCAGAGTAAGCAGAAAGTAGAATGGAAAAAAGAGAGGTTTCTTATAAGCTGAGTGAGAATTCCCAAGCTGACAACAGATACTGACTTGGAAGCTGAGCAAGCTGATCTGAGGAGAGCAGCCCAAACTGGAGGATGTTAGAGCAGAATTCATGGTAAGGCTTGTGTTGCCAGAGCAATCTATGACCGAGGTGCTCTTGATACTAACCATCCAAGTCCTCCTAACAAGGTGATTCCCCTAGGGAGGAGCAACTTTTGTGAGTAGAATTCAAAATGGTTAGGTTAGGAATAGTAGGAGCAAAGAAAAGAAGCAAAAAGTAGGGGAGGGGGGCAGAGTCAGCACATCTCAGGAAGTATCAGGGTAAATGATTTTGAGCACTTAAAAATAAAGGGAGCTGTAGAGATATGTCCCTAAGAATGCTATCCTGGTTCATATCCATCTAGCACAGAAAAACTTATTTCACTTAAAACAAGAAACAGAAAAGGATTGTGGGCAAATGCCATATAAATTATTATAGGAAAAAAAGCTATCCCATGCAAATTATTACAAAGACCTAATAAACATTCCTAAGATGATGCTGTGAAAGTGCTGCACTCAATATGTCAGCAAATTTGGAAAACTCAGCAGTGGCCACAGGACTGGAAAAGGTCAGTTTTCATTCCAATCCCAAAGAAAGGCAATGCCAAAGAATGCTCAAACTACTGCACAATTGCACTCATCTCACGCGCTAATAAAGTAATGCTCAAGATGTTCCAAGCCAGGCTTCAGCAATACGTGAACCGTGAACTTCCAGATGTTCAAGCTGGTTTTAGAAAAGGCAGAGGAACAAGAGATCAAATTGCCAATATCCGCTGGATCGTTGAAAAAGCAAGAGTTCCAGAAAAATATCTATTTCTGCTTTATTGACTATGCCAAAGCCTTTGACTATGTGGGTCACAATAAACTGTGGAAAATTCTGAAAGAGATGGGAATACCAGACTACCTGACCTGCCGCTTGAGAAACCTGTATGCAGGTCAGGAAGCAACGGTTAGAACTGGACATGGAACAACAGACTGGTTCCAAATAGGAAAAGGAGTACGTCAAGGCTATATATTGTCACCCTGCTTATTTAACTTATATGCAGAGTACATCATGAAAAACGCTGGGCTGGAGGAAGCACAGGCTGGAATCAAGATTGCCGAGAGAAATATCAGTAACCTCAGATATGCAGATGACACCACCCTTATGGCAGAAAGTGAAGAAGAACTAAAGAGCCTCTTGATGAAAGTGAAAGAGGAGAGTGAAAAAGTTGGCTTAAAGCTCAACATTCAGAAAACTAAGATCATGGCATCCAGTCCCATCAGTTCAGTTCAGTTCAGTTCAGTTGCTCAGTCGTGTCCGACTCTCTGCGACCCCATGAATTGCAGCACGCCAGGCCTCTCTGTCCATCACCAACTCCCGGAGTTTACCCAAACCCATGTTCATCGAGTCGGTGATGCCATCCAACCATCTCATCCTCTGTCGTCCCCTTCTCCTCCCGCCCCCAATCCTACCCAGCATTAGGGTCTTTTCCAATGAGTCAACCCTTCGCATGAGGTGGCCAAAGTATTGGAGCTTCAGCTTCAACATCAGACCTTCCAATGAACACCCAGGATTGATCTCTTTTAGGATGGATTGATTGGATCTCCTTGCAGTCCAAGAAACTCTCAAGAGTCTTCTCCAACACCACAGTTCAAAAGCATCAATTCTTCGGCGCTCAGCTTTCTTCACCGTCCAACTCTCACATCCATACATGACCACTGGAAAAACCATAGTCTTGACTAGACGGACTTTTGTTGGCAAAGTAATGTCTCTGCTTTTAAATATGCTATCTAGGTTGGCCATAACCTTCCTTCCAAGTAGTAAGCGTCTTTTAATTTCATGGCTGCAGTCACCATCAGCAGTGATTCTGGAGCCCAAAAAAGTAAAAAAAGTAAAGTCTGACACTGTTTCCACTGTTTCCCCATCTATTTCCCATGGAGTGATGGGACCAGATGCCATGATCTTAGTTTTCTGAACGTCCAGTCCCATCACTTCATGACAAATAGATGGGAACCAGTGGAACCAGTGGTTGACTTTATTTTTGTGGGCTCCAAAATCACTGCAGATGGTGATTGTAGCCATGAAATTAAAAGACGCTTACTCTTTGGAAGGAAAGTTATGACCAACCTAGACAGCATATTAAAAAGCAGAGATATCACTTTGTCAACAAAGGTCCGTCTAGTCAAGGCTACGGTTTTTCTAGTTGTCATGTATGGATGTGAGAGCTGGACTATAAAGAAAGCTGAGCACCGAAGAATTGATGCTTTTGAACTGTGGTGTTGGAGAAGACTCTTGAGAGTCCCTTGGACTGCAAGGAGATCCAACCAGTCCATCCTAAAGGAGATCAGTCCTGGGTGTTCGTTGGAAGGACTGATGTTGAAGCTGAAACTCCAGTACTTTGGCCCCCTGATGTGAAGAGCTGATTCGTTTGAAAAGACGCTGATGCTGGGAAAGATTGAGGGCAGGAGGAGAAGGAGACGACAGAGGATGAGATGGTTGGACGGCATCACTGACTCAATGGACAGGATTGGGTGGACTCTGAAAGTTGGTGATGGACAGGGAGGCCTGGAGTGCTGCAGTTCATGGGGTCGCAGAGTCAGACACAACTGAGCAACTGAACTGAAACTGAACTGAACTGGCCAGGCAATTAACGAAACCAGAAAAGCCTGCCCACAAAATAGATGAAAATTATAAAGTAATATTTCAAAGTATATGTAAGAAAATAATAGAGGCTATGAAAGAACAACAAAAATATGAATTTGAAAAATTCAGAAATTATGTGAATGGAGAAAAAAGAAATGAAAGTTTGAAAAAATATCTGTCTAAACTAGGAAAATAATTAAAAATAAAATAAAATATTAGAAATGAGGACTGGATGAGAAGGAACACAAAAATGAATAAACATCACAGAAAATTCCTTAGAAACAGAAGATGGAAAAGAGATTAAAGATGTTTAAATAAAAAATAAATTTAAAAATAAAATAGATAAGAGAGAAAGTGATACAGAAAATAGGCAATGAAATCCAATATGTATATAATAGAAGCTGCCCCCCAAAGAAACCAAAGCATGGAACAGAATTAATATTAAAAATTTTAATTCAAACAAACTTTCTCATATAAAAGGTAAAGAAAAATATACACTAAAAATGTTTTCTTTTCCCCTGGAAAAATCAGTCCAGTATGGCCTAACAGGCTAAAAATGAAAACAGCATCCAGATCATCATATTGAATCATTCACAAGTTCAGTCGCTCAGTCGTGTCCGACTCTTTGTGACCCCATGAATTGCAGCACGCCAGGCCTCTCTGTCCATCACCAACTCCCGGAGTCTACCCAAACCTATGTCCATTGAGTCGGTGATGCCATCCAACCATCTCATCCTCTGTTGTCCCCTTCTCCTCCCGCCCCCAATCCTACCCAGCATTAGGGTCTTTTCCAATGAGTCAACCCTTCGCATGAGGTGGCCAAAGTATTGGAGTTTCAGCTTCCAACATCAGACCTTCCAGCAAACACCCAGGATTGATCTCTTTTAGGATGGATTGATTGGATCTCCTTGCAGTCCAAGGGACTCTCAAGAGTCTTCTCCAACACCACAGTTCAAAAGCATCAATTCTTCGGCGCTCAGCTTTCTTCACCGTCCAAATCTCACATCCATACATGACCACTGGAAAAACCATAGCCTTGACTAGACGGACTTTTGTTGGCAAAGTAATGTCTCTGCTTTTAAATATGCTATCTAGGTTGGCCATAACCTTCCTTCCAAGTAGTAAGCGTCTTTTAATTTCATGGCTGCAGTCACCATCAGCAGTGATTCTGGAGCCCAAAAAAATAAAGTCTGACACTGTTTCCACTGTTTCCCCATCTATTTCCCATGAAGTGATGGGAGAGAGGGTAAAAAATCAGATTGTCTTAAGTCTTTTCAAAAGCAAATCTATACTATGTGAAGACAAAGGAGAAACATATTTCAGATATTCAAGGACGTAAACAGTGAGCCAAGGAGCTTATACTCAGCCAAACTAATTTTGACCTTGATAAGGTCAAGTATAGTGGAGGATAAAGCGATGTGTTCAACTAGTTCAGGTATGTCAGTATCAGAGACAAATTTATCATGGCTGAATCTCCTTTAAGGTAACCATTGGTTGTGTAAGATGAAGCTCCAAATGCCATGATGGAGAATTAGCCATAAGTCAGTACCCACAAATTGTTGGATACACTTGACTTTTATAAGGATCTGCTCATAAACCCCCTGAAGAGAATTCCCAGATCTGTACCACTAGGCTACACCCAGAGACAGCCTCTGCCAACAATCACCTTAGGCAAACTTGTCCTTAGGTAACTATTTCTAGAAGTGAATATTAGCCTTTTCTGGAAAAAAAATTCATTCTGTATAATACTGAAAAGTAAGGTCATTGGTAACCCTGTGCTTGAGGCCCTCACCCAGTGGTGCTATCACATTGTTTTGGGCACAGGTGACACATTTCAGGTATTGTCTATAGAACTGTGAGGCATTTCTGAGCTTAGAACTTGCTCCCCAAGATCTTACCTGTAATCTGAATACCCAGAGTGTGTACATGACATTTTGAATTGTGCTGCCTGGCTTTGCCTTTAAAAAAGTCATACTCTTCCATTGCAATAACATTTCCAATCTGTTAAGCGCATTTGACTTGGAGCCACACCCTGGAACTGAACTGAATTGAAGGGCTGCCTCAACCAATGTATTTTAGTTCTTCTATACATTAGGCCCTATACATCCCATTTCTATAGGAATGACACTTTGGGGCATTTGGATAATTTATAGGACCTTGTGTGTGTCCTTGGTCCCCAAATCCAGGGATTGCTGTTGTTGCCAGATTGTATTGCACAGTCTTTGAAACTAATGGACTAAATTTTGCTGAATAACATTTTCTTTGTTTTATTTACCCCCAATAAAAATAATTTTGAGATACTCTAAAAATAATTATATTGGATACAACTTTCATTTTGGAACTGAACTGAAATAACCATGTCAAAAGCCAACAAACAGATGGTAAACTTTCTGTTTCTGCTGACTTGGGCTAGATTTTTCTTAAAGCAGAAGAGGGGTTTCATGCCCTAAGATCTCAATGCCTTCCAGTCTCCTTTTAACTCTAACAGATTTGGGTCGTTCACTGAAGACCCACATTTATTTCTAACCTACATAATCTCACTGTTTAATTATTGTAAATGGTTGACATCAGAAATGCTGAAACATGAACCTGAAATTATGGAAAACTCTTAACTTCTGGTGTTAATGAGCCCAATATCATTTCTGATTTTTTTCTCAGACATTGTTTCTGTTTCAAGGTGTTGAGGCCCAGTAAGCTCCTAGTGTCTTGTTTTGTTTTTCTTGATGATTTCAGAGCCGTGTGTTACTTATAAATGAAGCTGAAGATCTGCCAGGTCAGTGTACTTGTGGCTTCAGTTTTCATGCTTCCTGACAGACCAGAGGTAGTTCACGACTTCCTCTCTGACTTTTCCTTTTCCTCTTTGTGTTCTTTTTCTCTCAGGGGTACTGCCCCTTCTCCACACTCTACCTGCATTATTCAACCAATGACACTGACCTGACACTCATTCTATCAGGTGTTTCCTAGCCACATTGACCTTTCTAACTCAGTCTTTGTGATGACTGACTTGTATATGGCGGGACTATGAATCCTTCCTTTTCATTTTAAAGATGAGAAAAACTAAAGTTTATTGAGGTAGTAATTTGCCTAGGGTTATAGAAAGTAAGTTGCAGAGTCAAGACTTGAGTATGAAGGCTTTGAAACATAAACATCTGATTAATGGCTTCTGAGAGCAGCATTTATAAGCAAATGACAAGCTCATTCTCACCACCATTGATTTATTTTCACTTCCCTGTTTCCGCCACTGGTAGACCTTCACTGTTCCTCTTCACAGCCTCAATCCTATTCATCCTGAAAACTCTGATCCTAGCTCAGTCTCTACCATTAGCTTCTCCAGCTCTTCTTATTTCTCTCTCCTCCGCCCCCTCACCCTTTTTAAAAAAAAACAAAAAACACCTTTCCCTTCAGACTCAGTCTCTTGATCTCACTCTCAGCCATCCTCTGGTTTGGGGGATGGGAAGGGAATGAAATGCTGGCTGGCTGGCTGGCTGGACTCGTCCAGGTCCTAAGAGTGCTGCTTGTCTGTGTCCACACCTCCAATTCAAGCCCAGAAGACCCCAGAAAGAATGGCCCAGATGGCCAACAGGAGTTCCTGTTACCCCCATCAGAGTCCCTTGCTTTCTAGGACTGGATGAAACTGGGCAGGGACAAACCCCTGTCCCCAGACCTCAGACCACCCTAAAGTGTGCTCCCTTTGTGGGAAACCCTCTCTACCTCCTGTCTCCGAGTGCTGTGCTCTAAAAAGTCAGAGAGAGTTGCAAGAAGCCCTACTTAGCTTGCACGGGCTGCTGGTCTCGGCACTGTCTCCCCCAGCCCTTGGTTATTTTTACTCTCTCTGAGCTTCTTCCCATTCTTCAGGTGCTGGGCGAGGTGGCGTTCATTTGGCTTTGCTTCTGACACAAGATAAACGAGCTTGGGGCCCTGGGCGATCCACTCTGGCTGCCAGGGGGTTCCAAAATAGCAAACTATTTTTCATAACAGCAACGTGATATGAAGGGGGATGCAGCAGGTGCACTCAGATTTCCCACTGCCGTCTGGGGCGCGTGGCACAGGGAGAGGATTCATTAAAGTTTGCACTTGTGTCCGGGAAAAAGAAGGGCCCCCGCTCACAGTGGCCATTTCCCTTTGGCTAGGTCAAGGTCTCACCTCCTGAAGGCAAATATTACCCTTGGTCAAGGTGGAAGTGCAGGAAAGTGGCAGCCTGGGCACCCCTGTGGAGTTTCATGGCTTTTTTTTTCTTTCCTTGTAGAAAGATAAGGTTACAGATGTGAATATCTACCAAGTATTTTTTTTTTTAACACAAACTTGTGTGTTAAGCAAAAGAGCAAGATTTCTTAAAAGTTTCAAATATTTGACATTTTAGTTCATTAAATGTGTGGTCATTTCAGAAAGTTTAAAGGGTAAACTTCTTTCCTGTTCTCCCCGTTTCCAGAGATGTAAAGGTGAAAGATCAAACTGACACTGCCTCTGTCAGTTTCTCTCTCATGCTCTGGACTCATTAGAAAAAAGCTCCTGTGTTTCACAGCACTAGTCGTTATTAAAAATTTGGTCCCCAGCTCTACATCTGATACTCTCCCTTTATCCCCCACCATGAATTATGCACATGTTTTTGAGGGTGGAAATTATAATAAAGCAAAGAGGATTCTCATTTCTATTTGCATGTACTGTTTCTTTTTGATGTTTCTCCCCTCATCAAGTTAATAGATCTTCCTGGTTGGAAATGAACTAAAAATAAAATTGAAGTCTATGATAGAATAATGATAATATATGAGCTTTTCAAAATTAGAGTGATACAAGGGGAACACATTTTCTTTCTTTCTTTTTTTTTTCTGGTCAAAATGTCTAGAGTCAAGGCCAGAATATGAGGGAACAAGTATTATGAGCACTAGCTACATGCTAGTAGCTGTAATTGAGTCCGTAAAACACTGCATTCTGTCTTATAATACATCTTAATTTAAACATTTCTATTCCCACGGGACCACAGGGTATGTGGTGCATGAATAAATAAATGCCATGACTTATTTTGGAGGCTCCAATCATAATACAATTATATGCATTGCAAATTTTCACATGCTACTTTTAGTTTCTAGGTTTTTTATTTTAATTATTAAACTGAATTGCACAAAGAGATAAGCCTCAGCCCCGCTATAGAAATGGAGTCAGGAGTTTAGTGAAATTAGCCAACAGAATTCCCCTCCATTGTAAGCTTGACCCCATCAGAGAAATAGTGATTACATTTTACATCAAATTATACTAATTACTGCTCTAGCTCAGTCAGGCCTAGAAAGATCAGGAAGAGAAAGAGAAAAGTGTGCCTCCCTTATTGTCATGTCTTGCTGGATTTTAGAGACCATTTCTCTTCTCAAATCAGCGGTAGCTCCTGATCCTACCAGAAGGAAATAATACATTTTTTCCTCCTTAAAAACAGCATTTTCTTTCCTCGGGTCACTACGATCCATTTGCTAAATAACTCTTGAAGTCTAAAAAATTGCCTCTGAGTAACCAAAAGAGGTGAATTCAACCTTGCAAATAGTTCTCTAAAACCATCACTCTCCTAAAAAGCCTTTTTCTCGTTAGACAGTGTGTTTAAGTCCTAGCCACATGGGGGTATTTTTCCATCTTCTAATCCCCTTTTCCTAACTATCGTTGACTCTAGGTCTCTCTCTTTCATTTCTCTTTATTAAAAAATCCTAAGAGAGTGGCAGGATAGTGGAGCGATTAAGAGCACTGGGTTGCAATCATATAGATTAGGGTTTGAGTCCTATATTTTATACCCCTACTTATTTACCAGCTGTGTGACCCTGGGCAAGTTACTTAACCTCTCTGTACCTCAGTTTTCTCTTATTGAAAATGGTGGTAATAATATTTCCTGTCTCACTGAGTTGTTGTTAGGATTGAATGAGCACATAAACTACTCAGAAGACTGTCCACATGATCCCAATACATATTAGCCATTATCATATCAAAAGCATCTTACTATTATAGTAAATCCATTGTTTGTGATTTCCCATACCTATCTAATTAAGAAATCTAAAACAATCAGGTATTTGGATTAACCTAATTTGGAGGCTGAATAGTCTCTTTCATTTTGTCATGTCCAGGTAAACAGAGGTACCCATCTCTCCAAATACCCCAGACTTGTGAACACTTAATTTGCTGTCTTCACATGTATGGCCACACTCTCCCCAACCAGACCAGATGAAAAGGGAATTGAGGACAAAGCAGGGTTTGCAGTTGATTTTTTTTTTTTTTTGTCTACTTGGACACATTGACTTATATTCTCTCTCAGTATTTAGGGTCTTGATGATTCCTCTCTCACTGGAAAGCTCAAACCCTGGGCTCACAAACCCCCCCAGGAGAAGGAGACTGATTACTTTAAATCACTATTGACCTCCTCTCCACTTAAACCCAGAGGTCAGGATTCTAAAGACACTGTAAAGAGTTTACAGTGGTGCATTTAGACTTCAGCTATAACATAACCTGATAGTGCTGTGTGGGAGAGATAACCGTGGCTAATAGGCCTGGTGGAGCAAGGCTGGTGGGAGAGGCAAAGACTTAGGAGTGAAGGTCATGGACAAGGATGGCACACCAGCCACGCTGGCCAGTAGGTGGGGCCACAGCCCATCTCCACCAGCTAGGTGGAGGCCCTTGGGTGCTTTGTGCTGCCTTTGATTCTCCTTTTTCCTGTGGAACTTGATTCTTCCTCCCTCTCTCCCTTTTTGTAATTGCCAAAGTTGTTTTACATTTCCATGTAGTTTTTTTTTTCTTCTCTTCTCTTTCTTCATTCCCATTCTATTCATATCACACACATTTGAGTGCCTACTGTGTGCCAAGCACTGGTCCAGGCACTGTCAGTAGAGGACTGATTGAGGCTCTCAGGGTCTCTGTGTTTGGGCTGCTGACATTCAGAGATGTAAGCCAGTGCTTCTCAAACATGAATGTGCATGTAAATCATTTGAGCATCTTGTGAAAATGCACATTCTGATTCCGGAAGTCTCGGTGGGGCTAGAGAGACTGCATTTCGAATAAGCTCCTGCGTGATGCTGACACTGGTGGTCCAAAGCCTATACTATGCTTAGCAAGAATGCAGAGCCCTTCTGATCCCCTTCCTTCCCTAAGCGGCTGGCTGAGTGTTCTCGTTTATGTTAGTGGAGTTTCACAATGTCACAGACTTGACCTTCCCTGTGAGGCTGTCAGTTGTGTTCTATGACCCCGAGTTAGGCTAGCATTCACTCAAATATTCAAGAAACACAAGGGAGAAACAGGCGGGAGGGTATGGTGAGATGACCCCATAGCTTTCCATCCCAGCCAAGTCTCGTCTCGTGCTTTGCGGTGAGCAGGACCGCTGAGATGCATCGTACACACAGGACAGCTCCTGCTTCTGGATGATAATAGCACATTAAGCGTATCGCATGATATAGGCTTTCTCTGGTAATAGGGGTGCCATTTACTAATTTGCCACTCTTACATGACTGATTTAACTCTAGTTACTACTCAGTCATTAGGGAGTCACTTATTCACAAGGCAGAATCAGGCTAAATAAATAACAGGAAGCTGGGAAAAGAGGCAGATGAAAGTAGAAAGTGAAAGTTAGCTTTTAATGCAGGCTAGAGATTTGCTGGTGTTCTATGCAGATCCCTCCATTTAGAGCATAAATACAAGCTCTTCCTCTGTTTTTAAGTCCCTGTGACCCTAAATAAATAGAATCCTTTAGCAGAGAGCAGCTACCTTCTCTTCTAATAAGAATCACATCCCAACAGAATGTACATTTCCAATTACTATGCAAAAACAATGGCAGAATTACTTAAAAATGTGCAGCCCCCTAAGGGCTCCCGATGCTGTAGTCCATGTGAATCTATCATTTGCATGCAACTATTGCGGGGAACAACCAAATCCTCCATCATAGGCTATTTAATCAAGCGAGAAGCCCCTAAATTTCTTTGCAAAGATTCACAAGTTCTGGAGCTAAATATGCAATTGGTAATATATTCTGACTGTCTGCATGCACCCTTCCTTGTTTCATTCTGAATGGCATGGTGTTTGCATTGACATTTAGATGATGGGTCATCTTGGATTGCTCGTGTTCACAGCTGGAACTTTAGTGGCATCTCCCATTAGTAATTACTGTGCTTTTTTTCCCTAGTGACTGAGCCGTTTACAAACCAAGAAAAGGAAAAATTATATATTTGGATACAGACTGTAGAAGAAAAGTAAACGATCAGCACAGTAGGAAAGGTGCCTAGGGTTACTTTCTGTGGATAACTGAAGATCAGGTGGAAGTAAAGGACTCAAATGATGTGTTTCCCCCACCGTTACCCACTAGCCCTACTGCCAGACTTGTTATTGGAAAGTTAGATGAAAACGGCCTGCAAAGACAGACTCCAGAATCAACCACAGGCACTGATACAATAGATTTGAGGGAAGCAGAAAGAGTTCTTTCTACAAATATCTACTTTTCTGATCTGTCAAGGTGCCTGGAATTCTCCCTTGCTTTTATCTATCTATCTGATATCCATCCATCCATCCATCAATCCCCTTGAAGTTCCTATTAAGATACAAATGAGTTTTCAGGGTGGAGCTCCTATCCTAATGCCTTGGTAGTCACAAACATTTTGGTATCATTTAGTTATCAGCTTCAGCAAGCTGTATCAGTTCCCTGAGGGACCAGTGCATCTAGAGTCCAAGGGGAGCAGGCCAGAGGAAATGCTTTCAGAACCAGAGAGGCCCCAAGTACAGAAAACGTAATGCTCCATTGTCTCTAATGTGCAATGCAAACTAAAGATAGTTTTATTTTATTAAATTAGTATAAGAAAATCAAACTCAGTTTTGATTTTTTCTATGATGGCATTTTTTTTTTCTCTTATGATGGATATTTCTGCCACTGTTCCTGTTTTGTGAGCTAACTTGGCCAGTTCTAGGAGCCTCAAAAGTCTGAGAAGAGTCAAGGGATGGGGTAGAAGGGTGGCAGAGACATGGCAATAGAAGGAGAGAGAAGGGAGGAAAGTGTTTCTCCATGAAATGTGCCTACTTGGCAATTCTGCTAAGACTAGCCTGCACAGTTTTTCTTTCAGAGATGAAAAGAAGCCATCCTGCTTTTCCTTTTTAATCCTTCAAGTCATTTTCTATTACAAGTCCTGCCACAAAACATCCCCACTCAGCTCTGAGGCTGACCCAGCAGAGCCCTTGTCACTCCACTGATGAACTAAAAGGCTTCTTTGGGCTAATTTGGCTGGAGGTACACCTTCTTGCACCCTCTCTGAAACTAGAAAATTACATGGACTTGAACTCGGGTCATCTGACATTTTCCCACTGCATTCCACCTATGGGTCTCATTCATATGTCCTGAGTTGGAGAAACGCAAGAACTTCAAAGGTCAACCTGATTCTCTTTGTGAGAACTTTTGGATACAAGCACAGACCATCTGCCCCCTTGATAGGACAAGACACTGCAACCCAGCAGAGAGCAGCTTGGGAGATGTGGGCTGTGTGCTTGGGAGAAGAGCCAAGATGGTGTTGATGGGGACTGGAAAGAAGAAGTTAGTAATGAGAAGAGTTTGTAGTTTTCCTTTAGATTTCTATGTAAAGGTAATGGGGAGACAGCAGCCTGTTCAGAGAAGCCATTCTTAGAAGGTGGCTTATAGTCTAGGCCTTACAGAACCATGGCCACACATTTATTCCTAAAATCCTCCTGAAGAGAAAGAAACTGCAAATGACAGATGAACCTTTCATCACAAATTCAGAGTCCCTAAGAATACCTGAAGGGTGCTTATTGCTCTCAGACTTTGTTTTAAGCAGTTTACAAATACTAACTCAATGAATGATTGTTGCAACTCTCTGAAGTAGGCATTAGATTATTCTTGTTTTCAGATAAGGAGACTGATGCAAAGAGAGATCATAAGATTTGTAGAGGTCATGCGATTTCTCTTTCTCCTATCAAAATTCTCCAGGATTCTGCTTAAAGCTTAGAGGTGGCATAAGCACTGCAGAATATGTTTCTAAACAGTCACTGTTGTTTGTAGCAGGCTCTATGCTTAATGCTTTATACAAGGATCTCATGAGGTTTATACTGTACCCCTCCACTACTTTTATTTTAACAGATTGAAGACAAAGAATAGAGAAGCTAGATACTTAACAGAGGGTCATACTCTTAACGGAGAAGGCAATGGCACCCCACTCAAGTACTCTTGCCTGGGAAACCCCATGGACGGAGGAGCCTGGTAGGCTGCAGCCCATGGGTTGTGAAAAGTCGGACACAACTGAGCGACTTCACTTTCACTTTTCACTTTCATGCACTGGAGAAGGAAATGGCAACCCACTCCAATATTCTTGCCTAGAGAATCCCAGGCACGGTGGAGCCTGGTGGGCTGCCATCTATGGGGTCGCACAGAGTCGGACACGACTGACGCGACTTAGCAACAGCAGCATACTCTTAATGCTTCACAGATGGTGCAGTGATAAACAATCTCCCTGTAATACAGGAGATGTGACTTCAATCCCTGGGTTGGGAAGATTCCCTGGAGAAGGAAATGGCAACTCTATCCAATATTCTTGCCTGGAAAATTCCATAGACAGAGGAACCTGGCGAGCTACAGTCCATGGGGTCGCAAAGAGCCAGACACGACCTGAGCAACTGAGCACATAAACACATATTCTTAATAAGTGACCTGGGCTCAGACTAGAACCTGGGGCGCTTGGCTTCTAAAAGCCATAATTTAACTAAAGCAACAAACTATTTCTCAAACTCTGGATGGATAAGAGCTACCATAAGGGTGGTTCTATGAATCTGTAAGCATATTCTAGATTCTAAGTGCCAGGAATGGAGTTTAGATGCTTCAGAAGGGACCTGAGAAATGTCCTGGTTGCATCTCCCATAGTGGAATCCTTGACAGTTACAGAGGAAAATAGTGACTGTGAGGAGTCAAGCACCATTGATTGTCAGTGAAGCTCAGTTCAATTCATCAATAATTATTGGTCACTGATAACAAGCCTTCTTTCTGTTACACGTTTCAGCGTTATTAAAGAAAGGAGTGTGTTATGTTTGCTTTCAGGAAACTCACAATTTTATTACACTGATGAGATATTTACAAAATGTATTTGATAGTATAAATCAAATGTGGACATGAATGCAAGCAAGTTTTGGTTACCAAATATTTTGGCCTTCTCAGTACCACCAATGTGTGGGCCAGAAAATATCCATGAGTCACAAGTTCCTTTTTCTGGGCAGAATCCCTCACCTTCTACCTTTCTTTACTCCCACCTTCCACTTTCTGCACTAGCCCCTCATGAGGCACTTGCCGGTCTTCAGCATCAAAACCACCAGTCCCATGAGCCCCTTCCTAGAACCACTTTCCTTCCCTTCTGACCGAAACCGAATGGTCATCTATTCCTTCCTCTCATAGAGTTTGTTGTTCCCTATCATCTCCCACCATCATTGACGTCCACCATTCCCCCCTGATAATTTCTGACCTGAGGAAGGTGTATTGCCTGCCTTCTAGTCTGCCAGGTATAGAGAAAGTCGTGAAACAGTGGTAATGGGGTCCACTCAACAGCTGGTCTGTATTTCCCTAGCTGACCTCTGGCTCTATAAATTTATTGCCAACTTCCTGCTGCATTCTCCATAATGGTCGAACCAACCATTGTCTAGACTTCTCAGACCCCTAAGCCTATTTCCATTCTTTGCACCTGCAGAAGATTAAGTCCCATCATCTTTACTGCTGAAGACTCCAACTTGAGAGCTTCCAGTCTTCCCCCTTTTAACCAGAGGATCTTCAAATATTTCCACTCACTATCTTGGTCTCACTCCTCTGTCTGCAGAAGAAATTGCTTCATCTTTGCAGAATTCAAACTCTTCAAAGTAAGAAACTTCATGGCTAGTATGAAGTATGTTTCTGGAGGAGATAGTTTTACTATACATTCTTTCTTTCTCCTGCCCCTTCTGGCTCTCTTCCCTTGGCCTAAAATAAGCTTAGGCCTCCCTTTTCTTGAAACAAAAATAAATACAAAACCCGTTACTTCTTGTATCAAGCTATGGCCAGATTTCTTAAAAAAAATAAGTCAAAACACATTTCCTTACTGACTTCTAACTCCTCAAGCAGCTGTACTTGGCTTCTGCTTTTCTTATTTCTGAGGAACTGCATTTGGTGGTTTCCTAATGGTAAAATCTTTAGCTTTGTCTCACTTCTTACCCTATTTCACCACTGATGGGTGTTTTCTTTTCTTTTCTTTTCTTTTTTAAGAAAACATGCCTCTTTCAGGGCAAGTTCTTCTGAATCAGCCTGGCACTTGGGATCCACACACTGTTCCCACCATATTGTTTCAACAACTTCTGCTAACACTTCTTTCCACCCACCATGTCATCCAGTGCAAATAGAGTCCTCACTGGACCCTAAGTAGATACAGTGCTTAACCACTCCTGCCTCTTTCCTTAACTGAACTTTAATTTGGAATTCACTTCTTCCTCTTCAACCTCCATCTGAAAAACTTCTATCCATCCTTCTGTGCCCAAGTCAAATGCTACCCATTCTAGGCAACTGTCTGTGATTTCCTCCAGGGAGATATCTTTGCCTTCTTCCACCCTCCCTCTTGTTTAGTGTTCATACCTCTGTTGTGGAACTTTACACATTCTGCCTTTTAGATATTTTTCTTTCCCTCCTAGAGAGTATCCAGGCTGACAGAAGGTGTCTAATTTGTTATTGTTGATTAGTCAAGCTCCTGGAATACAGCAGGTGCTCAATAAAATCTTGGTGCATGAATAGTTGAATATTGTCGATGGTCAGAAAAGAAGAAATAAGTGCTGGCAGGCATAGCTGGGTCAAGATTCATGGAGGAGGTATTCGGGGTATTATGTAGTTTTTTGGTGTTACAGGAATTATAGTGTGCTTTATTCCATTCTGGTCACAAGTATTCCATAAAATACCATATCTTGAGTGTTTGTGTTTACTCTGATGCAGACATTGGGTTTCCCTGGCAGCTCAGTGATAAAGAACCTGGGCTTCCCTAGTGGCTCAGTGGTAAAGAATCTGCCTGCCAATACAGGAGATGCAGGTTTGACCCCTGGGTTAGGCAGATCCCTTGGAGAAGGAAATGGCAACCCAATCTAGTGTTCCTACTGGGAAATCCCATGGACAGAGGAACCTGGTGGGCTGCAGTCCATGGGGTCACAAAAGAATTGGACACAACTTAGTGACTAAACAACTATCATAAGACACTGGGCAAGTACGTTTGATGCATTATTCCATTTATTCTCACAATAACACAGGTGAGTACTATGATTATCAGTCTTATTTAGATTCAGACCTCATCTATCAAGTAATCCTTAGAGTGCTCTGTGTGCCAGAGGTCAAACAGCTGAGAACAGGCTGAGCTGGGGGTCACACTCAAGTTGATTGGGGCTAAAGTCTAGCCTCTTAATGATCATATTACACTATTTCCACACTAAACTTAATTTTTAGATATTTTTTCAAATTTAAAATCATTCATAAGATTCACATGTAGTCTCAGTCATTTTAATGCAAAAATTGTGTTCACATTCCAGTCTCTGACTTTATTCTTGATTCTGTGGCTCAGAGTTCCTCTCTGGGCCATTGAGGCACCTGTCATTCTTGCCACACCCATGACTTTCTCTGTTATTATCCTAAAAAAGAAGGCTGATGTTTTCATTAAAGTCATACAGAGTTGCATATTCTTCATGAAAAGCTGTTGATCTCTCCTTCAAAATTCACCCATGTTCTTCTTGGTCATAGTGAAGTCACATGTTACATTATTGACCTCGTGCAGGAGTAACTTCATCTCCTTCCTTGGAGGGGAAAAATCTACATATGATAGATTATATGCCTTCAGAAAGAATTACCTTCCAGAACACTATAATCTCCAATGTATAAGTTCATTGATAGGAGGGAAAAAATTCTGCCTTTGCAAGGTTATTTTAGTTCTACCTGTATCATGGAGTGAAAACCATGGCTCATTTTGTAATGGCAGTCTAGACTTGACCAGATTATAGAACAGAGAGTTCTTGAGCAAATGGGGATATTAGCTGAATTAACACTGTCTGCCATTTGGTAATTACTTAGTAATTTCAAACTGTAAAATAACATGTGTTATCATAGGTGGTACAGTATATTTGCTATCTTCAAGACAGCAGCTCTATGGTCAGGTATTAAATCCCATGCTTTCTCTAATCTAATATGGAAACAGGATGGCATACTCTCAGAGAGCTGTCAAGTATAATGAAAATGTTATTTTTCTATCTTACTTGAAAGATTTAGCTCACTAGGGGCTTCCAGCAATCCCACAATGTTCAAGCATGGTGAAATCTCTTTTAGGGTTTGTTATATCCCCTCAGTCTTCAATATTGGCAAGTTTCACTTAAAAGCAAGTGTGCTTTTAATATTTTCTAGCCAAGAAAACAATTTGGTGATTTTAATCTTGCAATCTAATTTCCTAGAATTATTTACTAGCAATAACACTCCTTATGAACTGGATATTGGATAAAATAGGGGAAAGGGGAGTGCAACATTCTAAGACTCCCAGAGCTTCCTCAGAATATGCAGTTATATATGTCATCACTTGTAGAACTAAAGCTATCTAGCCACAATGCTGATGCTATTAATCAGAAGTTTCCAGGAAGATCCCATTGAAGTATATACATTCCTCCCTCCATCTGTCACTTGATCAATTATTGGGTATCTTTTAAGAAACTACTTGATATGATGACTTCAATTGGCTGGCAGTGTGGGGTAAGTTGGTTCTATACTTTAACAAATTTAGAATTTGGTCTTGGTGATAAGATAATAAACATAGCTTGTGATATGTGCATTATGAGTCTAACTGATATACAGTTATTGGAACATATCACACTCATTCATTTACTTATTGCCTTTGGCTGCTTTTGCATGGTGCCTGCCAATGCAGGAGATGTAAGAGACGTGGGTTTGATCCCTGGGTTGGGAAGAGGAGGGCATGTCAACCTACTTCACTATTCTGGCCTGGAGAATCCCATGGACAGAGGAGTCTGGCGAGCTACGGTCTATAAGGTAGCAAAGAGTCAGAAATGACTAAAGTGACTTAGCACACACATGTGGCACTGTGGAGCTGAATAGTTGCGACAGAAACCATATGGCCCACAGAGCCTAAAACACGTTATCTTATCCTTAAGAGAAAAACAATGTGCCAACCTCTGCTCTAGATTTCATGAAGAAGGCCTTATAATAAGGCCTAAGAGTAAAGGTAAGAATACAGATTTCAACTTGGCTTTATAGGGTGTCAAGAGGACTGGGATCCAGCTATTAGATAGAAGACTTTGGACAAATTTGGCTTAGAATGTTTTAGCTTTGAAATCACAAGGAAATTTTTAACCTTTAAATATGTATGGGGCAGGAACTCAAAGTGAGCATTTTCTACACCAAAACAGGAATCAATATTTGTGACCATAACCACAAAAAAGCTTTATTTAGTAAACAGGCCATATGATGACAGGATGAGGCAAAGGCAGAGCTTAGCATTTTTTGGTAGTAGGTATATGGGATTTTAATTTAAAAACAACTTCTCAATGAACTGGTAAGCTGAGAGTATTTTTAATACAGAAAAAGTATTTTACACACATCCTCACAATTCAGTAGTTTTGGTGATTAATTAATATCAATGGAGATGCCAGATTGAGACAGGGAAGTTATCATTGTTCTGATAAAAGCAAAACACCCCTACTATTCCTTTGAAGATGGAAATTCCCTCCAATTTTATATGTGCCTCCTCCTTTGATTTGAAGGTTCTTTTAAAAACCTTTCTAACAACTGTAGTGTATGACCCTTGGAACACATCATTTATCTGGGGAATAACATTCATTTTAATATCTTTTCACCAAGGAAGCAAGACTTAAACCCGCATTTTCTGATCCACTTAGTTGATAATATTCTTCTAAAAAAAATTTCAGGCTAGTGAAAGGAAGATAATTTAATTTAAAGAGATTAGATATATTGCTTGAAATGCAAGTCCCCCAGAATTTGACAGCAGAACAAGACCAGTGAACAGAAAACTCTTTTTGCCTCCTTGCTAATACATGCATCAGGGAATTTATAAGTTGGGCCGTCAGTCTTTGCTCCATGGAGTAATGTCAATGTCATTGATTCTTAAAATCTGACATTCATTAGAAGCACCCAGTGTGGATATGTAGCAGGATTTTTGACAAATCAGCCAAGTGTCACCATTCTGTAAAGGATTATAGAGTGATGCTGCTCGGCTTTGAGCTCTTTCTTTTGTCTGAACGGATCTTGTCTTCATAGAGCACATGAAAGGTTGGGTTTCATTTTCATTCCAAATGGGCTGATTTCACTTCTTTTTCCATCAAATTAAGGGGAACTTGAGGGCTTCTCCATAGGCAGAAGCTAATATTTATTACTCATTTACTATGAGCCAGGTACTGTGTAGGTTCTATTTTTGTTTTTCTTTCTGTCTAAAAATATAAAATGTTATTTGTGTATGTGTGAGTGTGTGTCACAATAACCTATGAGTTAGTTACCTGTTATAATTCATCCCCATTTAACAGATAAAGAAAATGAGGCTACAAGAGGCCCTGACTTTTGTCCAAGTAATAGAGCTTCAGGGAAGAGGAAATTTGTAAACCTGAAGGAAAATTTATTCTGTGCCATACGGAATTCCAGTGGTTGGGCTGCTCTGCCTGCTTCTACAGCTTTTGTAGGGGAGCTAGAAACCTACTAATGCTGGTTGGCTCTTCAAACTTCATGCTCTCCTCACAAGCCTGGTGCAGAAATACTATAGCGGTATTTATTATTTTGAAAACAGGCACACACCTGCCCCTGCCCTCAGTTGTGTTGTTAGATTGGGAACAATGCCGCCTGTGGCTCTCTGTACCCTCCCCTCTCATTATAGCCCATCCTTGGAACACAATCATTTTCTGTGCTATCCAAAGGTGTCATTACAGGGTGCCTGCTATATAGTTAGTGCAGTGTCAGCATATTCAGTTTGAATACCCCCACCCCCATCCCCAGAGGATATAACTAGGCCATAAGAATTCCTTTGGGGCTACTATATTGGGTAGGGACATAGTTGTGTGTCTGGGGAACTGTTTTCAGTGGCTTATTATCTATAGCTTTAGGTCAAATTTGAATAAATTCTCTCCTCAATTCCAGGAAACAATAGTTCCACAATTTGTGATGGAAAAGTAAAGTGGATTTGCATGAAGGCTTTGGGGAAGTTAAAAGAAGTCAAGCTTGAAAAACTTGAATTAAGATGTTTTATTTAAATTACAAGTTTTAAAATGAATATTGTTGAGGCAGAAGTATATGTTCTAGTTCATATTTTATGCTGGAACTTAACCTTCTACAAAATAACTTAATGGGCAGTCTGAGGTTTGTCCACCATATTTCAGGATCCTGAACATTCCACATAGTAATTTCCATGTTTTCCCTGCAGCATCACCTTTGAATAAACCTTTTTATTTTTCCCCAGCTTCAAATATCTTTCAGTTGAAAAACAAAAAGGGTTATCTTCAGAATATTTCTTTATATTCTTTCTTTATATGTTTCTTTAAGGTAGAGAATGTATAGATTTTTAACCATGAGAATAGCTACAGTTAATTGCTAGCTGATGTAAAAACTACTATTTATTAAGCAAAGGCTAAGAGCATGGACCATGGAATCAGAATGCCTGAGCAAATTTGATCTCACAGACTCCACAACTAATGAGCCAAGAAACTTTGGGCAGGTTCTTCAACCTCTTTGTGTGTCTGTTTCCTCCTCTGTAAAGTTAGGATAATAGCACTTATCTCATAGGGTTGTTAAGAGCATTAAACAAGTGAATTCATATGTTGGGGCTGAAAACCTTTTCCTCTATCCTTAATTTTCAGTAACCAGGACCTGTGAATTAAAGTAATTAAAGACAGATTAAAGGAGAAAAGGCAAACAATGATCATTAATATTTACATTCACAAGGTTTCACAAAAAAGAACTGAAACAAGAAAGTGGTTAGACTTGGGGGCTTATGGACCATTTTCACAAAGGAGAGGGGCATTGGGCTTCAGAGGGTGATACGTTGTGGAGAAGTGAAATATATGGGGAAATATGGGGGTGCTGATGGAACATAAGGGTTATTTTAGTAAGCTCTGTACATGCAAACTCATCTCTTTGTAAAGTCTTCATCTCCAGTGATAAAAGCCATTCTCCTTTTCCTGGTACAAGGAGGTGGGAGAAACACCTTAACAAAGAAAAATGTGTGCCCTGATTTTAGACAGATAAAGGGAGGGCACAGAACTTAGCCTGCATCTGCTGATTCTCAATTGCCTTCAGCTCAAAATAATCATTATGCTAAAGTGGCATATTTGGTGGTGGCATACCTGATCCTTTTCACATATAAAGCACATAGAATAGCAAAAAGTAAAGGCTATATGCATTGTCCCTGATGGCACAGATAAAAGAATCTGCCTGCAGTGTGGGAGACCTGGGTTCAATCCCTGGTTTGGAAAGATCCCCTGGAGGAAGGCATGGCAAGCCACTCCAGTATTCTAGCCTGGAGAATCCCCATGGACGGAGGAGACTGGTGGGCTCCATGTGGTCACAGAGTTGAACATGATTGAGCAACTAAGCACACATATGCATTATAATTCTTGCTATATTAATTGTAGAACTATCAGGCACTGTTAAAAACCTCATCCCTAATCCTCACAACGTGAAAGATAAATTAACCTCCATTTTACAGATGAGAGAACCAAGGCTCAGAGAGTTGACTTTCCCAAGACCAAACAGACCATAAATCACAGAGTTAGGAAACAATTAATATTTCTGTTTTTAACTCTGAGCGCTGGCACATTAGATGTGTACTAGAGAGACAGGAACAGGAAACTGTCCTTGAGTCTTAGGGTTTTCCAGGCAGGGCTTAGAGGATTTTCCGAAGCAGTGCTCACTGCTCCTTTAACTGAGCAGACCGTGAATATCCCCCTGTAACGGTCCAGGACCCCCGGAGGGCAACTCCCATCCCTGAAGAAACAGTTTAATACTAAAAAAAGGATCAAATTTGCATAAGTTCCTTAGTTACAAACAATCATCTAGTGCTAGTTTCCTGTCAGGAGCTCCTGGGAGATGCAGATGCTCAGAATTCTCCAGCACTCCGAGGCCCTGGGGGAAAGTCTGTTTGCTCAGGGCACCGAGGCACAGGTTCTGAATCTAGTGGAGCTCCATCTTCCCTCAATCCCTCCTCTCGTGCATTACACAGCCCCTGAGGGGGCACAGCATAAAAGGATACTCAAAGCATAGTGGCTTCCCTGGAGAAGCTTCTGGAGGGCGGCATTTCCTTAGGGGACTCTGAAGGATGAGATACATTTAAATGGCAAGGAAGGTGTCTTCTCTGTGGAGGAGGGCATGGCAACCCACTACAGTTTTCTTGCCTGGAGAAGCCCATGGACAGAGAAGCCTGGTGGGCTACAGTCCATAGGGTTGCACTAAGTCAGACACAACTGAAGTGATTGAGCATGCACGCATGCAGAAGGCGTCTTTTACCTTTCTAGACTCCTCAGCCACAAGAACTTTGCCTTAGTCTCCTGGGTTATACTCTACACTTGGGAAGTTATCGTTGTTTAGTCACTCAGTTGTGTCCAACTCTTTTGCGATCCCATGGACTGTAGCCCACCAGGCTCCTCTGTCCATGGTATTGTCCGTGCAAGAATACTGGAGTGGGTTGCCATGTCTTCCTCCAGGGGATCTTCCCGATCCAGAGATCAAACCCACGTCCTTTGTTTCTCCTGCATTGTCAGGCGAATTCTTTTTCGCCAGCGCCACCTGGGAAGTCCTTGGGGATCCCACAGGTGAGGGGAAAGGCTTTGGCCAAAAGGCTGGGCAGCAGAGGGACTGTCCAAAACTGCACCGGGCGAGTGAACTTCTCATCTGTGGCCCCAAATCTATAGTCTTCACAAGTCCCAAGGGCCTGGGCAGTGGAGGCTTCTGAAGACCCTGGGGCCCCTATCCGATGCCTACCAAAGTCCAGGCCTGCAGCAACTCACTTGTGCTGTCCCATTGCACACCCTGGGGCCAGCTATTCCTCCCAGCAGCTGCAGGCACTTAAAATTCATCCATGGAAACCATCACTACCTGCTTCTTGAACTTTTCTCCTTAAGCACAGCCTCAGGTCAGTACCACTCTTTCAGCACCTTAAGCGATTGTGGGGTTAGGCCCTTCACTCAGTCCCCTCCATCATGAAATGTTGTCTCTTCTAAACACCAAGGGGGACCCCTGTGGACTTCAGCCTGGGCCCAGTGGGTAGAGTATGGAGTTTTCCAGGAAGACAAATAGGGAGCAGGAGGAGCTGGAAGGGCGCGCTGTGTGTTGATGTGCTGGGACACTCTGGGCCTCAGGGGCTGCTTAGAGAATGGTGAAATCTGACAACTCTGATGGTTCCTCTTGGAGGAAGCCAGATCTCGGGGGACCTCAAGAGTTCTATGGGGTTGAAAGGGAGTGCTAGGGTGAGAAATGCCTAGGTGAACTTAAAACAGACTGAACTGAACCATGCCCCAAAGGTGGGATCTAGTAAATTACGAGCAGCCTTTTACAGGGAGGTGAAGGAGGCGAGACAAGGATAGAGAGAGAGAGTGAAGTTAAGGTTGTGCGTGCGGATGGAGGATGTATTAAAGACAGGGGGTCATGAGGCAGCTGCCCGGTTCAGGTAAGTAGGTGAACCAACCATCAGTCCCTCTGTGTTGTTGAGGCGGTGACAGAAAGCACTTCAGGGTGTTCACAGGCCAGTTGGCGACTCGGGATGATCGGGGTCCAACAAGGATCCCTAACAGCGCAGACTGTAGTAATTCAGAAGAGACCTGTGCTCCCTGGGGACTGAGGTTGGCAGGGAGGGTCTGTGAAGGAGGGAGGGCTCAGTAGGGGTGATTAAGGGAGTAGCTACATGCCCAGGAAAATGTCATCTTAAAAGAGTGATAATTTTCCAGCCTCCATGTGTGGTCAGTGAAGTAGACCCTGACCAGAATAGAAAGTTACTAATAATAGTTAACACTGATTGAGGCCTATAGGTCAGACAGAGTGCCATGCACTCTGCGTGGATTATTGCACTCGGGTCAGGCTGGAAATATTTTACTGAGTGCATGGTGTGTGTCAGGCATTGTTTTAGGCACTGGGGATTCAGCAGTGAACAAAAGCCATCTGTCCCTGCCCTCTTGGAACTTTTACAGTTATTCTTCCTAACAACCCTGTACTATATGATCCTCATTTTATAAAGGAAGCAACTGACGTACTGGGCCGAGAGATTCAGTAATTTTGTAATGTCCAAGATTACATGTGTAGTTATCAGTGTGTGAACTTTATTTAGCTATGCTGGGTCTTAGTATCATGTGGGATCTAGTTCCCTGACCAGGGATCAAACTCTGGCTCCCCTGCATTGGGAGCATGGAGCCTTAGCCACCGGACCACCAGGGAAATTTCTGTGTGAATTTTTAAAATAGTAAATGCCCAGTTACTACTGTGTAAGGGACACTGGGATAGGTGTGAGGCTCAGGAGATGGATGAGCTATATTTTATGCTCTGAATGAGTTATAGGTGAGTGGGGAAGGTGAGAGGCAGGCAGCAATTACAGGTAGTTACAATTACAGTTACAATCATGTAACATGTACAGGATTGGAGGCGGTGAGGAGCAACAACTTTGCCAGTGAGATAGGGAGTTTTCCTTTAAGAGAAATAAAAGGCTGAGTAGAGACTTACCCAATATAAAAGTGGATTGGAAGGCTAGAGGCATTTTGGACAAGGAAAATAGCAATGACAATTTTATTATTAAAATTTCAGTAGTCAAATTTTAAAGGTTTGTCATTATAGTTCAGGAACTTCTAGTACTACACAGAAACTCACTTTAAACTGACATATTTAATAGCATCACTAGACTCATGTACACAACAGAATATAGTTCAGAATAAAATGTTTTTAGTAGCATGTGTTCTGGAAGGAACTTTGTTTTTAGGGCACATCTAAAATACTTTTCATTTTAAATAATGAAAATTCTATGTACTTACTAGTACACAGTAGAGTATCATTTTAACAAGCTTTTTGCTTAAAAGTTCAGCTTCTGTGGGAGGAAAAATATGTAAGAATTGTCTTCCTAAAATAGTCCTGTTAAGTCAGTTGTTTTATTGAAGTTTGGTGAGAATAAAATGTGTTTGACTTCCCCATTTGTGTCAAATAATTTCCTCTTTTCTTCATTTTAAAAAATTTTTTATTTTGTCTGGACCAAAGATAGCTTATTGTGAATGTTATTGTACATGATTCTGTAGTTTTTTCTCCTCATGAAATCTTGATATGGTGCATTTGACATTCTACTTTTAATTTGTCCTCATAAAATGTGAAGAATTCCCAAATAAGACTTTTTTCTTAAAAGACTCTTGGCCTAAACGGAATTAAATAATGACAATTTAAATACACTCCTTAAAGGCTTTTTTAAAATGTAATGGATGCTAATACACCAAACAATTCTACAAGGATTAGAAATATGATACAATTGAATCTCTATTATTCCACCTTGCATTGTTATTTAAATTTCTGTATTTAAATAATTCCTTGGTTCAGAAGGGATGTACATTAACTAGCTAACATTTTCTCTTAACATTTATATTGTCAACTTCCTTTTCTATTTATTTAACAATTTGAAAGCTAAAGTTGGTTTTTGGTACCAAAAAAAGACTTTGTATACCACTAATCATTATAGTATTTTATTCTTGCAGTAATAAATATGTATCGTGCACTAACTCACAATTTATAAACCACATGAGGAGATTTTCCTTAATATAGCTAGAATGCTTTCCTGTGTTGGAAAATAATAAAATCAAATGACACACCTCATTCCTATTGCTGACATGATTAAAATGTAACAGTAAGAAATAATGGTTATGGTCATATGATCATTGATCATGCATAAGCTCAGGGAAGCCAGAGATGACTTTGAAGTAAGCCTTTTGTTATTTTGGACTTTTGAAAGCTGAAGCTGAAATCAGATTTACAGCCAGTTCCAATACTGAGGCTGATCTTCAGTGTACTCCTCACTTAATGTAGGTCCTCCTCATCTTTTTCTGATTTTTGGTTTTTGTTGAAGAACAGCATATAATAAAAGTACTCAAATCGCAAGTCATCAATTTGGTTAATTTTATCAAGGTAAACGTACCTAAGCAACAGGTATCCAGGTCAAGATAAAACCAGTATTACATCTTGGGAGCCCACTTTGCGCCACCTTCCAGAAACTACTACCACCAGGAAGCAAGTATGCTGACCTTTAACACCAGAGATGCTTTAATTGACCTTGAACTTTATATCAAGGGAATCAATATAGTGCTCTTTTGTATCTGCCTTCTTTAAGTCCAACATTACCTCTGTGAGATTTTTCTGTATCGTTGCATGTATTTGTAGGTCATTCATTATTATTGTTTGATAGTATTCCCTCGTGGGATACAGCACAGTGTATCCATTTTGCCATTGATGGCCTCTGAGCAATTTCCAAGGCCTTTCACTTTTGTCAAAAATTTGTTTTAAAGTGAAAAAAGAATGTTTCTATATTCTTTATAAAATTATCATTTAAGATCTTGTCCATTCCATTGCTCAGTAGTCTCTGAGTTATGCCCCCGTGCTGGACATTTCTTTCCGAGTTTAGTGTCAGCAAAACCTCTGTCTCCTTTGAGGAAGCAATAGGCTAAGAGGTGTGCTTATCAATCCCACTTTGTTCCAGAAAGGACTAATGGCAGCATAATGAAATAAAGAAACTTAAAGATTAACTCACAAAATTAAAGACAAGTAAGAAAAGGTGAAAAGAAAAGCAAGCTCCGGGAGTTGGTGAAGGACAGGGAGGCCTGAAGTGCTGCAGGGGGTTGTAAAGAGTCGGAGATGACTGAGCGACTGAACTGAACTGAGGAAAAGGTGAGGCAATATGAGAACTCTGGTAGCCTTGTCCACAGGCATTGAGGCTTATTCAGGCATAGATAGCAAAGTCCTATACACTTTCTGACTTGGGGACCGAATTCAACTATAAGCTTCAAATCAGCTGATTCTAAATGGAAAATCAGGCCAGCCCTACCAGTCTGTGTCCAAAATATGAGAGCTGGCCTGTTCCTCGGAAGGGTACCGATTTTTGTTGTAAGAGATTCATTTCCCTCAAGGCTTCTTGGGCCAAGGACTGCCTGGATATCAGTGTGGGGGCAATATATTTAAGGAGCTATTTTTTTTTTTTTTGATCACCTCTCATTACAGGTTGATGGTATCACACCAGGGGGCAACTCAGTAAAAATATTTAAGGAGTTTAGAGAAGGCCCTGGGAGGGTGTTGGGGAGAGGCCATTAATTAGTACCATCAAAATCATTCACTTGTCAACTGACCTGACTTAATCCCATGGTAGATATTGTGTATCTGGAAGAAGGTTAGATGAGAAATCTTTTGAATTATCCCTGCCTCTTCCATAATTCCACTTACCTTAATAAACTTGATGGATACAAGGTGGTAAAAAAAACTCAAGGTCCTAAACAGTAGATTGTTTCTTTGGCTGGATTGAGATTCAACATAGAAAATAATTTTGCATCTATTCTCCCTAATGTCTACCTGAATGGCTTCTCAGAGCTGCCAAGTCATAGTTCATCTAAAACATCCATAATGATTGTGGCCTGGACAGTTTCAAGGCAGGTATAAACAGATGCCCAAAGTGACAGTTGAACATCAAAATTCCTCTTTGATCCTAGTTTGACCGTTACATAAGATGCTATGTTTCCCTTCTCATCCTAATGGGCAGGCATCTCAGAGACAATTTTTAAAGCTTAATTTTTAGTTTACTTACAAAACTTAATTTTTAAAGCTTAATCACAGCATCTTTGCTTATTCTCACATTTAAAATATGTACGGCTCCCTCTCACCTTGACCTGGGCTTCCTCTTTTCTGCTCCTATTTTATAGCCTTACTGTAGGTAAACCTTATTTTGTAAAAGGTCTCAAAACCTTTCAAGAAAAAGACATGGTCTAAACAAATTTCAAGAGAACAAAGTATAAAGGGTGAGGAAAGTGATCAAGAATTGGCAAATGTCTAATGCTTGTCTCCAGTTCTTCTGCCCTGGGAATAAAGACCTGTCTGTACAAAGGCTTCCTGACAGCCGAAGGAACAAAATGCTCTCCGGAAAGAAAAGAGCCAGAGTCGCTCCATCTTCCCTCCACCCCTGCTTTAAAATGAAATAATGCTTCCCAAAGGAGCTGGCAGCTGGCCCTTGGCAGGTGGTAGAAACAGCACTGCAGCCTGCACAAAAGGAGAAAACCCAAACTTTCAGCTTTAGAGAGCAGTGTGATTATTCTGCCCACTACCTCCCCAAAGACTAGGGACTGCCACATCAACCAACCAAGCTGATTTCCCCAAAACCACAGGCTTCTCCTCCCCTTTGCAATCCCCATCTTTGCTCCTGTTGCCTCAAGGCTGACAGATACACAGCCCCTCACCTTGTCCCCCAGGCTCCTTGTTCGTTCCATGTGTGTTCACTCACCTTTAGTTGATCTGCCTGCAGTGGCGACCACTGTGTCAGGAGGGCATAAGCAGAAAGGCTGGGAAAGGTGGGGGTGGGGGAAGGAATGGAAGGTCAAGTTCTGCAAAAGGAAGGGCTGGCGATGTGCATTCTCCATATGCAGGGCCTAGGGAATTAAGGTTCAACTAGACTTGGACTGACTATGGAGTTTCTGGATTTTGATACTTATTTTGACTCTGGTAGATGGTAAATAAATAAGAATAGTTTATGGGACAAGAATGTCTTTCATCCTTCTCTACTCTTCTGTCATCCATCTTAAACTTAAGATGGCAAAACAAGTGAAGACACAAAGTCACAGGTATTTCACCTCAACCTGTATTCTTAAGGCACCTGCTATATTGTTATTAGTATATGGTTTTTTATTGATACCCTACTCTATGGTCATTGCTATAGTACATTCATTGATATGGCAAAATGAAAAAAAGCATGGTTTTTGCAGTCAGCCAGACCTAGCTCTGTCATTCACTAGCTTAGAAACTTTGGAAAATTTAGTTGACCTCCCTGAGCCTCAGTGAATGCATGAAAAATGAAGATGCTAATGCATACCTCATACAGTTTCTCTAGTAGTAATAAAAGTGAACCCATGCAGCTTACCTGGTAGAACATGTAGTCAGCATTCAGTAAATGAATGCTATTCTTATCTGGATAATGGCCATGAAAGATGCATTCATCTTAGGAAGAACTGCATTTTGTTCCTAAAAAGTTTGTGGGCTGATGATACCAGATATACAATACTATTTCTCAGTTTTCAGTGTCTAATTGTCTTTTCAGGAGCCATAATGGTGGTCAGGGTCACTAGAGAAGTGACTGAATCATTTGATTAAAAAGCACAGGATATCAAGAGGGTGTTCACCCTTGTTAGCTGCCAGGGCAGATCTACCCCAGGAATCCTTGGAGAGAAGAAAGACAGTTGCTTGCCAGGCCTATGACTGTGGCAGAGAGGAAATGTGGAGATAGGGCTAAAGTTTTCTAGCCCTTGCATTCTGACTGTTGAGTTCTGTGACTCTGAGCAAATGAGAGAAAATAAAACAGTTACCATTTATTCACCTATTCAGTGCCAGGCACATACACATATCATTTAATCTTGTGAATAAGAATATCTGCCCCTCGCAGAACTCTTGTAAGGGTCAAAAGACATGGCAGATGCCAAAGCCTTTAGTATTATTGTCATCATTTAAAGTGGGTGGTCACTGGCCACTGGAAGATGGTCTGTGTGCGCTTTCCCTTTATGGAACCATCAACTTATGTCTTATGGCTTGAGTAATTTGCACTCTGTTCTACACAGTTTGCCGATGTACCCTGAACCCGATTCAATTCAGTGAGTGTTTCATACCAACTCTATTCAAGGCACTGAGATGGGACTGCAGCCTCAGTCACTTTTCATGGGGTTCATGTTCTTGTGGGGACTACTGTAGGGGCTGGTACAGAGTGCTGATATGATTTTGTAGCAAGAGAGATACAAGCAGTTCTGATGTATTTAAAGAGGAAAGCACATGCTGTGGTCTGAGGTGTGGGGGAGGGAGGAGAAGAGTCAACCATTAAGAAGTTTTCCTGAGGAGGTGGGATCTGGGGATAGACCTTGAAAAATGAGCAGGATGTTTTAAATTAATTTTTTGTGCCAAATCATTGTCAGCACATGTACATTATTAGAAATCCATAAAAACAAAAGAGTAAAAGAAATTCACCACCAATTGGCAACCAATTAAGGACATCATTGTTATATTTGAGCTATTTTCTTATGGTAGTTTTATACCCAAATATGTAAGTACTCAATGTATAAGTACATTTAACTTAAAAGTACATATGTATGTATGCAATATGTATATATAGTTACATAGTTTTGCATCTTGCATTTTTCCACTTGAAATTTTAAGTATTTTCTCACTTTGGGAAGACTTCTCATAAATATGATTTTAATAACTGAATAATAATGTCCCAAAGAACAAGTATGCCAAAATATATATTTAACAATTTCCATGTTTTAAAATAGTGTGATTTACTATTTTTAGCTCTTATAAATGATCCAGTGATGTGTTTAGCAGAAGCAATAAAGCTAACTGCCAGGTATCTGGTCTGGGGCATTGACAAATAGCTTGTAGGTATCAAAAGATTGTCTGTGACAAGCATTTTTCCCACTTCAATCTTTCTACTCACTAAACTTCATAAATCATTTAACTCTCATTTTCAGAATCTTTCAGTGAAGTTCCAGTTGCTCACAATTTTATATCCCAAGTTTGTTTTCTGCCGTTCTGGACTCTTCAAACCAGATCCACATGTAAATAAATTCTCATTTCCTGCTGTTGCCTCCCCTCCAAAGATGGCCCCTGTCCTCACTGTCTCATTCCCTATTTTGGGCTCTTCAACCTTAGTAAGATCCTTTGTCCCTTGACCCCTCCCTTTTATCCGAATCTTCAGTTCCCTCTTGGCCTCACTTCCTTTCTTCTCAGTTTTAGATCTCATCATAACAGATTTTACTTTATACTTAAGCTGAAGTACCAGGGCTCCTTGCTTTCACGGGCCTTTTCAAAGGTGCTATACCTAATTTTGCATTTGTAGTTTTGTATTCTTTTTCTTAAAGAGGGACCTCAAATCATATAAGCTTTAATCCCCACAGAATCTGGATCAGCCTCTGAACCCCATGGTTGTCACTGAAGCTTCCCACATCTCCAAGAAACTTTCTTTTCTTAGCTCCAATGCTTTTTGTGCTCTCGGTCCTAAGTAATATAATGTGCATGCGTGCTCGGTCGTGTCTGACTCTTTGTGACTCTATGGGAGTGTAGCCTGCCATGTCCATGGGGTTTTTTCCAGGCAAGAACACTGGAGTGGGTTGCCATTTCCTCCTCCAGGGAATTTAACATATTGAATTGTAATTGTTCTTGTAATCATAATTCCTTGAAGGCAGGGATTGTCTTACTTATAGTTATGTCCATAATAAATGCCTATTTGCCGAATGCTTTGCTAATTCTTGATACCTGTACTGAGTTTCCTCTTTCCAAAATTACTACTGTTGCTACGGCTAATGATTCCAAACATTTTAGAAAGCACAGTAGGTGTGACAGACTGTATTTCCCCCCAAATAGCTGCAGTAATATTTCTGGTATCACATGTTGTTTTGGATCCTTGCCACTCCCAATCCAGAAGTGATGTCAATTTCCCCTCCTTGTGAACCTGCAAGGGCTATAGACAATATGGGGGAAGTGATGCCATGTGACTTCTGAGGCTAGATCATAGCAAAGGGTACATTTTCTTACTTTTTGAATATTTACCTCTGGAACCCAGCCACCAGCTGTGAAAAAGCATGAGCCACATGGAGAGGCAGCTTGTAGGTATTCCAGCCAATAGCTCCAGCTAAGACCCCAGCCAGGATCAACAACCTTCAGATGACTCCATCCCCTAGGCTTCAAGCTGCCCCCACTGATGTGGAGTGAAGAAGAAACACCTGTTCCCTCCAAGTGCTGCCCAGATTGCCACTAGTGAGAAAAATGAATGTTTGAAACCACCACGTTCTGGGGTCATTTGTTTCTCAACACTAGATAATCAGACAGTATGTTGAAACCATTACAAGCATTACTTTGCTGAAAAAGCAGGAACCGGAAAATGTAAATGACTTGCCCAAGCTCACCCTTTCTCCACCTAGCTAATTCTGCCATTTCATAGGCCATATCTCCTCTACCAGGGTTTTTGGCGTTTGTAGATGCACACAGATTCTCCCTTCTTTTAACTCCAATAGCCAACTGTTCTCACTCTCTCTCTCTCTTTTTAAACATATTATTTAATTTCATTTGTCATATACACATACATATAAAAAATTCCATTATAGGTTGTTACAGGATATTGAATATAATTCTCAGTGCTATACAATAAAAACCTTGTTGTTTATCCCTTTTCTATATATAATAGTTTAGGGACTTCCCTGGTGGTCCAGGGGTTAAAACTCCATGCTTTCATTGTAGGGGATGTGAGTTTGATCCCTGGTCAGGGAACTAAGATCCTGCATGGCCAAAAAAAATAACGTAATAACTTTTAAAAAATAGTTGCATCTGCTAATCCCCAACTCCAAGTCTATACCTCCCTCCCATCCCCAGCAACCACGAGTCTGTTCACTGTGTCTATGAGTCACACTCTGTGTTGTAGATATGTTCATTTGGGTCATATTTTAGATTTTACATGTAAGTGATATCATATGGAATTTATTTTTCTCTTTCTGAATTATTTCACTTAGTACTATGATCTCTAGGTCCATCTGTGTGGCATTTTTTCATTCTTTTTTGTGGCTGAATAATATTCCATTACATGTATGTATATAGATCTTTGTCAGTTCATCTGTCAATGGTCATTTAGGTTGGACGACTGAGCAACTTCACTTTCACTTTTCACTTTCATGCATTGGAGAAGGAAATGGCAACCCACTCCAGTGTTCTTGCCTGGAGAATCCCAGGGACAGGGGAGCCTGGTGGGCTGCTGTTTATGGGGTCGCGCAGAGTCAGACACGACTGAAGCGACTTAGCGGCAGCATGTCTTGGTTATTGTAAATAGTGCTGTTATGCACATAGCAGTACATGTATCTTTTGGAATTATAGTTTTGTCTGGATATATGCCCAGGAGTGAGATTGCTAAATCATATGAAAACTCTGGTTTTAGTTTTTTGAGGAGCCTGCATACTTTTTTCCATAGTGGATGCACCAATTTACATTTCCACCAACAATGTAGGAGTGTTCCCTTTTCTCCACACTCTCTACAGAATTTATTTATAGACTTTTTAATGATAACCATTCTGATTGGTGTGAGGTGGTAAGTAGCTCATTGCAGTTTTGATTTGCATTTCTCTAATGATTAGCTATGTTTAACATCTTTTTGTGTGCATGTTGGCCATTGTATGTCTTTGGAAAAATGTCTGTTTACATCTTCTATCTGTTTTTTGATTGGGTTGTTTGGGTTTGTTGTTGTTATTATTGAGTTGTATGAGCTATTTGTATATTTTGGAAATTAAACTCTTGTCAGTCACATCATTTGAAAATATTTTCTCCCAGTCTTTTATTTTGTTTCTGATTTCCTTTGCTGTGCAAAAGCTTATAAGTTTGATTAGGCCCCATTTTTTATTTTTGTTTTTATTTCTAACTGTGTTCTTAACATCTGTTGCCTACAACAGCCTTATGATATAGATGTGTCACCTTCCTTGTTTAATGATTGAGGAAACATGTATAAAAAGAGGTTGGACATTTGCTTAAGAAAATAGTAAGTGCCAGAGGCTGTCTTCTCCGAATATCTATCCTTTTATCTATTCCTGAATTGCTTTTCTGAGGTCTTTATTTTGATCACTTATTTTGATTTTTAAGGCAATATTGCCTTGTTTTAGATCTTAGTCATTTTTGTATGTGCATTCCCATTTTCTGCGGCCTTCCCCAGCAGCTCATTAATAAAGAACCTTTCTGCCAATGCAGGAGTTGCAGGTTTGATCCCTGGGTCAGAAAGATCCCCTGAAGAAGGAAATGACAACCCACTCCAGTATTCTTGCCTGGGAGATCCCTTGGACAGAGGAGCCTGGTGGGCTATAGTCCAAGGGATCACAAAAGAGTCAGACATGAGTGAGCAACTAAACAACAACATTCCCATTTTCTGCAGAGAATTGTGCACTCTTTGACAATAGGGCTCACATTTCTTGGACATCCTTCTTAGTATGCTGCACAATGCTAGGCACAATATGCGGGGCACTCATCAATTGAGTACATACAAAAAGCAACACTCAGCTTCCACAAAAGGTATTTTTAGAGCTGCCTTAAGAAAAAAAAAATCATAGAAACACGGAAATTAAACCTTGCAACTAAATCAGTAAGGGCTTTAGGCGAGTCTTAGTGATTTCCTTCTTTTTTCTTGCCTAAAAATATCTTCTCTTTTCAAAAAATGTTCGAGTCTATCATAAGCATAAATACTTGGTTATGTCTTTTTAAAGCAGCTATTTTTTTTTTTAATGACTTTCTCATCAACCTAGTGTTTTTGTGCAGTGTTAGAATCTGTTTTGTTTTTTTACAAGATGAGATTTGAATGAAGGCCTCATATTGATCTCACTTATTGCTGCAGGCTCCAGCGTCACGTTGAAACTTGATCAATATGGATTTGAGGCAGCCTGGAACATTAAATAAGACCTTGTTAGACTGATATTTTTTCTTTTGTGTTATTTAATTTGGAGGGGCAGGGAGCAGGAAGGCTGGATGAGAGGTGGGTGCACACTTCAGTCAGTTGCTGGGAGCGAGCATCTTGATTTTCTTTCCCATGGCTTCCCCTGCACAGTGGTCCTAGCTGAGTGATGACAAATTGAGTGGCATCGTTGTGCCTGTTCCATATGTCCTCTTGTCCAAATATAGGTTCTATTTTTAAAAGACCCTCTTCAAAGTTTTTGAGAAATTTAGAGGAAAAGAATGGCATTTTGAGGGCTCCATCTAGTAAATAAAAACACAAGGATTTTATTTAATTCACAATCAATACTCATTTTCTGAGCATCTACTATGAGCCAGGAATGGGCTTAGTAAAATGGGGAAAAGTGTAGCTAATCTCACAGAGCTTGTAGCCTCGCCTACCATTTCAAGGCAATGTTTTCTCTGAAAGATATGGGGCTGGAAAGAGCTGTCAAAATGTAATCCCATCTGACATGACTGTTCTTATAGCAACACTACCTTATAGTTTGGCTGAATATGGGTCTTATAGCATTTCAGATTAATAACTACTTTCTCAATATAAACTGCTTAATATGGGAGATCCTTAATGTCTGCGTGTCCCCATAAGCTTAACACTAATTTTGAGGCATAATTTAGGCAACTGGCATTAAAAAAGGGATGGGTTGGGAGAGATAAAAATATCACAGTATAGAAGTGGGAGAGCTGAGACTTCTCATTTTATAGAGAGGAAATAGAGGCCCAAGCAATGAATCATTGAACTCCATCAGGGTCCATGGATCATGTAAACACATCTACTTAGCCAACAAACATTTATAAATGAGGGTGATTTCCTTGGCAAACACAGTGGTACTGTGAATACACAGTAAATAAAATACAGCTGCTGCCTTCAAGGAGCTTAAGTTAGAAATTGCAGCAATGTAGGAAGAAGAAAATAACTATAGCTCATTATTCTACTGTCTTCCATGTTCAAGACTATCTTAACGCTATTAATTGTGAATAAACCTTTTGGGTCCATAAAGCTTTAAGCTTTAACTTCAGATTTGACAATAATATCACTGTTCCTGCTTCCTTTTGGTTTGTTTTGCCAAGTATATTTTGCATAGCCCTTTAATTCCAACTTTTTTTTTCCCCTGTACAGTTGAATTTGTGATTTTTGACCCTAATCTGTAGTTCTTCCTCTTCTAATGGGGAAGTTTATTCCATTCGCATTTATTTTCAGTAGTTATGCTTGGTCTTCTATCATCCTGCTTTAACTTTCTGCTTTTAATAATTTACGTCACTTGATGAATAGACTTTGTCTTTTTTTCCTTCATGTATTTTAAGTGATTTAGATTATATAAGGTCTGTTTTCTTTCTATAAGTGGTTACTTCAGAATATATTTGAACCAATTTTTATCTCTAATTAACAACGTCAAGAATAAAATATAAAAATACAGGATCATAGTCTGTAAACTTGCAGGATGAAAATGAATATCTAGTTTTTCTTAAAGAATTTTGAAAATTAGTTTAAACCAGTGGTGTTCACCCGAGGTGAGTTTGGGCCCTTGAGGATATCCAGCCACATCTGGAGACATGTTTGGTTGCCATAGCTAGTGTTGTGCTTCTGGCATCTTGTGCATAGAGAACAGAGATGCTGCTGAACATCCTGCAATGCTCCCAACAGTCCCCACCACAAAGAATTATCTGGTCACAAATTATTTGGCCAAAATTAATAGGGCTGAAGTTGAGAAACCCTGATCTGCACTTTGGCTTGTGTACACTTGCTCACTGGATTTTTACCACCATAAGCATTATTTTTTCTGATTTCAGACTTGAAAACAAAAAGAAAAGGAATTACATGTCTATGTTCTCTCATTCTTAGTTTCTTAATTTGTTCTGTCTATAAATCAATACAACTCTTTGATGAAACGTCTCTTTTCGATCGTTTGTATACTTTTGCCCCCACCCTTCTCAGGCGTACTACAATGGAGTTCAGGCATTGCTTAGGGTGCCACCTGTAAGGACACTATTCCCTTCACAGATCAAGCCTAACTCAAATGGAAGCATCAGGATATTCCTGGCCTCTCCCCTGAGCTCCTGTACTTCCCTTCTTCCCCAGTCCTCGTCCTAGCTGGACTCCAAGCCTCACCTGGGGGCAGGGAGCAGGTACTCCCTAACATCTGAGGGTTGTGTGTATGCGTATAGCCAGCATAGATGCTTAGGGGAGCTAAGAACCTCCCTTAGGCAGTGCATTCAGACTGTATAATAATACACCAACTTAATTTATTTTCCCCAAGAAAGAAGTAAATATAATATGGAAGTTTAGAGCCAGATTGTTATTAAATTATTATTTTCATTATACATCTTCTTTCAATAATTGTTATCAGCAGTAATTATTTAATTAACTGTTTTAACACAGTAATTCTCAACCAAATAGTTACACATTAGAATCACCTAGGGGACTACTTAAAAATACTTTTGAGGGGCCCATTCTAGACCGATTAAATCAGTATATCTGGCTTAGCAACAAAACAGTGGTACTCTTACAAGCTTCCCAGAGACTCCAGTGTGCAGCCAGGTTTAAGAACCCATTGGTTTAGTGGTTACATCACTCATCACCAATTCTTTTGAACCAAAGATCCCTCATATTTGACTTCTCAATTCTTTTCTTATTTTTCTTGGTAATTTTCCTTTGTTTCTGTGCATGGAGATAATATCATTGGTTGCCTTTCACACAGATGAGAATTTGGCTGGTTATTGTGTTCAGGTTACTATATTTATATTTCTATTTATGGTTAGAAGTGTGTAGCATTGCCCCTTTTCTTTTTGAGTTTGTATATTTACATGATTTTTTTCCTTGCCTGGATTCTTCATGATATTTGTCCTTGAAATTTAACAATTTGTAAGGCTATGTCTGAGTTGGTTTCTTTTAGCTCATTCTATCTAAGTATCAGTAAGGCCCTTTGGTGATAAGGCACGATCTTAGAATCATTTTCTTCTACTCTTTCTTCTATTTTTTGCTCCTTTCCTGTGTGCTTGGTCATATTCTTCTAAAATATCTGTTCCACATATATTGTAGTGATTCCCAAACTTGTTTACATATTAAATTCACTGAGGGATCTTTTAAATAACCCGATGCTCAGGTCACACTCCATCTAATTAAATTGAATTCTCTGGGGGTGGAATACAACCACCAGGAGTATTCAAACTGTGCACAGACAACTTTAGGAACTATAGATATGTTAGATTTCCAAGATTTGTTTTCCACACCTCTGTTTTTTCTTCATTGTTTTTAGGTCTGTTCTCCTCTGCACCCAAGACAAGATTCAGAGACACTCAAAGACGCAGGTCAGTCTGAATTTCTCTCCAGTTATTCCCCAAGTTGGGTAAGTTGATAGCTATCCTTCTGTATTCGTTTAGCACAGTTCATATCCTAACCTATCGTTTTGCTTAGTTTTGTTTCTTGTTTCTATTAATCCCTTCATCAACAGTGTGTCTTTCCAGTTCTTTCCATGGCTGCTCACATTTAGGATTTCATTTTGCTTAAGAAACATTAGTTCTCAAACTTGGTTGCACATTGGAATCATATGTATTCACATCCAGAGATTCAGATTTAATTATTTTGGTGATCAGAGGGCATCAGAAATGTGTAACACTTCCCAGATCATGCTAATATACAACCAGTATTGAGAAGTGCTGCTCTAAGGCCTTTTACTAGCCTATTTTTGTGTGTCTGATAATGATAGTAGTTCTCAAGCTTTAGTGTGTATCAGAATCACTTAGAGGACTTCTTAAAATAATATCTGGGTTCCCACCCTCTAGAGTTTCCTATATAGTGAGTCTGATGTAAGGCTCAATAATTTACATTTCTAATAGATTTCCGGATGATACAGATGCTGTCTGTGGACACCACTTTAAGAACCCACCAGATTAGGCTGGGTTAATTGAGCACCTTCCTCTTCCACCTATAATATTGGATTTCTCTAACAGGGGCACTTTTGAAATCTGATGTGTATATTTTATATGCATGTATGTAACTAGAGGTCTTGATTCTAAGACATTGCAGTCACTGAGATCCATCTTTCGAAGTGCTATTTGGCAAACAGCATGTATGCTAAGATGGAAAAGAGGGTAAAAAGGATCAAATGAAATATGCTTACTCAGGTAAATTCACAGATACCTTCCCTTCCCCTCCACCCTCCACTTTACTTGCTGATGTTTCCAATTGCTGTGGATGTGGAAAAAGATGGAGCTAAATTGGTTGAAAATTGGGAAAGATATCACTATGTGGGTAAAAGTATAAACTATAATGTGTATTTGTGCATATTTAGTCCTTAGAGCTGAAATGCCTTTTCTGCTCCCTTGATGCCTCTGTATACCTCAAGGTTGACAGCATCTTAAAGCCTCTGCAAACCAGAAGGATCTTGGTCTTTTAGAAGGTCAGGGTTGCCTTGGCATGCTGACACTGTTTACTGACTGTATTGCATTTTAATTTAGCAATGGCATTTTTCACTTCCATGCAGTTTTTCCTTCCCCTCTTTGTGACTACCTTTTCTAGTTTTATAAATACAACAGCCTCTTGAAATATGTTGAGAATGTAGTTAGGAAGTTTCTAAATTGTTTTTTCTTGCAGTAATTTTCATAGGAAGGCATGAGCTCTGGTTTCTCAGTGTGGTTCCTCATTGTGTGAACAGAAAGTTTGTGTGTTTCTGGTAATTTTTTTTTCCCCTTGTGCTTGTCCTTTCCAAAAGAGTTTTATGCTTTTCTTGTACTGGGAGGGGTGAAGTGGGTCTTGTCAGATTCTATGTGTGTGTGTGTATTCTACTTCAAATCTCCTAGCCAAAGAGAGAAGTTTATTTTTCCTGTCTTTTTCCTTTGCCAACGTGTACTTGTAGCAGCCTGCGGGTATAGGACAGATGCTGAATCCAGAGGCTATATGTTGGGAGGCTATACCACTCAGCTGAAAATTAATGATTATTTATTACAGGCAATAATGATTTGGGTACCACTGAATCTCTTGGCCTAGTGAGGCCCACAGTATCCAGGGCAAGTTGGGGGTCACAAAGCTATCACCTACATCATTGGAATGGCCATTGGTGTTTTTATACTTGCAGAGGCAATTGTGGGAGTCACAGCCTGCTGACTGTCCCTCCACCTACCCTAATCTCCAGTCCTCATCACTTCCAGTTAATGGGCATCTTCATCTTTTTCTCTAGGTCAGTTCTTCCTTCACAGGTGGGGAGGTATAAGATTAGGTAAAAGTTTTCCAACCCTGTTACGAAAAGGGTCAGAGAGTATCTCCTGCAAAGGCTAAAATATTTACTGTCTCTGTCAAAATTATTCATGTCTGCTGTTTCAAGAAAGCAGCCATAAGCAATATATAAACAAATGGACCTGGGTTATATTCCAATGAAATTTACCTAAAAAACAGCCCAGAGTTGGGTGACCCCTTAGATAGTTGGTCTGTTTTCCAAACTGCCCACCTAACCTCTTATCAGTCAACAAGTCTGAAGTTTTGAATATCCTCTTGCCCCAATTTATAATTTGATACAGGATTTTTTTTTCATTTTTTGTTTTATTTGTTATTTCAAAAATGACAGTGGAGGTGAGTCACACATGTCAGCAGTTTGCCATCTTTCCAGGAATCTCTAATGCCTGATTTTTTTTTTTTTTTTTTATGTTCCATATCACATTCCACGATAAAGACCTTTAACATTCTTTAACTCCACATTGATATTTAGTCTCAGGAAATGAATGTTGATACCTGAAGTCTAGTTATTTATTTGTTTTTTGCTGTGGTGTGTCTTCGTTGTTGTATGGGCTTTTTCTCTAGTTTTAGAGACCAAGGACTACATTCTAGTTGCAGTGCAAAGTCTTCTCATAGCTGTGGCTTCTCTTGTTACTGAGCATAGGCTCAATAGTTATGGCACACAGGCTTAGTTGTTCCGTGGTATGTGGGATCTTCCCGGATCAGGGATTGAACATGTGTCTCCTGCATTGGCAGGTAGATTCTTTACCACTGAGCCATCAGGGAAGCCCTGAGTCCAGTTTTTAATTTTGTTCAAGAATTCTCTTCTATACTTCTTTAATAGCAAAACAAAACCAAACCAAAACCAAAACAAACAACAGTGTTTTCTAGGGACAATAAGCTTTTCATGAAGCTTGAAGTTCTGACTCCATGTATTACTGTTGCAAAAAGATTTCTGTGGCTAGAGAAAAACAACTTTCCTTCCAGTTTCTGTAACTTAGAAAATACCAGTACTTGTGTCTCATTCAAGCAACAGTGAAGACTCAAACATCTCCTTCTCAAGGTCATATTTTCAATAAAATCTGAACAGATGAAGATAAGAGATGTTCCCTGGGTGGAAATTCAAGCAGTAAATATAGAATAGCTTCTCTGTTCTAGACACCATGAATGTTTCAAAGGTATAAATCCTAGTTCCTGTCTTCTAGGAATCAATCACGAAGTCGATTGGTTCATTGTTTTTTTCAACACACATTGACTGAGTGCTTATTGCATGTCAGGTTATGTTCTAGGCTCCCAAAACACAAAAATTAAGACATGATCCCTGTGAAGATGTTTATCGTCTGTCAGAGAAGATAGATATGCAAACCAGTACCTGGAACAGAGTGATGAGAGCTGTAATGGAGAAGATCACAGAATATGATGAGTGAACTGAACCCTGCTGGGAGCAGGAAGAATTCAAAGCAGGCTTTTCGGGAGTCAATGAATTTGAATTGATTGGGTTAAATGACCAGGCTTTTCGACCCAGTGGGGAGGAGTTGGCAGGATGTGCACAGTCATGGAACAGTGAAATCAGAGTTAGCCCAGAGAACTCTATGTAGGCAGATCCTCATAATTTTCACACTTAATGGCTACATTTTAACTACTCTCAGCCAACACCAAGGGCTATGATATGGAGTACCATGGAAACTTGCTAATATACAGTTTTGAATTATCTGTAGAGAGAATCTTATTTAATCCCTGTGTCTTCAGCACCTAGGACAGTGCCTAGCAATACTAGATGGGAATGTTTGTTGAACCAGTGATCCTTCTGTTATTGAATGAATACAGCCAAGCTCTTAGGTGAGGGTCGGAGAAGGCAATGGCACCCCACTCCAGTACTCTTGCCTGGAAAATCCCATGGATGGAGGAGACTGATAGGCTGCAGTCCATGGGGTCGCTAAGAGTCGGACACGACTGAGCGACTTCACTTTCACTTTTCACTTCCATGCATTGGAGAAGGAAATGGCAACCCACTCCAGTGTTCTTGCCCGGAGAATCCCAGGGACGGGGGAGCCTGATGGGCTGTTGTCTATGGGGTTGCACAGAGTCGGACACGACTGAAGCGACTTAGCAGCAGCAGCAGCAGCTTAGGTGAGGGTGTAGTTATGATATTTTGTTTTTGGCCTAGAAACTCCTGTGAAAATAATGATTTGAAAATACTATTCTTTTGTACGGGAAATAAGATGGTCCTGGAAAGATAGCATACTGTTAATCTTGGTGATGGAAGTAAAGATGGCTAAAAGAGGCTCCTTATATAGTCATCTCTATCTCATTAAATATTCAAGAAGTTTTGAGTAACTTGTCTCCTCTGTTTCTCTCACAGCCTCTTTCCATACACATGCATGTCCAGTCCATCACCAAATCCTTTGCCTCTGTCTTGAAAATAAAAGCTGAATCTAGCACTTTTCTATATCTCCATCACAGCCCAAGCCAGCATCATCATAGAGAACATTCACTCATAGTCACTTCCTTCCTGGTCCCCCTGCTTCTTTCTGTTAATGAGCCCTAATGGTCTTTACTCCACCAGGAGCCAGACCAGCCTTCTAAAACATAAGTCAGATCACCATCATAGCTTAGAAGCCTCCAGTGGCTTCCTGTGAAATATCCTCAGCCCACTTCTCTCTGACCCCATCATCCACCACTCTCCCCTTGCTCACTGGACTCTAGCTATTGTAGGCTTCTAGTCTTTTTGCCCTACCTCAAACTCAATACAGCCCCTCCATAAGGCTTTTGAAGCTGTTTGTGCCTCTGTCTGAATTCCTCCATCACTTCCATCACTTCTCAGGTCTAGTGCCACCCTGTCCAAGAAGCCATCCCTGATCCCCATGAGGGATAGTGTAAAGTAGCAGTCCTGTCTTCTCCAGAGATGTTATATGTTCTTCTGTTCACTTTTTTTTTTTCATGAACTGCTATTTCTCACTATAAGTTTCATGGGATCACTCTTTGTTTCCTAATAATGATTCTTAACCAGAAATATAGAAAATTTGATTTTTTTAGAGTGAAACTTTGAATTTGAGAATGGCTAGGATCTCTGACGGGAGTTACTCTCTGCTCTGTGTGGAAGCACTAAGGAAGTGACCTGCAGAGCTGTTTCAGGAGGGGACCATGCAACTCTCCCTCAGGGAAAGTCGGTGAAGGTTTTTTGAACCTCAGAAACTGCAATTTTTAGGGAGGCAATCAATATAAGTTTTTATTTTCCTATGATAAATAATAATGGCTAACAACTATATGTCAGCAGTGTAACCTATGAAGTAAATGTTCTATCATTTCCATTTTACAGTTAAAGAAATTGACTAGAGGGAGGATAGGCAACTTGCCTGAAGTCTCACTTTGGCCATTAGCAAAGCTGGGATTTAACTGAGTCCAACCAGCTCCGTGGTCTGCCTGCTTGACCGTTTCACTGCTATGCCTGGGAGGCACAAGGAACGAAGGATGTTTCCCTGATCTCTGTTCCATCACATTCCCAGACCAGATTCAATCTTCCTCTGCTACGTACTTGTGGAACCATATTAGGAGCTTTGTATGACTTTGTTCACTGAAAATATACTCACCATTCTTTCAGGATTTATGGGAGCAGACTGTGTGAAATATAATAAACTGCATTCATTCACCATACAAATCAGCCTTAAACAGGGCAGAAGGATTGAAGACCTCTCCCCGAGTGAGTGATTTTGTAGATTATTGATTTGGGCAGCAGTTTATTTAAACATTAAAACCTTGAATGAAGTAACTTAGCCTGAAGAAAAATGTGTCAAGTGCAGTCCTTGTTATAGCTAGTTTTTCAGCCTCTGAGGACTTTGTAAACTGTCCAGATGTATTTATTTTTTTTTAATATTTTCTCAAGGAAAAAAGAATGGATTGGGAAAGGGAGAATGGGATTTGTCTCTAGAAATTATAATCTCTTTGAAACGGAAACTTTTGGAACGGTGTTTTGATTTTGTTTGCAGAAGCATTCTGTCTTTTGAGCCAGTCCTAAAACCTGAGATGTTGTTATTTCAGATTCTGAAAAATGTAAAATGTCTGTTTCCCTTCTCTATTGCCTGCATACCCTTCATCCATGTTTATTGCAATTGGTGCATGGGCTTGGTATTCTCCCCAAAGGACTTAGAAGAGATGGAGCCACTAATTAACTAGAGTAACTGTGTGCCTGTTTAAAACTGGTGTGTAGAAATTGATAGTCCCTGTCTATGGTGTCACCAAATAACAATTAAACAAACGTTAATGCTGGGTAGTTGTGTATGGTTCACAGATCACTGTTATACATATTTCCTTTGGATGACAATACCACTAAATGTCACTCTATTTGTCTCATGTGTGTTAATTGTGACTCTGTGGCTAGTGTTTACACTTTGTGACAAATAGGGCCTGTATGATATAGATTTTTTAAAAGGTGGGCTCTGGATTCCACTGTTTGCCATGACTATGCAGATTGGGAAAATTGCCTTCACGATTCTCATCTATAAAATGGGAATATAGATTCTGGAAGGAATAAAAAAACTAATATTTATAAATTTGTCAGTGCAGCGCCTCACATTTTTCTAACCTGCATGGTTATAAAAGGTTTCCCTAAGTCTTCAATAAGTTATTATGCTAATCTTTATATATTAGTTGATTTTCTCTAAAAGTGCATCAGTTGGAGAGGATCCCTTTCAGAATTATCAGTGCTTCGTTTCTCAGGAAATGGGATGAATGGGAAAATTAGAAAGGAGAAAATACAAAGTTGATTAAAAACATACGGTCAATTATCTCATGGTGATTATCATGATGCTCCAGTGAGCATATTTAAATTAGAGGCTTTTTGTGTGTATTTTACCATCTTAATCCAGACTAGATCTTGGTTAAGGATGAAAACACAAATAAAGCAAAAGTAACCACAAATAAATTGAAGAGAATGAATTGCCAAGTGTATGTGTAATGAGTTCTGCTCTGTTGGGAACAACGGTTCCCAGCTATATTTTCGGACTGAGATTTCAGTGGGTGGGACTAGAAGACTGGAATAATTTGAGTAAAGTATAAAACGATCCCACATACTGATTTTTTTATTTCCTGTTAATTTTTTCCTGAAGCATAGTTAACATATAATATTAGTTTCATATATGTAATACAGTGCTTCAATGTTTATTGTCTTTGTTATTCAGTCACTAAGTCAGGTCCAACTCTTGCAGCTCCATGGACTGCAGCACACCAGGCTTCCCTGTCTTTCACCATTTCTGGGAGTTTGCTCAAATCCGTGTCCACTGAGTTGGTGATGCCATCCAACCATCTCATCCTCTTTTGCCCACTTCTCCTCCTGCCCTCAATCTTTCCCAGCATCAGGGTCTTTTTCAATGAGTTGACTCTTTGCATCAGGTAGCCAAAGTATTGAAGCTTCAGCTTCAACAGCAGTCCTTCCAATGCATATTCAGGGTTGATTTCCTTTAGGCTTGACTGGTTTGTTCTCCTTGCAGTCCAAGGGACTCTCAAGAATCTTCTCCAGCCCCACAATTTGAAAGCATCAATTTTTCAGCACTAAGCCTTGTTTATGGTCCAGCTCTCACATCTATACATGACTACTGGAAAAAACATAGCTTTAACTGTATGTATCTTTGTTGGCAAATTGATGTCTTCACTTTTTAATATGCTATCTGGGTTTGTCATAGCTTTCCTTCTAAGGAGCAAGTGTCTTAATTTCACGGCTGCAGTCACCATCTGAAGTGATTTTGGAGCCAAGAAGATAAAATGCTTCCATGTTTTCCCCTTATATTTGCCATGAAGTGATAGGACCAGATGCTGTGATCTTAGTTTTTTGAATATTGAGTTTTAAGCCAGCTTTTTCACTCTCCTCTTTCACCTTCATCAAGAGGCTGTTTAGTTCCTCTTCACTTTCTGCCATTGGAGTGGTGTCATCTGCATATTTGAGGTCATTGACTTTTCTCCTCCCAACAATCTTGATTCCAGTTTGTGATTCATCCATTGTGGCATTTTGCAAGATGTACTCTGCATATAAGTTAAATAAGCAGGGTGACAATATACAGCCTTGAAGTACTCCTTTCCATACAATCAGTTTGTTGTTCCATGTCCAGTTCTAACTATTTCTTCTTTTCCTGCATACAGATTTCTTAGGAGACAGGTAAGGTGGTCTGGTATTCCCATCTCTTTAAGAATTTTCCACAGTTTGTTGTGAACCACAAAGTCTTTAACATAGTCAATGAAGCAGAAATAGATATTTTTCTGAAATTCCCTTGCTTTCTCTGTGATTCAACAAATCTTGGCAATTTGATCTCTGGTTCCCCTGCCTTTTTTAAACCTAGCTTATACATCTAGAAGTTCTCGGTTTATGTACTGTTAAAGCCTAGCTTAAAGTATTTTGAGCATAACCTTACTAGCATGTGAAAGAGTGCAATTATATCAACATTTATATACATTATGAAATGATCACTGTAAGTCGAGAAAACCATCCATGACCATACAAAGTTATTGTTGATTATATTCCCTAGGCTGTACTTTACATCCCTGTGACTTGTTTATTTTATAACTGAAAGTTTGTACTTCTTAATTCCCTTCACCTATTTTACCCACCCCACCTCCCTTCTGTCAGGCAACTACCAGTTAGTTTTCTGCCACATGCTAATTTCTTACACATAATAACTGGCCCCAGTCCCTACCAGCGCCTTTTGTTCCTGGATCTCCAACATAGAAGCTCTGATGTATATATTTCCCATTTCAGAACTTTTTCCTGAGCATGTTCCCATAGTAGGAATATGTGTCCACTATACCTCATTCACCTCAAGGTAGGCCTTGAAAAATTATATTAAAAATTATAAATCAGATGCCTTCATATTTATAAACAGTAACATTTTGGAATCGAAATGAAATGTGGTAGAATATGAATAAAGTCTGTTTTTTAGTTAATAGTGCTTTCCCAATGTTTATGTCTTGGTTTTGACAAATGAATCATGGTGACATAGTATATTGACATGGGGGGAAATAGAGGAAACAAAACTCTGTACTATCTTTGCAGCTTTTCTGTATCTCAAGTTAATTAAAATAAAAGGCTTATTTAAAAATGAAATTTGAGATAAATTGAACCTATGTCTTATTTTATAGACAAAGAAACTGAGTTTCAAAACTCAGGGACCTGAGTGACCAAAAGCCTGGTTTCCTGGTCATTTGACACAGTGATACGGTGTTTGGAAATGTATTTAGAAACTGTAATCACTTAACCAACGAGCTCTTTTATAAGAGAAAATATGAGGTTTTCCGCTTTTTTGCCCTGCCATGTCCTCATAGACATTGTGGAAGTCTGTCTCATGGGGTCTGAAGAGGTGGCTACACTAAGGGGTCTGTGTGTGGGGCTAAAAAGTGGAGTCTCTTACCCAAAACCATGTGGCCTAAATTCAATCCAGTGCTCTAGTGCCATCGTATTATGATGCAGGTCCTGGAACTTGGGGTCATGTGGCATTAGAGGTCATGCCCTGAAGATAAGTACAGGTGGGGGTCTCAGGAGCACAGACTTTTCAAAAGGAATGCCAGAACTTTGGCCCAAAACAGTGTTTGAAACCAAATGAGTATACCTTGGCTGCTTGCTCACTGACTTTGGAACCCACACTGGCAAAGAAGCCCATCTCTTTGATTTGCTGAGTTGGGAATTTGATGTCTTCTGTGGGCTATTTTGCTTTCCTACACCTGGTCATACTCCCCACTTTGAGTTCCTGCTGCTTCCAGGCTTCAGCACCCCACCTGCTCGCTCCTAGCTTTCCAACCTCCTGACTTTCCCACTAGTCATTGGCTTTGCCTTCTCCACCTGGCCTTGACAGCTTGCACTGGCCCTGTCCTGCAGTGCTCACTGGCTCTTGACTAGTAAATCACCAAGGACAGCATGTGCAGTGTTAGGAGACAAGACTGCCTCGTTCATGAGAATAGAAACTCCTTTATAAGGGCTGTCACCCCCTTGTTTTCTTGAACCAACACCTATCCTGGTGCTGAGCAGCATCACCACACGTGACCAGCAGGTTGATTCAGCATTGATGATCCCCTCTCTCTTTTTCCCCAATGACCACTAGCTAGATATGACCTCATCATAGTTCTGGTTCTGACTGAGAAGAATCCCAGGAACAAGAAAAATGGGCAGACTGTTGGACAGTAGTGGTGTGAAGTGAAACTCTGTCAGGGAATTTTCCTCTTTGAGTCTCAGATCTCTCCTCTAAAAGAGGAGGCCATTTATTAATGGCTTCATTAGTAAGACTGATTTAGGTTTCTGAGCAACTGCACCCAACAACAGTTCAAGTTATTTCCTCATATATGATGGAATTAAACTGTTATGCAACAATATCAGAAGTGAAGGGATCTCAGTCCTACAGTTTCCTGGACCCCAATTTCCTACAGTTTCCAGAACCACATTTCACAATTTCACCCTGAGTTCTCAAGAGACACCATTACACTGGTAGATTGTAGAATTAGTGAATGGAACTACATTCTCCAGTTTAATCAAAGGATCTTGTAGGACAGCCTGTTCTTCTAACTTGTGTTATTTCAGCCTGAAATTTCTTGGCATTGACATTCTTGTGGTAACCTCATCTCTGAGCTAAAATAGAAAACTTTGTAAAGAGCATGATGGCAGTTTTGTTTGACACCTCAATATGTATATACTGAAAAAATACACTAAGATGTTAAGCAGTGGCTGTATTCTGGAATTCTGAGTATTTTAGTTCTTTTTTTATATTTTCCTTTTTCTCCAATGTATATATTACTTCGATAGTCAGATAAACAAATAGGTAATGTATAAAACATTTTGAAAATCTCATTATTTGCTAGTAATAAGAAATGAAGAGGGTGAGAGAAGAAACAGTTGGAAGACCTTGAGTAACATGTTTTTTTTCATTCTTTCAACAAATGTTCATTGACCATCTAATATATACATACTCGAACTGAGTCTTTGCCAGAGGTACAAGTAAATCAGAAGGTTGACCTGAATTAAGTTGGAATTTAACTAGGAATATACAAATGTATACTAAGCATATAATGTTAGAGTTCATGCACTAAAGGCCATATGAAGCCCTATGCAAGGAGCTTCTGCTTGTGTGAGGTAAAGGTCACCTCAGGGTTATTAGGAAAGACTTCATTAAAGAGGTGGCATTTGAATTGACCTTTGGAGGGTGAGTAGGATTTTGAAAAGTGAAGGTGGAAAGAGGAGATTGTTGATTTCCATCTGTTTCCTTTTTATTCCCTGTAGCATTTGTGAGAGAATACAGAGATAGAAACTCCCCACGGTATGAAGATAGGCCTGTGAAGAGGAGTAGAAATGGTGACACTGAAGATGGGAATTCCACCCTCTTCATGTTTGTATTCCCAGGGCACCGGTCTGGCCATGTAGCGTGTGTGTGTGTGTGTGTGTGTGTGTGTGTCCAACTCTTTGCAACCCCATGGACTATAGCCCACCAGACTCCTCTGTCCATGGGATATCCCAGTCAAGAATACTGGAGTGGATAACCATTCCCTTCTCCTGGGGATCTTCCTGACCCAGGGATCAAAGCCGGGTCTCCTGCATTGCAAGCAAATTCTTTACCATCTGAGCCACCATGGAAGCCCTCCATGCATAGTGACCTCAGTAAATGAGTCAGTCAATGATCAATGAAGTCATAAACCATAGTTAGTAGTAGTGTTGGAGGAGGTCATCGAGAAGGCATAACCACCAGCTGACCTGTGAGGTGGACCTGGGCCGTCAGAGGCTCCTACTCCCTTCTGTGTCCTTGGAATGTACATTCTCCCACCGTTCCCACTGTTCCAAGTGGGAACTTTTCAAGGATGCAGTCTTGAGAGAGTAAGGTATTGTTGTGACCATCTGGATGGTAAAGATGACTGAACCCAGATAAGGCATCTGGGTTAAGATCCTGGTGGGCAGGTGTGGTGATCTTGTGGCTGCCCAAGACAGGCTTCATAAGTTCCCCTATTTATCAAAACTGCCACCTACTAATCTGCCTCTTGCTTCAGTCTCTCCTTGCCCTCTATCTGTGGGAGCAAATTTGCAAACCATCTAGTTGTATTGAATTTCTCTAAATTCATAGAATTACTCACATTCAGTTTTCAGGAGGGACCTGAAAATATATCATGTGAGTTTGTAAAATTTTGATGCATTTTTCACTTCAATGTTCCTAACTCCCCTGAGTGTGCATACCTACTATCCCATGGTGCTCCCATAATTATCTGAAAGTCCTCCATCTTAACTCTGGGATTCAGTTGCTTCACTGTAATACACTACACCGCTCAACTGTACTTGCTGAGGACCACATCTGTGCCTGGTCCATGGTTGTTTCCCCAGGGCCTAACAAACGGACTGCACCCAAGTGGGCTCTACATACATATCTGTGAAATGAATGAATGCCTGATGTCCCTTGATAAAGTGTTGTCATGGACAGCTGTCAATGGGTATGTCAACTTGAGTATAATTAACTATGGACTGGGGAAAGTTTAGGCATCTACTAACTGCCTGTGAGTTTCTTTGGGGACTTAAATTGGGTCATTTACAGAGAATGAAATATATAAGAACAGAATATATAACATATTATTTTGGGTACCAAAGAATGAACCAATAAATACAGGTAAATGCCATGGAATGGGACAGTAGGATCATGCAGAATGTCTTCATGGGGTTCCATTTGTTTGGGAGTGCCTCAGTTTGGTCTGGACTAACATTTTGGTCAACTCTCAGGAAGTGACAAAGTTGAGAGTTTCAGTCCTCTTCCTACATATGAAAAAATAGGGAATAAAAATTGTCTGAAACCAGGTTCTTAACATTGTCCTGCCTTTGCTTAAAACAGGCTCCTTTAGCCTGATTAAGTCCTCTAAAACTGCACCAATACATACCCATGCTAAGTCACGTCAATCGTGTCTGACTCTGTGCAACCCCGTAGACGGCAGCCCAACAGGCTCCTCTGTCCCTGGGATTCTCCACGCAAGAATACTGGAGTGGGTTGCCATTTCCTTCTCCAATGCATGAAAGTGAAAAGTGAAAGTGAAGTCTCTCAGTCGTGTCCAACTCTTCGCGACCCCATGGACTGCAGCCTAGCAGGCTCCTCCGTCCATGGGATTTTCCAGACAAGAGTACTGGAGTGGGTTGCCGTTGCCTTCTCTGATACATGCTCATGACTCCCAGATAAATAAAGCCAGTGATCAATTCTTAACCCTCACCTTGCTTAGCACATCCATGCATTTGGCATGGCTGATTACCCACTCTGATATTTTTTTTTCACTTGGTTTCTAATTTCACTGACTGTTCCACTTCAACCACCTGTTCTGGTTCCTTATTATTTCTTGCTTTGTGTTGAAGTAGATCAAGACTCAGGTGTTGGTCCTCTTCCCTTTATCTTCACCCCTTTCCTATTCTGTCTTAAGACTTTACCAAATGTGTGTGTGTGTGCATGTGTGCTAAGTTGCTTCAGACCTGTCTGACTCTTTGCAATCCTATAGACTACAACCTGCCAGGCTCCTCTGTCTGTGGGATTCTTCAGGAAAGATGGAGTGGGTTGCCAAGCTCTCCTCTGGAGGATCTTCCTGACCCAGGGATTGAACTTGTGTCTCTTACATCTCCTGCATTGGCACACAGGTTATTTACCACTAGTGCCACTTGGGAAGCCCCTTAAGTACCAAATAAGCACCAAAAATTCCCAAATGTATCTCCAATGCAGCCGACTTCTGGAAATTTCCAATTGGAGATACAGACACCTCACTCTTAATGTGTCCTTGCTCACTCCTTTCTCTCTCTTCTAAATTCAATTCAAGATGTATCTTGTTAGTCTTACTGTAAGAAATGTATCTAGATTCTACCACTTCTCACCACTTCCACTACTGCGTTTCTGCTGTGAACCTCCATCCCCTCTCACGTGAATTACTGCCAAGATCTCCTACATGGTCCTGCTTCTTTTGCACTTGCCCCCTGCAGATCCTTCTCAATATAGCAGCTGGAGCAATTCTTTTAAAACATACATTAGATCATGTCATTCCTCTGCTCAAAACCCTTCAATGGAGCCCATCTCACACAGAGTAAAAGCCAGAGTCCTTACAATAGCCTGTAAGGTGTTACATGATGCATAACCTTCCCACGGCCCATTTCTTCATCCCTTTTTACCCTCCTCCTCATTCTTTCTTCTGTAAGTATGCTGCCTCCTTGATATTTCTTGAGCATAACAGAAATTCTCCCACCTTAGGCTCTTTGCACTGTGTGTTCCCTCCAATTGGTGGTATCTTCATGGCTGTCTGCCTCATTCTCAGATCTTTGCTCACTCAAATGCCACCTTCTCCCTGAAACTGGTCCTGTCCTACTCCTGGCACTCCCAACCCCCCTTAGCTTACTTGGCGTTAATCACCTTCTAGCATCTTATACACTTATTGATTATATCCATTGTTAACTCTTTCTATCCCTGCTCTACTATCTATAGGTTTGCAAAAACAAGGATTTTTGTGTATGTATTTTTCTTCCATTAACAAACCCCAAACATCTAGAACAATGCCAGGCACACAGAGGGTTCAGTTCAGTTCCGTTCAGTCACTTAGTTGTGTCCGACTCTGCAACCCCATGGACTGTGGCACACCAGGCTTCCCTGTTCATCACCAACTCCTGGAGCTTGCTCAAACTCATGTCCATTGAGTCAGTGATGCCATCGAACCATCTCATCCTCTGTCATCCCCTTCTCCTCCTGCCTTCAATCTTTCCCAGAATCAGGGTCTTTTCCAATGAGTCAGTTTTCCACATCAGGTGCCCAAAGAATTGGAGCTTCAGTTTCAGCATCAGTCCTTCCAATGAATATTTAGGACTGATTTCCTTTAGGATGGACTGGTTGGATCTTCTTGCAGTCCAAGGGACTCTCAAGAGTCTTCTCCAACACCACAGTTCAAAAGCATCAATTCTTCGGCGCTCAGCTTTTTTACAGTCCAACTCTCACATCCATACATGACCACTGGAAAAACCATAGCCTTGACTAGACGGACCTTTGTTGGCAAAGTAACGTCTCTGCTTTTAAATATGCTCTCTAGGTTGGTCATAACTTTCCTTCCAAGGAGTAAGCGTCTTTTAATTTCATGGCTGCAGTCACCATCTGCAGTGAGGTGGGAGAAAATGAAAATACCTGGAATGCATAAAGAATTCATTTGCTCTCCTCCTTAAAGCATGTCCTGACTCTTTTAGCCTAAAAGACCTCTCCCCTGTACTTTGTCACAGCACTTTATTATCTATGCCACACGAATGACGGTTCTTTACATGGGGCCTTGTGATGACTCCTTCACTGCTCATTGTGAATAGTTGGATCATGTATTGCCACTTTCTCACATGTTTATTTTTGCTTTTATGCCCTCTGTGAGAACAGGATCTATACCCTACCCTTCTGGGTATTTTTTGGGGTACCTGTCAGAACTGCCTTTAACTGTGCCAACTATAGCTTTTGGAAACCCCGAGACTGAACCCTGAGGGTCCCCTTTTACCACTTTCCTTTGAAGTAAGATTGAGTAGCCCAGCCCCAACCCCACTCCAGTTTGGTCTTTGTACCGGTGTTCCAAGGGGCTGAGTTTTCAGAAGCAAGACATGGTGCTCACCACTTGTTGTGTGCGAGTTAGGGACTCAGTCCCAGACTCTTTTCTCTATCCTTTACCAAAGCCCACACCACAAATTTTGAGGGTAAGAGAAAGAGAAGGGAGTGAGGAAGGACAGAAAGGGGCTGTGGCAAGTGTGGGTCCCACAGACTTAAGTTCCAGTCTCAGCTCTACCACTGCATAGATGTTTGATGTAGGGCAAGTTGCTTAACCTCTTTGAGTCTGGATTTCCTCATTTAAAAGCTCCGAGTAAGAAATTTTTGCTCATCCTCCATTTATGAGGAGTATCTAAAATAGTGCCTTACCTAGAGTAGACACTACTAGGTAAATGGCAGCTGATGGACACTGCTTTTATTTTCTAAGTATGGCCCCAGTCATGACAACATTTATTTCTCATAATAATCCCATGAATCTGATAGGGTGCACTTGTTATCTCCCTTTTATAGACGTTAAATAAAACGAAGTTTGGAGAAGTTAACTGGCTTTCTTATTATCACTCAGAAATGTCATGACACAACGAGGTTGAAAATCCAAATCTTCTGTTTTCTAAACCTGAAGCACTTTGATATATTTATGCTTAGCAGGCATGCTCAGTCATGTCACACTCTTTAGGACCCCAGGTACTGTAGCCCACCAGGCTCCTATGTCCATGGGATTATCTAGGCAAGAATACTGAAGTGGGTTGCTATTTCCTCCTCCAGGGGGTCTTCCTGACTCAGGGATCAAACCCACATCTCCTGCATTGGCAGGTGGATTCTTTACCACTAAGCCATCTGGGAAGCCCATATTTATGCTTACATGATATGAATAAAGAAATGTCTTCAAAGTACTCACAGACTGAGTGGTAAAATATTTTACATCAGTTTCAGGTACAGCATGGTGTGTTCTTTAATTGGATCCTTGTATGTAATTAGTTCATTTTATACAAACTCGTGGATGGATATTATTTTTGAGAAGGAAGTTTTAATTTTTCTCTCTACACCTTATTTATAAGGTTTGTCACCAACTCAGCTTATAATATCCTAGTGAATTTTTTATTTTCTTAAAAATGTAAGGAATTTCTCTATAAAAGTAGCTGAAACTTTTTTTTTTTTTCTGAAGTGGGTCTCCAAGGAAGCAAAAAATTGCCAGACAATTTTACTTTATTCCCCCTCCATCTAGGAGGCGAAATGTAGTCTTATTAAAATCCTGAGAATGAATTCACTTAAGCTCTCTACTGCAGGATGTTTTTCTGACAAGCTCTGTCTTGGAAAAGTATGTTGTACCACTAATTAAGAAATTATTTTGACAGGGTGAATGTTTTGAAGATGTGTGTTGTACACAACCTAATATAGTCTAATTTTCTTCCAGTGTAGCAAAAATATGTGGGTTTAAGGGGAAAAAGTGTGACCAGATAATATCAATAATAGGAGTGCCTCAATTTTAGCTGAGAAGAATTCAAGAAGCAGCCAGCCAATTTGTCTAGGGAAATTTGCTCTCGGCTAAGATGGTATAAAAGGTCTTACCCTTGGGCAAACCATTTATTTAAAAAGTTTAGAAAAAAAAAATTTTTTTTTCACTGATGATAAGATGTTTTTCAGAGTTGCCATTTCTATATGCAAGAATGCAGAATGGAGGTAAATGGTTTGCTCTCTAGAAGGATAGCAAATTGGGAGTGTTTTTGAATATTTACAGTTAAGCTCCATTCTGAGTTTTAAGCACATTCTGGACTTGAAACATATTCCAAGAAAAATTACGGGTAAGTTGGGCATCTGTAAATCCCCAGCTGGTGATCTATCCTAGTGTGTGTGTGTGTGTGTGAATGAATAACTGCAAATAATTCAAAATCTTTGTTTTCCCTATTCCTTTCATTTCTAATTGATGATGCTTTCATAGTCTAGGTGAGAAGACTTGTAATAAAATGAATACTTTACCAAGCAAGTACTACTTAGAGCATTAGTTTTTATATTACACATTTTATAACAATTTTCATTATAAAATGATAAACATATTCTTGAACTCTGTGTTGGGGAAGTTATCCCAGATAATACCTAGGAACACAAAGCCCACTAAAAATTCCCATACATAAATGAAAATAGTATTTCAAGTCAAAAGCTAATAAGGCTCTCAAATTATTAATACAAAACAGATGGGGGTCATTTCCATGGTTTTAGTTGAATTGGTAGGTCTGTACAGAGAGGCTATTTCTAGATGTTTTTCTATGTTCTATAGAACTCTGGAGGGCTTCCCTGGTAGCTCAGCTGATAAAGAATCCGCCTGCAAAGCAGGAGACCCAGGTTCAATTCCTGGGTTAGGAAGGTCCTCTGGAGAATGAAATGGCAACCCACTCCAGTATTCTTGCCTGGAGAATCCCATAGACAGAGGAACCTGGCGGACTATCGTCCACGGGGTTGCACAGAGTTGGACATGACTGGGTGACTAAGCATAGCACAACATAGGACCCTGGGCCCTAAATACCACTGAATCAAATGGAGCTCTTTCAGGAAATACTCAATCCCTGGCCACACTAACAGAATCAGAACTCTCCTTTCAAAAGCTTCTCAAAAATGTTGTTGATGTAAAGGGCTTGCTTAGTGATGGGAAAGGTGAGGGAGAGGAAGTAGTCTAGAAGGACTCTGATTTTCTAGCCTGGGTTACCAGATACCATGTCAAGAGAAAAGCAGCTTTAAGGGGGAGAGAATGTGGTCAGTCTGAGAGAGGCTGAATTTGAGATGCTCATGGTAAATCAGTTGGAGACAGCTCATAGTTTATTGTAAAACATAGACAGCTCGTAGTTTATTGAAAACATGGATCTGGAGATCACTAGATGAGGCCAGACTGGAGACATGCTTTGTTGACTTGTCCATTGGTTCTTGATCATTTAAGCGGCAGACATGAACAAGACTTTCTATGGTGAGAACATGGAATGCAAAGAAAGCTGTGGTCTTCAATTCATAAAACATTTTCTGATTTACCTATTTTGTGCTAGTTATTGGGTGATCAAAATGAATGTCTCTTCCCTCAATCAAATTCACGAATTGGTTGGGAAGAAACAGTCACAGTTGAATACTGTTGACCCTTGAACACCCTGGACGTTAAGGTGCTGTGCCTCCATGCAGTTGAAAATTTGAGTATAACTTTGCAGTCAGCCCTCCCTATCTATGGTTCCTCCAAATCGGAAATTTTTCATCCACGGATTCAGTCAACCTCAGATCATGGAGTACTGTAGTATTCACTATTATAAAAAAATCTGTGTATAAGTGAACCCATGCAGTTTGAACCCTCATTGTTCAAGGGTCAACTGTATATTGGGGTCGCGAAGAGTCAGACACGACTGAGCGACTTCACTTTCACTTTTCACTTTCATGGATTGGAGGAGGAAATGGCAACCCACTCCAGTGTTCTTGCCTGGAGAATCCAAGGGACAGAGGAGCCTGGTGGGCTGCCGTCTATGGGGTCGCACAGAGTCGGACACGACTGAAGCTACTTAGCAGCAGCAGCAGCAGTATATTGGAGAATAATAATGTTCTATTGGTTTATGATAGTGTAGGTGCTAGGATACCTGAAGAGAGTGGCCAGAAGAGATGGTGAAACTGGAATTCCTTAATATTTGAGATGAACAAAGAAAGGGATAAAACCGGAAGTGAATACTCTCAATATTCAAGGTGGTTTGTCATGCTTGGGGAAGGGAGATAAAGAATTCTCAAAGAATTGCTGGATGTAGACCCTCAACCAAACCAAACCAGGCAAAATCAGGATGCACAGTTAAATCTGAATGTCAGGCAAATAACGAATAAATTTTTTAGTATAAGTATGTTCAGTGCATTATTTGGGGCATAAAAAGTGAAAGTGTCAGTTGCTCAGTCGTATCCGACTCTTTGTGACCCCATGGACTGTAGCCCACCAGACTCCTCTGTCCATGGAATTTGGGGTATACTTATGGTGAAAAGTAAAGCATTGCTTATAAGATCTTCAAATTTAACTGAATGCACTACTATCATGAGTCAGTCATGATACTTGTATATCAGTTCAGTTCAGTTTCAGTTCAATCGCTCAGTTGTGTCCAATTCTGTGACCCCATGAATCGCATCACTCTAGGCCTCCCTGTCCATCACCAACTCCTGGAGTTTACCCAAACTCATATCCATTAAGTCGGTGATGCCATCCAGCCATCTCATCCTCGGTCGTCCCCTTTTCCTCCTGCCCTCAATCCTTCCTAGCATCAGGGTCTTTTCCAGTGAGTCAACTCTTCGCATGAGGTGGCCAAAGTATTGGAGTTTCAGCTTCAACATCAGTCCTTCCAATGAACACCCAGGACTGATCTCCTTTAGGATGGACTGGTTGGATCTACTTGCAATCCAAGGGACTCTCAAGAGTCTTCTCCAACACCACAGTTCAAAAGCATCAATTCTTTGGCGCTCAGCTTTCTTCACTGTCCAACTCTCACATCCATACATGACTACTGGAAAAACCAAAGCCTTGACTAGGCGGACCTTTGTTGGCAAAGTAATGTCTCTGCTTTTAAATATGCTCTCTAGGGTGGTCATAACTTTCCTTCCAAGGAGTAAGCGTCTTTTAATTTCATGGCTGCAATCATCATCTGCAGTGATTTTGGAGCCCCCAAAAGATAAAGTCAGCCACTGTTTCCACCGTTTCCCCATCTATTTGCCATGAAGTGATGGGACCAGATGCCATGATCTTAGTTTTCTGAATGTTGAGCTTTAAGCCAACTTTTTCACTCTCCTCTTTCACTTTCATCAAGAGGCTATTTAGTTCCTCTTCACTTTCTGCCATAAGGGTGGTGTCATCTGCATATCTGAGGTTATTGATATTTCTCCCGGCAATCTTGATTCCAGCTTGTGCTTCATCCAGCCCAGTATTTCTCATGATGTACTCTGCATATAAGTTAAATAAGCAGGGTGACAATATATAGCCTTGATGTGCTCCTTTTCCTATTTGGAACCAGTCTGTTGTTCCATGTCCAGTTCTAACTGTTGCTTCCTGACCTGCATACCGGTTTATCAAGAGGCAGGTCAGGTGGTCCGGTATTCCCATCTCTTTCAGAATTTTCCACACTTTATTGTGATCCTCACAGTCAAAGGCTTTGGCATAGTCAATAAAGCAGAAATAGATGTTTTTCTGGAACTCTGTTGCTTTTTCAACGATCCAGCGGATATTGGCAATTTGATCTCTGGTTCCTCTGCCTTTTCTCCAACCAGCCTGAACATCTGAATGTTCACGGTTCACGTATTGCTGAAGCCTGGCTTGGAGAATTTTGAGCATTACTTCACTAGCATGTGAGATGAGTGCAATTGTGTGGTAGTTTGAGCATTCTTTGGCATTGCCTTTCTTTGGGATTGGAGTGAAAACTGACCTTTTCCAGTCCTGTGGCCACTGCTGAGTTTTCCAAATTTGCTGGAATTTACTTATATTTAGCGAGGGATAAAGCAAGGAGTAAATCAGTAACGAAGATGGTTTGCCACACTTGAAGGGGATAAAGCATTCCCAAACCCCTTCTAACTTAGGATTTCCAGATCTAGCCTCCCCAGGTGAATATATTTGCCCTTGGTCACTCTTTCTTATCAGAATGTTCCCACAATCATAATTGTTTCTCATTTTGATGAGAAAACCTCATTTACCTTTGTTCAGTATGCAAGATGTTTTCACATAACTATGTCATGTGTCCTCACAACAACCCTAAGAGGTTGGTAGAAATAGACAGGTGAGGTTCAATTATTTGCCCAAGTTTACAAGATTGATTGTGGTGGAACGAGACCCTAACTCATCTTTACTGACTCGAATTCCAGTGCTAAATAATATGTTACGTCATCTCTAGAAAAACATAGAAACCTATCATGCTGAGGTCAGTTTCTGCATTCTCAGATTTTTCTCTATAGGATAACATATTCTCTAAATTATATTTCAAGAGATGATAAAATTTGGGACAGATGATAATAGAGCAATGTAAAGGGGGATGGCCTTCATAAATTAGCTACATTTATAGAGGATTAATAAAAATCGTTGAAGACTTCCAAATATCTCATGAACAGTTGCCGTTAATGAAACCTTAAAATAGTCTTTATAAGTATATGTTGATCACTAGATGTATTCTATTCTCATGACTTCCATATTTGAAAAAAAGCATTTGCTTAATACAGTATAGCAGTTTGTTCCTCAGTGTCTGTAAACTTGTAAATAATTTCATGAATTAAAGTGGCTCAAGTAAAGAACATAGTTTATAACTGAAAACTTAATAGGGCATAGATATTTATGTCATCTATTACTATATATTTGCTCGGTAATGTATTCTCTATATGTTTTATGGGACATGAATCTGATCTCTGAGAGTCTAAATTGAGGTTAGTAAATCTATCATAACGAGGATACTAAATTGTTATTAGAGGAACATAAGGCTTTTTACTTTTAAGATTAATACTTAAAGAATGTCTGTTGTTGTTTTTTTTAAGTTGCTAAAAATAGGGGCCCTGTTTGGTAGATAAAGAATCCTGTTCCTAGGTAATTTTTTGTTCTCCATCACCAGCCACTGTTTCTCCTTCAGTTTCTTTTTCTGTTGCTTTTAGCTCACATTCAATAAATGATATCTGTATTTTCATGTTAAATGCTATGTTCTTTTTTAATTTTATTTTTTTTCTGCTTTTATGGAGTGTTATGAAAAACTGCTCACTTTAAGAAATTGACAGGTCCATTAACAGAGAACTTTATGTCTGAGAGTCCAAGCAGTTAGGCCTTCAGGATATTCAGGAAGTGGAGGGTGTCAGACCAGTCATTTTTATTGCAGACTAAAATGATGGCTGCAAGGAGATGGGCTCACATTATCACTTTATATAAATCACCCAGCCTGTCTTTCATTTCTAGCCTTCTCTCAGAAATCAGAAAGCTCCGAGTTCTTACACTTAAAATAAGAAAATAACAGGAAACTTAAGAGACTCGGTCCAGCCCAGCTTGTGTCTCAGGGTCTCAAGGAATGTATAGGAAGATGTGCACATTGCATCTGATTAATTTCAAAGAGTACATATATTTCTCAAACAAATGAGCATGCATTTTGCAACCACACAAACCTGGTTATAAATCTCAGCCATGCCATTAATAGCTGTGAGGCCATGGATAGGTTGCTTAACCTTTCTATGTCTTGGCTTTTTTCATCTGTAACGTGGTGACATCAATGACAATTGATGCTCTCTAGTTGTGGTGCTTGAGAAGACTCTTGAGAGTCCCTTGGACAGCAAGGAGATCAAACCAGTCAATCCTAAAGGACATCCACCCTGAACATTCATCGGAAGGACTGATGCTGAAGCTGAAGCTCCAATACTTTGGCCACCTGATGCAAAGAGGTGACTCATTGGAAAATACCCTGATGCCAGGAAAGATCGAGGGCAGGAGGAGAAGGGGGCAACATAAGATGAACTGGATGGATGGCATTATCGACTCAATGGACATGAGTTTGAGCAAGCTCTGGGAGACGAAGGACAGGGAAGCCTAGCATGCTTCAGTCTAGGAGGTCACAAAGAGTTGGACACGACTTAGCCACTGAACAACAACAGTAATTCTTCTGATGGAAAAGAGATTCAAATGATGGACATTTGGGCTGGAAATTTCTTCATTGTGGAAGATTTTTGTGCATTGTAGGATGTTTTGCAGCATCCCTAACCTCTACTTAGGCCCATAGCACCCCATTTCCAGTTGTAACAAAAGAAAAGTGTCTCTAGACATTTCTCTGGCAACATCCACTGGGGATCAGCATCACCTCCGGTTGAGAACCACTAGTTTAGAGGAAGGAGGGAATCTTGAAATCTCGCCAGAGGCTGGAGTAAGTCACTGATGCCTACAGAGCAGGATTGAAGACTATATAAAGAAAATGCCCCCACACAGTGCCTGGTATCGAGGTGGGATATCAATAAATTGAATTTCTTCTCTTTCCTCTTCCTGGAGTGAATACTGTGGTGTGCCTCTACATCCCCATGTGGGGACTGAGACACTCCTTCCCCCAGATACCAGGAGCATGGCTGCTGACAGCTCACTGTGTCTTTCCCTGGGCATTGCCCTCAGCTGAAGTGTGCTTTCTCTCTCCAGCCACGTCCCTTCCCTGGGAGCAGCCTGAAGCTAGCAACTAGTTGTGGCAGGGGTATAAGTCCCAGCTCCCTTGCCTCCACTGGGGATGTCCCTGAAAGGCTGTCTCAGCTTCAGAGCTTTAGAGCTGTGAGGTCACTCGAGACTTTTGTGGTTGCATTGTATTGGCACTTCTCCCTTGCTGGGTCCCATGTCTATCATTCCTCACAAGTGTTGTTCTTGCGAGCTCTCTCCTGTCAGCCTCCTGCCCACAAACCTCTACCTCCAAGCCTATTTCTCAGGGAACTCCACCTAGGCCATGCTTTGGAACCATGTTTTGTGGGAATCTGCCATTTTTTAGTGAGATAATACAAGTCAAGTCCTTAGTACTATAGTTGAGCAGATAAACATTACTTATTATTAGTATCCATCAATTTACCCATTGTTAGTATCTGAATTTACCCATTATTTAAATTATGTGTATCTTAGATTTTGTTACTTCCTATGGGTAATAGAAGGCAGCACTGATTGCAAAGTAGAAGGACGTATGGTCATCTTCTCCTGCGAAAACACCAAAATCGCAACTAGCTCCTGAGCAACCATCAATAGGAGAATGCTGGATCCCACCAAAAAAAGATACCCTGTATCCAAGGGCAAAGGAGAAGCCCCAACAAGATGGTAGGAGAGGCACAATCATGTTTAAAGTCAAGTCTCAGACCCGCCAAAGATGCTCAGAGGGCACAAACAAAACCTTGTGTGTACCACGAGTGACCCCTACAGGAGACTGAGCCAGACCTGCCTTTGAGTGTTTGGGTGTCTCTTGTGGAGGCACAGGTCAGCAGTGACCTGCTGCGGGGGCGGGGGCTCTGGCTGACGCAGACCTGGCAGGTATGGCATGGGGCATAAGTCCTCGTGGAGGAGGTCACCATTACCTCACACCATACAGCCTCCGAGCAGACAACCCACAAACTGGAGAACACTTATACCAAAGAAGTTCTCACACCGTTACAAAAATTCTAGAGCCCACAACAGCTTTCCCAACCTGGGGATCCAGCAAAAGGGCTGAAAACCCCCAGGGAAACAGACCCTTCAAGGACACAACTAAACCTTGTGTGCACCGGGACCCAATAGAAAGGAGCAGTGACCCCACAAGAGACCGAGCCAAACTCACCTTTGAGTATCTGGGAGTCTCCAGCGGAGGTGTGGGTCAACAGTGGCCTGCCACAGGGTCAGGGGCACTGACTACAACAGACCTGGGAACTGTGGCATGGTGGCGTAAGTCCTTCTGAAGGAGGTTGCCATGACTGCCAGTACCCCTACCATAGTTTGGCCTAAGGGAGGGAACACAGCCCCACCCGTCAGCAGAAAATTAGATCGAAGATTTACTGACCATGGGCCCGCCCACCAGAGCAAGACCTAGTTTTATCCACAGCCAGTCCCTACCACCAGGAAGCTTCCAAAAGCCTGTTATTCTCATCTGTCAGAGGGCAGACAGAATGAAAAACACAATCACAGAAAACTAACCAAACTGATCACAAGGATCACAACATTGTCTAACTCAATGAAACTATGAGCCATGCCATATAGGGCCACCCTAGACTGATAGGTCATGGTGGAGAGGTCTGACAGAATGTGGTCCACTGGAGAAGGAAATGGCAAAACCACTTCAGCATTCTTGCCTTGAGAACCCCATGAACAGTATGAAAAGGCAAAAGGATATGACACTGAAAGATGAACTCCATAGGTTGATTGGCGCTCGATATGCTACTGGAGAAGAGTGGAGAAATAGCTACAGAAAGAATGAAGAGGCTGAGTTAAAGAAGAAACAATGTCGGTTGTGAATATGTCTGATGGTGAAATAAAGTCTTATGCTTTAAAGAACAATATTGCATAGGAAACTGGAACGTTAGATCCATGAATCAAGGTAAATTGGAAGTGGTCAAACAGGAGATGACAAGAGTAAATATTGGCATTTTCAGAATCAGTGAACTAAAATGGACTGAAATGGGTGATTTAATTCAGATGACCATTATATCTACTACTGTGGGCAAGAATCCCTTAGAAGAAGTGGAGTAGCCCTCATAGTCAACAAGAGTCTGAAATGCAGTACTTACGTACAGTCTCAAAAATGACAGAATGACCTCTGTTCGTTTCCAAGGCAAACCATTCAGTACCACAGTAATCTGAGTCTATGTCCCAACCACTAATGCCAAAGAAGCTAGAGTTGATTGGTTGTAGGTCTGTGAAGACCTACAAGAGCTCCTAGAACTAACATCAAAAAAAAAGATGTCCTTTTCATCATAGGGGACTGGAATGCAAAAGTCAGAAGTCAAGAGATACCTGGAGTAACAGGCAAGTTTGGCCTTGCAGTACAAAATGAAGTAGGGCAAAGGCTAACAGAGTTAGGCGAAGAGAATTCACTGGTCATAGCAAACACCCACCCTCTTCCAACAACATAAGAGATGACTCTACACATAGACATCACCAGATGGTCAATAGTGAAATTAGATTGATTATATTTTTTGCAGCCAAAGATGGAGAAGCTCTATACAGTCAGTGAAAACAAGACTGGGAGCTGACTATGGCTCAGATCATGACTGAGCCAAATTCAGACTTAAATTGAAAAAAGTAGGGAAAACCACTAGACCATTAAGGTATGACCTAATCAAATCCCTTACAATTATACAGTGGAAATGACAAATAGATTCAAGGGATTAGATCTGATAGACAGAGTGTTTAAAGAACTATGGACAGAGGTTCATAACACTGTACAGGAGGCAGTGATCAAAACCATCCCCAAGAGAAAGAAATGCAAAAAAGAAAAATGGTTGTCTGAGGAGGCCTTACAAATAGCTGAGAAAAGAAGTGAAGCATTATTTTAATGCTTTAATTTCTTTAAAGCATCTGAATTGAAGTGAAACGAAAGGCAGAGGAGAAAAGGAAAGATATATCCACCTGAATGCAGAGTTCCGAAGAATAGCAAGGAGAGATAAGGAAGCCTTCCTAAGTGATCAATGCAAAGAAATAGATGAAAACAATAGAATGGGAAAGACTAGAAATCTCTTTAAGAGAATTAGAGATACCGAGGGAACATTTCATGCAAAGATGGGCACAATAAATTAGGACAGAAATGGTATGAACCTAACAGAAGCAGAAGATATTAAAAAGGGGTGGCAAGAATACAGAGAAGAACTATACAAAAAAGATCTTAATGACCCAGAAAACCACGATGGTGTAATCACTCACCTAGAGCCAGACATCTTGGAGTGTGAAGTCAAGTGGGCCTTAGGAAGCATCAGTATAAACAAAGCTAGTGGAGGTGATTGAATTCCAGCTGAGCTATTTCAAATCCTAAAAGATGGTGCTGTGAAAGTGCTGCACTCAATATGCCAGCAAATTGGAAAACTCACCTGTGACCACAGGACTGGTAAATGTCAGTTTTCATTCCAATCCCAAAGAAGGGCAATGTCAAAGAACTTTCAAACTACTGCATAATTACACTCATTTCACATGCTAGCAAAAGAATGCTCAAAATTCTCCAAGCCAAGCTTCAACAGTATATGAATTAAGAACTTCCAGATGTTCAAGCTGGATTTAGAAAAGGCAGAGGAGCCAGAGATCAAATTGCCAACATCCGTTGGATCATAGAAAAAGCAAGAGAATTCCAGAAAAACATCTACTTCTGCTTCATTGACTATGCTAAAGCTTTTGACTGTTAGATCACAACAAACTGTGGAAAATTCTTAAAGAGATGGGAATACCAAACCACCTTACCTGCCTCCTGTGAAACCTGTATGCCGGTTAAGAAGCAACAGAACCGGACATGAAACAACAGATTGGTTCCAAATCGGGAAAGGAATATGTCAAGGCTATATATTTTCACCCTGCTTATTTAACTTATATGCAGAGTACATCATACAAAATGATGGGCTATATTAAACACAAGCTGGAATCAAGATTGCGGAGAGAAATATTAATATCCTCATATATGCTGATGACACCACGCTTATGGAGGAAAACGAAGAGAAACTAAAGAGCCTCTTGATGAAAGTGAAAAAGGAGAGTGAAAAAGTTGGCTTAAAACTCAATATTCAGAAAACTAAGATCATGGCATATGGTCCCATCACTTCATGGCAAATAGATGGGAAAACAATGGAAACAGTGACAGACTTTATTTTGGGGGGCTCCAAAATCACTGCTGATGGTGACTGCAGCCATGAAATTAAAAGACACTTGCTCCTTGGAAGAAAAGTTATGACCACCCTAGACAGCATATTAAAAAGCAGAGACATTACTTTGCTGACAAAGGTCCATCTAATCAAAGCTATGGTTTTTCCAGTAGTCACGTGTGGATGTGAGAACTGGACTATAAAGAAGGCTGAATGCTGAAGAATTGATACTTTTGAACTGTGGTATTGAGAAGATTCTTGAGAATCTCTTGGACTGCAAGGAGATCAAACTAGTCAATTGTAAAGAAAATCAATCCTGAATATTCATTGGAAGGACTGTTGCTGAAGCTGAAGCTGACGCTTCAGTACTTTGGCCACCTGATGTGAAGAACTGACTCACTTGAAAAGACCCTGATGCTGGAAAAGATTGAAGGCAGGAGGAGATGGTTGGATGACATCACAGACTCCATGGATATGAGTTTAAGCAAGCTCTGGGAGATGGTGAGGACAGGGTAGCTTGGGGTGCTGCAGTCCATGGGGTTGCAGAGTTGGACATGACTAAGCCTCTGAACAACAACAGGTAATTGTTTCTGAGGCAGTTATCCTTAGGAATAAACTGTATATCATTTTCTGCATATTATCCCTTTCAGGAGTTGGCTAGCTCATTCTCAGATGAGTTCTGCTGACCGTATCTCCTCATACTGGTGCTCTTCTAATTTTCTAAGTTCTGATCAGAGGTGGTAACCCATTTAAAATATCTCCAGTGAATACATTGAGACAGACTCCTGAGGGATCACAGCATTGTAGGGAGGGAACCTTGTTCCCATTCCAGGTTACCATAAATTTTGATCAGTACTATATCTGCACTGTACCTCACTTGTGAATAATAGGTTTTTTCACTCTTCTTTCAGGATCAGAAGTTCTTGAAGGGTCATCTTTGCATCTCTCTCTCTCTCCTCTCCATCTTCACTTCCAATACTTTATGTCGTAGACTTTCAGTATTCACTGCCTGAAGTGTGGTTGGAGGAGCAGGGTTTAAGACTCAGAAGGCAGAAAGGAATGATGAGCTGAGGCACAAAAACAAAGCTTTTCTTGCTGGAGGATGTCAACCCCAGGCTTCTCTGTAGGAGACCAGGAGCATCAGACTCATAACATAAACACGGACATTTTTGTGGAATATAATTACTGACATAAATTTGCATAACAGCAAGAGTTTAGTGTGTTCCAGAGCATTTTCTCTGACCAATCTTTGCTAATCATTTTCTGATGTCCTACTAAGGTAGGGCAGTCATTATCCTCAGTTTTTAAACTCGAGATATACATCTTACTTATTAAAACCAAAGGGTAGAATTCAAATCCACATCTGCTCAATTTTAAAGAATTTTCCAAGTGACCATGAGAGAATTTCTCAGATGGTATAACCCAAACCTTTTCCATGAAATCTATTGTAACAGAAGGCAAATCTTATAAAAGTTCTTTTAGAAGATTTATGTATTTATTTGGCTGCTCTGGATCGTCATTGCTGTGCATGGGCTTTCTCTGGTTTCACTCAGCAAGGTCTACTCCTCACTGTGGTGAGTGGGTTTCTCATTGCAGTGGCTTCTCTTGTTGCAGAGCACAGGCTTTAGGTGCACTGGCCCAGTAGGTGTGGTTCACAGGCTTACTGCTTCTCGGCAAGTGGGATCTTTCCAGACCAGTGATTGGACCTGTGTCTCCTGCACTGGCAGGCAAATTCTTAACCACTAGACCCCTAGGGAAACCTGAAATCTTATAAAATTTTAAGATATTTTGAGAGAACCCTCCCAAAAAAAGTCATTTTGGGTGGAAGCAAGTCACTTCCAGTCACCTCTTCTGGACTCCAATTATGTCTTTTTATTTTTGAGGAAAATCTATTTTCTCAATCTTGGTTTCCACGAGGAGTGACTTTCCTTATACACACCCCCAGCCTCTGTATTCTCACAACCTTGGGAGGCGGAACAGCCTCCCAATGGAGCCCTCTGATTGATAAATGTGGAAAGTCATTAAGCATGCTCAGCTCTGTGACACCTTTGTTCTTTCTCTTGCATGTGCTTCCCTCCTTTTTCAGAGAGCAGTTGGATCCTAGATTCTTCCAGGTGCTATTCTTTCCTGGGTGGCTGCCACATTACTGGGTAGATAAGAAGCCTTCCTGGCTCAGGGATTCAGATGTCTGGTCCACTGGACTCACCTAAGCTACATTCTTTTGCTTGGCTTCTGTGAGTAACAACGATGATACTTGACCTCTATCTAAACTCTTCCATTTCTCAAATTGCTCAGAACCTGGTTGGGGAAGGAGGCCTATTTATCGCAGATTCCCCTGAAGCCCTCCATGTTCCTGCCTGCTAGGAGTATATTAAGAACCCACTTGCCAATGCAAGAGACACAAGGGACGTGGTTGGGTTGGGAAGATCCCCTGGAGGAGGGTGTGGCAGCCACTCCAGAATTCTTGCCTAGAGAATCCCATGGACAGAGGAGCCTGGCAAGCTACAGTCCATAGGATTGCACAGAGTTGAACATGACTGAAGCGACTTCACATGCAGGAGTATATTTGGGGATAGCTTGGTTGGAGAAGACTCTTGAGAGTCCCTTGGACTGCAAGGAGATCCAATCAATCCATCCTAAAGGAGATCAATCCTGGGTGTTCATTGGAAGGTCTGATGTTGAAGCTGAAACTCCAATACTTTGGCCACCTCATGCGAAAGGTTGACTCATTGGAAAAGACCCCAATGCTGGGTAGGATTGGGGGCAGGAGGAGAAGGGGACGACAGAGGATGAGATGGTTGGATGGCATCACCGACTCGATGGACATGGGTTTGGGTGGACTCCGGGAGTTGGTGATGGACAGAGAGGCCTGGCGTGCTGCAATTCATGGGGTCGCAAAGAGTCGGACACGACTGAGCGACTGAACTGAACTGAACTTAGATAGAAAGTGAACTTGCTTTCCTGTTTTCTTGCCCTAGTCTGGTAGTTCCTCCCAAGCTGGAATTCTGTTCCTCTCTAATTCTTCTTTCTCCCTCTTAATCTTCCTCTGCCCAGGGTCCACAGCAAGGAGCAAAGTAAAAATTTTATTATCTGCAGTTTTCAGTTTCTTGGGTGTCAAAAGTAGGGTTCATACTATGCAAATCTTCTCTTCAGAGATGCTCTCATTGTTTCAAAAATGGTATTAATAAAAAGAGCTTATGAAATTGACCATTTTCATAGGGCATCCATGGTAAGGTCTTTGTTGTAACTGACAAACCAGGTGCAGAATATGCCATGTATAATTTAGACCCCTTCCCTGTGGACTGCTCTGCTGGTTTTGTATATAACTTCAGTTATTATTGCCATTAAGAAAAGATATTTTAGGGACAAGCTCATTTTTTGAATAGATTGTTATCTCAAATTAAAAAAGATTACGGGAACTGGCAATCAATGCAGCCATCTAATTGCTATTTCTCCAATTAAAAATTAATATACAGAAAGAGCTGCCTGGAACCAATTGGTCTTTAGATAATTTTGAAATGAGGGGAAAGAATAGTTTTAAAGCAGCGGGCTCGGGTGGTTGAAGGCAGGGTTTGTGGATCCCCGTCTCCTTTTGCAGTAAGGCTGCAGGGACAGGCATGTTCCTGACCTTGCCCTGTGGCCACCACACCCAGGACTGACTGAAAACAAAAGAACGCTGTGCTTGTGTCTCATTGTTCTGCCTCTGTTGAAGATTTATGTGTAAAATCACTGCATTTTGTGATGTACTGAAGAATAGATGGCAGGTGTCATTTTCGTACAGTTCATGTCATTTCATGGAAACTGTAGAAAACGTGTGTGACGGTGCTTGTGCTAAAAATGTTCCTCTGTTCTTTGAGGATGTCAGTGATGCCATCCCAGCTCCTTCTCTTCTGCAGAACTTCATTTGCTGAGCAGTGTTGAGACAGATAGGGACCAAGGAAAATGAAGTCAAAAGAAGACTCTTGTATCTTGAAGACAGGATGTCCTTCTGCTTGGTTCAGAATAAGACTCTTGAAGATGCAGGAGTCACACTTTGCATTAGCAGGGTAATAGGTACTTAATTTTAATCAGGAACAAATTATTATACATATGTGTATATATGTACATACATATATATGTATGATAAATAAAATGGGTGGGAAAGCTTATGTATCTGGAGTTCTAATCAGATCCTTATAAGGAGGTGGGTTTCAGTGAGAAGAGAGCAGCCCTTTACTGGATGGAGCAGGGATTTTATGTGGAACCACATGGAATTCACACCTAGGATGATGGAATGGTACTTCAGGTCTTCTCATCTCCAGAAAGATAAGATGGAGCTGGAGAAGATGCAGAGTAAGAGTTCAGAAATGGTTCAAGGAACAGTAGACTGGCTTAGAAAATGTAGGCCTGTCTGTTGCTTAGAGTTGGATGAAAGCACTGGGGCATTGAAGTAAGGATGTGTCCAAAAAAGTCTACCTGTCTGCATCCAGGGACCTGGTTGTGAAATTTGTGAAGACTGATTGAGGAATCAGAAGGCAAAGAACTAAGATGGAGAGGAAGCTGAGATGGAGGTTTAGAACCTAGAAAAGGAATGTTGGCTTAGAACACAGGCACCAAACCTCTATTGCTCATTATCCACAGATGGGGTAAAATTCGATACAAATGGTTCTCATCAAAGTAGGGATGATGACATCAAAGTGATGTCAAGGAAGACCAGAGAGCCTTCCCACAATTCCTTGTTCTCTGTTTCTTCCCTTTTTTTCTGAATCTCACTTAATGGCCCTCTTGGTCTTCCATAGTTCAGGTAGTTAAGCCTGACCCTGGGGAGACATTTGGGAAGTCCCGCCCAAGCAGCAGCATATGCCATCGTAACCATCCTGTCGTGTAGTTTCCATTATTAACATCACTGTTGCATTTTGCAGAGAAAGAAACAAAGATGCTTTAAAGCTAGTATATGTTTGAGTCAAGATTTGAATCCAGGCAGCCTGGTCCACATTCTTAACATGTTCTACTGCCTTTCAAATCAATGAATCAACAAAATTAAGTGTTCACAGGTTAGCATAATGTGCATTTTGGCAAAGTCTTTCACCCCCAGGACACCTATTCAAAGCAGTGACTCCAGGGGTAATAGATTGTCAGCAGGACTGAGTTGGGACCCTCATCAGTGTTCCCCCAAGCAACCCACCTGAACTTCTGTATGTCCCCTTATCTCCTGGGCCCAGTCCCTGACGTTTCCTTCTTCCAAAGAAATGAGTATGCAGTGATAAGAGGCCGCTCACTCCCACATGGTCTGCCATGGAGTGTGGTAAAGAGAAGTGGCACAGAGTATGGGTGTGTTGGAGGGATGTGGTGGAGGTTTCTACAGCTACCTCTATCTTTTTTAAAACTGAGTGTGTGCCCCTGGGCCCAAATGTTTCATATTTTACCATCCTATAGGAGAACTTCACAGGTGTGAGTGTGGTGGGGGATATTTAGCATGTGTCCAAGAAAATGAGGTTTACTTGAGACCATGTAAGGAAGATGGGGTAGGTTGGGGAAGACAATTGTACAGCTTGACTCTTTCCTCTTCTCTGTAGAAGGGAGAACTAGAGAGCGAGCAAAGGGCAGTGGTCATCTGGAGGAGGCCAGAGAGCCACAGCAACTTTGCAGCCCAGACCATCCAGAGACAAAGTGTTTTCCCCCATACTGGGAATGCCGAAACTAGCCAACTGCAGGATTTCATAGGCAGCTGCTTCCTTTAAAGGAAAGAAAAATTAAATTTTATATTAAAAATATTTAAACATGGACTTTTTTCCCACAAATAAAATCTTATCAGTTATTCTTCCATTCATCTATTTGTTCGTACATGGAACATATATGTGTTAGAGACCAACTCTGCCTCAAGCCCAGGCTGGGCACTGGTCTAGGAGCAACAGATTTAAAAAAGCAACCCTCATGGGTGCTAGTCAATTAATTTCTACTTCTCCGTTTCTTGCTTGCAGTAACATTTTCAGATACCCTACAGTAACCACATGATAAATGCAAATTTGTTTTGTTCTGTGTTTGTGTTTGTAAGTAATTTGTCACATTTCCCTGGTAGCTCAGCCGGTAAAGAATCTACCTGCAATGCGAGAGACCTTGGTTTGATTCCTGGGTCAGGAAAATCCACTGGAGAAGAGATAGGCTACCCACTCCATTATTCTTGGGCTTCCCTGGTGGCTCAGATGGTAAATAATCCACCTGCAATGCTGGAGACCTGGGTTTGATCCCTGGTTTGGGAAGATCCCCTGGAGGAGGGCATGGCAACCCACTCCAGTATTCTTGCCTAGATAATCCCATGGACAGAGGAGCCTGGTGAGCTACAGTCCATGGGGTTGCAAAGAGCTGGACATGACTGAGCAACTAACACACGCACATACTTCAATAAAATTTTTTTAAAAAATAAACAAAAATAAAAAGTCAATCCTGCCTTCAGGGAGACAAACTCATACACAACTAACTATAATAATATCTAAAGGAATCACAAGCTAGGTTGGAAAAGTGAGAATATGGGCTAAAATGAGTTCCTCATTTTTATGAAATTTGAGTAAAAATAGTATATCAAGTTGGATTATCACTAAATTCACAGAAGCATTTTAAAAAGACACATTTTACCTTCCCCTCCAGCACCTTAGTTTTCTATGCCTGATTTCTTTTAGCAACTCCATTTTCTGCATGTTTTTCCCCACCTAGCTTGGTCAATGGATAGATTCCTCTCTTTTCCTTTGGGTAAACTGTGTTCCCTTCTCTATACAGGGCTTACTGGATTAGAACTCAACATTTAGGGGCATATGTTCATCAGAAAGAAGTGCCTAGAACCTCTGTTGTTGTTGTTTAGTTGTTAAGTTGTGTCCAACTCTTTTGTGATCTCATGGACAGTAGCCTGCCAGTCTTCTCTGTCCATTGGATTTCACAGGCAAGAATATTGGAATGGATTGCCATTTCTTTCTTCAGGGGATCTTCCCAACCCAGGGATTGAACCTATGTCTTCTGCATTGGCAGGTGAATTCTTTACCACTGAACTACCAGGGAAGTCCTGGATCCCCTGTGGTCCATCCTTAATGTCATCCATACCACCAAGAGGCTCTCTTGTTTGCTTTTTTGTGGATGGATGGGGTGGTGGTTATAAAGGCAAGAAGGGTGAGCTTCATAGAGAGAGTTGATAAGTGTCTCCTAGAGGAACACTGAAAATGTGATTCATTGGGGATGTGTCCTAGGCTAGTTACTCTGTCTCCACACCTTTAAGAGTGGAAAAATTATAACCAACCTGGTTTTGAAGATTAACTAGTAGTTTCATAACTCTGAGGGAGTTATTTGACCTTTATAAGCCTCTATGCTCTCCTCTGTAAAATGGAGTTGAAAGTAATAATCATGTAATGAGATTGCTCCTTGAAGGAAAAGCTATGACAAATGTGGACTCTGTATTAAAAAGCAGAGACGTCGACATCACTTTGCTGACAAAGGTCCATCTAGTCAAAGCTATGGTTTTTCCAATAGCCATGTATGGATGTGAAAGTTGGACCATAAAGAGGGCTGAGCACTGAAGAATTGATGCTTTCAAACTGTGGTGGTGGAGAAGATTTCTGAGAGTCCCTTGGACAGCAAGGAGATCAAACCAGTCAATCCTAAAGGAAATAAACCCTGAATATTCATTGGAAGGGCTGATGCTGAAGCTGAAACTCCAATACTTTGGCCACCTGATGTGACGAGCTGACTCATTGGAAAAGACTCTGATGCGGGGAAAGATTGACAGCGAGAGAAGGTGGCGACAGAGGATGAGATGGTTGGATGGCATCATTGACTCAATGGACATGAGTTTAAGCAAACTCTAGGAGATAGTGAAGCAAGACAGAAAAGCCTGGCATGCTGCAGTCCATGCAGTTGCAAAGAGTTGGACACAACTGAGCAACTGAACAATAACAAGATTGTAGAGAAGACTAAATTAAAGAATTAGAGAATATATATCAACTAAAAAGAAAGTTGAGCACTGAAGAATTGATGCTTTTGAACTGTGGTATTGAAGAAGACTCTTGAGAGTCCCTTGGACTGCAAGGAGATCAAACCAGTCAATCCTAAAGGAAATCAGTCCTGAATATTCATTGGAAGGACTGATGCTGAAGCTGAAGCTCCAATACTTTGGCCACCTGATGCGAAGAGCTGACTCATTGGAAAAGACCCTGATGCTGGGAAAGATTGAAGTCAGGAGGAGAAGGGGACAACAGAGGATGAGGTGGTTGGATGGGCATCACCAAGTCAATGGAGTCTGAGGAAGCTCCAGGAGTTGGACAGGGAGGCCTGGCATGCTGCTGTCCATGGGGTTGCAAAAAGTCAGATACAACTGAGCAACTGAACTGAACTGATGTATAAAATACCCGCATGGTACAGAGTAGATGGTGGCTAATATGATTAGCTATTAGTCCACAGCCTCTGTGATCTGGGATAGCCTTAGTGAGTGGCTCCAAGGATGAATCAGGTAGGTAGAGAGGCTGGATCCTGTCAGTATGGATCACATCCCTTCCCTTTAGCCTCCTCATCAAGGCCAAGTACAAAAGCACTGCCTGAGACCTGGTCAGGTTGAGGCATGTAGTCCAGCCCACAGGTACTCTTGCTATTATGTGCTCTTAAGAACTGGCCGCTGGGTAAGGAAGCCTCAGAAGGCAGAGAGTACAAATGTCACAGATGCCTCCACCATCTGTCTGAATTTTCCTAACATTCCAAGATTAACCCACGGTTACTAATAGTAGTTTCTGTATGTTACCATGTTGAATACTGTCATGTGTAGCTCTGGCTTCAAGTTGTGTCTTGATCTTTTTTCTGTCATTGGGTTTCTCCCAAAGAAGTACTCGGTGATCATCCCCCAAACCTGATCCCCACTCTGCCCTCACTGAGACCTGTTCCTATGGTGGGCTTGCTTTCCAGTCTGACCTCATTTTTAAAGGCCAGCAGTAAACAATTTCTATAGACTCCACCCTCCCAAACCAACTCCTACTGAACAAAGGCAAAAATGCTGAGAAAATTATCTGTACTTGTGTTGCAGATGTAGAAATTCCTGGAATCTTGTGGGACATTCTGTTCCACCAGCAGAATTCCAGAACAGCATTAGGAGGACACCAACTCATTTGGGTGACTTGCCGGGACTTTTGGAAGTTAAGCAATCTTTAGCTAGCCTCTGTTTTATATTTGATCCTCAAAATCCAAATATAATACTTGGGAACATTAAGAGTGGAACTTCTTTCTCCCAAGCCAGATTGCGTTTTGCATATTTTTACCCTGCCTTCTTAAATTACCACTGATACTGCCTCTGGACAAGAAAGAGACTAGTATTTCTTTGCATGGAAAACTGAGCTATGTACTAAACCCTTTCTTGTTACCCTCCAGTGTGTGACAAGCCTCTAGCAATTCAAGTGGGAGATTCTGTGGCAGACAAAGCTTGAAACTCATCTTCTTCACTCCTTTGGTATAAAAGAGAAGTACACATAGCTGCAAGGAACAGGAGGTGAGGAGAGCTCTTCCTAGTGGTAAAGCTGCACCAAGCAATAAGTGACTAGCTTTGCCAGCAGCCAACCTAGAGGAGAACTGTGTTGCAGCAAGTCAAAAGTTAATCTCCTCCAAAACAGCAAGATAAATCTAAAGGCAGATTGCTTGCCTGGTCTTCCTCCTTCTTCCAGTATCTGTCTCAGACTGACCCTTGAGGTTGGTGGATAATAAATCTTTCAGGCTTGCCTCCAAGAGTCTGTAGATTTCTAAGAGTTTGTAGATTATGGCCAACTCCTACTAGGGTATTTTAGCAGTGAGAAACCACATGGCAGGAAGGGTCAGGAGTGCCATGCTCTGGACCTCCATTCCCAGCCATGTTCCTGACACCTCCACTTGCTTGGACATTTAACTGCTACTCTGGTCCCATGGCTGATCCTGCCATCCTGGCACAGATATTCTCAGAGATTGTCTTGAAGTCGTTGAAGGTTGCAGAGGTTGGCATTCCATGGTGCTATTGTGAGGACTGTGTACAATATTTTCCTAGCTGGCTTTGCCATCCGACGGGCAGAAGTCTTAACATTTCTCCAGCACCATCTACCTCAGTTCAAGGAACTGTTCTAGGTGGTAAATGCTGAATAAGTGAAAATACTCCTTCTGGTCCAAAGGCCCTCTGTCCTCAGAAGAGCAACCCAGGTTCCTAGTGTTTTTTTCACATGTTCTCTGCGATTCAAGCAGGAAGCAGTTAGTGAGCTCTTCCAGAGAGCCTAGCACTGTGACTGGAGTCAAAGCAGAGAGCTCTCATCCCAAGAATTTTGATGGAATTGTTAGTTCAACTTTAGGCCTGGGTGTCAGTTCCAGATTTGCTGTTCAGTCACTAAGTCATGTCCAACTCCTAGCGATCCTATGGACTGTAGCACACCAGGTTTCCCTGTCCTTCACTATCTCCCAGAGTTTGCTCATACTTGTATCCTTTGAGTCAAAGATGCCATCCAATCATCTCATCCTCTGCTGCCCACTAGGGTCTTTTCCAGTGAGTCGGCTCTTTGCATCGAGTGGCCAAAGAACTGGAGCTTCAGCTTCAGCATCAGTTCTTCCAATGAATATTCAGGGTTGATTTCCTTTAGGATTGACTGATTTGATCTCTTTGCTGTCCAAGGGAATCTCAAAGGTCTTCTCCAGCACCGCAGTTCAAAAACACAATTCTTCAGTGCAAAGTTGGAATGCAGTGAGTACAGTGATAAGAACCCTGAACTGGAAACTTAATCCTCACTCAGCCACTCTCTAGATTGTGACCTAGGACAACTAGTTTGGCAAGCCAATCAGCTGCCTAGTTCTAAATCTCTGTTTCTTCACCACTGAAGATGGTGAGGTGGTCCTCTGGTGCTCTGTGTTCATACTTGTCAAACATGACTCTTTAGTTGTGGCCTGCAGGCTCCGGAGTGAATGGGCTCAGTGGTTGCAATGCTTGGGCTTAAGTGCTCTGTGGCATGTGGGATCTTAGTTTCCTGACTAGGGATTGAACCCACGTTCCCTGCTTTGCAAGGCAGATTCTTAACTACTGGGCCTCCAGGGAAGTCCCAGGTTTCATTTTCTTAACTCTCTTTTCAGGGGAGGTCTTTTCCTCAGACCTCCTGCTGTTGAGAAGGGGTGTTTTTGCTCCCTGCTTCTCGTGGCATCATTCAACTCTGTGCTTTTCTGACTGTGTTCTGTGGGCTAAAGTGTTAGTGGGCTTCCTTCAGGTAACCAGCTCTACTTCTATTTTACATTTTGAGCCTCAGCTGAGATTTTGTATGAGTAATGAGCTCCACAGTCAGATAATGAGTCTGAAAATCTGTAGATTGGACCTATTGCTTTTGTTCCTCACACCTTTGCCTGGACTTGCTTCTGCTGCTTGCCTGCAACATTCTGATGCATTCTCCAGGGTCTGCCTTCTTCACCTAATCTTCTCACCTTTAACTCTTGTGATTTTTTTTTCAGTCTAGGTTCTTTAATCATCACTTCCCAGTTATCCCCACTGAGATGGAAAACTCAGTTTTTCCCAAACTGAGTCATTATCTTGCTCAACCCCGCCCCCCCTTTACCTCTCAAACCTAGTCTCTCTTCCATACTCTCTATCTCTTTGCATGGTACCATCAATCACTTAGCCTCTTGACTTAGAAACTTGGGACCTGTCCTCACTTCTGCCTCTCCTTACCCCACATCACTACTACTGCTGGTGGGTGTCTGTGGTCTCTCTCCGATGAATCCCTTCTTGCTCTTCTCTTCTTCTGCTTATTCCTCTGACATTCCTTCTACAGTAGAAATATGATGGTGTCTCCCCTCTGCTTGGAACCCTTGCCTAGTGTCACATTTCCTATTGATGAGATCTAAACTCCTTGCCGTGGCAAACTGAATTCTTTGTGATTCAGCCTTGGCTTGCTTCTCTCATATTCCTCTTCTGCCTTGCCCTGCAATATCTAAGTTCTTGTGGTCCTTGAAATGGATCATGCTGTGAACAACTCCCTCTTCCCACATGCTATTTCCCCTGACTGAAATGCCCTTCCACCCTTGTTGACTTGGGGAATTACTGTTCATCCTTCAAAGGGTGGGTTTAGTAGTCAGCTTATAAGACCCCTCACAGATAGAGGTACTCATTTCCTCCCTCATGTACTGTTCCTTTGCTGTATCACTTAGAACAAAGTATAACAATTTGTTTGCATTCCTGCATACTCTTCATGACCACAGGTTCCTTAAAAACAGGACTATGCCTTTAGCCATCTTTCAAACCACAGTGCCTAGCTTGAGGTCTGAGACATAGTTGATGCTCAACTAAGTTGAATTCTCATGGAAGGTAGCTGAGTGCCAAATTAGCAAATTATAGGGTTCCTTAGTGATAAAGAGGTAACTCGCTTATTTTATTCTAAGCTGTCAAAATAGTCATGTGTTTTAAAACAGCCAGTCATCATTCTGCCTGAAGAGGAATAAAGCAGATGGGAAACTAAAACTAGGAAGAAAGGCATTTTTGCCGTAGGTGCAGATTCAAACACCTAGGTAAATAGTAAGAGAGGCTTGGGAGTAGGAGGTTTTAGTGTGAGTTCCTCAGGAAGTATCTGTAGCTAATACTTTGAATTGATTTCTTCCCAGAGCTGTGAATGTTCTGTAGTATGGCTGATTCGCTTCCATTTATTTTTACCTTTCAGCTGGCTTTATCTTTGCATAGATTTTCTTCTCTGGTCCCATTTTAATTCCACTTACTCATGGTGTGCAACCCAGGAAAAGGAATTGGGGATCCTTTGGGATTTCATCACCATTTGGTTAAAAAATGTATTCTAGTGAAGCTGTTTTTCTAAACTATGGGGCTTAAAAACCCCATGGATAATCAAATGAGTTGAAGAAATGGTGCCCTCCAGTAAAACATATTTGAATCTGTAAAGTACTTCCCTCAGTTGTCTTAGGAGGAAAGGGGGTATTTTCTAAGAAACCCGCCAGCAGTGTGACATGATTTGTGTAGGAGGCACCGCCCCTGTGAGCCCCTTCAGGGTCTGGGTCTGCACTTCAGTATTTGAATAATCCGTGGTTCATGGAGCTTATCCATGGTTCCTGTCGGAGGTGCCTCTTCCCTCAGGAAGGGCTGCCCTGTAGCTTAACTGGTAAAGAATCCACTTGCAATGCAGGAGATCTGGGTTGGGAAGATCCTCTGTGGAGGGGAATGGTAATCCACTCCAGTGTTCTTGCCTAGAGAATCCCATGGACAGAGGAGCTTGGCAGGCTACAGTCCATGGGGTCGCAAAGAGTTGGACATGACTGAGCGACTAACATTACTACTACTACTTCCCTGAGGAGTTTGCATGAAGAGGGAAGCTGAGGTAAGAGCCAGGCCTTTTCAAGTAAAGGCAGTTCATTACTTCTTTAGGTGAATTCAGCAGGAGCTGACTTGCAGTGAGGGAGCCATGGGGTGGTTAACCCTTCTCAGACTACTGCACAGTTTTAGACAGTCTTATTGGGCACAATTTCTTTTGCTTTTTCTTCAAAATTTACTAATATTGAAATTTTACTATTAAACATTTGGCAATCATATTTTAACATTTGATATTTCAGAAGAGGGACATTTAGTTTTCATTGTAGCAGCTAGATTGTTCTAACAAGTCACTAAAACACATATTGGGGATACCAAGTGTGTGTGTACGTGCTAAGTCACTTCAGTCATGCCCAACTCTTTGTGACCCCATGGACTGTAGCCCTCCAGGCTCCTCTGTCCATGGGATTAACCAGATAAGAATACTAGAGTGAGTTGCCATGCCCTCCTCCAGAGGATCTTCCTGACCCAGGGAATAGAACCCATGTCTCTCTCTTTTTTTTTTTTGAAGGGGAAGGGTGAACAATAATTTCATTTTATTTATTTATTTTTATTAATTTATTTATTTTAGTTGGGGGCTAATTACTTTATAATATTGTAGTGGTTTTTGCCATACATTGACATGAATCAGCCATGGGTTTACATGTGTTCTCCATCCTGAACCCCCCTCCCCCCTCCCTCCCCATCCCATCCCTCTGGGTCATCCCATTGCCCCAGCCCTGAGCATTTGTGTCATGCATTGAACCTCGAATGGTGTTCTGTTTCACATATGATAATATACATATTTCAATGCTATTCTCTCAGATCGTCCCACCCTCACCTTCTCCCACAGAGTCCATAAGACTGTTCTATGCATCTGTGTCTCTTATTCTGTCTCGCACATAGGGTTATCGTTACCATCTTTCAAATTCCATATATATGCATTAGTATACTGTATTGGTGTTTTTCTTTCTGGCTTACTTCCCTCTGTATAATGGGCTTCAGTTTCATCCATCTCAGTAGAACTGATTCAAATGTATTTTTTTTTAATGGCTGAGTAATATTCCATTGTGTATATGTACCACAGCTTCCTTATCCATTCGTCTGCTGGTGGACATCTAGGTTGCTTCCATGTCCTGGCTATTGTAAACAGTGCTGTGATGAACATTGGGGTACACGCGCCTCTTTCAATTCTGGTTTTCTTGGTGTGTATGCCCAGCAGTGGGATTGCTGGGTCATATGGCAGTTCTATTCCCAGTTTTTTAAGGAATCTCCACACTGTTCTCCATAGTGGCTGTACTAGTTTGCATTTCCACCAACAGTGTAAGAGGGTTTCCTTTTCTCCACACCCTCTCCAGCATTTATTGCTTGTAGACTTTTGGATAGCAGCCATTCTGACTGGCATGAAATGGTACCTTATTGTGGTTTTGATTTGCATTTCTCTAATAATGAGTGATGTTGAGCATCTTTTCATGTGTTTGTTAGCCGTCTGTATGTCTTCTTTGGAGAAGTGTCTGTTTAGTTCTTTGGCCCACTGTTTGACTGGGTCGTTTATTTTTCTGGAATTGAGCTGCAGGAGTTGCTTGTATATTTTTGAGATTAATTCTTTGTCCATTGCTTCATTTGCTATTATTTTCTCTCATTCTGGAGGCTGTCTTTTCACCTTACTTATAGTTTCCTTTGTTGTGCAAAAGCTTTTAAGTTTGATTAGGTCCCATTTGTTTATTTTTGCTTTTATTTCCAATATTCTGGGAGGTGGGTCATAGAGGATCCTGCTGTGAGTTATGTTGGAGAGTGTTTTGCCTATGTTTTCCTCTAGGAGTTTTACAGTTTCTGGTCTTACATTTAGATCTTTAATCCATTTTGAGTTTATTTTTGTGTATGGTGTTAGAAAGTGTTCTAGTTTCATTCTTTTACAAGTGGTTGACCAGTTTTCCCAGCACCACTTGTTAAAGAGATTGTCTTTTTTCTGTTGTATATTCTTGCTTCCTTTGTCGAAGATAAGGTGTCCATAGGTGTGTGGATTTATCTCTCGGCTTTCTATTTTGTTCCATTAATCTATATTTCTGTCTTTGTGCCAGTACCATACTGTCTTGATGACTGTGGAACCCATATCTCTTAAGTGTCCTGTGTTGGCAAGCAGATTCTTTACCACTAGCGCCACCTGGGAAGCCCTATTAGATGCTCACTTTTCACTTGAGAAACTGAAATTGGTAGAGAAGCAAAATATCTTGAGGGTAATGTGTCATTTTTTACTAACAGTTTCCTTTCTTCATGTTCTTTTTTTTTAATTACCTATTTATTTTTATTGAAGGATAGTTGATTTACAATGTTGCGTTAGTTTCAGGTGTACAGCAAAGCAATTCAGTTATATATATATATCTTTTTACATTCTTTTCCTTTATAGGTTGTTAAAAATAGTGAGTAGAGTTCCCTGTGCTGTCCAATAGATCCTTGTTGGTTACCTATTTTATATATAGCAGTATGTATATTTTAATTCCAAACTCCTAATTTACCCCTCCCTAGCATGGACGCTTTCTTAATCAGACATAAAATATGAATTGAGCTTCCTCAGGAGGTTTTGCTAGTTTTGTTGTTGTTAAAATCCATGTTAGGCAACCTGAATAAGAACAGTGGGCTTGTTATGATCTGAAACATCTATATAAATCACCAGAGCCCTCTTCCATTCAGTTTGCCATGCCTAGTTCCTTCAATCTAGAAATTTGAAGCCCTTCTGCCATGCTTCCCATAGTGGATAAAGCCTATTTCAATATGTGTAGCTGTAGTACACTTGATTCAAGACCAAATGAAGAGTCAGCCAGTGGTCACCATGGGAAGAGGCTTGGACTTTGTGTCCAGAGACATAGCTGCAGGCTGCTTAAGAACACAGTGCCTCTCTGCACTGGTGATTTGGGGTTTTTTTTCTTCTTTTTCTTTTACTTTTTTTTGATCATAGTATGGTTGATTTATAGTGTTGTGCCAATCTCTGCTGTACAGCACAATGACTCCATTGTATACATATATACATTCTTTTTAAAAAACATTCTTTTCCATTTTTGTTTATTCCAAAAGATTGGATATAGTTCCCTGTGCTATACAGTAGGACTTTGCAGTTTTTATCTGTTCTAAATGTAATAGTTGTGATTTTTTTCTTAAGACAAAAAGTTATGATTTACCACAAATGAAATCCACTTTATTAGGCGGACAGTTCCGCTAACATTGGCAACATAAATAGCGATGCAGCCACTGCTAACATCAAGATGTAAAATAGTTCTGTCATCCCAGACAGTTCTCTAACCCCTGAGTAGTCAGTCCTCCCATGATGTCTCAGCTCCTGTTGACCTCTGAACTCTTCCTTATTCTAATAGTTTAGGTACTTCCAGAATACTATATAAGTGGGATCACAGAGCATGTAGACCTTTCAGTCTGGCTCTTTAACTTTGCAAAATGGCGAGATTCATCTGTGTTGTTTCACGTGTCAGCAAGTGGTTCCTTTTTATTGCCGAGTAGTGCAGAGGATGAGATGATTAGATAGCATCACTGACTCAATAGACATGAATTTCAACACACTCTGGGAGATAGTGAAGGACAGAGGAGCCTGGCATGCTGCAGTCCATGGAGTCTTAGAGTCAAACATAGCTAGTGACTGAACAACAACAACAGTGTTTTATTATGTGGATATTCCACAGTTGGTTTATCTACTCTCCAGTTGACGGACATTTGAATTGCTTCTGTTTGGGGTGATTATAAAGAGGCCATAAATATTTGCACATAGGTTTTCATCTGGGCATAGCTTTTCAAGCCTCTTGGGTGACACTTAGGAATAAAATCACTGGTCATGTTCTAAGTATGTGTTTAACTTTATAATAAACTGCCATAACTGGTTTCCAGTGTGACTAATGCTTCTGCATTTCCACCAGCAGTGTATGAGAATCTCACATGGTCTTCTTCCTCGCTAGCATTTGAAATCATCTTTTTAAAATTTGGACCATCAAAATAGTGTGTAGTGCTAGTTTGTTGTGGTTGTAATGTACATATCCCATGACAAATGATGTTTAACATCTTTTTTTGGCTTCTTTACCATCCATAACTCATTCTTAGTGAAACATCCTTTCAGATCTTTTGTCCAGTGTTTAGTTGGGTCATTTGCTTTCTTATTATTTCATTTTAGAGCTTCTTTAGATACTGTAAATACAAATCCTCTCTCAGATATGTTTATTAGTGTGTTGCAAATATTTTCTCCTGTGGCTTATATTTTCATTTTCTTAAAAGTGATCCTGAAACAGCAGACGTTTTAAATTTTGATCAAGTGCAGTTTATCAGTCTTTCATTTATGGTTGTTCATGGCTAAGTCGAAAATGCATTTGGAAAAAGGCTGGACAGAGGATCCTGGTGGGCTGCTGTCCATAGGATCACGTAGAGTCAGACACGACTGAAGAGACTTAGCGTGCACACATATGTTGGAGAAGGAAATGGCAACCCACTCCAGTATTCTTGCTTGGAGAATCCCAGGGACGGAGAAGCCTGGTGGGCTGCCGTCTATGGGGTCACATAGAGTTGGACACGACTGAAGCGACTTGGCGGCAGCAGCAGTAGAGTAAGCGATTCAATATTTTTGGAAGAAAAAGAGGAGAAAACAACTGATAGCTTTTGGCCTTACCTTGATTTCCACCTTAAATTGCCTTCACTGTTAAAAGTTTAAGTGTCTTGTTTCCCCTAATCATTCTTTTTCTCATCTCTCCTCTGTGCACATCTACTTCTGCCACTCCTGCTCTCTGCCTTACCATGACTGCTTGTGATCTGAGATAGGAAGTACCTTCTGTACTCCAGCTTGACTGACACTTTCCCTTCCAGATGTTTAAGTCACGTTGAAAATGCAGATTCCTTTCTAATATTCTCCCCAAATGAGGGAAGTGAGTCTAAATTCCATACACGTGTCTAAATGACTCTGTAGAACCCCATGCTGTGGGCATTTCTTGATTATTATGTTTCATGTAAACTCTTCTTCCTGGATTTTAAAAATCTCCTCAATTACCTCTGCTTGTTTATCCAGCCCCGGCTGCATCCTAGTGTGAATGTTCGCTGTAGCTGCATTAGTTGCCTTACCATCCATGGGCATAGCATAGTCTATCTTTCACCCTTTGCAGAGCATTTTCCTTGTGCTTGGAAATGGTTTTCCCTGCCTGACCTTGTCGGCCTGGAGAATTATGAATCTTCCTTTAGGACCTTATGAAATTGCCCTGCCCCATTGGCCAAATATTCACCCAAGTCCTTACTGGTCTTCCTCCAACCTCTCTGACTGCCGCCATTTGCACGCCTTCTGAGAGCACTTTCTATGCGATGGTGACTGTGGAGTAATAGTCATTGTCACCTCCTCCAGACCATGACTTCTTGAAGACAGGAGCTTCCTCTGACTTATCTTTTCATTTCAAACTGCAGGCAAACTCCCTGCCACACTGTAGGCACTTAACCTTTCTTTGTTCAATGAAAAATTCCACCTTTGCCTTTTCTCTTTCTGTTTTTTTCTCATGAAATGTTTCCTGTCTCATCCTTGTACCAACTCATATCGCATATATCCTTCCAGGTCTAGTTTGAAGTTAGTCTTCTCCATGAAGCCATCCATTTGCACTCCAGATTATGCTCAGCTCTCACCTTAGCTCTTGAGGTGCTCTCAGTATCTTGTCACCAACTCTGTTTCTTAATCACACGTGGCACTGCCTCTCACTGTTGCTTTCGCTTCATTTGCAGTTGTCCTGCTTCCACAGCCTGGCTATAGGTTTGGAAGGCAGAGGCTTTTCCTTAAGCTTCTTCACTTCCTAAAAATATCTGGTATAATGTTACCCTTCCTGACTCCTGCTTCAGACTTCTTCAGACCTTCAGAATTGACCATTACCCCTTCTCTGCTACATTGTATGCAGGTATAATTCTGTTATGGGTCCCTCACACTTCATTGAACCTAATGATGTACCCATCCATCTTCCCATGACACACTGTGAACTCCTCCAAGGCAGGGACCAACATATAGGCTTTAGACTCAGACAACCCCAGAGACCAAGTTCCAGCTCCTCTACTCACTACTAAATGAAGTTTAATTAGTAAGGATCAGTAATAACTCTGCAGTCCCAATGCATTAACATCCTAAGGTTTATTTATCTAATATGTTGGTCCCATGTCTATAGGTCATGGCAGGCGTTCCTGTTCCCCACAGCACTTCAGGAACTCAGTGTCCTTCTATCCTGTGATAACCCCATCTTCAAGCATGAATTGCCACTTCCAAATGGAAGAGCAAGTATGGAGGATAATGCACAGGATTTTATTGCCTGGCCTGGAAGTTACACATACACCATTTTCACACACAGCCCATCAGCCAGAACTCAGCCTTATGGCCTGAGTTCCCTCCAAGCTAACAGCAAGGGAACCTGGGAAGTGTATTCTTCCTGAGTTCTCAGGAGACAAACGCAGTAGGTTTATGTTACACATATAGCTGACCCTTGAACAATACAGGTTTGAACTGTGTGGGTCCACTTATAGGTGGATATATTTCAATAGTAAATACCACAGTACTACATGCCCTGTGGTTGGATCCACAGATGTGGAGGAACTTCAGATAAAAGCTCTGGCTATGAGTTATACTTGGATTAATTCCCATGTTGTTCAAGGGTTAACTGTTTAGCGTCTTATCTGTCTCAGAAGTGGAAGGAATTCCTTAAGCTCTCTAAGCCTCCTTTTCCTCACAGGCAAAATGGAATTACGGTTAACCTTTGAACAATATGGGTTTGAGCTGCCAGTATACTTTATGCAATTTTTTTTTCCAATAAATATATTGGAAAATGTTTTTGGAGATTTTCCATGATTTGAAAAAAACTCATTGATGAGCCATATAGCCTAGAAATATTGAAACAAATTAAGATAAAGTTAGAATTGTCATGAATGCATAAAATATGTATAGATACTAGCCTATCCTTACATTGGTATAAGGTGAGTGATATTTAATATAAAAGTAATACTCAGTTTTCTTACTGTTTTATAATTTTGCTTTCAAAAATAAATTACCATACAGTATGGCTTTCTTTCTCATAGTTGAAGAAACTGCACATCAACCCCTCATCCCTGGTAAATGTAACAATGATTCCAATACTGTATGCCATAAAAATTTTTATCATGAATCGTTTTTAAGTATATAGGCCAGGCTACCATGAAACATCCCTACTGATTATATTAGACTAACATCGTAGTTCAGTCACGATGTTATATCTGACTATTTGCTACCCCATGGACTGTAGCATGCCAGGATTCCCTGTCCTTTACTATCTCTCTGAGTTTGCTCAAACTCATGTCTGTTGATTTGATGATGCCATCCAACCTTCTCATCCTCTGTCACCACCTTCTACTCTTGCCCTCAATCTTTCCCAGTATCAGGGTCTTTTCCAATGACCCTGCTGTTCACATGAGGTGGCCAAAAGATTGAAGCTTCAGCTTCAGCATTAGTCCTTCCAATGAATATTCTGGGTTGATTTCCTGTAGGATTGATTAGTTTGATCTCCTTGCTGTCCAAGAGACTCTCAAGAATCTTCTCCAGCATCACAATTCAAAAACAGCAATTCTTTGGCACTCAGCCTCCTTTATTGATGGGAGAAATATCAACAACCTCAAATATGCAGATGAGACCATTCTCATGGCAGCAAGTGAAGAGAGACTAAAGAGCTTCTTGATGAGGGCGAAAGAGGAGAGTGAGAAAGCTGGCTTAAAACACAGCATTCAAAAACCTAGGATCATGGCATCCAGTCCCATCACTTCATGGCACATAGATGGGGGAAAAGTGGAAACGGTGACAGACCACCATCAAGCAGTCATATTGCTGCTTCTCTGTTGTCAATGCATGAATAACTGTAAATAAACATGAATTTTTTTTCACATTATCTTTCACTTTTGATGTCTAGTGTTAGTAACGCATATAACATCTACAGTGTTTTTGTATCATGTAACATGATATTGATATAGGTACTGACAGATGATTCATCTTGTAAACAGACAGTATAAACTTATGGTATTGATAGATAGAATATAGTACTGTAAATAATATTTTCTCTTCCTTATGATTTTCCTAATAACATTTTCTTTAGTGTACTTTAAGGATATAGTTATACACATAACATAAAAAGTATGTGTTAATTGATTGTTTATATTATTGGTTAGGCTTCTGATCAACAGTAGGCTATGAGCAATTAAGTTTTGGGGGAGACAAAAGTTGAGTCAGTGATGCCATTCAACCATCTCATCCTCTGTTGTCCCCTTCTTCACTTGCCCTCAAATCTTTCCCAGTATCAGGGTCTTTTCCAATAAGTCAACTCTTTGCATCACGTGGCCAAAGTATTGAAGAGTCAGCCGCAGCACCAGTCCTTCTATTGAATATTCAGGGTTGATTTCCTTTAAGATTGACTGGTTTGATCTCCTTGTTGTCCAGGGACTCTCAAGAGTCTTCTCTAGCACCACAATTCAAAAGCATCAGTTCTTCAGCACTCAACCTTCTTTATGGTCCAACTCTCTCATCCATACATGACTACTGGAAAAACCATAGCTTTGACTGTATGGACCTTTGTTGGCAAAGTAATGTCTCTGCTTTTTAATATGCTATCTAGATTTGTCATAGCTTTTCTGTCAAGGAGCAAGCATCTTTTCATTTCATGGCTGCAGTCACCATCTGCAGTGATTTTGGAGCCCAAGAAAATTAAGTCTGTCACTGTTTCTCTTTTTTCTCCATTTATTTGCTATTAAGTGATGGGACCGGATGCCATGATCTTAAGTTTTCTGAATGTTGAGTTTTAAGCCAGCTTTTTCACTCTCCTCTTTCACCTTCATCAAGAGGCTCTTTAGTTCCTCTTCACTTTCTGCCCTAAGGGTGGTGTCATCTGCATATCTAAGGTTATTGATATTTCTCCTGGCAATCTTGATTCCAGCTTGTGCTTCATCCAGCCTGGCATTTTGCATGATGTGCTCTGCATATAAGTTAAATAAGCAGGGTGACAATATACAGCCTTGATATACTCGTTTCCCAATTTTGAACCAGTCCATTGTTCCATGTCCAGTTCTAACTGTTTGCTTCTTGTCCTGCATACAGGTTTCTCAGGAGGCAGATAAAGTGGTCTGGTATTCCCATCTCTTTAAGAGTTTTCCACAGTTTGTTGCAATCTAACAGTCAAAGGTTTGTGAATAGTCAGTGAAACAGAAGTAGATTTTTTTTGAATTCCTTTCCTTTTTGTATGATCCTTTAGATGTTGGCAATTTGATCTCTGCTTCCTCTAGCTTTTCTAAAACCATCTTGTACATCTGGAAGTTCTTGGTTCACATGCTGCTGAAGCCTAGCTTGAAGGATTTTGAGCATAATTTTGCTAGCATGTGAAATGAGTGCAATTGTATGGTAATTTGAACATCCTTTGGCATTGTCTTTCTTTGGGGTTGGAATGAAAACTGACCTTTTCCAGTCTTTGGCCACTGCTGAGTTTTCCAAGTTTGCTAGCATATTGAGTGCAGCACTTTAACTGCATCATCTTTTAGGATTTCAAATAGCTCTAGTTGGAATTTGTTTGTATTTCTAAAAGGAAAGTCAGAATGAATTTTGAGGTAGGCAGATAGCATTCTATGCCTCAAGAATGAGGATATTTACTTAGCAGATTATTTTAAAGGTCAAATAAGGTAGTGTATAAAAATAATGGCTGATAAGTGGTACTTATTATAACTATAAACACCATTATTATTCGTATGCCCAGCATATACTCAAGGCGTATTTGAAATAAAATGTCGATAAACAAGTAAATGTTGGCCTAAACTCAATTACTTCGTTTTTCTACTGTTTACTTCTAATCATTCAGTATTGATTCTTTTAGATATTGAAGATTCCTATTCTTTTAGAGAGGTGCTTAAGTTAGGTAAGCATTATTTTTTTATGTAAAATTTTGTTGAGTCCATGGTCATCTGGATTTATGGCGGTATGAAAGAGGGCCAATGAAAAAGAATGAGAGAGGGGAAATCATGAAGCTGAGATTTGGAAAATATTAGTCCTACCTCTGCCAATAACCAGCAATAAAGCTTAGTGAGATTCCCTGTCATCTCAGGAATTTTGAGTAGGCTCCCTTCCATTGCCCACATTATGGTTGCCCATATTGTCACATGTGTTCCTGGTTTTGTCTCTTATGAAAAGATAGAGGCTATGTTTGACTTGTTTTGTAAGTGTCCAACACTGTAACACCTATGTGTGTGCGATGACATCCGCCTAGGGCATAGGACACCTGGTTTCTGGTCCTTACTCCACCTCCCATAAGCTGTATGAACTTGGATAGGTCACCTGCCCTTTCTGGTCTTGTACACTCTAAGCTCCAAAATGAGGGTTGGCTTTATATTGTCTCTCAGAGCACCTGCCGCTCTAAATTTCTGGTGTTGCAGGATAGCAACCCACTGCCTTCACCACACATACACACACACATCTACCCCATCACACTGATGCGGCAATGTAATTGCTGATGATTTCCTACTGACTAAAGTCTTTGTCACCAGTTCTGCATGCCTCTTAAAAGGCAGTAAACTGGCCCTTGACCTTGACACATGTGGCGCATGTCTGGTCTCTGGTTCCTTTCATCAATACTAGCCTGAGTCCCGAACCACACACCCTCACCTGTTTCATGTTATATGTCTTCCTAAATGTCAAATCCTCTAGTGCTTGTTTGGGTCTACTTGGCAGCCCTACGCAAGTTAAATAACCCTTTTTGAACTTTAGCCTTGCAATTATAAAAGGAGTGTGAGGATTTATACCATAGAGGACTTGTTATGATTACTAAAAATAAGAGTAGAAACTCCTGGCACACACAAGCCCTGGAAAAAGGTAACTATTGTTATTTCTATCACCACTCTTTAGGGCTTCACTTTCTTCTCCAAAACGGTGGGAAGGAATCTAGAATGGATGGAGGCTTGATCATCAGATCAATGTGAACAGGTCTCCAAATTCCCATTCTTAAAGCAAAACTGAAGCAGAGGGTGGGCACAATCCTGAAGGAGTAGGACAGGCTGGTCTCAGACCCTCTAAGTCCCAGGGTTTGACGGGTTGTGAAACTAGAGGCAGGAACACCTGTGAACTGCCTGGCTCTGTGCTCATAGGTGGGGTCCATCAGTAATAGGTGCTCATAATTGTGCCCCAGAAGCATTCAATGTCATATCCCTCCTATAAAAAACATATTATGAGCTGGATAAAAGAGACTTGAGAAATTTTGTGAGGATAGACTTTTCAGACTTTTCAGAGAGGTACATTTTAAATCAGCTTTATTTCACTGTGAATCAGCCCAGTTAATGCTGATCTCTTGGGAATGATAAGTTTAAGCAGCATCAATAATAAAATTAACAACAGCATTATGTACGTCTTAAAACATCCCTCCAAAAGCAAGGTAGAATGCCGATGGTCCCCACCAGCTTAATTGTTTGCTGTTGTGATTAATTGGGTAATTTATAAAATTTATTATTCCCAATGACCAGCAGAACCTTTCTACTGATGAATGTAATTTGGGTTTTGAAACCAAAAAGGGAGATAATGTCAAAAGCTCATAAAAGAATCTCTAAGTCTCAGAAGGACCCCTGATCAACCCTGAGTTAGGTTAGGTCATCCCAGGGCTGTGTAGCCCTGTGTTAGCAAGAGGTCAGGGAGCAAGAAGAACTGTGGAAGCAGATGCTGGCCTTCTAAAGGCCACTCTGGGTAAGGAGCATGAATGTTGCTTTTCAGACTCTTCAGACTCATAAGGAATTCCTTATTAGCAGCTTCTCTCTCTTCCAGTTGTGGCCGAGACAGCTCAATATAAGGGCAGACCATCTGCCCCTGTGCTCTGCATACTTGGAGGCATTTTTTTCTAATGGTAGAAAAATCCCAAGCCCATAAATAATTGATGTATATGCCAGTGTTTGGGGGGCAATGGGACAAGCCATACAGGAAATCCAAGTCATCTTTTTTTAAGAGATATTATTTGAGGGCAACCTGGGCAGGCCTTTGAAATTGGCACAATTTGGTGCTGCCCTAAATCTCATGCTGTAAGCCCCAGGCTATACCATCAGCTTTGGGAGCTCCTTCACAGTGGGGACCTTCCCTCACATCTCTTGTCAGTACATCAATAGATCGCCGTGGTGGTCCTGTCTGCTGTTCAGTCCTTGGACATGAAGCCTGGGAAGACCACAGAGAAGGCCCCTGGTCTCCTAGAGAGCTCCTTGAATTGCCCTCAGGCCTGCCAACCTCAGATATGCAGATGGCACCACCTTTATGGCAGAAAGCGAAGAAGAACTAAAGAGCCTCTTGATAAAAGTGAAAGAGGAGAGTGAAAAAGCTGGCTTAAAACTCAACATTCAGAAATAAACTAAGATCATGGCATCTGGTCCCATCACTTCATGGCAAATAGATGGGGAAACAATGGCAACAGTGACAGACTTTATTTTGGGGGGCTCCAAAATCACTACAAATGGCGACTGCAGCCATGAAATTAAAAGACGTCTGCTCCTTGGAAGAAAAATTATGACCAACCTAGGCAGCATATTAAAAAGCAGAGACATTACTTTGCCAACAAAGGTCCATCTAGTTAAAGCTATGGTTTCTACAGTAGTCATGTATCGACGTGAAAGTTGGACTATAAGGCTGAGCACCGAAGAACTGATGATTTTGAAATGTGGTGTTGGAGAATACTCTTGAGAGTCCCTTGGACTGCAAGGAGATCCAACGAGTCAATTCTAAAGGAAATCAGTCCTGAATATTCATTGGAAGAACTGATGCTGAAGGTGAAACTCCAATAGTTTGGCCACCTGATGCGAAGAACTGACTCATCTGAAAAGACCCTGATGCTGGGAAAGATTGAAGGAGGGAAGAAAAGGGGATGACAGAGGATGAGATGGTTGGATGGTATCACTGACTCAATGTACATGAGTTTGAGTAAACTCTGGGAGTTGGTGATGGACAGGGAGGCCTGATGTGCTACAGTCTGTGGGGTTGCAAAAAGTCAGACACAACTGAGCAACTGAGCAAGACTGGCCTCTTGATTCCTGGCTCAGTGTTCTTCCCTTGATGCCATGCCTCAAGCTGAGGGAGGCACTTGGGGGAGAAACAGTTGAATCCTGCAAGGACAGGACTCATGGTGGATGTAGTCTTGCTTCCTAAAGTGGAGTTAGTGTCCTAGACTGTGACAGCTGGCAGAGGGCAGCTTTGAGGACATCAAGAGTGGCTCCCCAAGTGTTCAGATAGGAACACAGAGGTCCAGACAGTTCACAAAACCAACAGCCAAGGACTTGGACATGGGAGTGCTTTCTCCATGACAGCAGTTCCCCACCTTGACTGGGCAGGAGAATGACCTAGGAGTACTAAGAAAGCACCAATACTTGGTCCTCACTACAGAGGCTCTCATGTAATTGGAACTCAGTCATAGTTTGTTTGCATTTTTTTTAATTGTCACCAGCTGAATCTAATGTGTTACCAGGCCTGAGAGCCACTGTCTTTTCCAATGTTTAGCTCAAGACTCACAACCCAGTCTGCCAGAGAAAAGGTTGACAGGAATTTCGATAGCCTTAAATTTGTGGAGTTCAGTTCAGTTCAGTCGCTCAGTCTTGTCCGACTCTTTGCGACCCCATGAATTGCAGCACGTCAGGCCTCTCTGTCCATCACCAACTCCCGCAGTCTACCCAAACCCATGTCCATCGAGTCGGTGACGCCATCCAACCATCTCATCCTCTGTTGTCCCCTTCTCCTCCTGCCCCCAATCCTATCCAGCATTAGGGTCTTTTCCAATGAGTCAACTCTTCGCATGAGGTGGCCAAAGTATTGGAGTCTCAGCTTCAACATCAGTCCTTCCAATGAACACCCAGGATTGATCTCCTTTAGGATGGATTGATTGGATCTCCTTACAGTCCAAGGGACTCTCAAGAGTCTTCTCCAACACCACAGTTCAAAAGCATCAATTCTTCGGCGCTCAGCTTTCTTCACCATCCAACTCTCACATCCATACATGACCATTGGAAAAACCATAGCCTTGACTAGACGGACTTTTGTTGGCAAAGTAATGTCTCTGCTTTTAAATATGCTATCTAGGTTGGCCATAACCTTCCTTCCAAGAAGTAAGCGTCTTTTAATTTCATGGCTGCAATCACCATCAGCAGTGATTTTGGAGCCCAAAAAAATAAAGTCTGACACTGTTTCCACTGTTTCCCCTTCTATTTGCCATGAGGTGATGGGACCAGATGCCATGATCTTAGTTTTCTGAACGTTGAGCTTTAAGCCAACTTTTTCACTCTCCTCTTTCACTTTCATCAAGAGGCTCCCCAGTCTGCCAGAGAAAAGGTTGACAGGAATTTCGGTAGCCTTAAATTTGTGGAGTACCCTCTATATAAAGATGTTTCACACAGTTGCAGATCAACTTAGTTTACTGTCTGGTTCCCGGGGGCTGGGACAATTTCCAAAAATCATCAGTGGTAATAAATGTAGATGTCTGTGGATTAGAAGAAAGAACTGAGAAAAGATATGAGTGCCACAGAAAGTATAGAAACCATCAATTTCTTATTAAAGAAGCCAAGTCACCATCTTCCCCAAAGCAGTCTAGAACTTTCTTCTCTCTACCTTGGAAAGAAGGCACATGAACCCTACTCTTTCTTCCCTACCCCCACTCCCTCCCTTGTAGAGATTTTTGGAAACACAAACAGGACAATGCCTTCCTCAGGCTTTTTGAATTCCATTCAGGAAGCACAGATGATTTAACCCAGTCTGCCTACTTTTCCACCTGCTTACCGCCAGCACCTTGTCAGCTCCATGCTCTGGATTCAGCCCCTGGCAAATGTTAATTGCCTATAGTTCTTAAGAACATCTCTCCTTGGCACTGCAAATCCTACCCCCGCCCCCCACCAACCTGCCTCTCCAGGGTCTCCTGTTGGTCACCTCACGCTATGTCTGTGTCACTTTGGAATCTGTTTGTCCTCTGATAGTGTGATTCCTTCCTTTTCTGCCACAGGGTCTTTACACAGTCTGTTCTGTCCACCCAAAGAGCACTCAGGTCTAATTTATCATTTATCTGTGTGATAATTTGATTAGTACATATCCCCCCCCCCATTAAATGGTAGGATCTCTGAGGGCAAGTAATATAGCTCTTTTTAAAAATATTTATACATGTATGTATGTATTTGGCTGCAGTGGGTCTTAGTTGTGGCACATGGAATCTTTAACTATGGCATGTGGGATGTAGTTCCCTAACCAGGGATCAAACCTAGGTTCCCAGCATTGGGAGCATGGAGTCTTAGCCACTGGACCACTAGGGAAGTCCCTAATATAGTTCTTTTATCTCTCAGTGTATTTCTGGCACTTAATACAGTGCCTGGCACATAGCAGATGGTCAACAACTACTTATTGAATAGATGATTGAATGGATGAATGAGTCACAACTTCTTGGGGGCATTTAATGGAATACTATGTGTAAAAGCATTTAATAAACTACGGAATTGTTGTTACTCTTGTGACAGTGATCGGGTGCTGCTTTGTTAAGAAGTCTGATCTTTGTTGCGATCACACTGTAGACAAATGCTGTATGGGATCAGCATCACACATGTTACGGATTAAAGATTCTGATCACCAGAAGGTTGTCATTTCTGTCTGAGCCTGTTCCACCCTTGTTTATGTCAACATAGACTCACTGAAAAGAAAGAATTAGATGCCAGAAATGGGTAATTTTTGTCTTCCTCAGCTTCGGGATCTTTTCTCTTGGTTTGTTGCGATGGTTTCAGAAAGGAATTTAAAATTTTTGAGTGCCGTCAAGTACCAGGAGTTCTCTGTATTGGCATTTAGTTCGTCTTTACAGCAACTCTGAAGGCAGACATTACCCAATCCTATCAAAAATGAGAGAAATCAAGTAATTTGCTCAAGGTCTCACAGTCAATATGTGGGTGCTGTGGAATGCAAGCCAGAGTTTGTCTGTGTCCAAGGCCCTTGCACATCCTTGCATGTGCTGGCTCTTCAGTAAAACTCCAGTGGCCAGGGTACCAGCAGGCCTTGGTACAGAAAACCCAAACCTTGGACTATTAACAGATGAGAAATCTGAACCATCAAGAAGTTCAAGTGATTTACTCCCAAAGTACCAGCAAAAAATGGCAGTACATCTGGAGGGCTTGAACCCAGATCTTGACTATCCCAGCCTAATGATATTTAAATTATGCTTGTCTGACATAAAAATATATTGCAACTTGCTAAAAAATGTACTGCCTGCTGGTAAGTGCTGTCAGTTGCTTCCATTTTAGTCTTTTTCCTCGTCTTGTTCTACTTCATGTTACTCTAAAAGATACAGCAGAGTCCCATTAAGCATTTTTTGACATCTGTTACTTTTTAAAATCTAAGTTCTTTTATTGTTTTATTAACTATTTTTATTGAAAAAGTAATACACACATGGTAGAAAAAGCCAAAATGATACAATAGGGCATATGGGGAAATGAAAGTCTTTCTCTTGATCACAAATCCCCTCCCACCACTACAGCTTTCTTAGGCACCATTCTGGAAATATTCTACCTAGATGCAAATATATATTAAAAACCACACACGTATGTATATACCCCATCTAATGGCCAAAAATAATTTTATGTGTTGCAGAAGTGATAATGTGTTTCATCAAACATTTCCCTCTAATGCTACCCAAATTATTCTTCTTTTTTTTCCCACATTCTATTTGTCTTCTATTTATTTATATGGCTGGGATTCATTATTGGAGGTATAAGGAACTTGGCAACACTAAGGCATCTGGCAAGGAAAAAAACCTTCCTTTTCTTCTAGTAGTAATTAAAAGCCTGTTGCAGAATGAAATAAATCTGGTGGTTCAAATGAGTAGTTGTTTTTTAGGCTACTAGAAGTGCCCTGGTACCAGCAGCGTGGAAAGGTGGAAGCAAGAACCTGGCTGTTCCACCAGCAGCGTAGTCCTCGATCAGCCACTTCATCTCTCTGAGGTTCAGTTTTCCTACCAGTAAGTGAGCCTGAATACTTTTCAAAGTCCCTTCCTGCTCTGCCACTTTACGGCTCTGTGAATTCTGGTCAAGAAGATACTATGTTGGAAAGAGAGAACCTGGGACTTTACATTAGATTCATTAATTCTCTTGATCAAAATGGTTCTAGTTCTTGTAGGTACACAGTAGGATTATACTTCCCCCTACCCCGATAGTAGACAGAGCTGTGTGACTTGCTGGTGGTCCATGGAATGTGAGTGGACACAACATGCTTCAGTCACAGGCAGAAGCTTTAAGGACAGTGCATTATTTACCGTGTTCTTCTCTGTCTCAGTGTTCAGGGAGATGCAACCCTCTTTAGTCCCTAAGTGAGAACAATGTAGAAGGAAACATCAGTTGAGCAATGATGTAGTGTGAGCAGGAAAGAAACTGTCCTTGTTTTAAGCTAATGAGATTTGGGGCTATTTGTTATTGACATTTCCCAGCATAGCTTGACTAGCTTGTCCTATGAAGGCCAGATATGTCTGAAAAGTCAGAAACTTCAGAGCAGTGACAGGGATCTCCCAGTATGCATATCGCTCACTTTGCACATATGAAGGATTTTTCAGTGATCTTCCTGGCCATTTTTAATGCCTTGTAGAATCTGTAGTTGTCTTTCTCCCCCTCTTTCATCATCTTTCTTCTTTTTCATTCATCTCTGTTCCCTTTTAATCTGTTTCCTAAACTTGTGACCCATGTCCCTGTTTTATATTCCATCTTCTGAGAACTTGCTCTCTCCTCTCCCATTCCCTCCTGTGCCTCTCCTTTCCCTCAAAGCCTTTTCTTGACACTTATCCCCTGACAATTGCTTCCCTGGGTCTGCCTTTCAGCTTCATAAAGCCCCATGTGGTCCCTACCTCCAGGTTTTTTCATGTATCTTCCTTCTTTCTTTTGGATCCTATCTAATCTGTTCTGTCTGAATTCTCTAATCAAATGGACAAACACTTTCTCAAATGCATTTTGGGCCATTCCCATCCTCCTTGACCTCCTTACTGCCCCCGAGATGGCAGATGACACCTCTTTATTCTTTAGTAGCTGTCAATTTCAGTGAATCTTTCATTTCTGGGGGCTCTTCCAAATTATGGGCATTCACTTTTATTTCAGTTCAACTAACATTTCCTGAATCTCTCCTTTGAAAGGGTCACTGCGCTGTCAGTGAGAAACCTACAGGCTGTCTGGCAGTCAAGGATAGAGCCGAGAAGGAGTAATGCACCATATGAGTGCTAGAAATATTGCTGGAAAAGGACAAGTCAGACCCTTGAGAGTTGTGAGAATAATCTGCCAGTATAGATCCAGCTCTGGTTTGTGTTTACTAGGCAATTACCAGGTGTCAGGTCAAAGGATACCCACTGCTAAGTGAGCCCATACCTGAATCAGAGCTGTGGTCAGGAGCCATGACCACAAACTGAATAAAAGCTGATGAGGTATCAGGAAATGGGAATTCGAAGAGGAAATAGGGGATTGTGTAGCCAGTTCCCTATGGTCAGAGGTCTGCTGGCAGGGAGATCCCATGAAAGAGGCAGGAGGCACCTTCGAAGTTCTGTGATGGTGTGAATTAAAGGTAATGCCTGATGACTGACAATTTCAAGCCAATAAGAGAAGGGAGCATATATGTAACTTGTTCTAATTCAAAGTGAGTTGAGACACCTGTCACAAATGGCAGTGGAGAAAGGGAAGCATTCCTTCTGACTGGGGCAGCTATAGAGTGCTTAAGTAAAGAAGGCTGTGCAGGGATCTGAGCTGGCTTAATCCCCAGTCTAGGGGCAGAAACCCCTGTCACACAGGTAATAGTGAGGAGTCATGGAGAGAGGTTATTTGGAGGCAGAGGGTCAGGCACACGGACCCTTGTCATGTGTGTATAAAATTTCGTCAGCTGCAAAAGAAGGGATGAGAGAGGGGAAGGCAAACAATGTCTTCTGCTGTCTCTTCTTGAACTGTGATTTCTTTCTCTTTCCTTTGAGATTCAGCTTTTCTCTGATGGTGTTCTTAAGCATGACTCTTCTGAAGCAGACAGCTAAGTGAAGAATATTGGTTCATGAAGTGGCTAAGAGTGTAGAGTCCAGAGTGGGATAGTCTGGGTTTAATCTTGGCTTGTCATTTGCTGAGTAGGTGAAGCATCTATCTAATCCTCCATTTTTTTATCTGTAAAATCAGAATGATTACTGTATTACAGTGAGCATGATGCTTAGTATAGTCTGGGCATTTGGGAAGTGTTTCATAAATTGTGTTACTACAACTAAATCTATTGGTAATCAGTGTTTAATCAAGAGATTGGAAACCACTGTAGATATTTAAAACAGAGAAGAACTTAACACAGAATTAGGTGCTTTTGCAAGCTTTGGAAGGACTGGCTCTGTATGTTAAAGCAAGAGAGTAGCCGGAAGCTTTCAGCTTTGCCACCTTATCTGTGATCCTGAGTCAGGATTCTTTACAAGCTGAGCCACAAGGGAAGTCCTTTGACTGTGTGGATCACAATAAACTGTGGAAAATTCTGAAAGAGATGGGAATACCAGACCACCTGACCTGCCTCTTGAGAAATCAGTATGCAGGTCGGGAAGCAACAGTTAGAACTGGACATGGAACAACAGACTGGTTCCAAATCGGGAAAGGAGTACGTCAAGGATGTATATTGTCACCCTGCTTATTTAACTTATATGCAGAGTACATCATGAGAAACGCTGGGCTGGATGAAGCACAAGCTGGAATCAAGATTGCCGGGAGAAATATCAATAACCTCAGATATGCAGATGACACCACCCTTATAGCAGAAAGTGAAGAAGAACTAAAGAGCCTCTTGATGAAAGTGAAAGAGGAAAGTGAAAAAGCTGGCTTAAAGCTCAACATTCAGGAAACTAAGATCATGGCATCTGGTCCCATCACTTCATGGGAAATAGATGGGGAAACAGTGGAAACAATGGCTGACTTCTTTTTCTGGGCTCCAAAATCACTGCAGATGGTGATGGCGGCCATGAAATTAAAAGACACTCCTTGGAAGGAAAGTTATGACCAACCTAGTCAGCATATTGAAAAGCAGAGACATTATTTTGTTGACAAAGGTCCGTCTAGTCAAGGCTAAGGTTTTTCCAGTAGTCATGTATGGATGTGAGAGTTGAACTGTGAAGAAAGCTGAGTACCAAAGAATTGATGCTTTTGAACTGTGGTGTTGGAGAAGACTCTTGAGAGTCGCTTGGACTGCAAGAAGACCCAGCCAGTCCATCCTAAAGGAGATCAATCCTGGGTGTTCATTGGAAGGACTGATGTTGAAGCTGAAACTCCAATACTTTGGCCACCTGATGCGAAGAGCTGACTCATTGGAAAAGACCCTGATGCTGGGAAAGATTGAGGGCAGGAGGAGAAAGGGACGACAGAGGATGAGATGGTTGGATGGCATCACTGACTCAATGGACATGGGTTTGGGTGGACTCTGGGAGTTGGTGATGGACAGGGAGGCCTGGTGTGCTGCGGTTCATGGGGTCGCAAAGAGTCAGACATGACTGAGCGACTGAACTGAACTGAACTGAGAGTCAGAAAGTTCCTGCCACCTTCCTGGGTCAAGAAACTTCAGAAAACCACCCTGGGCAATGGTTACATCTGGCTGTGTAACCTCTGGGGAACTTGGAGACCACTGATAACATGTGACCAAAACCATATGTCCAGAAGCACTGCCAGAGAAAAAAAATTCTCTGCCAACACTCATTTAAGAGCATCTCACAGGCAGAGCCTAAACCATAGAAGGAACCCTGCTGACCTAGGAACATAGAAAATGCAGCTACCAGCTATCATTCCCTGAGGCATGGGGAGAGCATAGCAGGGGCTGGGAATGATGCAAGGGTCAACAAGTAATCACCAGCGAGTAGAGGATATGCTTGGATCTGAAATTCTAGCCATTGGCTGAAAGGCTCTGTCATGGTCTATGCACAGGTTGGGAAAGAATTTCCAGACACAAGATGCAATGAGAGGAGAATAGAGTTCATTAGAATGGGAGATACAGTTAGAACAGTGGGCCGGCTCAAGGGAGAATGGATGCTTTTCATAGGCTAGTAGCCTATTTTTATAGCCTCAAGACAAAGAAAATTCCTGCTGGAAGGGTGGCATTAGATGGTTGGTTAAGGTGACTGTTTTTACCTAATATGTGGTCAGGGAGCTGGCCAGTTTAGGTCAGGGTGGCTCATGGCAACGGTTGCTATGGGGCTTGGTCAGTTTTGGAGATGACCTTGGTGCAGGGCTCCCTATCCATGGCCTTGGTACAAGGCCTTGCACCTGTGTCCTAGTATAGGGTTCCACAGGCTCCATTCTATTTCCTTTCCATGCTTGGTAGTTGACATTGTGGGGAACTGTGGCTCTCTTTCTTTGAGCTTCTGAGTCTGAGCCTACAATTAACTGGCTGCTGTTGGGCATCAGTCTGAACTCAGGGAATATCCTCTGTTACCCTCAGTGCCCCTGCTTGCCACAGAGAGGTCAGTGTCTTCTTTGTGATCCACACCAAATACATTCACAATGTTTTGGATCTAACTACACAAACTTAGGGCTGGAAAGGAGGGAGTTTTAGCTCTTAGAGTGCTTCAGCAGCATACAGTTCTTCTCCACAAAGTGCCTCCCATATGTCCAGGCAGGTTTCCCACACTTTCTGTGCTTTGGAGCAGTTTTTTTTTTTTTTTTGAAAAAAAAATCCAATTGGAATTTTAATTGGAAATGCATTAAATTGATTAACTTGGGAATGATTGCTTTTTATTTTTTTTTATTTTTTGGAGCAGCTTTAAGCTGACCAAGAGTTAAAAGCTTGGCCTTCTTGCTTAAGATCAGCCACTCACTGGCTGTGGGACACTGGGCAAGCTACTTCCCCGTTTTGGACCCTGGTTGTCCCAAACACAGAACAGGAGTTTAAGTGAGATGGGCTCTGGCTCTCTTCCATGCCTGATATATTATGACTGGTGCCTGCAGAGGGCAGTGGTTAGAGCATAGATCAGCACACAGATGGTGCTACCAGAGGTACAGATTCTGTGATCATTGAACTTGTTCTGTCTGCTGCACAACACACCCGTTTCCCCACCTCAGTAAAAACTCTGGGGTTGACGGCCACCAGAGGAGCACCTTACTTGGTACTTGTCACCATAGACACAGCTCAGACACTGCTTGTGAGTGTGTGCATCTTTGTGCTAAGGGCTGAGGTGCTGATGAGAGGCTGGGCAAATCCATGTTAAGACAGAGACACGTTATGGCTCATTTTCGCCTTTGAGGCCCTCTTTGTTTGAAAGACGCTTGTTGTCTGAAGGCAACTAAATTTAGCCATATTTTGTCAGCTAGAATGTACGCTCCTGAATAGAAGCCTAGCAAATCTCAGCCATGTCACACTTTATTAGTCATGCGAGCACTTAAAAGCATGCTAGAAGAACCCACTTCTTGGGATTGGTGGTAGCAGTGCTTAGAAGTGCCACGCCGACTCTTTTAAGATTGATCTTGAGAAGCAGTATGGAGGGGAAAGCATGGAATCTCCCAAACAATGAGGGATTTTTTTTTTTTCTTTTCTGCAAGATTGAGAAATGGAATATTCAAACAAGGAGGAAATATACAAAGTGGGATAGTATTTCTGTGGCCTTTTTCTTACCCACACCATCTACCCTCCCACCTCAGTTTGAATTTAGAGATCATATAGTTTAGTTGCTGGCATATGATTAACTATTTAAGGTACAGACAAGGAGAAAAAGTAGACTTTGGTGGGTACCTCCCTTGAGAGTACTTACATTTTCATTTCCTCAACTTCTAGAAAATAATGCAATAACGCAAATGGTGTGACTCTCATTTTATAAAAGAAAAAACTAAAACTCAGATAGGTAACTAACAAGGGCTGGGCTGTAACTTCCATCTGCTCAGCTCCTACATCCATGATCTTTCCACAACCCTTACCTAACACAAGCTCCTAAGGCGAAACAAATCAAATGTTGCAGTTTGGAGAAGAGGAAGGTTAATTGCAGGACTATGCAAGGAAAATGGGTGGTCCGAGCCCCCCAAAACCCTGAACTCCTTGAAGGGTTTCAGTAAAGCATTATTTTTTTAATTTATTTTTGTCTGTGCTAGGTCTTTGTTGCTTGGCACGGGCTTTCTCTAGTTGCGGCGAGCAGGGGCCGCTCTTTGTGGTGTGCAGACTTCTCAGTACAGTGGCTTCTCTTGTTGTCGAGCGCGGGCTCTAGATGCCTGGGCTTCAGTAGCTGCAACACGTGGGCTCGGTAGTTGTGGCATGTGGGCTCTAGGGCGTGCAGGCTTCAATAGTTGCGATACACAGGCTCAGTAGTTGTGGCTCTCAGGCCTTAGAGTGCACAGGCTTCAGCAGTCGGCAGGTGGATTCGGATCCGCTGCAATGCCTGGGAAGTCCCACAGCAAAGCATTTTTAAAGGCAAGGTGAGGGAGGGGCTTAGTTGGTGGTTAAAAACTTCTTGGTGTCAGAATCCTTTGTTCTTGCAGTTGTCAAGACAAATATTATTCTGTGTTCTGCAGTTTTTTAATTTCTATATGAATGGAAAAGTGTTCTGCCCTTAAAGGTCAGAGGCTTGAGAATGAGCTAGCCTGTATGTTTCAGGCCAAAGGCAACATTCTTAACTTGAAGCAAAAGCAATAGAATACAAATGTTAAAACCAAAGAAACAGGTCTAATATGGAGTAACATTTGTTCTTTTCTGTTACATAGCTAGAGTCAAGGTAAGTACCTTGAGCAATTCCACTTAATCATGGTTTTGAGATTTAAATGGCCCTGTCTTTATTTTGGCTTCTTAGTTCCCTGCTTATAGTGCTCTGTCAGTGCTGTGTGGTTGCACCCTGCAAGGCTAAGGGTTGGGACATGTGTTCGAGGAAAAGCTGCAGACTTCCATCTACCTAGTGCTCTCCTTGGGGTTGGCCCAGCTTGCTTTAGCAGTTGCCCAACACAGACTTCCCTCTGATAAAAAGAAATCTGTGTCTGCTCTTTCATGGGGCCCAAAAATGAAAAGGCAAACCCCTCTGCTATGAAGAGGAAAAAGGAAATCTCCACAAATTTTGTTCATCTGTGATTCTATGACAGGTTAATAGTTTAACAAACCCTTCCTGTAAAATTTCCAGAGTTTCTAAATAAAGATAAATGCCTAATTCAATATGACAAGATGCCTTCTGAGCATCCTGCAAAGAGTAATTGTCTCAATGTCCTGACCCCATCATATCTTCACTTTCCTAGGAATTAAACACCCAATAAAGGCACCAGTACACATGGTCTGAGATCTCTTTTCTCATCTAGAAGAACATAATCGGATCCATGACCCTCTGTGAACTGGCTCTCTTAATGTTAGTAAAGGAAGGGGCCTTGGAGATGAGAAAAGAAAGTCAGTAGAAGTGAAGTGATCCATGCAAGATTTGACTGCTAGTTAGTGACAGAACCTGGGATATACCCAGGTCTTCTGACTGGAAGGTCAATGAATAACAGCATGGTGTAGTTGAAGGAAGAGGCCACCAGTCTTGATACCCCCTCTTAATAAGCTACATGACCTCAGGAAACTTAAGAAATCTGAGTGTCAATTTCTTCATCCAAAATAGGACGAAGAGTCATAAAGAGGATTAGTGATAATAATGTAATAAGGTGAGTGCTATTACCCAGTGTATGCTCAGTAAATGGTGGCTAGTATTATCCCTGGATTGGGAAGATACCCTGGGGAAGGGAATGGCAACCCATTCCAGTATTCTTGCCTGGAGAATCCCATGGACAGAGGAGCCTGGTGGGTTACAGTTTATGGGATTGCAAAGAGTCTGACATGACTGAGCGACTAACACTTTCATTACTTACTTAGGGGAAAAACTCTAAAAGTCATAGGGGTTCAGGGAAGGAAAAGACCAGCATACTGGAAGGGGACAATTGCTAACAGAAGGATGTTGTGTTAAGCCTTGCAGATCTGGTAACGTTTGGACGTGAATAAGAACAGGTGGGGCTTTTTCTATAGGACAATGAAATGGATACTTGATAGTAGGCAAGAAAAGCAAAAATCCAAGTTAAGGGAAATGAGTAAACATGTTGGATTGGAGCATTAGATTTAGGACCTTGAGTTGCCAGAGATCAAATTGCCACAATCATTTTGAGAAGAACTTGAGTATCATGCTAAGAAGTTAGAGATGGGAGTGTTTGGGAACCTAAGAAGGGTTTTGACCAGAAGAATTATGGAACTCAGTAAATCAGTCAGATGATGAGATGGAGAGTTAACTGGAAAATGGGGCAGCTGGAGGTTAGGAGAATCATGGAGAGATTCTTGTGATGAGCCAGGCAGGAGAGGAAGAACACAAATGAAATAGGTGGCAGCTGAGATGAATAGGAAACAATGAGTGTGAAGGATATTTTAAAGGAAAATTTGGCAGGAAGAATCAAAACTATTGTAGGAAAGAGAATTTAATTAGCTCTGTAAAGTGGAGAGAGAATATTCATGGCTTGTTGGGTTGAATACTATGTTTGAAAGAAAAGGTGTCCCAATCCACAAATCTAACAGAAAAAGAACATGATAAATGATTAAAGCCAAAATGAGTAAAAGACTGTAAGAAATGATAAAATGAACTCAAATGAAGATTAAATGTTCAAGATCTACAAGTCTTGGCTCAAACAAAAGCTTTCAAAATGCATCTTGGTGATTCTTCAAAGTCTTTTCACTAATGGTAGATCTAGTTGCTGGAAAATGATAGCTGCTTATTCAAGTTGGTAGCATATACAGCCTTTTCTCTACCTCCCTTATTTGTACAGGGAAGTTAACCAAGTGTTGATGAGCCTTTCTTAATGATCATATACTTTTTAAACTTAAACTCAGAGCCTCCTCTTTCCAAGAGGCTGGACCTCTGAGTTGTCCCTGGAGGACAGGGACATAGATAAATAAGGTCCAGAAATGTCATTTACTAGTCAGAAGTCAGTCAAGAGACAGAAACCTACCAATTATTTGAACAGAAAAAAGTTGATATAAAGATATAGAATTGTTAATACTAAATAACCAAGAAGGCACAACAAGAACACCAAGTTATGCCTGCAGGTAGCAACTGCAGGAAGCGGTGACCACCCCAAGGACTGATATTATTAAATGTACTGGCTGGTATTACAGGGCTGGCTCTATCAAAATGTAGAAGGTTGCAGGAGGGACATCAAGTTGCTGGTACTTACACCTCTGAGGAGGTGGTACAGCTTGTCAGGTGCTAGACTCTGAACTCAAAGGAGTCCCCTTGGTTTTGCAATCTAGACCTCTAAGGAGGGGAGCTGGTTGGCTGGTGCTGGGATCTCAGATGCAATGAGGCTGGTTCTACAAGTGTTGGAGAAAGAAAAACTGGATTCAGCTGCTGCTAGAAGTATTCGCTGCTGCCAACTCAGAGAAGGGCTGCTCTGAGACAGGAGTTAAACAGCAGGAGACAAACAGGAAATTCCTCCTCCATCCTCCCTGTCCCCCAGCGCCCTCACATCTCTACCCCAGCACTGCAGCGTAAAGAGCATGGGTTTAAAGATGAGACATAATAATTTGTTAACTGGCACATGCCACTTAGTTTATCAGCCTCTTGGATGTCACTGTGTATATTAAATGCTCTGAGAAGTTTCAGGGAAAAGAAATCAGGTTCACTCCCTCTTTCCAAATATAATGAAATACTAATGTAAAAATGAATGGGCTGGATCTGTACATACTGGCATAGAAAAATGCCTATCATGGATCACTTTACTTTTATATGAAGAACAAGTTCGATGTTTATATAAAAACAGAGAGACAGGCTGAAGGCTACACATTAAACTGTGAACAGTGGTTATCTATTGCTAAGGAGGGTATTAGTTAACAGGGTTTCTTTCACTTTCTACCTCACTCCTATAGTGTTTGAATTTTAACATGAGTGGGTATTATTTCATAATCAGAAAAATAATATCACTGTGGTGGTTAAACAAAAAGGACTGCCTAGGAAAGGCAGTCTTCACAATACTGTCAGTGTTCCTATTAATGGGTAGCACCAAAATGAACATAGTATTTTTGGGGGAAAGAAAAAAAGAAGGTAAGCAGCATTTATTAAACACCATCTACATGCCAAGCTGTTGGGAATGTGGCATACATCATCCCATTCAATCTCTTTATCAATTCTATTATTCCCATTTTCCAGATGAGGAACAAGGCTCAAAAGCATATGTAATTTCCCCAATTTCTAATAAAGAAAAGAAACTAGTACAAGCCTGATAAGCTCTACCACTTCATTATCTATCTTGTAAGATGTATACTATGTTTCTTTTATTTACTTTGTTCTTTCTCCTTGATAATTTTTAATATATAAGAAGTTATATATTATTTTCCTAACATACTTCCATCCTTTGGAGGGACATTATGAAACCCCTCACCCCAAGTTCATATGTTGAAGCCCTACCATTCCCCCTCCCCCTGTACTTCAGAATGTGACAGTATTTGGACTTATAGCCTTTAACAAGGTGATTAGAATGTGACTGTTACGATGGGCCTTAATTTAGTCTGACCAGTGTTATTATAAGAAGAAGAAATTTGGACACACAGAGAGACACCAGCTGTGCACCCTCATAGACTGAGGGGTGATTGTGTGAAGACTTGTAAGAAGGTGGCCATCTTCAAGCCAAAGAGAGAGGCCTCAGAAGACATAAAACCTGCCAACAGCTTGATCGTGGACTTTTAGCTCCAGAACTGTGAGAAAATTTCTATTTTGGAAGCACTCACTCTGTGATATGTTGTTATGGCTGCTCTAGCAGATTAATAAAGAGAATTATTATGGTTTCTGCTTGTTTAAATTAGCTACTTGTGCTTTGCATAGAGAATATACCTTGTCAGAATTTTGATTATCACTTTGATCACCTTCCTTATATTCATTTCTTCAGTGTCTTACTAGAACATCTCCCTGAAGCAGACACTGTTCTAGACCCTGGGGATAAACAGTGGACAAAACAAGAAAAATCACCACCATCAGGAGGTTTAGATTCTACTTGGAAAAAAAAAAGATAAGAAACAAGATAAGTAGGTAAATATACACTAATTTAGGCAGTGATAAATAAGTAAGATAAATAGTATGTTAAATAGTGATAAATATTAAGAAGAGAGGAGGAAAAAATCTTGGAAGAGGCTATGGAATGGGAGAGCGGGTATCTGGGAAAGACTTTATGAAGTAGTTGTTGTTCAAATAAAGACCTTTATCACTGTTAGATACTCCTCAAATTGAAGGGAATCTGGAGTAGGTCTCCAACTTCATTTTCAACTTTTCATGCTGCTAAAAGTCAGCAAACATGGCACACTTTCAAATCTAAACCTGCATTGCAATAGGTCTTTCTTTAGCAGCTAAGAGTTACACAAGTCAATCCTAGACCAGCTACTCACTACAGAAATCTGATGACTCCCAGAGCAGCTTTTCTGGTTCAGAAACACTCCCTCCCTCTGACCCCCTTTCAAAGCTTTATCATAGCAATCACTTTTTTAAAAACAGACAGAAAATACCTAAAAGTTATTTTCATCCAGTCAAAAATGGAAATGGCTTTTAGCCTGTGTTTGCAGTCCCACTAGAAAGGACCTACAGCATTTTCTGTTTACTCACACAGCTTCATATTTAAACAACAATAGAAAACAGTAAAGAGTCGTAGTTGGAGATGAGCAGAGACTGAACCATTTCCAGGATTTACTGATTTGCTGGCTGACCTCAACTAAATCTCCTTAACCTCTCTTTCTTGAAGCCATCGTTTCACACAATAGCAGGGATAAAAAAATTTGTGGTTTTGATGTTGTTATCAAATGTTTAGTGCTTGTGGTTAGAAGAGACAAAAGCAGGCTGCTGTATTTGCATAGCATTTTCATCCCTCTTACTCTCTACTCTGATTTCTGTTGTCCTCAACCCTGGTCAGGCAATTCCTCTCCTGGCCCTCCCAGACCTCTGGGAAGAGAGAGGTTGCCTGCGACTTCTCTGGTTCTCTGGCTCTTTGGGGATAGCCATTGTTCAAACCTGGTGGCTGGGAGCTAACGGTTAAGCCTGTGGCTGCCTTGACTTGCAGCATCTCCTTGTTTTAGCACAATTTCAGCTTCATGATACCTATCTGTACCTTCAGGGCAATATCAGTGACAGGAAAGAAACCCAAATGACAGCAAGAAGTAAATTAATTTGATTCCAACTAAGCCACCCTGATTACCTGGAAATAAAGGGGATAGTCCAAGAAGATAGCCTCCCAGAGAGGACCTTCCCTTGGGATGCCTCTCCTGGGTACCAGTCCTGAGACTGGTGGAAGCACATCTTCTGTATTCCATACTTGCAAATGTGAGATACCAGCAGCCATGAGGAGCTCCCTTCTGGGCTCCTGAAATGGACAAGGAAAGGTGGCACAAGGTGAAGAGTCTCTTGATAATTGAGGCCTGGAGGCTATTAGCAGCATCCCCAATTCTGCCCTTTCCTAGGACCTCATCCACCCATGCCAGATCCCCTTAGGATTCCCCCAAACGACAGATGGCTCTCCCGGATGGCCCAGCAGCACAGCTGTGATCCCAGCCTTTAGATAAACAATAGCCCTTGCTGGCATTGACAGTAACCTAAATTTCTCCAATTAAAAGTCCAACAAATGCCACAGTCTCAGACAGGTGCTGTTGCTGGGCCCCCATGGTCAATTTAAGGATGGAGGCACTGCACAGAGTAGAAGATAGAATAATGTTTGGGAAAAGCCTGAGGGCTGGGCACCCCGCTCCTTCACCAAAGAGGGAAATGACTTTGGCCAAGTCACTTCCCCACTCCAGGCCTCAGTGTACTCATTCTTACTGATGGCAGCCTTAGGCCTTGACAGCCTATAATCCATGTGTAATGCACATGTCAGTTTCAGTATCTGCTCTTTGAGATCCTACTAAAGCTTATTTGAAACTCACCCCTATTTGTAGTAAGACCTCCATCCTCACAGAATCTGAGGATTAATGGAAAGAAGAGAAGACTGATGGCTTTCCCCCTCACCTCTGATTCTGGGTTCTTATTTCTGGTGAATTCCCTCAGTTGATAGCTCATGTATGTGAATCCAGCTCTGGCCTCTGGTGATCACAGTACAGCACTTTACTCTCTCATTGATTTCCATCAATGAACAGTCACGCATACAAATGCTTCACACAGGGCTTTTGCGTGGGAGGAAAACCTAGAACATGGAGGAGCAGAATGAGGGAAACCATAGACTTGATCTTACATACCCTGCTCCTTAGAACTCCATCCTTGCCAACCTGGGCTCCTGACTCTGGCCACATAAGTGGAACTTCTTTCTCTCTCTCTCCACTCCCTGCTTCCTCTCAGTTATAAAAGGAAATCCTCTCACTTTCTATGTAGAGCAATTGATTTCCTGTTCTGCCCTTGTTTTCCAGTTCTGCTCTTTCTTTCCAGACCTTGTTCTGGAGATGATTTCATTCCCAAAAGGTCTAGTAAAGTATTTTTCTCAATGTAGTTAGTTCCTTTCTAAGAAGAATTGTGATGTTGGCTGTTATGCTAACACACGCTCTTTAATCCCTCCAGACTGGTAAATCCTCAACATTTCAATCTAACAAGAAGGGGGTGAGCACCTGCTGTGTTTTGTATAGGGCCTGCTCACTATGGTATCTAAAAATGATGTATCCAAACTGGCACCTACTCAGTTGGGAAAACGAGGTTAAAACACATAGAGAATTGATTACTGACAGAATATATACTGGGAGAGGTTAAGAAAAGGAAGGACTAACTTGATACAGGGGGATCTTTACAGATGATAAAATCTTGAGAGGGGCCCAAAAGGTAGGCTACCTGTACAAGGTAAATATTTCTGGAGAAATAGGTAATTCAAAGTCAAAGAAGTAGGTAACTCAAAGTCTAAAAAATAGAGCTACTACCCTATGAGAGGTGGATTGATGGTATATTTAAACACATACATTGTTGGAAAGTTCAACTTTAGCCCATGTGTGATTCCTTCAAAATAGAAATAACTGATCCTCATCTGGTTTCCCCCATCCTCCCTCTTGTGAGCACTTACTATAAACCAGGCTTCATTGTAGGCCCAAATCCCTACTCCTGTCGAGCTGTATTCTGGATAGTTCAGTCATGGGGTTGGTGAGCATGTGCTGGAATTCATCCAATATCGGGAAAATGCATCTTGAGTCTTGTTGTCAGTCAACTGCTTGGATCAGTGGCACACATCTGTAAGAGTATGACTAAGGGCAGAGGACAGTTTGTAAGTATAGACACTGAGAAAAATGAAGATACAAGCCTAACGCTTCTCAAGGAGCAAGTATGTGCTCTCATTCATTCTTCCACTGGTCGTTTTTAGAATGTTTGGTATGTGCTAGGGCATAGAAAAGGGAGTAAGACTCACTCCTTCCCCTGATGCAATCCCAGTCTTTCAAATCCTGCATGATGACTATTGTGATAGAACTGAGTAATGAGAGGTCCAGGAGCACAAAGGAAGTAGCAGCTAACCTCCTTCTGGGTCTAAGGATCATCAAGGGAAGCTTCTCAGAAGAGGTGACTTTTAGAAGAGGAGTACCAACTCTCTAAGCAGAAATAGAGATCTCAAATCTTCAGAGGAAGTCTTCCAGAAATAGAAGTTCAAAATAGCTGTCATACGGTTGTTGAGGTTAGAGTAGATAAGAAGAGGGGGCAGGGTCATGGGACATCAGTAGAGGATAGGGTCTTTCATTAAACCATGTTTGGCTTTCCTCCCATAGTGGTGGGGCACTATTAGAACAATGGGCTCAGATGTTCACACTGTCTCTTAGATAACACTCTGGTATTGGTGTGAAGAGTGAACTGAATAACAAGAGGCTGGTAAACAGTGAGACAGATGGGAAAGAGCTATAGTCATCCAAGTGAAATATGATGAGGGACTCAACTGATGATGACTGAAGAAAATGCAATTGGTCTAGCCCTGGCCTAGCTGTTGTTCCTGGTGAATTTAAGGTTCTGGCTTCATTGTAAAAGAATTCAAAGACAAAGTGATAGGTAAGAAGTGAATTTATTTAGAGAGAAACACACTCCGCAGACTTAGAGTGGGGACCATCTCAGAAGGTGAGAGAGTGCTGAAATACAGTGTGGTTAGTTTTTATGGGCTGGGTAATTTCATAGGCTAGTGAGTGGGAGGATTATTCTACTTATTTTGGGGAAGAGGGAGGGATTTCCAAGAATTGGGCTACTGCCCACTTTTTGGCCTTTCATGGTTAGCCTCAGAACTGTTATGGCACTGGTTGATGTGTCCTTTAGCTTATGCTAATGTCGCTCCTGGTTCAAAAGCCTTTGGGATGAAGTCAATAATAATCTTACTGATAGAAGCTGCTGGGAGCAGTGGGGATTCTCCAGGCAAGATTACTGGTGTGGGTTGCCATTTCCTTCTTCAGGGGATCTTTCCCACCCAGGAATTGAACCCAGGTCTCCTGCATTGCAGGTCAGTTCTTTACCAACTGAGCTATGAGGGAATCCTAATGTATTGCAATGAGCAAATAAAAAGGCTCAGGTCCACTGTAAGTTGACTATTCTACCATCTTGTACCTAATTGGTTCTAACCAGTTTTTGTCATGTTCTATGGTTCTGTCATTCTTTTAAAAGTTGTGCCCTGCCCCCTTCTCTCCTGTTTTGCTATTGCTTTGTAAACCAAAAATGCATATTTAGGAGTATGATGATGTTCTATCAATGCTTTCTTTGTATTAAAAATTGTATTAAAAATGGACAGCATATTAAAAAGCAGAGACATCACTTTGCTGACAAAGGTCCATTTTGTCAAAGCTATGGCTTTTCCTGTAGACATGTATGGATGTGAGAGTTGGACTATAAAAAAAGCTGAGCACTGAAGAATTGATGCCTTTGAACTGTGGTGTTGGAGAAGACTCTTGAGAGTCTCTTGGACTGCAAGGAGATCCAACCAGTCAATTCTAAAGGAAATCAATCCTGAATATTCATTGGAAGAACTGATGCTAAAGCTGAAACTCCAATACTTTGGCCACATGATGCGAAGAACTGACTCACTGGAAAAGACCCTTATGCTGGGCAAGGTTGAAGGCAGGAGGAAAAGGGGACAACAGAGGATGAGATGGTTGGATGGCATCACCGACTTGATGGACATGAGTTTGAACAAGCTCTGGGAGTTGGTGATGGGCAGGGAAGCCTGGCATGTTGCAGTCCATGGGGTCACAAAGATTCGGACACAACTGAGTGGCTGACCTGAATGGTGATGCTCTATCAATGCTTTCTTTGTATTAAAAATTGTATTCCATGATTAAAAAAAAAACATTTATCCCTAATATTCTGCTTGAAGGTGACCTGTAAGAACCTGTGACAGTGGTTGCTAGGGAGTTGCAAGCTGGTCTGTAAGCCTTTCTTCTCTCATAGCAATTGCCTTGAGGTATATCTGGATTCTGAAAAGAACGTACCTCTTTTGCTGTCTCTCCTTAATATGTTGAAGTCCACAAGCACAAGGGGGAAAGTGGGCCATTCAGCACAGAAGTGATTGTAAAATTTGACTTTTATGTTGGTTGTAGATTCTCTGACTTGCCTCTCACCCCGTGGTGTGAGAGAAGAAAAGGTGTCACAGGTCTCCTAACAGAAGACAAGACGCAGGGCTTGATAGGAGCTTCTGCCAACCTGGCAATCTGGTGCTACAGCCAAACGTGTCCTCTGGAAACATAGAGCCAAAGGACAGTGTGGCTTGGCCTTTCCTCCCTGCCCTGAAAGCTGCTATTCAATAGTGAGCTCTCTTTTCACTCCTCTAAATAGTGCCTTGAATCTTTATGCTTAGGTGTGAAGTTGGTTTGCAAGGGGACTTTAGCTTTTGCAGCTGGATTTTGGGAGGCCATACCAAAAGAGTCCAATAAACTCCCTCCTCCTAAGCTACAGATACCAATTAAACAACCGGGCTTGCACCTGGAATGGCAGAAATTGCTTTGAAATCCTCAATCTGGAGCCATAATTGCCAGATCATATGTAGAAATGTGAGATTTGGGAGTCGTTCTGGATGGTAGTGAAATGGCCCACTTATTGCCCTTTCTTGGCTAGAATGTTTCTTTAGTGAGTTGTTTTCTATTTATTGGCTCTGGCTATATAATGCCAAACATCTGATCAGTGGGGCCAGAATTTCAGCCCATTGTTTGCTGAACAATGTGAAAATGCAATAATATGACAATAATGGGGATGGGGTAATGGGAGTACTGGGGAAGGGTAGGAAAGGGTTGAGCTGTCTACACCATTCCGAACATTTAGATTGGCTCAAATTTTCACTTAATTGGAAGCTCTTTCTCAATGATGTGTTACAGACAAAACTCCTTTGAGTGTCACAGTGAATGCTTAAGTCTGGTTTCATGAAAATTCAACCCCTGCTTCTGGGTCAGGGAGTTATTTTGCTCTTTCAGCTTGGGCTTTCTGAGTATTTGGAATGTTACTCTGATGGTGGTGTGCTATGCCCAAAATGTGTTCAATGGAATATCAGAAAGAGAAGATTTGGTTTCCTTCCTCCTTCTAAGGGGAAGGCCAGTGGATGCTCTCCCAAATTCCCCTAAATCTGGGCTGTTTATAATAAATAACCAGGACCTTTGGAGAGCGATGTAAGGAATTGGAGACTGACTTTAACTGTTTCCCACTAAGCATCATCTTATCTATTAACATAATATCCCTCTTTAGTCTACTTCCAGGCAATCTATCTTTTTTTTAAAACCTTTTTAAAAATTGAAGTATAGTTAATTTACCATGTTGTATTAGCTTCAGGTGTATAGCAAAGTGATTTAGTTATATATATATATATATATATATATATATATATATATATTTTTTTTTTTTTTTTTTTTTGCAATATATTGAATATAGTTCCCTGTGCTATACAGTAGGTTCTTGTTGGTTATCTACTTTACATATGTGCTGTGCTTAGTCGCTCAGTCATCTCCGAGTCTTTGTGACCTCATGGACTGTAGCCCGCAAGGCTCCTCTGTCCCTGGAGATTCTACAGGCAAGAATACTGGAGTAGGTTGCCATGCCCTTCTCCAGGGGATCTTCCCAACCCAGGGATTGAACCCAGGTCTCCCACATTGCAGGCAGATTCTTTACCTTCAGCCACCAGGGAAGCCTACTTTATATATAGTGGTGTGTAAATGTTAATCTCAGACTCCCAATTTATCCCCCTACTCCCCAGTTATCCCTTTTAGTAACCATAAGTTTGTTTTCTATGCTTGAGTCTATTTTTGTTTTATAAATAAATTCATTTATATCATTTTTTTAGATTTCACATGTAAGTGAAATCATGTGATATTTGTCTTTGTCTGACTTGCTTCATTTGATATGATAATCTCTAGGTCCATACATGTTACTGTGAAAGACATCATTGTATTCTTTTCTATGGTAATATTATTTTCTATGAGTAATATTCCATTGTGTATAAATACCATATCTTCTTTATCTATTTCTCTGTTGATGGATACTTAGGTTGCCTCCATATTTTGGCTATTTTAAAAAGTGTTGCAGTGAACATTGGGGTGCATGTATCTTTTCGAATTTGAGTTTTCTCTGGATATATGCCCAGGCGTGGAATTCCAGGATCATATGGTAACTTTATTTTTGTTTTTTAAGGAACCTGTATACTGTTCTCCATAATGGCTGCACCAGTTAAATTCCCACCAATGGTGTAGGAGGGTTCTCTTTTCTACACATTCTTGCCAGCACAAACAATCTATTTTTCAAAGTCAAATTGTTCTCTTTATTTTGTGTGCTAATAATTGATAATTGAGCCCTTACCATATTCCAGAAGCTGCTTCACATTCATTATCTAACTCAGTCCTTCAAGGTGAATACTATACTATTACTATTCCCATTTTACAGATGGGAAAACTGAAGTTTAGAAGGATCAGATAATAGTCTCAAGGACACACATCTCCTTTGAGTTGAAACAGGATTGGAAAGCAATGTGTTGCTCTGGAAATCTTTTCCTTAATCCATAAGCTAAGTGGCCTCCCAGTTAAAGATGCAGCTCTTCCTAAACCCTCCTCTAATGACCCCACCCACAGCGCAGTCTCTGTCCTCTGAGTTCTCTTTAGAGTTACTGTCTACAGCACATGTCTGGAAACTTCCTATCATCAAATAAGAATTACGACTTCAACAGTTTTTCTTGTTTCATGTAATTACTATATACTTCTTGTGCTTTATTTGTGAATTTTCTTCTCAAATGTATTTTAAATTATGGTAAAGTGCAGACCATACCTTCAGTATGGGTTTCCCAGATGGTGCTATTGGTAAAGAACCTACCTGCCAATGCAGGAGACATAAGATATGTGGGTTTGATACCTGGATCAGGAAGATCCCCTGGAGGAGGGCATGGAAACCCACTCCAGTATTCTTCCCTGTAGAATCCCATGGACAGAGGAGCCCAGCCAGCTATGATTCCATAGCGTCACAAAGAATGGGACAGGACTGAAGCAATTTAGCACACATGCATACCTTCAGTATCTTTACATTCATCATAGCCCTTCAAATTGCAGGGGGGCATGGGGATGATACAGATATGATACAGAGACAGCAGGCCTACCTAATTATTATCAGTGGCCACTCATTTGAAATCACTTAGTCGTACTGAAGCTGACTTTACATGAAAGCTAGCTTGCATGGTCCTCCTCTCCATTTAGGGAATGTGTGACTAGGTGCTCTGAAACATCACAGTTTTGCTCAGAAATGTGGAGCTCTGAGTTATCGGTGAGATTTACCACTGCTTTCTAATAGCTGGAACACTGGACAGATTATGAAGGCTAGAGGCATTTATCTGACTTAAGTGTTGGCATTTTGGTGAGACCCCTCCTCAGGGTGTTAAATAGAAGCTTGAAAAGTCGGTAGGGCAGGCAGCCAGCTTACAAATGTCTAAGACTCCTTTTCAGGAGATTACACAGAATATGCAAGCAAAACTTGCAAAGTGGTTTCTGTGTTCTTGGAGTTGTCATTTTTGTCACTTTATTTGGCTGTGAAGCTGATTTTCACACAGTCCTGGTGGTTGTTAAAGTAAACACAAGTATAGTATTAATATCCCCTGCATATATTTAGGTAAAATGACATCCAGTTGAAGTCAAGAAGTGGTTTGCTTACTCATAGTTCTTGGAAACGGCACACGTACCGATTTAATATTACTTATGTTCTCTACGTTTACTTCCTGACTAGCAGTATCTTCTCCTCAACTTTTACAAATTTCTACAAATTCAAGCATACAAAATATACTTAAAATATCAAGTGAGTATTTTGCAGCCACTCTACTTTGAGAATCTGCCAGGCCTACTCAGATCATGATTCTGAAATATTTTTGCTTTGGAGCTTTGGGAATTGGGGAGTTCTCATTCATTCGTATGGCTTCCTAGGCGATTGAGTGCTATTAAGTCGACATGTATTTCTTCTAATTAGTCACCCCTATTTTATGAGAATCCTTATTGGACTCTGGAATCGATCTCAGCTTGTTATCAGCTCCAGCATATTTTAGGAATGAAGTGATCCATCAGCCAACATAATATTCAGCAGTAAGTTCTCTAGCTAAGAGAAGGCACACTCCAACCATGACTGTGGTTGGCATTTGGATTGCTTAGGTGGCTCCATAGTTTGACTTCCTCAAGTGTGATTAACAGTATTTTATTTTATTTTGTAGTGATGAGCTAATAACAGTTCTGTTGTCTCTTTCTACATTACCCCTCTGTTCTCTGTAGGTGACTAGTATGCATTAAGTATTTGGTTAAGAGGTATATAAACCTAGTCCTTGACTTCAAGGAGTTTATAGTCAATTTTGAAGAGAATAATTAATGACCCAATAATGTAAATTTACTAAAAATTCAATATGAAATAGAACTTCCAAAAATTGTATAGTAAGTGCCAGTGAATTATAAGAATTAAAGGAGGAGATCACCATGGCCTGAGGCATCAGAATTTTGCTAAGAAGCAAGAGGAAGTATTGTTGTTGACGTTCAGTCCCTCAGTCAAGTCCATTTCTTTGCCATCCCATGGACTGCAGCACACTAGCCTTCCCTGCTCTCTGCTATCTCCTAGAGTCTGCCTAAACTCATGTCCATTGAGTCAGTGATGCCATCCAACCATTCTTATCCTCTGTTGTTCCCTTCTCCTCTTGCCCTCAATCTTTCCCAGCATCAGGGACTTTTCCAGTGAGTCAGTTCTTCCTATCAGGTGGCCCAAGTATTGGAACTTTAGCTTCAGCATCAGTCCTTCCCTTGAATATTTGGGGTTGACTTCCTTTAGGATTGACTGGCTAGATCTTCTCGCTGTCCAAGGGACTCTCAAGAGTCTTCTCTAGCACAACAGTTTGAAAGCATCAATTCTTCAGTGCTCAGCCTTCTATATGGTTCAACTTTCCCATCTGTACATGACTACTATGGAAAGCTATGGAAAAACCATAGCTTTCATTATATGGGCCTTTGTCAGCAAGTGATATCTCCACTTTTTAATATACTATCAAGATTTGTCATAGCTTTTCTTTCAAGGAGTAAGAATCTTTTCATTTCATGGCTGCAGTCACTGTCTGCAGTGATTTTGGAGCCAAAGAAAATAAAGTCTGTCACTGTTTCTATTTTTTCTCCATTTATTTGCCATAAAGTGATGGGGCCTGATGCCATGATCTTAGTTTTTTGAATGTTGAGTTTTAAGCCAGCTTTTTCACTCTCCTCTTTCACCTTCATCAAGAAGCTCTTTAGTTTCTCTTCACTTTTTGCCCTAAGGGTGATGTCATCTGCATATCTGAGGTTATTGATATTTCTCCCGGCAATCTTGATTCCAGCTTGTGCTTCATCCAGCCTGGCATGTTGCATGATGTACTCTGCACATAAGTTTAACAAGCAGGGTGACAATATACAGCCTGATATACTCCTTTCCCGATTTGGAACCAGTCCGTTGTTCCATGTCTGGTTCTAATTGTTGCTTCTTGACCCACATACAGGTTTCTCAGGAGGCAGGTAAGGGGGTCTGGTATTCTCATCTTTTTAAGAATTTTCCACAGTTTGTTGTGATCCACATAGTCAAAGGCTTTAATATAGTCAGTGAAGCAGAAGTAGGTTTTTTTTTGGGAATTCTTTTTCTCTATGATCCAACAGATGTTGGCAATTTGATTTCTGGTTTCTCTGCCTTTTCTAAATCCAGCTTGTACATCTGGAAGTTCTCAATTCACATACTGTTGAAGCCTAGCTTAAAGGGTTTTGAACATTACCTTGCTAGTGAGCTAGCAGGCATTATGTACCCACAGTATGTCAAGCTTTAGACTGTTTATTCTCTCATAGTCTACAAATAGAATCTAAATTATTTCATCAAAATAATATTAGCATTTTTACTGGAGTTGCATTAAGCCTATGAGGAATGGTTCCCAAATTACAATGTTGAGCCCACTCTTTTAGAACTTTTGAACATCTCTATGTTCATTCAGCTCCTTTTTTGTTTTTTATTTTTTAATTAATTTATTTATTTTAATTGGAAGCTAATTACTTTACAATATTGTAGTGGTTTTTGCCATACATTGACACGAATCAGCCATGGGTATACATGTGTTCCCCATCCTGATCCCCCCTCCCACCTCCCTCCCCATCCCGTCCCTCAGGGTCATCCCAGTGCACCAGCCCTGAGCACCCTGTCTCATGCATCCAACCTGGATGGGCGATCTGTTTCAAATATGATAATATGCATGTTTCAATGCTATTCTCTCAAATCATCCCACCCTCACCTTCTCCCAGAGTCCAAAAGACAGTTCTTTATATCTGTGTCTCTTTTGCTGTCTCACATATAGGGTCATCATTACTATCTTTCTAAATTCTATATATATGCTTTAGTATCCTATATTGGTGTTTTTCTTTCTGACTTACTTCACTCTGTACAATAAGCTCCAGTTTCATCCACCTCATTAAAACTGATTGAAATGCACTCTTTTTAATGGCTGAGTAATATTCCATTGTGTATATGTACCACAGCTTTCTTATCCATTTGTCTGCCAGTGGACATTTAGGTTGCTTCCATGTCCTGGCTATTGTAAACAGTATTGTGGTGAATATTGGGGTACACGTATCTCTTTCAATTCTGGTTTCTTCAGTGTGTACGCCCAGCAGTGGGATTGCTGGGTCGTATGGCAGTTCTATTTCCAGTTTTTTAAGGAATCTCCACACTGTTCTCCAGAGTGCCTGTACTAGTTTGCATTCCCACCAACAGTGTAAGAAGGTTCCCTTTTCTCCTCACCTTCTCCAGCATTTATTGTTTGTAGACTTTTTGATAGCAGCCATTCTGACTGGTGTGAAATGGTACCTCACTGTGGTTTTGATTTGCATTTCTCTGATAATGAGTGATGTGGAGCATCTTTTCATGTGTTTGTGAGCCATCTGTATGTCTTCTTTGGAGAAATGTCTATTTAGTTCTTTGGCCCATTTTTTGATTGGGTCATTTATTTTTCTGGAATTGAGCTGCAGGAGCTGCTTGTATATTTTTGAGATTAATTCGTTGCCAGTTGCTTCGTTTGCTATTACTTTCTCCCTTTCTGAAGGCTGTCTTTCCACCTTGCTTATCATTTCCTTCATTGTGTAAAAGCTTTTAAGTTTAATTAGGTCCCATTTGTTTATTTTTGCTTTTATTTCCATTGATCTGGGAGGTGGGTCATAGAGGATCCTGCTGTGATTTATGTCAGAGAGTGTTTGCCTGTGTTTTCCTCTAGGAGTTTTATAGTTTCTGGTCTTACATTTAGATCTTTGATCCATTTTGAGTTTATTTTTGTGTATGGTGTTAGAAAGTGTTCTAGTTTCATTCTTTTACAAGTGGTTGACCAGTTTTCCCAGCATCACTTGTTAAATAGATTGTCTTTTCTCCATTGTATATTCTTGCCTCCTTTGTCAAAGATAAGGTGTCCATAGGTGTGTGGATTTATCTCTGGGCTTTCTATTGTGTTCCATTGATCTATATTTCTGTCTTTGTGCCAGTACCATACTGTCTTGATGACTGTAGCTTTGTAGTATAGTCTGAAGTTAGGCAGGTTGATTCCTCCAGTTCCATTCTTCTTTCTCAAGATTGCTTTGGCTAGTTGAGGTTTTTTGTATTTCCATATAAATTGTGAAGTTATTTGTTCTAGTTCCCTGAAAAATACCGTTGGTAGCTTGTTAGGGATTGCATTGAATCTATAGATTGCTTTGGGTAGTATACTCATTTTCACTATATCGAGTCTTCCTATCCATGAACATGGTATATTTCTCCATCTATTTGTGCCATCTTTGATTTCTTTCATCAGTGTTTTATAGTTTTCTATATATAGGTCTTTTGTTTCTTTAGGTAGATTTATTCCGAAGTATTTTATTCTTTTCGTTGCAATGGTGAATGGAATTGTTTCCTTAATTTCTCTTTCTATTCTCTCATTGTTAGTGTATAGGAATGCAAGGGATTTCTGTGTGTTAATTTTATGTCCTGCAACTTTACTATATTCATTGATCAGCTCTAGTAACTTTCTGTTGGAGTCTTAAGTGTTTTCTATGTAGTGGTGAGAGTGGGCATCCTTCTCTTGTTCCCGACTTTAGGGGAAATGCTTTCAATTTTTCACCATTGAGGATAATGTTTGCTGTGGGTTTATCATATATGGCTTTTATTATGTTGTCAGCTCCTTTTTTGTATTATCTGGTAAAGGAGTACACTTTTTTTCATATATATCACATTCTTACAAATTTGCTTCTAGGTACTTTTAAAAAAGTTAATTAATTAATTTTAATTGGAGGCCTGTTTCTAGCTACTTTATATGTTTAGCACAATTATGGATGGATCTTTTTACTATTACCTGGCTATATGATCTAAACGGATACTGCTGAAAAGCTTTTTTTTAAATACATTGACCTTGTGTCTGACCACTGTCCTGAACCCTCTTCTTCATTCTAAAAGGGCTCATTGTGAAGGAGTGTTCTGATTATCTTGAATTGTTTTTATGTTTAATGAAAGGTCATCTGAAAATATCAAATTTGTCTTCATCAACTGTATGACATCTCTCCCTTCTGTTTCATGACTCTTGCATTGCTTGGATCTTTACTAGAAAGGCCTCTAATTTAGTGATTCTAAATGTTTGATTATATATTAGAATCACCTGGGAGAAGACCCTCAGGTGTGTGTATTTGGGATGTAGGGGGAAGAATCTCCATAAGTAAATTCTGAAGTCTATCAGTTTTACTATTATCACTGCTATTGTTTATCATCATCATCATCATCATCATCATAGAATTTGTTTAATATGCTTTTATACATTTGCACAATGTACAAATAACAATGTACAATACGATGTACATGGTATTAAATAGCATTTAATACAAGTGTTATTATAATGCTTACTGAGTATCACTAAATTACAGACAGTATACTAAGCACTTAACATGCATCACTTGAATTATTCTTATAGTAACTCTACGTGGTAAGAAATTATTATGCCAATTTTACAGAGAGAACAAAAGCAGAAAGATAAAGTAACTTAGTGAAAGTCTCATGGGAAGAAAATGTATACCCAGAATTTAAACCTAGGTCAGAGTGAGTTCAGAGCCCATTACTCATAACTAACATTGTTTATGGCTAAGTGTAATGATCAGTGATCATATTAAGAACCCTTCTATCCCCAGTTTTATGAAATGTACTTAAAAATTTTTACCTACTGTTTGCTTAGTATTTGTTGACATGATTTTTCTCTTTTGCCATATTTATATTGTTCATTATAGTGATAGTATTCCTAACATTAAATCACTCATTCATTCTCTGATAGTTTATCTGATTGCAGAGGAAAATTCTTTTAGATGCTATTAAATTTGATTGGCTAGTATTTTATTTAGTATTTTTCTGCCTACATTGATTAGTGTCATTGATTCATAGGTGGGGTATGTATGTATGTGTCTGTGTGTGTATAACAGGATTGGGTTTCAGGGTCATATTTCTTTCACTAAAAAACAAAACTGTGTAACTTTCCACTTTCACTGTGCTCTGAAAGAAATTATGTGGCAGCAGAATGATGTGATGTAGTTCCTTAAACATTTGAAGGAATTTTCCCATAAAGCCTCATGGCCTCTTGACATGGTTTGTAGGTACTCTGTAATAACTGATAAAGTTTCTTCCATGGTGATTGATTTGTGGGAAATCATTCCTTACAGGTGAAAAAAGTATCATTGTTATTTTCTGTAACTTGCTCGTCATTGAAGACTTCAAAAACAGAAAAAGTAGAGAGCAGCAGAGAAATAATCACCATGTCCCACACCTGACATCCACTGCATTACTGTTAACGAATTTCTTTCCGCTTTCTTCAAAATCACAATTTTTGAATTTATGCAAAATTCACACACTCACTGAATTTTGTAACCCGTTCTTCTTAATTAAGGTGATAGCATAAGTGTTTTACTCTCATTATAGAGATTGTTTTGTAATATTGAATAATATTCCCCCACTTTAAGGGTTTATCTGGATTTAAGTTCCACAAAATAATCTTGTTTAAGATTAATAATCTTGATTGCATTCTAATTCAACTAGCTGTGGAACAAAGGAAGAAAGGAATGATAATATACAAATGAATTATCATTAAGAACCATCTGCTTTGGGATGTTCCCAGGCTATGAGTGCAAGAGAGAGCCAGGGTAGATTTCTGTGTCCTCCAATTTAACTCACTTATATCTTAATATTAAATATTCAGGTGATTGGTAATTGTGTCATTCTGAGCTAGGAATAATCAGAGTGGAAAATGACTCCATTGGTGTAGGGGAATTAAGCAAGAGGATACCTGGAAGAATGGACAGCTTTAGTGTTTTTTAAAGGACAAATAGAAATTTCTAGGACAACAGCAAATAGAAAAGTCAAATACATAGGGGCATGAAACAGGGAGACATTGAAGAGGGAGTGATTTAAGTAGTTCCTGAAACATCAGAAGTGAAGAAGGACAGGTGGTAGAAAGTAGGCCCAGAGAGACGAACGCTATTGAGATCCATGAACAGCAACCCTCTGTAGCCAATGGTCTGAAAGCCAAGTGCAGTTGGACCCTCTAACTTAGCTGTGCCTATGATTACCATCCCAGCCTGCAGGTGCTGTCAATTGGACAAGTTTTAAAAAATATTTTTAAATAGGTGCCTTTTTAATACTGATTTCTTCAAATTCTGATTTAGTAGGTAATTATTTTCTACTTGTTGTTCAGTTATTTTCTATTTATCGTTCAGTCACTAAGTCGTTTCTGATTCTGCAACCCCATGGACTGCAGCATGCCAGGCTCCTCTGTCTTCCACATCTCCCAGAGTTTACTCAAATTCATGTCCATTGAGTCAGTGATGCTATCTAACCATCTCATCCTCTGCCACCCTCTTCTCCTTTTGCCTTCAATCTCTCCCAGCATCATGGTATTTTCCAATGAGACAGCTCTTCTCATCAGGTGGCCAAAGTATTGGAGCTTCAGCTTCGACATCAGTCCTTCCAATGAATATTCAGGGTTGATTTTCTTTAGGATTGACTGGTTTGATATCCTTGCAATCCATGGGGCTCTCAAGAGTCTTCTCCAACACCATAATTCGAAAGCATCAGTTTTCTGCTTAGTTGGCAGTAATTGTTTGGTGACTGTGTGTTCTCTCACAGGTAGACCCTAAGTCAAGTATTTAGGTGTAAGTAATTTATTTGTGGAGTGATCCCAGAAGGAACCAGTAGAGGACTGAGGAAGGAAGAAAGGAAAGAAAAGGCAGTCAACAGCATTACTGCTATGGGCAACTGGAGCTTCATCCCACTTGTGGATTTGAGGACTCTAAAGCAATCCCCTCTTCCCCAACCCCACAGTTACCCAACCTGGGAAGCAAGGGAGTTAAAGTATGTATATACCATCTCCTGCCAGTCAAGGATTTCTGGGAAACAGTGACTGGTAGTGCCCCACATGCCTGTCCTGCTGTGTATGCAAGCAGAGTAGACTCTGGAGAACCAAGAAAGACCTCAGATAAAGAGGGTCAGATGGAGTTCAAGCCAGCATGCTCAAGGCGATATGGGTGGGGTGCTGACAACTGAATACTTTGTACTCTAGACACAGTATAATAAAATAAAAACTTTAAAAGCTGCTCTATTGGCCTTTGATTCATTTTTTTTTTTAATATTTATTCATTGATTTTTTTTTTTTTTTAATTTGACTGCTCTGAGTCTTAGTTGTGACATGTGGGGAACTTCAACCTTGGTTGCAGCATGTGGGATTTTTTTTTTTAATTAATAGTTGCAGCATGTGAACTCTTAGTTGCGGCTTGTGGGGTCTAGTTCCCTGACCTGAGATTGAACCTGGGCCCCCTGCATGGGGAGCACAGAGTCTTAGCTACTGGACCACCAGGAAAGTCTCTATTGACCTTTGATTCTTTTGACAAATACTATAGGTTCTTAAAAATCATAGAGACCACTACCATTCCTGCTCAAGCTTCCTAGATTTTATGCCTACAAATTATTCTTGTAGCCCCATTTGAACTCCCAGTGACTCAACACTCCATCCCTTTCTCCCAAGGTATCCTATCAAATTTCCAGACTGCTCAGTGTTTTAAAAAGTGTCTCCTAATAGTCTACAGAGATCTGTCTATTATACCACTTTTTCTTGGCTGCATGCTGAGAAAATCTGATTTCTCATTTACATGGCACTCCCAGCCCTGGTTGTGAGTCAGAATCACCAAGGGGACTTTTAAAGTGTACAGATTTAGAGAGGGTGTTCCCCCTCCAGGGCCCCTAAATAAGAATCTCTTGGGACTGGGACTGAAGAATCTATAGAATTATCCTAGGATGTTCCTACAGACCTAGGCTAGCTCTGATGTATGGATTAGGTCATTAGACCATTGCTCTGGGCTTCCCAGGTGGTGCTAGTGGTAAATAATCTGCCTGCCAATGTAGGAGACATAAGAGATGCAGGTTTGATCCCTGGTTCGAGAAGATCCCCCGGAAAAGGGCATGACAACCCACTCCAGTATTTTTACCTGGAGAATCCTATGGATAGAGGAGCTTGGCAGGCTGAGGTGACTTACACATTAGCACCATTGCTCCAGATAGCATTCTTCAGTAAGCTGTAGGCAGCCATCATATTAATTTTGTTTGGCTGGTTGTGTTCATTTAAAAAAATTTTAGCCATTTTCAAATTGAAGTATAGTTGATTTACACTGTTGTATTAGTTTCAGGTATACCACAAAGTTATATATATATATATATATTTTTTTCAGATTCTTTTCCATTATAGTTTATTACAAAATGTTGAATATAGTTCCCTGTGCTGTATAGTAGGATCTTGTTTATCTATTTTATATATAGTAGTGTGTATCTGTTAACCCCAAACTCCTAATTTATCTCTCCCTACCCCTGCAATCAGACCCATCTTAAGAATTCCCATTTCCAAGAAAAAGCTTCCCACTCTGTGCAAAGACTTCTAATGGGACATGGCTTCAACGTTTGTCCCCTCTCGGAAATGTAGTTGTGTCTATTTTTACATTGAAGTGTGTTACCAAGAGTGAATGTAATTGTGATCCGAGAGGGTAGAGCACAGCAAAATTATCCCCTCTTGCCTTCTAAACACTATAATTTAATGAATGCAGCCTCAGGTCATATTAATGCTTTTTGAGGCCAATTAAGCTATGGATTCAAGATGAACTCACCATTGGCTAAAACTTCTAAATCTCCTTTCTTTACTTTGGAAGTTCAGTTTAATTTGATTGTGACTTAAAGGCAGTACTCTTATTGCCTTCTCTTTTCTTCAGTATTTGTTTATCCTAATTCCAATTTATCCTAATTAAGACAGGCAGTAAGGAGATGGAGTCAACAGAATTTATCAGTTAAGGTGTATTTCAGATGATGGGTTAAAGATGCCTCCAAGGATTCTCGCTTGAGAAGTTACATGAAGCTCAAACTAGGAATTATAAGGCCTTTCCTGGAATCCCAGTGGTTAAGACTTTGCCTTTAGATTCAGGGAGTGTGAGTCCAGTCCCTGGTTGGGGAACTAATATCCCACATGCCTCATGGTCAAAAGACCAAAACAGGAGGAGTATTGTAACAAATTCATTAAATACTTTAAAAATGATTCACATAAAAAAAAATCTTAAAAAAAGAAGGATTTACAGAAGGTGAAGCCATTGAAGGGTGGAGCAGAGGTGATTAACTCAGCTTTAGCCATTTTCAGTTCAGTTCATTTCAGTTGCTCAGTTGTGTCCGGCTCTGTGACCCTGTGGACTGCAGCATGTCAGGCTTCCCTATCCATCACCAACTCCCAGAGCTTACTCAAACTCATATCCATCTAGTCGGTGATGCCATCCAACCATCTCATCCTCTGTCATCCCCTTCTCCTCCTGCCCTCAATCTTTCCCAGCATCAAGGTCTTTTCAAATGAGTCAGTTCTTACATCAGGTGGCCAAAATATTGGAGTTTAAGCTTCAACATCAGTCCTGCCAATGAATATTTAGGACTGATTTCCTTTAGGATGGACTGGTTGGATATCCTTGCAGTCCAAGCGACTCTCAAGAGTCTTCTCCAACACCACAGTTCAAAAGCATCAATTCTTCAGCGCTCAGCTTTCTTTATAATCCAACTCTCACATCCATACATGACTACTGAAAAAACCATGGCTTTGACTAGATGGACTTTTGTTGGCAAAGTAATGGCTCTGCTTTTTAATATGCTGTCTAGGTTGGTCATAGCTTTTCTTCCAAAGAGCAAGCGTCTTTTCATTTCATAGCTGTAGTCACCATCTACAGTGATTTTGGAGCCCCCCAAAATAAGGTCGATCACTGTTTCCATTGTTTCTCCATCTATTTGCCATGAAGTGATGGCATTGGATGCCATGATCTTAGTTTTCTGAATGTTGAGTTTAGCCATTTTGAGGAGGCAGAAATGTCTACTAGATAGATACAGAGCTCAGAAAACAGGCTGAAGATATAAATATGGAGCATATAGTTTTCTAGTTGGTAATCAAAGCTATAGAACTATTCCTCCCAGTTTAGGTTATTATTCACATATTTTATCAGTCATTTTATTTATAATGCAGTCACTGAAAAAAAAAATACAGAACTGCAACATGATTTTAAAGACCTTCTTCCAAGTTGCTGTTGATTATCCTGAGCATATTTCTATATTAAACCCATTCAAATAGCAGAAGAAATCTTGGTCAAATTTCTAAATGAAGTTCAGATATATTATTTCTATCTCATTTCCCTGATGTTCCATATTAATAATCAGGTAAGAGGAAGGAGGTCTGACTTTTGGAACAAAACATTAGCAAATAATGTTTCTGTTTACAATTCTAGTCACAAAGTTATTTGTTCATAGTTTTAAGTAATGTCTGTTGGCTTCATCTAGAATCTTTGCATATGAATTGCATTCTAAGCCCGGCTCTTTTTTAAGATTTTGTAAATTGTTTTAAGACCTTTGGTGAACTAAACATAGTTTTGATGAGTACTCTTTTTCCAGGAAGAAACTTTTAGGAAAAGCAGTGATGAGTTAATTTATAGAATAAAACTAAGACAAAGCAAATTTAACGAAGTTACCAACAGTTTCTCTTTCTCAGCACTCAGGTCTCAAGGTGCAACATGGTTAAAACTAGGGAAAGCATTTTGGGTTTTGGTTGGAGAAATAGTCCCTGGGATGTAATTCTCCTTTGTCCTGACTTCAAACAGAACAGAGTAACAGGCTGGGGTTCTCCATGCTTTCAGTATGTATGTGATCATTTCCTTGTTATGAATTGCTTTTAAATTATTCCCTTTGCTCCTGTTTACCTCATTATTCTTTGAGCATAAATCTAACCCTCAAATAATTTATGCGTAAAGGAATCTGATAGAGGAACAGAACAAGCTCACCAAGTGTCTCCTGCTCATTACAAGTGAATAAATAAATAGGAATACCAAACAATCATTCTCATCAAAAGAATGTGGTAGGATTTTTTTTCCTAGACATATCTAATAATTACTAAGGGATTAGGAGAATCTAACCACTGTGAAACTTTGTAGAAACCTATCAAAATCAGCAGAGTCAAATATCTGAGATTCAGCCTTGGTGACATTATTTTCTGTTGTCATAAACCTTTTCATAATTAATCAGAGATTTTATGCTGTTGGGGGCTCAGTTTTCTGTGGAGTTAGCGTGGGCTTAGAGAAGGAAATGCCAACCCACTCCAGTATTCTTGCCTCGGAAATCCCACGGACAGAGGAACCTGGTGGCTACAGTTCATGGGGCTCGCAAAGAGTTGGACACAACTGAGCAACCAAATACAAGGTGTGCTTCACTGGGAGAGGGGATGGTTATACTAGAGCACTATTTTTTTGTGACATGATTTGAGGGACTGACATAATCTTTCGCCTCAGACTATCTGCCAATGCCTGCTTATCCCAAGTTGGTGATGATTGAAGGAATGAATCTAATTGGCCTAAATGGGTGTTATGCATACACCCTTAGTTTTACTAGCACAGAAAACCAACCATCTAAGTATTCTCGCTTCTGATAGCCTTCTTTCAAATCTAAGAGTCAAATGTCCAATCCAGTCCACTCTCATTTTATTCCTATGGATTGATCACTCAGAGTCTCTCACATGGGGAAAGGTACTAGCTCCTGACTCTTCTCTGGCATGCAGGGGCTCATACTAGATAGTGATCTTAGGGAGGGCAGAGGGTGCTGGCTTTCATCCCAGCCTACATACAAATGAGTCCCATCTAAACTTTAACTGCATGTGGTAGACGCTCAGATCCCTCTTCAAGAATAAAAATAAGATGTTCCCCCAGGTGCTGGGAGTGCTTGCCAAAAACAGTCCTAGCGCCCTTTTTGGGAATTGCCTTGGCCGAGGAAAACTGTCCCATCAAAGGTCACACTTTCTTCCATGGGCAGCTCACATTCACAATGACTGATGGACAGAAAGATACAAAAGCCAAGCCTGCTGCCCCAGCTTGAGAAGACCATCCCAGCTCCAGAGCCCCCTGCTGGGCCCCTCAGGGCTTGCAGTAGGATTCCATTACAGCTAGCATCTCCCTCTGCCCAATTCTGTTTTCTTTCCCTCCCTCCCTTCCACAGGTGCTGTTCCCGGGAACTTTCCCTGATAAAAGCTCGGCGTGCTAGTCTCTGTCTCAGAGTCTGTTCCCCCAGGGACCCATTCAACTCTGACGTGTGTAAAGTAGCTTTATGTTGCTTCATTCGTTATACCCTAGCTTGCTCCAAAAAAGATTCAGTTTAGGTCAAGACAAAGTCTGATTAAGCAAAATCCAGTGGGCTCTTTCTGCCACTTCCATGACTCGGCTTTTAGCTGATATGCATATGGTGGATCATCAGAGTGAATGTGGGAGAGGAGAAGGCTCTTCAGGCCCTCGTCCTTAATAGGACTCTCCAGTGAGGCCTGGGGATCTGTCTTTTGTTCAAAGTCCCCTAGCTATTCTGAAGTGTAGTCTCGTTTCAGAATCATGGCTCCAGGCCATACTGGCATCTTGATTTACTATGGAGAACTCAAGGTACCAAGCCCCCAAACTGGTTCTTCTGGTGCCCTGACAGAAATGTGACAGTTCTTAATCAGTTCAGAATGGATCACTTATGTTGTCCTCTTGGCTCCAGGAGAAATGTATCTCTGGGAAAGTTTCCAGGGTGACTTTAGGCCTGCCCTCTAACAGATATTCAGATCTAGCCAACAACTGACACAAGCTCTAGACCTTGGAGTTCCAGCTTGACTGGGCTGTGCTTAGAGGAGGAACATGATCCTTTGGCCACTGAAGAAGCTGGGGAGCTCTAGGCTGTGGCCCAGATTGATCCACCAATGTGCTCCATGAACCAAAAGACACGCACAAGCTCTCGGGAACTTTGAATAGCCTTGGGACACCGTAACAGGCTTGAGAACACGAAACTGCCCCTGGGAGCCACTGGAGAGAGTGCTTGGGTCCGCAGAGTTCTAGGTCTTAGGAGCATGGCTTCCCTGGTAGCTCAGTTGGTGAAGAATCTGCCTGCAATGCAGGAGACCCCAGTTTAATTCCTGGGTCGGGATGATCCCCTGGAGAAGGGATAGGTTACCCACTCCAGTATTCTAGCCTGGAGAATTTCATGGACTGTATAGTCCATGTGGTTATAAAAAACTGGACATGACTGAGTGACTTTCACTTCACTCCACATCCCCCAATAAAGGCTTGTCTTTCTGGTAAAGTTTAGCCAAATGCTGGGTTGGGTCAAATGCTTTCCTTGCTGTTAACTGGAAAATCATGGAAGCCTGCAGATTTTTTTTCAGGGTTCACCCAGGACTATTTCTCAAAATGATAGCACCCTCATCCTCTAATATCACCCCCACTACTGTCACCCCCAACCCACTCACACTTCTTTATTTGGTTCTCAGTGGCATAATCTCTTTATCTTGGAAGCTATTAAATTAATCCTTTCCTAAGGAGACTTGGGAGACCTTTGGGAATGAGTTTCCAACGGTGGAATTTCAGTCATTCTGGCAGGACACAGGGAGCTTTTTTTTTTTTTTTTTTTTTAGCACAACCTGAATTCCTAGTTAACCTTCAAATCAGACAGGAAAAGAGACTGCCTCCTGCGTCTATCGCTGAAGCTGTCCCACAGAGGGCAGGGGGGCATTCAGGGGATTGGTCTGGAACAGCCAAGAGAATTCACCTATGAGGTTTTCAATACAGGACTTCACTGAGCAAGGGCCCAGCTGCTATGCTTCGAAATCCATCACTGCATTTGCACTGAAGCCATGCCATCCCTGAGTTTCTCTTTGCTACAGACTGAGGGTGGCAGAGATCATAAGGCCAGCCCATTTCTGGAAGACACAGGACTCCTCTGACAGGCCATGTGGGCTTAAGGGCTCACTGGCTACCTTGTAGACCCTCCCTTGGACTGCATGGTGGTCTGGGTTGCCCTTTCTCTCCCCATTTTCCACCAAGGGATCAGAGTTGCCTGGCGGTCTGACAGCTCTTTCAGATCGCCCAGCTCTGCTGTGTTTGCGCTCACAGGCACTTCCTCTAATAAAATCCCTGCACATTTAATCCCTTCTTGGCTTCAGCTTTTCCAAAACCCAGATTAATGAACCAGTCTTCTGTGTTAGCTGCCAATATTTGACTATTTACTAATCAACTCCTTCCACTACCACCATCCCCCATCTCAGAAGAGTAGGAAACGATCCTTTCCAATTGGACAAAGGGTTTTTAGATTCAGGAAGTCTCATAGAAAACTTGGGGTAAGAAATAGCAGCCACCAAATAATAATAAGATAATAATTAGAATTGCTTAAATCTTAAAAAGAACATTCCTATGTATTATTAATTTAATCATCTTAGCTACTCCATTAGAGGGAAGAACAGCTTGTAGTTGTTTTTGTTGTTGTTGTTGTTTTTTAATCTTTGGCCATGCTGCAAGGTATGTAGGATCTTAGTTCCCCCACCAAGGATTGAACCTGTGCCCCCTGCAGTGGAACTCAGAATCTCAACCACTGGACTACCAGGGAAGTCCCAACAGCTCATGTTCACTAAGCATGTAGTACACACCATGCACTTGCCTAACAATTTTCACAAAGTGAATATGAATGCCAGATGAACAGATGAGGAATCTGAGGTATGGAAAAGCAGAGTAATTACTCCAAGGTCACATTTCTAGCAAGAGATGACATAGTATCAAGCACAGCATTGTTGGACCTCAAAATCTGTGTGATGCCCACTTGGTGGGAACAAAGTAAAGATTTCTACCTCAGCCTTTTGATGTTAGGATGGGGAACAGTTGCCTCAGCAGCTAGTGGGGTTCATTTCCTGACCATACTGATGAGCCAAGTGTGACCTCTTTGTGCTTTCCTGAGTCTCTGCTCCAAAAAATTGTGAAAATAAACTCTCAGAGGCTCTAAACAAGGGGAAATGCTCTCAGGCCCCTGTGGAGGGATTGCCAGGACTGATGGCAAAGCCTGGGAAAGCAAGAAGGAAGATGAGGAGCGATTTTAAATATATAGAAGGTCCGAGGGAGAACCATGAATAACAAAACCTTTCTCTAGAAGACAAAACAGAGCTGTGTCCTCACTGATAACCAGAGCATCCTCTGCCAGGCTCCCTCGCCCCATCATTCCTCACTCTGACTCACTTTCCTTTCATTTTGCCTGGATAGAAACTGGGATGTGATTGAAGAAGCTGAAGGTAGGGGGAATTTGGGAAAAGGCACACAATCTTAGTTGTGCTCCACATGGCAAGGCTCTGTTTCCCTCAGCAGGTGGAGGGTCTCATTTAGCCCAGTGGAAGTTCTGTTTCCTGGAGAAGCTGGCTTCTGGACATTTGGAGGAAGTTTAAATCTCCTTACCAAATTCAAGAGGTGGTCAAACAATTTAGGAATGACTTATACAAAATAAAAATCATGTATAGGAGCTCTTTGTATAGAAGTTCTTTGGAAGACTCTACTTTTGCTCTGACTTGGAGAAGAACCTAGAAAAAAATTATAGCAAAGTCTTCTGCATTCTGGAATTCTTTCAGTTCCCAGCATATCATTCTACTCTAGTCTCCTGAGCAAAGATATGAATGCATATCCCCCAAAGTTAAATTGAGCACAGATCCCCAATTTTAGTTCTTTCCTTACATGTACATTTTTGATAAATTATATAAATATGCTATTATGGCTTGCTACTGTTCCAAGGCACAATATATGTAATTGCATCAAGGTTTATGTTTCATGGGAGTGCATATAAATCTGTATTTCAGATAATCTTTGATCACTTCTGATTTTTTTAGCTGACCTTTAGTTTGATCTAATTAGATCATCATTATTTATATCATATGAAAGGGTTTGCTCATTCTGGGAGTAGAAGTATAAAGTGAGATGTTTTCTTATTTTCATTTGTACTTCATTAATACATACTATCTTCTGTGAGACAGGCCTTCATGGGTTTCCTTTTTTGTTTGTTTGTCTTGAGAGCAGAGGCTTGGGCAACTTTCATTCTGGGCTATCTTCTCAAGGATATTTGTACAGCAAACAGCCATGAAACATAAAAGTAGTGGCTCCCAGAGTAGAGAGCAGGTTTGTTTGCTGTCCAGGATTATAAAGATAATGTCTTTCTCTGGGGTAGAGTATGGACAGGATTTTAGCAGCCCCTTTATATTGAATAGGATATTTGAGTTTCCTTCTCTCAGCCTTTGTTTAGTTGTGACACTTAGGCTGTCCATAATGGCCCTGAGGGACTTGAGGGATGAGGGGGAGGGGGAGCCAGGACAGACATGCCTGGTGCTGCCTGTTGTGTTGTAAACAGTCAATATTTTGTCTCTGACCCAGGAGTCTTATATTCTGCCAGTTTCCATGGAATGTAGCAAACTAGCTTATTAGCTTGTAAGTAAAGGAAAGCCTCAGACTCCCCATAGTTTTTGATGATATCTTTCATACTCTTTTTTTTAAGCCTTTTTACTGAATTTGTTACAACATTGTTTCTGCTTTGTATTTTGTTATTTTGCCTAGATAGTGAAGGACAGTGGAGCATGGCATGCTGCAGTCCATGGGGTTTCAGAGACAGACATGACTTAGTGACTGAACAGCAACAACGACATGTAGGATCTTAGCACCCTGACCAGAAATTGAACCTGTACCTCCTGCATTAAAAGGCAAAGTCTTAACCACTGGACCACCAGGCAAGTCCCAGTACTCTTAGGTAGAGCAGGAATCCTTCTTAGTCATTTGTCTGGTTTATGAGGGTTAGTTCAGAGAAGGCAATGGCAACCCACTCCAGTACTCTTGCCTGGAAAATCCCATGGACGGAGGAGCCTAGTGGGCTACAGTCCATGGGGTCGCGAAGCGTCGGACACGACTGAGCAACTTCACTTTCACTTTTCACTTTCATGCATTGGAGAAGGAAATGGCAACCCACTCCAGTGTGGATTGGGGGAGCCTGTTGGGCTGCCGTCAATGGGGTCACACAGAGTCGGGCACGACTGATGCGACTTAGCAGCAGCAGCAGCAGCATTAGGGTTAGTTTGGTTAAAACTCAGTGATATTGACAGCTCACTTCATTGCACACACACTAACTCGTCTCAGCACGCTGACATGAGGACCAATGCAAGGGCCCTGCTGCCCACCCATCCTTATAATGAGCACTCCCTTCCCTTAAGATAGTGTGCCTGCCTCCCAGGTCACGCGGACACTGACAGGCAGACTGAAGGAGGCTGCAGGTCCGCCTTTATTTCAAGTGTTTGTGAAGCTGTTTTCTCTCCTTTGTAGATAAAATACAAATATCAAAAGAAATTACAGTATCTTCTTTGCACACTTTTAAAGGATAACCTTGGTACCCCTTTGGGGACCACAGCCTCTGACTGTGTCTTCCTCACCATTACATTGTTTATAAGCGCCTAGGATGAACCAGTCCTTGAGCCAGGCACTTCAAATGAAGTATTTTATTTATTTCATATGATACCTGAGGAATACCGTATCTGTTCCATGTGTGAGTTGGCTGTGGCTTAGATGCATTGAGTAACTTCTCATACAACCAAATGGGTACCAGCCTCTGTGGCCACAACCTGAGCTCCAATAGTGTCTCCATTTTGCACATATGCAAAACGGCAGGCCAAGGTGACTGACCAACTAATCTCTACCCAGCACCAACTCCTATGTATGGCAGTGCCTTCCTTGTCAGGATGGCATAGGATAGGCCCTCTAGTCTTGGCTGAGTAACTGTGGTTATGAGTACAACCTGATTAGTTTCTATTTAATGAAATCTATCTTGTTCAGAAACAGTATTAGAAGATGACATTTAAATATGCTCTTTGTTTTTGTGTTTTGAAATATAAAGATTGGGATTTTGTTCCTTAAGGATTTGGGGGTGGAAGAGGGTAGGCAGATTTGGGATAAGAGAGAAACTTTGATTAGTTTAGGAAACAAAAGGAAAGGATAGCCCGTCAAATGATTCTCTCGTACTTAGGGACGTACACATGATTAAATGCATACATGCACAGGAAACAGTTAGTCCAGCCAGTTCCACGGTTAAGATATGATCAATTATCCTCCTCAGCAGAGACTCTAGCAAGTCAGATGCGTCAGATCCAAGCTTTTGAGCACTGTCACGCTTGACGCCTGCAGGTCTTTAAAAAGATTGATTATCCTGACATGCTCTGAGAAGACCACCACTGCGCTCCACTACTATTTTCCATGTTCTAAAAATGATATTTCAGTTTAATAGAACTCGAGGAAACTTTCAAAAACTGCCAGGCCATCTCCTCCTCTGACGTTTTAGAGGGAAAATCATCTAAGCTTCCAGAAGTAGGAAGAATGCTTGTGTTTGTGTAGGTGGGGGAGGTGGGGAGATGAGCATGGAAGCTGAAAGAAAGGGTAGGGGGAGACACAAGTGAAAATAGGAATTTTAAACAGATGTAGCAATTTTTTGTGCATCTTAACCATGAAACACTGCTCAAATGCCCCATTTGTATTCTCCAGCAATGTACGAGATGGAAATCTTTGCAGGAGTTACTAAATACATTTTTTTTGGAGGCTGCATGGCATGGAAGCTTCCTGAGGATGGACAGGTTGTGGGCAGAGAAGGAAGGTAGGCAAGAGAGGCAGGATTTGGAGTTGGGCAACAGCAGTAGAGTTTCTGAAGTTATGTTATTTGCAAGTCTTTCATGCTTGAAAGCCCTCTGATATTTCATTCATTAGCCAGTCCTGTCTTTGCCACCCCCAAGATGATTCTGGCTCATCCTCATTTTAGAGTTCATGATGATATGTTATAAATGCAGAAACAGGGAATTCCCTGGTGGTCCAGCGGTTAAGAAATAGGCATTCACTGCCATGGGCCCAGATTCAGTCCCTGGTCAGGGAACTAAGATCCCACAAGCCATACTATGCAGCCAAATAAATACAAAGACCAACTCCTTTTTGAAAAATTAAATAAACGCAGGAACAATGGAGACCCAAGTGCCTCCGGAGATTGTGTCTCACAAGAGGAGGGTTGCATGTTTCTGGACATTTTGTGGAGGAGGAAACAGAACCTGAATACAGGTAGTGAGAAAAACAAACCAACTCATCTATAATCTCGGTTAATATAAATCACCATTTTTTCTTGACCACTGGTTAGGAAATTTTAAAATTTCCTTCTCATTAGAAAAGTCTTTTTCCATCCTTGATTACTTATCAAAGTGCGACAGTCTTAAGTTAGAGATGAGCATAATGAGATCATAGGGTTGGCATCTAGCCCAGCCTCCTCATTTCACAGAAGAAACTTAAGCTCAGAGACATAAAGGGTCTTACCCAAGATCACACAGCACACCAGAGCCAAAAACCAGGTCTGGAACCTAGGGACCAGTGATAAACATTAGCTCTCCTTTTAAAATGCAAAGTTTCCTGGAAGGATCCAAAATAAGTATTTATCTCCCTCAAAATGAGTTTTTCCCTTGGCAGGAGAAAAATAGCCAAAAACCTTTGGTTTCAAGAGACAGAGAGGGCACAGAAAGGGTTGCAAAAACCCTGACAACAAACTGTTCTCTAATATCATTGTACAAAAGCATGCGATCCACATAGTCATTTTCTCAAACTCTGCTGTCATTATGTCACTCTCCTGCTCAAAAATCCTCCACACGTTCGATCATCACCTACAGAATAAAAACCAAATTCCTTCAATGCACACAAACCAGCTTCACCTTTCCAGTCCACCACTTTCCTGTAATGAGTTCATACTTGGTCAAGTACTGATTTTGTGCTGAGCATTGTGAGGACATGGGAGACACAGTCGTAATGACCAAACAAGGTCTTTCCCTCATAGGGCTCACATTCAGGAGAGGGAACAATGACCAAGTAGAGAAAGGAATGGACAAAACAATTATGACTTATAAGAATAGCAAATATGATGAAGTGACATAAGTAACTGGTGCTGTTAATGGGGGAAGGGGAGGGAGTTTCTAACGACTTTATCTGGAAATGACATGTGAGCTACGATCCAAAGGCACTGATGAACCAGGTTATGAAAAGCTAAAGAAAGAACTTTCTAGATTGAAGGAACTGTAGTTTGTCCAACTGAAAGGCTAGCTAGTGCTTGCCTGTCTTCATTTCTTTATTCATGCCATTTGCACTGCTGAAAATGCCTTTCCCCCACTTGCCTAGACTGCCAGTCCCGTTTGAAGCAATGCTTTCAAGTGTGGGCTCTGTGTTAGATGCAGTTGGTTTCTATTCACCACCTTGGGCAAGTCACTTCACCTCTGTGGGCCTTAGCTTCCTCATTTTTAAAGTGGAGGTGATAATAAATCTTACCTTAGGGATTTACTATGAAAATTAAGTATAATATTTCATATAAGACCCTTAACATAGTAAAACATGCAAAAGGCAATAAATCTTGGTTATTATCTGCTCTTCCAGACCAAGCTCAAGTCATATTTTCTCTATGTACTTTGTGAACAACAGTAGCCCAAATCCAAAGTAGAATTTATTTTATTGGAATTCTTATGTTTCCAGACTTGAATATCCCCCTGAACCCTTCCCCGCCACAATTTTCTGTATCAGTGTTCTCTTGTGTATTTTATGTGGCATGTTCATCCATCTCCTCTAGTAGATTGTGAATCCCTCCACTGTAAGTTTGCCTTATCCTTACATTGCTTAGCTCATAATAAGTTATACTATATTTGTGTTCAAAGTACATATGTATGGTTGGCCAAGGAAAGGGAAGAGTGAAGAAACAATTCTCATCACAGATTGTAGTCTTGGTTTTATTTGCCTGAGTTTGTCGGCCAGACCCTAAGATAGCGCTCCCCCACCCCACACCCCAATGATCTGCTCCTGGTATTCATACCCCTGTATAAGCCTCCCCACTTCAGGGGCAGACGATGCTTGTGACTTACTTTTTTCAATGGAATATGGCAAAGGTGATGGGATGTTGCTTCTTCGACTAAGTTGTAAGAGTGTGACCTCTGTCTTCCTAGCAGAGTCTCCCTCTCTTTATTGAATTGTAATTAACGTATATTATATTAGTTTCAGGTATACAACATATTCTATACATTATGAAATGGTCACTGCGATATCATCTATCACCATACATATTTGTTACAGTATTATTGACTACATTCCTGTGTGTACATTTCATCCCTCTGACTTATGTTAGAGCAGAAGAAGATCCTTCTTAATCTACTTTCCCTATTTCATCCTTCCCTCCATCCCCACCTTTCTTTTGGCAACCGCTAGTTTGTTCTCTGTACCTATGCGTCTGTTTCTATTTTGTTTTGTTTGTTGTTGGCTTTGTTTCTTAGATTCCACTTGCAAGTGAGATCTTACAGCATTTGTCTTTCACTATCTGCCTTGTTATGCTTAGCATCTTCAGGTTCATTCATGTTGCCTCAAATGGAAAGATTTTAATCTTTTTGAATTAGTATCTTCATTTTCTTTGGATAGATACCCGTAAGTGGAATTTCTGAATCATGTGGTAGTTATATTTTTGGTTTTTTGAGGAACTTCCATATCATTTTCCACGTGCACTTGAAAAGAATGTGTATACTGCTACTTTTGGATGGAATATTCTATGTAAGTCTGTAATTTCATCTGGTCTAATGCATCACATGAGGCATGTGTTTTCTTATTAATTTTCTGTCTGGATGATCTAACATTTGATGTAAGTAGGATATTAAAGTCCCCTACTGTTATTGTATTGTTGTCCCTTTCTCCCTTTATTTCTGTTAATACTGGCTTTATATATTTAGGTTCTCCTATGTTTGGGTACATAAATTTTTACAAATGTTATATCCTCTTCTTGAATTGGCTCCTTTTTCATTATGTACTATACATTCTCATCTTTTCTTACAGCCCCAGCTTTCTTTTCTTTTCCATTTGCATGGAATGTCTTTTTCCATCCCCTTACTTTCAGTCTATATGTGTCTTTAGATTTGTGGTGAGTTTCTTGTAGGCTATGTATAAATGCATCTTTTTCTTTTTTTTAAATCCATTTGACTACCTTATGTCTTTTGACTGGAGCATTTCATCCATTTACATCTAATGTAATTATTAATATGTATCTTCTTACTATTATTTTATTAATATTTTTCTGATCATTTTTTTTGTTTTTCTCTGTTCCTATTTTTTGATTTCTTCCCTTGAGGTTTGATGGATTTAGTCAGTGTAACGTTTTGAGTCCTCTATTTTTTTGTGTATCCATTGTAAATTTTTGAGTTGTGTGGTTACCGTAAGGTTCATATATATCAACCTGTATATATATATCCATCTATTTTATGCTAATTGTCACCTTAGTTGATAGTTCGAAGGCATTTTAAAAGCACTATATTTTTACTCCCTACTACCATGTTTTATGGTTTTTCTGTATGTTATATTTTGCATCTTTTTATTTCATAGTTCCCTTAAATATTTACTGTAGTTATGGTTGATTGTAATGTGTTTGTCTTTTAACTTCATGCTAGCTTTTTTAAGTGGCTAATCCGTTGCCTTTATTATATATTTGCCTCTGCCAAAAAGATTTTTCTTTTACATATATATATATTTCTAGTTATGAGTTACTTTTCTGCTTAAAGAAGAGTCTTTAACATTTGTAAAACTGACTTACTGGTGATGAATTTCTTTAGTTTTTGCTTGTCTGGGAATCTCTCTTTAATTTTGAATGATAACCTTGCCAGTTATAGTTTGTTTTGTTTTGTTTTGTTTTGTTTTTTAGGTTTCAAGTTTTTTTCCTTTCAGTGCTTTAAATATATCCTGCCACTCCCTGCTGGTCTGTGGAGTGTATGCTGAAAAGTGAACAGACAGTTTTATGGGGTTGCCTTTGTATATGATTAGTTGTTTTTGTTTTTTGCTGCCTTTAAAATTTTCTCTTTATCTCTGACGTTTGCTATTTTAATTGTGATATGTTTTAGTGTGGATTTCTTTGGGTTCATCTTATTTGGAACTCTCTGGGCTTCCTGGATTCTGTTTTCTTCCACAGATGAGGAAGGTTTTTAGCCATCGTTTCTTCAAATGAATTTTCTGTCCCTGTCTTTCCCTTGTCTCCTTCTGGATTCCCTATAATATGAATGTTAGTACATATTTGATGTTGTCCCAGAGATCCCTTAAACTCTACACATTTTAAAAAATTTCTTTCTTTTTTATTCTTTTCCTACTGGGTGATTCTCACTATTCTATCTTCTACATAACTTATCCATTCCTTTGTTTCATCTAAGCTGGTATTGATTTTTTATATTTCTTAATTTCAGTTATTATATTACTCTCATTTGTTCTTTCTTATATTTTCTAAGTCTTTGTTGAAGTTCTCACTGAGTTCCTCCATTCTTCTCTCACTAAGTTTGGTGAGCATGCTTATGACCATTTCCTTGAATTCTTTATCAGGTACATTACTTATCTCTGTTTCATTAGGAGTCTTTTGGGGTGGCAGAGGAGTTACTTTGTTCTTTCAATTGAAACATATTCCTCTACTTCCTACTTCTGTTTAGGTTTCAATTTTTGTTTCTATGAATTAAGCAAAGTAACTACTTCTCTTGATCTTGAAGGTGTGGCTGTGTGTTGCGGCATCCCCTGTGTAGACTGCTTGCACCTGCCAGCTTTAGCAGGCCAACTGGAGCAGTTATCAGCAGGGGACAGTTCCTGGGGAGTTCTGTGCCTGAGGCCATCCTGGCAGGGAAGCTGGGGCTGGAATGGCCTAGACCAAAATTCTTCCCTGGCGAGTGCTTAGTCTAAGGTGGACTTGGCAAGGCAACTGTGCCTGGAGTTGACCCTGACTGGGGGCAAGTCCCTGGGCCAAGGCCACCTTGGTAGGGTGGCTGAAGTTGGAGCAAGCATGGGCCAACGGGGGCCCTAGAGGGACACAAAAGAATAGCACCTGCCAGAGCCTCTAACATTAGAGAGGATTCAGAAGCCCTGTGTTTAGGAAATGGATTTCCTTCTCATATGGTCTATGTGCCCTTTAAACAGCTGGAGGTTTTTTTTACTATCTCCCAAGGCTGGGGAGTCTACCCTGGGGCCCCTCACCAGTATCCCCCTTTACTATAGGTTGCTGTGTGAGGCATGGAGTTTCATGAATACTGAGTCTGCATCTTTCCAACCCCTTTCTATGTGGTTTTTCTGTGTGCAGTAGCTGTTCATTCAGCCCTAAGTTTTCCCTCAAGATGAATTGCTCTGTATGTGAGTATAGTTTCAGTGTATCCATAGGAGAAGATGAGCTCAGGGTCTTCCTCTGCCACCATATTGTACTTCTCTCCCAGACTCTTTATTTGAAGAAGCAAGTGACCACATTTTGAGGAGGTCTGGAGGCAAGGAATGGAGTGTGGCCTCTTTCAGAGGTGAGCAGAATACTAAATCCTGCTAACAAACAAGAGACCTTGGAAGAGGGGCCATCCCCAGTTGAGCCTTCAGACGCAGTGCAGCCTGGCTAATATCTTGATTGCAACTATGAGAGACTCTGAAGCAGAGGACCCATATAAGCTGCACCTTTAGTTCTGGTTCACAGAAACTATGAATATGTGTGTCATTCTGAGCCCTTAGTGATAATCTGTAATATGCATGCTGAGTCCTTAGTGATAATCTGTAATATGTTTGTAGTAATTTGTTATGGTTTGTTAGAAAACACATAAATTTTTAGAGTAATCTTGGAAATATAACCTCACCTCTCTGACCTGTAGCCTTTTGATTAAAGACCTTCTTCGTGTTGAGCACTAGAGTGTATATCAGGTCTGCAGCAGCAGAGGAGACAGCCAGCATCCTGCTCCCATGCAGCCGCTAGTCCATCTTCAGTTCCCATGGGCTGTTGCTTTCACCCTACTGGCTGCACACAGAACTTAAGCAGTTCCAGGCCTTTTCATTAGGTGAACCAAACCACTTAGTAAATAGAGTAAAGCTTGAGTCATTCCAGAAGCTCTTAAGAAAGAAAATCGAGGACTTTCCTGGTGATCCAGTGGCTAAGGCTGCACGCCCCCAATGTGGATTAGATCCCTGGTCAGGGAACTAGATCCCACATGCTACAGTGCAGACCTGACACAGCCAAATAAATAAATATTCTTTTAAATAAATGCATTGTTTAAAAGAAGGAAGAAAATAATATCAAACAGATAGGGACTTTCAACATAAGCAGATGAAATCAGGCTTTTTTTTGGTTTTTTTTTTAATTTCTATGATTTTCAAAATAAAGGCAAACATGGTGCTTCTTCCAAGTAATGAGTATATGACATAAAAGGCATTCTATAACCAAATTACATTCTACTTACCTCCAGCTCAGACTGGGAGCCTTTTTTTTGCTTTCTCAAGAGAGAAATGTATCTTTGCAGGTATCATTTGATGCAAGGAGTACCAGGACATTATTTTACTGCTGGCATAAATTTTGGACTATAAATAGGCATCTTTGTAAGAAAGCTTTTTTCTTTCAACTAGCCCCACATGGACTGTGAGCTCATTGTCAGAAAGGAGGGCCCAGTGTCCTAACCCTGGACCCATGAGCCCTGCCTCCTGCTCCTCGCTTCCTTTATATATCTTCTCTCAGTCTTCCCTGCCTAAGTGGCATTCCCTCTACCATACTTTCTGTAGATACTACTTTTGCTCTTACCTAAAAATTTTTAACTCCAGCTCTTGTCTTCTTTGTTAGTACTCTGTGATCTCTGTGAAATCATCCTTTGGAGGGACTCATAGCCCTTAAAGAAACAAAACTTATCTTCTTTCAAGGCTAAGTAAAGGGCTCAAAACCAAATGGCCTGTTGGTCCTACCTGGAAGGAAGATGCAGGTCCTCTTTTACTTTTTTTTGAGATACACATCCACATGCCCTCCTAACCCTTATGAAGAATGGGCAGAATGTTGTCTTTAAGAGTAGGACTCATTCACTGGGTCCAGAGTCTTTGCTTATGCATACGTGCATGCCTAGTCACTCAGTCGTGTCTTACTCTTTTTGACGTCATGGACTGTAGCCCGCCAGGCTCCTCTGTCTATGGGATTTCCCAAGCAAGAATACTGGAGTGGGTTGCCCTTCCCTCCTCCAGGGGATCCTCTCCACCCAGGGATTGAACCCCAGTCTTCTGCATTGCAGGCAGATTATTTACTATCTGAGCCATCAGGGAAGCCCTAGTCCTTGCTCAGCCACTTTTAACTGTGTGGCCTGTGACAAATTATTCAACCTCTCAGTTCTCTGTTTTTTTTTAATGGGGACAATAATAGTATCTACCTCATAGACATGATATAAAGTACTTAGATGGTGCCTGGCACAGAATAAGCACTCAGTAAATGATGTTAGCTACTACTATGATGTACCAACAGGAACAAACAAACAAAAGCAGTTTTCATTTCTGATTGCACTGAGTTTGATCAGGACACAACTAAGAGAAACTAGAAAGATAGATATTTGTCCTCCACATTTTGCATTTTCTATTCAGATCCTCCTTGACTGCTGTCATTTTCCAGTTCCCTTCTTCTGTCCCCTTCTTGGCCAAAGCCCCTCAGGGCAATACCCCATCTGGGGCCACCTCCTCCAAGCTTCAGATTTTACTGTCCCACTTCCTTTCTCATCACATCTCTCCTCTCCCCTGTCCTTATCCCTAGGGCTTTTGCTAGCATCTGATGAACTAATTTGTGCCAAAATGTTAATCGCTCTTGGTTTAAATCGATCGTTTTCACTTTTTAAAATATATCTCCACACCTTGCTCATGAAATACATAATAAACCCTTTTGTAACAGCATCCTTCACCACCTCACATGCTTTCAGCTCAGTGGAGAAAGGGGGGAGTTTGTCCAGAAAAGCACCCCCACCCTTATCAGGGTCTTGCCCCCAGTCCCTCAAGACTTTTGAGAATCACAGCAAGTGCTGCCTCTTAGATTTGTCTTTTGGCAGGTACCTTCAATGACCTAACCCAAATAATATCTGATAATGAAAACTTAAGGTTCTGCAGCAGAATCATATTTAAAGCCTATCGGGGTTGCTGGGTGGGGACTTCAGAGAAGGCATATTCAATCACATTTCTAATCGCAAATGTAATCTGTCCTCTTCATCCATCTCTAAAAAAAAAAAACGAGTAACTGGTTTCTTGGGCTGATTTTCCTCTGGCTTTCAAATACAATGTTAGACTGGCTCTCTAAGACCATCCTCTCCTAGTGTGTTTAGAGCTGGTTCTGGGAAAAGGGCAACATCTTTGTTTAGAAGTAGGAATAATTTGGAAATTCTGCTCTCTACTTACTTAAGGCAAAATGTTAATTGTGTAGGGGAAATCTTCTTGTAGCTGAGGGTTCTTGTTGGCCTGAAAGGCAAGGTTGGCTGGGAAAGGCAGGATGGGCTTCTGTTTTTATCCCTTAGGCCAATCAGGGCACGGTGACTGCCTACACCTTGTACTGGTGTCCCAGCCTAGGAAGTCCTTGATGTCTCCAGTTCCCAATCGTCACTGGATGACCCTAAAAGGCAAATTTCTCCAGGAGGAGATATACCTCATGCTATGATTCCCATTCAGCTTGAGTCAGGAAAAATGATAATTGGTCAGATCAATTCCAAGTATTTAATTCTGTCTCCATAAAATCATCTAAGATGTTTAATAATTTAGCATCAGACCAAAGTCTTCCAACTTGATCTGGGTAATGGTACATGGATATTGCTTTAAAATATCCTGTAACTGGTACTCTGTGTGTGTGTGTGTGTGTGTGTGTGTGTGAGTGTGTGTGTATGAATGGATCTGCTAGAACAGTGGTTCTCAAACATTGCCATATATTAGAATCAGACTGCACATCAAATCAATTAAATAAGAATCCCTCAGACACTGGTATTTTTAGTTTCCCGGTTGGTTCCAATATGCTGCCAGTTTGAGAACTGGAGTGCTAGAAGGAAAAGATCTCTTGGGAAAAAAAAAAACAAAAAGATTTCAGCTCCAAGGAAGGCTTATCTCTAAGATCCTTTTTTTTTTTTGGCTCTAGTTTCTATGACTAAATAAATCTTTGTTGCTGTACAGAAAGAAAAATACATCTGCCAGGCTATTACTTGCATCTGACAGTTGCAAAAATATGAACAAATAAACAAAAAAATCTTGTTTAGAAAACGCAGTCCCTAGACTGAAACTTTAAGACTGGCCAAACACTAGTTCTGAGAATGCATCCACTATCCTGTGGGCTGGCCTTGTCTCCTCTCCTGTAACATTCTTAGATGAATACTTGCTTTCTCCAGGGAAAGTGTCTTACCACAGACAAGGCAAAGACTAAACACCAGAGGCCAGGTGGAAACCCAATTCCCTGGCTAAGTGTTGAGTACTTCCTGTTGCATGTGCATGGTTGGTGGTGGTGTGGGACTCAATCAAACCTGCCAGAGGCATCATTAATTTCAATTAGGTGGAGAGTCTGTGGAGTAGGTTGCTCCAGTGACAGTCATTTCAGGATGTCCTGCTCACATGGTATTTTGGTGGTTTTTTTTTTCCCCAAGGATACTGCTAATGGAGTTTAAGGTCCTTTCATCTCAACAGAGGCTTTATTAAGTCTCCTCACGTCTGTAAGTACCTGTAGCTGCCCTGCTCCCTCTTAATTCACTTTCTGTGCCACATTCATATTTGGAATCTCCACAAGAATAAATAAACCTCTGAACTCTTATACACGTGTAATCTGCCAAAGTCCACCCCACAACTCCAGACTGTCCCCACGCCCAGCTGAAACAACATCAGAAAGCATCAGTGTTTCCTGTAATCCATTTGCCAAAGACAGTGCACCAGACGTGTCACGTTTCCTATCCCAGCTGTGCCCGTCATTGCTTTCCGTCGGTAACTGGGGCAAGGGGTCAAGGGGGAACTCTCAAGGTGACAGATTTGTTCAAGAAAAAAAATGCAGTCACTTTAGCCCACAGGGCTCAGTACTAACTCCTCCTTATCTGTTTTCCTTTCTTTTTGTTTTTACTCAGTGGATGAGTGCAGACTTTGTGAACGGCAGAAAGCACGGTTGAAAGTTCTTACAGGAGCCAGCTGTGCAACCTTGGGACTCAGTGGCTGCCTCTGTGAAACAGATAATTCCTTAGAACACTCAGAATTTCTCTAATAAGGATTCTATTCTAATAAGGACACAAAGGGAAAATGAGTTTATTTCTATTGCCGCAGGTCTCCTTCTGGCTCAGCTCCCTCTTTACAGCAAGTTTATGGCCCTAAAGACATGCAGAGAGTTTTCCAAATACTGGACAGAGGCTCCCCCAGTTTATCAGGAAAACAGGGAGACAAAGGTCTTGATAGATGTATGCAGTGCACCTTTTCCCCTTTCTCTGTAAACTCTCAGCAACTAGAAAGGCTGGGGATGCTTCTCCCTCTCGTAATTACTTAGGAAGGAATGTCATAGCCTCAAGCATAATTAACAGCATTTTAATTCATTCTCTCTTTTTAGGCTGTTCACATACTTGCTGTTGCAAGAATGAGCACAGCATTATGGCGTGTTAACTTTTTAAAAATGAGGCCAACAGTGTTGAACCCCGGTGATCCCCATAAGGCACCATGGTCTCAGTTTAAATGCAGGCTGGGGAAAGCATTCTGTGGTGCGATGAGAATGTATAGGCTGACCCTGGTCCTGTCTTCCCCAAGTGAGATACAGACAGAATTTAGCTATGCTTTTCTGAAGGAGCGCCTGCTCATTGTGTGGCCAGCGGGAAAAGATTCTACAAACAAAGTGCCCGCTGACAAGTTACACAGGCAGACGCGAGATTGTGATGGTGCACCTGTGGGCTTGCCCACTCTCTCCCCACCCCCTGGATCCCTGGACCAGCACCTCTCCCTGCCTGCAGGGGCAGCCATCCTCACCCTCTCCAGCCCAGATTTTAACAAAGAGAAAATATTCCTGTGTATTTGCTTGTGAAAGACAGGGCATGTTATTCCCTAAAGTGGAATGTGACAATCTCCTTTCTCAAAATGTTTTTAACTCCCATGATTATCTTTTCTTCGCTTAAAACACACGAAGACACACACCTGTACACACACATCTGCAGACGCTGACTTTATAGAAGCAAGTAGTTCTGTCTGTCTGTTAATTTCCTACTTGGTGGTAATGAGTTATTTCAAACAGAAGCAGTAAAATGTGCAACTTGACATGGGTTGAAATTTAGGGCATCCTGCTTTCCTATACATTATTCCTCATTTCTTAAATATTCATAACCACTTAAAGATGATTTATAGAGGTATATCTAGAATTGCATCCTGACAATAACAGCTTTACATATTTTTATTTCTCAGGGTATAGATACATTTGGTAGCAATTGGAGACTAAAATGTAGTAAAAAATATGTGTGGGTTAATTATGTAATATAAATATACATGTGATATATATACATACACATATTGGCCAAAGCTCTACAATGAGAGATGCCATGTCAAAAAGCAGTAAACTGTCAGGAATCTATGAATATAAATAGTTTTTAGCAATAGCATATTATCAAGGCATTCGTAACTACATTTGGCATTTTTGGAGCAAGAAAAATGCTGGGGTTTCATTAAACTGCAGTGCAAAGGAAATGGAGAATCTGGATTCTATATGAGGATGTCCTTGAAATGAATAGATTGCACAGAAAAGCTGAAAGGTTTGTTAATGCAAAATCGTACCCCTCCCCCTGCTAGAGAAATCTCATTTCATTTTTTAAGTGCCCAGAAATTAACAGAAAAAATGTGGTAAATAATTAACAGTATGTTTAAATGTCATATACAGTATTATTCATGATGAAAGGGAAGTTCATAAAAGATTCATTTGTGTTTTTTTGCTCATTTAAAATAATGAGATCAAACAGAGTGAAAAACTCTATTTTTGTGATTTATCTCAATTGTGTACATTGTTATTTGATCATAGGAAAATTCCAGATGATGTATAGTGATTTACTGCTAGAAGAATATATATTCTTTCAATGATGTAAGCTAAAGGTATATGGCAAACTGAAATTATAGATGATTCTTATTATGAAACACCAAGGCGGTATTTTTGCTGTATTTTGGGTGCCAGGATATCACCCCAGGTACCTCATTGAAGCCAGCCAATCTGTGCTGTTCTCAGAAAAAAAAAGAATCCATTTCTGGGAAATTCGCCATTTGAAATTCCAATGGTTACTTATCCCCTTCTTAGGCTAATGGTGCCAGTTGCTAAGAAAACAGGACTTCTTGGCTGGCCAGAGGACATAGCTCTTTTTCTGTGTCGCTGAAGGATCAGGGATCAACTTTGAGACACTCATTGTCCTGGGAAATGAGTTAATTGTGAGTTTTCTCAAACTTGGCATCCAGGAGTATAATCTGTATTGCTTGTTTTTTGATCCTAAGGAAGGTGCTGATAACAGTTTTGAAGTCAGTCTGTGTTAGCTCCCAAGATGTTCATATTGTAAAAAACTTGAGATCTGGCTGGCTCGTAGGAAGACTTAGGGGAAGAATTTCCTAAGACAGAGCCAAAGAAGAGGGGCTGGCTACAGGTTTTAGTCATATTTTAATCTCCTGCTCCCTCACCAGTGTTCTTTCTCTTCAACTCTAGTGATAAGCTACATTAATTTAGGGCTATGCTCTAGTATGCTCTGTCTCTTTATGCTCTCTTGGGTTCTGTGCTGGACCCCTGACAGTGATGCTAAAAACGCATTGTTAGGACAGGATACCTTCATTGTTGTGCCTGCACAGGATGCCAGATTTGGCCAGAAACAAGATGGCTCACTGTCTCAAGACAAGACTCCATGATAAGTGACAAATAGGCTTCTGGAGGTCATAGTCAGATCTGTGAATACAGTCTCGAATCAAATTTTCTCCACCACACAAGTCCTAATTCTCATTTATGAACTATATTCTTTCTTCAAATTCTTCTGAGTCTGATATGCAAAGCTTTTCTATCTAGGATTACTGAAACAAAGAGTATGCTAGATGAAAAAAGTGCAGTTAAAGGGAGATTGGTCCTAAAGGAAGCTCGTGACTTAAAAAGATCTGCAGAGTGAATGGTGAAGGAAAGCAGTGTAGACCAGTATTATCTACCTGAGCAATTGGTTCACTCATTGATATAATTCACTGATTATAAACTTTAATGTGGTCCCTGACTGCCATTAACATCCTCCCCTCCTTGTGGCAATGACGTTTGCCCCCTCTACACTTCCTCTTTCTTCACAAAAATAATCACACAGCTATTATCATAAATAACCATTTATTATCTATTATGTGCCAGGCCACATGAAAGTGAAAGTTGCTCAGTCATGTACAACTCTTTGCGACCCCATGGACTGTATCCATGGAATTCTCCAGGCCAGAATACTGGAGTGGGTAGCTGTTCCCTTCTCCAGGGGACCTTCCCAACCCAGGGATAGAACCCAGGTCTCCCGCATTGCAGGCAGATTCATTACCATCAGAACCACCAGGGAAGCCCACTTAGAGGTGCTATTAAAAATCCTTACATAAACTGTTCAAGGAAAGTTAAACTTTCCTCTTTTTACAGATAAGAAAATTAGGAGTAAGAGAAGGTAAATAAATAGCTTACCCAAGACCACAGGGCTAGTAGGTGGCATAGCTGGTTTCTAATCAAGTCAGTTTCCAATCAAGGCATCTGAACCCAGTCTGCTATCTTAATCACGTTACTGTACTCCTGCCTCTGTAGGGGTACAGGCAGAACTTTCTTTATTCTTACTTCCTCTCTCCATCACTACTCAGTAGTAGCAGCTCAAGATCCTCCCTGTACCTGAGGTCCCAAATCCAGGTCTGTTTGATGCCAGAGCCTCATCATTTTCCACCAAATTTACACTGCCCACTAAAGTGGTCACTGGCCACTTGTGGCGATTGAGTATTCTAAACATTCTAAAATGTTGCTCCTCCAAATTAAGATGTGCTCAAAGTGTCAATACACACAGATTTCAAAGTCTTAGAATGAAGCAAAGAAGGTAAAATATCTCATTAATAGTTTCCTATTGATTTGATGTTGAAGTGAAACTATTTTTAATATATTGGATTAACTAAAATATATTATTAAAATGATATTACCCACTTCTTTTTACCTTTCATGGCATGACTCCTAGATGATCTAAAATTACACATGAGGTTTGTAGTAGTTTCCCACTGGTCATCACTGCATGAGACCAGACAGCATCTACACAGAAAGATGTCATGAGAAGGGCTGTCTGCCTGCTCCAGGAACTTCATTGTCTCTATTGCCCCAAGCCCTCATCTTCTTGCCTCAATACTTCAAAAGTAATTGCTTCCTACTGAAAGGTTGGGGAGCCCTAGTTTATCATAGAATCTCAAGGTTAGGAGGAAACTTACAAATCATCCAGTCCAAATCACCCCAACAGTACTTTTATAATCTCTGTTTTGGCACAGCCATTGTGGAGATTATGTCACTGTTCCAAAGATTCACTTGACCTTATGCTTCCCTGCCCACTGATGCCAAACTTGGCCAGGGGACTAGTAGTGCTCCCTTAGGGAGGACTATACATCCTCATCTCTTTTCATAAATACTTATTTATTTGGCTGTGCCAAGTCTCAGTTGCAGCACATGGGATCTTCGATCTTTGTTGTGGCATGGGGAATCTTTAGTTGTGGCATTCAAACTCTTAGTTGTGGCATGCAGGATCTAATTCCCTGACCAGTGATCAAACCCAGGCCCCTGCATTGGGAGTGCTGAGTCTTAGCCACTGTACCACCAGGGAAGTCCCCATCCCCATCCTTTTAAACTCAGGAGTGGCCATGAACTTGCTTTGGTCAATGAAGTATAAGCACAAATGCTCCTTCTGAGCTGTGGCTTTAATAAACAACTCATGTTGCCATGACTCTTTTTCTTCTGACCTGAGGCCTGCACTGTCCCAGGTAAAGGCTGCTATGTCAGCCTGGGTCTTTAAGGGAGAATGATTAAGGGAATATTCATGACAACCATGGTGGACATTTTAATCTGAGTGAAAAATAGGCCTGAGTTATTGCAAACCACTGGGGCTTGGGAAGTCTTTGTTACTCAAAAACCTAGATACAGATGCCATCCTCACCACATCCTCACGCAAGTATATTTGAAACCCTTCAGTGACAATAATTATAACTACCACCCCAGGAAGAGTATCCGATCTTTGGCTAGCCCTGGCTGCTAGAAAGATCTTCCTCATATGGCATCGATGTTTGCTTTCTGGGACAAACTTCTCCCTCAGCCCCAGAACGGGCTTCTTTCCAACTGTCTGCATGGGTGAGGGAGTAATAAGCTGAACCTGGGGCTGAGCTCAGACGCCAGCAAAAACAAAAGAGGTCACTGTGGGTCCCTCCACAGTCAGTAGACTTGAGAGTGAGCCAAGGGGAGGACATGACAGGCTGATCCCAAGAAACAGGTGAGCTCCAAGTCATGGGGCAGATGAAGAAGAAAAGCCAGGGAAAGTAGGAAATCCATCCATGGTTGGTCTGCTAGAAGTTGTCAGGATGGCAATGTGATGTGATGTGACAAGCTGTCTAATGAACACTCGGCTCACTGGGCAAGCTCTGGTAGTATGAGAGACCCCAAACTCTGAACTGCCATTGCCACACTCAGTTATCTACCTACTGGTTTCATCCATGGACCCATGATGTAACGTTCTCTCCTTTTGCCACATGACAGCCCTCCATATATTGGAGACAATATCATTTTATTGCCTGAACAGACTAACATCGATGCTCTGTAATTCAGCTAGAAGTGTAGGGAAGTGGTTCTGAATTTGTGTTTCCGAATTGAGTTAGATCTGGGTTCAAATCATAACACCATCAATTGATAGCTGTGTGACCTTCAGCAATTTCCTAACCTATAGAAACCTCATTTATCTATAAAATAAGGATATTTTACAATATCCCACTTTGAAGGGCTATTGTTTGAAGATTCAGTGAAATAATACAAAGTGCTTTCTCCTGTATCTGCCCTCCAGTAAGTGATAGTTATATATTTTTCTCTCTTAAAATCAAAGGAAAACTTTTAAAAAGTGGTAGTTATATATATTTTTCCTCTCTTAAAACCAAAGGAAAAATAAAAAAGATCCATCGTAAGATGACAACCACACTGATAACACACCCCATGCGTTAAGACTCATTCAGAGTCTTACAAAATCCTCAGTAATTACATTAGTCCTTATATTTTAGGACAGAATCATCTGCTATTGAAATTTGCCCCATGATCCCTTAAAGGTTCATTTAAGGTAATTCAGAAAAGGGATGCATTCCTTATTTCTATTTGTGTCCTATTTTCTGTTGTATTTCCTTATCTAATTTCTCCCCTTCTCTTCTATTGAAGTCAGTGCTGAGAATCAGCACCTTACAAGAGCATTACAGCAAAGGCGTGTAGGAATTCCACAGCCAATTTCATATAAATATTTGAAAGCACAAGAGAAGCAAGAGGTGAAGAGAACACTTATCATGCAGTGTGCAGTCATAAAAGCATCAGAAATGCTGCAACAGAACTGGCCCAGCCAACCAGCCAGCTCAAGAGTCTGTCCCTGGCACCCAAGGTTGTCCTTCCCTGTGTCACCTTGAAAAGTTTGGTTCTGCTGCAAACAGCTCAGCTTCCCCTGAATGTTATTAAGCCCATTAACAGAGCATAATGTATAGTTTATAAAAATTCCTACCTGAGTGTGTGTGTGTGTGTGTAGAGAGAGAGAGCGGGAGCAAGGAAGAGGGGTATGGAAGGAAGGAGAGAAGGAAAGAAGGGAGGAAGGGAAAAGAATAAATAAGGAAAGCTATTGGACCTCTTGAAATCCTTGTGTGTTGTTTGAACTTACATTCTACTTCCTCTAGGTCTTCCTCAATACTATGAGCAGGAAGCCTGGTGTTTACTCCCTTAGTCACTTCAGATGTCCTCCAGCCCTTTCCAGGGTGCTTGCATTTTATGGAGGGCCAATAACCAGAATTGCTTTGGGTGGTGGGGCACAGTGTGGTACTTGATTTCCCCTGTCAGACGTGAATTCCGTTGTTGATAATATTCAGGATACAGACCTTCTGAGCCCTCCTCTATTCATCTCACAGCTCCAGACTACAATAATTTGTGTACAGATTATACATTTCTGCAAGTAAGATAGAGACAAACAATACAAACTTGGGCCCTATAGTTCTATAGGTATACTGAGGATCATATATTTACATAATCCATTTTATAGTGTTTTTCCAAATTTCTAACCCAATTCAAAGTGTTCCAGCTATTATCATTTGTTAATGGAAGCGTTCCCCAATTGTGCTTACTTACTTTCAGGGTACACAATAAAATAAAATGCTTATATTTTTGTAAAGTTAGGGGTGTTAATTCCCTTGAACCACCTCAATTATCCCATTTTCTGTCTTCATTCTTTATCAGACTATTAACTCTCATACACGTATATCATGAGTGGGAGATTTTGAAAATGTACTCACACCTGTCAACTTCTGAGTTGTCATAGTGGTAAAGTGGATGTGCCCAGTACACCCTCTCTCAACTTCCTATCAAAATGCTCCAAGAATACATACAAAGATAGAAACTGGAAACAGAGTTATCAACTAAACTTGCCATGGTCAGCGATTTACGTTAACTGAGTCACTGATGATTATGGGTTAAAAAGCCCATTGTAGGACTACATGTCACAAACCACACACACCATCCTGTGAACCAGAACAGACCAGATAGTTGCTAAGAAGGCTGGGCTTATGCCCACTATCCGGGCTTAATCAACTCTGTTCTACTGAGGAAAATAGGGAAATGCAGCCCAGTGAAATACTGACCTCCAAGCCCAGAGCCCTGATCTTCCTTGCCCACATCAGCTGTTTTTCTGCATACATTCAGTCACCGTTAACTCAAAATTCACAATACACCATGAATAACTGTTAGTTGTTGAAGAGAAAATATCACAGACAGGAGTAAAGGCAGAAAGAGATTTGTGAACGGTGAGTGTTCTTTCAAACTGTGTCTGCTTCTCCATGTCATGTCACAAAAGCAAATATCATATCAAGGTTCAACTGAACATGCTCACACTGGAGGAAGCCTGTCTGTGGCAAATTGAGCAAGGGTACTGCTTGTCAAACTGAACCAAGAAACAGGAGCTGCTAGTACCCAAGCGAGCAGCAGGGGCATCTAAGGAGATCTACGGATGCCATCTTTTGTGTTAATCAAATAGTAACTCAAGAGAGCATTTCTTTCCTCTTTAACACTGGTAAAGAATGGCTGGCAGGCTGGCTGACTGGGTGGGTGGATGGATAGATGGATAGGTGGATGGATAAGAGGAAGGGAGGGAGGAAGGAAGAAAAATAGGGCAGAAAAAAAAACCATATAGAATGGGAATACAGATATAAGTATAGATATAGATTGTAGACACAGAAACAAGCATAGCTATAAATAAATGTCCATACTTATGAACCAATAGTAAAGCAGAAAACAAAAAGACTTTCATAAGACTTAGAGGAAGAAATTAACTTTAAAAATGATTTTTTGAATGTTCCACATTCTTCGTATTTAGCAACAGGAATCCCTTACAACTCAAATGACAGCAGACAAGGGAGAACTTAGGCCATCAATGTACTTGTAAAACAGAGGCTAGATTCGTATGGCCTCTGTGACTCAGGGAAGGAAGGAAAACATTTCTTTCTTATGGGCTTTATGCTCACTTTTTGGAAACACTGATGTCATACTCAGCTTTCAAAGAATCAGAATGCATTTTAAGACAACTAGGTTTAGTAGAAGGCATTAAAGAATGCATTAACTTGCTGGAAATAATTATGATATATGAAGTTCCCAATTGATGGAATTATTTAACAAGTAAAGACTAAGAAATTTCTTTGAAATCATAAAGCAGTTTAAAAATAAAGTGGTAAAAATAACTGTATTACTTAATAGAGAATTATTCAACCAAGAGAAGAATCAAGTGACTATTATTTATTTATTGGTTAGTAACAGCTCATTTATAACCTTGATTATATTGAAGGATAACTTACTGTTAGTATTCTATATTAATAAAAATGAAAAAAAAATTAAAAATGATTTTCTGAAATTGAATTTAAAATTTCACATTTCTCTAATTTCCTAAAGAAAAAATACAGGGTGACATGACTTCTTTGAAACAAGATAAGACTGTCATAACAGAAAATGACTAAGATGACTACAAATATGCAAAAATTTTCTGGTCAAAGCAAGAAATGACTATAGAGCAATCCAAATTTTAAAATTGGCTTTAAAAAGTCTTATTGGGAGCCACAAAGCATATCATTGAGACTGCAAAAATAAATTGACTCAATGATATAGAGACAAATATAAAAAATCAATTATACAGAATATGTATAGAAAACCTAGACTGAAAGTCAGTGAGTAAGAAGCTATTCAATAGGATGTCAGAAACTGGCTTTATAATAAAAGAATTGCAAGTAATTTTGAGGATTAAACCAAAGCAGTATAAATAGAAATAGTTATCAAAGACATAATAGAAGGTGATTTTCCTGTGCTAAATAAGAATTAGAAGAACTTAAACAAACAGAAAATAAGTTCACACTTTTGGTTCAGTGATGGCTTAACATCCTAGTAATGTTTCTGAATTTTGAAAATAAAGAAAAGCTTACACACATCAAGGAAGTTAAAAAGTTGCCTACAAATCAAGTTGACCTCAGACTCCACCTGCAAACAAACAAAAAAGCAGAAAACAATGGAGAAATGCCTACAGATTTTTCAAAAAGCAAAGTTTGGGATACATTTCTAAACTCAGAACTCTAATATTTACATGTGACAGCAATAGAAATAAAATCCTAGAGATACCTCAACAGATAAAACATACTACTTATATCAAAATTAGAAACTCAGGATTGGGTATTTATAGAATAAGAAATAATAGTGCTGGGCATTGAAACCACTTAAATACTTTAAGGGGAACAAGTGCTCTCACTCTCGCTTCTAATCTCCTGAATCAGAACCTTTGAGAGATGGAGCCTGGGCAGTTGTGTTTTTTAAGAACTCCACAAAGGATTGTGATATGCAGCCCAGTTTGAGAATCCTTTTAATAAATGGACAGTATCTTTGCTTGAATTTGCCTTCTTAATCAATAGTAAAGTTAAATTTCTATCTTTTTTTAGCTATTTTATTTCTTCTTTTGTGAATTATCTGGGTCTCGGTTACATTTCTCTTAGTATATCAATATTTGTCTTCCAGTTTTGAAAATGTTTTTATGTTGTGAACATTAAGCATTTATCATAAATGATACAAATGTTTTTCATAGTTATCATTGCCTTGGACTTTGTTAAAAGGTCTACCTTTTCATTCACATTCGTAGACATGGATTTTAACTCTTCTGGACTCTCTGGGTTCCCATAACTTTTAAATTCTTGAATGTCTTTCCTGTTGTCTAGCATTCTTAAATCAAAAAAAAAAAAAAAAGAAAGAAAAATATGCACATCTCTAGGACAGCCATAGCACTATGCATAGGGAAAGTATTAATATATCATGTGGTAAAAACATTGAAAAGTAATTGGGACAACAGAAACATCATTGAGTCTTCTCAGATCATTCCATGTTGAGGACTATTTCAAATCCCTGTTCAAACACAGAAAGGATATAAGGTAACCATGTTTAAGGCCATAAATCCCACAGAGCTCACCCAATTCTGATGGAGAATTTTCTAAATCCTCAGAGGAGGACCCACTGATCTTTTCCTCTTTGGTTTTTTTCCTTGGTTTTTATGTTGAGAAAGCCTTTCTCACCCAAGGTTTTTTTTTGTGTTTTAAATTGATCTCTAGTTCTCCTGGCCTTATGGATTCACCTTTAATTCATTGATTTATCCTTGCAATTGATGTACTATTTCCCATTTTTCAAATGACAATATGAAAGCTCAAAAATGATTTTAAAACTTGGCACACTATCAGATCTTCGAATTCTAAATCAGTTCATTCCCAACAACCCTAGGATAGGAACATGATTTTCAACCATGGTAGCCTATAATTCTTGCTATCATAGGACCTGGGTTAAAGGACATGACCTAGCATGAGTCAAAGACATGAATGGAGTGATGTCTGATTTATTAGCCCCTGACTCTAGCCAGTGCAACAACAGTGGATGGAGGGCTAGTCTGACACTACACAAAGCAATGGGGCTGTGATCTACTCTAGGGACCAAATGGGAGCCAGCACTCTAGGGACCAAGTAGGAGCCACCAATGTGTATGTTTAAACTTCAGCACAAGAACCTTTCCAGGGGGATCTGTGGAACCTTCTAATATATTACTTCCAGTTATTTTTCTGTTGTTGTTGTTTAGTCGCTAAGTTGTGTCTGACTCTTTGAACCCCATGGGCTGTAGATTGTCAGGCTCTTCTGTCCATGGGATATCCCAGGCAAGAATACTGGAGTGGGTTGCCATTTCCTTCTCCTGGGATCTTCCTGACTCAGGGGTCGAAACCACATCTCTCGAAACCAGCATAACAGGCAGATTCTTTACTGCTGAGCCACTTTTACTTCCAATTATTTTTCTATGTATCTTAGCTTTCAAAGAAACTATAGGACAAGATGAAAAAAAAAAAACTGTTTGCATATACAGTAGATACCAAAAAATTAATCAATCTGAGTAGTGTGAAGTGAATATTTATTCTAGTGTTTGTTTCAGCCTATTAAATGAAAAATAATTACTTTGATATTTCAGAAATGTGCTTGGTTCTGTTTTGGGAATTATTAAGAAATATTTTAACATGAGAGAAAATTGGGTTGGATAGTGTCACAAATTTACTTCTGCCTTTTCTAATATCTCTTTAGTAACTCTACCTCTGAAGCGTGGGTGCTCACATGTACCTTTGGGGCTGAGATTGACCCAGTATTAAATATGTCAATTTGTCACTACAGAGATTTACATAAGGACTGAGGAGAGTTTTATGTATGTTTTTTTTTTAAATGGATAAATCCCTACTTGGTATAGTGGATTGTTAAGGAAAAGGAAAGTGATCTCAGTGTACAGCCTTAATTAACACTCAACTCTGCCATTTGTTCTTTCTTCCTTGACAACCAAAAAAGAGAAGTGATTAAATAGAAAGATTCTGTTTTATAAACACCCACATTTTTTTTCTTGATAGCTCGTTGATAGGAATATCTTGTTCTTAATGTATAAACTACTCACCTTGACTTTCTGAGTCTTTACTATTTTGTGGTAAGGATAAATTGCTAATCATTTTGGATGGTATCTCTTAAACTTTCCCTGTGAATAAAGCATGCTTGTCTGTGAGATGACAGAGATAATTAAATGAGTGAATGTAACTTAACACCCTATGGTCAGTGTTACAAATTTATATCCATTGTCTACTAATCATTCATTCATCAAGCACTTATTGAATACTTAGATAAGTCAGGCACTCTGCAAGATATTTGGAGTACAAAAATACAGACAACCGCCCTCACAGGCTAATAAGGGACTCTGATGGGTGAGTTAAGTGCTATATGATGGTAATAACGCTATAACAGAAGCACATATGAAGTATTAAGACTGAACGGAGGACCTAGGGGCCATTATGTTTGTGGGAGTTATGGAAGGCTTCATTGAGATTGTAATATCTGCATTGAGTATTGGAGAAGGAAAGGAAATTTAGCAATTTTAGCAGCATGAACAATGTGTTCAGAAGTAAGTAATCTTAAATGACAATGATATGTTTGGGAAATAGTAAGAAAATCAGTCTAATTTTTTAATATGAGAAATATGTTGTATATAGACATAAAGGGGGATTGAAAAAGTGGATTGAGCTGGTAAATTTTTTTCTGTAAAGGTAGTAAATAGTTATGGCTCGGGAGAGACTTATTCCACTCTATACTTGGAGTGCGAGAGTAGCCATAGACAATATGTAAACAAATGGACATGGTTGTGTTACAATAAAACTTTAGGTACAAAAAGAATTGGTGACTCACAGGTCATAGTTCTAACCAATGAACTAGAATATGAAGTGTAGTTTAACATCATATTTTGATTCTAGTGGCTCAGATAGTAAAGATCTGCCTGCAATGCAGGAGGCCCAGGTTTGATCCCTGGGTCGGGAAGATCCGCTGGAGAAGGGAATGGCTACCCACTCCAGTATCTTGCCTGGAAAATCCCATGGAGTGAGGAGCCCAGAGGGCTACAGCCCATGGGATTGCAAAGAGTTGGACGTGACTGAGCAACTGACAAACATAGATTTGAACCCGATCTTCTCGATGTCTATAAGTATGGTGTTAGCAAACATATTTTCTTGAAAGTTAATTGTCATATCATCATGCAGGCAGAGATAGACATCAGAACAATGATCTGGGTCCTGAGAAAGAAAGATAGTGGGAAAGAGGAAACGGGCCAGATGTTTGAAAAAGTTCCAAAATGAAATGAACAGGAACTGAAAGTAGAGTGGCGAGTGAGAGGATGAAACTGACTTTCACTCTGAAGTCTCCCCTTTGTGTCTTGACAATCAATATAGGAAGGATGGGGTTTTTCACTTCTGTATCTCATTATCCTTTTTTACAAGATTGAAACCAGAAGATAAGCTCCAAAAGTTTGTATCTAGAATAGGAATTGTTTGGTTTTAGGTCTCAGCTCTTATTCTCATTGTCAAGCCCTAAATTATAAAATTCCTGAAACTGGCCACACCCAAGACGAGCAAATCAGTTCTCCTGAGAAATCCCTGATGTTGAATGCTGTTATTTTCTGGAAAATCTTTAGAGATTTGGACTCTAAAGATATGATATAAGGAAAAAACATAAAGAATGAAAAAAATCCAACTTTCTTTGTCCATTTACGCTCTTGTTTTACATTTTCTTTCATGGATGTTAAATGTTCCAAATGGTTGTATCTTGACTACAAGATGTCCAGAGTACACTGAAACTTGAAAAAAATCACTGCCATGACTCAGAATTGAAATTACCATATCATAAATTTCTTAGTAATCCGTCTGTCCCTAGGCACCTGGCCTTGTCACCATGTGTTTAAATCCAGTGATTTACTCCTCACCCCTCCTCTGCTCTCTCACCTTCATTTCTGCTGTAGCAGACAAGAGTCAACTTTTTTAGACAGAACGCTTTTGCTCACCATTAGCATTTTGACTTGGTCTAATTGACATTGATCAACTCAGAGGATTCCTGAAGTGGCTTTTAAAAACTAAAACGCTTAACTTTCTGTGGTCATTGTTTATAAAACATGACTTACCAGTGAAGCTCATTTGAACACTTTTCCTATATCCTTGTTATGACTAATTGCTGGCTTTTGGACTTCAGTCTTCCCTTGCTTCGGGTTCAGTTGTGGGGCCATCTTGCTTTGTGGGATTGCTGAGAACCCAAGACTTCTCTGCCTCCTCCAGCTGTCATCTGGTGACCCCAAGATTCATTTTGCTGCAGGAATGTGCTTCATTGGCTTGCCTTCCATCCCTTGGAAAGTACAGGTCATCTCACAGCTCCAACATAAGCTACAAAGTGATAAATGAATGTAGGTAGAATTTGTACTCCAGAAACCTTCCCTCTGAAAGTTGTCTGCATGTCAATGAGGAGATTGCAGCTCATGTTCTTACATGTGTCCTGTTTTCCTGATTGAACGTATAGGCAAGACAAGTACTTTTTCCTAGCGACCATGCTTTCAAAATGAAGGAAAAAATTAAACACATTTTAGGCTTTTAAAAAGGGCTTTAATTTGACTAAAATATTGTGGGTTAGGAAGCCTTTCAGAATACCATATACTAAAAATATTTTATGGAGAAAGAGTCAAATGTAATTAAAGCACAGTTAGGAGTTAAGAGAAGTAGGTTCTTGTTTTGATTACTGCCAAGACATGTGTGCTGAGTAATTTCTTATTTGTAAAATAGCAAAGTTGAAATAATGCTTGATATCCTGACCAACTTTTAAAGCATTGTAATTTTTGTATATATAATTAAAACTACTTTTGACTTTTGGTAGTGTACTGAAATAACTGTACTAGATGTGTGGCTAAAATCCTTATTAGGCTTCCCAGGTGGTGCTAGTGGTAAAGAACCCGCCTGCCAATGCAGGACACATGAAACACGGGTTTGATCCCTGGCAAGGTCCCCTGGAGAAGGGAATGGCAACCCACTCCAGTATTCTTGCCTGGAGGATCCTATGGACAGAGAGCCTGCTGGGCTATATAGTCTATGGCATTGCAAAGAGTTGGACACGACTGAAGCAACTTGACATACACAAAGTATACCGAAATAACTGTAAAAAATGTATGACTCAAATCATTATTAAACCTGATTGAGGAATTCAACATTAGGTTGCAAAATTATTCTTAAATTTTTGTCTGATAGATATGTGTGTGTGTGCTCAGTTACTCAGTCATGTCTGACTCTCTGCCACCCCATGGACTGTAGCCCACCAGGCTCCTCTGTCCATGGGATTCTCCAGGCAAGAATACTGGGGATGGGTTTACATACACCTCCTCCAGGGAATGTTCCTGACCCAGGGATCAAACCCACATCTCTTATGTTTCCTGCATTGGCAGCCCAGATTTTTGCCACTAGTGCCACCTGGGAAGTCCCTGATGGATAAAGGAGTTCCTAAACAATAGTGCTATGCAAAGAAGATGAGAGATATCAGCAAGTCTTCCTATGGTTTTATGGTAGATTTCTTTGCTGCTTCTTTTCCTACTTTGAGGATGGAGGAGCAGTCCAGACAGTCAGATAACTGAGAGGGTTAAGATTCAGTGATCCTCAAAGTGTGACTATAAGACCATCTTAATTCAAATCAGCAATTTATTTTTTTCAATGAAGATTACTGGATCCATCTTATAGTGAAAGACTCTAAATGCCTAAAGGTGGAGCTCAGGATTTTGCATTTTGGAAAAGAAATTGGGTGAATTTTGTGTGAATTCAAGCTGGAAAACCAGCAGCCCTGTTGAGAAGGTTTGGAGTTAAGTGGTTGAGAGGCTTTGGTTTCCAATAAACTCGTTGTAAAATTGATGATAATAAAATCCTCATCACAGGATTTTGGGGCACAAAGTGCCTGGGACATAGCATTCAGTATGTGATAGTTATTAATGCTGTCATTTTTGTTTAATTGTTGTTCAGTCACTAAATCTTGTCTGACTCTTTGCGACCCCATAGACTGCAGCTCGCCAGTCTTCCCTGTCCTTCACAGTCTCCTGGAGTTTGCTCAAACTCATGTCAATTGAGTTGGTGATGCCATCCAACCATCTCATCCTCTGTTGCCCCCTTCTCCTGCCTTCAATCTTTTCCAGCATCAGGGTCTTTTCCAATGAGTCGGCTCTTCACATCAGGTGGCCAAATTATTGGAGCTTCAGCATCAGTGCCTCCAGTGAATATTCAGGGTTGATTTCCCATAACTATTTGACTCAATTCTCCACTTTACAAATGGAAAAATAACTACGTTTTGTAGGAGAAATCTTTGCCATTCAAGGTGGGACATTGGCAGTTTGTCATACCTCTTATGACTGTCATCTTGCCTCAGGAATGGGGTCTGTATGGGATTAGAGAAGTGACTTCTGAGCCAGGCTCTGCCACGGTGTATCAGATGCAGTGCGTGCAGCATGCTAAGTCACTTCAGTCGTGTCTGACTCTATGACACCATGGACTGTAGCCTGCCAGGGTTCTCTGTCCATGAAATTCTCCAGGCAAGAGTACTGGATGGGTTGCTATTTCCTTCTCCAGGATCTTCCTGATGCAGAGATTGAACTTGGGTCTCCTGCATTGCAAGCACATTCTTTACCATCTGAGCTACAGGGAAGTCCCCAGTATTAGATACAGAGACAGGCTGGCTGCTGTCTCCTGTCCCCGTGAAGATGAGCTGTTATCACAAGGGAACCTCCATTTCCTTTTATTTACTGGATCTAGACAATTAGCTCAGAGAACACAGGAAATTCCAGGTTGGGATGTTGTTCTCTTTTCTGGCTTTCTTCTCCTTTGTCAGAAAACAAGAGGGATGGATGGAATGGTCTCTTGGGCCTCTTCAAGTTCTGGAGTTCAAAGATAGCACATAATCTAGCATTTTTGAATCACAATGTTTAAGAACTGAGAGAGAATTCAGTGGTTGGATTCTGTGACATTAAGTGACATATGTCTTTGTGAAAACTGGCAAAGCAGAGAGAAAATCACACTGATTTGAGAATATTGGAAATTGTCAAGTTTCTTAGATCAACAACCTTCATTTCAGTCTAGATATTCAGCTGGCCCACAGTGTTTTCGTGACAGAATCTGACTAGCCACAGCTGTGTTGTGCTAGTACATAGCGCTGACAGGGAATATTTTCTCTTAGGAATAATCTGGTCTGGGAACTTGACACTGAGATTTGTTCATTGTCTTAGGTTGCATTTCCTAGAAGCAGAATCAGAGATGTGGCCTCTTGTCAAAGGAATTTCCTGAGGGGAATTGCTCTTAGTTGAAACTTGAAAGAGAGTGAGAGGAACAAGAGAGGGCAGGGGAAACAGCTAGCAAACATGTGGGTTGAGCTGACACCTAGCCACACCTTGACCCCCACCCCCACCCCAGAACTCTGGAGAACCCTGGTACCTTGGGAGTGTACCAGTTATCCTGCCTGGAAGCAATGGAAAATACCTGTTTTTATCCTATTAGTCACTGACTGGAGGTCATCATCCCTCCTTGTTGGATTCTTGATCTTAAAATATCTTATCACCAAATGGGTTTGCCCTGGGTTTTTAATGACTTTTTAAAACATGATAGTATTTTTCCTTTGTTCCAGGTTTTCTTAGAATTTTATTTTAATCATGTAAATATTCTGAATTTTATAAAAAGTATTTTCTGTATCTGTTAAGATAATTCTGTATCTTTTCTTCTTTAAGTTGTTAATGAAGATTAGTAGTTTTTCTTCTGCTAAACAACCCTTGCATTTCAAAGATAATCCCTTCCTAGGTAGAGTATATTATTTGTCAGGATGCTCACATTCTGTTTGAAATTTATGTATCTGTTGTCATAACTGAGTTTAGCTTATTTGGTATTGAGATTGTACTTGGTTCATCAAATTTACAATAGGACAGTTTTTATAATATTGGGATTATCTGTGTATTAGTTTCTTGCAGCTGCCTTAACAAATTATCACAGGCTCGGTGGGTTAAAACAACAAAAATTTATTCTTTCCTAGTTCTGAAAACTGGAAGTCCAACATCAAGGTGTCAGCAGGGCCATGCTCCCTACAGAGGCCCTAGGGAGTATTGTTTGTCTCCTCTAGCTTCTGATGGCTTTTGGCGCATCACTCTAGCCTGCCTCCAGGGTCACTGTCTTCCTCCTATTCTGTCTGTGCCTCTCTGCTGTGTGTAGCTCATTTAGTACACACTATTGGATTCAGGGTCCACCTGGATACTCTAGGACAATCTCTGCATCTCAGAAGCCTTAACTTAATTACATATGCAAAGATCGCTCAAATAAAGTTAATATTCACAAGTGCCAATAATTTGATGTGGCCATAACTTTTGAGGAGGCCACCATTCAACACACTACAGTCTGTTTCTTGAAAATTTTGTAGATTTCATCTCTAAAATCCTGGAGTGTGTGTGTGTGCTGTGCTCAGCTGCTCCCATCGTGTCCGACTCTTTGTGATCCCACGGACTATAGCCCACCAGGCTCCCCTGTCCATGGGATTTCTCAAGCAAGAATACTGGAGTGGGTTGGCATTTTCTGGAGGGTGATTTGGAGTTAAAGTTTTGAATACCGATTCAACTTCTTTAATAACTTTAGGTTGATTCACTACTTCTTCTTGTGTCTGTTTGATGGTTAATTTTTTTCTAAAACAGTATTAGTTTTGATTCTGTTTTCAAATTTACTTATATGAAGTGGTACTTTGAATTCTCTTAAGATTTTCTAATCAAAATATATTGTATGTATACTTACGTGATCTAGTGCTTTCCTAAGATAGTGTATATATTTATTACTGTTTATATATATTCACAGATATGTCATATATTACATTACGTATAAATATTTGTATCATCTGTTAAGTGCTAATATTATTTCAGTGTACACTGAAACAGTGTACACTGTTGCTCTCCTTTTATTAATTTTTGATCAGATGTTCCACAGTTACCCAGTTATATTCATTTTTAAAAGAACACAAGTCTCTTTCTATTGAGGTCTTCCAGAGCCATCTCTTCTAAGATTTTTAACTCCCAGGCCCCATGTAATTTCTGTATCCAACTTACTTGCTTCGTTTTTTTCTCCATAGTAGCCCTCAGCATTTAGCATACTGTACTATTTTAAAAGTTTATTTTTAATTGGAGGATAATTGCTTTACAGTATTACGTTGGCTTCTGCCATACAACAGTGTGGATCAGCTGTAAGTTTACATATGTTCCCTCCCTTTTAAACCTCCCCACCACCACCCCATTCCACTCCTCTAGGTTGTCACAGAGTACCCTGTGTTATACAGCAATTTCCCATTAGCTATTGAAACATATACACACCATACCTTTTATTTGTTCATCTTATTTATTTATTTATTTTATTTTATTTTTTTAATATAAATTTATTTATTTTAGTTGGGGGCCAATCACTTCACAACATTGCAATAGTTTTTGCCATACATTGACATGAATCAGCCATGGGTTTACATGTGTTCCCCCTCCTGGACCCCCCACCCACCTCCCTCCCCATCCCATCCTTCTGGATCATCCCATTGCCCCGGCCCTGAGCCCTTGTCTCATGCATCGAACATGGAATGGTGTTCTGTTTCACATATGATAATATACATGTTTCAATGCTATTCTCCCAGAACGTCCCACCCTCACCTTCTCCCTCAGAGTCCATAAAATTGTTCCATGCATCTGTGTCTCTTATTCTGTCTCGCATATAGGGTTATCGTTGCCATCTTTCAAATTCCATATATATGCATTAGTATACTGTATTGTTGTTTTTCTTTCTGGCTTACTTCACTCTGTATAATGGGCTCCAGTTTCATCCATCTCAGTAGAACCGATTCAAATGTATTTTTTTTAATGGCTGAGTAATATTCCATTGTGTATATGTACCACAGCTTCCTTATCCATTCGTCTGCTGATGGACATCTAGGTTGCTTCCATGTCCTGGCTATTGTAAACAGTGCTGCGATGAACATTGGGGTACACGCGTCTCTTTCAATTCTGGTTTCCTCGGTGTATATGCCCAGCAGTGGGATTGCTGGGTCATATGGCAGTTCTATTCCCAGTTTTTTAAGGAATCTCCACACTGTTCTCCATAGTGGCTGTACTAGTTTGCATTCCCACCAACAGTGTAAGAGGGTTCCCTTTTCTCCACACCCTCTCCAGCATTTATTGCTTGTAGACTTTTGGATAGCAGCCATTCTGACTGGTGTGAAATGATACCTCATTGTGGTTTTGATTTGCATTTCTCTAATAATGAGTGATGTTGAGCATCTTTTCATGTGTTTGTTAGCCATCTGTATGTCTTCTTTGGAGAAATGTCTGTTTAGTTCTTTGGCCCATTTTTTGATCGGGTCGTTTATTTTTCGGGAATACAGCTGCAGAAGTTGCTTGTATATTTTTGAGATTAATTGTTTGTCTGTTGCTTCATTTGCTATTATTTTCTCCCATTCTGAAGGCTGTCTTTTCACCTTGTTTATAGTTTCCTTTGTTGTGCAAAAGCTTTTAATTTTAATTAGGTCCCATTTGTTTATTTTTGCTTTTATTTCCAATATTCTAGGAGGTGGGTCATGGAGGATCCTGCTGTGATTTATGTCGGAGAGTGTTTTGCCTATGTTTTCCTCTAGGAGTTTTATTGTTTCTGGTCTTACGTTTAGATCTTTAATCCATTTTGAGTTTATTTTTGTGTACGGTGTTAGGAAGTGTTCTAGTTTCATTCTTTTACAAGTGGTTGACCAGTTTTCCCAGCACCACTTGTTAAAGAGATTGTCTTTTCTCCATTGTATATTCTTGCCTCCTTTGTCGAAGATAAGGTGTCCATATGTGCGTGGGTTTATCTCTGGGCTTTCTATTTTGTTCCATTGATCTATATTTCTATCTTTGTGCCAATACCATACTGTCTTGATGACTGTGGCTTTGTAGTAGAGCCTGAAGTCAGGCAGGTTGATTCCTCCAGTTCCATTCTTCTTCCTCAAGATTGCTTTGGCTATTCGAGGTTTCTTATATTTCCATACAAATTGTGAGATGATTTGTTCTAGTTCTGTGAAAAATACCATTGGTAGCTTGATAGGGATTGCATTGAATCTGTAGATTGCTTTGGGTAGAATACTCATTTTCACTATATTAATTCTTCCAATCCATGAACACGGTATATTTCTCCATCTGTTTGTGTCCTCTTTGATTTCTTTCATCAGTGTTTTATAGTTTTCTATATATAAGTCTTTTGTTTCTTTAGGTAGATATATTCCTAAGTATTTTATTCTTTTTGATGCAGTGGTGAATGGTATTGTTTCCTTAATTTCTCTTTCTGTTTTCTCAATATTGGAGTATAGGAATGCAAGGGATTTCTGTGTGTTAATTTTATATCCTGCAACTTTACTATATTCATTGATCAACTCTAGTAATTTTCTAGTAGAGTCTTTAGGGTTTTCTATGTAGAGGATCATGTCATCTGCAAACAGTGAGAGTTTTACTTCTTCTTTTCCTATCTGTATTCCTTTTATTTCTTTTTCCGCTCTGATTGCTGTGGCCAAAACTTCCAAAACTATGTTGAATAGTAGTGGTGAAAGTGGGCATCCTTGCCTTGTTCCTGACTTTAGGGGAAATGCTTTCAATTTTTCACCATTGAGGATAATGTTTGCTGTGGGTTTGTCATATATAGCTTTTATTATGTTGAGATATGTTCCTTCTATTCCTGCTTTCTGGAGGGTTTTAATCATAAATGGATGCTGAATTTTGTCAAAGGCTTTTTCTGCATCTATTGAGATAACCATATGGTTTTTTTCTTTCAATTTGTTAATGTGGTGTATTACATTGATCGATTTGCGGATGTTAAAAAAACCTTGCATTCCTGGGATAAAGCCCACTTGGTCATGATGTATGATCTTTTTAATATGATGTTGGATTCTGTTTGCTAGAATTTTATTAAGGATTTTTGCATCTATGTTCATCAGTGATATTGGCCTGTAGTTTTCCTTTTTTGTGACATCTTTGTCCGGTTTTGGAATTAGGGTGATGGTGGCCTCATAGAATGAGTTTGGAAGTTTACCATCTTCTGCAATTTTCTGGAAGAGTTTGAGTAGGATAGGTGTTAGCTCTTCTCTAAATTTTTGGTAGAATTCCGCTGTGAAGCCGTCTGGTCCTGGGCTTTTGTTTGCTGGAAGATTTCTGATTACAGTTTCGATTTCCGTGCTTGTGATGGGTCTGTTAAGATCTTCTATTTCTTCCTGGTTCAGTTTTGGAAAGTTATACTTTTCTAAGAATTTGTCCATTTCTTCCAAGTTGTCCATTTTATTGGCATATAGCTGTTGGTAGTAGTCTCTTATGATCCTTTGTATTTCTGTGGAGTCTGTTGTGATCTCTCCAGTTTCATTTCTAATTTTGTTGATCTGATTCTTCTCCCTTTGTTTCTTGATGAGTCTGGCTAATGGCTTATCAATTTTGTTTATCTTCTCGAAAAACCAGCTTTTAGTTTTGTTGATTTTTGCTATGGTCTCTTTTGTTTCTTTTGCATTTATTTCTGCCCTAATTTTTAAGATTTCTTTCCTTCTACTGACCCTGGGGTTTTTCATTTCTTCCTTTTCTAGTTGCTTTAGGTGTAGAGTTAGTTGATTTATTTGATTTTTTTCTTGTTTCTTGAGGTACGCCTGTATTGCTATGAACCTTCCCCTTAGTATTGCTTTTACAGTGTCCCATAGGTTTTGGGTTGTTGTGCTTTCATTTTCATTCGTTTCTATGCATAATTTTATTTCTTTTTTGATTTCTTCTGTGATTTGTTGGTTATTCAGAAGCGTGTTGTTTAGCCTCCATATGTTGGAACTTTTAATAGTTTTTTTCCTGTAATTGAGGTCTAATCTTACTGCATTGTGGTCAGAGAAGATGGCTGGGATGATTTCAATTTTTTTGAATTTACCAAGGCTAGATTTATGGCCCAGGATGTGATCTATCCTGGAGAAAGTTCCATGTGCACTTGAGAAAAAGGTAAAATTGATTGTTTTGGGGTGGAAACTCCTGTAAATATCAATTAAATCTAATTTGTCTATTGTATCATTTAAAGTTTGTGTTTCCTTGTTAATTTTCTGATTAGTTGATCTATCCATATGCGTGAGTGGAGTATTAAAGTCTCCCACTATTATTGTGTTGTTGTTAATTTCTCCTTTCATACTTGTTAGTATTTGCCTTATATATTGTGGTGCTCCTATGTTGGGTGCATATATATTTATGATTGTTACGTCTTCTTCTTGAATTGATCCTTTGATCTTTATGTAGTGTCCTTTTTTGTCCCTTTTCACATCCTTTATTTTAAAGTCTATTTTATCTGAAATGAGTATTGCGACTCCTGCTTTCTTTTGGTCTCCGTTTGCATGGAATATGTTTTTCCATCCTTTCACTTTCAGCCTGTGTGTGTCCCTAGTTTTGAGGTGGGTCTCTTGTAGACAGCATATATAGGGGTCTTGTTTTTGTATCCATTCAGCAACCCTTTGTCTTTTGGTTGGGGCATTCAACCCATTTACATTTAAGGTAATTATTGATAAGTATGATCCCGTTGCCATTTACTTTGTTGTTTTGAGTTCGTGTTGAAACATCCTTTCTGTGTTTCCTGTTTAGAGAAGATCCTTTAGCATTTGCTGGAGAGCTGGTTTGGTGGTGCTGAATTCCCTCAGCTCTTGCTTGTCTGTAAAGCTTTTGAATTCTCCTTCATATCTGAATGAGATCCTTGCTGGGTACAGTAATCTGGGTTGTAGATTATTCTCTTTCATTACTTTAAGTATGTCCTGCCGTTCCCTTCTAGCCTGAAGGGTTTCTATTGAAAGATCAGCTGTTATCCTTATGGGGATCCCCTTGTGTGTTATTTGTTGTTTTTCCCTTGCTGCTTTTAATATTTGTTCTTTGTGTTTGATCTTTGTTAATTTGATTAATATGTGTCTTGGGGTGTTTCGCCTTGGGTTTATCCTGTTTGGAACTCTCTGGGTTTCTTGGACTTCTGTGACTATTTCTTTCCTCAATTTAGGGAAATTCTCAACTATTATCTCCTCGAGTATTTTTTCATGGCCTTTCCTTTTATCTTCTTCTTCTGGGACTCCTATGATTCGAATGTTGGGGCGTTTCATATTGTCCCAGAGGTCCCGGAGGTTTTCCTCATTTCTTTTGATTCTTTTTTCTTTTTTCCTCTCTGCTTCGTTTATTTCCATCATTCTATCTTCTACCTCACTTATCCTATCTTCTGCCTCCGTTATTCTACTGTTGGTTCCCTCCAGAGTGTCTTTTATCTCCTTTATTTCATTATTCATTCTATATTGATTCCTTTTTATTTCTTCTAAGTCCTTGATAAACATTTCTTGCATCTTCTCAATCTTTGTCTCTAGGCTATTTATCTGTAACTCCATTTTGCTTTCAAGATTTTGGATCATTTTTATTATCCTTATTCTAAATTCTTTTTCAGATAGATTCCCTATCTCCTCCTCTTTTGTTTGGCTTTGTGGGCATTTCTCATTTTCCTTTACTTGCTGAGTATTTCTCTGCCTTTTCATCTTGTTTAGATTGCTGTGTTAGGCGTGGCCCTTCTGTATTCTGGTAGTATGAAGTTCCTCTTTGTTGTGGAGGTTCCTCACTGCGGCTGGGGTTGGACAGGTGGCTTGTCAAGGTTTCCTGGTTGGGGGAGCTTGTGTCGGTGTTCTGGTGGGTGGAGCTGGATTTCTGCTCTCTAGAGTGTAATGGAGTGACCAGTATTAATTTTTGAGATGTCTATGGTTTTGGTGTGCCTCTGGGCAGCCTGTATATTGATGCTCAGGTCTATGTTCCTTCGTTGCTGGAGAATTTGTGTGGTATGTCTTGCTCTGGAACTTATTGTCTCTTGGGTGGAGCTTGGTTTCAGTGAATTTATGGAAGCTATTGGATGGTCTCTTATTAATTAATGTTTCCCCTGGCTTTCAGTCTTATTCTTGCAGTAGCCTCAAGACTTCTCCTTCCATACAGCCTCAATAATAAAACTTTTAGGTTAATGGTGAAAAGATTCTCCACAGTGAGGGATACCCAGAAAGGTTCACTGAGTTACATGGAGAGATGAGGTGGGGGGGGGGTTGAGGTGACCAGGAGGGGAAGAGGGGAATTCAAATGTGGAGAGAGCAATCTAGCCAGTAAGCACTTCCCTCTGTGCTTTCCACAGTTTGGAACCCTCAGAGTGATTCACAGAGATACATAGAGAGGGGGGAGGAAGGTAATAGAGGTGAGCATGAGTAGAAAGGGAGAAATTAAGAGGGGAGAGAGAGATCTGGGCAGTATCTTGTTCCTGAAGTGTTCTCCGGTACCCAGAACACCCTCAGAGATTCACAGAATTGGGTTGAGAAGAGAAGGAGGAGAGTGGGAGATAGAGGTTCCCTGGGGGAGAAGAAAGAGCATCAATAGGGGGAGAGAGTGATTAGGCCAGTGATCACACTCCTGAGTAAAAATGGGTCCTAAAGATTGGGTTCTTAAATGTACAAAGTTGATATCAAATATGTAAAACAAAGATTAAAAATCTAGAGTAGAGGTTAGACTCTTATAAAACTTACAATCTAAAAAAAAAAAAAAAGGAAACTGTAAAAAGAAAAAAAACAGTAAAACAGTAAAAAAAGAAACAGTAAAAAAATGTAGAACAGGAAAAAAAAACATTAAAAAAAAGAAAACACAAAAGGTATAAGATATATGTATGTAGTTTGCTTCAAAAATAGGGTTGTTTTTTTTTTTTTTGCAAGTTAATAGTGGGTTATGAAAATGAAAGTTAAAGGTGTAATAGAGGACTTGAAGAAAAAGGAAAGAAGAGAAAAAAAAATTTTTTTTTAATTAAAAAAAATTAAAAAAAAATTAAAAAAAAAATAATAATAATAGTAAAAAATATATATATCCCGGACTTTCTCTGGAGCTGTTGTGAGCAGTGTGGGATCTGCTCAGTTTTAGATAGATCCTTATTCCTGCTTATACTTTTCAAGATCTATAGGTCCTTTTTAATGCAATCGGTATTAACTACAGGGATCTTAATCTGTTGGCCTGTCCCTTCCAAAGCGCTTCCCTCTGTTTTTTTGGCTTCTGTTTGGAGATCTCTTCAGTATCTAATTTCCGCCCTGCAACAAAGCGGTGGAGGTGATCTCTTTAGGTTCGCTTGTTCAATCGTGCTGTGGGGAGGAAGGAACACTGCAATTCTGGCGTGTGTGTGGTAAGCTCGCAGTGTCTCGGCCGCACTGGGTTCGCCCCCGTTCACGGCGTGTGTGCTCTCCCCGTCTACCCTGCTCAGGCTTCAGGTTACTCGGCCGGGGAGCGGGCCCTGAGCTGCGTGCACTTCCCAGGTCTAAGCCGCTCAGGTTCAGGCTCCCGGTTACTCCACAAAGGCGCAGACTCGGTTTCGCCCGCGGCTTGTGCCGTTCCCGGTCGGAGCTGCCCAGGCGGCCAGAAGTTTGGCGAGGGCTCTGTCCCCTGTTGGGGCGGTGCGGCTTATCACCACCCTGGTCCCCGCCTCGGTTTACGGGCGCGCCCGGCTCCGGTGTGCTTTGTGTCGGTTCTGGGGAGCTGGTCTCTGGCTGCTACCCTCCCGGCGGCTGTCGACCCTCCGGGATCTCAGGCAGTCTTTGCTTAGAAACTGGGAGCCTGTTTGCAGTTTGGTAGGGGGTGCCCTCTCTGGAGCCGAGATTGCCCCTTTCCGGCTCTGGCGGGCCCCGCCTGCCCGCTGTGTCCGGCGGGGGATGGGGCGGTCCGCAGCCGGCTAGCTCTCCTCTGGTATCGCTCAGTCCTTTGTTCTGTGAGCGGGCCGGCAGTGCCTTAGAGTTGGGCTTTTCGCGGGATAGTTCTCTCTCTCTCGCTGTCCCACAGTTTAGGTTACTATCTCACGTTAGCTCCCTCAGATCGCCCTCGGGGCACTCGGGCCCGGTCCTTACCCTAGGCAATGCCGCCCGCTCCTCTCCGTTCAGCCCCCACTTGCTGGTGGCGGATGATGCGAGCGTCTGGGGTTCTTTGCTGGGAGTTGCTTTAGGCACGTAATCTGTGGATTTTATTTATTTTTTCCCTCCCAGTTACGTTGCCCTCCGAGATAAAAAATCCTCCCCCACACCCGCCGGTGAGAGGGTTTCCTGGTGCTTGGAAATTCCTCCTCTTTTACGACTCCCTCCCCGGGACGGGTCTCCGTCCCTAACTCTTTTGTCTCTCTTTTTATCTTTTATAATTTCTCCTACGTCTTTTGAAGATAATGCGCAGTTTTTGTGAAAGCCTGACGTCCTCAGCCAGCCTTCAGAAGTAGTTTTGTGAAGTTTGGTCAGCGTTCAGATGTTCTTTCGATAAATTTGTAGAGGAGAGAGTGGTCTCTCCGTCCTATTCCTCCGCCATCTTCCATCTTATTTATTTTCTATCTCCCAAATAGAATATAATGTCAGTAAGAGCAGAGATTTTCATCCATTTGGATCACTATGAATCCCTAGTACCTGTAACAGTCATGAAATATTTGCTCAATGAATGAACCAAAATTTGACTAAAATTTTGTCTCTCCCATTGTTTCTTTTCATTAATGTCTGCTGTTTATTAATTTTTCTTTATTTTCCCTGAATTTCAGTACTTTTTCTACTTGTTTTAACTTTTTATGTTGAATACTTAAGTCATTAATTTTTTATCTTTCTTCTTTTCTAATATAAGCATTAAAGATAAGCATTTTTTCTCTTTGGGGAATTTTCATTGCCATTCAGTTCTAGATGTTTTATAGTTTCTTTATGATTTCCTCTTTCATCCATGAATAATTTAATAATATGTGGATTATTTTTAGGGTTTTTAAAGTGAAACAGCCATTATTTTGCTGTTGATTTACAATTTTATTGTACTTTGGTAGAAAATATGTTCCTCATAATATTAACTTGCTGAAATTGGTTGAGACTTAGTATCATTTAGACTTTGCAAATATGCCATTTTTGTGGTGTGGCATTTCTGGTATTACAGATAAGGTGGATTTCTTCTGTTATTATCTGCCCTCACTATCCACAGGTTCTGTGTCTGTGGATTCAATCAATTGTGGGTGGAAATTCAGTTGGTTACAGCTGCAGACATGGAACCCATGAAAATGGAGCATCAACTATGTTTTGTTCTCCCTGAACTGGGGCATATGATTCTCTTTAATAATGACATTTGGTTTTCAAACCTTACGAACATTGTTTCTTTTTTTTTTAGGTTTTACATGTTTATTTTAAAGACAATAGTCATTAACTGTAAATGCCATGATCTTGTCTCTAAAATAATGGAATGTGTTTTATTTACTTTTTTAAAAATTAATTAATTAATTTTAATTGTAGGATAATTACTTTACAATATTCTGATTGTTTTGCCATACATCAACATGGGTCAGCCACCGGGATACATGTGTCACCCCAATCCTGAACCCCTCCTCCCACCTGCCTCACCACCCTGTCCCTCTGGGTTGTCCCAGAGCACCGGCTTTGGGTGCCATGTTTCATGCATTGAATTTGCACTGGCCGTCTGTTTTACATATGGTAATGTACATGTTTCAATGCTATTCTCTCAAATCATCCCACCCTCACCTTCTCCCACTGAGTCCAAAAATCTGTTCTTTACCATCTGCGTCTCCTTTGCTACCCTGCATGTAGGATCATCAGTACTATCTTTCTAGATTCCACATATATGCATCAATATGCAGTATTTGCCTTTCTCTTTCTGACTTACTTCACTCTGTATAATCGGCTCCAGGTACATCCACCTCGTTAGAACTGACTCAGATGCATTCCTTTTTATAGCTGAGTAATATTCCACTGTGTATATGTACCACAACTTCCTTAGCCATTCATCTGCTCATGGACATCTAGGTTGCTTCTATGTCCTAGCCATTGTAAATAGTGCTGCAATGAACATCAGAGTATATGTGTCTCTTTCAGTTCCGGTTTCTTCGGGTATATGCTCAGCAATGGGATTGCTGGGTTGTATGGCAGTTCTATTCCTAGTGTTTTAAGGAATCTCCACACTGTTCTCCATAGTGGCTGTACCATATTGCATTCCCATCAACAGTGTAAGAGGGTTCCTTTTCTCCACACCCTCTCCAGTATTTATTGTTTATAGACTTTTCAATGACAGCCATTCTAACCAGTGTGAGATGATACCTCATAGTTGTTTTGATTTGCATTTCTCTAACAACGAGTGATACTGAGCATCTTTTCCTCTGCTTATTAACCATCTGTATGTCTTCTTTGGAGAAACGTCTGTTTAGGTCTTTTGCCCACTTTTTGATTAGGTTGTTTATTTTTCTGGTATTGAACTGCATGAGCTGCTCTTCTCACATGGATTTGTCTTCCTAGCAACATGGTCATTGTGTTGCAATTTATCAAAATCCACTGACTTTCATAAAAATATGTATTTTTGCAAATATGCAAAAAATTATAGTGTAATATTACTCATCAGGCTATTCATAACAATGGTATTAGATACTACACCAAAGTGTGAAACTTTTATTTTAGGAAAAAAGTGTCTTAGTATTTTTTATAAAATATTGTGAAACATCCAAAATGTTTTCCCTTACTGCATCAATTGAAAAAACTTATAAACATTTCCCCTACTTGATAAAACTAATGAGTTAAAAATGAAAAAAAAATGGCTTTTTCAAATGTATATAATGCTCTAACTTTTAAAAAGTTTATTTTAAGCAAAAACCTTTTTTTTAAACATTCTTTTCAGGGAGAAAGAGATTTTCATTCTGAAATGAGAATTTTTAACCTAAAAGAACATTTCCTTCAATTTAAAAAATATTTTTGTCAATCTGAGAGTTACAATGTAATGTCCAAAAATTTAAACCTCAAAAATGTCAGCAGCACCTAGAAACCCAAAGTGCGTTGCATATTTATGCCATGTGTTATGAGATCCAAGATAGTACAGGCAAGCCTCAACTCACAAAATATGATGCATTATAGAAGTCTTCCTACAAATAAACCAGTTTTTGGAGCTTGACCCACAGTGGTCCTCAAATAATGTTACAGAAATGGAGTGAGATCCTGTCCCAATCCCTAATAGCCCAATCCCTGATGATCTGTTAAAACCAAAGGCACTAGGAATGCAGGATAGTATTGTGTAATCACTGATAAAATAATGTTTCTAGAAGGACGTGTAGAGGCGCAGCTTGGCATGTCAGACACCCATCTCCCCATCCAGTCAAGATATAGAGCATCTCCTTCCTCTGCCCACCTCAGCCTCAAGCTGGCAGTGGGAGACTGCTGAGCACAGTTATAGGAACAGAGTTTGCTTGGGAGCCTGAGCCATTGCAGGTGAAATACCTTTCCTAGCCCTAGCTCCAATACCCTTCCCTCTTCTTACCCCATTGCGTGTACTCATTATGAATTAAGGGGAAAGCATCAGATGGAAAATAGCAATGGGAATCAGGAGAAGGGCAGCACTGTCTCGTGGCTGGAATCTTTTCTCTGCACCTTGCCCATGGTCCAGTCTTGGTTTTCAGTGCCCTTTCCCGATCAAGAGTCTTCCCTTGAATAGACTCCTACACTGTACTTGGACCAGATGATTTCGAGCCCTCCACTAGCTCTTTGAGATTTAATTCTCTCCTACGAGTTTACTTCTATCAGGTTGTTTTTGTGAGCCCTTGATTGCCAGATTTGTGAGAATCAGACTTCATCCAGTTCAGCCTGATGCCCTTGATTCTAGGATCTGTCCCAAGGAGAGCAGCTAGTCCAGGCTTTGGTCAAACATTGGAGTATGTTTTCCTTCTTTAACTTGGAATGCAAATTTTGTAACCTAAAAAACAGCTCAAAATTTTGGGCAAAGTAGGGATGCAATATTTTTTATTCCTAGATCCCCCTATTACCCAGGTCTGATATAAAATATTGGTTTTATTAGTTGACAAATCATTGGCTACTAGTAACAGAAAATCTGACCGCTGTTGCTTTCACAAATAGAGGTTTGTTTTTCTCAAGTAAGTAGTCCAGGGTAGACATCTGCTGGTGTTGGTTCAGCTGCTCCATCATGCCATTGGGGATCTTGACTTTTTCTCCTCCATGCCCCACAGTGTATTGGATTTTTGGTCTCATACTTCTCAACCCTGTTTACAAATGACCACCCTAAGGTCCATTCATCCCAAGGCAGCATGCTCATCCAAACCCATCCTTGCCTGCCTTCCAGTATACCACAATGATCTCCAACCCATCTCTGCTTCCACTCTGCCACCACTCCCAACTCCATTCTCCATGTCACAGCCAAGATGGTCTTTCTAAAAATAAAATCAGATTCTATTTTTCCCAGTAGAATTAGAGGAAAACCCAAACAAGCTGCAAGATTCTAGGGCAGCGATACCCAACGTTTTTGGCACCAGAGACCAATTTCGTGGAAGACAACTTTTCCACAGACCAGGAGAGGTGGTTTCGAGATGATTCAAGTGCATTACATTTATTGTGTGCTTTATTTCTATTATTATTGCATCAGCTCCATATAGATCATCAGGCATTAGACACCCACCCACCCCCCATTCTAGGGGCTCTGATCACTGCCCTTCATCCTCTCTCTCTCCTTAAACTCAATTGCCCTGCTTTCTTGCTGTTCCTCAGAAATATGCTGCATATCATCACTCTAGGCACTTTGCACTTCCCGTTTGCTTTGCATGGAATGTTTTGTTGCTTCTTGTTTTCCATAACTCTGCTCAAAGACCAAATGCTCTGTGAAACCCTCCCTGACTGCCCAAAATAAATTAGCTATTCCCTTTGCCCTCTCCCCACTCCCCCAGTTATTCCCTTTTTCAATTACACCATGGCTACTCCATGATTCTTGCTCCTGGTTTCAGGTCTGAATCACTTGGGAAGCCTTAAAAAATACTACATTCAATCCCTATTTCATAATTCAAGTTTAATTGGTCTGGGATGGCCCCCAAGCACTGGTATTATTTTTAAAGCATCCCACGTGATTCTCTTGTGTAGCTGTGATTGAGAACTACTGGGCCACATGGTTAAAGATAAGAAAATGTGAACATAATTTTGGATAATCCTATAATGCTGATTTTTTTTTCTTGATATGCCTTAACTTGATGAGGCGGAATTAGGATGATACTCATTCTTGGTATATATTCCCTATAGCATCTGGTGAGTATTTGTATTAGATTGATACTTAAGGTAAAGGTTTACTTTGTTAGAAAAAAATGAGAAAATAGTGTTTGCTCTGTGTGTGTCTGTGTGTGTGTGCATGCATGCGCACTTTCTCAGAGTGTGGTTTCTCAGTTTAGCTTGCCCTCTACACCCCCTCTTCTAACTGCGTTGGAGTTGTCTGTCAGTTTTGGGGAGATGGACTGTGGAGGCAGGGACCTCAGGGGGTTCTCAGCAAGCCTGGAGCTGGCCCGAGTGGTCTATAAGAGGGAAGGCACGGGTCAGAGGCTGACAGATGGTCTTTCTGCCACACGGATGGCAGGCAGATGGCTCTGACAGTTTGGACAAGGCCACCACTTTGGGCTGCTAAGGCGGAGCTCTGAAAAGATGCTTGAAGAAGCTGCCTATGACAACCCTCTCTCTTGCCCTGAGCAGACATTGAGCCTGAAGACTCACAGGAGGTGGGGAGGGGGAAGAGAAGCCAGAAAATGAGGACGATTGAGAGACTGCGGCTGGCTTGCTCTGTGAAGGCAGCTCTTCTGCTCCCCTTCTCCTTCCTACTACAGGCGTGGAGTAGAGAGAAGCTTTGGAGGCAGGACAGGAGAGGTTAAGTGCACAGCTGTCCTTGTGCACAGCTACCTAAGTTTTAGTTCTGGGTAAATTTCCAAGGGTACCAGAGTCTCATTCCTGTGTGCTCATAATACTTGAATCTAACTCAAAGCATTGGCTTGTTGGGGGTATACATTGGTATCATACTCAGGGTGAGGCCTGGCCCCCAGTAAGAACTCTTAGCAAGTGGGCTCTGATTTATGTAGGGTGCTAAGTCACTTCAGTCATGTCCAACTCTTTGCAACTGCATGGAATATAGCCTGCCAGGCTCCTCTGTCTATGGAATTCTCCAGGCAACAATACCTCCAGGCAAGTGGGTTGCCATTCCCTTCTCCAGAGGACCTTCCCAACCCAGGGATTGAACCCGGGTCTCCTGCACTGCAGGCAGATTCTTTACCACTAGCACCACCTGGGTTTGCTGCTGCTGCTGCTTAGTCGCTTTAGTCGTGTCTGACTCTGTGCGACCCCATAGATGGCAGCCCACCAGGCTTCCCCGTCCCTGGGATTCTCCAGGCAAGAACATTGGAGTGGGTTGCCATTTCCTTCTCCAGTGCATGAAAGTGAAAAGTGAAAGTGAAGTCGCTCAGTTGTGTCCGACTCTTAGCAACCCCACGGACTGCAGCCTACCAGCTCCTCCGCCCATGGGATTTTCCAGGCAGGAATACTGGAGTGGGGTGCCATTGCCTTCTCTGCCACCTAGGTTTAAAAGGAAGTAAACTAAATCATGGCTTCCTTATTGACACATCTGATGGCTTTACTTCTTTGTGACTCCAGTCTTCTCTCCACCACATGCTCTTATTTTCAGTTACCAATTGGGTCCATTTCTACTGAAAGGAGGTGGAATGCCATGAGAAGGGAGTGGCATGAAAAGTGAGAGACTAATCCCATGTTTACCGCTAATTAGTAATTACCTCTACTAATCCCAGGAGGCTTAGGCGCAATACTTAACCCTCTGCAATGACTGTTTGCACGGGCAGGATTTCTGTTTCCAGTTATCTCCTCAAGGGCCCAGAAGAAGGTCTTCATGACTCTCCCACTTTGTTAAGAGACATTTAAGAATGGCCATTGTAGTGAGCACGCCTGTCCTCTTTTCCCCATACGCTGGTTTTGTAAGGCCTCTTGGCACAGAACTCCAGCAGACATTTAATTAACGTAAAACACTGTATAACACCATCAAGACAGTAGTTAGATTGGGAAGCTGGCAATTCCCCAACCCCATGTGGTTAAGTTCTCAGACTCAAGTCTGTCCTTCAACTTGCTCACAGTGGTTGGAGATGCAGGAGATCGCTCTTATCCTGAGTGGTTGCCTCTGAAGCTCCTCCATCAGCCTTTTCTAGTGTGGACTTATGGGGTAGAAGTTGGGGGCACCGCTGCACCCCCTTCTCCCACCTGTCTTTTGGGACTCACCATCTTTTTTGCAGCCACTGGGTCACCCAGCTCTAGACTGGATGACTTCTCAAAACTGTAGGTCCGGTTCAGGACTCTCAGGACCTTTGGAGTCTCATCACCTGTCCTGGCTTAGGTCAGTGTGTCTTCTTCAACGTTCACTCTAGGTCCTCACCCTCTAGCTTTCCCCCTTGATGTGACCAGAGCTTGATACCCCCTTTGGAGGCTTTCATGTCACATCTAATTTGCATGCCACAGCTTTTCCTCCAATTAACTGGATCATCTCCATTTTAACTCATATTACATGGAAAAAAGAATGTATTCTATTACTAGACAAAATGTAATTGAGCACTTGCTGTTTGTCCAGCAACTAAAAACCAAAAGGCTGAATAAGGTGTGGTCCTTCTCACTGAAAGGATGTAGCCTCATACACACACCTCATTTTAATGCCACAAAGAACTTCGGAAGCAGAGACAATGGGTTAACCACTCTGCTAGGCAAGAGTGGCATGTGGAATCAGAGGACAGCAAAAGATAGTGAAACCAGCAGTTTTAGCCAAGATTCTCTCATGGCCCCACCCTCCTTCTTCCTTGCTCCAGGTGCAGGTCTCAGGGCTCAGAGATGCGTGGAGTTGAATGATTAGGGGTACTGAGAAGGGCTTTCATAGAATCACCCTCTGTGGCCTGGCCTAGATATGAGATGTCAGCATTTGAGATTTGTTTTAATTGTCATTATTTAGGGCGCCAGCACATTAAGCCTAGAATATGTCATTTAGGATTAATTTATCCTACTTTTCTCCTTTGGTTCCTCTTTGGTCATTCTTTATTCCTTCTAGGAGTGTCTGACAAACTCTGATTGGAAGGTAGAGGTGTGCATAGAGGTACTTAGGATTAGACCTGCACGTGGGCAAATTGCCTTTTCTCCTTAAAAGGCCAAGAAAAGGGCTTCCCTGGTGGCTCAGCTGGTAAAGAATCCTCCTGCAATGCAGGCTACCTGGCTTCCACCCCTGGGTTGGGAAGATCCCGTGGAGAAGGGAAAGACTACCCACTCTAGTATTCTGGCCTAGAGAATTCCATGGACTGTGTAGTCCATGGGTTCTCAAAGAGTTGGACATGACTGAGCAACTTTCACTTTCACTTTAGCCAAGAAAATTGCTTGATTTTCCAGAAGTTACTTGATTAGAAAACCAATGACTGGGGTGGAGGTGGGAATGGTGGCTAAGGGAGAAATCACAGCAGATGGAAGCACAAAACCAAAGCCAGAAATAGTAGCATTTACTAATGCCATTTGCAGCAACAAGGATGGACCTAGAAATTGTCATCCTAAGTGAAGTCAAAGACAAATACCGTATAATGACACTTATACATAGAATCTAAAATACAAAGAAATGAGTTTATTTATGAAAGAGAAATAGACTCACAGACAGAAAACAAATTTATGGTTACGAAAAGGGGAAAGTTGGTGGGGAGGATACATTAGGAGTTTGGGATTAGCAGATGTAAACTACTATAAACAAAATAGATAAAAAGCAAAGTACTACTGTATAGCACAGAGAACTATTCAATATCTTATAATAAACTATAATGGAAAATAATATTAAAATGTGTATGTGTGTGTATGTATATATATATATATATAACTATACATGTATATATTCCTGGAGTAAGAAATGATCCTGGAAAATTCCATGGACAGAGGAGCCTTGTGGGATACAGTCCATGGGGTTGCAAAGACACAACTGAGTGACTGAGCATGCACATATGTTATTCTTGCCTGGGAGAATCCCATAGACAGAGGAGCCTGGTGGGCTCCTCCGTGTGGTTGCAAAATGTCAGACACAGGTTAGTGACTTCACCACCACTACCATACAACACACACACATAACTGAATCACTTTGCTCTACACCAAAAATTAAGATAAAATCAACTCTATTTCAATTAAGAAAAAAAACAGAAAAGATTAAAATTCATGGGTCTAAGAGAGCATTTTAGTTTGGAAATAAATATGAATGTGCTAAAAAGAAAAGAAATGGTAGCATTGACAAAGACAGTATAATGTAGAAGGGAAATGATGATTTTGAGTTTTAGGAGTCCTGGGCCCAGGTCCTTGTGTAACTACTCACTGGTTTATGGTTTTCTCTGAGCTTTAGTTCCCTCCCCTGCACTGTCTACGTTTCAGCTTTCTTTTGCAGATCCCAATCTATACTGTTATATAATGTCCATAATTTGGTTAGATAAGCCAGCTTATTTGACACAGATCCTATTCCAAGTATGATCCATGGACCGACAGCATTAACTTAACCTGGGTGTTTGTGAAAAAGGCAAACACTTGGGCCCCACCCCAGACCTAGTAAGAAATCAGACTGTATTTTAACAAGATCCCTAGTGATTTATTTTTGAACGTTGCAGATTGAAAAGCCCTCACTGAGACCACTAGATCTCAAATATGGTGGTATATTAAAAATCACTTAGGGAATGTTTAAAATACTGGGGGTCAAAATTCCTTTCCCGGAAATCCTCTTGAAATTAGTATAGAGGTCGACTTGGGCATCAAGGTTTCTAAAAGCTCCCCAAGGTGATTTTCACATGAAACACATTTTGAGAATCAAGGCTCTCAACCAGTTCTTCTCAAACCATCTCTGATGAATGGCCATTTTGCTTGTAAATTTCCAATCCATCTGGTTGTAAAATTAAAAAGTGTCCCATGCCTTGAATATAGCAGGAAAGTCAAACTGGTATAAAGGTGAATAAATTCTTACTCTCAATTTGTTCCTTCACTTGTCACAAACCTGTGACAGAGAGTTCTTGGGCCAACAGTGGTCTCTGGGTCATAGTTGGACTGAGATACACTGCAGACCAGGCCACCCTTCACCCCAGTTAGGCAGCCAGCCCCACCCACCCATTCCATCCCCACTGATCCCTTCTTCTAGGTCAGAGGATGGAGTAGATTCTTTTATTGAACACACAGTTATATGGCACTTATTTTGTACTAAGTACTGTTGTAAGTGTTTTACATGTTTCTACTAATATTAGTATTCAACTTAATTATCATTACCCTCTTCCTTTTTGTGGGAGCATAAACAGGCATTGGAAAGTAAACTAACCTTGCCCAAAGTCACAGAGTTGGTAGGTAGCAGAGGCAGGTTGTCCAACTCTTAATCACTGCTCTGCCTCACTCTCAGGTGCTTGTAGGAGAAAGGTCTAGTCTCACATACACCATACTTCATCGGTCATATGTCCTGTCCGCTTGACCCCTAAATGCCTCTGAGTCCCATCCCTCCATTTCCCTTTCTTCATCCTCTTCTCACTCATTGCCTCCATCCAGGCTCTCAACACCTCTCTCCTGCACCATTACTATAATCTCATCTCTCCTCTTCAAAAGTATCCTCTGAACCGTTATCAGGTTATCTTTTTCAAATGCAAAGCTGAGCAGGTTCTAAATTCTTTAATGGATCTAAGTCAGTTAAGCTTATCTTCCTAAGTTCTGCACAGCAGCCACTGTGCAACAGGGTGCTGCCTGGCCAGCTTCTTTCTTGCCCCTTCCCCTCCTCTTACTCCAGCCATGCAGAATCAACCACACTGGTCATGGACTTTGCCTCAGCCACTCACACGTCAGGTCTTTTGTGTATTTGGTTTCCTGGATGGACGTCCTCTGTCTGAGGCTAACTCATCCTTCAAGGTGTAGCTCAAGTATTGTCTCCCCTAGCAAGTCTTTCCTGAACATCTCCTGCCAGTACCACACCACTCCTGGTGGCTTATCATTCCCCTTTCATGCTTCTCCCATCACATATGAGACACTGTGCCCTGGTTTCCGGCTTCTGTGTTAGCATTCCTCTTGATTGTGACCTCCTCAACTTTGTACTTTAAAACTGGTACGAATTTAGAATCTTAAAAAAGTATTCACAATTTATTTGGAATGAATGAGTGAGTGAGTGAATGCATGCAAGCAGAACCACTATACCTCTTTAGAGACACAACAGGCGCTCCTCTTGTTCTTTTTCTCCCTGTCTTACTCCACTGCCTCACACCCCCACCACCCTCTGCCTTTGAACAGGAAAACTCTGTGTCCTCATTTTGACCTTGCCAAAGCTCTTCAGACTGTCAGCTTAGGAAGTCTGCCCCTTTCTCCTGAGAGCATCAGCTGTTAGGCAGCCGGCACCAACGGTCTCACTTCCTCTTATCGCGTCCTTACTCTCTGTGCCCTGGAGAGAATATTAAATGTTTACACAAAATAGATGCTAAAATATTCATGAATATATTCAGAAGATTTTTTTGGTTAAGCCCCCTTTGTCTGAAAATAGAACAGGAAGAGACAAATAGACGAACGTGACACACAACAGTGTGGAGAGAAATATACAGTAAGCAGTTAGATGCGATCGATCACTTTGCACTAGGTTAGCTGAAGACCAGTCTTAAAACATACCTGAATGTCCAAGGAGAGACATCCCCTTGTTGTTGGCGTAGAATGCTTTTGAATGAACATCTGCCTTTTGTCTTCAAGACCGTGAGTCAAAAGGTTGTTCTGCCTTTCCCCCCACCTTTTAAATATCTGTCTATTATCCCTTGAGGCGACCAGGCTTTAATGAACCTGGAGAGTTGGGTCAGTCTGGATAGCTTTGCCCTGGTATTGTGGCTTTGTGGGCCGTGGCAAACCCCCAGAGCAGGCAGCTAGGTGGTGATTGTGACTGGTGTTATAAGGTAGCATTAGATGGAAGCAGGACTGGCAGCCTTACTTAAATGGGAGGGAGGGTTCTCTGTCCTTTTGGGCCTCTTACCTGTGTTGTCCATCTCACTGGTTTCCACAGAGGAACTCAGTTCCTTCATTAAGACCTTCCCAGTCAGGCTGGTCCACAGATGTGTTGCACACTTCTAGCCTCCTATGTTATCACCTTTTCTGTTCATTTCCTTCCATCCACCCTTCCTTCCTTCTTTCATTTTTTGCCTCTCTTCCTCTGCCCATCTTTTCTTCCCTCTGTGAAGAATCATCTTATCATTGCCAAACCTGGAACAGTAGTTATGTAATAAGAGCTATGGCACCATTTATTACAGGGTATGGAAGTTATGCTTAAATGAGGAGATCTATAGCCCGTTGCCCACTAAGATACAGCTCTTTTTATGGAGCTAATATGGTGATACAATAAGAAGATGACTGTTCTAAAGTAAAACCCAGGCTTTGGGAAATGGACTGATGTCAGACCTGGGACCAAGTAGCCATGGTATGAGGGCTAGGTCACAAACAGAGAGGGACAAGGGTGGTGTTTTTCCCAAAGAGTGAGGATTTTTTCACTGTATTTCATCCTGGAAGGACAGTCCCAGGGTACAAAATGAGAACTTGAGAAGCTGACCCAAAGATGACAAATGTCCCCTTTCCCAATGCAGAGCTTGCGTCAGCCCAGATTCTAAGGCCTAAAGCAGTTTCTTCAATGGCGAGTGAGCTGCTCCTGGCCGACCACATAAGAGGTCGTGATATTGCTGTTACAGTGCCATTAATGTCTGTGATATTGCTCTGTGTTCAGGATATCCATTTTTCTTTTGTTTACCTCTCACTTGAAGTTACCATTAGTCTCTATGGTATGTGGAAAGCTAGGGAGAGATCAGTGTCCACATCTGGTGTATGGAGTAGGGGGGGACAGAGTCCTTTCCCTGAAACAGGGCTGGGGGTGGAAGCAGCTCCATCATGTTCAGCAGGGCCTGGTCTCAGCAGAGCCATGGAAGCCAGTTAGGGGGTGGTGAGACAGGGAGTCCAGATAAAGAATTTAAGTGTTCACATCCTGAGCAATGAGAGGTCTAGACAAACTCTGACACAGCTGTGGGCCTCTGAGGAGGCTGACTTCCAATGCAGCATCATCAGGAGCTGAACCGCCATTATTTGCGGCCAATATAGACTTGACTTTGGATAACAATGACTCCAATTTGAAGGAAGACAGAACCTAATACCTGGGATAGATTTGGAGTCTTTAAGTTACGCAGATTCCAGATCCCTTAACTTAATATTCTGCTACCTTAATAATGGTTTCCACAAGTTGCAAAGTATCTCTGAGAATTAGTGCATTCTCAGTAACATAGCAATTAGTATAATAAGTAAGAAGTCTCGTTAGTATTAACAGAAATAAAAGCAAAAAAAGCAAAATGACTGCAGTGCCTTATATGTGTTGTTAGATGATCTAATGATCATGATTGCTAGTTTCTTTTCCCTTATATCCAAAATGGCAGTTGAAGCACAATGACAAGCATACGCAGTCATATTACTTTTCACAGTGTTTGTTCAAATTTTGCAAGCCTCAGTAGAAGGAGTCCAAGTGGCTGTTGCTAATACCCAAAATCTGTGTGAGAGATGTCTTCTCTGCCATTGTACCTGCAAATCATACCATTTAAGCAAGTGTTTGGCTCTCATGCTAATTGTGGCACCTGTTTCTCAGCCTACCTAGAGAAGCAGACAATTTGGTACGGAAGATCTCCTATTTCAAAGGTCTAGAGGCTGAAGATACTGAGAATACCCCCTGAACTCTGGAGCCTTGACCAAGACAGCATTTCAACTTTATGTGGTATATGCTGTGGCAGAAGTACAGATAATGTCTTAGGGAATATATGGCAGAAGCATGGATAATGTTTTCTGGAAGTAGCAGCAGCAGCAGAGGGGAACAGGATAGCCAGAATGCTTCCTGGAAAAGATAGCACCTGGGCAGAGTCTTGAAGGGAAAAAAGAGAGCTGAGAACATGAAGAAGGGATAGGGCATTATGTAGGTAGGGAGATGTACTGAGTAGGGAAACAGAGATGGCAAAACTGAGTATATGCAGATGAATAATGTTTCTGGGGAATAAAATTCAAAGGATGAGATGAGGGGAAGGGAGGGTTGGGTGTTAAAAGGAGCCAGGTCATAGAAAATCTTAAATTCCATGTTAAGGAACTGGTACTCTCATCCATAGCCAGTGGTAACCACCAAAGCATGTTTAGCAAGGAAGGAGCATGACCAGAATGAAGTATTGAATCTGAAGAGCAACGTGTGGCCTGGAAGAAACACAACTGGGAAACAAGTTAGGATGAAGCTGCTGTTGTGGGATTGGGGGTAGAGAACAGGGGTCTGACAACTCTTTAGGAGCTAAAACAGGGACTGTATGACTGACAGAAGGTCACAGGAGCAAGGCTGGAAAACAGAGAAGGCCAGGAAGGCCTCAAAGGTCCTACCTGCCTGGAGTCAGTAAAAGTTCATTGTAAGGAGAAACTGAGGCACAGGGACTAACCTTACTTTTCAAATTTGTTAAAGGTGGCCCTTGTGCTTGGGACACCTGAACTAAAGAGGACAGCTCTCCTCACATGGAAAGAAATTCTTCTCACTCTACATAAGACAAAGGAAAATAAGAAGTGGCACCTTTTTAAAATAAATTGAACCTCTGTGGTCTGTAACCTGTATGATTATGGGCTGTATGATCACAGAGTATCCTATACCTTCCATTTACTTTAATTTTCTTTCTTATTATCTCTATATTTTTGGCTGCATGCTGGGTCTTTGTTGCTATTCACAGGCTTTCTCTGGTTGCAGTGCACAGGCTTCTCATTGTGCTGGCTTCTCCTATTTTGGAATATGGGCTCTAGGGCACACAGGCTCAGGAGTTGTGGTGCACGAGCTTAGCTACCCTGAGGTATGTGGGGTCTTCCTGGACCAGGGATCGATCCCGTGTCCCCTGCCCTGGCAGACATATTCTTAGCCACTGGACCACCAGGGAAGTCCCAAAGGTGATTTTCATCTTAATTTTTTTCAACATATAAGCTGCACAAGCATTTATAGGAATGGTATTATTTTATAGCCAAAACATGAGTGAAAGAAAAATGGGAGAAAGAAGAGGAGAAAACCGAACCTGAATCTGCTTTGAATGTTGTTATTGTTGTTCAATTTCCAAGTCATGTCCAACTCTTTGTGACCCCCATGGACTGCAGCACTGCAGTCTTCCCTGTCCTTCACTATCTCCCAGAGTTTGCTCAAACTCATATCCATTGCGTTGGTGATGCTATCCACTCATCTTATCCTCTGTCTCCCCCTTCACCTCCTGCCCTCAAATCTTTCCCATCATCAGGGTCTTTTCCAATGAGTCTGCTCTTTGCATCAGGTGGTCAATATATTGGAGCTTCACCTTCAGCATCAGTCCTTCCAATGAATATTCAGGGTTGATTTCCTTTAGGATGGACTGGGTGGATCTCCTTGCCGTCTAAGGGACTCGCAAGAGTCTTCTCCAGCACCACAGTTTGAAAGCATCAATTCTTCAGTGCTCAGGGCTCTTTATGGTCCAAATCTCATACAATGAGGATACTGCTACTTATTTTCCTAGTCATGGCCACTCCTCTTCTAGAACCAACTTTCCCTGCTGGGGTGGAAAGTTGGCAAGCTGATTGGTCATAGGGCAGAACAGTCACTGGGCCACATTTTACCAACAATCATGGCCCACTGTGCGCAAGAGGGCAAAGCTCTCTGCTCTCCTCCCATCCTGCACCCGAGTTGTTAAGGTGAGGCCACTCCCCAGAGATGTTGTCTCCCTCTTTCTTTTTATCCATGTGGCACCCATTGATAAGTGGCTGTCTCCCTCCCTCTTCCCAGCCTCACTTTGTCCAGTTTGGACTTTAAAAGTTTTTTTTTTTTTATTATGCATTATATCAAATTTACCACTGTATGAATGGAAATTAAGACTTTTTGTAGTTTTTGTATGTTGTAATATTTCTTCAAATAAATCTCCCGTATAAAAAAAGCCCAGTGAAGCACAATGGCCTCCTAATTGAGATTTGGAGTGTGGGCATAGAGACGTGGAGAGTGGTGGTTGCTTGCGCACTTTAGTTTCAAGTCTAAGCAACATGGTGCTACAAGGGTTTTTATGAGCATTTTAGTTTGGGGGCTGGACTCTTGCACAGCTATTAATAAAGTGGCACCTTTGTTCCTATTCTGTTATTGTACCTTGTGTGTATAACACTCTCAGGGAAGGCGGGGTGAGGGTGGAGAGAATGGGAAAGAGTGGTTTTCAGGCCAGAATATAACTATTCCTGGGTCTCTCCATGGTCAAAATCACAATGTGTGGGCAAACCTAAATATCAGTTTCTAATAATTATAAAAAGGAAACCTGTCCCAGCAAGGATGAACACCACTGTGGACTTGAGGTTTCCCTAGGGGCTCAGAAGGTAAGGAATCTGCTTGCAATGCAGGAGACCCAAGTTCAGTCACTGGGTTGGGAAGATCCTCTGGAGAAGGAAATGGCAACCCACTCCAGTATTCTTGCCTGGAGAATTCCATGGACAGAAGAGCCTGGCGAGCTATAGTCCATGGGGTCGCAAAAGAGTCAGACGTGACTGAGCAACTAGCGCTCTCTGAGGTTTGGAGATGCAATTTTCCTTTGAGATCAGAGGTTGTGGCCCTTTTTGATATTTACAGTTATCTGTCATTCTCCCTTTGGCCTATGAAGTCCCAGGCCATATGCCATGGTCCCATGGTCTGATTTTGAAACCATTTTACTCAAGGAAATTATGTTGGGGGATTAAAAGTGATGACCAATCTTAGCTATTTTATTAGACCCTGAACTTAATAAAGGTGACCTACACAAATCCTTTGAGGAAGGAGAGCAGTAAACAGTATATGAATAAAGAGAGACAGAAGCAAGTCCCTGTGTTGCTTGCCATTATGTGCCAGGCACAGGGCTGTTATAATACTTGCATCATTTCCTTTGTTAAGAGTTAATGGGTATGTGCTTTGCACTTCACACGGCACCATATACTGACATCAAGTTCACCTATTATAGTACAGGGGAAAGCAAGGATTCTAGTGGAAAAGACTCAACTTTATATCCCAGCTCTGTACCCACTAGTGATGTGAACCTGAGCTGCTTCCTCATCTTTCTGGATATCTCCATCCTTGCAGTGTTAGGGTTAGGAGGTAAAAACTAAATAGGAGATGATGGTATCTATCGTGCCTGTGATAATATCTGCAAAAGAACTTTATAAACTATTGTAGAAGCATCATAGAGCTCAGAGATTGTTATTATAGGTCCTTTGTATGTGTGTGCTTGGGGGTTGGACTGGCCCTGTGAACCGACGTCTGATGAAGACACGTGTGGGGAGAGGCTACGTAGAACCATGTGGTCTGCAGGGTCCTCAGAGGATTCCTATCAGTGTTTTCAGCTGGGATGAGCAGTCTGGCCTTGTAAACCGGATTTTGCTAAGTCATTTAGGAGTTACATGCCTGCCAAGGAGGTGCCGGAGGAGCGTAGCTTGCTGTGCTGCTCTTGTGAGTGTGAACTACACTTCTCAGGTACGACAGGGCTGGCAGGACTATTATAATATTTGGTGTGATGTTGCCTTCTATTATCACCATCTTACCCTCTCCTCTTTCCCCAAGCTGTGAGAATGGGAGAGGTGCTATATGGTTCATATGACTGGGCTGTATTTGCGGGTTTAGAGAAAAGATAGCTACATGCATTGTACCTTAATAAATTGCCCTTCGTGTTGTGAGAATCCCTTATTCAGAGTTTGGTGGTACCAGACCACCCACAATTTACCAGAAATTGGAATATGTGTTTGGGACTTTTTCCCCCTATCTTTGGTCTTCAATAGATATTCAATATATGTTGCATAATGTTTTCTTAGATTTAATCAGTTCACCACTCAAAGAGCTACCCAAACACTGAAGAACTGACCCCACTGTTGCAGTAAATCCTCAGTCAGTAGGTATTGGTGATGCTGAGTGTGGTAGCTAATCTCAACAGAAGGCCTCAAACCAGTGGTTCTCATCCCTATTAGCACAGTAGACTCACCTGGGGCACTTTGGGGACAATCACAGTGCCTTGGCTTCTTCCCAAAGATTCTGATTTAATTGATCTAGGGAGTACTCTAAACATTTATATCTTAAGTAATCCACTGATACCGAAGGCTTGATTTTACTTTGAATAGAGTCAGAACATTGACTATGAATTAGAATCATCTGGGAAACTTGGATAAGTACAGTTGCCTGGGTCCCACTTTCAGGGGTTCTGACTGTGGCCTGAGTATCAGGATTTTTCTTAAAGCTTCCTGCTTATCTCTCATGGAGCCAAGGTTGAGAACCAGTGGCTTAAGAGAAAGATAGAAACATCCTTTCTTACAAACACACAGCTCATAATTAACACAGTCCAATTTAAATAAGATACATAGGGTTATCCCTGTAGTTTGTTGTTTAACATTCATTGTCGTACATTTTATTAAAATTTTTCTAATCAGATATCTCATCCTTTTGCGTAAATCCTAGCCCTGAATATAATCTTAGACCTGAATAAATTGCTTCTTTCTTAACTTAAATCTTGATTCAGACTCTTGCTGAGATGACTCATGATTTTTTTTGGCCAGTTTGTTGTCAAAAGTCTCTGGAAATATATCCTCAACCTTCTGCCCCCTTTTTCTTGCTTCATCCATAAAGAGCCTCTGCCCGCTTTCCATATGGATTTATAGAGCTCTTCAAAGGTTCCTTTTACTCTGCCTTTCTGAGTATGTTAGGACGATTATCTCTTCCTCTCACCTTCCAGAATCCCCTCTCTCCATCCAGCTAGGACAGATGGTTCCCAGCCATATACATTCTGGTTTCAGCTTTTAAGTTCAACCTCAAATCCTGTCTGGATTTCACTTAAGATGCAATGACTATATAGATCACTTTGGAAGAGAATTACTTTGGAAGAGAATTAATATCTTTGCTATATTAAGTGTTCCCATCTATGAAGGCCATGTACTTCTTTAATTTAGATATTTTTAATGCCATTCAATAAAGTTTTATAATCTTCTCTGAAAGATCTTGAACATGTTTCATTAGATATATTCTTAAGTTGTTAAGGTATTAATAATATCTTTTAAAAATTTATTTGCTGCTAGTATATGATTTCCATATATTGATTTTTTAAACCTGGCAAACTTCGTATACTTTTAATAATTTAAGTAATTTATTTGGAGAATCTTTTGAATTTTCTAAGTATGGAAATATAATCCAGAACAAAAAAAAAGACAGTTTTATTTCTTCATTGAAAATGATGCTATTTCTTTTTCTTCTCTTGCTGTGTTGGTTAAGATCTCCGATAAAAATATCCAATGGAAGTGGTAAGGGAGGCGTGTTTCTTTCTCACTGTCTCAAAGGGAAACTATTCAACCATCATCTATGTTATTTGCTGCAGATTTTTTAACTATATTTTGTAGACATCCTTTATTAATTAAAGGAATTTCCTTTTTTTATCTAATATGATAAATTGCATGATTATTCTTGATTTTTCACCTTTCCCTGTGTTTGATTTCTATCACATGACATTGCAGTTCCTCCCACTTGAGGTGGCATTTCCCCATGCCCAGGGATATTGGGCTTGACTGTGTGATTACTTTGACCAGTAGAATGTTGATAGAAATGTCTATGTGCCAGTTCCAAGCCTCAGTTCAGTTCAGTTCAGTCGCTCAGTCATGTCCGACTCTTTGCGACCCCATGAACCACAGCATGCCAGGCCTTCCTGTCCATCACCAACTCCCGGAGTTTACCCAAATTCATGTCCATTGAGTCGGTGATGCCATCTAACCATCTCATCCTCTATCGTCCTCTTCTCCTCCTGCCTTCAATCTTTCCCAACATCAGGGTCTTTTCCAATGACTCAGCTCTTCGCATCAGGTGGCCTAAATACTGGAGTTTCAGCTTTAACATCAGTCCTTCCAATGAACTCCCAGGACCAATTTCCCTTAGGATGGACTGGTTGGATCTCCTTGCAATCCAAGGGACTCTCAAGAGACTTCTCCAACACCAAAGTTCAAAAGCATCAATTCTGTGGCGCTCAGCTTTCTTCACCGTCCAACTCTCACATCCATACATGACTACTGGAAAAACCATAGCCTTGACTAGATGGACCTTTGTTGACAAAGGAATGTCTCTGCTTTTTAATATGCTGTCTAGGTTGGTCATAACTTTCCTTCCAAGGAGTAAGTGTCTTTTAATTTCATGGGTGCAATCACCATCTGCAGTGATTTTGGAGCCCCCAAAATAAAGTCTGACACCATTTCCACTGTTTCCCCATCTATTTCCCATGAAGTAATGGGACCAGATGCCATGATCTTAGTTTTCTGAATGTTGAGCTTTAAGCCAACTTTTTCACTCTCCATTTTCACTTTCATCAAGAGGCTCTTTAGTTCTTCTTCACTTTCTGCCATAAAGGTGGTGTCATCTGCATATCTGAGGTTATTGATATTTCTCGCGGCAATCTTGATTCCAGCTTATGTTTCTTCCAGCCTAGCGTTTCTCATGATGTACTCTGCATGTAAGTTAAATAAGCAGGGTGACAATATACAGGCTTGACGTATTCCTTTTCCTATTTGGAACCAGTCTGTTGTTCTATGTCCAGTTCTAACTGTTGCTTCCTGACCTACATACAGGTTTTTCAAAAGGCAGGTCAAGTGGTCTGGTATTCCCATTTCTTTTAGAATTTTCCACAGTTTATTGTGATCCACACAATCAAAGGCTTTGGCATAGTCTAGACATTGGGAATTAACCTGTGTTTCTATTTACTCTTTTGTTGCTTCTGCTATCACAAGAAAACACACCCATGATAGCCTATTAGTCCAAATATGGACAGACTTGAACCTACCTAAAACTCAAAACCAAGCCTAGATTAATCCATATAGATTAGCCAATGGTCAGTTGACCTGGCATTTTGTTACATTGCATTATTGTGTCAGTAGTTCACCAATAGAGCTATATAATTTGCTAATAACTTTTTAAAGTCACAAATGAATTTTGAATTGCATCAAAGGTTGTCACTTTCTCTATTGAAATAAATATTTTTTCCCTTTAATCTATTAATATGGTGATTACATTGATTTGTTTTCCTAATGTAAATCAGTCTTGCATTTCTGCAATAAATCCTATTTGGTCATAATATATTCTAGTTTTTATGAATTTCTTGACTTGGTTGGTTAATTTTGTTTAGGACTTTTGCATCAATATTTATGAATGAGATTCCCTGCAACTTTCTTTAATTGTCCTTGTCAATCTGGGTAGCAAGGTTGCAGTAGCCTTATAGAATAAAGGATGGATATCACGCCCTCTTTTTATGTTCTTTGGAAGGGATCATATAAAATTGAAATAATCGTTACTTAAATATTTCAGAACTTGCAGGTGAAGAAACTGGGCCTAAAATTTTCTTTATGGGAAGAATTTTGACTTTTACTTTACTTTTATTTTTGGCTATACAAATATTCAGGTCTTTTGCTTATTCTTGAATCAGTTTTAGTGATATATTTTTTTCTAGGAATTTGTTGATTTTATCTAAATTATTCATAATATTTATCTATTTGATGTCTACAGAAATTATTGTGCTCTTCATTTCATTTCAGATAATGATTATGTATAGCTTTTTATTATAACTTTGATCAATCTCATCTGTTTTAAAGTTTTTTAAACTATAATATCAGCTTTTTAAATAATAAACCTTTGACTTTGTTGGTTTTCTCTGTTGTGTGTTCTCTCAGTTTTATTCATTTCTATTCTTGTCTTTACTATTCTTTCCTTCTATTGTATTTGCATAATCAGTACTTTTAAATTTGTTGAGAATGGCTTTATGGCTCAATATAGAGTAAATTGTTCATATTCTGTCTACCTTTAAAGAATGTACAGTATACAGTTGCTGGGTGTTGTGTTCTATATTTGTCAGTTAATTTGAGTCTGTTGTACAAATCTTCTATGTCTTTATCAGATTGTTGTGGTTTTTGCTATAAGTTACGCCTACAGTGGGGTGTCCCTGGTAGCTCAGCTGGGAAAGAATCCACCTGAAATCCAACCTGGTTCAATTCCTGGTTTGGGAAGATTCCCTGAAGAAGGGATAGACTACCCACTCCAGTATTTTTGGGCTTTCCAGATGGCTCAGTGGGTAAAGTATCCGCCTGAGATGAAGGAGACCTGGGTTTGATCCCTGTGTTGGGAAGATCCCCTGGAGGAGGGCATGGCAATCCACTTCAATATTCTTGCCTAGAGAATTCCCGTGGACAGAGGAGCCTCGAGGGCTACATACAGTCCATGGGATCACAAAGAGTCAGACACAACTGAGCGACAAGCACAAACACATCTACAATGATTGTGGATTTTTCTCTTTCTCCTGGTAGTTCTGTAAATTTTTGCTTTATGTAGGCACTATGAGTTTCAAATCAGTATATCTCCCTGGTTAATACAGCATTTTGTCTTTATGAAGTTGTCCTCTTTCTCTTTAGCATTTTTTTTTCTTTTGACTTTTGGTTCATTCTTTCTGATATTAATGTATTTACACTTGAAGTCTTTTGATTAGAATTTGTCTGGTATGTCATTTTCCATTCTTTTACTTTTAACCATTCTGTAGTTATATGTTGTAGGTGTATATCTCATAAATAGTATATGGTTAACTTTTTAAAATTCCTTCTGATATTTTGTCTTTTATTCGATACATTTGTCCATTCATATGTACTGAAATTGCCAATATATTTTCTGTAGCCCCCTTTAGGGGCTACCTGAGAGATTACAGTAGGTCTATATAATGTATCAGAAGCTAAAGTTAATATTTTAGCCTGGGGGAAACTTTATCTTGGGGGAAGCCCCAAGGTAAGAAATTTAGAAGAATTAAACTCCTTTTCTACCCACTACCTAACTTATATGTGTTTACTGTTGTTGTTATTGTGCTTACTTGTGTCCAACTCTTACCTTGGCAAAAATACTGGAGTGAATTGCCATTTCCTCCTCTGGGTGATCTTCCTGACCCAGAGGTTGAACCTAAGTCTCCTACATTGGCTGGAGAAGGCAATGGCACCCTACTCCAGTACTCTTGCCTGGAAAATCCCATGGACAGAGGAGCCTGGTGGGCTGCAGTCCATGGGTTCGCTAAGGGTCGGACACGACTGAGCGACTTCACTTTCACTTTTCACTTTCATGCATTCAATTTCTTGCCTGGAGAATCCCAGGGACAGGGGAGCCTGGTGGGCTGCCGTCTATGGGGTCGCACAGAGTCGGACACGACTGAAGTGACTTAGCAGCAGCTCCTGCATTGGCAGGTGGATTCTTTACCACTGAGCCCACCTGGGAAACCCATGTGCATGCTATAATGTGTTCTAATTCAGTCTTAAAGAAAAAAAAAAAAAACTCTTAGTAAATGTATTAGGTAATGCTTGGGCTTCCCTGATGGTTCAGATGGTCCAAGAATCTGCCTGTAATGCAGAAGAGCTGGGTTCAATCCTTGGGTCAGGAAGATCCCCCGGAGAAGGAAGTGACTCCAGTATTCTTGCCTGAAGAATCCCATGGACAGAGGAGCCTGGTAGGCTACAGACGATGGGGTTGCAAAGAGTCAGACATGACTGAGTGACTAACACACACACAGATTATAGCAAGTAAATCCTGAAATCTGGGTAGTTATACTATGAAAGCATATTTCATACTCATGTTCCAGGCCATTGGGAAATATTTCTGGTTGGCTACCTTTGATGTCATCATTCAAGGATTCAGGCACCTTCTATCCTATGGCTCCATCCTTTTTTTTTTTTTTTTTTCCATCTTTTGATCACTCTCCATTAAGTCAGCAAAGGGGAGAAGATATACCCAATTCTTTACCACCTTATACCAGAGGTAGCCCGTATCACTTTTGCTCAAATGCTGTTGACCAAAATGCAGTCACGTGCCCATATGTAATTGTGCTTAACTCAGGTTCCTCATGAGAGAATAAAAGAACAGTGGTAACTACCTCACAGCATTTTGTGAACATAAATCTCAGTATATGGCTTAGTGTCTAGTAAATGCTCACCATGTGTCAGGTACTCTAAGTGCATAGTTTTTATCATTGGGTATAATCCTCACAGTAACTTGTAACATAGGAGCTAATTCATTCCGTCATCAGATGAAGCAACTAAAGTTTCAGATGAAGTGACTCTCTCATCTAGAAAGTAGCCTGTAGCTACTTATCTCCTACTTATTTTCTGCTCCTATTTTCACATCTAAACTGTACTATTTGCATGTATATGAGCCATATTGCATGTCTCTCTATTTGTTGCATGTGAATTGATGCTGTTTCTCCAACAAAATGGTAACTTCTTGATGGCATGTAACATGGCTTACACTTGATTTATGATCCCCAAACTGAAAGTTCAGAATACTGAACACAGAAAGGTCTTAATGCCTATTGTTGATAATGCCCAAGACTCTTTGGTTTTTTTTAATCTTCACAGTTCTTAACATAGCTAAGCAATTAAAGCATACCTCATAAATTATGTTGACTGATGGGTAAATGTATCTTTATATGCAGGATTTGCAAAATGGCAAGGTGGCCAGAAATAGAATGGACTAGACTAACATTGAGTTACTTATGTGGCTTTGGATTTTAATTTCTTGGGCTTTGCCTTTCTCATCTGTCAAATGAGGTGTCTGAACTCAATATCGTAAGTCTCTTTTACCTCTAAAATTCCATAAGTTTGTGGAATTTGGAGATAACAAATATATTGAGTTCTTACATAATTAATTCACTTTATCCTTGCAACAAACATATTGGTAAGTAGCTTTTATCCCAGCTTTATAGATGAAGAAATCTGGAGTTCAGAGAAGTTGAATAACTTGTATAAGGTCACACAGTTACTAAATGGAAGAACTGGGATTCATGCCTGGGTCCCATAGAAACCAGAGCACACATTCTCCCTCCTTTACCACTCAGCCTCCTAAAAACCTCTGCCTTAGCAGTAATAGAAGATTTTTATCAGATTTCTTTTAACTGCTTTTCCTCTAAATGGACTGTCTCAAGACTAACCATGTCAGAGAAAATCCTAAGGCTATTAGATCAGAAATCAGTCGCTGGCAGCTCCTCTTTGCAAGGTGCGTGTTTGGCTCACTTTAATTTGTCATTCATTAAGCCTGGAGGAACGGGAGGAGAGACATCTTTGACTTTGCAGGAGCCAGAAGAACAAAGTTATTACCCATGCTCGACGTAAGCAGTTGCGTTTCGTTTGGGTTTGAGATTCTGGCAAAAGTTCAAAGCTTTCCATTTTTCTGTGAAGCCATTGCCCGTTCCTGTTAGGAGATCAGTAAATTTTCAAAGAGATTCCAGAGCTGATGGATGAGTCACAGGTGCCTGGCCTCCATAGAGCCTTGCTTGCACAAATAAAATGACCAGATAAAATCCTGCGGCTTCTTTGTGTTGCATGGATGTTTGCCATCAAACATGACATAGAACTGGGCTGTTCATGCCAATGGATGAGAGGATAGAAAATTATAAAAGGGCCACTTAGAGCAGTGTCCAGTGGATCACCTGAGACTTTGGTCTGACTTTGTTTTGTAATACTGTCAAGTGCTACCAAAGAATCAAGGGTGTGTCAGGCACAGCTCAGGGGATTAGATAAGGATGTGAGATTTGGCCCAGGCTGCCTGGGGTGGAACTCTCATTCTGCCATCTACTCATGAACTTGACCAAGTTACCTAACCCTATTAGGTTAGGTTTCAGTTTCCTCATCTATAGGATGAGATCAGTAGGATGAGTATGGTGAAAACAAAATGAAATAACATATATGAAGAAACTAGCACAATTCCTAGAATGCAGTAAGCACTCTGTATATTGTAGAATTTTTTTTTTAATGTTAAAATATGATTTCAAAGACTTTATTCTCTTTATCTTTTCAGCCGAGGGAACTGAGGCCCAGGCAAGTGAAATAAACAGGTCCTTCATTTCACAAGTGATGCAGAGGAAGGGGGGAACCTATGTTTCTTGACACATGAAATGTAGGTGTCAAGAAATCTCCTCTACTTCTATTTTTTTTAATTTATTTATTTTAATTGGAGGCTAATTACTTTACAATATTGTAGCGGTGTTTGCCATACATTGACATGGATAAGCCATGGGTATACATGTGATCCCCATCCTGAAGCCCCCTTCCACCTCCCTCCCTATCCCACCCCTCAGGGTCATCCCAGTACACCAGCCCTGAGCACCCTGTCTCATGCATCAAACATGGACTGGGAATCTATTTCTCATATGATAATATACATGATTCAGTGCTATTCTCTCAAATCATCCCACCCTCGCCTTCTCCCACAGAGTCCAAAAGTCTGTTCTTTACATCTGTGTCTCTTGTGCTGTCTTGCATATAGGGTCATTGTTACCATCTTTCTAAGTTCCATATATATGTGTTAATATACTGTATTGGTATTTTTCTTTCTGACTCACTTCATTCTGTATAATAGGCTCCAGTTTCATCCACCACATTAGAACTGATTCAAATGCATTCTTTTTAATAGCTGAGTAATATTCCATTGTGTATATGTACCACAGCTTTATTATCCATTCATCTGCTGATGGACATCTAGGTTGCTTCCATGTCCTGGCTATTGTAAACAGTGCTGCATGAACATTGGGGTACACGTATCTCTTTCAATTCTGGTTTCTTCAGTGTGTACGCCCAGCAGTGGGATTGCTGGGTCATATGGCAGTTCTATTTCCAGTTTTTTAAGGAATCTCCACACTGTTCTCCAGAGTGCCTGTACTAGTTTGCATTCCCACCAACAGTGTAAGATGGTTCCCTTTTCTCCGCACCTTCTCCAGCATTTATTGTTTGTAGGCTTTTTGATAGCAGCCATTCTGATTGGCATGAGATGGTACCTCATTGTGGTTTTGATTTGCATTTCTCTGATAATGAGTGATGTGGAGCATCTTTTCATGTGTTTGTGAGCCATCTGTAGGTCTTCTTTGGAGAAATGTCTGTTTAGTTCTTTGGCCCATTTTTTTATTGGGTCATTTATTTTTCTGGAATTGAGCTGCAGGAGCTGCTTGTATATTTTTGAGATTAATTCGTTGCCAGTTGCTTCGTTTGCTATTACTTTCTCCCATTCTGAAGGCTGTCTTTCCACCTTGCTTATCGTTTCCTTCATTGTGTAAAAGCGTTTAAGTTTAATTAGGTCCCATTTGTTTATTTTTGCTTTTATTTCCATTGCTCTGGGAGGTGGGTCATAGAGGATCCTGCTGTGATTTATGTCAGAGAGTGTTTTGCCTATGTTTTCCTCTAGGAGTTTTATAGTTTCTGGTCTTACATTTAGATCTTTAATCCATTTTGAGTTTATTTTTGTGCATGGTGTTAGAAAGTGTTCTAGTTTCATTCTTTTACAAGTGGTTGACCAGTTTTCCCAGCACCACTTGTTAAAAAGATTGTCTTTTCTCTATTGTATATTCTTGCCTCCTTTGTCAAAGATAAGGTGCCCATAGGTGTGTGGATTTATCTCTGGGCTTTCCATTTTGTTCTATTGACCTTTTTTTCTGTCTTTGTGCCAGTACCATACTGTCTTGATGACTGTAGCTTTGTAGTATAGTCTGAAGTCAAGCAGGTTTTCCTCCAGTTCCATTCTTCTTTCTCAAGATTGCTTTGGCTATTTGAGGGTTTTTTGTATTTCCATACAAATTGTGAAATTATCTGTCCTAGTTCTCTGAAAAATACCGTTGGTAGCTTGATGGGGATTGCATTGAATCTATAGATTGCTTTGGGTAGTATACTCATTTTCACTGTATTGATACTTCCTATCCATGAACATGGTATATTTCTCCATCTATTTGTGTCATCTTTGATTTCTTTCATCAGTGTTTTATAGTTTTCTGTATATAGTTTTTTTTGTTTCTTTAGGTAGATTTATTCTGAAGTATTTTATTCTTTTTGTTGGAATGGTGAATGGAATCGTTTCCTTAATTTGTCTTTATGTTCTCTCATTGTCAGTGTATAGGAATGTAATGGATTTCTGTGTGGTAATTTTATATCCTGCAACTTTACTATATTCATTGATCAGCTCTAGTAACTATCTGGTGGAGTCTTTAGTGTTTTCTATGTAGAGGACCATGTCATCTGCAAACAGTGAGAGTTTTACTTCTTTTCCAATCTGGATTTCTTTTATTTCTTTTTCTTCTCTGATTTCTGTGGCTAAAACTTCCAAGACTATGTTGAATAGTAGTGGTGAGAGTGGGCACCCTTGTCTTGTTCCTGCCTTTAGGGGAAACGCTTTCAGTTTTTCACCATTGAGGATAATGTTTGCTGTGGGTTTATCATATATGGCTTTTATTATGTTGAGGTATGTTCCTTCTATGCCTGCTTTGTGGAGGGTTTTTATCATAAATGGATGTTGAATTTTGTCAAAGGCTTTCTCTGCATCTATTGAGATAACCATATGGTTTTTATCTTTAAATTTGTTAATGTGGTGTATCACATTGATTGATTTGTGAATGTTGAAGAATCCTTGCATCCCTGGGATAAATCCCACTTGGTCATGATGTATAATCTTTTTAATATGTTGTTTGGTTCTGTTTGCTAGAATTTTGTTAAGGATTTTTGCATCTGTGTTCATCAGTGATATTGGCCTATAATTCTCTGTTTTCGTGGCATCTTTGGTTTTGGTATTAGAGTGATAGTGGCCTCATAGAATGAGTTTGGAAGTTTACCTTCCTCTGCAATTTTCTGGAAGAGTTTGAGTAGGATAGGTGTTACCTCTTCTCTAAATTTTTGGTAGAATTCAGCTGTGAAGCCGTCTGGTCCTGGGCTTTTGTTTGTTGGAAGATTTCTGATTACTGTTTCGATTTCCATGCTTGTGATGGGTCTGTTAAGATTTTCTATTTCTTACTGAAGAAATCTCCTCTATTTCTTGATTGAACTATCTGGAGAAACTTACAGCTTCCTTTCTTCATCTGGCATGAGATGAACAGGAAGCCGGGGGGTTTGAGGAGCCAGATAACCCTGAGTGTCTTCAAACTGTTGGAGGTCTCTGTCAGGCTGGGCCAGGTCACACTAGGAGCTTCTTACTCTCTGTGGAACTTGAAGTTATACTTCATACTGGTTTGTTTTGTTTTGTTATTTTGGCAGACATCTAAGCTGTAAAAAGTTTCTGAGGGAACTTTGGGAGAGAGAAAACCTCTTTCTGGTTTGTCCCTGGCCTTTAGTAGCCTGGCTAGGATTTCAGGTAGCTGACGTTTTCAACCTTGAGCAGACTTTAAGTGGCAAGTGGATTTTGCACTGGGAGAAATTTCCTTTGGTTGTAAAATTTCACAGAAACTAAAAATTGTCTTAAAGTTTTGCTGAAATATCAGAGGAAATGCTGATAGAAATGCTGATAGAAAACAACAAAAATAATAATAATGAAGAAATTTCACATGTTGGATTTGTTTTCAGACTATCTCATTATAGCCTGAGGTGCCAATGAAGTAAAATGTTCCTGGCTAAAAGTACTAGCTCTTTGCCATCAGGTTTGATTGTAAATAAGGGGCACCACTGATTGCCATAAAGCAGTTCTGTCTTCCTGTGAATGACCTCTGAAGCCAATATCCCCTTTACTTAAATTTAATGTAGGTGCTGCCATATAACTTCCAGAAAAGAACCAAGATCTTATTTATCAAAGTGCTATTCCCATGAACTACAAGAAATACAGTGATGCTATATATTACAACTTGTACTTTAGATTAGATTTATATAGCTTTATTAGTTGTGATATCTGTGTGCACATCAAATATATACCTTGTGTGTGTTTTATCTGTGTGTGTATCTGTGTTACCACAATGGTCACTGCAGATGAATTAATTACTGGTTCAATAAATGAGTGTTAAGAGCTTACTATATGCTAGGCACACTTCCAATCTGCTGCTATTTTTGTTTTCTAGATAATCATGTCCCTAAAACATCTTCCACACTACTAACTGACAAGAATTGAGAGAGAACATTAAACTATTTTAAGGAAACTTGGTAGAAATAGTCTCACCTGAAAGGTCATGTTTCCATTTATCAAGATATGTTCCTTAAAATGATAAGAACATTATACGTCCAAAGCAAATGCCTCCTCATAAGGAGAAATCAAAGAGGACTTGTTTGTCCAAGGTAGAAACAATCAGATTTCTACTGACTAGCTCAAATTAAGGTATTCAGGTCATGATATTAATACTGTAATTTTTCAAAAGGAAATCACTGATTCAGATATCTAAGACACTGCTTTTAAGGGAATTTGATCTTCAAATGAACTGGTAAATAGTTCTTCTGTAATGGAAGTCTAACTTGTGTACTGAAATATGTATCAGCTATTAAAAAAAAATTGTTTCTGTGCTTGATTAGATTTTAAAGATTTTTTGAAAACAAATCTGTCAAACATTCTTTACCTTAAAAGAATACTGTGCGATAAAAGATAAATAATTGCTAAAGAAAATATTCTGATTTATCACATTATATGCTTTAAATATATATTAAGAATAATTAATATTAGTAGAGCACTTGTTATGTACCAGTGCTGAGTTCCTTGGATTAATCACTTCATGTAATCCTCATAATATCACAATAAAATAGATGCTACTATTATTCCTTTTTAGTGGATCATGAAAGTTAGGGATAGAGAAGATAGGTAGCTACCCACAGTCTTGTAGCTGGTCAAGTGATAAGACCAGATAAATTATAAGCTGGTCAATCTGTGTCCAGAGCCTGCCCTCTCCAGAAGCGTCAGAATGTAGCAGAGGAACATGGGCCTTGGAGACAGAAAACATCTCAGGTTAGAATTCTGACTCTACCACTTACAGGCTGTGTGACCTTGGATCACACTATATATTCAGCACTGCTATGTTGCAGACTGCTTGGCTGGTAGACAACACTATATTGATTAGGAATCATGCCAATTGAGTCACTGTGTGGTGTGGCATACAAGATACCTATATTAACTCATCAATAGGTTAATACAGTACAGGGAGGTACTGGTAAATGTGGAGCCACAAGCCCTCCGGGGAAAAGAGCTTCCTAATTGATTGGGCGGTATTTGCCTATTTCTCTGGTGTGAATACTCCCCTATTACTGATTTCAGGATAAGATTACTAAATGCTGTATTGGAAGGAGATACATACAATCACGTCCTCCAAGCTGACATAAGCTGGCTCCGGCACACCACTGAAGGAGACTCATTCTTGTATGCAACATCAGGTAAGCATTTGGTGCATAATTGTTCAGATCTTGAGAGTGAGTGAAAAGTTCTGGACATCAGGCAAAGAATAGTATGGTAATGATGCAGTTTACTTAGATGCCTGCAAGGAGGTTCATCATAGCCTTGCTATAGAAAAAAAAAAAACTTGGACACAACTCAGAGACAAAAAGTAGGGGATTAGAAGATACTACAGTGCAATGCTAAAGTACTCAAAACATTCACCAGAGTGAATTTGGATCAATGAATATTATATTTTTACTGCAATTGAGGGCCATACTGTCACGGATACATTCACCCAGTGGAATCCTGTTTTGGGTGGACATGTAGCCTAGGAATAGAAAGAAACAGCATTTTAAAGGTAGGAGGAGTAGCATAATGCTAAGCCAATGCCAAAGAAAGATTTAGTGTTTGTTGTAAAGTAAGTCAACTTGTCCTATTGGCAATACAAAGATGTTATATGGCAATTAATAATGTTAGGTGTTACACAGTAGTAAAGTGGGGCTACACAAATATTGCAAAGCTCTTAGCACAGTGCCTAGCACACAGTAAGTGTTCAATATACACTGGCTGTAATTATTATTGTGATCAATTACAGTGTTCCATATGATAGAATAATGATCATTAGACTTTTATAGATGATTATTGACATGAAAAGATAGTCACAGTTTATTTTAACATGAAAAAGATTTTATCTTATTTCTGGAAAATATATATAAATATAGTGTTTTTGATAATAGAAAAATGTCTGAAATTTCAGAAGTGATTCTTTATGGATGGCGTGATGTAGCATTATTTTAATCTGTTTGTTGTGTTTGTGAAGATATGCACAATATTCTACAATGAATTTTTCTTATTGCTATTATTAAAAATGCTTTATTTAAATTAAGAAACAAAGCACTCCTGTATAAGTATTTCTTTCCTTGTTTCTTTGGAAGAAAAATCAATACTTGTTTTGTGGTTCAACACTGGACAATCTGGTAAATCTTTTCCTTGCTGGTTTTGTTGAATAGTAGATTGGTTAATATCTAGATGGAGCACTTGGATAATATTTTGAGTCATATACTACCGCCATGAACCTGCATGGCTAAAAAACAGAGCAAGCCAAGAATGGAATATGTAGCTAGGAAAAACTTAAGGAATCACCTCAGATCCTTTGTCTATTTTTTATTCTTAATGTAGTTAAGAATGACATAGTTAAATATGAAGATATTTAAAGTAGATTTTAGACCACATATACAGCGTGGCAATCTTGGTCTTTTAGTTGGCATGTTTACAGCATTTACATTTAATAAAAGTATTAGTATATATTTAGGTTTAAATTTATCATCTTGCTATTTCTTTCCTATTTGTCCCATTTGTTATTGTTCCTTTCCTTTTTCCTGCCTTCTTTTGCTAAGAAACAATTGAATGAGTTGTTTAACAATTCCATTTTGTCTCCACTATTGGCTAATCAGCTGCATATGTCTTTTTCTCTTTTTTATTTGATTGGTTGCTCTAGGGTTTATAATATGTATTTTTATTTATATGTGCATATCACAATCTAATTTATACTTCATTGTGGAAGGAATCATAAGTCTCATGTCCTTTCTAGAGCACAGATAATAAGTAAGTTGATTAGAATTAAAGGGTGAAATATGACAAAAATACAAACAATGAATCTTTATGTGAGATAGTGTATAGGTCTGCTTTTCATTGTAGGAGTATCTGAGTAGATTTTATTATAAGATTTTTTTTATCCTTTTGTTCCAGACTTCTAGAGAAGCATCACAACATAATAGAAAGAGAATGTGCTTTGGAATCAGGCTGTCTAAGGTTAAATACTCTGGGCCCCACTGCTTTCTATTGTGTAACTTTAGACAAATTACTTAAAATGTGTGAACCTATTTGCAAAAAGGGGGTAATAATACCATCCTTCAGGAAATTTATGGGTATTAAATGTCATCATGTATGTAAATATTTTAGTAGTAGTAGAGCACACGCTTAGTGGTAGTAGTTTTCAGTTAGGAAAATGTGTTTGTGTTCATTTAGGAAAATGTGTTTGTGTTCATTTAGTTATTTTTAAATAGCTTCTCTTTGTCAAATTCATCTTGGAGTCAAAATGAATTTTTATTTCTCTTAAGTGTTACCCACCTCCCACCCAAAAAATCAGGCTTCATATCCTGGTTCTGACACTTCATTATTCGAAGTCAGATAAATCATAGAACCTCAAGTTTTTGCTTCCACCTCCATGACACAGAGATAATTTTGTCATAATATTTTCAAAAAGTGGTTGTGAGAATGAGTAGATACCTCTTTTTAAAATAGTGGTACCAATAATACATCTTTATCAAAATATAAGGCACTATTAAGACTTTGATGATGATGATAATGATGATCAATACTGGAGTTTGTTATCATGTACTTACCCAAACATGGATAATCCAGACATGGATTGTTCCCCTAACGATCTTGAAAAGTTGAGATCACGTCTAGTAATAATGGGTAGCATGTCATTACCAGATGAGGAGCATAAACAGAAAATGCTAAAATATTTCAGGGAAAGGAGAAGTTTGTTGACTCAAAGGATTAGAAAATGCTTCCATCTTGGTGAAGGGGAACATGACCAGGTCATAAAGATGGGTAAAAGTCATGTGAGTAAAGCAGAGAGAGGAGAGAGAGGACAGATGGAGGAGGGCTACAGCCAAGTGTTGGTGTGAGCAATGTGGAAGCTGATGTGCTTATCCCAGAATGTAGATTCCACCAGTGCAACTGGAATATGGTTTTATAGTGAGAAACAGGGCCAGACCGGTCCACTAAGGCCTTGAATTCTCACTGAGGAATCAAAACATTTTTCTGTAAGCTAAGTGTTTTGGGAATGGAGGAGGATAGATGGGGATTGGTACTATATGAGGGAAGGAGTGTTAAACTTAATCAGACCCCATTTTTGTCATTTCTGTTAAGGTATCTTTTAGCCAAAAGCATCATTCCATTCAACTAATGTCATGCAACTTACATTTTGGTAAATGTAATAATTTTCCAGGAATATGGCAAAATATTTTTATATAACCCTGTTTATCTGGAGTAGTCAACTAGTTTTAAACTAAATATGCATATTTTATATAATAAGACAATGCTATGCAGAAAACAGTATGTCTCTAAACAACATTTGTTCCACTTCATTGGAAACATTACATAAGCACCACACACTCTTTCAAAATTGAATATGGAACCTGAGAGTTAGAAGACACTTTTCTTTCAAGGCTACTTTCCCATAAACTCCAGACACTGAAAATGGATTATTCCAGAACAGGGTTTGGGCTCTGATTTAAGAGACAATCCACAGGCTTTCACTTTGGCTCTTTCCAATCTGTGGCTTTTTTGTCCTGTTCTTTACTGACGAGTTTCCTCCTCATAAGGGAAAATGTGGGTAGCAAAGTTTTGCAGGTGAAGTAAAAGTTATTTTTAGCCTTTTTTTATAAGCTACTAGGGAAAATTGCATTTCATTTACCATATGTCATAATGGCTCTAGGTAGAATGGAAAACTATTGGACCTGAGGAACGTGAAAATCCAGGCCAGTAACATAAATGTTGTCAATCCCAAAACACTCAAGGACAGTACTCACTAGAATAATTATTTTACTTAAGCTATGACTAGTTTGGTTAAGTTGGCAGGCTTTAATTGAGTTGAAATTCATTTCAGTTTTAAAAAATATTCAGGCAGGCTGATGAAATTAACTAGTTATTTGACTAAATTGACTCCCAGTGTGAAGTAACTAGTCAATTTAATCAAAATGTTCCGACTGACTGTGCATATAAAGGTAAACGCAGACACTTGAATGTGCTCTCCTGGTTATTCTTTATTAAATGAAATAACAAATGTAAAGAGTTTTAGAAAAGGTAATATGAATAGCAGATGATATAAAATGGGACAGAAAGCAAGCAGTTTCTGCCCTGGGATTAGCACTCAGAAATCTCACTCACAGAGTTTGGATCCTCTAAATATATTTGCCAGATTACTGCTTAAACTCACGATCCATACTGGGTCTTCCTGACTGTGTCTGCTAGGATATTTCTGGTCATTCTCTGTAGAGCCAGAATGTTTTGAGGATCTACTCTGCTCTGTGCATGGCTTTACTCATACAAAGATTACATTTCCACTTAAAGGGAAAAAATGTAAAATCAGATCATCTATGACATGCTCTAACAATGGACCAAAATATTTTCTGCCTGGAATGTATCATTGCCAAGTTTTTGTGTCATGGGAAGAAAGGATAGAGGGAGAGAGCGAAGGAAGGAAAAAGAAAAGAAAGACATTGCATATTAGAGAAAAAATATCAAGTGGAATCTGCATCATATAAAATGAGTAGTAACTTGAACCTAGTTAAACTATAGAAACAGCTCCCTTCTAACCCTAAGAACCTCTGGGTCTCAAAAGCAAAATCACTTCTTAGCATCTTCCTTCCTCCCTCTTTTATAACATTTTATTAAGATGCTGTGGTACTTCTTTTTAAAGAAAAGGACAGATTTTTAAAGATGCAGGATATATTCAGTAGCATGCAGGACTCTAGAAATAGGAGTTCTGAATACTAAGCCTGAATGTTACTGTCTTTGGGGAAATGGGTTTAGATGATGAGTCCTCCTTATTGTGGAGAAAGAGAAAAGTTGAATAGTTTGAAGACTTCTTAGCAGTGAAACTCGACTCTGAAGAGCCTTTGAGGTGAGTGAAATGAATCAGAAACATATGGATTACATTTCGCTTCAAGTGCCTCAGGGCTCCGAGTGTTTGGCTAAGTACATTTTAGGTTTTTCCCAATACAGAATTGAAAAAATACGATTGCCTGAAGCGGTTTCCCAAGCCCAACTTGTACTAGGATTCAGCTCAAGGAATGTCTTGCCCCTCTTCCATTAGAAATGCAAATGATCCCCAAGCATCAGATTTTTCAGAATGCTCTCAGGGAATGCCTGGCTGATCTGTAGGAGGCAGCTCCATAGATGGCATCATTATGAGAATAAAAAGGGAGAAGAAAGAGAAAGAGAGAAAAAAAAAATCCTCTCTTAAGCTATCCAGATGAGTTATCAGATTCAATGGAATCTTCTCCTTTGCACTAAGCAATTATTTGTGTTCTTTCTAATTGCCTCTTATTCTGAGCAAAGACAATCACAATGTTGTGTGAACCTCTGGGTGTGAATGAAGTCATTAGGTTGTCTCCAGGGAAGGTCACTAGAAAAATCTGGTCCAGAGGATCACACCAGAAACCTCTCAGATCCCCCCAAAAGGAAGAAGCTAGTAGAATTGCTAAAATGAGTATAGGATACATATTTCTTCCATACTAGTAGAGCATTTATGATATTGGGGCTAGATTTCAGCTGATTAACCTAGGACTCAAGTAATAAAGATGATAATAATGCCAGATAACTTACTTACTATGAATAATATGATTTTGATCAGTTTTATGACCTCATCCCTAGACATTCTGATTTCATTTTCTGGAATAGGGTATGGATATTTAGTGTCCAGGATAGAAGATGTGCACCAGAAAATGCCTTTCATGACTGTTGGGAATAGTGCTCTTTTTGAAATTAAAAAACTTAACAGCCCAAATGTTCCTAAGCAGCAAAATGGAAAAATAAACTGTATTATTTTGTACTATGACATACAATGGAAATTCTCTGCAGCAGTATAATGGACTCTAGACACAAGTTACAAACACAGAAACATGGCAGCATCTTAGAAACACATGGAGTGGATGCTCCCACTGAAACTATTCCTTTTGCCTCTGGAGACCAGATGCAGCTATCATTGCTGTCACCTCCCATCATTAAGACAAATATCCGCTGTCTTTGAGGGGAGGTGTCTGATTGACAAGCCTGGCCCCTCTTTCAAGACAGCCTGGTAAAGCAAATCTCTATCACTTTACAATTCTCTAGTGGTAGGTAGAAGAAGGCCTAGAACGTGAGGTAGGAAATTCCCACAGTAGAGAAAGGAAGATTGGAGGCTGCTGCTGCTGCTGCTGCTGCTAAGTCGCCCCAGTCGTGTCCGACTCTGTGCGACCCCATAGACGGCAGCCCACCAGGCTCCCCTGTCCCCGGGATTCTCCAGGCAAGAATACTGGAGTGGGTTGCCATTTCCCTCTCCAGTGCATGAAAGGGAAAAGTGAAAGTGAAGTCGCTCAGTCGTGTCCGACTCTTAGCGACCCCATGGACTGTAGCCTACCAGGCTCCTCTATCCATGGGATTTTCCAGGCACGAGTACTGGAGTGGGGCGCCATTGCCTTCTCCGAGATTGGAGGCTAGGAAACTGAAAAAAAATACCAACCATTACTATAAACTCCAAGAGAAAGACATGAGACATGAGAAGCAGGAGTGACTCAGGAAACCAGTGAAGCCACTATTATGTCTAAGTAAGCTATAGCTGATGTTTTGAAAATGTTAGTAACACAATAGAATTTAACTCCTAGATAGTATCTTATGGGAGATAAGGAAAAGATGGAGAGAATTAAACATATAAATCTTTTGTCCAATTTTGGAAAATGATAGAGATAATGATTAACTCTAAAATTGACAGAAAATTATATATTTATATTTTTTATAAATATATATATGTGTATATTTCTGTCCAAATATAGCATTTAAAAATGTAAGGATGGAGGGAGAGGAGTGAATAGATGGAGCACTGAGGAGTTTTAGGGCAGTGCTTTGTATAATGCCAAAATTTTGAAGACATCATTAGATGTCCAAACTCATGGAAGTATAGTGTGAAGATGTAAAAACTATGGACTTTGGATGACTATGATGTGATAGGGTAGTTTCATCAGTTATACCAAATGTACCACTCTGGTGGGGAATGTTGATAATGCAGGAGGCTGTGCTGTGTGGGGGCAGGGAGTATATGGGAAATCTTTATACCTTTCCTTCAACTTGGCACCAAACATTAAATAGAATCTTAAAAAACTGTAACAATAATTTCTTGGGGGTAATAATTAGAATGGGCCACAAGAACAGCTTCAGAGGTGCTGCTAACATTGTATGCTAATTACATCACTGTGTAAAAATATATCAAGCTGTATGCTTGTGATATATTTTGCTTCAATAAAAGTTTTTAAATATATTTTATGAAAGAACAATATGGGTTCATGTTAAAAAAAAACACACTCTGTTTGAAAGTAAAGACATAGAGTAAATAGTAAGTCTCCCTATACTTCAGACCCACAGTGTTCTATGTCCCCTACCTAGAGGCAATGCTGTAATAATTTATTCTAAATCCTTCCTGAGATACTTTAGAACTGTGTGTATTCCTGTTTGTGTGTATGCTTGTACTTATGAGATATATATATACACACACATATATTTATATAAATACATGTTCATGTGTATTTCCCCCTCTTTTACATAATCAGTGCGCTATTATATTCTACATGGTGTTCTCCATCTCGCCAGTTGGGTTGATTGTCCCTCATTTTCAAGGGCTACACAGAAATCATGGATTCTATTGTATGTTAGATTGTTCTGTATCCAGTCTATGGCTGCTGAAAGTCATACAGCAGAGAATGTTTGCATAAATATGTCAGTGTATAAATGTATGAATATATATTAGCATGCATATATGTATGAATATATGTACATAAGCATGTGAAATTGCTAGATCAAATGGTAGATGCATTTCTAATTTTGATTTCACCAAAATACTCCCTGAAAGTGTTGTACCATTTATATTTTACCAATGAGTGAAAATACTGTTCCTCCCTGTCTTTACTATCATAATATATTGTCAGCGTTTTTCAACATGGCCAATCTGATAAATGAAAATGCCACTTGGTAATTTTAATTTGCCTTTATTCAACTAGCTAAATTTATTAGTAGTTAGAACTTTTTTCATGTGTTTAATAGTCATTTGTATTTTTTGTATACTCTTATTTTGCTCATTTTTATAGTGAGTTGTCATTTCTTTATTAGTTTTTATTGTGATAAAATATACATAACATTTACCATTTTAACTACTCTTAAGTATATAATTCAGTGGCTTTAAGTGCTTTCATATTGTTACGCAACTGTCAGTACTGTCTAGCTCCAGAACTTTTTTATCATCCCCAGCTAAAACTCTGTACCCGTTAAACAGTAACTCTCCATTTCCTTATTAATTTTATGAGTCCTTTATATATTAAGATATTCATGATTTATCATTTAAATCCTCTTCATAACTCTCTGAAGTAGGTAGCTGTTTGTTCAATTCATTCCAGTCTGACTTTTACCCTCAGTACTCACCTATATCTGTTCTTACCAAGGTTGTCAATGACCTTCATATTGCTAGATCCTATCATCAATTTCATTTCTCTTCTTGCCCTATGAGCAGAATTTGACACAATTGATAATGCCTTCTAGTAAAACTTTTTACACTAAGACTCCAAGGTGCCACAATCTCATGGTTTTTCTTTTGTTTTTTTGCTACCCTATCTCAGTCTTCTTTATCAGCTTTTCTCCAAGTTTGCTTATCTTTGAAGAGGCCCAAGTATCAGTACTTAACATTACTTCTTGTCTATCCTCACTCCTTTTGTGATTGCTTCAAGTCTTATGGCTTATGTAGCATCTGTATGCTAATGACTGCCATATTTATAACCCCAGCCCAGATCTCTATCCTGAACTCCACACTTGCATATTTAACTGCCTCCTCAATATTTTTACACAAATACTTATTATTAAATATGTCAAAACTAACAAGTTCAAAGTTGAATTTGTAGATGATATCTTCCGATAATAGTAGAACAACTTGGTTGGACTATCCCTCCAACAAATAGGAATTTAACACTGTGGACAAAATATTTTTAAAACACATTTAAAAGTACTGTAGAGCAAGCAATGTAGAAAGAAGCTGTAGGGAAGTAATTCCTTGAAAATAGAAATTATTTATGGTAATGTGTACATTTTTGTGACTGTTTGCCTGAGGGCACTCCCTGATCCACATGAGGCAGAACTAGACGAAGTAATAGGCTTGCTGAATTGAGGTGTCAGAGGACAGAGTTTTGGGCTATCAGAATAACTTGAAAATTAAAGGTGGGAGAAATACCAGAAAACAGGGGCTGGAGAGGGGTCCAACCCCCAAAATATGAACATAACTCTTAGACTTCTTGAGTAATCACTGAATTGTGTTAGACGAATATTCCAGGGGTCTTGCAGAAAGAGCATACGAAGGCTAAAAGAACTGAGAGGAAATCTCAGTGCTTCCCATGACAGGAAGGACAGTTTGGAGTTTGAATCAATGCCCTTTATAGGGAGATAATGGAGTCCAAGTTTCTACAACTTGCTACACACTGTCCAGTATTCAATTTAAAAGAAAAGTACTAGACAGACGAAGAGACAGAGAATTCAAATCCAGTTCAGGAAAAAAAGCAATCTGTGTAAATGACCCAGAGATTCTTCAGATGTTGAAATTGTTAGATAAGAACTTTAAAGCTGATATTGTATGTATATTTCAAGGAAATAAAGAAAGCTATATTTGTAATGAATAAACATGAAAAATCTGGCAGAGTAATTAAAACTTTAAGAAAATGCAATAATTAAAATTCAGCAAGATGAGTTTTAAAGCATATTGCAGATGGCAGAAAAAGAGTGAATTTGATGATGGATCAGTAGAAGTTAACCAGTTTAAAAAAGAAAGAGAAGTATGTAAGCAATTTACTTCATTAACCTATAAGAATATATCAAGCAGTGTAACATATGTATAATTGGAAACCCCAAAAGAAAGCAAAATGGTACAGAAAAAAAATTTGAAGAAATAATGGCATAAATTTTCCAAAATTTGGTGGGAAAAAACCACTAAAATTTCAGATCCAGTAAGCTTAGTTACAATGGAAATTAGAGAATATTTTGAATTAAAAGATAATAAAACACAACATGTGAAATGTGTGAGGCACAGTTAGAACAGTGATTAGAGAGCCATCTGTGACTGTAAATGCTATTTTTAGAAAGTTTTAAAATTAATTATCTGAGTTTCTACTTAGTGAGCTAGAAAAATAAGAGCAAATTAAACCCAATGTAATAGAATGAAAGAAATAATGAATACAGAAATGAATGAATTTGTAAATAGAAGAAGAATTCAATGTCAATTGTGTTTCTACATACCAGCAACAAATTAATATTATTCATTTATAATATCTTTCGAAAATACAGATTTAGGAATAATTTTTATGTGAAACATTCATATTCTGAAGACTGTAGACCATTACTAAGAGAAATTATTGAAGACCTAAACAAATGAAGAAATATACCATATTCATGAATTAGAAGACTTAATATTGCAAAAATAACCTTTCTCCTCAAATTGAGCTGCAGGTACAACACAATCCCAATCAGAATCATCAGAATTCCTTATAAGAATTTAGAAGCTAATCTTAAATTTTATACAGAAATGCAAACAACCTTGATAAGCTGAAGAAAAGAAATAATAAAATTTAAGAACTTGTACTCTCTGATCTCAAGACTTTTTTTTTTATAAAACTGTAGTAGGCAAGGCAATATAGCATTAGGTATAGAAAGACAGATGGATAAGGACAAAAAGAGGACCTTAACCATTACTCCATATCAACTAAAAGATCCATTTGCGAAGAAACATAAAATTTAAAATTATAAAATCTTAGAAGAAATTATAAGAGTGTATCTTTGTTATCTAGTATCAACTTTACCTGGGGTTGGTCAAAGATTTCTTAGAAAGGACAAGGAAAACAATTACCATAAAATATCAACAGCAGAAAAGATAAATTAGACCACATCAAAACTGAAAACATTTGTTCGTCATAAAAGAACATTAAGGAAATTAGCAAATAAGCCACAGATTAAAGGGGAATGTTTTTAAAAATAAAAACGTACTCTAAAATATACGTACTCTTAAATATAAAATGTGCTCTACAATCAAAAGGCAAGCAAACTGATAAAATATAAATAATTGAATAGACGCTTACCTAAAGAAAATCCAGGAATTGTCAACAAGCACATGAAAAAGTGATAACATCATTATTCAATAAGAAAATATGAATAAGTCCACTGTGGGGTATGCATTATCTACCTTTAAAATGGTGAAGATTAAAGGGACTATCGTGCTTGTTGGTGGGGTATAAGATGACACAACCACTTATTTTTTAAAGGTCTGATAATTTCTTTAAATATCTGTGACCCTATGGTCCAATAATTCCACTTCTATTCTAGTATTTACCCAAGAAATAAAAGCATATATTCACAGAGTCTTGTATAAGACTGTTAATAGAATCTTCATCTATAATATCTCCAAACTAGAATCAGCCCAATGCAAAGAAATGCTACAGGGGCAATAAAATGTGGTATATTCATATATTTATGCCATGGAATATTATTTAGCAATAAAGTAGAACAAATGAATGAATGATGCGACAACGTGGATGAATGGATCTGAGACAATGGTGGACAAAAGAAGCCAAAAGAGATATAAATGGCTCCATTCATGTAGGCAAAGTAATTCTATTCTGGCGAAAAAAAAAAAAAAAAACAGCAAACAAACCTGGAACAGTGGTTGCCTCTGGTAACTGAGAAGATATAAGGGGAAACTTTATTGGGTGATGGAAATGTCTCATATCTTGACAGGGGTTTGGTTTACACAGCTGTATTTTTTTTTTTTTTTTGCCAAATCTCATCAAATTATGTAGTTTAGATTTATGCATTTGAGTATATGTAAATTTGGGCTTCCCTAGTGGCTCAGTGGTAAATAATCTGCCTGCCAAGGCAAGAGACATGGGTTCAATCCCTGGGTGGAGAAAATCACCTGGAGAAGGAAATGGCAACCTACTCCAGTATTCTTGCCTGGGAAGTCCCATGGACAGAGAAGCCTGGTGGGCTACAGTCCCTGGGGTCATGGCTTAGTGACTACACAACAAAAAAATATGTAAATTTTAGATTAAGAAAAAAATTAAATTAATATTACACTCAAATTACTAGGTGTTCTTTTCATCCTTCTGTGTATTCCAAGCTTACATAAATGAGCAAATATGTTGAGGATAAGGAAGTTAGCTTTCTCACAGTTGGGGAGGGATTACAGTCAGGGGAAGGAAAAGGCAAGAATGTATCGTGTTTCTGGGTTGAAATACTAGTATAAAGTCATGGCTCTTAAGGCAGGTATATAGATAAATAGATGGATAGATGAAAGAAAGAAAATGAGAAATATTTATAAGACTTTATATATATATATATATATATATACACACACATATACATGATATATACATCTCTGTGTCATAGATATTGACACATACTGCGCAGCTCTATCTGCTTAGAGGGTCTAGGACTAATTGCACATCATCAGTAAGAATAAACATACCAGGTGTCCAAATCTTGGTTTCTGCCCCAGTACCTTTCTCTCATATACCCATATGGCTTATTCCCCTCCATCCTTCAAGTATTTTCTTATCTGTCTTCTCAGTGAAGCTTAAGTTGATCTATTCTATGTAAAATTGCAACTTTTCATCCAGTCTACTCTTCTCATCCACCATCCTTGATTTTTGACCGCAGTGCTTTTGTATCATTCTCTAACATGCTGATTGATTAAACAATTTTATTTTCTTGTTTCCTACTAGAGAGTGAACTCCTGGAGGGCAGGGATTTTGATTTATTGCTAATTCTCTAGCACCTAGAATGGAGTCTGGCACATACTAGGTACTCAGTAAGTATTTGTTGAATAAATGAATGTCTGACCACGTTGCCAGAAACAAGGTTTAAATTCATGGCCAATCAGTAACAGAGGTGGGATGTGACCTTGTCTTATATTAACTGCAGGGTTCGTTACACAAAATGCCTTTATCATATGAAAGATCTGTGATGCAAAACCAGATGTGATTCTACCTTGTAAGCACTCAATCCTCTGTGGTACCTAAGGTAAATTTTGCTGGCTTCCTAGTTCAGCCCAGGATAAGGTTAGGCCAATTAGACTAAACTCAAGGGCTATACTTAAAATCCTTTTGTTCTGAATGTTCGTTTAGGTCAATGAAGAGAGACCAGGCCTTTGAGGTTTTGTGGAACCTACCTACTGTCCTTATCCTGGGATCCTGATTTTCTCTGCCCCAGGAATTGCTGAGGCTTCAGGTCCTTGTATGTTCTTTCTTTATTTGCACATAGTCACCAATAACCTGGTAAGAGAGTGTTCATGTGAAATCCTAAGAAATTTGTCCATGTAAGGGAGAAAAGGGAATGAAAGGAAAAAAGAAATCAAGAAGAAACAAAAATTAGCATCAAAAGAAACAGCTGCATGTTTGGCAACTGATGATTGTTTTTTAAGAAAAATATATATATATACTTTCTCTAATATTAGTTCCTAAAAGGGTAAGTTGAGACAGCTGGATTTCTACTTAGCAGAAGCACAAAGCTATAGACAACAGCAAGCAGCTAAAACAACAAAAGAGGAAAAGCTCTGTCTGGACATTTTGGCTTAAAGTAATTGAAAGTTTAAAGAGGAAAATGAGAATATGACAGGTTAGGTATCACTCAAGTCTGTCCAAATGCAAATATGTGCCTAGAGGCCCAGTTCCTTTAGATTCCTCAGTCTACTAGGTTCTGAAGTAGCTGCTAATTATACAATTTATTCCTTGGTCGTTGGTAGACATGTGACCCTCACCTGGCTGATCTTAATACCAAGAACCTTTGATCACGGTGAGGGGCTTAGGAATGACCTCATGCCCTAAAGGGCAGGATTTTTTATAGATTTCAAGTAGAGACTAAGTGAGATAAATCTTCATTTTCTCCTGTGCTTCCCAAGCTGGGACGGCATGAACCTGCCTTTATTAGTGGCTATTATCCCCTCTTCTTGTCAGTGGAAAAAGCCTGCGGGCAGCAAAAACAGATGAAGCCAAAAGCCAGTATGAAGACAAACAGGAAGAAATAGAGAAGCCAGTTTCACTATCTGAATTCCTGGGAGCCTTCAAAACTCTTCCTGCCCCAGGACTGCCTGATCATGTGGATTGTTTCTAGCTACTTGCTGCAAGAGTCTAGACCAACAGACCTACCCTTCAAAAATGCCATTTGTCTGTTTGTCAAATGATTCTTGACACTATACTAAGCAGTGTAAAAGGAAGAAACTGCCATGTACCCAGTCTTTGAGAGCTGAAACGTAAAACTTGCTGTTGGGAATACCAGACCACCTTACCTGCCTCCTGCGAAATATGCATGCAGGTCAAGAAGTAACAGTTAGAACCAGACATGGAATAACAGACTGGTTCAAAATTGGGAAAGGAGTATGTCAAGTCTGTATATTGTCACCCAGCTTATTTAACATATACAGAGTACATCATGATAAATACTGGGCAGGATGAAGCACACGCTGGAATCAAGTTTGCCAGGAGAAATATCAATAACCTCAGATATCCAGATGACACCACCCTTATGGTGGAAAGCAAAGAGGAACTAAAGAGCTTCTTGATGGTGAAAGAGGAGAGTGAAAAATCTGGCTTAAAACTCAACATTCAAAAAACTAAGATTGTGGCAACCAGTCTCATCACTTCATGGCAAATAGATGGGGAAACAATGAAAACAATGACAGACTTTAATTTTTTTGGCTCCAAAATCACGGTAGATGGTGATTGAAGGCATGAAATTAAAAGACACTTGCTCCTTGGAAGAAAAGCTATGATAAACCTAGACAGCATATTAAAAAGCAGAGACATTACTTTTCCAAAAAAGATCCAACAAAGTTTGACTATACTTTGCCAACAAAGTATAGTCAAAGCTATGGTTTTTCCAGTAGTCATGTATGGATCTGAGAGTTGGAAGATAAAGAAGGCTGAGAGTCAAAGAAACTGATTCTTTTTGCACTGTGGTGTTGGAGAAGACTCTTGAGAGTCCCTTGGACAGCAAACAAGTCAATACTAAAGGAAATCAACCTTGAATAGTCATTGGAAGGACTGATGCTGAAACTGAAGCTCCAATGCTTTGGTCACCTGATGCGAAGAGCTGACTCATTGGAAAAGACCCTGATGCTGGGAAATATTGAAGGCAGGAGAAGGGGACAACAGAGGATGAGATGGTTGGATGGCATCACTGACACATTGGACACGAGTTTGAGTAAGCTCTGGGAGATAGTGAAGGACAGGGAAGCCTGGCGTGCTGCAGTTCATGGGATCACAAAGAGTCGGACATGACCAAGTGACTGAACAACAATCGCTGTTGAGATTCCAAGAATTTCCCCAATGTGGTTTAGTACACCTTGAGGTGGTTTTTCATTGAGCCATGACTAGCTATTGGTTGAACTCAGGTAGGCTCAGGAATAAGACTTGTTGATTCTCAGCAGCATAGTTAAGTAAGAGAAGGAAATTGTGATGAGACCAAGTCCTGGGGAATTTCTGTATCTACAGGGATGACTCTGAGCTGAGCCATCAGGAGACCAGCTAAGAGTGCTGGGTTTAGGCCAGTCACAGAATTGAAGGAGATCCAATATGAGAGTGAGGCAAAGGGACAGAGGGAATGAATCTGTGAGTCATAAGAGGTAGGGGAATCACAATTCTAGGTGATTGATCCATGGGAGGGATAGTGTCATCCTGTGGCCTGAAGTGTGGGAGGAGGTACCAAGTTATATTGGCCAGAGTCCAGTGGAGTTCCAGCCTAATAGGTTGCAGTTCTTTGGAGATCTGGTGTGCCTTTTCTGTATGGACATGTTACCTATCAACCTATCTTTCAAGGTCCATGTGAGAACCCAGAGTTCAGAATTCACAGTGAGCTCTGAGTCTTCACCCAAAATAGCCTGGAGAGGATGAGTCAGATGACGAGGGTCCGCTGCAGTCCTAGAAAGGGTCCAGGGCAAGCCAGAAACCAAAGTTCAACATTCACTTCTAGGGGAAACCCAGAACTAGAAATGAAAGACCAGACAAAGTGATTCAAGGCTGAAGAACCCAAGGAACAAAGTAGGAGACAGGAGAGGTGATGAGAACAAAGTGAATGCTTCTAAGAAGATTTCACAAAGGCAGCTACAGTGCTCCCAAATTGTTTTTACTAATGGAATAACAAGTGGGTTATGACTTGGAGACTGAACAACACCAATAAGTGGGTTGTGGGAGATAGTGGACATCAAAGGCAGAACCATTGACACACAATGAGCAAACACTGGGCTCTGGGAAAGGCAGCGTTCAGTTGCCTGGGTTGTTTGGGCCCTATCCTGGGTACTGTTGGGGTGGTGTAATGGCACTATTTACTGGACTTATAGTCATGTTCCAAGAATCACAGGATCCTATTCTTCCATCTGCCCTATTCATTCCACTAGAAGAGAGAGGTATAATGGGACTGAGCAGACTGCCTGTACTCAAATGCTTGGCCCCTGTTAACTACCTCTATGACTTTAAACAAGTTATGTAATCCCTATTCCTTCATTTCCTCATCTGTAAAAAGGAAAATGTCTTGGTACTACTGCATAGGATTATTATAATTGTCTCATTAATACACATTAAACACTTAAAAACTGTCCCTAACAAGTATAAGCACTCACTTAATGTTAGCAATTATTACTATCTCTCAAGAGAGAAATGCATAGGAACAGTTTAGCAAATGGGAAACCAAGGACCTCTTTGCTTTTAACTTGCATGAGTATCTAATAAGCCCAATGCAGAGCATATGATTGGAGTTTAAAATCTGAGGGGATCTTTGCTACTCCCTAAAGCTTAAATCCAAATCTTGGATCTTAACAGTGTCTGGCCTGGCTTATTATTAGAAACTAAAGGAATGACCATTGTGCTTGGGAATGTGTGAATAAAGAAGAATCTACTTCTTCACCAGCTACAGTGGCGAGAAGACAGCAAAACAGGGAATGATGACGCTACTAGTAAATGCAGCCCAATGAATGCCCCAGACTCCTCCCCAGTCATACTAATAGCATATATCTCTACCTAGGCAGGAAAATGGGAGTGGGCTGGTCATAGGGAGTAGAGCTGAGTCTCTGTCGAAAGAACTGAGGCAGGTGCTTCCACACCTATCCAGCTACTCATAGATATCCAGTAATATGGATATCTACTCGTAATATGGATATCCAGCCACTCATAATAAAGCTACTGTTAGAACCCTGAGGCTGGTGGGTCTGAGTTTATTTGAAAAAATCCTGTCTCCCACTTTCAGGATTTGTTCAGGACTGGCCAGAATAAGAAGCAACACATCCCATGCATGACTAACTGGGCATGGTAATTGACTGAAACTTTACTCTTAACCATAGTTGTATAATTTTTGATAAACAAAGTGTACAAACATGAGTTGATACGTCACATCATAATAATGAGTTTAATGATGAGTTTATATTGATAACTTTTTATTTCCATCTTTTAAAGAAGCTATTTTATTTTATTACTGGCTGACTCAGGTAAAGCTGTTTAAGAGGTGTGAACAGTGTTGTCTTTCAGTGCAAGGTCCTGCAGTGCTCTTTCAACAACTCCTCCCCAGCCTTCAGCACTGCTGCAGGCTGCTTTCACACGATTTCTGATGATACTGAAGGCAGCCCCCCCGTGCAGGAGTTCTATAGAGATATGACATATCCTTGTGTGCACCGTAATTTAAAAGAATGAGAATACACAAAAATGTCTGGGGAAATATTAAGAATATTGTACACAATTAATATTTATGTATATTATGAGATGGCAGCATCTACAGGAAGGTAGATGTTACCTGAGAAGTGTTGTTAATCCCACTTTCTCTTCATTTTTGGTATATTGGATTCTATAGATAAGATATGTGGCAAGCCTCCTATTGTGAAATATTGCTGCTAAACCTATGAGAGAAGAAATTTTGTTTTTCCTTTCTCACTTCTCTCTCACCCCAGAATAGTCTCTTCTGCTTCGGTACAGACAAATTTCACAGAATCACAGTGTTTATGATCTGGAAGCAGTCTCTTTGCTCATCATTCTTTTTCTGATACAGATTTCCCTCCTAGAACAATGTTTCTTTTCCTTAAAATACATCCTTTAGATATTCCTTGAGTGTACATCTGTTGTTGGTAAACTCCAACTTTGTTTGTCTAAAAATGTTTTTGTTTCATTTTCATTTTGGAAAGATCATTTTCCTGGGTATATATGTGTAGATGGTTATTTTTCCTCAGAATTTTGAGAATATAACTTCACTGTATTTGAATTTTGTATTGCTGTAAGGAATCTGATGTGAGTGCAATTGTTTTTTCTTTGGAGATAATCTTTTCTAAAACACTGTTTTTTATGATTTTATTTATCTTCTTTATCCTATAATTTTATTTACAGATAGAGATTTCTTTTCTGTTTCATATTTGTTGTGGTTCTTATCTCTGAGAATTTGTGATTATTATCATTTCTGAAAAATTTTTGTTATATTTCAGATATTATTCTTCCCACTTTTCTCTGGTCTTTCCTTTGGGAATTTTGATTAGATATTTTCTCTTTCAACTGCCCGTATTCTATTACACTTTCATCTTTCCCCTTAAATAGTCATTGCTTCAGTATACAGTATTTAAGAATCAGTTTCCTTAGAGCTATTCTTCAGTTCACTAAGTCTCACTATAAGTCTCCCTTTAACTCTGCCCATTCTGTTATTCAGTCCATCTATTGCTTTTTAATTTTAAAAGTTATGTGAATTTTTTATTCATAGACATATTTTTGTTTGATTTATCTCAAAATTTTTCTTAATATATTGTTCCTTGAGCATATTTTAAATTTCCTCTTTTACTTCTTTACATGCCAATTGTATATTCTTTTTCTGGCAATTCCTTCCTGAAGTCCATGGAAACCTACATCTTTTGTTTGCAGTTTTGTCAAATCTTACTCATTTGAATTTGTTTCTCAAAGTTTTGTCATTTTGGTTTCTCAACTCCGATTTGTTTCAGTAATACCTGTTTGAATTTTGCAAAGTTCACTTCGAGGATGATTCTTTACAGAAATAATTTGCTCTTCTTTCTGCCAGGCACTTTTTCCATGATCACTGTAAGTTAATTTGGGACTGAGGCTTCCTTAGTCACCTTCATAGTATAGAAATTCATGTAAACACAGAATTCTCCAGACAGACTTCTTTCCTCACAAGAGTTTACATCCAGATTAACAGGCTTCTTCTCTTCCCAGCAGAGTAGTGTTTTCTACCCACCCCTTCACTGAAGTTAAACTCCCCTTAAAGCTCTTGATTCTATATAGGAGTCCTAATTTCAACTCGTGTCTTACATAGCCCCGGGGTTTGTCTCATGTCCTCATTTGCAGCCTTTAAATCACACTGAGTCACAGGGATGAACAAAGGCCCAGAGGACAGCCCCAACTTCAGTATCAGTCTATTATACTTGATTCCCATTCCTTACTAGTTTTTGGTCCCTAAGGATTTCTCTTACTTTGTTGTAGATGTGGCCAAACCTTTAAATGTCTTTGTTATATTTTATTCTGTGTTTCTAAGTGTTTTGAAACAGAGAGTCTTTCAAGATATTTAGTTCTTAATAATTCCCTGATAGGAGTTACAGGGTTAATTTAGGTTAGTCTGTTCTTTATCACAACGTAACTGTTATTTCAAATGGCTTGTTAAATTATTATGTTTAAATAAATAAAATAAAAGCAGAACTTCTCTGGCTATAGCTGGGCAAGCCTTTTTGAACTTTTTCTTACTCTTCATGACAGCATCCACAATACCTGCTAGGGCCGGTAGAACTACACAGATCATGTAGGACTTCTCTCTTAGACTGTGTCCATGCCACAAACTGAAATGGGTTAAGATGATAAAGTGAGGTAGCGTCTCTCTATTGAGGCATTTGGCTTCCTATTTATAAATACAAATGGGACGTAAACTTACAGTTAATGTATTTATGTGGTTCTATTAAATTTAAATGCAGGGTTACCTTGATTTCTGAAATAACTATGCTGATGAAAAATTTAATGTAAATCAAACCCTCCATTCCCACTTACTTTCATTGTAGTATCAGAGCTACATTACCATGGGAAAATTAGTATGGCCCCGGGACCCAAAGCTACCTTAAAGAATGCAGAGAATCTATTATAAGTACTTACTAATTGGAAAAAAAAACAATCCTTTATAATAAAATATTATCTCTTAATAAAATATTAAGCAAAAAATGGAACATCGTAAATTAGATTGTAAATGAGATATGGAAGAAAGAAACTCCGTTTCATTAATCAAGCACTCCAGGCTTTAAAAATTATATTTATTATATCCACAAACCCAAGACATTCACAGAAGGCTGAGTTAAGGATGTCTTCCCTGATTGTTTCTGGTTCATACTTTTCCCAGGTGTGTTAGGGGAGTTAAATGTAACGGAGTAAAAAGCTAGTCACAGACACAGACAGGCTTAGATTTCCGTAACCAAGAATCTCTGTCAGTGTGAAGCCCCACACTTTATCTTCTGGCCACAATTGCAGGCAATACCTTGTGGTGGCTGACTTCAGAAGTCAGATCCAGAAGGATTTGTGATCCGGAAGCTTGGAGAAGTGGACTTGGGTAGAAAGACCACATGGCTTGGAGGTTTGTTTGCTTCCCCAGCAGTACAATAAGAGCAAAGGGAAAAACATGAAAGTGAGGCAGGAAAGAGGGAAGGGAAACAGAACAAAGAAAAACACAGGGGGAGGATGCAAAAAACCAAGTGCCTTCACTCAAATGAGCAGTCAAATTTGAGAAAGGGCACTGGTATGCGTCTGCTTCTCTGAACTCCCTCACCCAGTGGCCTGTGTTGTCTGAATTTTGTGGTATGTCCTGTCTTCCTTACTCAACTAAATGTAAGAGTAGAGCATAAATAATAATTGCTATATTTCTGTAACACTTTGTTTTAATTAGATTCTCTCTTACATTATCTCACTTATTATTCAAATTAAGGAAGGCATTTATTAAGATCATCTCCATTTTATAACTGGTGAAATTGAATTTCAAAAAAATTGAGAGATTTGCCCAGGATCACATAGCTAGTATATTATAAAGCCAGGAGTCAGACCAAAGTTCTTTGACCAACTTTCCTGTATTCGTCCTACTAAACCAATGCCCATGTCCTGTTTACTTCTGTATCATTTAGCACATCTTCCATAGGACTTCACACAGAGAAGATGCTTATTTAGTGAAGGAATAAGTGTTTCTGGAAGGAAACAAACTTCCTATTGAGATGACTTGGAGGAATCTTTTCAAGCAGTCATGTGATGTTATATCATGTCTAATTTGATCTGGTTGTACTTCATCTAATATCTTATATGTGGTTATTTGTATAGCCATGATTTTTAAAAAATTTCCAGACCTTTCTCCCACATGGGAGGGGTCCTTTATAAGAATACAGCCTCTTTCTGTAATAGCTTACACTTTTTATGATCTCTTCTTTGGGCACTGCAGTTGGCTTACACCATTGGGAGTGATGATTAAACTGCTAGAACTAACATTTGTAAACCATCCACCAGAGGCCAGGACAGTGCTTGGAGTTTTAGAGGCTTCATATCATTTAATCCCCTCAAAATATGATCACTTGAGAAAGAATTATAATCAACAAGACTCAGAGACATTGTCCAGATTAAGTAATTTTCCCAAGATGATTGTACTGATAAGTGAGAGAGCAGGGATGCAAACTGAAGTTGATCTCATTCAGCAAACATCTAAGGCAAACCCACACTCTTCTAGTAGGTTAAAATGCCAAGTACTGCCTCCAAGGAGTTTTCCTTTTTCAGTCTACTGATGAGGCAGACAAGCAAAGAGATAGAGGATTGCAGTGCTGTGTGGCAAGGGCTATTTGAGAACCAGGCCTGATGTGCTGTAGGAAGGGGTTTTGAGGAATATCCAAAGAAGACTTGAGGGTCAGGAAGCCTTTGAAAAAAAGATTATCTTGAACTAACTCTAGGGATTTGAAGTTAGTCATATACAAGATAGAACAAAATACATTAAAGGCAGGGAACATAATATACATAATATACATGACATTTATATATATATATATATGAAAAGAAATTGAAACATCACAGGTTCTTTGACATGATGTCTATGCCATGGTAGTATCATAAATAATAAAGAAGTGAATAGATAGATGGTTGTTCTACTCAGACAACTGTCAAGAGATCCAGAAATTAAGAGGGTGTGTGGTCTAGTGAAGGTAAAGGAGTGAGCAAAACTTTGTGCATCAAGCTTAAGAGTTTGAATTTGATCCTGAAAGTAATACGAAACCATTGGAAAATTTTTGATACAAGAGGATTCAAGGAGAGTGATATGAGGTTTAAGTTTGGGAAACATCACTCTTATAGCGAGCTATGTACAGGCCATAAGTGAAGAAGGCTCAAACTCTAAGCAAGGAAAAATTTAGGAAACTCCTGTAATAATAGCACAGGAAGATGTTGTAAGAGGCTAGACTGAAGCAGTAATAGTAAAAATGGATGGGATGGGGCTGACTTAAAAACTTAAGGACGGAGAATCTATATAAGGTTTGAGGGAATGATTGGATTTGAAGATGACCTGGTGGTGGTCTTCTCTTTTAATGAATTTAGAGATCATGTGATTTAGGAGAGGGGAGTGGATTGTTACACTTAGTAATGAATATGTGGAATTTTAATCATGAATTAGGATGAGATCACCAGGAGATAGGAATGGAGATCCAAGGGTACAGCCCCAAGGAACACTGACTATAAGAGACAAGAAGAAGAGCCCAAAATGAACCTGGGAGGGATAATACAGAGGAGGAGGAAAACTAAGGAGGAGGGAGAGAAAGGTTGTTTGGAAACCAAACCCAAGAGGGGTGGTCACTCCTCTCAAATGTCAGAGAGAAAACACCTGAAACAAGGACACAAAGATGTTGTGTGGACTTCACAACAAGGCGACTTCGGAAAGGATGAAGGCATAAACCCCCACGCAGAGGGTTGTAGGACAATGTGAAGAGTAGGCAGTGGTAAGCATTCTTTCAAGAAGCTCGACTGTGGAGGGAAGAACTGACATAGGACAGTATCAGAAGGAAGATCAGATATATGTGTAGTGAATATTTGCTCCTAGTCTGAGGCTTACTGTTTTATTTTCTGAATCATGTCTTTTGATGAGCTGACGTTTTTAATTTAGATGGAGTCCAATATATCTTTTTTTTTCCTTTATGGTTAGTGTTTTCTATGTTCTCTCAATTAAATCTTTACCTAGCCCCAAGGTCATGATGATAATCTCCTCTGTTTACTTCTAGAAGTTTTATAGTTTTAACTCTGTTTATATTTATGACCCATTGTCAATTAATGTTTGTGTATAGGTGAGGTAGGAATTGAGGCTCATTTTTTCCCATGAACATGCGATGGTTCTAGCATTCACTTTTGAAACTACTTTGTCTCCTCATTGAATTGCTTTGGTCCCTTGTCAAAATTTATTTGACTGCATAAGCATTGGTTTGTTTCTACCCTCTGTATCCTAGTTCGTTAATCTGCCTGCTTATCCATTTGTCAATACTCTATTCTCTTAATTAACATATCATCTTGGCTTCAATTATTCAGTTTTTAAGTAACCAGTTAGTTCAATTGACTCACCATAATTATGGAGACCTTTGCCATTGTTTTGTCCTTTCATTCATTTGTTTTTCTCATTTATTCAATATAGATTTATGGAATGCTGACCCTTTAACAGATACTGTGGTTGGTACTGGAAAACAGCAATAAATTAAGTAAATGTAATTCCTATCTTGAAGAACTACTGTAGTGAGGGAGGCACTTAAAGAAACAATTTTTATACAATATAATAAAAGCAATCACTTAGTCAGTAAATATTTATTGAGCATATACATATTAAACTTGGCAGTGTGGGTTACTGAGCTCATGTCAAATTTCAGCTTTGCAAATGCAAGTGTGAGCTGCTTTTCCTAACCTCATGTCACCCACTATCTTTTCCAAGGTACACCTTCACTGCTAATTAGTTGGATCCTTCTCTTTTGAACATTTTCCTACCATAATAATATGAATAGTAATACCTTATATTTGCGTGGCGCTTTCAACTTTTCAAAGTGGTTTTACATCAATGATCTTGTTTTTATTTTTATTGTACATTTTTCCTGTGAGTTAGGTAGAGCAAATATGATTAGCTTTATTTGACAGAGACAAGTAGATCACAGAAGTGTTAAGTGATTTTCTCACCATCACACAGCGAGGGCTGCAAGCCTTCCCCTATTCACCCCCTCAAATCCCTTTCTGCTTCTTTCCCATTGCTCTCTCTTTTCAACATCTTATCAGTACACACTATACCGGGAAGGCTTCCAATTTCAGGTACCACTTCTGGGATCCAAGTTAAGCTGCCACAATGGTACCTTATGCTGAAAGACTACAATAGATTGTCAGTGTTATCTTCAAGTGCTGACTGAGATTTATGAATGGGGATGGAGAAAAGAATCATGATCATTTTCACTATTACAATTGCCCACAGAAGATGTATAAAATGTCTGACACTTTCTTCATCCTTTTTGTCAGGCATCAGCTGTCAGGAGAAGGTCGCCCCTTCCCACCCAGCTTTGGAATGAAGTGATAAATGTGTCAGAAAGCTCATGCCAGGTGCAGTCTTCTGCCTTGTAAACAGTTTTCATTGATACATTAAAGTTTGCTTTCTTTTCTTAAGCCTTCATAAAGGTGCTTGAGAAACAGTACTGTCACTGATAAATGTCTCTTTTATTGTGGGACTTTTATGGATATAGACTTATTTTTTAAAAAACTAAATTGTTTAAGTGTCTGGATATCTAGCGTCTTATTTGACAACATGCCATCCAGGGTGTCAGGGCAATTGCTTTTACACGAAGAAATGTACACCAGAATTCTGAATTTTCATGGGCTCATTCTCTTCTTCCATCCCCCTTTCTTTTCCACCTCCAATAGCTTACAAAAAAAAAAAAAAAAAAACCTTATCAAGCCTCTAAAGACATGGAAATACTAAATGCATATTTTTTTAAACCAGGATTTTTAGGTCAGTTTATTTTTTTCAGTGTTTAATGCAGAAAAGGGCCCCATTTTGCATTCCCGTTGGCAATGTAGACAGAGTGAAGAGTGTGTAATTGGGATCACGGCAGGAAGTGTGCTAGGGACTGAGAAAGTTTTGCAAAATTAAACTATCTAGAGGATACAGGGAAGAAAAGGACGAATATCTCTTTGGGCAGAATACAGGATACAGGACGTGCCCACTTTTGGACAGAAGATGAAAGGGATGCATTATCCTATAACATAAGAAAACAAAAAATGCTGGCAGAAACAGAACATGAAATGATCAATGTAGTCTAGGTGTTCTATTATTATTATTACTATTGTTTTCTTAAATCATATATTGTCCAACCAAGTCAAAAAGAGAGTAAAGTCAAAGCTGGATCAGAATTTTGCACCAAGTGTACGTCTACAGAGCTCTCACACTCTCAGTTTCTTAGTCATCCAAACTCATCATCTTGGGCTCCATTGATGGGTAAGTCAAGAGGAGCAGAGACTAAATGATTTACCCAGGGTATTAGAGATGGAGACTGTCCAAGCTAAGTCTTTTATTTATTTTTGGCCGCACTGGGTCTTCATTGCTCTGCGTGAGGGCTTCCTCTAGTTGCGGCGAGTAGGGACTACTCTCTTCTCTACTACTTCTCACCACAGTGAGAAGCATGTGTGGTTCTCATTGTGGTGGCTTCTCTTGTTGCAGAGCACGGACTTCAGTAGTTGCAGCACACAGACTTCAGTAGTTACAGCACACAGGCTCTAGGCGTGCAGGCTTCAGTAGTTGTGGCATGTGGGTTTAGTTGCTTCTTGGCTTGTGGAATCCTGCCAGACTAGAGATCAAACCTGTTTCCCCTGCATTGGCAGGTGGATTCTTTACCACTGAACCACCAGGAAAGTCCTAGTCTGTTTTATTTTTTTTAATTGGTGTGTAATTGCTTTACAATGTTGTGTTAGTTTCTGCTGTACAACCGTGTGAATCAACTGTATGTATACATGTATACCCTCTCTCTTGAGCCTCCCTCCCACTCAGTCCATCATCACACCCCTCTAGGTCATCACAGAGCTTCAAGCTGAACTCCCTGTGCTATACAGAGGCTCCCCACTAGCTATTTATTTTACACATAGTAGTATATTTATGTTACTGCTCTTCTCTCAATTCATCCCAGAAACTAAGTATTTTTGAGTAATTCCTACTCTTCTCCATGCTTATCTAGTCCTGACAGTTACAGTGTCCTGACAGTTTTTCTGCTTCTGTGTTTTCATTTCATCCCTACTGCCCCCACGCTTACCAAGTCTCTCCTCACTTTACCCCTAAGATTTTTCATTCTAGCCTCCTCCTGTCTTATGTGTCCTGAACTCTGACCTTCAGAAACCAGGTTCTAACCATATTCTACCCCGGCATGCCTGCTCTCCCTGGGCTGCCTCTTTCTCAGTCCCAATCAAAATCCCTATAAATCCTTATGTATTCATTTCCTACGGCAGTGATAGCAAAGTACTGCAAACTCGACAGTTTAAGACAATAGAAATGTATTGCCTCACAGTTCTGGAGGTTAGAAGTCTAAAATCAAGGTGTCTAAGGGGCCAGGCTCCCTCTGCATCTTTCTTTGACTCTTCCTTTTGGCATTCTTTGACTTGCAACTGCCTGGTTCCAATCTCTGCCTCTGTCTTCCCATGGTGCTCTCCCTGTGTGTCTCTGTTTTTACATGGCCATCTTCTTATAAGGACATGAGTCAGGTTGAATTAGGGCCCACCCTTCTCCAGGAGGACCTCATCTTAACTAATTACATCTGCAATGACTCTACTTCCAAATAAGGTCGATGAGCTATTTCCAAATAATGTCACATTCTTAGGTATCGGAAATTAGACCTTCAGTGTACCTTTTTTTTTTTTTTGGTGGCACCTGGGAGTGCACTTTTCAACCTGTAACATATTCTTAAGTGACCACATCCAATGTAGCTAGTTTTAAATCCCGAGTCTCCCAATACATAACCTCAGTCTGGTTCCAAGCATGCAGTACAGACAAGTCCAGTGATAGCACCACCATGAAGGAGAAAAGGCTGAGTCCTGAGGAGAGCATCTGCCTGAGTAGAAAGTTTATTCAAGGCCTCATAAGGCATAACTCCTGGAAGGAATTGTGGTCAAGGGGACCATAAAATTTCTGGAAAGGACTACAGACTCTCTTTTGTCTAAGACCAACCATATTCATTCCCACTTTTGGGGCTTGATTTATTCTGTTTCTTCCCACCCCCAGATAACATCCACTCTGCTTACCCTTCAAAGTCCTATCTATTCCAGAAAATTATTTGCACAGTCTAAATTTTCTTGGAAGCTTCTGGACAACAATGCAGCCTTCATTGCTCTTATTCTCCAGCCCTCATGGGACCTGCAGCCTGTACACCATAACTTTGCACTTAACTATGTACTGCTCATCACCATTTGTACCAGATCTGACCATTCATTCTCTGTCCCCCAGAAGACTAAGACCTGGGATGAACACTTGGAATGCTGGAATTCTTTGCAGCTAGATAAAGCTTACTCGCCATCTATTTCCTGACTCCTTAAACTATGCTGAGAGGTGCCATGAGGATGGGTATGGTGAGAGGGGATGTTAGGGGAAGAGCTGCTAAGCCAACCACTCTTGTTCAATTCTTCATCCTTCTTTGATCCATATTTTTAATTGGGAAGAGCTATGTAGACATCATTTGGATTTGAAGGAGTTCTCCAGCTAAGTAAAAGTTTGAAAGCACAAATCCAATTTAGTTTCCTCATTTTGTAGGCAACTAAACTGACATGCAGACGGACTGAGTGTCCCCTCACTCACGACATAGCTAGTTTGAGAGCTAAACACATTCTTTCTACTAGGAATATATCTATTTCACCTAGTATAACTCTCATAACAAACTTGGACAACGTGTTGTTATTCTTTCTCTTTCAAAACTAACAGAATTTAATACAAAATAAAATCCAGATGATTTGCTCAAACTGTGACAGTTAGCAAGGGTAGAATTATATCACAAAGTGCCTGTTCATTCCACTGAACTGCATTGTCTCAGAAGAATCAGGAACTCTTGGGGCTAAACCATGAAGATTATTTAGCTGAACCAGTTTTATGATGTTTGCTGCAGACCTCTAATCATAAACTCATTAATGTGTCACAATGTATGACACATTAAGGGTTCAGTGAAAATTGATTTAAATTGTTGTGTCATTTGGTCATATTTTATATATAAATTTTATATATTCAACTTTGTAATAAAAGTGATCATCTGTTTTTCTATATCCATGGTATGACTGGGATATAATAGGTTCTTATTTACTGCATAATCCTGCTGAAATTGTGCCACGACGAGCCATTTAATCTATTGGTATCTTCTTTTTCTCATGTATTACACTGAAAAACTTTAGTATCCACTCATATTCCCTCTTTTCTGTGCCTCATGATTTTAAAACATGGCTGGCTTGTTCTAAAAGCAACACCATAAATGCTCTTGGGAAGCTGTTTCAGTTCTTCTGCGGAAGCCCTTTGTGATCCAGGGAAGCTAAATTAGGTCACGATAACCTAAGGATCTGCAGCGGTCCTGCTTTTCTCACCTCAGGCAAGAAGTCTTCTCTGGTAACAAATAGGGATACCTAATCTCTCTTTCCCCCTGAACAGCATGACCCTGAACACAAGATGCTGTAGGAAGGTGGTACATAAGAAAGCTGAGGAAAGGATCTTTTAAGTTTCAAGTGGCTGTTAAATATTTTACTTTTGCAAGCCTTTAAAGTTGCCACAGGTGCTGGCTGGTGTCTCTTTGTGTTAGTTATGGGCGACATAAAACTGTGGCCAATGAAAATTTAAAGGATGCTTTCATTCTTGTCTATCCCAGGTAATATTTCTTCTCAGCTCAGTAAGCATACAAGCATTTCTGAATTCTGATGATGAGCTATGTGCTGCAGTTTTTGAATACAGGGAGAGGTAGAAATTTGTCTCCAAAGCATCCATTTAGAAAAAGTGAAAGACTAGCATGAGCCCAGTAGTGTTGGGCTGGAATCGGAGGTATCAGCGTGAACTCATGGTTTTGTAATATATATGCAAAATGATAGATACAAAAATAATTATTACTTGAGTTATAACAATTACTTGAGTTATTAGTACTTGAGTTAGTAAACAAGTATGTATTTCCTACTTCTGTCCAGTGAGAGGACCTAGAAGAAATGGCCCTCTAACAGCCATGATCACATCTAGTGCCCAGATTTTGGTTTCTAAATACCATTCTCCAAAAAATAGGAACCTGGGCTTCTTGGAGAAGTGATTGATTCCAGGGCTGGGCAGGGAAACCACAAGATGCACCTGGAATATCTGTGGTGCCACAAGTAAGAAGGATGGAGGCTTGCTGAAAAGGCAGGAAGCTCTCAGTGGCCGATTTGAACAATAAAAAATAATGCTAGCATTGGATTAGAGCCCAATAAATAACTATCTGTGAGTCTATGTTAATATAAATTTAAAAATCAAATAAGTGAATACGTGGGGAAGAAGGGACATTTTTCCTTACAGAAGAATTCCCATTCATCATTATTAAAAAGTGTGCCAAATATGAAATCTACATTAGAACTCCATAGTAATAATTGTTTGAGGCAAGATCCACCATTGGATGCTAAATTAGTGGACAAAAGTTTGAGAAGAAACAGGCTATTTGTATAGTCTAAAAGTATCTTGTCCAAGATTTTAATTTATTATAAAGGGAAAAATAGTAACTTCACAGTGGTATTATTCTGCAGGCAACAGGTATTATTCTGCTGACCTTTTGGTCAAAGTAACTTTGTCATTGTGTATCCCTGGTATGGTGCACTTTGATGCCCTTGGCAAAATAGCAAGATTTGGCACCTATTGCCATAATGCATGACTTCGATCTAATCATGATAGCTCATCAAATAAACAACAAATTGCAGGACAGTCTAAAAACTCACTGACCAGTACTTTTTAAAAGTGTCAAGGTCATGAAAGGCAAGGAAGTTTTGAGGAATTCACAAGATTGAGGGAGGCTAAGGAGCCGTGATAACTAAATGCAACCTAGGTTCTTGGGTTGGATTCTGAAACAGAAAAAAGGCTGTTAGAGGAAATATTGGTGAAAGCCACATGAAGTCTGGAGTTAGTTAAATGTACTGTGCCAATGCTCATTTCCTAGTTTCAATCACTGTACAGTAATTATTTAAGATGTTAATGTTATGAAACTGGGTGAAGTGTATATGGGAGCTCCCTGTGCTATTTTTGCAACTGTTCTGAAAATATATAATTATTTCAAAATAAAAAATGTAAATGATAAGTATGCATCCAGCTAGGACATTTTCTATCACAGTGAAATCTGATTAATTGCAGCTCAACTAACTGAAACCTTAAAGCATCCAAAATCATATTCTCTCACTTCTGTATTTAGCAAAATAAACAAATAAATAAAACCTGGCAAATAAGTTACCTATGATTTATTCAGAAATGTCAAAGGAAAGCCTGAAGTTAGTGTAGCTTCAGTATAGTCTACAGTCCTGGATTCCTGGATAAGTCCCATCTCAGCTCCCTGGCTAGCCTCTTCCTCTCTGGGTAGCTTACTCTCCAGTTTCTGAACTGGTTTCTGAACCCTTCAGACACTTTCTCATCTGTACTTTATCCATGCTTTCCTCAACTGAGAACTGCTTTTCCCCTTCATTTATGCACCGGCTTTGGGATTAGCCAGAGCTTGGTGTGAATGATAGATGGTCCTGTCATAGATTAGTTATACAAATCTAAGTGAGTTACTTAACTCTCTGAACATTAGTTTCCTCATCAGGAGAACATTGGCACAAATCCTCACCCTACCTGTATTTTAAGATGCTGAGCTCAGTGACTGATCTCCATAGACACTGTATAATGTGAAGCCCTGCAGTTGGTGTTATCAGTGGAAAGTTCACATGTGTTTCCTTTCCTGCAAAGTCTTTAACTGATTAATTTATTCATGTATTCATTAAACAAAAGTCTACTGAAATCTACCCTGTGCCAGACCTTAGAGATACAGCAGTGCAGACAGGCACAGCTTCCAAAGGCTAATATGGGAGGTGCAAACAAGTCATCCAAAGGGAGAGCAGTGCTAGGAGAGGGGTTATGTTGGTTTTGAAACCTGTTGTAATCTCATTGGCTAGAATCAGTTACTTCTTTCTCTGCTTTCAGACAGCAAAGACAGATTCTTGATATTCACTGATTTTCTCTGGATAAGCAGGAGTAAGGGAAGGTAAAATTAAGACAGATTATTTATAACTATTTAAGAAACATAGACTTCTCCAGAAAACTTCATTTCAATGGAAAGCTCCACTTTCCATTCATCATGTCCTAATTAACTGAAAATTAACTTTAATTCCTTATCAGTGCTTCTCACTTCTTATATGCATTCATCTGAAATCTCTCAGGGCCCTAGTTTGGATCGAGTACTTTGTTGGACTTCAGCCTCAATGAACTCTCTGGCCAATGGTTAACATAAGGGTACATAAATATTACAATACAGCGTGATGAGTTAAAACCCAAAGGCAGGAACATTAAATTCTGCCTTGAGAAGAGAGGTCAGAGAAAACCTAACCAAGGAGCTGATACTCATCTGGGTCTAAAGAAATAGACTACTTTCTGCGAAGAAGACCAGGATATCCTTCTCTATTCTTATGTGAAAGGGTAGAGAAGGTTCCACAGCACGGGGGAAAATCACTAAATAGTCAGTAGTATGTTCCAAGACCAATAATTTGTCATTTTACTTCTGTCCCACCGGATTTTGTAGGCTGGAGGCAGGGGCCAGCTGGGGATCTGAGAAGGAGTACACTTGATGTTGTATGCCGACTGTCCTCAGAGCCAAATTTAGGCCAGGCAGCGGTATTTATGTTCATCAAGTTTGCAGTCGTTCTGGGTGATTCTATTCTTTAAGTGTTAAGTTTCTTTTGATTAATATCTGCTTATGAGTCACTCCTCAAGCTGTATCTGTTCATACTCGTCATATCTCTTTCAGTCATTTCCAAAAACCTCCCTGCATCTCAAATGTTTCTCTGTTGTGGGTGTTTTTGCAGAGAGCACATCCTGCCCCGAAGCTCAGGCTCCCATGTGTGCCACCAAATATATCAGCAGCCTATCCAGAATGAGCTTAGACATTCCTGCCTAGAGGGCACCATTGAACCCCCGGGGATGGTTGCCAGAGGTTCCATAAACTTTGTTTCCTGGAAGAATCAGGCAGTGGAGTGTGCCAGAAAGGGGGCATTTATGCTGCACCTGGAATCTTCTCCTGAGTCTGCTTTTTAAGGGTATGCAGTAGGGATGCTACCACTGGGGTTGTAGAAAGAGCTATAACCCTGGAGTCAGATGATTTGGATTAAGTTTTAGTTCTGTCTCTTGTTAGCTGTGTGTGTGGGTGTGTCCTCAGGTCCTCAGTCGTATCCAACTTTTTGCGAGCTCATGGACAGTAGTCCACCAGGCTGCTCTGTCCATGAGATTTCCCAGGCAAGAATACTGGAATGGGTTGCCATTTCCCACCTCAGGAGATCTTCCCCAACCAGGGATCGAACCTGTGTCTCTTGCATCTCCTCCATTGGCAGGTGGGTTCTTTATCAGTATGCCATATGGAAAGCCTGTGAGTTACCTTTAACCTCTCACTGTCAATATCCCTTTCTGTTAAATGGGCATAATAAAGAGTGATCATGCCTTCTTCTTGTGAAAGTCTGATGAGATAATGAATGTGAAAGCTCTATAAACTGCAAAATATTGTGCAAGTTTGAGCAAGGTATTCATTCCCATGATAACCCTAAATAATTCTGAATATAATGGAATGGTTCTTTGTTGACATTTTCAGATTTAAAAATTAATCATTGCCATTTTTTAGACAGCTTATTATGGTTATCATACATTATTGGAGTAAAGAAGCTATCATTTATATGAGTTTTTCTAGATATACGAATTCTTAACGTGTATAGTTTGTCATATACTTCAAAACCCCCACTAAAGTTTTAGCAAGAGATGATGCATTTATGTCCCTCCCACCTTTGAAATCAGAGCAAGAAAAATACTAAGGAGGAATATCTTGTGCTAAAAACTCAGGCCCCAGGGGAGGTGGGGGAGGGAAGGCAGGCCCATGCAATTTGGATCCTGGCTTATCTTGGTCACAGCTGGTTGACCTAGGCCTCAGCTCCTCATGGGAATAATGACATCTCCTTCATAGGTTACAATGAATATTAAATAAAATAATGCATGTGGAAAATTCTTTATCAACTTTCAGCGCCTCAGATAAACTATAGTTACTATCATTAAGTGAGAGATCTCGTATTCTTTTTTAGACTGACACGAATCAATCACATCTCTGGGCAGTGATGTGTGTCTGACAGTGTTCCGTGTTGTAACACATTAGAACTTAATGGAAAAGATTGTGAATTACGGTCACAGTTCTTGAGTTCAACTCCTCTTACCAGCTCAGTGACCTAGAGCAAGTTAACCTCTCTGTGCCATGGTTTCTCTTTTCTAAAATGGAAATGACAACTTCACAGGAATATGATGAAGGGAAAATGATTAAGATAATGAATGAAAGACGTGGTGTGTAAAGGTCAATTCTTCTTCTTATTATGTGTTTTGTGTGCCCAGTATTTCAAAAGAGCCCTTTCTTTCATGATCAGAGTGAAGCCATGATGAAGGAAATCCCTAAATACTGCTAGTGGATAGCAGCCCCACCCCCTGCTACCCACCTTAGAAGCTATTTTTCTGTCATCGGGTTTATTTATGCTGGTTTTCCTTTTGGAAGAACTTGGTCTTCCCCCTATCTCTACCTGCACCATAACTGGCTGCAACATCCAAAGCCAAGATTGGCTTTTTCTTGGAAGCCTATTGTCCTAGGACACATCCTAAACTAGAAAGGCTTGTTTATAGTTTTCTTATCATATTTTAGGAACCACTCTTGTGGATAATGGGACACTGGCCTGGCAGTTGTCAGGTTCTGACCTCAGCTCTTCCACTAACTCCACTCTGGCCTTGAGCAAGTCTTTCCAGCTCCCTAGCTCCCATGGTCCTCCTGTGTGCACTAAAGAAGAGATTCTCTGTTTAAAGAAATGTTCCAATTACCAAAATACTTCCTTTCTGCATTCTTTATGTTTAAAATGTTATTTTTAATTTCTAAAACAAAACAGAAAAAGATGGTGGGCGTAGTTGATAAGTTATTTAGGGATCATTTGTTTTGATGCCCATTTGGAGGCAGAATTCAAGGTGGCAGCTCTCTCGTGCTACACGTTTGTGCTTCTTAAACCCCAATCTGAAAACTGCTGCATTAGATAAGAGATGGGGGCTGGCAGAAATCCCTCAGGGATGACTGATAACTGAGACCCCCCTCCTCCACAAGCCCACAAGAAGGAAGGATGTTTGGGGGTTCCACCTTGCTGTTTTTCAATAGGAAGGTTTAGATTCTCAAGTACATTGCAGAATTATTATTTCCTGGGAACAAAGTGAACAAATACAAAATGTTTAATGAACAGCTACAAAAGTGGATTGTTGCTTTCTGTTTTCCTTTCTCTTTCCTCTTGGTACCGTATCCTTCATCACCTGCTACTGCATTGATCTATCTCCTCTTTCTCCCATCTAACTAAAAGCACCTTCCTTTAGGGCAAAGGTCATAACTTACTCCTGTCCATGTTCCTAGTGACAAGTATCTAACTGTGCACATTATAGACACTTAATAAACTTAGCTGAATGAATGATGGATGGATGGATGATCACTAAGATACTTCTGGCCTGCATATTCTAAGTCCTATAGCAAAATACTGTCTAATTTACTTTTTCCATTGCTTCTGGCAGAGTCTCCTAGCATATGGACAGAATTAAAGTGTAATTTCTTAAATATTGACACATGTCCTTTCTCTTTCCCTTTATTTCTTCCTTCAGTCTATAGCAGCACTGGATACATGTGGTTGAATAAGACACACATAGTCCCTGCCTTCAAAGACCTTACAGTCTGGTTAAGATGACAGAGAATCACAACATAGAGTGTTGATTACAGCTGTAGATAGCAGGGAAGCAGAATGCATGAGGCAGAGGGAAAATGCAAGCTTCCTAAGATGGAAAACTTTGAACTTAGGAAAACTTTGAAAGTCCAGCCAAGATCTATGTGTCTTCATTCCAAGAGTTAAAGTAAGCTGTGTCATAGACTCCTCAAGTGCTTCTCCTGAGACCATCCCTACTTAAATTCATTTCTGCCAATCATACTGTCCTACTTGTACAAACTTGCTCAGGTATTCGCTTGTCTCAGTAACAGATTCTTCTACCCTCTCCTCCAAGTTCTGCCATCTTATTTTTATCCTCCTAGATCACACTTCCTTCTTTCTCTGACTCAACATCATATTGTTTAACTCCTTCGCTAGCCACCCTCCCTCATTTCTCTCTCTCTGTTTTCTAGTGTTGAGATTTTCTGCTTGTGTACCTGGCCTTTCCACCCCTGGCCCCGTTAGCTAACGTAAGGCACTGGATTTTAGAGAAAAAGCCTGAGCTTTGAAGACAGACAGACTTGAATTTAAAGTCTAGCTTCACTAATTAACAGTTATGTGACCTTGGATAAGTGTCAGTAATTCCAAATGCCCAGAGAAGTCAAATAAAATGAGGAAATTGAGTTTCAGAAAAATGTCTCTTAACTGTTTTCATTCTATCTTGATCGACTTTATTCCTTTTATGATAAAAGCACTGAGGATATGTTAGGTACTTTTATAAATGCCTTACATGTATCCACCCAGATTCCTTACAGTATTCCTACAAGACGAAGTTGTAATCCTTATTCTCATCTCTCTTCCACCTTACATAAGAGAACACAGATGCACAGGAAGATGTGGTATGTGCCCAAGGTTGCAACAGCTTGTGAGAGTCAGAAGCCTGATTTAAACATGGGCATTTCACTCCACACCATGCACTCTGGCATTCCCTTGTTCCCAGTTGTATTTCTCAGTTTTCTCACCTGTAAAATGAGACTAATAATACACACTTCATTTTAATGAGAATTAAATAAAGTAATGTATAGAAAGAGCTTCCCTGGTGGCTCAGTGGTAAAGAATCTGTCTGCCAACGCAGGAGACACGAGTTGGATCCCTCGGTTGGAAAGATCCCCTGGAGAAAGAAATGGCAATCCACTCCAGCATTCTTGCCTGGGCAATCCCATGGATAGAGGAGCCTGGCAGGCTACCATCTAGGGGTTGCAAAAGATTTGGACTTGACTTAGTGACTAAACAACAACAACAGTGCCTAGAAAATACCTACGCTCTGCCAGCTGTGTGGCTCAACTGATAAAGAATCCATCTGTAGTGCAGGAGACACCTACAATGTAGGAGACCAAGGTTCAATTCCTGGGTTGGGAAAATCCCCTGGAAAAGGAAATGGCAACTCACTCCAGTGTTCTTGCCTGGGAAATCCCACGGACAGAGGAGTGTAATGGGCTATATTCCATAGAATCATGCGAGTCGGACATGACTTAGCAACTAAACCACCACCACCGTGCTCTATATGTTGATTTTTAATTTTATTGAAAGATGGTGTTTCTATTGGCATCTTATCATGGAAGATGAGGGTTTAACAACCACCACCACCACCACTCCCATCCACATATTTAGCTGTCCCACACATCCTTGTATTTTAATTACATCACAGTTTTGAAAGAAGTAATGTTCAATCTCTATATCATTATGAACACTGAATTAGGCAAATAATGTGTATATGTGTGCCTTATATATCATGTGTGTATACATATATAATGTGTGTGTATATATGTGTGCATAAGTATGTGTGTATATGTGTGTGTGTGTATATATATACATATATATGTATGTATCATAGCTTAACCAAGTAGTAGACTATGATTACATTTAGATTCTCATTCATATTCTTCTTTTTCTTGGAATTAACAACTCTCTGTAGTTCTCCTCGTCTCATTATTGAATCATCTCATATAGGGAGACCCCAAACTTTAACAGAAGGGAACATGTACTCTACCTAACCCCTAGCTTCCAGTCTGGTGCCTCACCCCTCCCTTTTCTGTGCCTTTTGTTCCCAGGTTTGGACCTTCTCTGGCTTCACGTATTCACAGAATAGACCTCTGATTCCTTTGGGGTGGAAAGGTGATAGAGATATGTCTGTATGGGTTCAGAGAGGGGTGAAGTTTCCTTTAAATTAGTGATTCTCAACTGGGGTTCTCAACTGAGGGGGAGGATTTTGCCCCTGAAGGGATATTTGCCAATGTCTGGAGACTTGTTTGGTTGTCACAACTGAAGAAGGGATTGCTGCTGGCATCTAGCAAGTAGAGGCCAAGAATGTTACTCTACATCATCCTATGATGCAAGACAGCCCCCAAATAAAGAATTTCTCTTGCTCCAAATGTCATAGAGCCAAGGTTGAGAAACTATGCTTTTGACAGTATTTCCAGCAGTCATCCTGTTTGCAACCTCTCTGCTATCTCCAGAGGAACTTGGCATCTCTAATTCCTGAGCTAATTCTGAGATATGCAGATGACACCACCCTTATGGCAGAAAGCGAAGAACTAAAGAATCTCTTGATGAAAGTGAAAGAGGAGAGTGAAGAAGTTGGCTTAAAGCTCAACATGCAGAAAGCTAAGATCATGGCATCTGTTCTCATCACTTCATGGCAAATAGATGGGGAAACAGTGGAAACAGTGACAGACTTTATTTTGGGGGGGCTCCAAAATCACTGCACATGGTGACTTCAGCCATGAAATTAAAAGACGCTTACTCCTTGGAAGAAAAGTAATGACCAACCTAGTTCAGTTCAGTTCAGTTCAGTCACTCAGTCATGTCTGACTCTTTGCGACTCCATGAACCACAGCATGCCAGGCCTCCCTGTCCATCACCAACTCCCAGAGTTTACCCAAACTCATGTCCATTGAGTCGGTGATGCCATCCAACCATCTCATCCTCTGTCGTCCCCTTCTCCTCCTGCCCTCAATCTTGACAGATATTAAAAAGCAGTGACATTACTTTGCCAACAAAGGTCCGTCTAGTCAAGGCTATGGTTTTTCCAGTAGTCATGTATGGGTGTGAGACTATAAAGAAAGCTGAGTGATGAGGAATGATGCTTTTGAACTGTGGTGTTTGAGAAGACTCTTAAGAGTCCCTTGGACTGCAAGGAGATCCAACCACTCCATCCCAAAGGAAATCAGTCCTGAATATTCACTGGAAGGACTGATGCTAAAGCTGAAACTCCAATACTTTGGCCACCTGATGTGAAGAACTGACTCATTTGAAAAGACCTGGATACTGGGAAAGATTGAAGGTGAGAGGAGAAGGGGATGACAGAGGATGAGATGGTTGGATGGCATCACCAACTCAATGGACATGAGTCTGAGTAAACTCTGGGAGTTGGTGATGTACTGCAGGCCTGGTGTACTGCAGTCCATGGGGTCACAAAGAGTTGGACATGACTGAGTGACTGAACTGAACTGAACTAAATTACTGAACTTTTTCAAGGCACTGAAGAATGAATGTGGTTTCCCAGGTGATTCAGTGGTAAAGAAACTGCCTGCCAGTGCAGGAGGTGTGGGTTGGTTTGGGAAGATCCCCTGGAGAAGGAAATGGCAACCCACTTCAGCATTCTTGCCTTGGAAATCCCATGGACAGAGGAGCCTGATGGGCTACAGTCTATGGGGTTGCAAAAGAGTTGGACACAACTTAGCGACTAACTAACAACAAAGAGTCAATCAGCTAACTTTTCATTTGTACCTCCCTGTGCAGGCACTTATGTTCCAATGATCCCTCATCTACAAGTTTTCCACCTTCCAAAATACTTTTTAGCATTTATGGTCCTCTTTTGACTTCTATCCCATTTTCCTTGTCCTCATAGGTATAAACCTGTTTTATTCCTTGAATCTCTTTTTAGTTGAGTTTTGAGAGACAGCTGAAAGAAATGCATGTGTTCAATCTGTCATGTTTAACTTGAAGTTTACAGCTTTCCTAAAACTCTTAAAGAAATATGTTCCTCCTTTTTTTTTTTTTACACTCCTATGTCATGAGCTGTAAGTTGTTCCTTTGTTTATTATACAAAGATGCTGGGAGCCACAGAACCAGGTGAATTGTCGTATAAGCAGGATGAACAAAGGGTATTCTGTGGTCTGTAAATATGTTTGTATTATAATAAAAACAGCAGTTAGGAGACATGAAACATGAGAAAGCTTAGGCTCAAGTTGTGTAAAGGTTCTTGGTGGTCATCTAGACCATTGTTGTCTATACCTTCAATCATATCACTTGACCATTCCAGTCAAGTCCATTATCTCTTGTACAAATAAAAGTACTCAATAGAGTACTTAATACTTTTAAAACTTATAATTCAGTTTTATTTTCCAAAGAAAACATTGTGTCACGACGATCAATGATCATAATTAGAAGGAGGCCTTAAAATCAAATACCACTGGCGGGAGTGGTGGTGGGGGATGGACAGTATTTCAGGTCTAGCCAGATGCTGCTGCCTGCCAAAGGCTCTGAGCCTAAGGTCCACTCTTTTTAAAAGGAAAATCAGTAAAGAATTAGAGAGGTGTTAAAGACATACCAGCACCAAACCGAAGCTTTGTCTATGATAGATACAATGCAAGAAAATTCTGAATGAAAGCTGAAAAGAAAATTAGTGTCTTTACTGTGTGTTTCAACCTGCTCAAATGTTCCCAGGTCACAGATGAGCAGCATGAGGCCTCTGCTCCTTTGGGTAGCCCTAGCCTAGTCCAAAATTCTCTTTATTCCTCAGATGAAGAGTTGAAGGATGAGGGGGAAATACCCTCCCCAGCCTCCCCAGCTGGGTAACGGCAGTGCCGATGCCTAGTTCCTGGTCTCCAGACTCCCAGTCTGTGCTTTCTCTCCTGCACACATCTAACATCCCACCAAAGTATAAGCATTAATAAGACAGTGCTGGAAGAACTGAGTAACCAGATGTGAAGTCAAAAACAGGAAGACCTGTTTCTCTTCCCCTCTTCCTGTCAAGTATGCAGTAAGGCAGAAGGATTGTCAAATTTTCATACATGTGTCATGGAAGCTCGCTTTGTTCCCTCTTCCTTTGGACCATTTTTCAGTTAAGGGTTGTTTTCCGTTTGAAAATATGTTTTAGCTACTTTTTCACAACATTATCCACACTCTACAGAAAGGAAGCTTATTAAAAGTTAAAAGGAGCACAGAAAATAGCACTTACACGAACAAAAGAATGCATATGGTGGAAAAACTGAGAATCGTGCCATTATTAACTAAAGGACAGTATTATAGTTTCCATTTTCATATACATTTTTGACTCGACAGAGTTAGAAATAGATATTGAACAGTCATGGACCTGAAAATATAAATCATACTTTGGCTTGGGGTTTCAAGAAAAATAAAGAGAGAAAAGCTTATATCAAGCCTGATTAATTCAATTCACTATATCTACAATAGAAATTCTCACAAAGAAACAAAACTAAGGAAACACAGTGATTCCCCCAAATTCCTAGGCTCCTTTATTTCTCCAGTCTTTATTTCCAGATGCGTTTCAAGGCCAACTTCATTTCCACAATTAGGCTTATTTTCGTTAATTAGGATGCCCCATAATATGGGCAGCTAGGGAGTCTACCAGTTATTGAATACATTTTTATATAATGCAAGTGGGTGTTTTTTGTTTTTCTTTTAATGAGGTGGAATTCATCTAAAAATGTTACTGCCTATGTATTTTACATGTCTTGTTTTATTTGCTAGTCACATCAACTGTAATAGATAAAGTGTTGCCATATTAGTCATGGTTCTTATACCTCCCCAGGTCCCTTTTTATCTTCACACATGGAGCCCTCCCTGGCCAGGCAAGCAGGGCTATGCTGCTGTTTGCTCAGAAGTGGCCCCTTACTGAAGAAGGTGGTCATTTGACCCGAGACAGACCTCTCAGTCAGTGTAGCCACCCAGTGACCTGCTGTGAAGGACTTTCTCCAACTGGATTGATGATAATGAGCTAATTCAATCAGACTGTCTCCTTCCTCAAATTGGCATTCATAAAACAGAGCTGCAAGAGACACACAGCACTGGAAATGCTTTGCAAGAGAAGTCATTTGGGCCATTAGAAAGGAGTGGAGAGATCCATGGACCTGATTCTGATAGATTTTCCACTTCCAGGCTAATCTGCTTGTATTTTCCAGGGTGGTCCAAGGGAATTCTGTTGCCTCACTAACAGAAGTAGGTATTAGAAGGCCCATTTTATAGATGAGAACACTGAGGCTGTGACATAGGCTATAAACATCACTCATATAATTCAAATTCAGGCCTGTCTTTGTCCCAGCCCAGTGCTCTATTCCCAGGCTACTTCCCCAGATTCATCATCAGAGACCCCGTTAGTGTATTCTTAGTCCAGAAATGTTCACAAGAAGGGAAAAGGGACCTCAGTCAAAGAAAGATGCCCAAAGGAAAATCAGAAATAAAGAGAAAATATATTCTTGGAAGTAAAAATAATATTAAAACTAAAAACTCAGTAGATGAGATAAACTTTAGACTGGACACAGTTTAAGGAAAAACTAACAAAAGAGCAAAATGAAGAGGTACTAAACAGATGAAAAACATGCTCAGCTTCACTAGTTATCAGAGACTTGCAGACTGAAACAGTGGATTCTATTTCACATCTCTTTGGTTGGCAAAATTTTCAAAATCTTAAAATGCTAAGTGTGGGTAAAGATGTGAATAGAAATGGGGAATCTCATCTATTGCTGAAGAGTACAAATTGGCACCACCCCATGATTAAATATTTAGCAAGATCAAGTGAAGATAAAAATGCATAGACCCAGAAAACTGGTAATTTCACTACTTAGCATCCTAGAGGGAATTTCACACATGTGCACAGGGAGATATTTATAAGAAGGCCTATTGCAGCATTGTTTGTGGTAACTAAAAGTTGAAAACAACTTTAATACACATCAACATAAGAGATAAATTTAGACATAGCCATACTGTTGAATGCTTTAAAATACTGAAAAAGAATGAATTATCCATGTATCAACATGAATAAATCTCAAAAACTCTGTTGGAATGTGAAATATATAAATTTGGAAAAAAATATGCAAACCAGTTCTATATATTGTTTAAGACATGTATGTGTAGTAAAACAATGAAAGAGAATGAAAACACCAAATTCACAATGGCAGTTACCTCTGGAGAGGAAGGGAGGAGAATGGTGTTAGAGAATGTTACACAGAACACTTCAATATCTACAGTTTAAAAAGATATTGTGGAAAATTTCAAACATGCACAAAAGTAGAAAAAAATAGTAAAACATACCCCCGTGTACCTAATACCCAGCTTCAATGGTTATCAAATAATGATCAAACACTTGGCCAATCTTATTCATTTTCCCTCCATATGCATCCACTTATTTTTCTTGAATTAAAATATATCAGACACCATGCTATTTTACCCATTAATATTTTAGTAAGCACCTGTAACAAATGAGAACATATAAAAAGCATAATTATTATATCATTATTATATTTATCAACATTATCAGTAATTTCTGTAGTGAGATGAATAATGGTTCCCCTAAAGATATCCATGGCTTAATTTGCAGAATCTGTGACTATGTTGCCTTGTATGGCTAAAGGAACTTTGCAGGTGTGATGAAGTTAACTCTCTAGCAATGGGGAGAGTGTCCTTAATTATCCAGGTTAGTTGAATGGAGTCACAAGGATAACTATAAGAGTGAGGCAGAAGTGTCCGAGTAGGTGATAGAAGTGGAAAGCAGAGTGAGCTTTGAAGATGCTACACTGCTGGCTTTGAAGGTGGAGGAAGGGGACATGAGCCAAGGCATGCAGGTGGCCTCTTGAAGCTAGAGAAATCAAGGAAGAGATTCTTTCCTAGAATCTCCAAAAGGAGCACAGCCCCACTGACCCCTTGATTTTGCCCAAGGAAAGCCATTTCAGATTTCTGATTTACAAGAGATGTAACATCATAAGTTTATGGTAAGCCACTAAGTTTGTGAAAATTTTCTGCAGCAGAAAGAGGAAACAAATTCAATTCCTTAATATCGTCAAGCGGACAATCAATAGTTAAATTTCCCAATTGTCTCGGAAATATTTCATTACATTATTTGTGCTGGTACTTCAACAGAAGAACTAATTTAGGTATAAGAGGCCAGGATTTGTTATTATGTGGCTTTGGGCAAATCATTTACCTTCCGTTTTTGTTTCTGGGTTTGCATTTTAATGTTTAATGAATTTTTAATCAGCATTCCCTATCACAGGGAAGAAATTACCAAATGTAAACATACTTTAAAAAGGTTAAAATACTGTGTACCTGCAATTGAATCAGCCAAATGAGATTTATTGAGCAACTATTGTGCAGGATGCTTCCAAGCAGAGGTAGAACACCAGTATGAAAGGGCTTGATTCCTGGCCACAGGGGGTTTCCTCTCTAGTTGTGAAAAGTATCTTAATGTCAATGGAGGCTGTATGCAATAGTGGGCACTCCAAGACCTGAGTCGGACAGACCTAGGTAAAAACCCAATCCGATTCCCAGCTTGGCCAGGTGCTCTTGGAAAAGTTGCTTAAGCTCCAAGGACTCTTGTGTCCTTCAGAGAGTTGATAGGGTGATTAAAGGAGTTAAGGCCTGTAAAGCTCTGAGCTGGTAAAAAGTGCTCCTGGTGAGCTGATTTCCCTGTCAGGTATCTTAGCAGCAAGATAAGCATCACTCATCCTAGATTCATGACTCAGCAGCATGAAACTATCTAAAGGATGTCCATGCTGAGGTTGGACAGCTCAGAGAAGGTGAGACCCTTGTTAGGGGGAAGCCCCCCAAAATCAGTGACTTAATAAAGATTGTAGGATTTGACCCAAGCCTTGCCAGGTATGAACCATGCAGATAGGGAGCAAGCAGGGAGGGAGCCATTCCAGGTGGGAGAGGACAGGGAGGGGAGGCAGGCTCACATTAGGAGTCAGACAGCAAGGAGATGGTGTCAGTGGCCGCGGAGATATACAACGGACAATAATGGAAGACAAGATGGGGAGGGAAGCTTGCAGCCAGATTATGGGAAGTTCTTTATTAACCCATTTTTTGTAGTCGTAGCACCCACAAGGTGCCATTCATCATGAACCCTTCCCTTTCTCGCTCCTACTACTTTTTCAAAGAACCTTGAACTCTGCTTTGTCTTGCCTTTTGGAATTCTATAGCTTAAAAAATAAATAAACCTAGTACAAGCAAAATTCATAAATCCCAGACTATGGCATCGTGACAGAGCAGAACACACTGAGGCTGCTGCCAGAAGCCATTTCACAATTCCTGCTCTGAACCTTCCATTAATCCCCACGGTTTCCATTTAATTTGGAGGCCTGTACAGAATGTCCCACTCAGAATTGCTTGCTGTCTTATTCACCTTCATCTCCCAGTTCCTGTTTGACCCTTACATCAGCATATATTACCCAGCCCCATACCCTTTGTGGTTGTTTTGAGGGGAATGACTCCGAATGAAGCTGCTCCTGGGTCATCAGCCCAAAAGAAGTTAGGTGAGCAGATACGTGAAAGGGGAATTGTTTCAGTGTGAAGAGCTTGTTTCTTTTCTCCTTGCTGGTGTTAGGTTAGGAGGCTGGATAGGAAACTGTGCTGTTGGTTCAGCAAACAGAAATCCCCTGTGTATTTCAGACAGAATGACATTAATATAGGAGAAGGACTTATCAGATCCTGGGAAGGGCTGGAAAGGTGGGCTCTAGGCTGACCGTGCTCCTGATGACTCCTAGAGCACTGCAGAACTGACCCACCAATGGAACCACCTCCTGTTTCCCCAATTAGGCGGCTGTCCCTGGAGCTGAGGACCACTGCATGGTCATCAAGAGCCCTGGATAGAAAGTCACAGCTATAGCTGCCACCCAGTTCTAAAACCAGCTCCCAGCTCCACCTCTCACTAGTGTGTGATACTGGGCCACATATGTAATTCTCTGAACCTCCATTTCCTCTTCTTTAAGATGGTTATGAAAAAACCCCGATGGCGGTGGTAAATACCAAAAGAGATATGGTAGTGGAGGAATCTACCCCTACGGGTTTGCACTCTTAATGAATTTCAGTCTCTTCCTCTTCCTTCTACTAAGTGCCTCAGAGGGGGGAAAAAAACATTCAATAGGAGAGTGAAGGGCTTCCTTGGTGGCTCAGTGGTAAAGAATTCGCTTGCCATTGCAGGGGACATGGGTTCCATTCCTGGGTCAGGAAGATCCCCTGGAGAAGGAAATGGCAACCCACTCCAGGATTCTTGGCAGGAAGATCCCATGGACAGAGAAGCCTGGCGGGGTACAGTCCATGGGGTCACAAAAGAGTTGGATACAACCGAGCGACTAAACAACAAGAGTGAAATTTGGCTTTAAGTTTCTGGATATTGACTGTGTGAGGAACATTTGGGACAATATCAAACAAAAATTGAGAGAAGTTTTAACCTTGTGGTTAAAAAAGTCCACAAGGAAGTCATCTTATTTTAAAAACAAAGTTATAATTCACTTTGCATTGTGAAGCCAAAATCGCAGGTGAACGATGGCCTTTTCCAGTGTTCAGGAGGAAAGCATGGCTTCCTATGGACGCTACTTTGTCATCCTTTGCCCACATCATCTCCATCCCTTTTCTCAGCTGTGCAGAGGAGCTTGTCCAGTACAGCCCCGAGCAGCCAGTCCTAGGGCTGTGGTTGCCAGCAGCATCCCTGTGTCTATTATAAAGATATCTGCCTGCTTGTTTCTTGCCAGAACGAGTCATGGCCCATCATAATCTTCATGAGTATCTCTTCAAACAAGGTCTCCTGACTTCTACTGGTGATCAATCTTCTTAATTCTCTTAACATTTCCTGGGAACTTACACAAGGCCAAACCCTAGGCTGTCTCTGGAGGAAATGAACTAGGATCACTCTTAGACTAGAGAAGGTGGCAGGCACGTTAACAAAAACAGCAATTGAATACAATGAGTGTATAAAGGGAATCAAGATTGGGGTGGTATAGAGAAGACGAGCCCTGACTCTGCCAGGGGAAGTTGGCAGTGCTTTCCAGAAGGGCCTTACCTTCCTCACTCTCCCAGCAGTATCCCACCGTCCACTGCTTCATGCTCCTTTGACCCTCCCTGCTTCATTTTGGGACAACTGCTCCCCACTTTGCTCCTTCCTTCCACTCCTTCCTCAGCAGTCTCCTTTGCCATCTCTTCCTCTTCTGATGCAGCTCTAAATGTTAAGCCTACCCAGGGCCTCTGCTAAATGCAACTTCTTCTTTCCCTAAAGTTTGTCACTGTGTGATTGAATTCACTCCCATGGGTTTAAATGCCCACTGTGTGCTAATACACTGAACACCTCTTCTGAACTCATACGTCCAACTACCCACTTAGCATCTCCCCTTAGAGATCTCAAGAACGTCTGGAACTTATATCCAAAACAGAACTTTTGATCCCAGTAGGCCCCCAGCGCAGGTTCTTCCATCTCAATAATACAGCCATATACCCTGTCCTTTATTCTTCTAAGTAGCGCCTTTCTTTCCTCCCATATCCAACCCATTAGCTTGTGGGTGTTCAGACTCTAATCTTTAGCTCTAATCTCTAAGTTTAGCCTGTCATGTCTGGCCTTGATTACTGTTACCCTGCCTCCACTTCTGCCCCTTCCAATCCATTCGTGCAGAGCAATAAACACGATCTGTGAATAATGAGAACTGTAGAACATCAGTCATCTGCTTAAATCTTCTAATGGCTTCCTGTTGCATTTCAGGTAAAATGCAAATTCCTTCCCTTCCATGGAAGACTCAGTGTGATCTGGCCTATGTCCACATCCCCAGACTCATCTCTCACCATAAAATTAGATGGTATCAGAGAAGTTGCTTCATACCCAGGTCTGGGGACGCAGGAGTGCTGACAGGACCCAGTGAGCCAGAAGAAGCTTGAGGTCAGGATAAGGGGTGGGGACGTGACTACCTGAGCAACAATCAGATTCCTGACCTCCAGTAGTGGTACCATCAGCACACCTGACCAGAAAGACTCAGTGGACCCCAGAGCAGGATCCTCCATCATCAAAAAGGACATGTGTCCATTCCCAGGAGGCCAGGGCAGACCCAGAAGACAGGCACTTTTCTTCCTATGCCCTGATACCATGGAAGGAGGAGGTGGAGAAGTATGCTTGCAATTTAAGAAAAGTACAGATGGGAAGTTTAAACTTGGAATGGATTGAACATTTAGAAAAGAGAAACTATAGTTAAGTCTTAGCCCCTTAAGTGGAAGTGCTTTTTTTTCTTTTGAACTCCATCACTTGGAATGGGGCTCTAGAACAAGGTGAAGACAATTACACTAAGTTTTTAAAAGTTCTGTGTTTTGAACACGTCTTATTTGTGTTCAAAATAATCTGACCCGTTGCAGATATAAATAGAACTATATACATAGATATAAACTGTAAATAAGTCAACCTAAATGTTAACAACAGTCATTCCTTGGACATGAGAATAAATATTTTAATTTTTTGATATTTTTTTCTCTTTTCTAATTTTTCTGCAATGAGCATGTGTGACTCAGAATCAGAATAGCACAGTTAACATTTTTTTGAGAGTTCAAGCACTCTTCATCTGTGAAGACTTTCCTGATTCCAAAGGCAACACCTAAGAGCTCCTTCCGTGTCCACCGATAATTATCTGGCTTCCTCACAAGGCTGTGAGCTCTTCAGAGCGGGGGCAGCGTCTCTTCATCTATATATTCTCAGTGCCAGCTCAAGCCATGCAGCCATTGGATATTTATTAAGTATTTCTTAAGTAAAAGATTAAGAATCCACCCTAAGAGGCTCTTCCATTTGGCTGTAGATATTTCATTTTTAGGATACTTTTGTTCAGTCGCTGGTTTCTAATAGAAGAATAAACCCTTTGTCAGCAATTAACATTCAGTGCAGATTAACTGAACAGGGCTTAGAAAAACAAGGCAGTAGACTGTAAATTGGGCTTGTCAAGGAGGAAGCAGAGACAGGGTCAGGGGCCAGTACACCCCATGAATGATGTAATGTGGAGGGAGGCAGGACCCAGGGTGGGGAGCTGAGGGAGGCACTTGCCTTGGGCACAGAATTTCAGAGGGCTCAAAAAGCTCAGTGATCAAGAGAGATCATATTTCAATAACATATTTTAAAAATCGAAATTTATGTAAAAAAATCCATGATAAGCAAAAAATCAAAATTGTTCAATAAAAATAGGATCAGTATCACTAACTTTTCTTTTTGCCTTGAGCTACAGTGTGGCTCAGTAGAGCACTGCTACTGATTTTGTCTTGACTGAAAAGTTTGGTATTTTGTTCATCCTGGCATTTTTTTTTACTTTAAGTTTAATTTTTAAAATAATATATGAAAATATTTATCTGATTTTGGAGTTTTTGCCATAACCTTAAATTTTGCCCTGAGGTGAGTACCTCACTCCCCTTCCCCTAGTACTGACCCTGGGTGATTGTCAGCCATCGGGCTGGAGGGCGGGTGTATGTGAAAAAGTCTACATTCTGGAACAGAAGAAAGGATCTTCCTGGCATAACACCAAGTGTCTCACTCTACTGGAGCTGCCAGAACATATTACTACAGACATGGGGGCTTAAGCAATGAAAATTTATGTCCTGAAGTTCTGGAGGCTAGAAGTCTGAGATCTGGGTACTGGCATGGTCAAGTTCTTGGAGCCCTCTTCCTGGCTTGCAGACAGTCACCTTCTTCCTGTGTCCCTCATAGTGTAGAGAGATGGAGAAAGCACTCTGATGTATCTTCTTGTGCATGCAAGAATACTAGAATGGGTAACTATTTCCTCCCCTAGGGGACCTTCCTGACCAGGGATTGAATACTCATCTCCTGCATCTGCTGCCTTGGCAGGTAGATTCTTTACTGCTGAGCCATTGTGGAGGTCCCAGTGTTTCTTCTTAAGAATTAGTATCGTAATACTAATCCCATCTGTGGTTGCTACCCTCATGACCTCATCTTGTTGTTGTTGTTCAGTCAGTAAATTGTGTCTGACTCTTTCCAAACCCATGAAGTGCAGCACACCAGACTTTTCTGTCATCACTATACCCCTGAGTTTGCTCAAACTGAAGTCCATTGAGTCAGGGATGCCATCCAACCATCTCATCCTCTGTTGCCCCCTTCTCTTCTTGCCCTTCCAGCATGAGGGTCTTTTCCAGTGAGTCAGTTCTTCCCATCAGGTGGCCAAAATATTGGAGCTTCAGCTTCAGCATCAGTCCTTCCAATGAATATTCAGGACTGATTTCCTTTAGGATGGACTGGTTGGATCTCCTTGCAGTCCAAGGGACTCTCAATAGTCCTCTCCAACACCACAGTTCAAAAGCATCAATCCTTTGGCACTCAGCCTTCTTCATGGTCCAACTCACATCCATACATGACTACTGGAAAAACCATAGCTTTGACTATATGGACCTTTGTCAGCAAGGTGATGTCTCTGCTTTTTAATACACTGTCTAGGTTTGTCATAGCTATTTTTCAAAGGACCAAGTGTCTTTTAATTTTGTGGCTGTAGTCACTGTCCACATTGATATCGGAGCCCAGGAAAATGAAATCTGACACTGTTTCCACTGTTTCCCCATCTATTTGCCATGCAGTGATAGGACCAGATGCCATGATCTGGTGAAACAGTAGAGTAAGACACTTGGTGTTGATACCAGTTTTTTGAATGTTGAGTTTTAAGCCAGCTTTTTCACTCTCCTTTTTCACCTTCATCTAGAGGCTTTTTAGTTCCTCTTCAATTTCTGCCATTAAAGTGGTATCATCTGTATATCTGAGGTTGTTGATATTTCTCCTGGCAATCTTGATTCCAGCTTGTGACTCATCCAACCTGGCATTTCACATGATGTACTCTGCAGAGAAGTTAAGTAAGTAGGGTGACAATATACAGGCTTGACATACTCCTTTTCCAATTTTGAACCAGTTTGTTGTTCTATGTCCAGTTCTAACTGGTGCTTCTTGTCTTGCATACATGTTTCTCAGGAGGCAGATAAGGTGGTCTGGTATTTGCATCTCATTAAGAATATTCCACAGTTTGTTGTGATCCACACAGTCAAAGGCTTTAGCCTAGTCAATGAAGCAGAAGTATATTTTTTTTTTGAATTCCCTTGCTTTTTCGATGATCCAACGTATGTTGCCAATTTGATCTCTGGTTCCTCTGACTTTCCTAAATCTAGCTTGTACATCTGGAAGTTCTTAGTTCACGTACTGCTGAAGCCTAGCTTGAAAGATTTTGAACATAATCTTGCTTGCGTGTGAAATGAGTGCAATTGTACAGTAACTTGAACTTTCTTTGGCATTGCCTTTCTTTGTGATTGGAATGAAAACTGACCTTTTCCAGGCCTGTGGCCACTGCTGAGTTTTCCAAATTTGCTAGAATAATGAGGACAGCACTCTAACAGTGTCAACTTTTAAGACTTGAAATAGCTCAGCTGCAATTCTATCACCTCCACTATCTTTGTTCATAGTAATGCTTCCTAATGCCCACTTGACTTCACTCTCCAGGATGTCTGGCTCTAGGTGAGTGACCACACCATCATGGTTAACTGGGTCACTAAGAGCTTTTTTTGTACAGTTCTTCTGTGTACTCTTACCACCTTTTCTTAATCTCTTCTGTTTCTGTTAGGTCCTTGCTGCTTTTTTCCTTTATTGTGCCTATTTTAATGTTCCCTTGGTATCTCCAATTTTCTTAAAGAGATCTCTATTCTTTCTCATTCTGTTGTTTTCCTCTATTTCTTTGCATTGGTCACTTAAGAAGCCTTTTTTTTTTAATCTTGCCTTGCTATTCTCTGGAACTCTGCATCCAGTTGGGTGTATCTTTCCCTTTCTCCTTTGCTTTTTGCTTCTCTTCTTTTCTCAGTGATTTGTAAGGTCTCTTCAGACAACCACTTTGTCTTCTTGCATTTCTTTTTCTTGGGGATGGTTTTGGTCACCACCTCCTATACAATGTTATGAACCTCCGTCCATAGTTCTTCAGGCACCATGTCTACCAGATCTAGACCCTTGAATCTATTTATCACCTCCACTGTATAATCATAAGGAATTTGATTTAGATCATACTTGAATGCCTTAGTGGTTTTCCCTACTTTCTTAAATTGAGCCTGAATTTTGCAATAAGGAGCTGATGATATAAACCACAGTCAGCTCCACGTCTTGTTTTTGCTGTCTGTATAGAGCTTCTCCATTTTCACTGCAAAGAATATAATCAATCTGATTTTGGTACCATCTGGTGATGTCCGTGTGTAGAGTCGACTTTGGTGTTGTTGGGAGAGATTGTTTGCTACAACCAGTGCATTCTCTTGGCAAAACTTTGTTAGCCTTTGTGCTACTTTATTTTGTACTCCAAGGCCAAACTTGCCTGTTACTCCAGGTATCTCTTGACTTCCTACTTTTGCATTCCAGTCCCCTATGATGAAAAGAACATCTTTTTTTGGTGTTAGTTCTAGGAGGTTTTGTAGGTCTTCATAGGCTCGTTCAACTTCAGCTTCTTCAGCATTAGAGGTTGGGTCTAGACTTGGATTACTGATGTTGAATGGTTTGCCTTGGAAACAAACCAAGATCATTTTGTCATTTTTGAAATTGCACCCAAGTACTGCATTTTGGACTCTTTTGTTGATTTTGAGGGATACTCCATTTCTTCTAAGGGATTCTTGCTCACAATAGTAGATTTAATGGTCATCTGAATTAAAGTCCTCCATTCCTGTCCATTTTAGTTCACTGATTTCTAAAATGTTGATTTTCACTCTTGCCATCTCCTATTTGTCCACATCCAATTTACCTTGATCATGGACCTATCATTCCAGGTTCGTATGCAATAGTGTTTTTTATAGCACTGGACTTTACTTTCACCACCAGATACCACCATAGCTGGGTGTCATTTCTGCTTTGGCTTAATCTCTTCATTCTTTCTGTAGCTATTTCTGCACTCTTAATATTGGGCACCTACTGACCTGGGGGATTCATCTTTCAGTGTCATATCTTTTTGACTTTTCATACTGTTCATGGGGTTCTCAAGGCAAGAATATAGAAGTGGTTCTCCAATGAACCACAATTTGTCAGGCCCTAACTAGCAGGGACATGCCATTCAGCCTCTCAGTGTAGCTGGATGATATTCCTGGTGCCCTGGCTGTCCCACTGCTGGTCCTTGTTGAGCATTTAAACCTTCACTGGCTGTTTGGTGTCAGTCAACATGCAGCCAGGGGTCGAGGCATAGGCCCTGCTGGGGTGTCTGGGAAGTGGATCCGGGGAAGGCTGGAGCCAATGTTGGATGAAGACCATGAGCAGAGGTCACCTTGACTTCACAGCTGCAGTTGGCTGTCCTGCAGCTGATACATTGCCCACGAGTTGCTGTCCACCGTGGAGCTTATCAGCCACCCAAGAACCGTTGGATCCAATCCACCGTACATTAGAGCTCATCTAACCCCAGTTGTGTTCCAAAGGCCCCACCTCCAAATACCATCCCATTGAGGGCGAGGCCTTCAATGTATAAATTTTGGAGGAACTCATTCAGTCCATAACACCAAGGGTGAGCATTGCTTTTGACAACAATGCCCAAAATAACAACAGAGATATTAATAATATTAATAATGTCTTAGAGCATGTCCCAGTTTCACTTCTGTTGTCGCATCTAATCATCATGAAAAGTCTGTGAGGAAGGATGAACAGGCATTATCAGCTTGAGGGAACAGAATGAGGGAACTTGATGAAAGCAAGTGATATCTGACTAGTAGGGAATTCTTTGAACTCTGGGCTCCTGATTCCAAAGCAGTGTTCTTTGCACCACTCCAGTACTCTCCCTCCCTTTCCCTTGACTGGAGAAGGACATTTTACTTATCGGGTCCTTTAACCCCTGTTATTTCCTTCATGATTCTGACAACAACACTGTGAAGTAAGCAGGACAGGGATTTTTATCCCCATTTTACAGATGAGGACACTGAGTCCAAAAAAGGCATCGCCTTGGCACAAACCATAGAGCCCCTAAGTGGGAAAGTCAGGTTTCAACCCCTGGTTCTGTGAGCATACCTCTTCCCTGGCAGAGAAGCACCCAGGTCTCCATCCCATTCCACTGTGAAGGATGAGGGGGTCCTGCTTGCTTGTTGGGCCTGGACTGCTGTGATGACAGAAAGCCTTAGAAATCCAGTAAGTGGGAGGGTTTTCCTGGCAAGGCACCACAGGACAGCATTTGACTTCTTGGAATGATGGAATGTGCTGGCAAGGTCTTCACATCCAGCTCCAGTCTTTACTGCAAGCCCTGTGATGTTCACAATCCTCCTGTGGGTGACGACAGTTCCCAGGCTCACAATATGCAGATGGTTCCCAGGACAGGCTGTGGGAGCCAGGCTCAGTGCCCTCATTTCACCTGCACTGATCAGTTGGTAGCATGAGGGGCTTTCTGAGTCTCCCTTGTACCATATTTTTCTCAAAACAGGAGATGGACCCCAGTCCCCTCCAGGGACTGTAAAAATGCTAGCACATGGTAAATGGACCACACATCTTGAAATTCAAATATGGTGACAGAAACATGGGAAGAGAAATTTGATCCCAGCCAAAGATACAGAATCAAAGAGGAGCCAAATGAAATCCCTTGAGGAAGAATTCAAGGGGTGCCTCATACAGAACTCAGCCCTTTGAAACTCAGGGAATCAATCACTGAAGACCTTCACCCACTTAGTAGAGTAATGATGAGTCTTTAGAAAGAAGGATGTCAGGTAAATGTGTTCATGGCTCAGAATAAAGAATTAACTTGTGCCAAAATGTCCAGTGACTATAGCATTAGCTGTGAATGATTGAGAACAACAATGTCAGAGGCTGGCAATGTGTTGGAAGCTGCCAATGGGATAAGAACCCAAGGAAAGTTTTATCTCCCTTAGATAGCATCTATCATGTGAGTAGACTACATTAAATATGAAAATGCCAGTCACTTGCCTCTTCCTCTTCTCATTCTCCTTCTCTTCCTTCCTTCTCTTTCTGTTCCTTTTCTCCTTTTAATTTCTTCTCTTCTTTCCTTCTCCTTTACATTTTTGTATGTCGTATTCTTTCTCCTTTTTCCTTTTATTTCTTCCCTCTTTCCCTTTGTCTCACTCCCTCCTCTTTTTAGCTTTTTCTCTCACTCTTCATTCCTGTTTCCACTTCTGCTCCCTCTACACTTTCCAGCTAGATTTTTCTGCTCCTAAGTGCTTTTGGCTATGTGATCTGGGGCCACCTGGTAACAGAGAAGTCTCCCTGGAAATGAAAAGATTGTACTAGAGGTTTTCTGGCACAGGAAAGGAAAGCATGTATATTGCTTGTAAGCTTTTCAAACTAGAACGTTATAGAGCCGTTAGAAATGATGGCCCTGAAAACTATGAAATGGCATGAAAAGAGCTTATCTGCTACATTGAAATGAAAAATTCAGGAGGCAAAATCATATGTGTGGCATGATTACAAATGTGTTTAAAATGCAGCCAAAATCTGTGCACAAGGAAAACCTGGAGGGAAATAAACCAAAATGTTGACAATTATCTTCTTAAAGTAGGGTGACTTTAAGTGGTTATTCTCCATTTTTTACTCCTAACTTTTATTTAGTAAGCACACTTTGCCTCTATAGTGATAAATTAAGCAGTACAGGGAGATCAAACCAGTCAATCCTAAAGGAAATCAACCCTGAATATTCATTGAAAGGACTGATGCTGAAGTTCCAATATTTTGGTGAGGAGTAAGATTGGAAAAGACCCTCATTCTGGGAAAGATTGAGGGCAGGAGGAGAAGGGGACAGCAGGATGAGCCAGACAGCATCACCAACTCATTGGACATGAATCTGAGCAAACTCTGGGAGAGAGTGAAGGACAGAGAAGCCTGGCCTGCTGCAGTCCGTGGGTCACAAAGAGTTTGAACCGAACAACAACTAATGACTGAACAACAACAATGACAAATTTACAAGAGTCAGATTACTGGTACAAAATATGCAAAAATAGTAATGATTCTACATATGTGCTGCTGACTTACAATCCAAAAAGGATAGGCCATTGTATAGTACCTGGATCTTAGTAAGTACTTAATAAATAGTTAATGAATACATGAGTAAATGTCACCAGCAACATATGTAAATCTTTTTTTGAATATATAAACTATTTAAGCAGAAGAGACCTATCTTTAATTTATTAAATGCATGTAATCTAGTAGAGGAGAGTGAAAAAGTTGGCTTAAAGCTCAACATTCAGAAAACTAAGATCATGGCATCTGGTCCCATCACTTCATGGCAAATAGATGGGGAAACAGTGGAAACAGTGAGAGACTTTATTTTTTTGTGCTTCAAAATCACTGCAGATGGTGATTGCAGCCATGAAATTAAAAGACGCTTACTCCTTGGAAGGAAAATTATGACCAACTTAGACAGCATATTAAAAAGTAGAGACATTACTTTGCTGACAAAGGTCTGTCTAGTCAAGGCTACGGTTTTTCCAGTGGTCATGTATGGATGTGAGAGCTGGACTATAAAGAAAGCTGAGTGCCGAAGAATTGATCCTTTTGAACTGTGATGCTGGAGAAGACTCTTGAGAGTTCCTTGGACTGCAAGGAGATCCACCCAGTCCATCCTAAAGGAAATTGATCCTGGGTGTTCATTGGAAGGTCTGATGTTGAAGCTGAAACTCCAATACTTTGGCCCCCTGATGCGAAGAGCTGACTCATTTGAAAAGACCCTGATGCTGGGTAAGATTGAGGGCAGGAGGCGAAGAGGATGACAGAGGATGAGATGGTTGGATGGCATCACCGACTCAATGGACATGAGTTTGGGTGGGCTCCAGGAGTTGGTGATGGACAGGGAGGCCTGGCGTGCTGCAGCACATGGGGTTGCAAAGAGTCGGACACGACTGAGCGACTGAACTGAACTAAACTGAACTAAACTGAACTGAATCTAGTCACATTGGTTGAAACTAGAACTTCTGAGAATCAAATGTCCTCATTTATTTCAGTTGTTGTAAGCAAAGATTTCCAATAAGGGAAGGTTTTTCATCAAACTGATTTGGTGACTTTTGCTAAGGAAAAGGGTGGAGATGAATCTCTTCACTGCATCCACTGGGAGCCTGGGACTGGGTTGGAAGCCCTCAGAATTTCCAAGCTCCCTCAACTCTCCAAGCTTTCCTGTGGCTCCATTGGCTTCCCAGGTCTGTGATTATTTTCCCCATCCCTCAGTACCCTTTGAGTTTAAATCTTCAGTATCACCACGTCTCCGCTCCTGATTATAGACTTGAGCAGAGAGAGAGTAGATCTACCACAAACAACCCAAACGCAGACATCAGAAATGAAGGAATGCATCAGTTAGGACTCAGGATATAAGCCTCAAAACCAATATGTCAATCTGAGGAAAGCTCTAATGAAACAAGCTCATTATATTCACTCAAAGGGATAGAAAGCCAACAGGAACACAGAGAAGACACCAGTAATGGAATTGCCCTAAAGGCAGCAAAATCATCTGATAGTACTTCTTTGACAGATAATAGGAAAAATAATAAGGGAGCTTGCAGGAACAGCAAAAGACAGCACTAAACTTGTAAACATGATAACAGAACCTAAGGCATCCATGACATCAGGGCATCAGGGTCAAGAATTAGCTACAGAAGCCTTTGCGTACCTGATCCAAATCCCACAAAATGAACAAATATTTGATAGAACGCAAGAGAACAAGAGACCTGGGCAAAAGTATATGGACTTACAGCCAGTGGACAAAAGAAAAGCAAGTCCAACAGAGTCAGTGGTGAAGAATGTAAAACAGAAGGGTAGAGGGTGAGTTCAAGCAAAATGAATGGTTTTTATGTGAGGAAAGTGTTTCTCAACAGCAATCCTTAAAGACACACCATCAGAAAGTGACCAGTCAGAATTGAAACTGAAGGACAAAGACTCTCCTAAGTGATCATATGCAAAAATAAGAATTATGTCAGACTTCACCCATCCCCATTTGGCCCATAGCAAAGGCCCTTGGAGGGACATTCACCCAGAGCAAAGAGAAATAAAGTTTGTACACATACAGCTTCTTGCCAAAATTACTGTTCTTCTAAGCACAGAGAGGATGTTCCAAGACCCACCCACAGGATGTGAAATGATTTGTCAACAAAGTTCCACAGACACAATGATCACTTTAGGAAGCAATGAAGATTTAAAGCTCAACAGAGTATAACATTTTTTTTCTTAAAGCTATCTCTTAGTAATGAATATTAATTTTACCAAACTTTGCTGTCTCATGTGTGATGTTCTCTAAGTGCTTCTGTCTTTACTGCTCTGGTTAATACACAGTGAAACGTTGACCCTTCTTTTTCAACAAATCTTGTAAGGTCAAACTTTGAACTTCATAAGGTGAATTTATTTAAAATGATGCATTCTTGCAACTCAAGGAACACTGCCTAACACACTGCTCTGCAAATTTTGTGCATTTTGTAAGTGTTGGTAATGATAAAAAGGTCTGTGTCAAAACTAGAGGAAAAATGTTTTCAAAGGGGTTATATCAGCATGCTCACTGAACTTGGATTTTTTTAATTAATATTTATTTTATCAAAGTAATAAATGCACATATCTTGAAAGCAAATAGTTCTAAAAGGCTTATAACAATTTCTAACTAATTCTTTGCCCCACCACTCCACAATTTTTCCAGTCTTCTTGTTTAGAGGCAACTATTTTGATTTCGGGAGGGGAGTTATCTTTTGACATTTAAGCATACACATTTCTAAATAATATGCACATATTACTCTCTTTGGATTAATGAATTTTAAGTGTTATTTTCTATCTTTCTATTATAGATATGAGGATTGAACTTCTTTTCTGCTTTTCCTTCCCCACTGCATTTGGCTAAATCAGAATTCAGTATTCCTGTGCTCATGTTTCTGGCTTTGTATTGTAGAATTCATGCATGCTAAGTCGCTTCAGTCAGGTCCGACTCTGTGCGACCCTATGGACTGCAGCCTGTCAGGCTCCTCTGTCTGTGGGATTCTCTAGGCAAGAATACTGGAGTAGGTTGCCTTGCCCTCTCCAGGGGATCTTCCCAACCCAGGGACTGAGCCTGTGTCTTTTACATCTCCTGCATTGCAGACAGGTTCTTTACCACTAGTACTACTTGGGAAGCTCCATATTGTAGACTACTACTCTGTATTTACTGTCTTCCTTGCCTTTTGTCTTTTCTGAAGTGGATTGATGTGTATGTGTGAGCATGTGTGAGTGTGAATGTATGTATTTTCATGTTACTAGTCATCTTGGCATGCATTGCTAATTTTCCCCACATTTTCTCAAAGTTTTTCAATACAACCTTCTATACAGTCAACCACATCAAGCAATTTGAATATTATTTTTTTCCTTGGGTATATCCATCTAGAATACCTTTATCCTCCTCCTATTGCAGCTAAGTGCTATCCACACGAGTGGAACAGTGCCATACTAGACATTTCTTTTGGTTTTTCTCCTGAGTTGGACTTCCTGCCTTTGAGTTTTTCATGATCCTGGTTAGAAATCTAAAGTTATTCTGATTCTACTTTTTGGGTATTTGTTTATTGTCACCATCAGCTTGGAGGAACTTTTCTTTGAGCCAAACACCCTAAAATGTCACAACAGTATCCATTGGTGAGAGCCCGGTTTCTCACACTGCATCCTCCAGGGACCCTTTTAATTTGGAGATTCTTCTCCTTCAATTATAAGAAATATTCTTGAATGGTGTTATTATTTCCTTTCCTACATTTATTCTCTTTTGTATGGACCAACTGTTTTTTGCATGTTGGAACAAGTTGACTCTCTAATTTTAAAAATCTTTTCAAAATTTGCCTTTAGTGAGATTTTTTTCATTTCTGCTATTATATTTTTGATTTCCATGTGTGTTGTATGTGTGTGGGGGGGGCAGGATGTTCTAACTGATGCTTTTACACAGCATTCTGTTCTAGTTTTGTGGATGTACTATCTTTTTTTATTTCTGACAATGAATGATGATGATTGATGATATGTTTGTTATTCTCTTCTCCCCGTATAATCTACCTCTTCTGATTTGCATTGTTCTGTTTGTTTTGGCCTCCATCTTCTGTGTTAGAGGCTGTCCTCACATGTTATTATGTGTCTCACATGTTATTAGGCTGTCCTCACTATCTTATTTTTTCACTATTATGGGAAATAAGGTAGTTGATTAAATGTGAGATCTGCCGTAGCATTTTGTGGATGAGCTCTTTAGGGGAACCTCTGATATGATCATTTTTCTGTGTCTTCCCTTGGGCTTGTCACATACTCCAGGGAATACTGTTCCAATACCCTGCCTGGAGGGCAAAATCTGGCCGCCAGCATTCTAAACTGAACCATAGAAGAATGTTGGAAGTTCTCGGCATTGGGTATGTGATTAACCACTCAACACCATCCACTATGCTTGTCTACGCCATGTTTGCAGACCTTTTAAAAAATCTTTTCCAGAGAGTAAACCTCCAAACATTTCATGAAATGGGGAAGGACTAGTCACCCAGGAATGAGGAATAGGGAAGGGAACTCCTTCAAAAAAAATGCTTTTGACAATCATTTGATTTTACCTTTCTACCTCTTCACTCCTAGTTCCAGAAGTCCTAGTGTTATTAGTTCCTGAGCCTTTTAAAGATTTGAACTGTGGTGTTGGAGAAGACTCTTGAGAGTCCCTTGGACTGCAAGAAGATCCATCCAGTCCATCCTAAAGGAGATCAGTCCTCGGTGTTCATTAGAAGGACTGATGTTGAAGCTGAAACTCCAATACTTTGGCCACTGCATGTGAAGAGTTGACTCATTGGAAAAGACCCTAATGCTGGGAAGGATTGGGGGCAGGAGGAGAAGGGGATGACAGAGGATGAGATGGCTGGATGACATCACTGACTCGATGGACATGGGTTTGGGTAGACCCCGGGAGTTGGTGATAGACAGGGAGGCCTGGCATGCTGCGATTCATGGGGTCGCAGAGTCGGACACGACTGAGCGACTGAACTGAACTGAACTGACAGTACACCTTTGGTTGGTTGTCAGATTTCCTTACTTCATCTTACAGTTTTATCACAGGTGCTAGGTGAGTTATCACTCATCTGCTTGCTTTTCCACCTTCAAACTTTTGAATTATTTTTGCTTCTCCTGTTTTCCCTTCTTCTTAGGTTTACGTATTTTAGAACAATCTATTTGCTTTGTTTTAGTGGATTTTAAGATCAAGTTGAATTACTGTACACATTCAGGAATATGCTGTTTTTGATTTGAGCATTATAAATCTGCCATTTTTATAGGTTAAAAATGGTTGGAAATTGGCAGTTCCATATGATTCAACCTTACCTTATGTATGCCTCTTTTTCTATATGACTTAAAGATCTCTTTTCAAGTAGTGGGAGAAATTATGGTATATATTAACATATCCCTAAGTTGTGCTTCACCTGAAAGCATGAAATCACCCTGAAAAATTGACCTGAGTATTTTTGACTACATGATACCTACGCACATATTTACTTCCCACTTTAATTGCTTTTTTCCCAGCAAAAGGATTTCTGTGTACTTTGCCAGGGTAAAGAAAGCCAGGCTTTGGTATACTGAAATGAACAATTGTGTTGACATTAAAGGCACAATTCTTACCTTCAGTATTTACTCTCTATATAAAATTAGGTGTTCCCCAATCCCCAGTGTTTTCCTTAATAAATTCTTCCGTATTTGGTGTTAGACAGCACTGGTCTTACAAATTCATTAGCTGAGTGACTTAAGAGAGTCTTCCTTTCTAAATAGGAGTGATAGCATCTTGGGAGGACTAAGTGTGACCCTGGAAGTAAAGGTCTTAGCATTAGTACCTGGCATGCAATAAAGGTCTTAATGTTAAGATTATCATTATTAATTGTTAGCAGTATTAATACATGACAAATTATTAAGTTATAATGATCAATCACATGTTCATTTCCTCTCTCACCATCACTGCTCTATAAATGTGAGAGTCAAATGAGACAACATACGTAAAATTTCCATATTAATCCTATCTATAGTTCACCATGTATTGCAGACCACTGATAAATATTTTTCTTTGGATTAGTTAACCCAAAGGAAGCTGCATAATGTTGAAAGTAAGTGCTTACAGCACCTACCAATCAGACAGGTGTGCTTTCTGTGTCTTTTGTGCCTTTCTGCAGTACCTCCCCAAATCCCTGGGATCCAGACCAGTAGAAGTGACAAGTTAGGTGCAAACCAAAACTCTTCTAAATCCAAATGTATTTTATTTTTCAACAAATGTAATTTTTCCTGCATATTTTTCAGATAAGACTGGCCAAAGCATTGTTGGTCAATGTGGCTCTTAGTTTTACTACTAAGTGAAACCTACTGTGATCTTGTACAATTTTGTGAGATGTAAGCATATGAAGAACCTGTAGATGGATCAAAGGATGGACAAATTCCCAGGTTGTCTTCCCACTGATTAAGACTATCTCTATGAGAAAGTCTACAACAAGAATGTCTTTTAGCAAATGGATAGAGCAGAATCCAATAGAAAAAGGTCTTAAAAAGAGATGTACTATGAAGTATTATTGCTAGTGACTTGTTAGAAGGAAATGTCTTATAGATTAAGAGAATAATTCAAACCATCCAATAGTCTAGTTTTTAGAATTACAGAACACTATGTTTATAGACTAAGTGACTGAACACACACATGTCCACCATTATAGGATAATCGGAGTGAAGGAGCAAACCAACAGTTATTGAATACCAACTCTTCTTCTCAGCCCTCTGGGAAAGGAAAAGTGGGTATTTTATCTATTAAATAAATGAGTAAGCAGAGGGTCAAGGAGATTAACTAATAGCCCAAGAACTCCCAGTTCTTTGCATTGAAATGGAACTGGAACTCAGGACTGTTCAGTTCTAAGGTGTCAGCTTTTTATTCTCTGTTGTGCTTAGTTGCTCAGTTGTGTCCGACTCTTTGCAACCTCATGGACTGTAGCCCACCAGACTCCTCTGTCAATGGAGATTCTCCAGGCAAGAATACTGGAATGGGTTGCATGCCCTTCTCCAGGGGATCTTCCTAACCCAGGGATGGAACCCAGGTCTTATGCATTGCAGGTGGATTCTTTACCATTTGAGCCTCAGGGCCTGACATATAATTAAAGGGAAGTGATACACTTCAGGTTTCACTGCTATTTAATAGTTAAACCAGAACTCAGGTTTCTTGACGCTTAGCTCAGTTCACCATCCTGTACTCTGAATTGTCTTTTGCACAAGTCACCCCATAGACTGTCATTTTATAGATAATTTTGCCAAGTTCATATGTGAAAATGGATTTGTCTTGGTCCCAGGCTCTAACACAGGGTTAGTAGAGAATAGAAATGAGGCTTGCTATAACTGATGGATGATACCAAGTTCTACCCTGGGAAGAATTCACAAATGACCAGGAGCTTAGTCAGTAGAGATTCTTTGTCATTTCTTGGCTTGGTCAATTAGCGGCTGTTGAGATCCATCATCTTGTTACTTCTCAGAAGGTGTCTGAGAAGTAATTGAGAGGCTCCATTGTTTGTTTGGCTTGACATAGAGAAAACTCATTTGTCTAAAGGAATAATCCTTTTGAACATGATTCAGGTCATCATTTTCTAAATCCACTCTAATTGTTACAGATTCCACAGGCTTGGCTATGGCAGGAGGACTTTATGTGAAAACCTCTGAAAGTATTTTAAAGGGACATCTTGATAACTGATTGCTTTACTTAATGCTAAGGTGTAGGAAAATTTTCTTTTAAGTAATGGAATGTTTTTCATGCTGTGAAAGAATTGCCTTCCTAATGAGTTCCATGTTAAAACATATTAAATATCAATTCTATATGTGTATATATAAATGACAAGAAAAATTATCATCAGGAAAGTTCTTATTAACTTTCTAGAATATTCTAAGGGCAAAGAATAAATTACAGAAAATACTGAACAGATCCATGGAGATTCCTAGAAAATAGGAAGAACATACAGTGAAATTGGGCTTGTTTTAATTTTCACTTTAATTTCAACCTTATTTATTGAATTGTTAAAGTTTCAAATGTAGCATATATGTTTGTATATTCTGTGTAAAAATTAACTGGAATGCAATATAGTTTGGTGAATTCTTATCTCATGGTGGAAAGATTTGAGATTTTAAACTAGAAAGGTATAGGTTGAAATTCATGATTTGCCACTTAGTGGTTGTGTCATCCTTAGTGACAGATGTAAGCATTTTGAGCTATTTCTGGAATCAGGGCAATAATGCCTCCCGATGATTAAGCATCTAAGAGTTTTGGAGTTCTTAGATGAGTGCCCGCACATTGTGTAGATTGTGTTATTGCCTCCAATCCTTCACCCTTTCCTGAATTCACATTCCTTGCTATGAATCTTTACAATGCTCTCCTGCTGTGAACAGGATATACTTGCTTATCTCCGGTCTTGAAGGTGGTCCTGTGATATGCTTTGGCCAATAAAATATGGGCAGATTGAGACATGTACCAGTTCCCACTTGTGGCCTCAAGAGACCTTGTATCTTTCTGCTCTGCTCTTGCTCCTCTGGCATCACCATGAGAACATGCTGGATTAATCTGTTTGTCTCAGGAGTAGGATAAGACATGTCTGGAGTGAAATTGTCCTAACAAAGGTGCCCAAGCGTAGAGCAGAAGTCCACCACTCCCCTGCCCCATTGACACATGAGTAAGTCCAACCAGGAGGAACAGAGCCAGTTAGGTAAGCTCAGCCTACCTTAGCCAACCCCCAGAAGCATTAATTATAGTAATATATGCCATTCATACATTTATAAAATAAATTGTTTTAAACCACTGAGTATTTGGGTGGTTTGTTACAGAGCAGTTGCTAACTCGTTCATACACTTACAATAGGTACCTAATAAGATCTTTTGTAATCAAATCTAGAGTTTATAAACCACAGTACATGGATCTCTCAGTGACATTCCTGTTTGTACCAATTTGGCCTCCTTAACAAACTCTGTACTTGCATATCTGAGGCTACAGGCACCCTGAAGATTCCCTTTAGCAGCTAAGAGTTGGTCTCCAGTCTCCTCCTTCTCTATTAGGTATCCTCAGATTTATTACTTCTTACCTGGATTCTTTCTCTTGGCGCAGCTGTGCTAACTTTCACCTTTTAACAGCTTCATTTCTAATTTCAATTGAGGCTGGACACCCTGACACATAATATTCAGTTTTATGCTAACAGTTTGAGGGTCTTGTCCCACTGGATCCCCATATCCAGCCCAAGCTCTGAGTTCTGACTTTCCTTTTGTCTAGGAAGAAAGACTGAGCAAGAATTACCCACTATGATACTGGCTTAAGCAGCACTCTGTATCTTTTGCTGACTAAGCAGCACTTAGTCAAGTCAATCACTTTACTAAGTGATTCTTATTTCCCTCACACTTGAGGGAAAGACAAGAAATTTTGCAGAGTCCTGTCAAAATCCTCCTCTTGGACAAGTGAAAGCCCAGGACACTGGAATCCCAGAAACTTATACTGGACAGAAGTAAAGTGAGACCAGTCTTCACATTTATAGAGAATAGAAATACAGAAGACCCAAGAAACAATAGTGATAGATAAAACTCAAATCAAAAGCCAAGTAGACGGTTCAACCAAAGTATCAATACAAAAGACTTAGACCAAGAGGTGTAATCCAGGAGTGAGGTGATAACTAGGAATCCCTGTCCATGTTGGAGTGAGATTTCCACTAGAGAAGGCAATGGTCCTGGAGAAGATACCTAAATTCTACATGGAGCTCCTGTCTGTGCTCAACTGTGCAGTCTTGTTTGACTCTGCAACCCCATGGACTATAGCCCACCAGGCTCCTCTGTCTGTGGTATTTTCCAGAAAAGAGTACTGGAGTGGATTGCCATTTTTTCCTCCAGGGAGTCTTCCCAACTCAGGGATCACACCCTTGTTTCCTATATTGTCAAGTGAATTCTTTACCACTGAGCCACCTGGGAAGCTCATGGAGCTTCTGAGAACTCATTTATGTCTAGGGAAAAACTCCCCGTGTCACATGACAGCTCCAACTGCACCTTCAATGAAGTACAAGTCAACTAATCATTATTGTCAGAAGACTTTTCATTCTTGGGCTTTGTATAAAATACACATTCAAAAATTTAGTCTCACCCAATCACCTTTCTCCCAATTACTCTCAATCATTCCACAGTAGAAGAGAGGAACAGAACAGTTGCCCTTACTCACCACATCCTGGGAACAGCTCAGCTTTCTCAGTTCCCAGGGATTCCATGGATACGGGGAAATGTCATTGACAGTGGAGAGAACTTCTATCTATATATGAAGTAAATTGTTTGTCTACCCACATTCTATGTGTAAGCATAGAATTTTAATACAGAAGTGTGTGTGGTGTGGGAGGAAGAAAACTAGACGACCAGCAAGGGATCAATCTTCCAATAGGTTGAATTCATAGAGATCTAGGTGAGGATATAATTACAAATGTCTAGTAAATCATAGAGCCTTTAAAAATACCTTGCATCTCTGCCTGACATTGTGTCATCAGAGATTCATTTACAGGGTTAAAAGAATACCTTTAATATTTCTCCAAGTGTACTCTATTATAATAAAGTGGTCCTTGGGAGAAATAAGAATCCACTAGTCATCTAATCTTTAGTGGCAATTAGCTTAATAGAATGAGGTTGGGATAGGCAGGCAGACCTAGTGGAATTTCGTGTAGCTATCATAAGGCCCTAAGCACCTGGCTGTGAAAATGATGGCAGGGTTGGGACCAGGAGACAAAGAGGAAAGTAGACAAAGTGAGAGAAAACACAGAGAGAAAATTTTCACATACTTAGTAGTTTGAGTGTTGGAAAAAACGAGAAGGAGAAAGGACAAGCCAGGGTTGTAATGCTAACATCTTTCTCACTGGATCATCTGGGGGACTAACTAAAATAATGTACACAAAGCATCTAGCACAATGCTTGACACATTAGACAGCCAACAAATAACAACTATTGTTACTTTTATTATGTTTTATTTTCCTAAGGAGATTCATGTGTTCTGAAAACAAGTGCCCAGAGACAAGTCAGATCCTAAACCTCTTAACCTCATCTAAGGCCACTTTTCAATTCTTACTCCACCCAGTCCTTCTGCTACCAAGCTTGCTGCCCACCTCCCATTTAAGCTCTTTCTCTTCCTTTCCATTTGGATGTACCATCAGGTTTTCTGGTCCTTCTTTCTCATCTGTTTTCTTTTCATTTCCTTTGTTCAGTGTTTACATGGAGCTACCACCCTTCCTTTGAGAAGGGCATGGCAACCCACTCCAGTATTGTTGCCTGGAGAATCTCACGGACACAGGAGCCTGGCAGGTTACAGTCCATGGGGTCACAAAGAATTGGACACTACTGAAGTGACTTAGCACGCACACACACACACACCCTTTCTAGAATAAACCACCCTTCAGACTCTTCTATATGCTGTTACCCTCACACAGATCTTTTTAGTCTGTCTTGGATTTACAGGAACAACATTAATGAAAAGCAACTCATACTTTTAGAAAAACTAAATGTCAGAGACTTCATGTTGCCCCCTTAGGTAGCTGTGTGTGACCATAAGAAATTTATCTCTTAGCTTCAATTTTCTCATCTATAAAACTGGGATAACATTTCCTACCTTGTCTGTTCATTCAGCATTCAATCCATATTTATTGAACAATGATCTCAACACTAAGTACCCTATAATGAGTAGAAATGGAGAAGACAAAGACACCCCACTCCAGTACCCTTGCCTGGGAAACCTCATGGACAGAGGAGCCTGGTAGGCTGCAGCCCATGGGATTGCAAAGAGTTGGACACGACTGAGCAACTTCACTTTCACTTTTCCCTTTCATGCACCGGAGGAGGAAATGGCAATCCACTCCAGTATTCTTGCCTGGAGAATCCCTGGGACGGAGGAGCCTGGTGGGCTGCCATCTATGGGGTCGCACAGAGTCGGACATGACTGACGTGACTTAGCAGCAGCAGCAGCAATGAGTAGAAAATAGGCATGATCCTTCTCTCCACAGAGCTTATAGTCCAGAGTGGGAGAAAGCAGCCCAGATATGATCAAATAATATAAATAAATAGAATTCAGAGGGGGTAGAGGTAGGTGGGATGAATTGAGACAGTAGCATTGACATATATCCACTACGTTGACTCACTGGGAAAGACTCTGATGCTGGGAAGGATTGGGGGCAGGAGGAGAAGGGGAAGACAGAGGATGAGATGGTTGGATGGCATCACCGACTCGATGGACATGAGTTTGGGTAAACTCCAGGAGTTGGTGATGGACAGGGAGGCCTGGCGTGCTGCGATTCATGGGGTCGCAAAGAGTCGGACATGACTGAGTGACTGAACTGAACTGAACTGATGTGTAAAGTAGATATCTAGTGGGAAGCTGCTCTATAGCACAGGGAGCTCAACTTGGTACTCTGTGATGACCTGGAGAGGTGGGTTGGGGGTGGGATTGGAGGGGGTCTCAAGATGGAGGGGATATATGTATACATATAGCTGATTCACATTGTTGTACAGCAGAAACTAGCACAACATTGTAAAGCAATTATCCTCCAATAAAAATTAAAGATAAAATCAACTGTGGCAAGTGCTATGAAGAAGAGATGTTGGGCATATAGTAGAAGGATTTTACAGAGCTATGGAATTGGGAAACATTAACTTTCCCCGAGGAAGTAAAACTTGAACTAGGATTTGAAGAACTGGTATGAGTAACAAGACAAGAAGTAGGAGTAAAGCATTCTGGGCAAATAGTGCAACGTTTTCAGCAGTCCTATATTTATATGGGATATCGACAAAACTTGTGTTGAACGTTATAAAAAAGTGGAAGAGTTGAAGGTTTGAGAGTGTTTTTTTCTTTCTAGTGGATGAATGGCAGTTCCATGCATTGTATAGTTGTCAAAAACTAAAAAGAGTCTAAGATTTTACTCTACTTGGTAGCTAACAAGTTAGCCTCCTTCAGTTTTATCAGTGCTGGCAGAAGACATGAGACTCCTGGGCCAGAGACAAAGGCCTTTCTTACTCATATCAGAGCCAAAAGTGTGGGTTTAATGTTTTCATCGGTTTTTCTCTTCCCAGTTCCTGCAGGGGGTGCCTGAAGTGGCCCAGGTGAATGCTGTGCACACAGTGGGTTCTCACAGCTGGGGGTGTCCAAGCTTAGGTTGGGCTTCCCAGGTGGCTCAGTGGCAAAGAATCTGCCTGCCAGTGCAGGAGCTGTAGGAGACATGGATTGGATCCCTGGGTTGGGAAGATCCCCTGGAGGAGGGCACGGCAACCCACTCCAGTATTCTTGCTGGGATCATCCCATGGACAGAGGAGCCTGGAGGGCTACAGTCCATGGGGTCACAAAGAATCGGACATGACTGAAGTGACTAAACAAGCACTCAAACTTAGGTAATGCAAGTCTTTCAGAATGAGCTCACACAAAGTTGCCATTTGCTCTGGAAGGAGACGTTATCTTTATTTTGTCCATTTTGTCCAGACAAAATAAAAATAATGGACAACAAGCAAATCTGCTCTTTGTTCCTGAGGTTGGCATTCCACAAAAAGGCCATGAGTGCCTCTGCTCTCAAGATGTGTAGAAACATAGGAGCACCTCTAGGAGGGAAATGACTCCCTGTGGTGCTAAACCCCGGAGAAGAGTCATGAGGCTTTATGGCTACCATTGGGACTGAGGATCAAACAGCACAGTGTATGCTAAATTAACTGCAGAACTACAAAGAATTAAATATTGGTAATCATGCCACCATCTTTTCTTAGTCAAGTCATAATTTGTGCTTGGCTTGTAGCTTTGCAATCAGCAAAAAAGGAAAAGAAACCAGGAAGGAAATTGACATTTGTTAGTAAGAGATTTATTGGATATTTGTCACACACCAAATTGAATGTTAACATAGAGTATCCTTATTTAGTTCTCACACTCACTTTATAAAGTTGACTTTATCCACAGTCCATGCACAAGTAAGGAAATTGAGTTTCAGAGAGGTTAAAATACTTCCTCAAGAACCCTAGGTAGGTCAGCGGTGAAGCAGCCATTCAATCCCCAGGTCTCTTTGACCACTAAACCCATGTTCTTGACTATTGTATTACATTATATACTATTTTGCTGCATTTAATCTTCGTACAAACCCTATGGGGTTGGATCAATATCCTCAACTTTCACGGAAGAAAACTGAGGGAGAAGTTGAGTAATTTACTGGGTTTTACATTCAGAGCTCCTATGGTCCACTCTTCTTAAGTCCCACTTATTAAGGTGAGAGTAAGCAAAGACAAGGGGTCATGGTAGTGGCTATCTGGCCTTGGTCAATAGAGGTAGAATTATGATAGTCATAAGTGAATCTACATGAAAATGATGTCTTTTCTCATATCTCTTAATAAGTGGGCAAACAAGCCTTTCTTTGAAAACTTATTATAAAAAAGCATTGCAAACACACCAAATATCATCAGTGTGGCACTAGCTAAATAAATTATTGAATATCCATGTTCTGAGATACTATGTTAGCCATTAAAAAATAAAGTAGATATATATATATGTACTGACATGAAAAATAGTACCTGGATACACTAATATGTGAAAAAAGCAAGTAGCAAAATAATATTTGTTATTTATATTTGTGTGAGAAACAAAAACAAAATAGAAATGTACCTGTAACTATAGGTATATGGATAGGAGATGATCAGTAGCACTAGTTAACTCACCTGGGAATGTGTGTATGGGGGAGGGAGGGCCAAGTAGGGGGTTATGACCCCCAGGGGGATCTTTACATTTCATTTTATATAATTTTGTAGTGTTTGAATCTTTTACAATAAGGATGCTTTTCTAGATAACAGTGAAATGTTAGGCAATGAAATGTAAAGACAAAAAGAAAAATAACTCCACCACCCCTTATATTTGTCAAGTCCAAGTTTGTTCCACATGCACAGTTTGGGCCACAGGATACATTTCCCTTTATTACCACATAGCATTTAAACCCAGGGCTTGAATTTTGCATGTGCCCAAGTACCTTTTAACGTTGCCCATGGAAGGATTGTCATTTAAAATATGTTTTGTACTGCTTTTGAAACACATTTAATCTTTTCTCCGTTAATCTGCTTTCCCTAAACCTTTCCCTAATTCTTCTCAAGGATTTCCCACCTGCTGTGCAGGATATACAACAGAGTGACTCTAATCATGTTTGGAATTATTTTTATCAATTTAATCCATATTTGGCAGTTATTTCCATTCCCAAGTCTTAGACATTCTAGGCCATATGCTGATCAACTTCTCAGTGTTACATGACATTGACAACAGATAAGATAATAAATGGATAATTATCTTCTGAAAAATAATGTTAGCTCTTCACATAGGCTAAGCTAAGCTGAGCTCTATCTACTGAGTATGTTTTAGGCCTTCCGGTTATGGAAGTTCTCTCCAGCCAAAAATAATACTCTTTGACCAGGTTCTATATAGGCTGTATCTATTTTGAAGTCCTTTTCATGCAGGCTTACAGGTTGGTTTTTTGCTAACTTATAGGCTACCTTTTGATGCCTGATCCAGTTTGAGATGTTGAGTAGAAAGAAAAGGTCAAGTGTCTCATCATTTGAAATTCTACTTCCTTAGATTTGGCCAGGACTCTGTTTTCTCCTTGAAGGAGCTGGGGGTGGGAGGCAGTTTCTCCTGGGATTTTGAACCCCTTGGTTGCAGATGCTGGGTCTGCTGCCTCACTTTGCCCCTCAGAGTCTCCTCATTTCTACAAGACACAGCCATTGGGAGCACGCAGGAAAAGCAGCGAGGCTGACATCACAGCCACCAGGCACTGGGTAGGCCTAGGGCTGCCAGGAGACAAGGTAGACATCATGGGGTGTGTTGTTTGACTGTGTTTGTTTGCTTGTTTATTATTCTTTTGTCATGAGAAGGAACCACGAGATGACACTGAGTAGTTCTGATAGAAAGCTCTGTGTTTTGAGCTATCGGGTTTATTTTCAGTTTGAACTGCTGTGTGATTTGGACTCTGTCTTCATTGTCTCTGTATACTGTGAATTCCAACCTTTGCCAACTGGAAATTATATCCACTAGCCTTGTTCTAATGCTGTCATAAAACACTGAAAATCCTTTACATCAGTGAGACCCCACCAGAATGAAATATTGAGTTACTTTCTATACCTAAAGCTTTAGGGGGCACTGAAGCTAACAGTGCCTCTTACTAGCTGTGTGTCTTTGGACAGATAATTAAAACTCTGAAAGCCTTGATTTCTTTGTGGCTATAAAATATACTTCCTTCATGAAATCGTTGTGAGAATTAAATGAGATCAAATAAGCAACCCTGAATCCACTCTACCTCTGGACTTATCATCCTTCAAAATAATTAATGTCCTTACTGTTTAAAACATGTCACCTGAGGATTCTTCTGCTTGCAAACAGGAGCATCCTGACCAACAGGTCACATCTGATTTTGCTGCTTCCAGTCCCAAGGGTTACCCTTAAACAATTGTGACTGGCCCCTCAGGAGTCACCCCCAAAACAGTGGCCATCCTAGGGGTTATTTTCCTTCTTCTACCTTCTGACAGCAAACATCTGGTAGCATCTGAAACTTTTCTTTTTAATTCTTAGTTTACTGAATTCTTGCCCTGTATTTAATTGCTTCAAAAAGACAAACTTGACTATTTCAACTATTCTACTTGGAGCCCGAATCCTGAGTGCTTACCCTATGTTTGTTTCAGATCTGCCATTTGGCCTCAAACTTCTGTCCCAGTGTTTGCTCCATAGCTACTGCTGTGACTTTCCTGGTGAGGAGCCCCTGCTGGCCATACTTGATTTCTCTGTCAGCAGCACTAAGCCTCTTGTTCCAGGCTGTACAATTTCTCCATAGTTCTTCTACATGAAGAAGACACTGCCAGGGAAAAATTAAATGATTATATTTCTTTTCCAGGTTCTTTTTCCACTTACAAAATAATGCAATAACATCGATATATATGTATATGAAACACTGAGACCTCAGATTTCTAAGCTATTTTGTTAAACTTCTTCAAAGCTCCCCATTCTTTTCTCATTGATACCAAATTTAGCTGGATGTTACGCAAAGAGTCAGACACGACTGAGCTACTTCACTTTCACTTTCACTTTCTATGTGAAATAGTGTGTGTGACCCTAAGCATGTGCTCTAAATCTCTGTAATTGTTCAGAGTAGAACTTTGGCTTCCCAACTGGTGCTATGGTAAAGAATGTGCTTGCAAATGCAGGAGACCTGGGTTCAATCCCTGGGTTGGGAAGATCCCATGGATAAGGAAGTGGCTACCCATGCTAGTATTCCTAGAAAATTCCATAGACAGAGGAGCCTGATGGGCTACAGTCCATGGGGTCACAGAAGAGTCAAACATAACTGAGCACACACACACATGTTTCCTGATTGTTGAGTAAATGAATAGATTTCTCTTGACTAGTATGGTAACTGCTAGCCACATGTAATTTTTAAATTTAAATTCAGTATAATTTAATAAAATTAAAAATTCCATTTTTAATCACACAACTACTTTTTTAATCACACTTAACCACATTAGAAGGACTGGTGCTGAAGCTGAAACTCCAGTACTTTGGCCACCTGATGTAAAGAACTGACTCCTTGGAAAAGACCCTGATGCTGGGAAAGATAGAAGGCAGGAGGAGAAGGGGACGACAGAGGAAGAGATGGTTGGATGGCATCACTGACTCAATGGACATCAGTTTGAGTAAGCTCTGGGAGTTGGTGATGGACAGGGAAGCCTGGAGTGCTGTAGTCCATGGGGTCGCAAAGAGTTGGACACGACTGAGTGACTGAACTGAACTGAACCACTTTTTAAGTGTTCAGTGGTTACAGTAAGCTAGTAGCTACCATATTGGACAGCACAGATTATAAAACCTTTCCATCATCACAGAAAGTTCTACTATATAGCACTATTCTAGATCTTGAAGTATCAAATTTTAAAAACTGAGTGTTAATTTTCCAATTATGAAAGGGACATGAGCTTAAATATGGTGATAACTTATTGACCTTCAGGGTCACATCTCTGCTCAACCTACTACTAACCATGTGACCTATACAAATTACTTTCTTGAATTTTGGTTATTCCAGAACTACAAAATGGTGATAAAACGCCCACTTTCCTGAGCTGTTGTATATGAAAGTACTTTGTAGATAAAAAATTCACATTGAACTTTGGGGGCGTTGCGTGAGGGTGTACAAGTGGTCACCAGGTGTCTTTTGCCAGCTCTTAAAATGGGGGGACAATTTCAAGGCTGACCTTTACAACAGGTGGGGGTAGAAATGCAGTGTTGACCATAGCTCCACTAGAAACTGCAATCGTCACTTGCTGTTTTTATCAGAGGCATCATATTGTCAACATTTCCTTTCTCGACTCAGCTGCACCCAGAAACACACTGGTTATTTGATCGTATTTGAAAACATTTTATCCAGAGCCACATCCAATTCTTACCCACATTCTTACCCATCAGTGTCTGAGTAGCACAAAAGGGGGCCCTCCTTTCATTTGGTGGCTGTCACTGACCTTTCAAGACCGAATGCAAAGACTCTGTTCTGCCTTTTGATTCAGAATACAGAGGCCCACCACTCACCCTGGGATGATGCCCTGGTATAGCATCAGTGAGCTGACTCTTAAATAATCTCATCACAAACAGTATGTAAGCCATTTGCAAAGTCCCACAATTTATGCCATTTTCCCATGGAGGAGGACATTAGAAACTCAGCCCCATTTCATTATCCATTTGAATAATTTTTTCAATTTCGAGCTTGCTGTTTAACCATGAGGGCTGAATTATGACTAGATTCCCCCTCTTGCTCTTTCTCTCTCTCCTTGCCTAGTGGGAGCACTAAATAGATAAATAAAAATCACTGCAGAATAATTGTAGGTGCTGTGGGCTAGAAGCCAAACTGGGCTGATCTGCAGCCTCTGAGCCTTGTCTGTCTGTGTCTTTTTTTTTGGCCCATCATTATAGAGAATTCAATTATAATCTTTCTCCATAAGCACAGTGGAAGTTTGCATACACTAGCCCTGAGGCATTATTCATCATAATGCATTTTGAGAGTGAAAGAAAAAAAGGAAGATGTCTCTGGTTTCCCCTGAAGCTGTATTTTTCATTTGGAGACTTGGTCAAATTTTAGCATTTTAACCCTCCCCTAAGTCCCTTTCTCATGCAAAAGCTATTTTCAGAGTATCTTTACAAAAGTGCAAGAGGATGGCTTGAATATGCAGGCAAGGCTTATTGGCATTTACTGGGAAGGGTCCCTTACAAAATGCCAAGAAAGCAGAAAGAAATTTAAGCCTGGGGATTTGTCCCTTTCCGTGTAGGATTTTGGGACTGGGGGAACATCTTAGGGAAAGTTTCCACTGAAGGGGAGACAGCCATGTCTGTAGGAATCTGCTTTCTCTGATACTACAGCCTGCCCTAATAATGATAGCTATCCCTGAATGCTTCCTCCGGGCCTGGCACTATTCTGAGTGCTGAAAAGGTATTAACCCATTTAAAATTTGTAGAACTCCTTTGAGGAAGATAGTATAATTATTCTCATTTTGTAGAGGCAGACCCAGAGAGTTTTTTTTTTTTTTTTTTTTAACTCAAGCTCTCTATGCATGGGATTTCTGAAGTAAGAATACTGGAGTGGGCTGCTATTTCCTTCTCCAGGGGATCTTCCTGACCCAGGGATTGAACCTGTGTATCCTGCTTGGCAGGTGGATTCTTTACCACTGAGCCACTTCAGAAGCCCTTTATCCTTTATATATGCATAAATATTTTACATTCAAAATAAGAAAATACTCAAAATTACTACGGTTAATCTTGTCTGCATCTTTTAACACAATTTAATCATAGATCAGGAGAGTGTCAAGGGGCTCCAGGGAATTTCTTGCATTTCAAACATATTCCTCCTTTCCTTTATGATGTAGGAGCAAACCAATTTCCTCCTGTAGTCAGGCTCAGTTACCCTTTCAGTAGAATAGCTCCCTTTTTTGCCTGTTAATTCACTGGCTTGAGAATCACAAAATGGCCAGGTGGCAATTTCAAGTTTCAGTTTCAAAGAGCCATTGCTCTGTCCCATGGGAGAAATGTTCTTCCTTCAGAAAGCTTGTCTTGTAGCAGATCCCTCACTTGTGGGAATAAGACACAAAAATGTTTCTATCAGATCACTAAGAAGAGATGGCTCAGCCATTTCCACCCCTGATTACAGTCCCACAAATCCTATCTATGGCAGAAGCACTACCGCCTGTTGGTGGCTGATTTAGAGCACATTCTGTCTCTTGTAGAGCACTGCCCCAGCCCTGCAAGGTCTTGCTGCTCAGTTGTTACTCTGAGTTTCCACAGTCATTCTTCAGGATATTTGCATCCTCTGCATTGCTGAATGAGGCGATGATAGGAATCACCATCCCTACCTCCTCCAAGTCCTTGATGGTGTTACTAACCTCCATAATCCTTCCAGAAATGTAGTATTAGTTTTGGCTTACTATTTTGGTGGACAGAGACAATTTCAGTGGCTTCCATTTGGCCATTTTTGCCAGAGTAGTTCTCATTGGATAAAGGAGTCAATATGGAGATTCTCCTAGATCGTGGTACCTCTATTCATATTATGCATTCTAAGCCTAGTTTAATGACTGCAGTTTCCACTAGTATTTATAACCTTTATGAGAACAACCACCACAAATCTCTTTAAGGAGGCAGGATCTCCCTTGCAAATGTATTGTTCAAACCTTGGTAAAAAGAACGTGTTTATAACACTGCAGGGGATGTGATGAGGAAGTGATTGAGCAGGTCTTACCTGATAAACCCACTGGAGCACTCCAGGCTCTCCAAGACTTTAGCTAACGTGTTGTTGCTCAGTCTCTCAGTCATGTTCAACTCCTTGCGACCCCATGGACTGCAGCACACCAGGCCTCCCTGTTCCTCACCATCTCCCAGAGTTCGCCCAAGTTCATGTCCACTGCATCGATAATGCCATCCAGCCATCTCATCCTCTGGCGCCCTCTTCTCCTTCTGCCCTCAATCTTTCCCAGCATCAGGGACTTTTCCAGTGAGTCAGCTATTCGCATCAGATGGCCAAAATACTGGAGCTTCAGCTTTAGCATCAGTCCTAGATAACTTACTCTGCAACATACCAGGAAAGTTCTGGGATTTTTAACTTCATTTAGTTTTGACTACCTTTAGGTGCAGGTTTCAGTTAACCAAGCAAGCAAACTGTTAAAGCCATTCCTGCCTCCTCAACCTGATACAATGACTCTGAAACCACAACCCTGAGAGTTCTGCATCCTAGGTGGCTTGCTGACTTCACCCTATTCTTGGCTCCAGTAGAACTGAAGAGGGATATACCCGCCCTCCCAACCCATCCCCCCACCCCTCACCCCCCACCCCGCAGTTACCTAAAATGCTGCATGCAATGAGCTGTCAGGCAAAGAAATGCTTCTTTGGAAGCATTCGGAAAAACTGTAGTGTGGGATATAAAACACAAAGCTACTACAGTAACCTTTGGCCTTGCTGAAGGCAAATTCCTGGTCTTGCTTTCAAAATATTTAAAGCTGATGGTAAACTGAATCTGATGCTGCTTCAAATTACAGGCCCATATAAGCCATTTGAGAGACTGAATAAGTTTCCTCAACTAGTGGCTTTTAGAGACATACTCTTTTTTGAGAATAAAAGCTGTTTAGGTCAGTCTCTACAATTTTTTGTATACATTCTCTGTCATAGTAGTAGTAGTTAATGCCTCAAATACTTTGTTATTTGGAGAACAGAGTTAGCACAAGCAAATAGTTCCTTGATCATCCCCAAACTTACAGCCAGATCAAACAACAGGTGTACAGGTATTTATGGTCATTCTGTCTTCTTTTCCTGAGCTTCACTTGGCATACGGGTCAGTGAACTTCTCCAAATTAAGGTCACTAGATAAAGTTGTTGACAAGAGAGAAATCAGAAGGCAAGAGAGAACAAACCAGAAAAACAGCCGTAGTCTTGTAACTGTGGCTAATAAAGCCTTCCTGAGCGGCTCAAGTTCTCAGAGCTTATCACACAGGGGAAATAGGAACGAAAAAAAGCATGTCTCCTTACTTAACCCACTCAGCGTTAAGTGTGTGCCGAGGAATAGGTTGTTAAGGGCTCAAGGCACCTGGGAAGGACTGCATGTATCATGTAGCTTTAAGAAATATACCAGCTAGTTAGGGAAAAAAACCCTCACACTCAGGAAGAGTCAGGCATCTGACTACACAAGATAGTATGCAGTCAGCTGCTCAGTGATGTGGTCCTGATTCACTCACCGTGGGAGTCTGGAGGGGAAAGAGATTCGTCCATATATGGGGGAAACTTTGTTGAAGAATATAGGCTTGAAGTGGACACAAAATATTTCCTTTTTAAAAGAAAGATAGCTTTAATAAGGACTCAGAGAAAGAAGAAATATAGACATAGACAGATATTTGGAGGGTAAAAAAGTAGAAAATGGATGCACTGTGAAATAACTCAATTTCTGTGAGCATGACATTTTAAGACAAGGACTGATACCAATATAGCCATTAAAACAAAGTTAATCTTCAGTTTAATGTTCATAAATTAAATAATGATGGCTTTTACACTTGATGATTTTGAGGTTAGTTATCCAGGAAATATTCACCTTCCAAGAGAGAAGGTGGCAAAATTTCCTAGTTATATACTATTTATTGTATCGTGTACAGTATGTCCGTCATCCTGATTCATAAGGACAATGTGTCCTGTGGGAATCTTGAAAGACTTAGAGAACATACGCATACACAAACATAGCAAAGAAACTTATTTGGCCCTAATTACACAATCCAGAGATTTCACTTCTTAGTATGTTTTCTTTATCTTTTCAAAAATGTTTACATGTGTGGTTGAAATGATCGCATTGAAATGATGCAGTCTCACACTGTACGTTTAAACTCATTCATCCTCCCACTCGAATGAAAACCACATTCAATTCAGATAATGAAAAGTCCTCCAGTCACAGGAAAAAAAAAAAAGTTATTTATTGAATCTCTCGGCTTTAGTTGCTCCTTGACACGTGGGATCCTAGTTTCCCAACCTGGGATTGAACCCACTTCGCCTACATTAGAAGGTAGATTCTTAACCACTGGACCATCAGGGAAGGTCCCCCTCCAGTCACTTTTGGTCATAAAGTGGTTTAGTTCAGTAATTAATATCCAGCCCAGACTTCCCTGGTGGCTCAGATGGTAAAGTGTCTGTCTATAATGCGAGAGACCCGGGTTCGATCCCTGGGTGGGGAAGATCTCCTGGAGAAGGCAATGGCACCCCACTCCAGTACTCTTGCTTGGAAAATCCCATGGACAGAGGAGCCTGGTAGGCTACAGTCCATGGTGTTGCAAAGAGTTGGACATGACTGAGCGACTTCACTTTCACTTTCCAGAGTAATAAACTTCAGTCTTTACTTAATGGCAAGCCTCCCCCTACCCTGCCCTCTAGTTTGCCCCACCTAGGTCTGCTGTCTGCTGTGGGAAAGGAGAACTGGTTCTTCTTCCCTCACCCAGGGCTTCTACTTCTGTGACTTGCTCGCTTGGTTTCTGATTCTACAGAGCTGAAGCATGAGAAAGGAGAAGAGGAAAGGACATAGGAGAATTCTTACTTGACTGGATGCTTAGTACTATCTGGTTTTCTTAAGTATTTAGACACCTTCTTTCTCTCAGAGCACTCCTATGGGGTCTTTTTTTTTGTGGGGAGGGGTGTTTGGCTTGGAGATCCCCTCCCCCACCTTAATGTTGGGAATTGCTCACTTGTAATTCCATGGACAGTAGTTGATGCCTTTCTCCTGGCTGATCATTTAAAAAGCCTTTCTGAAGTCAGAAAGAGAAAAACAAATATCGTATGTTAATGCATATATATGGAATCTAGAAAAATGGTACAGATGAACCTGTTTGCAGGGCAGGAATATAGACAGAGATGTAGATAATGGGCATGTGGACACAGAGGGGAAGGAGAGGTGGGACCCACTGGGAGAGCAGCATTGGCATATATCCACTACCATGTGTAAGATAAATACCTAGCAGGAAGTGGCTGTATAACACAGGAAGCTCAGTTCGGTGCTTCCTGATGGCCTAGCAGGGTGGGACAGGGTGTGGGAGGGAGGCCCAAGAGGGAGGAGGTATATGTATATAAATAAATAAATAAAATGCCTTACTGAGCCTCTAAGATCTAGCAGTACATCTCCAGCTTGCTTTGCTGATTTTCCTGTGTCCCTCCAGGTGGCCCCTCTTGGACAGGATCTCAGGCAGTAGCTCACCAACTCTCTCTGCCACGTGGCCCTCCAGTCTGGCCCACAAGAAATAGAGCTTCTACCCAGGACAGGAGTGAAACCACAGCCCCTAGTCCAATTCTGCCAGCTACTTACTCCGGCTTCTGTCTCTCCAGACTTCTCAGGCATGAGTAACACACTCCAGAGGACATATATTATGTTCTCTAAACCATCTCATTAAAATCTCTTCCTTAGGCTGAAAAAGGGGGAGAGAGAGAGAGATGAGCCTCATAAAACACCAGTAACTCTCTTCCTCTCTAACTAACTCCTCTTTGCATCTATAACTTCAGATTCTTTTCATACTCTTGAGGTGGATGATAGGTTGTATTGCAAGACTATTCTGTGAACACCTTCTTTGCAGATCCTCCATGGCACTCCTACACCTATCATCTTAGGTTCACAGCTTAAACTGAGACTAATCTAGTTTTATGTGTATGTATAAGTGGATATATATATAAACAACATCTGGCTCCCATAAGGGAGGGGTTTGGCTGTGGCAGAGATGAGATAGCTGTTCAACCACCATTTCCTCTTCTTCCTAGACACACCGTTTAGACAATATTTTCCTCTCCCCTTGCACTTAAGTATTCTCGTGGGAGCGTGGCTCAGTTCTAGCCAAAAGAATATGAGTGAGTATGACGTGTACCTCTTCTAGGTTAGGCCTGTAAAAACATCCTATACATGCACCCTCTAGACTTTTCCTTTTCCACTGGTTTTTGCAGTAGATACAACCATATTGGAAGCCACATGTTAAAAATGATGGTTTCACGAATGGGAAAAGTTTGGGCCCTCAATTTTTACAGGGAAAAATACTTCTCTCCACTGAGGAACACATACTTATGTTAGACTTTGTGAGGGGGAGAAGGAATTTCTATTGTAATAAGCCACTGAGATTTCCCAGTTGCAACTGTGAGCTTTGCCCTAACTAATAAACATTTTTAAGGTTAGAGGGTTGAATGTTTCTTCCTGATTTGCATGATCCCTGTATTTATTATTAAATATGTGTTATGTATTTTTGTCATAAATTTTGCAGTCTCAAAGCTGGAAAAAAATTCTAGCTTGTTGTTTGCATTTACGATTGTCTTTATATTGAGCACCTAAAATACTAAGTTTTACACAGTAGAATCTGGCAATGACTATTTTTTATGGTTTGAATTTTTTGCCATTGGTTTTAGAAAGATACTCTTTTTGGTTGTTGTTGTTTTTGTTTTTTAATTTTTTATTGAGGATAATTACTTTAGAATGTTGTGTTGGTTTCTGCCATACAACAACATGAATCAGCCAAAAGTACACATATGTCCTCTCTCTCCAGAGCCTCCTCCCAACACTTCACCCCACCTCTCTAAGTTGTCACAGAGCACTGAGCTGAGCTTCCTGTGCTATATAGCAGCTTCCCACTAGGTATCCATTTTACACATGGTAGTGTATCTATGTCAACGCCACTCTCTCATTTGGTCCCACCCTCTCCTTCCCTCATTGTGTCCGTAGTCTGTTCTTTATGTCTGTGTCTCTATGGAATGTGGAAAAATGGTACTGATAGAAAGATATTCTTGATTGTCGGTAATTGTAAATTCAATTGCCAACCTCTCCATTGATATTCTGTTCTACCCAGCAAGTTTTACTTCCTGGTTTGAAGACTTTTCATCTAGAACTACGCTAAGATTTTGAAATGGTCACTTGAAATACTGAGTGAAAAGTTCCCAGCTAAAGAGGGAAACAATATATGCCGTTGGGCCTGGTAAATAAGATTAATCTTATACCATTAAAGAAAAAAGTCTCACCACAATTTCCATAAGTAAAGTTCAACTTTAGAGTTTTGCAACTTTGTATCCTCATTCCCATCTCCTGCCAGACATTCAGTACTCCCAAGATAATTCCTGGATGGGTAGGAATCTTTAAGAACTCTCATTATTCCTGGCCTTTGAGCCATGATTCATGAACCCAAATTCACCTTCTCTTGACCTATATCCTATTTGTTTAGATAACTGTGATGAAAAACAGAATCTGAATATAGGCACTCACATCTACATTATTACCCCATATCCAAGGTGGCAAAGAATGGGAGAATTTGTGCATCTTTGGAGAGGAGACCCCTAAAATCATGCTACCTCAGGCACTCCCACTTCATTTATGGGTAGGGCTGACCCTGAGTCAGACAGTGATTAATGCAATTATTTAGCATCTGAGATCAGTAAAAAAAAAAAAAAGCAACAACAACAGTCTTTTCAACGGTAAGATTTCCAGTATTGGCATACTCAGGATTTCAGTGAAATACAAGACATTTTTTTAGGGAAAATGTTGCGTGTTGAAGGTGTCTGCATTCCCAGTACTTACTACAGTATCTGACATTTAAGAGCCATTCAACACACATATGTTCAATGATTGAAAACTTTTACCATGGTAGGACACAGAAAGTGGCTTGGAGGTGTCAGGTACAGACATACCTGAGAAAGAAGAGAAACTGGAGGGGAAAAAAAATCATGCTTTAGCAATATTTGTTGAACAGAGACATGAGAACTTCAGGAGATTAAAAGCTTAGAACATCAAAACAAGAAAGAATAGCAAGAGTGAAGCCAAGGATGTGGTCAGAAATTTTGGTACATCCAGAGAGACAAGGGCTGTCCAAGAAAATGGCACCAGCTCAAAGAACTACTCTTTGTGAAAAACCAAGAAGGAGTTCCAAGGGAGAGAGCATCTAGGAGAGACAAGTATGGCAGAAAGCCACTCCCAAAAGTCTCATGGGAGACAGGCATACAGATCGGAGCTCTGTCTGATGATGCATTAGCTCAGTTGTTCCCACTGGAGGACTCCTCTTAGTCACTTTTTGCACACTTAAGTCATCATGTGGGAAGACATTGATTTATTTTTATTCACCCCCTTACTGAAACACTGTCCTGAGGACTTCCAGAGCTGGGGCAGGAAGAGGTAGAATCTAAAACACTGGAAGGAGACTCCAGATATGGGAAAAGTTGACACCATCCTCCCCAAAGTGAAAAGCATAACCAGACTCCTGACATAAGAATCACAGTCCTAAATGGAGTGAGATCTACCCTGACAATGTGTTTCATATGAAAAAGCAAGCAGTTTGTATGTGTGTAAATGCTTGGCAGATATGCTTGCATTTAGCAAATCCTCTCCCATTATTTATTACTATCATCTCATGATTTATTAAGTCAGATTAGCATCTCAGATTAGTTTAGCAGTGAACAGGAGTAGGAGGATAAGAGGTCTGGGGAAACTTATCTCCAATAAGGAGCTAAAATACTGGATGGTTAAGGTCTAGAACAGAGGTTCTCCAAGTATGGACATTTGGACCAGAAGCATCAGCACAACCTGTGCAGTTGTTAGAAATGAAAAAAGTCCTTAAATTTGGGACTTTTTCCTTAGAATAATTTCTCAGAAGAACAGTTATGCTACCAAAATACATAAACACCCTTAAGGCATGTTACATGTATTTTTAAACTGCTTTCTAGAACGATTGTATCAATTTGCATTTCTATCAGCAATTAATAAGCATTCTAGTTTTCCCACACATTTACTTGAATAGTTTCATTATTTTGGTTAGTTTGGGGCAAATATTATAGTACAAAAATAGAGGAATGATTTAATTCTCATTCCTGAACTGGAATTTCTTTTATCTCGTCCTTCCTTGTACTTGAAAGTAGACCATGAGTTGAGATATTGCTCATTCATTCTCATCATTAAACTAGAACCAGAAACTGGAATTTTCTTATGACATTATTTGCTTAGGAGTCTGAATAAGGCACATCTGATTTGAATCACATCTATGAGTTTAGTTAATTTGGTTCTAAAAAACTCTTAATAACAACATCACTTAGAAGGTGCTATCAAGGTATGATTCCTGAAGTGTTAAATTGAAGTTTCAATATGAAAAGAAGGAAAAAATAAGAAAAAACAGAGTAACCCACATTCAGTCGTTATAATTGCTCATAATAATATAGACCTTTTAACTAAGCACTGTGACATCAATTATTTCATTATGCCAACACTATTATTCTAAGTCTTAAGAAGCTAAATAAATCAAAGTTTTTAGAGGTTAAATGACTTGCCTAAGGTTACAGAGCTACTTATACCAAAGATTGATCAAAACCCTAGAATTTCTATTCATCCATCCATCCATTCATTGATTAAGTGAATAATATGTATTGAACATGCTATATTTCAGTGCTAAGTCCTGAGATTAGAACATTGAACAAAAATAGAGATAGAAATGGTACTTTTCCACATAAAGCTTGTTATTAGACACTATGAAACAGACAAGAAAGCATTCAATTACATAATCAATGACATAAATTGTGGTACATATTACAGAGGAAAGAAACGTGGAGAGAGTAATAGAGAGCTATTTTATTTAGACAGAAATGGTCAGAGAAAGCCCTTCTAAAGAGGTGATATATAAGCAAAGATCTAAAAGGTAAGAAGGCTTCAGGCAGCACGTGTGTGTATGTGTGTTTAGTAAAAGATGCATTCCAGATAGATCCTGATGTTCAAAACCCTGACATGGAAAAGCTTTGGACAAGTTTCAGGAATAGAATAAACACGAGTTTGCCTGGTGCAAACTGCAATAAGTTATACCATTTGACAAACCCCACCAAGCTCCCTACTTGCAAACAGCTTTTATTAACTCTCTTGAATACAAATAAACAAATAAGAAGAGCAGACATCTTAGGAACATTTCCAAAATGAAAGAATAGACTAGAAGAATCCAAAAAAGGGATAAGGTGGAGGAAAAAAATCTCAAAATCAAATGATAATTAATATTCTTAGAATGTGTTATGATATCTATAAAACAAGTACAGGATGCTATGAAAAAAGGAACAGAAGATTAAGTGTAAATTCTTAAGGATTGTAACCTGAAAATCAAATTTTTTAAATCAATAGAAATATTGGAAGATACATACTTAGGGGCAATCCCATAGCTCATAAAGAAAAAACAATGAGAAAGTTCGATAATCAGCCCAAGAAAAGAGAAGATAATAAGAAAATTGCTGCAAGAAGCCCACCATTCAACTAATTTGATTCAATAAAAATTCACCAAATTACAAGACACATTTCTCCCATTTAAAATAGACTGTTGAGTGAGAGCCCAGCACAATGAATAGGAAAAGGCCTGCAGCATGGAATTTTCCATTGTGAATTTTAGAACGCAGGGGTAGAAGACCCAAAGGTAGGCAAAAAATAAAATAAACACACACAAAGTAAAAGGAACCAGGGTAACTAATTGGACTTTTCAATAGCAACACTGAAAATTAGAATAAAATGGAGCATTGCTTCAAAATTCTGATTGATCATAATTTTTAACATAGAATTATATTCCTAGCTGAACTTTTAACCAAAAGGATGAAAATACAATACATACATTTTCATAATTGTAAGAATTCAAATAGATATACTCTTTCTTTAAAAGCTATTAAAGAATGTCCTTCAGCAAAATACAATTGTAAACCAAGAAAGAGAAAGTGATACAGGAAAGATTTTACTTAACACAGTTAAGTGATGAACAGGAGTCATGAGATGTCACCTGTTCAGGAAAACAAGGATTGATTAAAGCAGGACAGAAGGTTATGGGCGTGAAAACTCCAGAGAAAGAAATGGAACTCTTAGATTATCTGATGTGTTTGCTTTTTGGAGAAGGTTATTAAAAAGCCAAATAACTCCTAAAAGACTATTGACTCTGTACATTTACTCCTTAGATAAAAAATGAAAACCATTTTTAAAAGAGATGGGCATACCAGACCACCTGACCTGTCTCTTGAGAAACTTGCATGCAGGTCAGGAAATAACAGTTAGAACTGGACATGGAACAACAGACTGGTTCCAAATAGGAAAAGGAGTACGTCAAGGCTGTATATTGTCACCCTGCTTATTTAACTTATATGCAGAGTACATCATGAGAAACGCTGCGCTGGAAGAAGCACAAGCTGGAATCAAGATTGCTGGGAGAAATATCAATATTTCAGATATGCAGATGACACCACCCTTATGGCAGAAAGTGAAGAACTAAAGAGCATCTTGATGAAAGTGAGAGAGGAGAGTGAAAAAGTTGGCTTAAAGCTCAACATTCAGAAAACTAAGATCATGGCATCCAGTCCCATCACTTCATGGGAAATAGATGGGGAAACTGTGGAAACAGTGGCTGACTTTATTTTTCTGGGCTCCAAAATCACTGCAGATGGTGATTGCAGCAGTGTAATTAAAAGACACTTACTCCTTGGAAGGAAAGTTATGACCAACCTAGACAGCATATTAAAAAGCAGAGACGTTACTTTGTCAACAAAGGTCCGTCTAGTCAAGGCTATGGTTTTTCCAGTAGTCATGTATGGATGTGAGAGCTGGACTATAAAGAAAGCTGAGCACCGAAGAATTGATGCTTTTGAACTGTGGTATTGGAGAAGACTCTCGAGAGTCCCTTGGACTGCAAGGAGATCCAACCAGTCCATCCTAAAGGAGATCAGTCCTGGTTGTTCATTGGAAGGACTGATGTTGAAGCTGAAACTCCAATACTTTGGCCACCTGATGCGAAGAGCTGACTCATTGGAAAAGACCCTGATGCTGGGAAAGATTGAAGGCAGGAGGAGAAGGGGACAACAGAGGATGAGACGGTTGGATGGCATCACCAACTCGATGGACATGGGTTTGGCTGGACTCCAGGAGTTGGTGATGGACACGGAGTCTTGGTGTGCTGCGATTCATGGGGTCGCAAAGAGTCGGACACAACTAAGTTTTGTCAACTGAACTGAACTGAAACATAAGCAAATGGACTGGATATGTTTGCTTAGGGAAAAGGAAAATCTGCTAAGACTGAGACCTGAGAAGATTCTGAGTCAGAGGTCAGATAAAGGGAGGAGTGAGTGTCATGGGAGCAAAAAGAGAGAGAGTAAGGGAAGGGTGGTTGGCTACTGAGAAGTTGAACAAGATGAGACTTGAAAGCCATCCGTTTGATTTGGAAAATTGGGTATGCTCATTCCTAGCTGAAATTATTGGCCAGATGGAAGGGGGCAAAGCCAGAAAAAGTGGGAAAAGTTAGTGTGAAGGCAATGTATGTTGTTGTTGTTTTTGTTTAGTCCCTTAGCTGTTTGACTCTTTGCGACCCCATGAACTATAGTCCACCAGGCTCCTCTGTCAATGGGATTTCCCAGGCAATAATACTGGAATGGGTTGCCGTTTCCTTCTCCAGAGGATCTTCCCAACATTTCCTGCATTGGCGGGTGGATTCTTTATCACTGAGCCACCAGGAAAGCTGAGGCCAATGTACGTTCAGACAACTCTATTTGTCTTAGGCTGTGAACTCAAGAAATAGTATATGGAAAGAGAGTCAGTAGATGCTTTTTGTTTTGTTTTCAATAAATTCAGGAGATAATAGAGCATGTTTGTTTAGTGGTGGGCCTGCCCCAGTAAGAGAGGAACTGATAATGTAGAAAGAGGGAACAACCAAAGTAGGACAGTATTTGAGGGGATGAGAGCCCAGGTGCATGTAGGAGGAATTGGACTTTGATAGGCTGACGGGTACTTTTTCCATTTTAACCAGAGCAAAGAAGGAGAAAATGGGCCCCACTGAAGATTGCAGGTTTGGTAAAGTGAAGATGATTTTTCAATTTTATCCATGAAATGAGAAGTCATCATCTGAGATAGAGGAAGGAAGGTAGGAAGTTTTAGGAGAGAAAAAGAGGATATAAAGTTGTATTCTTAGGGAATAGGGAAGTAAGTCAACAAGCGAAAAATACAAGACCTGCTGGGCAGTTTTGAGTGCCCATTTGAAGCTGGAGCTCATGAATTTAAAGTGCTTCTATAGCTCCCTTGCATTTTTTCTATACACATTCAGGAGCTCAGATACAAGTTAAGACAAGGAGAAAGTAGAGTTTACTCATTGCTGGGGTCTGGTCTGATGAATAAGGTGGAGGAAGTGAAGAGCAGAAGTTTTTGCAAGGGAAAGGTCATAGTGAGGGAATGCTAGAATCTAGACTGATGGGCAGAGGGGAAAAGGCTGACCTGATGGAAAAATGGGGATTGGTAGACAGGATGGCTTTGCCCCTGGGGCCTTGCAGTCTCAAAAGAAAGTAGGCATTTAAATATCGCGACGCAATGTAATAATCTTGCTGGAATGGTAATTGGAAGAACAGGGTTGCGTGCTTGTCAAGAGAACCTATGGGACTTTCCTTCAGGCTGGTGTCCAGGGCAGAGCCAAAAGTGCCAACCTCTGAGTTCCCATATCCTTCTTCAGAGCCTAAAGTTCTGAGGGCTGACCTAAAGTTGATTCCCAGGTCTCCTCCAACTAGAATGCCATATGTACTGTAGAATCCAAGACCTAGGCTATCAGAAAGCTAGTGTTTCAGATCCCGGGGCTGCCACTTACAGGGCTGTAAGGCTTCAGGGAAGCCGTGTAATCTTCCTGACCTTGAGAAATATTCCTGGTTACTAATTTGTTTCCTAGAGACCTGATTTTGAATGAGCAGAATGCATGTGTCCCACCATAGAGAAGAGGACATCATACATCATCCCATACATAAGTGAGAGGGTTTTATTACATCAAACGAGGAACGTCCAACTGGCCTTGCTAAATACTTATTGCAAAGAGGAGAAGCTATGGATCAATTACTCTGAAATCAGTTATTTTGGTTGACATTTCCAGTGATAACTGCGTGGTAAATACTAATCCCATAAGATATGACCGTTTAGTTGCATTTTGCCCATTCCTCTCACTAGCATGCTTCCTCAAGCTTCAGGGGTTTTGCACTCAGGAAGCTCTTCCCCAGATGCATTCATATTTAGAGTTTCACATTCTACAGGTTTCGTTTGAACAACCACCTCCTTAAAGACACCCTCCCTGACCAACTCTTTGCAGACTATCCCCAGCCTACCACCAATACTTATTCTCTCTCATAGACACAGTCCGTTAGTTGTCTCCTGGCACTTAGCTAGCACCTTTTATAATTATGTATTTGTTTGTGTCATTTATCATCACATCCCCTCTCTGTTACCCAACAGATGGAAGACAATAAGTTTATATTGAATGGTTGAAAAATGGAGAATATTGATATCTTGGGCATGATGTCTTCTTGTATGATGAAGTGGTTATGAGATTGTTGGGTTTCCCACACTAGTCTTTCACCTCTATTTGGGCAGTGATTCTGTTTTTTTCTTTAATTAAAAAAAATTCCATACAATTTTAAAGGTTACTTTCCATTTTCAGTTATTACAAAATATTAGGTTTTTCCTCATGGTGTACAATACATCCTTGAGCCTAAGCCTCAGTAGTTTATATCTCCTCCTTTCCCACACCTATATTGCCTTTCCCTCCCGGTGGTACCCACTAGTTTGTTCTCTGTATCTATGAGTCTGCTTCTTTTTTGTTATATTCACTTGGTTGGTGTATTTTTTAGATTTCACATATAAGTGATATCACACTGCATTTGTCTTTCTCTGATTTATTTTACTTAACATTATGTCCTTCAAGTCCATCCGTGTTGCTGCAAATGACAAAATATTTTTTGATAGCCGATTAGTATTCCATTGTATATATGTACCACATCCTCTTTATCCATTAATCCTTGATGGACACTCAGGTTGCTTCAAATCTTGACAGTTGTAACTAATGCTGCTATGAGTGATCTTGAGTTTTGGTCCCAAGAGTATGCATAGTATATGACAGGTGCCCCCAAAAATGCATTGGCCAAGTAGATAAATTGATGGATGAGTAGACAAATAGGTTTCACAAATAATTTTTCTAGAAGAAATAACATTGCCCAAATATAAGTATTGTATAGATGTTTTGTTGAGATTTTCTTTTAGCCAAGTGAAGATCAGTTCCAATGGTCTCAAATATTTTTCAGGCTACAACTATTTCATCCTCATCGTATGCAGTATTACTTAAGACCACAGTCATTCAAAGGAGCACTTTTGGAGAAGAATCCTGTTCTTTCTCAGAATATTCCCTGAAGTTTATTCACCTCAGAGCAGGGCTGAGATGACTTTTATTTGGATTGTGTTCTTGTTAAACAACTGTGCCTAGTTTTCTGCTAACTCATTTGGGTCTCCACTCAAACAGAGCTGCTTGCTATTTGAATATCTCTGATTCGCTGCCACTTAGCATCTTCCAAGTTGAGCTTAGGAAAATGGCATTGAGGGATGACAGTGGAGAGAGAGGTTTCTTGAAGGACACATAATCTTCCATTTCTCAACGTTATCTTAGATACAGTTTTGAATTAAACCAGAGCATCAACCCACTCCAGTATTCTTGCCTGGAGAATCCCATGGACAGAGGAGCCAGGTGGGCTACAGTCTATGGGGTTGCAAAGAGTTGGACACAGCTGAACACACACAGCAGCAGCAGCAACGAACTGCTAGGTACTAGACAACATTTCATTTGTCCCTGAAGGACTACATTTCTGAATTATGCTTGGTTTTGATGCATTAGCTTCCACTGGGGATCACTGTTGACATAACTCCATGGAAGCTATCCTAGGGTCTATTGTGAGTAACTGTTGAGAAAGTCATTCATTATGGTATACCATATCCCCTCTAGGAAGGGCCACAGGAGATATCTCACATGATCTGGGTGTGATGATAAGCTTGCTTTCTTTGGAATTTTTTTTCAGTTACATGATTACTGGGACTTCCCTGGCTGTCCAGTGGTTAAGACCTCACCTTTCAATGCAGGGGTGCAAGTTCAATCCCTGGTCAGGGAACTAAGATACCACACACCTCATGGACAAAAAACCAAGACATAAAGCAGAAACAACATTGTAACAAATTCAGTAAAGACTTTGAAAATGGTCCACATCAAAAAAAAAATCTTTTATAAAATTACATGATCGCTGTGAGTTGTTCAGCTGACCAGATTCCCCTTTTCTTGTTGGCTCCTGGAAAGTGGCTCACTCTGAGCAGGCGCACATTCGTCACGTGCTGGTTGAGAGCCTCATTCCTGGTCTCCGTTGTCTGCACCCAGAATTTTCTTCTTCTCCCCCCATTTAAACTTGTGCTTTCTTGTCCTATGTTAAATATTCTTGGACATTTTTTCAGATTACTGATGAAAATAAAATATGAATAAATGAAAATTAATAATAATTTCTATCTTGCTGAGGGCTTCCCTGGTGGCTCAGATGGTGCCTGCAATGTGGGAGACCTGGGTTTGATCCTTGGATTGGGAAGATCCCCTGGAGTAGGGAATGGCAACCCACTCCAGTATTCTTGCCTAGAGAATCCCATGGACAGAGGAGCCTGGTGGGCTGCGGTTCATCTTGCTGAACTATTGTAAGAATTACTCATATACAATTTAATATATACACACTTTAAAATGTAAAAGATATTCCATTAATGATTCTGCTGCCATTACCATTATTGCTGGTGCTGTTGGTGCTGCCCTCCCTCCAGGGTCTCATCTTAAATTTCCTTACCTTACTAATCAAGCACTCGCCTGTAGCTTTAATGGACCCTGGTTAGATTATTGTATTAGTGTCTACCCTCCCGTTCTCCCACACAATTACCCTAATGGCACATACTGGATAACAGCTGGAGAGTATTAGGGATGTCAGCCTGGTTTTAATTTCATTAAGAACTACTTGAGACTGCTTCACAGATCTGGCCACTAACCACTTAGTGAGAGAAGAGAAGGTACTGAGCTTTGAAAAGAGGCCCTGCTCAGAATTCAGGAAATAATTTGGAAGCACTGGGGGTCAGTGAGGACTTTGCTACCCAAAGTGTGCTCAGCAAGTCAGCAACATCAGCCCCACCTGGGCCCTTGTATTCAGGCCTCCTCCAGACCTACTGAATCCACGTCTGCAATTTAACAAGAGCCCCAGGTGATTTGTATGCACTTTAATGTTTGAGAAGCACTGAACTAGGACAAGCTGTGAGGACAGCGGTCCGGGCAGCCTGCATTAGCGGATGGAGAGGTGCCATGCCGCCAGCCCACTTGGCAGGATTTCGATGGGATTATGGGAAGCATGTGTACACAGGGATCTGAAGAGCGGTTCAGATCCTCACCCTACTGCTGGTGTGCTGTGTGATCTCGGACAACTGACTTTACCTTGCAGAACTCCAGTTTCTTCATCTGTTAAATAGAAATCATCACACACACACACCCCTTAGCAGTTTGCTGTGAGGATGGGATGAAATCATGTATGTAAGGATGACCCACATAGAAGTCTCAAAGTATGACAGTTTCTAAACAATGCCATACAATGACCAGCTGCAGTCTTTGCCTAAGGGGCACTGGGTTTTGTGAACCATCTCTAGACCACAGGACCTCGAACGTGGCTGTCTATGGACCAAGGGCCAGAATCACCGCAGACACTGTCTCTAAGGGTCTAGGGTCGTCTAGACTGTGGGTCCTTTCCCCTGGGGCTTCTCTCCAAGCAAAACTTAGCCAGGACCTTCTTGCTTGATTCTCCGTTAAGAGAAGACCAACTAGGAAGGAATAGGCCACCCTAAAGAAGAGGAATTATTAGTCCCATTTGATAAATGAAAAAGGGGAAATTGATTGACTCATACCCCACAGCCAACATTCAGAGACTTGGGGTTTGGACACAGCTTTTAAAACCCCATGCTCTTTCTATCTGCATGATAATTATTGTGGGTACATTGAACCCACCCTTGTAATTGGAATTTAATTAATACCAATCTAATAATACTCATTCTAAGGTTGGGTGTCCTCTGTAATGCACACCCCAGATACATAGTCTGTTCACACAATATAAGGGCTCTCTTGTTTAAACACTTTTGTAAATACAAATGGTGTCTCCTTAATTATAACACCCTATAATCCCACTGGCCTTGGAGCTCACTTTTATGGTTCTGCTAATTGAAATTAGGATCTCATCTCACATTGAATGGTCCTTGTCTGTAAGGACAGTGACCAGGGGCTTCCTGGAGTCTACTCTATGTGATTACTTTGGTAATATTTCACCTGCATCTTCCTGGACTAAAAAACACCAACATTTCACATCAGAACCTTGATTTACTAACCATCTGCTCAGAAGTCTGTCATCGACAGGGATGATTTCTTACTCCCTCCAGACTGCAAGACTCTGCCAAGGTTCTAGTGAGTCAAGCCCTGACCTTGAAGGCAAAAAGCATACTGTCCCTCTGTCTTTAATTGGTTTAATTATCTGCCTGTAAAGGTAGGCAGCAAACCCTTTTGGTTTTTCTTGCCAAATTTCCTATATGTTGGAGATGTGACTTCAAGGCAGCCTCCTAAGGGGCTCTCTGAAGAATTTCTTCTTTATTGAGGCTTTATTGTTAGGATCTTTGATACAATCATCTTTTAGTTGGAAGAAACAGGTTCACTTGGTCCCCTGGGAGGGAAAAAGAAGAGATGAAATGAAAAGACATACGTGTATGCTAACCCAGGAAAAGTTGAAGAAGTGGGTAATAGCAAAGTCACAAACTCAGCTGTCTTTGGGGAACAGCTTTTTCTATCTGTCAACTATACTTTCCTGAGGACTCTTGCTCCACTTTTTAATTCCACTGTGTTTAGTTGTGATTTCCTCTTAACTGCCTTCCGCATCCTACATCATGGCTGATAGGTCGTCTACACTGTGGCTATTCTTTTACACTCAAGCCTAACTAACTGCCAACAGCCTCTCCCATCTCCACATGGCAAAATTCCTTAAAGAGAAATCAGATTGGCCCAGATGGTTTTCATAGGTCAGGCATTGAATTGAGTGCCTGCCCAGACCCGCCTGATGATGGCTCCCTCGTCTCCCTCTTCCAGGAGTGACTATGAGTGGGGTAGAGCCTCTAGGACCCATCATGGACTGGGCATGAACTTGTTATTCCAGGCACATCCTTGTCATTCCAGTTCTCTGTTCCATGACTTAGTTGGGGCAGAGCGAGTACGCACAGTTACCTCCGCCACAAGTTGTTGTTCAGTCGCTAAGTCGTGTCTGACTCTTTGCAACCCCATGAACTGCAGCACATCAGGTTTCCCTGTTCTTCACTATCTCCCGGAGTTTGCTCAAACTCATGTCCATTGAGTCGGTGATGCCATCCAACCATCTCATCTTCTGTCGCCTTTTCTCTTCCTGCCCTCAATCTTTCCCAGAACCAGGGTCTTTTCCAGTGAATCAGCTCTTCGCATCAGGTGGCCAAAGTATTGGAGCTTCAGCTTCAGCATCAGTCGTTCCAATGAATATTCAGGGTTGATTTCCTTTAGGATGGATTGGTTTGTTCTCCTTGCTGTCCAAGGGACTCTCAACAGGCTTCTCCAACACCACAGTTTGAAAGCATCAATTTTTTGGTGCTCAGCCTTCTTTATGGTCCAACTCTAACATCCAGACATGACTACTGGAAAAACCATAGCCTTGACTAGATGGACCTTTGTCAGCAAAATATGTCTGAGGTACAAGCAGCACCAAACACAGCGACAAAGATGAACAGGAAAAGAGACAGCAAGCACCCATAAGAAAGGATATTGCTCAGCTCAATCCCTGGGGCACTCCGGGCCCCTCTGTTTAGACCCTCCAGGCCTTGTGTCTTACTGACTTCCTGGCTCTCAGGCTTCCCCTTCTCCTTCCTCTAGTTAGTCCCAACCTCTGACTCCGTAAACCCAGCCTCAAAGTCTTAGTTCCCAGGTTTTGACTTGTGATTCTTGATCTCTGATGCTTGTCCTCTTATCTAACTTGTTTTCCTTTTCATATCTTTGTTTTGAAAATCCGACTTGAGGATAATATGCTATAGTGTCTACCTCAGTTATGGGCATCTAGCACAGGGGTAGTTAATGGAGTGGTGCCCATAAAATAAATTGACTCTTTCCTCTAGAAAAAATGTGATTGGGCCATTCACTTCATAGAATATCAAGTAGGCATCAACCTTGAGAAAAAGCATGTATGAAGAAAGATTCTAAAATAGAATATTAAAAAGAATGTGAAATTATTCTTACACTATGGATATTCTTATATGAAATATGAGATATGAGGATTAAGTGAGATGGAAATTTTTGAAAGAAAAAACCTAGGGTATTCACTTTGTACTTTTGTCTAAAAATTCTTCAGAGTTTGGGTTGCTATATTGCTTTTACATTTTGTTTAAAAGAGGGGCAGGGGTGGGATGAGAATGGTGTGAACCTCCAGAACAAGTGATCAGAGGGAAAAAGAAGTCCTTTCTAATTAACTGCCACAGCTGGACATGTGAAGTCAGCCTGCTGCTCCCTTTCCATCTCTTGAAAACAGCAGAAATGTTTCAAGGTGCTTTGCCAAAAGTGATCAATAAACTTCCTTTCAAGTCTGCTTTGTCAAAGTAATGATTAAAAGGTGGAGAGTGCTGACCGGAAGTGTCAAAGTGAGGTTGTGGGTGGGTAATGGAATGAAGGGGATAGAGTTTGAGGATCAGATTGAAAGAACAGAAGCACTGTGGGTAGGAAGCTCCAACAGGATGAAGCAGAATGACCTTCTGGGATGAGGTGTTTGGAGGTGACTCAGATACCCAGAGAAGATAAAGTTGTGGTTGGTCTTTGGGAGTGCATAGGACCCATGACCCAAACGCCTGCCTGTTAACCAAGATCCCAAGCTCTGGGCACCTGAGTGACAGGGAGCACTCAGAATGGGGAGGTCAGCCCTCCGGAGCTAATATTGTCGAGCTACCAGAGTTATGGAAGCAGAACTGCCCAGCCATGTGTGCCACCAGGATGATAGCCCCAGGCCTCATTACATCAGGATCTCTGCACTTCTGCTTTCCAGCAGGGCACCATGGCATGGCGTGGTCTGGCCGCCCTGCTCTGAACAGCAGTTAACACAGGGAGAATGTGTTTGTTTGTATGGTGCATACTAAACAGGTCTCTGTCGTGTATAAGTGATGTCAGACTTCCCAGATAGGCTGCTTTGCTGTTGATCAGTGTCATGTGTCTGTATTACCATGGACTTCAGGTAGAAGATTTTGGGCCTTGACTGTAACCCCTTTGCAGCTTAACAGGAGATAGACAGTGGCTCTTAGGATGAGGATCTCAATAAATTTGAGTTCTATAACCCAACAGATGCCAAAGAACCATGGATGAAAAGCAAGGTGATAGAGTACCTGGATGTTGAACCAAGAGTCTAGGAACTATATTCTCTCAGCAGGTCTGCAGCTCATGTGTTGTTTTCCTTTCGCAAATAATTTAGTATTTAAGGATCTGAATTCCTCTTCTATCCTATGGGAATAAAACTATTTCAGATTTACGTTATGTTAATAATTACTTGATTCAGTCCTACGCCTTTAAACATGTCAACCCATCCCAGGTTTCCTAGTGAGAACCCAATAATAGTGAGACCCTGAGAGTTTCTTATATGAATTACAGTCTATATCCTGAACTCTCTCATTCTGTCCGGCCTTGCTTTCTAACTGCTCACACCTCAGGTTTTCTTGGCTTCTGCATCTCACTTCTCATCAGTGTTAAGATGAGCCTCTTAGGGAAAAAGCCTCCGATTCCAGTGTGCCCCTTCATCATACACTCTCGTCTTGATCTTGGCATTCTTTGAAACTCTCCCCATAACAGCCTCACCCACTGGACCCTCCCTGGCACCATTTTCACTTAATTTCACCCAAGATCCAACAATGAGAACTACACAATCATTACTTAATGCCCTGTGATTTTATTCAGAGACCTGCCCTTAATCAGAAAGCATGTTGGTGTAGAACAGGGACTGGGTCTTGCTTTTGCTGTTTAAAAAATATTCCATTTAATATTTCACATAATTGTCCTGACTTGGGGACATATTTTTAAGATATGGGTGATAGCAACAACCAAAAACAAGCAAACAAGAATCCTGAAAGAACGAGTAAACACTATTGTAAAGTTCGTTTCATGTAAACTAAGTCCCAAAAGACATGAAAAAATAGCCTGTAAACAAAAGAAGAATTTTAGGGACAGTATGTTTGAAAAATGTCATATTATGCATGAAAGCACATTAATGGCTCTGAGAAATACTACAGTAAAGAAACCTATTTAAATTTGCCTAATCCAGTATTTGCCACGTTAATATGACCAAGAATCCTTTGTTCATGAACATCTATTCATATATATCACAGCAGTGGAGTTAATGGAATATTTAGGGGAACACCCATTTAGAAAACTGAGACATCTTTAATAGTCCATACCTATCTATCTATGTATCTATCACCTATCTATCACTATCTTCCTCTCTTCTCTTATCATCATCATATTCATCATTTAATAAACATCCAGTTGTCTGAAGATTGTAACATTTAGTGATCAGAAAAAAAAGCTGATGTGGTGCTACACAAATATTGAGAATAGCTTGTGGTGATACATTGAATGTGTTGCTTAGAAATAACTTAATAGTGACCTGGAGGCATCAAGTCCTAGATATGTGAAGTGTATGAGACACTGGGGAAATGATCAAAGAAAGAAAAAGAGAAGACCTTAAGAGGCTTATAATCAAATTGCAAGAAATTATTATCATGTTACATTCAAAATAGTTTGAGAATAACTGTGACAAAATTGGTTAATACCTGAAAAATAGTAAAATAATGTCTACAGAGCTAAGAAAACTGGTCAGAGGAAAGTGGAATCGATATAAAAAATAATTGGAATTGGATAATCAGTGAGCAATAGAATTCTGGAAGCTGGAAAACATTTGGGCAAGTCATAAAGAACTTAGCAGACCTGAGAAAACTAATTCTAAACTTGCACAGGAAATTGGCAAGAGTCTGTTTTATTTCACAGAATCTGCAAAATACTCAGGAGTTGATCCCACAGTACCTCAGGAGGTACAGAGTGGAGAGAGGGTGGGGGACATGGAAAGGTTAAAATTAAAGATGCTGGGTTGGAAGTCTATGAAGCATTTAGATCTCCAGATCCCAGTGCCTACTCCCAAGAGCCCAGAAGATACCCTGCCTTTGCCCCCAACAAGACACTAAAAAAGGATAAAACAGAGTCTCTGGTTTGGGAGAAGTTGGCACAGTTGAGGATGGGAATACTGCAGTGAAATTGGGCAGTTTACAAAACATAGACATATTAAATGGAAAGAGAGTCTGTTCCCCCACCCCTACCCCAATGTTTTGGCAAATCAATAGTAGGGAAGCCAGACAGGTATGATCCAGACAGAACTTAGAAAGGGCCAATTCTTGGGGATCTGAACAGCCCAAAAAGGGACATTGAAACAGAAAAAAGCAAGTTAACAACAAAGATGCAAGGCATCTAGGGAAACCTCTAAAGTAGAAATCAAAGGCCAAAATGAATAGAAATAAGCAACTTGAAAAAATCAGAGATGAAACAGGAGGAGACTTTCAAAATACTACCATCAATGTCCTAAAAGATTAGAAGTTATTTCAATCATGAAATAAGAACAGTGTACTATAAAAAGGATCATTCAGAGAACAACTGCCACTACCCCTTGGAAATTAAATTTAATTAGAAGAAACAGAACGGTGATAGGAGTTTTCAAAGATTAGTGAAGGAAAATTCCTCAAAAGACAGTAAAAACAAAGTGGAAGATAAAGTAAGAAAATTAGACAGCCAGTTCAAGAAGTCCAACATCTAAAAGTTCTAGGAAGGAAGAATAATAAAAATATGTGGAAAGAAACAATCAATAGACTAAAACAAGAAAATATTCCAGAGATGAAGAACCCAAGTTTCGCATTCAAGAAAATCAAGTGCCCAAAAATGTACACACCAATAGACCTATACAAAGAAAATCATTCTGAAATTCCAGAGCACTCAGCTCCAAGAGAAAAGCATATATAGTTCCGAGAGGTAAAAACAGGTCACATAGGAGTGGCTGTGAGGAATCAGAACAGCTTAAGACTTCTCACAATTAACATTGGAAAGTCTTAGGCAGTTGAGCAATACCTTCCTTCGAAAATCTAAAGGACTATTGTTTCCAGTCTAGGATTCCATGAGAACCCAAACTGTCATTCAAGGAAGAGTATAATAAACATTTTCAGTGATACAACATATCAAAATATTTACCTCATGAAAACAGAAAACATGGGATACTAGAAGCAGTACATCCTCCAAGAGGAAAGGATTAAAGGGAATCCCCAGGTAAAGGAAGATCCCCAGATGACAGCAGTCCACTAGGTGTACAGAGCAGTCAGTCTACTTTGGAGCAGTTAGAAGTCTCCCAAAGGGACTTTTCAGAAGATAAACTTGTTAGAATACCAATTGCATCTGAATGCCCTGAAAAGATATTCAGACAATTGCCGAGTAGTTTAGTTTGGGATTTGAATTAGTGATAAAACATAGAAACTAAGCAAAGAAATAAATAAAAGTGTCATCATTTTTTAAGCGAAATCCACATGATGCAGGCAAGGAAAAACTGTCTCAGTTTTCAACAGCCCTTACATTGTCTTTATAATAAAACACTAGTGTACTCATATTTAACCAAAATTACCATATGACTCCATTGAGAGGTGGAGAGATGGGAAAAGTACGTGTGTGTGTGTAGGAGCAGAGGAAGGAAAGAAAGATAAATCCTCTCCCCTTATATTGAGAAATAAATACTTCCTAATAACGCTGAAGTAGCAATGCAAGCATATTTTCCAGAAATCTTGAAGTAAATGTCAAATGATCAGCTGACAGTTTTTGCCCCTGGAGAAAGAAAAATGGTACTTGTGGGGAGGGGTGCTAGGGGCCAGGGAAGCTTTTTTTTTGATAGTAAATCTTAGAGAAATCATTTTACTCTTAAACGCATGTACATTTATAACACACTGTAAGAAGAAAATGTGAAACGGTATTACAGTTCATTTTATAAGGTTATTATTGCCTTGATACATATGAAAATGAATTTCTAGACCAATCTCAGTTACAAGCATAGATACAGAAAGCTCATATAAAATATTAACACATTTAATTTAGTAGCATTTCAACAATAATATGCCAAATCTAAATATATTTAATCCCAGAAATCAAAAAGCAAAAACACATTAAAAATTGATCAATATAACACACTGAGTTAACAAATGAAAGGGGAAAACATGTGACCATTTAAGTAGATTTAGAAAAATCACTTGATAAAATTTAATCTTTATTCAAGACATGAATCCTTAGCAAATTAAATTGTGGACACAATTTCCTTCATACGATAATAGGTATCTAAAATCTACACCATACATTATATTTAATGAAAAATTTAGAAGCAATTCCATTAAAATGAGAAACATAGCAGGCATATTCACTATCACTACTTCTAAGATTCTAACCATTGCTTTAAGAAAAGAAAAACTCATAAGTATTGGGGGAAAAGGAGAAATGTCTTTATGTATAGTGTTTATTTTAATAGGAAGTCTACCAAAATTTACCAAAAACTTTCATAATTAATATAAAACTCAGCATGATATCTGGATATGTTTTTACTATTCATAAATCATTATTTATGTATATACCAAAAATAAACTCTCAAAATGGAAACTAAATTTTTATTCACAACAGTGACAAATCTCTGAGGCAATTAGTACTAAATCAACAAATACGTGTATTATAGTTCTGGAGAAAATTTCAATAAAAGATTTTCTGATATAATTGAAATTGTATCATCTCTATCACTTGGGAAACTCAGTATCATATATATGTCAGTTTTCATCCAATTTATAAATACAAGAATGTCAATTAAGATACCAAGAAAGTTTTTTGAATTTGGCAATTTGATCCTTAAGTTCATAAAGAAAAGAAAAATGCCTAAAGTAGCCAATACAATTTTGGAAAAAATAACAAGATTGGGGCTGGTGGTGATATGTGCCCTGTACAGATACCAAGATGCCTTATAACAGTATACGAAATGATATAATACATTACAGACATAAATACAGAAAAACAGACAAGTAAAGCAAATAGAAACAAAGCCATTGAAAGTGAAAAATTGATATATAGCAGAGATGGCATTAAAATCAAAGGGCAGAAATGGACTATTAAAGCAGGAAGAAACTCCCTGGTGGTCCAGTGGTTAGGACTCCCAGCTTTCACTACTGTCGGCCAAGACTCAGTCCCTGAAAAGTTATAAAAAGGAAAAAACACCAATAGGATGTGGGGACAATTGGCTATCTGTGTGGAAAAAGATAAAATTGGAAGATTGGAACCCTATCTCACACTATACATAAATATGTTCTAGGTGGATTAAAGACTTAATTATTGGGGGAGAGGTTCATAAAATGCTCTTTATGAAAATGTAGAACATATTATGACTTGCGATAAGGAAGGATTATGTAAACAAGACATAAAATACAATTATATAAAAAATTTTAAATTCTGTTTGATGGTAGACACAGAAAAATGAAGAAAAAAAAAAGCCCAGGCTAGGTGACAGTATTTGCAATGCACATAACTTACAAAGGATTGATATCCAAAACCAGTGAAGAACTCTAGAAATAATATCAAGCAAAAGAAGGAGGAAAATGGCAAAAAAACGTAAAAGTTCAGAAAAGAAGCACCTCAAATGAAAAATAAACAAAAGTAGTAGCACTTATACCTAATAACAATCTGAGGAAATGCCAAATAAGACAATTAAAGGCCAGTTCATGCCAACCAGACCTGAAAATATTAAAGAGCCTTTCGACATCAAATGTTAGCAAAATGTGGGGAAAAAGAGGCTCTCAAGAACTGCTGGTAATAATGCAAATTGATGCTGCCTCTTCCGTGGGCAATTTGAAGATATCTAGAAAAGCTGAATATGTATGTGCCTTACATACATTCTAGCTTTCTCACTTTTACTATGTACCCTTGAGAAGCAACAACAAACGTATACAATGAGCCATGCAGAAAACAATGTACATCCAAGCATGGTTTGTGATAGCCAAAAACTGAAATATGATCTAAGCTAACAATGGCTGTTACTCTTTGGACAGGAACTGTAATGCCATGACGTATCTTGTGTGGCTGCGTTAAATGACTCCACTATAGTAGCTCAGGAGTTTTATGGTCAGCTATTTCAGGTCCAATGTCCTGTGAGCTACACATACTCTAAAAGTAAAGCATTTCTATTCCATGTTGCAGTTTGGTGATATGGCTGTGTATTCAGTCATGTCTGATTCTTTGCAACTTTGTGGACTGTAACCCTCCAGACTCCTCTGTCCATGGGATTCTCCAGGCAAGAATACTGAAGTAGGTTGCCATTTCCTCCTCCAGGGAATCGTCTCAACCCAGGGATTGAACCTGCATCTCCTGCATTGGCAGGAGGATTCTTTACCACTGTGTTGCCAATTTGATGTGTGTGTTACTTGCTCAGTCATGTCTGATTCTTTACGACCCCATGGACTATAGCCCACCATGCTCCTCTGTCCATGGGATTCTCCAGGCAAGAATACTAGAGTAGGTTGCCAGTTCCTTCTCCAGGAGATCTTCCTGGCCCAGGGATTGAACCCAGGTCTTCCACATTGCAGGCAGATTTTTTACCATCTGAGTTACCAGGGAAGCCTAATATCAAAGGGACAAATCCTTTCATCATTTAGAACAGAGCTCAGACACCTCATTCATGACAGGTTCAAAGCTTAGTTTTGCTAATTTAACAGAAGACAAATGAATATTTTTGTATATTAACGAGTGAAGGCTGACAACTATGCCGATCAAATATTTATTTGCCAATTGCAAAAAAATTGTCTTTTAATTTTGTGCATTTGCTCTTAGTGAGCACCACAGGTTCTACAAGTGTAAATGTGGTTGCAAAGGATCGATACAAGCCGATTCCCTGATGATCAGTGGGCTCCTCTGAACAGTCCCTGGTGACACATTCTCCTTTGAATGCTCAATACTTTTGGCAAGAGGCACCACTTAGACCAGGCAGCTGTGCTTTGTGCTTTGCAGAGTGCTAAACATCTGTCCAAATCATGGCACAAAACCTGCCTGTCCCAAATTGACCTCATTACTCATTTATAAACATACAGATAGATGATGGGGGAAAATCATCCTTGAGTTTCACAAGAGACCATTCATTATGCACCCCATCAGCTCCGCTACTGGCTTGCATTTCTGGGGAGACCTGGAGAGCTTTTCAACAGGCAGCCTTAACAAACACCACATTACCACTTTGGATGCAGCATGGACATAACAAGCCTGGAAGAAAAAAAAAAAAAACAGTCTTTGTCCCTCCTATTCAGAGATGATTCATACATGTAACATGAACACATCATCCGAGCACTTGTTCTTTGATGCTTATTTCCTGTTTCCTCTTTTAATGAGCAGCCCAGGTTTTCCCTGTGTGCTGTGGGCTTTGTGAGCCCCTAAATGGTTTCTAGGGAGCTGCCAGTAGCATTAGCTGGTTTGGTAAAGCATTTGGACTCTTGCCCAGTTTCCACTTCACCTTCAGATGAGGAGGAACCCAGTTGAAAGCCCTGATCAGACTCTGTGCTTCCTGTAGTTTTTCTAAAAGCCCAAGGGCAGCCTGAGAAGGATGAAATGTTTCTGTTCAATTTTCAGATCAAATCCAAGTAACAGGAAATCGGTAATGCCGTTAAGCATGAGCTGCTTCTTTGTACAAAGGATGCTTTACTTTAGAATTTATTTTTATTCTCTTTCAGATAAAGTCAATAGATCCATTAACAAGTACTAAGGCTTTTATAGATTACCTAGCACAGGCCATTTACAATAAATGGAAAAGAGTATGGAACCCTGCCTCTCTTATTTCCTATTTGGTGTGGTCTTGGACGATTAACTGAATTTCTATAAGCCTCAGTTTTCTCATCTGCAAAATGAAAATAGTACTAGTAGCTACCTTATAGGGTTGTGAGGATTAAACGAGTTAACACGCGCAAAGAACTGAAAACCGTGTCAAGTACATGGCAGCTGTTCAATAAATGCTGGCTATTGCGAAAGCCTAGTGCTGTGTTATACATTTGGGGCTAAAAGAAATTATAGAGCACTGCTGCTTCCCTCAAAGGTATTTAATTGAAACAGACAAGTACTATTCATATGAGATAATTAGTGCACAAAGCATTTTCTTTGTCAGCAGCATATGCTAAGGTAACTCCACAGCAGAGTGATGCAGGCTGTTAGGAAAGAAGACTGCATCTGCTCTGCCATTTCCTCCACGCGGTTCTTAAAGAGTTAACAGAAATGAGATCTGGGAGTGATGAACACCTGAAGCAAGCCTCACAGAGGAGACAGAACTTGACCTGGGACTTGAAGTTTCAGCAAAATATACATGGATGGAAAAGGGATCTGGCAAAGCCACTTTAGAAGGAAGAACTATGTGAGAGAAGAGACAGATGGAGTGAATCTGGCATGGGAGGAGACGATGAGGCAACCTCCAAAATGAGATTCAGGCCCCCATCACTCTTTGCAGCCCCAGTTCTGAACTGTACACCTGCAATGACTTTGTTCATTGCTTTTCCAACCAGATGTCCCTGTTTCTTTTCACGCTGTCTCTTTCCCCCTTTTCCTCCTTTCCTTTACCCTATAGACGAGATGCTTCCAGCTCGTGACTACAGTTGGAATCTTTCACTAGCTGAACAGCCTCTAGACCTTCTTGTCAAAATCTCTCTCACCTCAACATGGTCCCTGGTATCCATTCCCCAAAATGGTGCTCTTGTCAGAATAGCACTTACAGGAAACAGACACACTAGTCAGTGATATTCATTGTCAGCTGCTTCATGACGGCACATTTTAGTAGGAAACCTACCTAAAGTTTTTGTTAGTAGTATGGCCAAGTTATTGCTTAACATCAGTCTCAAATTCTTTTATGGGATTGCTTTATTTATTTTTGGCTGTATTAGGTCTTCATTGCTGCATGCCAGCTTTCTCTAGTTGTGGCGAGCGGGGGCTACTCTCCAGCTGGGGTGCTCGGGTTTCTCATTGCAGTGGCTTCTCTTGTTGTGGAGAGTGGGCTCTGATCCTGTGGGCTCAGTGGTTGTGGCTCCTGGGCTCTAGAGCACAGGCTCGGTAGTTGTGGCACACAGACTTCTGTGCTCTGTGGCATGTGAGATCTTCCTGGACCAGGGATTGAACCCATGTCCTCTGCATCAGCAGGAGGATTCTTAACCACTGGACCACCAGGGAAATCCTACAGGGTTGGTTTTAATAGATATTGTTTAATAATCTCACCAAATCCCCAAGTAAAAGATAAATTATCTAGAAGAGAACTTTTCTCCCCCCAAATGAATATCTGAACTAGCCTGAGCTTCCTTCAAAGTTTTCTTTCCCCCATTTTCCTTTAATTGAAATTTTCATGTTTAATATGTATCTTGAGTGAAAACAAACAACAACAAAAACAACTAGATACAGGCAAAGAGCAGAGATGTTATCACAGAGGAGAGGATGATTTCTCTCAGAGATGTCCTACAAAGTGAGCTGCCAATTAGGAAACCTGGTAAACTCGACAGTGATTCTTCACCTCCAAGTGGGGCTCCTCAGAATCTGCCTCACATCATCATCTGTCATGATTTCCAAATCTAGAGCCTTTGTCACCGGCACCAATAGTAAGGCCTTTGAGTAATACGGACATTGCTCCTGGTCTCCGCCCGGTAAGGTAGATTGTATTCAAGAACTTGCTTATCCTGCAGCCTGTTCTTTGCAGGCTGGTCCATAGTTTCCAAGCTCCAGGGCTGTGCTTTATAGGAAGGGGTAATGGGGAGAGAGGAAGCACTCCCAATGGAAGATTTCCCATCTGAAGCCTCGGCTCTTCTTACCTCTTGACAAGGGAAAGAGATTTTTTTTTTTTTTTCCGGAGTATAGTTGCTTTACAATGTGTTAGTTTCTGCTGTACAACGAAGTGAATCAGCCATGTATATACATATATCCCCTCCCTCTTGGACCTCCCTCGCCATCCCACCCCTCTGGGTCATCAAGAGCACTGAGCTGAGCTCCCTGCACTATACAGTAGTAGCTTCCTACTAGCTATCTGTTTTACACATAGCAGTGCACGTATGTCAATCCTAATCTCCCAGTTCATCCCACCCTCACCTCCCCATGTCCACACGACTCTTCCCCATGTCTGTGTCTCTATTCCTGCTGACAAGGGAATCTTTTAAACAGTGCTCCTTTCCCCACTGTGTTGTCAATATCTGGACAGAGGCCTTTGAATCAGAACAGAATAATTCTGTACAAATGTGTGGCAACCACTGGTTCACTCCTTGGAAATCCAGTGGCCTATGAGGTACCAGTAACCAGCCTAGAGAAGAAACAAGTCCAGGCAGCAATAAAAGGGAAGGCACTCTTGCCTCTATATGTTATAAGCCAAAGAATTTTATAGACAAGGTGAAGCAAACCACAAACCTGGCCTTAAGGCAAATATGCAGGTCAAGTGAACAGACCTTGCACATAATTCCGAACTGGTCCATAGACTTCAGAAGGACTGGGTAGAGTCTCCTCTAGTCTGCAGACTGCCTGTCAGTATCTTACTATCTACAGGGACTTGTGCAGTGCCTGGCGCAGTTTAGTATTTGGTAAGTTACCAGAGCTTATACATTAATGACTCAGAGCATCTGAAGTCAATGGGAAGAGTGAGAGACTAGGGAATCAGGGGGGTTGGTGGGGCTATGATCATGTCTGTTTTGTTCATCTGGGACAAGATGTGCAGCAGTTGTTTTCACAGGTCAGTCTCGTCCATGCAGGAGGGAACTCAGTGGCCCATGATGTGGGGAATCTTCATTTTACTCTGGCCTTGGTTTGAATTGCACATGCTGATGGGTTAATGTGTGTGATTCCATCAGATGGCTCCTTACTGAGCCTAGCAGAGTGCTGGAATCTACATTTGACACAGATATTTATTCTCTATATATGTGTCACATCTCTATGCATGTGTTTTATGGGAAAAAATTCTGTGGACAAATTTCAAGTTTAAAGTTCCTGAGGGTCCCTGTAATTAAAGTCTCATCTTATTAGCAGAGGAAGGAGGCATCAGATCTAATAAGGGATCTGATTAGAACTGAAGGGCAAAAGACATAGGAAGGAGATTTCAACACTGGAACAAGTTTTCCTTCCAGAGCAGATTAATGATTTCAAGGGGGCTTGAGAGAGTCAATTTTTCAAGGGTTTTGTGGTCAAGGGAACCCATGATGTCTGTCTTCATGCCTCTAGTACTCAGCACAGCGGCTGCTACATGAAAGGTCTGAGTGGAATCTTAAGATATTAGAAATATTAATTCTGTCATCCAATCATACCACTAACTCATGAGGAAAGCAAACCCCCAAAAGACTGACACCTTCAGTATCTCACACTACGACAGTACTAGACAGAGCACAGTTCTTTAAATGCCATTTCGGTGCTATTCCTGATAGAGAAGCACTTCACATTTATATTCATAATAATACTCTTGAGGGTTAGATAGACTCACATATTTAAGTGGTTTCTCAAGCTATTTCTGGAACTTCTTGAAAGAAAGGGTTGTTTCAGGACATGGTGAACTGGAACTTTGCTTTTCACCTCCTGCTTCACCATTGTACCACCTTCTCCTCCACAGCAGAGACTGACATCAAAGGATGTGAGAAAGGCACACAGTTGATTCACTGCCTCCGAAAGGCTAAAGCCCCTGTTGAAAGAACTGAAACTTTAGGAACTCCCTTGGGGGAGGGACTCACTTCCCAATTCACCCTCAGGATTGACAGACATGTGGAGGAGCGTCACCCATGTATTCAACAAGTATGGATAGCATTGCTCATATCCCAAGCACTGGGCACTGTGGATGGTGCCGGAAGGATGTAAAGAGGAAAGGGGTACCAAATCTGATGAATCCAGAGGAAAGAGAAGACAGCTGCTTCCATACATGAACAAGCACTGAGGACCAGATAAAGCACTGGGAAGCTCCAGAGAGGGAAAGATCCCATCTCCTAGGAGGCCATCAGAAAGCCTGCCTGGTTTTTGAAAGATGTGTAGGATTTGCAGATGTAGTTTCAAGACTGTTCGAGGCAGAGGGGACTGAGTGGGCTAAGACACAGTGTTGGAAAGCTCTGAACTGTGTGTGAAATACTAAATCATCCTGTCATAAGTGTAAGATTCATGAAGGAAAAAAAAAGGCAAGTAGAGGTAAATGTTTGCGACTAATGTGAAGTTATTGGGAGCTCGATACAAAGTGTTTAGAGCATTTAGGGAGTCACTAATGGTTGCTAAGTAAAGCAAAGCGATGATTAAGCAGTAGTGTGGCAGTGTTTTGCTGGCAGTATTGCAAAAATTTGGGTAGTGGACACTGTCAAGGTTCTGTCAAGTTCCTAGGTCCCTTAAAACCCTTTTACTATATATCTCTAGGCCCCTTTTCCTAGCTTCTATAGGCTTTGCTTCTAATAGCTCACATCTGTAACTTTATTCAGAGACCTGTCTTTGGGCTACAGGAGGAACTTTGACAAAACGAGCTGAGTGCTGAAAGTGCTGGTGAATTGACATCCCTTGGGGCAGCCCTGAGCCAATGATTGACAGTGTAGAGATATGAAAGCTTGGCTCCCTTACTTCCACTCGACAGGAAATCTGAGGCGTAATGTACATTGCCAGTTCCCTGCGGGATCAGGTGGGAGCTGGACTGTATGTGAAAGCTCATCTTTGCTTAGAGTCTTCCCCTCCCTGTCTTGCTTCCTGTGCTCCCTTTACCAGTTTCTCCAAGAAGCACTTCCTTGATGAATTATTTGCTTATGAGTCCTCCTCTCATCTCATGATCTGCTTCTAATGGACAAACAGGTTGAAATAGGAGAAGTGATAAGGTCAGGCCAGGTAGGAAGCTACTGTGAAACTCTAGGCAAGAGATCGCAGAGACTTGTGCTAGGACAGTGGCCGTATAATAAAGGTAGGGAAAGGAAAGGAGAAATATTCCAGAAACAAACAGACTAGACCCTTAGGTACCTGGGTAGGAGAAGTAGAAGTCAAATAAAAGCCTATAATCCAATCCTACCTAACAGGACTTGTTAAAGGATATGGAGAACCCTGAAAAGAAGGGCGTATCTGGAAGAGGAGACTGGTTTAGTTTGGGGAGGTGCCCGTGCAATACTAGAAAGAGAATTCAGTATGAATGCTGAGCAGCTGAAAGAAAGGGTCAGGGATGGAGATCCCATTTGGGCCATCATCAGCACCAAGCTACTCACTGAAGCCATGAACTAGGAGAAACTTCCAGAGGGAATCTGGGCTTTGTGTCCATCTATGAAGTCCCAAGGAGGAAAACATGGCAAAGCTCTTGTCCTTTGGGGAACAAGTACAACCCCAGCAGTGGGTGTGACTAAGTCTGGGATGGATCTAAGCTGACTTCTGTCTGTTGAAAAAAACACTCAGTGAGCACCCTGCCCAGGAGGTGACCTCTACTCCTGCAGCTCCTTCTCTCAGAGATGGGTCTGGGAAGCATTCAGGGACCATGGAGAATAAGTCATGACAGTCCTGGGGATGTCGATCAAAAAGCAACATTGTCTATAAAGAGTTCATTGGGGAATTATTCATGAATCTGTTATTTTATTCTAAAGATCTTATCGCAAGATATCAAGGCCGAGAGGTCCTGAGAGATCCTTTAGTTCATTTGGCAGATGAAGAAACAGTTGCATGGTCAGGCTGGATCATGACCAGAGAATTCATGCCTCCTAAGGCCAGTGCTAGGCTCTTTCCTCACTCAAAACAGGGCCTAGGCCGCTCCTGTGTTCTCCATCCCAGTCCTGTCCTGCCATTTCTGTCCTGGTCAGGGGTGGGAGACTCTCTGCATGCAGTCATTTTTCAAACGAAATGATGTTGTAGCAACTGGAGCATCTTAGTATGTTATGGAAATATTGTTAAGGATTTATAAGAGGAAGGATGTGAAAATGTACAAGAGTGCTATTCAAAGGTAGCAATAATCCAAAAAGTCTCTACTTTCTTGCTTTGTTCCTATGTGATGATTATAGATGGTGATTAGGATCATGAAATTAAGTGAAGCCACCAGATTTTTACGGGACGCAACACTCTTTCATCCTTTTCATTTACACTGGACTCCAAGCAACCAAATGAACATCATTTGCTTCTATTGAAGAGAAATCATGTTTAACCAAAGCTCCTAGTTAATTAAGTCAAGTGGTTGTGTCTGCCATGAAATAATCAAGCACAAACATGTACTGATCAACAAACATTGGCCACGTTGTGTGAGGCCCTGCAGTTGAGAAATGAAGTACCACCCAGGCCCTCAGGAGGTCACAGTCTAGCTGAGGCCAAAACTTGTACAGAAATGATTCAAATACAATGAAATAAGTGCTCTGATGGAGAATTATTCAAGGACAGTAATGGGCAAATAGGAGTGCAGACTCTTACCAGGAAAGGATTTGATTTACAGAAAAGTTGGTTCTTGATGTAGAACTTGGATGAGTTGGAGGTGAGCCAGGTAGGAAAGGCAGGAGATAAAGGACCTCATGTTGGGAAAGTCAACAACAACAGCAAAGGCAGGGAAGTAGGAAAGGCCTTGCTGCTTTCAACAGTTATATGGAATTTCAGAATCAGGCATCTACTGAAATGGAAGGCTGAGTGGATGGCAGTGAGCAGTAACAGTGGAGGGCAAGGTTGGAATGGTAGAAAGGTGCCAAATGACTGAGGACACAATAGGCCACAATGGTTCACTGGCTTTATACACTCCAGGCCAGTGGTTCTCCAAGTGTGGTGTCTGGACCAGCAGCATCACCATTACCTGGGAAATTGTTAGAAGTGCAAATCATCAGGCTCCAACCCAGAACTTTGAATCAGGAATTCAAAGGGTAGGACCCAGGAATCAGTCTTAATAAGAACTTCAGTTGACTCTGATGGATGCCAAAGTTAGAGGACCACTAATCTAGGCACTGAGGAGAGAGAAAAAAGTTGGAAGATGATTTTATGAAGACAAAGAACCATATTCATTTACTGGGGCAAGAAGGAAGGAAGGTAGTGTTGACTGCTCTACAAAAATGCTAGCCTAATCCTCCAGGAGTGCTCAGCTAGAGCCTTCTGGGGTCCTGCCTGTGTCTTTTCAATCGAGTCCTCCTGTCTCATCAGGTAAGTAATCTTGTAGAAACAGCACCTCATTACCCTCCATCAAATGAATAGTGAGGAACCACTTTTCATTTAAGAGTTAGATGACTGAAAAGAGTTGTCTGGGGCAATCGCAGTAGATGGCAGTGATTTAAGCTAAATTCTGTTCTGGGAGACAGCTGAGCTATGGGACAACCTGTGTAAAGTTTAGGCTGAGGTGTCAGCAGGAATGTTGAACAGTGCACTCAAACCCAAAATAGCAGGAATTCAGTGCATTCCCTGATCCTCTTTCACACCAATTTCTATATTGAATAAAATGGAAGTTTGTGCCTGACCTCTCAACTGAGGGTGAAGTCAGGTGGCTCATGACTTGGTTGACTGAAAAAGCAAACAATCACATGCCACCATCACCCTCTCCCCAAAATACTAATTAAAGAAAATGGAAAAATCAGTAGAGAAGCCAAATGATTTATAAAAATCAATTTAAGCAACATGAGATAAGCAGAAAGCTTAAATTTTAAAAAATGCATCAAACAATTCCAAATGAAATATAAATATCCTTAAACAAGCCTTGGGTAATTGCATTGGGCTGATTTTGACCACAAAATCCATGGTTAAAATCCAGAGAGATCTCCTTGGCCAGGGACACATTATAACAGACCCAGAAGAGGTAAAAGGAGGATCTGAGAATCAATACAGTGAACAAAGGGCTTCCCAGGTGGCACAGAGGTAAAGAATCTGCCTGCCAAAGCAGGAGACACAGGAGATGCAGATTCTATCCCTGGGTCAGAAAGATCCCTTGGAGTAGGAAATGGCAATCCACTCCAGTATTCTTGCCTGGGAAATTCCATGGACAGAGGAGCCTGGTGGGCTCCAGTGGAGTTGCAAAGAGTCCAACATGATTGAGCAACTAAGCATGCATGCATGCACACACACTGAACAGAGGCTTAGGGAGGATAAACGGACAGGCACAGAAGCTGGGTTGGTGTACACGTTGGAAGCTTCCCCTTTTACCATGACCCACGCTGCCCACAACTCTCTACCCTGACAGCTGGTGCTAGTATGGAAGCCGGCAGAACACATAGTCAATAGGCAATTACAGTAATCGAATCTTGGAGGAAGTGACACAAGGGTAAATAGCCTACTCCCAGTTGGCCTGTGATTAACGTGACAACAACTTGGATGCGATTCCCTCCACGGAAGCACGAATGCCCAGTCACTTGGAATAAAAATGGATAAAAGAGTGTGCTCCTCTCTCCATCATGCCCAAACTCTCAGTATCAGCTGGAGAGGAAATCTAGGATGAAAGGAATAGCTGGGTACACCTTGAAATATGAAAGGCATGTGTTGAGCATCTTTTCATTCTGCCCGTTTTTTGATTAGGTAGTTTTTTTATATTGAGCTGCCTGAGGTGTTTGTATACAATTTTGGACATTGTAAAGTAATTATACTCCAATAAATTTTTTTTAAAAAAGAAAAACACGTGTTGGAAGTACCAAATATTTGCAAAAGACCGCACATATCCACTAATGCACTCAATCCATTATGAAGCAGATGTTAATGTGAGCCCTGTTTTATCCCTTTTTGACAAGAACACAGACTCTGAGTGGTTAAACAGCCTTTTCGAACAAACTGGGTAGCAGCACGTCAGATGCGAACTCATGAGTTTTCCAAACTTAGATCCTAAGTTCCTCTAACAACAAGAATAATATAATTAACTGGGGCTGCAGGGGAGGCAAAGCTAGGCATGGGTGTACAATCAAAAGAGATTAATGAAAAGCTTATTAGATCCAACCTTAGGCATTAACCATGGCCTCAAAACTCAACACTACCTCAGTTGCTATGGCTAGCGATCATATGGGTACTCAAGTGTGTGGAGACTCTCCTAACCTTGGCTGCTAATGAACACACAGAGGGAAAAAAGGTTTTTGCCTGCATCTTGAGATTCAAGGGACAGTGGTAGCAAACTAAGAGACATGAAGATTTTAAATGTGGTTTGGAAAATGAGGCTTGGTGGAAAGTTAGAAGGAGAGCTGTTCATGGGAGAAAGTCTTGTCTCACATGCCAATGGGATGGGGACTGGGAATTCCCAAGGTCTTGTTTCTAATGAAGCTAATTTTAAGTCACAGAGGAAAATGGAGGTGATAATTATAGCCCTTGAGGATAAGATCAAGTGTATTGGAACCAGGGCTTCGTGTCAGAAATTGGGGAGGAGATGGAAAAGTGAGATATTCTAAGGGGAGAATAAAATCTTGGCAGGCAGGAAATCTCATGTTCCTGATAGAGGAAAGGCTCTAGGTAAAGAAGCCAGGTGTCACCCTGACTCAGGAGTAAGAAGCCCAGGGTGGGCCGTGGCTCTGCAGGTGAGGAAGTATGGCGAAGCCATGGGCCAATGACGCCCCCTAATGCCATTCTGTTTGCACTCACTCTCAGACCTCCTGCTGACATGTGACTGGAGGTGTCATCAAGGAGGTGAGCTCCTCACCTGTGAGCTATCAGATCCAGAAGAATTCTTTCAAACTCTCAGAAGCAAGTTCTATCAGATTCCTTAGAGAGGAGGAAGGAGGCTGTGCCTGAGTCTGAGGAGGTCTGAGTACCACCTGATTTTTTTTGCCTCTTCCATCAACCATTGCTGCCTTGAGAGGATAGTCATATAATGGCTTACAGAGACAGGAAAGACATTCTCTTTGTTGGAAGGCAGTCAGTGAATGAGATGTGAGGGAGGGGGCTGTTCTAATAATGCTTGTGATGGGGGCCAAGACGACAAAAGCAGGACCAAGTGACAAAAGATGGCCAGGACCTGCCTTCAGTAAGGCGTGTGCTCCAAACTGGAAGCCCTTGGTTTACAAATGTCATGATGAGTCTGGGCATCCATGTGGGAGGGCAAAGGGTAGAGAGAGTTAAATTGGCCTAACTCCTTACCCTCAAGAGAAGTTCAAGTTGAGAACAATTGGGAGAAGACACCCAGTGACACTTGGGAGCTCCATGATTCCCATGTCAAGGATGTAAAGACATGGCCAAGAGGCCAAAGAAAGGTGTTGGGAGAACAGCCGTGTTCAAAGAGGGAGTTTGAGGTGCTGGTTGAGTGTTGTGCTGTAACTTCCTTTTCAGTGTCCTCTACAATGACACTAGATGCTTAATTGTTGCTTTTCCACAAGTGAGTTATTACTGGGGGTCAAGATCATGTAGAAAATAAGCTGAGCTCTGCCAGTTGAAGGAATACAGGAGCCAATGATTAGGCATGCACCATCTCCTTTAACATTTTCACAACTCTGTGGAATAGATATTATGATCACCATTTGGAAGTGAGGAAGTTGAACCTGCAGGAGGTGTGAACATTTGCCCAAGAAGCTGAAGCAACTGCTGCTGCTGCTAAGTCGCTTCAGTTGTGTCCAACTCTGTGCAACCCCATAGACGGCAGCCCACCAGGCTCCCCCATCCCTGGGATTCTCCAGGCAAGAACACTGGAGTATGTTGCCATTTCCTTCTCCAATGCATGAAAGTGAAAAGTGAGAGTGAAGTCGCTCAGTCGTGTGCGACTCTTAGTGACCCCATGGACTGCAGCCCAGCAGGGCTCTTCCGTCCATGGGATTTTCCAGGCAAGGATACTGGAGTGGGGTGCCATGCCTTCTCCGAGCTGAAGCAAAGTGGCACCTAAATCTTAGTGATGCTGAAGCTCGCTTGCTTCATTTCTATATGAATTGTCACGTGTGGTCCTCTGTGCCAGCAGCATCAGCCTCACTCTGGAACTTGTAGAAATGAAAACCCGCAGGTCCCGCTCCAGACCTACTGAAGCAGATACTCTGCGGATGGGGCCCAGCATCTGTGCTTTAATAGGCCTTCCAGATGATTCTGTTGCTCACTCAGGGTTGAGGACCATTGATCTGCACTGCAGTGCCTCTCAGAGAGCCCACACAGCACTTCAAGCCTGATGGGTCTTTGACTCACGGCTGGGGATGTGACAGGCCCCTTGACAGCTCCAGGTGCCTAAGTGAGCAAAACCTGCAGAAACACAAAGTCCGGTCCCTCAGTTGTAAAATAAGATACAACCAACCCCAAATCTCCGAGGAACTGATGGGATCCCATGGGTGGGAAATGTGCGGGTGTAATTACAGTTTGAATGTCAAGGCAACAATGTTAAAAATAAACATAACCACCTTGCTCCAGCATCACCTTGCGTCCAGGCCCCCTCAGCAGTTATCTATCTTTGGGCAGGACTGTTTGTGTTTTGTTTTGCTGTGTCTATAGACTGTCTGGAACAATAGGGTCTGTGCGTCTTTCAGAATAGTATCTATAATATGTACATATGATTCAGGAAAACTTAACTTCAGACTGAGCCACAGAGAAGCAGAAAGTGTGAATGGCAGTATCTCCTGGCTTCTGAGTTCTAAATTCGAGACCTACCTTGGCAGACCATTCTCTGTGTTCTCTGGCAATTCCCGTAACCTCTTTGAAAAGTGAGGATTAGAGTAACGTCTACTTCTAATAGTTGGTCATGAGAATGAGAGACATTGCACAAGGCAATGTTTTGTAAAATGTAACATTATATGTTGTTATCGTTGTTTAGAGAGATAGTGTGTCACCCACTCTCCTACCCCAACCTTCACAGATATGTGCCTCATTCCTTCAAAATTCCCCTCTCTCTGGAGTCAGTGATAGACAATGGGTATTCATTTGCTAAGTGAATCCTTGTGTTCTCTGATCCCTCCGGGATAACACAATACCCCCTGTAGAACACTCCAGGGAGAGCCAAGGCAAGCCAGAGGTAGAAGCGTGTTTCAATCCTGGGAGTTTCCCGCAGAGGAGACCCATTGGTTTTTAGGCCACAGAGGGGCACTTGGAAATCATGGAATCCATTCTCACCATCACCCACCCCCTTTCTTTATAGATGAAGAAACAGCCCAGAAAGGGAAGTGACCTGCCCAAATAATCTGTTTCTTTATAGCTTCCATTTGAGAGGATGGTCCCCTGGAGGGTGAAAGCACCTGTCTCAGGCAGTGACATGGGGCAACCCCTCCCCCAGGTGCCAACACAGGCCATTTCTCTGGTGCATTTGTACGTGACAAAAACCCACTCCTGGCCAGGGCTTTTTCTAGTTACATTGTGTAACTAAAGTGTCTGCTAGATCGCAAGTCAATGTGGGGGCTGGGAAAAGAAAAGAAAGTTTTGAATGCGGTGTGGGTAGAATGGTACTTGTAATCTGTGAAAAGCAGCATGGGGTTAGAAAGCGTGCTAGCCTTGGGAAAACAAAGACAGCATAAATTTAAATATTCTTCTTTATCATTGTCATTGTCATCATTATCATTTATTGGGTTCTTACCTAGTGTCAGGTATGATGCCACATACTTTGTATGGATGATCTCATTTCATCCTTCAATGAGTCCAGTGGATTAGGTATGAGTTGTTTTTGTTCAGTCACTCGGTCGTGTCCGACTCTTTGTGACCCCATGAACGGCAGCACGCCAGGCTTTCATGTCCTTCACCATCTTCTGGCATTCTCTCAAACTCATGTCCATTGAGTCGGAGTAGCACCTCCACTTTGAAGATGAGAACTGGAGCTTAGGTAGGTAGGGAATGCTTAGGTAAGTGACTTGCCTGGGATCAAGTGAGCTCGCTGTTAACCAAACAGTCAGACTCCAGAGCTTTAAATCATGCTGCTATGCTTTCTGAAAGGGCCACTGCTTCCAAGGTGGTGACTTGGGCCAGATTAATCCACCTCTCTGATCGTCATCTGAAAACATTCCAATAGTAGTAATCCAGCAACCCCACCGGGTTGTTGTAAGAATCAAAAAAAGAAAAGAAAAATCACTTTGTTGACCTGCCACACACAAAATTAATGACTATTATTGCTAGCTTACTTACAAAGAGAATAAAGGACACATTTACTGCAGGGTAGCAAAAACGGGAGTAAAGGAACAAGAGTAGTACCAAAAGCCTAGGGTAAGGTGGGTTACCACAGTGGAGCCATGAACAACATAGCTTGGCGAAAAGGGAAAACAAGGCCTTTCATAGTGCTCACTAGCTTATCAAAGAAGGAATGCATCAGGAAAGATCAACCTCTTACACTACATTCTAATTTCTCCCCTTATTACTCTATAAAGGATACTAAACAACCCAGTAGAGACTGCTTGTGATGACTCTACAAAAATTTCAGGAAAATGTTTTGTATGACCTTATAAAAACTGAGGGCTTAATTATCATTCTAGGAAGGTGTTTCAATAAATTAAAATAATACAGCCAATGCACGTGTAGTTTTTTGCTCCCTTCATAGAGAAATAGAATCTATCTAAAGAAGAGTTTATGATTTGATCTCAGTAACATTAGAAGGATTTTCAATATAGAGCCTTTTCCTCTTGGGACATGGCTCCAAGATTTCTCTAAAACTATTCCATCTTCTACCTCTGGATATACAAATGGAGGACTTCTTCTAGATGATTGCTGTTAGCCTTATTAAGAGAGGTGCATAGGGCAGAGAACCCTATTCAATATCCTGTGATAAACTATAATGGAAAAGAATATGAAAAAAGAATATATGTGTATAGCTGAATCACTTTGCTGTACAGCAGAAATTGACACAACAATGTAAGTCAGCTATGTTTCAGTAAAAGAGAGGTGCTTGAGGGACCTCATGCAGAGGAGAAAGGTCCATCCAGTGAAGGCAGTCCACGTATCAGCACAGGGAAGTGAGATCAGTGAGGCAGGTGAGACCAGGTAGAGACAAGGCGGCTGCCCTTGTGCACCCAGGAAGCTGCCAGGTGGAAGAGGGCCTAGGCTTGGTTTCTGTAGCCACAAAGAGCAAGATAAAATGAACAAGTGGAAACTACCTATAGATCCATTGATTTTATCACAACCTCAGGAACAGTTATTTTGCCTTAGAACTCTTGGGTGGCTTTCCTACTGAGAAGTTAACTTTTATTCTGATTTTCATGGCTATGGCATCTCTAGGGGATTGGATGAGAAAGAGGAAGCTAAACTGGAGGAAATAAAAGCATTTTCTCCACTTTCTTCCTCTACTGTGACTTTTTGGAAATTAGCGTAGCATGGTATTGAAGGCATGGATTCTGCCGCTAAAGTCCTGGATGCTTCTCCTGTTTACTGGGAACAATAGTAATACTCAGGGTTGAACTGCTTGTTTAGCTCCCACCTCAGATCCATTTCCACCCTTCTCTGCTGTGCTCGGTACCCAGGAGGCTGAAGTTTATGGACTCTACCACCCAGCTCAGGGCTCTCTGATTTCCACTGGAGTTCAGCCAACAGAAAGTGGGAAGAGAAGGGTCAGGGGTATGTATTGCCTTCTGATACTTCCACTCTGCCCGCACTTAGTGAGATGCTAATTGGAGTAGTGGTTACAGAAGTTGACAGCCACAGCCCTCACCCCTAGATTCTAAATACATCATTACCTTCCTTGCCCTTTCTGACTGTTGTGATGAACAGTAATGATGTCCATTTTCTGTAGCCTGTGGGTTCTATGCCATTCTTAGGTTGTTCCCTTAATCCAGATGACATATTTAAAAGAGTAAATAGCTCTTTTACTTAAACTCTCTTCACCCTTTGAATAGGCCACCTGTTTTCTGGCAGGGACTTGCTTGATACAAGGTTGTAGGAAAGTTAGTGCCTAACACACAGTAAGTGCTCAATAAATGTTGGCATTTATTATGAGCAACAGCAGTCTAGGTCCAAGGGAAATACAGTTTTTTCTTATCCTTATTGTCCGAGCCATCCCAGAACATGAAGCTCTGCCTGGTGAACCACTGGGTTCAATAGTAGAAGCAGATTAGCTGAAAAACTGCTGAGGGAGGGAGTTTATTCTGAAGGGAGCAAGTGCTGGAGCCAGAGGATGAGGGAAAGCTGTTGGGAAGGAGCCCCCTGGAGCAGTGACTGGCTGAGAGGGACCATCCGAGACCCAGGGAGGGGAGGGCACTCTGGGCAGCGGCCCTTGTGTTCTAGGATGGACTTCGCCCACCACTGGGTCAATGGCAATGTGACTCCTCCGCACAACACCCTAGGTTAATTTAAGGAACCCTAATGGGAGGCAGATGAGCTCCGATATCTGTGTTTTGGAAACAGGCTGGGTGTGAGTTGGGGACCCAGGAAAGAGGACACTCCTGACACTTGTGGAAGAATATCTAACTGTTGGAGTTGGCCCAAGAGAAACTCTGCATTTCTGGAAATGGTTCTCCACCACTAGAAGACCCACTATTTCGGTGTCAGTCAGACTCCTGGGAGCAAGCAGATGACACAAAGTGGGTAATCAGCACAGAGTTGAACACAGAGGTTATTTACAAGGTGCGGGCAGGTGGTAGCGGCCAGCAGCTCAGAGCAGCTGCCAACAGTACATGTTACTTCCCAGCTGCATCCACATTGACCAACTTCCTGTTGGTAGTTTGACATCTGTGATGATGGAACAGTCATGTCATCATAAATTCATTTTAGTTTTTGGAAAGCTGATTGAGCAGCACATCAGCGCAAGAAGCATCCCAGGGCTATTAACAGCTAAAATGTGTTACCAGTTCTAAGCTTGAGAGAATGAGTTTGTGTGTGTGTGTGTGTGTGTGTGTGCGTGCACACGCACATGTGCGCTAATTGCTTCAGCTGTGTCCAACTATTTGCTACCCTGTGGACTGTAGCCTGCCAGGTTCCTCTGTTCATGGGATTCTCCAGGCAAGGATACTGGAGTGGATTGCCATGTCCCACCCCAGGAGATTTTCCCAAGCCAGTGATTGAACCTGCATCTCTTTTGTCTCCTACATTGGCAGGCAGATTCTTTACCACTAGTGCCACCTGGGAAGCCCCAAAGAAATGAGGGAAGGTAGCAAATATCAGAGCCTGCAGGCAGAGACCTCTGAAGGCAAGGCCTCTGGACAGGAGCTGAGCTCTTTGGTAGAGAGACAGACGACGTAACCCATGGATACCCCCAAGGGAAGGAACCAGGAATATACTTACCAAATTAGGCCCTTCTTCCTGCACGGTTCCCATTAGCCAAACCCAATGAGAATCAGAAGGCCAGGAAGCCATTGTCTTGAATTCGTACAGATCAGGTGCCTGCATCTGGAGGGTGAGCATTGGTGAGCAGATCTGGAGCAAAAACAGCAATCATGCAAGTCCCCTGATAGAGGAAATTCAAGCACTGTGTTGAGAGTGGAGATAGGGGCTTGGACCTGGAATTTTCAGCCACTTGCAACCCAAGAATCTATCATAACAGGGCAGGTTTTCCCAAGGTCCAAGGGTTCAGGCATGTGCTGAAATGTTTGAGGTGAAGGGCCGAGTGCCATGGAAGGCAAAGAAAGAACTCCAGCTGGATGGAAACCAATTTGCCTGCCTTAGTCTGGTCCAACGCAGCATGGCATCCACGCTGCAGTTTGATTAAGGACCCTCCCATCTCCGGAAACACGGCCCTTGAGCCCTTGGAATTCATAATGAATCCCTTTTCTTTGGCTTCTGTTATTTAGCACATTTCAGACTAGGAAAGAAACATAAACATTTCCATGCCACATCTAATACAATTATAAGGTCATTACACATTCTGTAGCGCAAAACAGCTGTTCCAAAGATTCTTATTAGAGTTTAACAGAGTTTTATTTGTTTGGGACAAAAAACAATCTTTTAAATTATGATTTAATGAGCCTGTTAAATGTTCATCACCAAATGGTTACTTACTAAAGCTGTGTGGAGCTTGGCTATTTGAGTTCAGAAGAGGTTAACTGAACTTTTCTCCCCACCCCAGCCCTACACACACACATATACACACACATATTCTCTCACACTCACACACACAGACACACACACACATACACAGACACACTCACACATGTGCACGCAGGAACAAATCCACACATTTCAATCTCTTTTTTCCCAAATTATGACCCATTCTTTTGAGGACAAACTTTATAAACTAAATAGAGCTAAACTTAAAATGTCTGTGACTGAGTAGCCGGCTTTTAAGTCAAATTCAGGAGTCTTTGTAAAAATACCTTGATTTCTAAAAATTATCTTCCCAGCACCTTTGAAGAGGGATGTGTTTGCATTGCAATTCACCAAATGATAAAATGTCTGTTACCAGCGCCAATGTTACAGGTATATATATATATATATATATATATACATACACACATACACATACATAGGTCCTTGTGGTTTTTATATTATTTCTCACTAGATTGAGAAACTTGACATACCATCCTCTTTTCTAGGGGTTGGGGATAAGCAGGGAGAGGAAGGATTTCGCCTGATGACCTACCAGTGATCTAATACAGATGTGTCATTTTGTCAGGCTGCAATACTGTGGCAGTTAATCCACCAGCATTTATAATAATTGCTGTATCCTGCAGAAGCCGTACTGTGACACAATGTATCCCTGGAATTCATAAGTAGGTTGTTTAAATGCAAAATAATTATTAAGCACTCATTCTTGGAATTCATCCTGAGATAAGTAGCCCTTAAGAAAATGTCTAATACAAAATGACATTTGGGTTTTAGAATATATAACCTTTTGTATTAATGGTATCCCAAGGTGTTTTACATAGTAATTGGATGGTAGTGTGGTAAGGATTTCAGTAAATGAAATGGCTCTTGGGATTGAAGTAGAGGTTTAGCTATTCTTGGATTTCAAGTTGGATTTCATTGACTATGGGGAGGTGAGGTGGAATGCCAGGCTGTTTAAAAGTAGCCCAAGGCCTTCTTAAAACTTCACTAAAAATAACAGGAAGCAGAAGGAGCTTCAGAGGTAAAGAAGCTGAACCCCTTTGTGATAGATGGGAGACCTGGGTACAAAGATGAGTTAGTGGTCCACACAGGGCTTGAAACCAGGTTTCCTAAACTGAGAGGACCTGAGGCATAATATTTGTTTGGGGTTCACATTTCTCTCCATCTACTAGGCCCTAACTGGGTAACTCAGAACAAGTTCCTTAATATTGGTGGGACTCCATATTGTCATCTTCAAAATTATAAATAAGTCAATCTGCCAGAGTCAGTGGAGAAATTAAAACTATATATATGTTAATATATATATATAACATATATATTGGAAGAGGGCATGGCAACCCACTCCAGTATTCTTGCCTGAAGAATCCCATGGACAGAGGAGCTGGGTAGGCCCCAGACCATAGGGTCTCAGAGAGTTGTATATGACTAAAGTGACTTAGCACGCACACATAACATATATATATAAACAAATTCAGTTCCAAGAAACATAGTAGATGCTTCATAATGATTTATTATTAATAATCCTTCAAAATGGGTTATTATTATAAACCTGCATCGCCGTAATCTTCCCTGCTCGAACATTTTCGGTATCGATTTGCATCACTTATCATATTAATGCTGTTATGTTTTACAATTACAAATTATAATTAGGCAAATATGACTCATCCGACTTTCCATGTCCAAGTCTCACCACTCCACCCGCACATGAAGAAACAAATCAAAATGCAATTAGATGCTGACAGGATGCTAAATAGAAAGTTTGTAATTTATTGTCTCATCGAAGATTACATTGTGCCAGTGGACTGATCTCGTGTCAGTCACGGACGTGTTGAGACTAGATCTATGTCAAGCATGGAGAAGATGAATGTAGATGCTGGCTTGATATGTTTGGTGGGAGAATGTCTTAAATTGCAATTGGTGGGTGTTAAAAAGTACAACCACACAGAAACAGGCTGAGAGACAGCTAGGCATATTTGAACAGACAATATTCTGCATGTCTTGTTTATTAGAATATATGTTTATATACATACATATCCTTATAGATTGGCCACTGCCACCCACTTTAGATTTTTGGAAGTTCACATGCAATCCTTCTTCAAAAAATAAGAAATATATAATTGCTAATTTACCGAAGGAGTCACAACCAGAGGGTTCTTTGAAATGCCTCGTCTCCCTAGTATGAGTAAAGTATGATTTGACTTGTTTTAAAGTCAATTTACAAGTAAAATTTTCAGGAACACATCTGCTAGGTAAAGCAAGTTCTGCCAGTATCCTGCAATGAAAGTGACAGTGATATGTTCAGTTTTTATAATGGATAAAATTATGTGAGCAGAGAACATAATTATATATTTTAGAAAGAACACAGAAATACTTATAAACCTGGGTTTTCAAAACCACATTTTAAATTTCTAAATCAGTGTATGAAACTGTTCCATATTTACCTATTTCCCTGACTCTGTCACCACTGACACACCTGGTGCATCATCCCACAAAAGTTACGGGAAACCTACTAATAACCACACCCTGAAGACTGTAAGAAAAGCCGCCAAGCCTTTGCAAACTGGTGGCCTAAATTAATCCTTGGGCAGCTCTGTGGACTGGAATATCATTATCCCCATTCTAGTGATGAGGAAATTAAGGCTCTGAAAAATGAAGGCATGTATCCAAGCTCATGAGGTTGGAATTCTGAGTTGGCTTCCTATTTCTTGAAGCACACCACGGCCCCCTCCTTCCACTGCCCTGATTCACAGCAGCATCGTCTCTCACCCCAACTATCACAGCACCCCCTTTGCCAGTCTCTCCCTCCAGCTTCATTCCAGTCCATACATCACAACTCTGACCTCTCAGCTCTCTGCTTGAAACCCTAAGTGGCTTCTCATTACCCACAGATAAAGTCCGAACTCTGTCACATGTATTCAAGACTCTCTACCATCTGTTCCCCATGTACATCTGCCTCTACCCTTATTTTCACTCCTCCCTGCTTTGCATGTTTTGTTCCCAGCCACACAGTCTGACTGTAGGTCTCTGCAAATGCTACATGTGTCACCTCACGGATTGTTTCTGTGTCTCTTCGCTCCCCTCCTCCCCTCTTTGTCTAGCTCCCTCCTGCTTTCCCTGGGTATCACCTCCAACACCCTTCTCTGCCCTCCCCTATCTCCCTGGGTGGATTTTGCTGTGCCTCCCCAGGGCTTTCGTAATCCTTTGTTATGGCCCTTGAAGCATTATTCCATGGGAGTGTGATTGCCTGGACGTGTCCCTTGACATCAGAGACTCTGGGACCATCTTTGCCGCCCAGGCCTCACTCAGGGCCTGATCCATGTTATGTTCTCAGTAAATATTTGTTGGATGGATAAATGCATATGTGAATGAGTAATAAAACATGGTCCAAGGCTTTTAAATGTAAGTCCAATTCTCTGTTTAATGTGACAAAATTTAAGTAACAAAAGTCAGTAAGCACCACCACCTGTGCCCATGCCTCATACTGAAGATGCTCACAGACCCAACAGGTATGGGACGTAAGACCCAGGACTGGAAAGAAATGGCAGTAAAGGGTGCTATTCAAGGGCTAAGGGATTCCTTGTACACCATTTCCTGAGCAGCTCCAGAGAAGAGTCCCTCTTTGCCACTCCCTAGCTTCTGGAGGTACCCACCCGTCCCTGGCATTTCCTGATTTGTGGCTGTATCATGCCAACCTCTGCTTCCACGATCACATGGTCTTTCCAATGTTCCTCACATGACCTTCTTGTAAGGATACTGGTCTTTGCATTTGGGGCCTATCTTGATCCAGAATGACTCATCTTAACTAATTGCATCTGCAAAGACCTTATTTCTAAGTAGAGTCATGTACTATTTCATGTTTTGAGGTTCTGGTGGGAGTGAATTTTGTGGGGGCATCATTCAACCCGGTAGAGGTATCTCTCAGCCCTTTCTACAGATGGTTTTGTTTACAAAGTGGTCACCAAGACCCTTCTTTAGCCCCCTCCCAAGCCCAGGTTGGAATGTCTGCAGAGCTTAGCCAGACTGGAGGTCTTTCCTTTGATCCCCAGGTTTCCTGTAACAGGGATCCCAGTAAATCAGGCCAGACTTTCTGAATATCAACTCCTCCTTTTTTCTGGACTCCAGTCAACTTCCTATTCATTTTATTTGGGTGAGACTCTGAACTATAGTGGCCTCACCCTAAATGTTTGTCTAATATTACTTTTCACCCTCCTACTGCTCCCTCCCAGACTGGCCGCCATATTCAGAGCCACACGGATGTATCTCCATGGATGTGCTCCCAAGCCCTTCCCTGGCTTGCACACCCTGACACTTGACCTTGCCTAGGCTGCAGCTCTGATGGATTCCCCAGTGCTGGCATTCTCCAGGCTGGCTCACCTCACTTCTCACAAAAGCCCTGATTTCTAACAAACAAATATATTTTCCCTGAAGTAATTTTTTCCTTCCCAATATTGCCCATGACTGTTACAGATCTCATTTATAAGCTCAAATAGTCCAGATGACAAGTTCCAAATGCGCTGACACTTTAACATCGTAACCAATCAGAAGGGAAAAGGTTCTTGGTCATCTTCCTCTCTTTCAGATGTTTTCTGTTAGTCCATCTGCATGCTTCCCTATGGGGTCCCTCTGTAAAATACTCACATAGAGGCAAAGGCAGAGGATTCAGCTCTATTTGTACAGTTGTTGCCAATGTGCTCTATAGGAGACAGATGTGGGTTTCATCTTTCGTTAGCACAGTACCTATACTCTTTTAAAAATGGACCTGCTTATGAATGTGAGGTATGAAATTCATCTGAATATACTCTTCACCTAAAAAAATAAAAAACAACAGCAAATTTCACACCAGTAACTTCTTCCTGTATCAGGCAATGGGGTGAGATGAGGTTTTGACAAAAATGGTAGGTATTACATAACACCCCCGTCTTCTTACAGATGCGTGCCCAGCTTTAAAATAGAAACGGGAAAGCGGTGCATTGTCTGCAGAAGCAAACTGTCTGAGGGAGGTTAGCAACATTCCCATTGCCCACGATATGAAGGTAACAAATAAGCAGGAGTGATAAAGATCCCTGTTGGGCATCTCAGAGTGATATCAGAGGAAGGAGGCTAGCTAGCTAGACATCATTCGGGAAACTTTCAGTGGTCAAGACAGAGCTCCCATCACCTTGAGGGGGTCAGCTTGTCCTTGAGTCAGGAGAATCTGTCTCTGTGTGCAGAAGATGTTACTTTGTAAATTACACCATCTATAGTGAGATGGTTGGATGGTTTCACCCTTCTCAGTGGACATGAGTTTGAGCAAACTCTGGGAGATGGTGAAGGACAGGGAAGCCTGGTGTGCTGCAATCCAGGGAGTCTCAGAGTCAGACACAACTGAGTGACTGAGCAATAACAACAATAGAAAGAGTGTACTGAGTTGATAGTGTCCCCTAAAATTTCATGTACACTTGGAGCCTCAGGATGTGATCTTATTTGGAAATGGGTCTTTGCATATGTAATCAGTTACAATGAGGTCATACTGGATTAGAGCAGGTGCTAAATCCAATCAGTGGCTGGTGTCCTTATACAAAGAAGTCCACGTGAAGACACACAAGGAAGATCAGGGGATGGCAGAGTGGAGTAATCCAGCTACAAACCAAGGAATTCCAAGGATTGCTAGGAGCCACCAGAAACTAGGGAGCAGCAAGGAAAGATGCTGTTCAAGGGCTAAGGGATTCCTTGTTTTAAGCACCAATTTGTGGTCATTTGTTACTGCAACCAAGAGAAACTAATCTACCATCCAACCCATTTTCACAACAAAGTAAGAATAGGCTCTCTTGCTACTTCTCACCCATGCAGATGCCTCCCTATGTCACACAAGTGCCCCTCTATTCACCTGTCTGCCTCTTCCATTCCTGCCCACAGGCTCAGGTTCAATGCTCTGGCATTGACCTGTCTCCTTACCCATCAGCTCTAATTCCTTAGAGACCTTGCTCAAGGCCTCAGCCCTCATCAGGCTAAAACTAACTATTTTAGGATGTTCTGCTTCTCTGTTAGCTTTTCAGACCAATGATTTGGACCTACTTCTGTCAGTTTTGACCCCCCTCCAAATACCAACCTCCTGCTATTCCTCCAGAACAGCCCCTCCTGCTGCTCCCCCAGACTTGGGAAGGCTCTGTACTCACAAGAGACACTCATTGAATTTGTGCTAAACATATGTTACATGTCTGGTGGGTCAACAGCCTAACAAAAGTTGTACAGTTTTTCATATAGCCCTCTGGAGCTTGCACCAGTGGTGAAATGCAGACCCAAATACACTGTACACATGATATGGGTGTAGAAGGTAGTCTGACATAGTGGGAAAAAGACATCACCTTGGAGACCCAATGTGGAGATCCAAGCTCATTGCCAGGCTTATTCAATTCTCACATTCTCTGGTAAACCTTCTCCTTCTTCCAGTCATTCATCAGGAATTAGTCACTGAGCAACACGCAAGGATAGGAGCTGAGAATTCAGCAGTGAACGGTGTAGACAAGACCCCAGTTCTCATGGAGATAATTTTTTTAAAAATTAGGCTTTATTTTTTTTAGTGCAGTTTTAGGTTCACAGCAAAATTGAGAGGAAGACACAGAGATTTCCCATATACCCCCTACCCCTACACATATGTAACCTCTCCTATTTTCAACATCCCCCACTAAACTGGTACATTTGCTACAATCAATGAACCTATATTAATACATCAATATCATCCAAAGTCTATATTTTGCATTTGGGTTCATTCTTGTTGTACATTCTATAGGTTTTGACTAATGTATAATGATATGTTTCTATTAAAAGCAGAGACATTACTTTGCCGACAAAGGTCCGTCTAGTCAAAGCTAAGGTTTTTCCAGTGGTCATGTATGGATGTGAGAGTTGGCCTATAAAGAAAGCTGAGCACAGAAGAATTGATGCTTTTGAACAGTGATGTTGGAGAAAATTCTTGAGAGTCTGTTGGACTGCAAGGAGGTCAAACCAGTCAATCCTAAAGGAAGTCAGTCTTGAATATATCATTGGAAGGACTGATGCTGAAGCTGAAACTCCAATACTTTCGCCACCTGATGCAAAGAATTGACTCATTGGAAAAGACCCTGATGCTGGAAAAGATTGAAGGCAGGAGGAAAAAGGTATGACAGAGGATGAGATGGTTGGATGGCATCACCAACTTGATGGACATGAGTCTGAGTAAACTCTGAGAATTGGTGATGGACAGGGAGGCCTGGCGTGCTTCAGTCCATGGGGTTGCAAAGAGTTGGACACGACTGAGCAACTGAACTGAACTGATTATGGCATCACACAGAGTGGTTTCACTGCCTTAAAAATCCTCTGTGGTTAGCCTATTCATCCCTCCTTCTCACTAACCCTTGGAAAGCATGGATCTTTTTACCATCTCCATAGTTTTGCTGTTTCCAGAATGTCCTATAGTTGAAATATATAGCCTTTTTAGATCAGCTTCTTTCACTTAGTAATATGCATTTGTTTCCTCTATGACTTTTTGTGACTTGATAGCTCATTTCTTTTTAGCTTGGAATAATATTCCATTGTCTAGATATACCACAGTTATTTATCACCAACTGAAAGACATCTTGGTTGCTTCTAAGTCTTGATATTTATACATAAAACTGCTATAAACATCCTTCCATGTGCAGGTTTTTATGTGGACATAAGTTTTCAACTCCTTTGGATAAATACCAAAACCACAATTGCCAAAGAGCTTCCCGGGTGGTGCTAGGGGTAAAGAATCTGCCTGCCAATGCAGGAGACATGGGTTCCATCCCTGGGTTGGGAAGATCCCCTGGAGAAGGGCATGGCAACCCGTTCTAGTATTCTTGCCTGGAGAATCCCATGGACAGAGGATCTATAGGATCACAAAGAGTCAGATACAAATGAAATGACTTCGCATTCACAATTGCTAGAACATATGCTAAAAATATGTTTAGCATTATAACAAATGGTTAAACTGTCCTTCACAGTGACTGTACCATTCCATCTTCCCCCCAGCAATGAATGAGCATTCCTGTTGCTCCGCATCCTTGTCAGCATTTGGTGTTATCAATGTTCTGGATTTTGTTCATCCTAATAGACTAGTATTTCATTATCGCTTTAATTGGCACTTCTCCAGTGATGTATCGTCTTTTCATAGCAGCTAATATTTTAGGGCGAGCAACTCAGTCTCTCCTCTCTTCAGAGCACAGCATTCTCCAGAAGCTCTGTGCAACACTTCATCATTGTTGTCTCCTGCAGGCTGACAGGCTTTGGAGCAGGCCCGTCAACTTTCATTTTCTTATTTCCCAGAGCACTTGGCACAGGCTAGGTGCCCAATAATTGTATGTGAGGTGCCTGCATGTTGAATGGCTGAAAATTTGAGCCGTGTGTTGATTCAGAGGATTCATGGCAATGGGCAAGAGTAAAAAGATATGCAGCAGCATTTGTGAAGTAATGAGCAACAGGCATGTATGCCAGTGTTGGATCATGCGCTGCTCTCAAAGACTGCAAGCTGACTTCTGGCCAGAGCCCTCCTGGAAGTTTCATTATTCTGCAAGTACAGCTCTTTTCCTCTGCCTGACAGAGGAATGTATTGAGTGCTCCCAGATGGGCCTTTCCCCAAACAGGGCCACTGGGGCCCAAATGAATCAAGTAGAAGGAGGGTGAGCAGAGTCAGCAGCGGAAGAAAGTCTTAGCTACAAGGTCAGACCTCATTTGAAAATAAGCACGACAGAAGACAGGCAGTTTTTCTTGGATCCTTGTACAAGGAAAAGGGATATTTCCTTCCTTTGCTAGTGAATACCTTCTCACTGTATGACTAAATAATACTCTCATCAATTCTATCTCCCATCTGAAATGAGAACCAAGAGAATTCTGGCAAAATTCTGGAACCCAGTGTTGGAAGACCTAGTTCCAGCCTTGCCACTAGTCTAGACAATGCCAGTAACCTGGGACTCCTGACCTCTTTGTGCCTAAGTTTCCAGATCAAATAAAGTGGACATGGTGAAAACTTCCCCTGGGCCTGTGGTCATGAAACAGGATGGCAATTAACTCGGAATGCTTTGAAAAACTGTAAAGCACTCTACAAAAGCAAAGCATTAATGTCTCCCTCTTAGAAACAAGTTCTTAAAGTGACCCTTGGCTTACTCAACATCCTTTCTCTTCTCTGTCTCTGCTGTAGGAAGCAGCACCTGAATAACAGGGAGAAAACAGCAGAGAATGCAGACTTCAGGGAACCAACGGACTCAGGAAAGGAAAGGAGCAGGGAAGCTAGAAAAATGAAGGAATCAGTTGTTCAGCACAAGGTCACTTAGGACTATCTGACCTTGTTACAGTGTTTTGCATTATTCAAAGTCCATTCCCCACACTCTTTTATTCTCATGAGAGTTGGTTGACTCTTTCTGGGTCAGATGGACATTCGATTCCATTTGAGTGACGAACACACTGAGGCCTAAAGGGGATAAGTGACTTGTGTGAAGTTTGTAGAAGTCCAGAGTGGAGTGGGAACATCAAAAACAAAAATCTCCTAAATTCCACCCTTGAGTTTCCAATATAGCCTACCATGCTACAGTATTGAGCAAGAGAGGGCATGTCTTGGTTCTACAGTCCCTGAACTGAGAAGAATCCTGGGAGACAGCTTTAGCTTCTGAAATCTTCATGAACCACTTTGAGATCATGATGAAGCTCTGTAAAACCAGCTTCCAGGAAAATGCATGCTCTTCACTCCAATTCTAACATACAAACTCAAGGGCTTGCTTGAATCTGGAGTTGAGTCCCTCTCCTAGAGTGTACTTGGAGGCATGTTCTGAGCAAAGAGTTGAAACATTTACTAACTGCTTAGGGAATAGGGAAGGGAGTCATTTTGGTTTTCTCTACTTATAATACCTCAACTAACATACATTTCAAAAAGAAACTGGTTTGGAAAACAGAAAAATAAAAAGTAGACTTCAATCCAAGCAGCCTGTCCCAAGAATTGCCAAAACTTTAGAGATAGACATCCAATTTTTTAAAGGCTTCAAAGTAGACCCAAAAGGTTATTCGTTTTAGAAATTGCCTCTGTTGTTACTATTTCTGCTTTTTAAAATTATGACTTCTTCTGCAATTTTAGTCACTCTTTCTTTCCAAGCCTAAAATTTTAGTGAAGTAATGCTAGATAGGGAAATTAAATGTAAAATACTGAAAATTTCAAAACTTTGCTCAAGAAAGCATCAGCTGGTGGTTTAAATGGTCAAGAGCTGCTAATAAGAATAGTTGAGTCTCCTGTTTGTAAATTGAAATCTTGACAAGCTTAGAATGAATTTCGGTTGTGTTCTTTTTCCTACAGCTCAGTGTAAATTCTCACAGCCATTCCTTTCAGCCTTGAGTCCAAACATTTCTATACCATTTTATGTATAATCTAAATGTAAATTCATTTTTAGAAAAGCACTAAGGAAAATCCTAGTTCAGTGCTTCTGAGCTTCATAATCAAAGATGTGCTGGTTCATTTAATGTGAGATCTTTTCAGTGAGTAGATATTCTTTAAAAACTAGGTATTTAAAAAATCTTGCCCAAAGTTAGGTCATCCACTTTAATGGCTAATGTACAGCCTCTCCAGACTCTTTCTAGGGTTTCAGTCCTTTCCCTGACATCTGGAGGTGTCCCTGGAAACCTTTACTCAAATTATCTGAAACTGACATAATTTTTTCCCTTGAAACATATTCCTTACCTTCCAGTTCCTACTGAAATCAACATATCTGCCCAGATATACAGATGACAAGCCCCTAAGATACCTTGAATGCTCCCTGTTCCCCACCCACCCCTGTTCATTCCAGCCATTTGCCAGGTCCTAAGCTGTCCCTCCACCCAGCATCTCTCCACTGCCCATCATCTCCATTCTCACAGGCACTCTCTAAGCTCCAACCTGGACCGATGTTACTAATTTTCCCACATCTGGTATCTATGTGCTCTTTCTTAACGCTGTGTATTTGAACAAAGACCCAAACTGAATAAATGAACAAAACAGCCCTAATCAAGTCATTCCTCTGTTCAAAACCTTCTAAAACATTCTAAGCTATGTCCAAATTATTAAACATGGCATTCAAGGCTCTTCAGGGCCTGGTTTCCACCTACATTTGTGGGCTTCTCTTCCTGCTCCCAATTACACACTCTGGAATCCAGCCACATTTTCCCTGTTTTCTACTCCCTCTAGACTCCAGTCACATTTCCGTTTTCTGCTCCCATGCTTCTTTCTGCTCCACTCTTTACTCTATTACTACAAGAGTTTCACTGCCTAGTTTTTCAAGTTCAGCCCATTACAAGCTGTTACACTGGGCAAGGCACCTCTCTATGCCTCTTGTTTGTAACAAGGGGATAATATAATATCACAGACATTGTGAGAATACCTTAAGTATGTAGAACGCTTAGCAGAGTACCTAGCACACAGGAAGATAGAAATAATTGTCAACTACTGTTATTATTCCCCCCCCATTTATTTTTATCCCAATTCCTATCATTTTTCAATGCCAAACATATGTCACCAATCTCTTGGAGCCTTCTCTTGTCCTCAGAGGATGTTTCTCCTCTCAACTGTCCCAGTGCACTACCTTCTCGATGATGCATATGCCATTCTCTAACTCACATTTATTTGTATCCACACATTATCTCTGCCACCAAATTGTAAATTCCTTTTAAAAGCAGGATTTATTCATTCGGTTAATAGCACTTGAGGGCCTGCTATGTGCTGGGTTCTGTGTTAAGCATAAGATCAGTATCTCATTCCTCTTTTTATGCTTGCCAGCAGCGAGCACAGTAAGACATAACTGGCACTTAATAAATATTTCTGTCATAAATGGATGATTATGCCCATTCAATTAATGATTTGGTAAGAACATAAATGAGCTCTTCCCCCCAAATTGTGTGAGAATGTGTAAGCCCCAGAAGTGAAACTGGCAATCTATTTTAAGACAAAACTCTAAAATCCTATAATCTTCAGAGCTGCTACGTTTTTAAAAATATTTTTTAAATTGATCATTTTATTTAACAAAATTCACAGTTTTTTTAGAACTTAAAAGTATGCACAGGCTTATGGAGTATTATTCAGCAGTAAAAAGAAACAAATTAATATTACATGCAGCATGTTGGATGGATCTTGAGGGCATTATGCTAAGTAAAAAAGCCAGATCTCAAAGGGTAACATTTTGTATGATTCCAGTTATGTAACATTTTCAAAATGACAAAATTATTATCTTGTTAATGATATAAAATTTGTATTGGTTGTACTTCATTTAAAGTTATTTTAAAATATTGGCTATATTCCCTGTACTGTACAATATATCCTTGTAGCTTATTATTTTATACACAGTAGTTTATACCTCTTAATCTTCTAACCCTATCTTGCTCCTCCCCTTTCCGTCTTCCCATTGATAAAAACTAGTTTTTTCTCTATATTTGTGAATTGTTTCTTTTTGTTATATTCATTTATTTGTTTTATTTTCTAGATTCCATGAATAAGTAACAGCGTACAATATTTGTCTTTCTCTTTCTGACTTGTTTCACTAAGCATAATACCCTCTAGGTCCATCTACATTGTTGCAAATGACAGAATTTCATTCTTTTTTATGGCTTATATTCTGTTGTGTATACACACACACACACACACACACACACACACACACACACACACACACACACCATATTCTTTATTCATTCATATGTTGATGGACATTTAGCCTGATTCCATATCTTGTTGGTTATTGTTGTTCAGCCTCTCAGTCATCTCTGACTCTTTGCGACCTCAAGTATGACAGAACAACAGGCTTCCCTGTCCTTCACCATCTCCCAGAACCTGCTCACATTCACATATATTGTATCGATGGTGCCATCCAACCATCTCATTTTCTGTCTACCCTTCTGCTCCTGCCCTCAATCTTTCCCAGGATCAGGGTATTTTCCAATGAGTCAGCTCTTCATATCAGATGGCCAAAGTATTGCAGCTTCAGCTTTAGCATCAGTCCTTCCAATGAATATTCAGGATTGATTTCCTTTAGGATTGACTGGTTGGATCTCCTTGCTGTCCAAGGGACTCTCAAGAGTCTTTTCCAGCACCACAGTTTAAAACATCATTTCTTCAGTACTCAGCCTTCTTTATGGTCCATTTCTTACATCCATACATGACTACTGGAAAAACCATACTCTGACTGTATGGACCTTTGTCAGCAAAGTAGTAGCTCTACTTTTTAATACACTGTCTAGGTTTGTCAAAGCTTTCCTTCCAAGAAGCAAGCGTTTTTAAATTTCATGGCTGCAGTCACTGTGCATAGTGATTTTGGAGCCCAAGAAAATAAAATCTGTCACTGTTTCCACTTTATCACCATCTATTTACCATGAAGTGATTGGACCACATGCCATGATCTTTGTTTTTTGAACATTGAGTTTTAAGCCAGCCTTTTCACTCTCCTCTTTCATCCTCATCGAAAGGCTCTTTAGTTCCTCTTCACTTTCTACCATTTGAGTGGTATCGTCTGCATAGCTGAGGTTGTTGATATTTCTTCAGCAATCTCAATTCAACTTGTGATTCATCCAGCCCAGCATTTCACATGATGTAATCTGCATAGACGTTAAATAAGCAGAGTGACAATATACAGCCTTGACATACTCCTTTCCAATTTTGAAGCAGTCCGTTCATCGTTCCATGTCTGGTTCTAACTGTTGCCTCTTGACCTGCATACAGGTTTCTCAGGAGGCAGGTAAGGTGGTCTGGTATCCCCATCTCTTAAGAATTTCCCACAGTTTGTTGTGCTACACACAAAGGCTTTAGTGTAGCCAATGAAACAAGTAGTTTTATGCAAAGAATGTTCAAACTATCGTACAATTGCACTCATTTCCCATGCTAGCAAGGTAATGCTCAAAATCCTTCAAGCTAGGCTTCAGCAGTATGTGAACAGAGAACTTCCAGATGTACAAGCTGGATTTGTAAAAGGCAGAGGAACCAAAGATCAAATTGCTGACATCCTCTGGATCATAGAAGAAGTAAGGGAATTCCAAAGTAGTACCTACTTCTGCTTCATCTATTTCCATACCTTGGCTATTGTAAATAATGCTTCTATGAACATTGGAGTACCGGTACCTTTTCAAATTAGTGTTTTCATTTTATTTGAATACATACTCAGGAGTGGAATTGCTGTTATATGGTAGTTCTATTTTTAGTTTTATGAAGAAACTCCATACTACTTTCCATGATGGCTATACTGATTTACATTCCCACCAACAGCATACAAAAGTTCCCTTTTCTCTGCATCCTCACCAACATTTGTTATTGTAGGCTTTTGATGATAGCCCTTCTGACAGGTGTGAAGTGCTGTCTCATTGTGGTTTTGATTTGCATTTCTCTGATTATTAGTAATGTTGAGCATCTTTTCATGTGACTGTTGGCCATTTGTATATTTTCTTTGGAAACATGCCAGAATTATGGAGATGGAGCACAGATGAGTGGTTGTCAGGGATTAGAGACGGTGACAGGGAGGGGGTGGGTTTGACTGTAAAAGGAAGCACAAGGGAGATCTTTGTGGTGATGTTCTGTATCTTGACTGGGGTGATGAGTACAAGAATCTGCACCTGTGATGAAATGACAGAGCTGTACATACATATTCCAGCACTATCAATGTTCTGGTTTCAGTGTTGTGCTATAGTTACATTAAGGTGTGACCACTGCAGGAAACTGGGTAATGGATATGCTATTCCTCTCTATACAGTCTTTGCAACTTGCTCTGAATCTGTAATTATTTCAAAATTAAAAGTTAAAAAGCTGTCTTGGTTTAAATTAGGAAGTTGTCTGGCTCTTCTGAGAAGTTAAAAGGAATCACCAGGTTTACTAGGGACCGATAGGGCTGGGACCTCATTGGAAGCACCAGAAACTTCACGGGAGACTTTCCTGTTGGTCCTACTGACCATCAGAGGTATTCTTGTTATCACAGTACTCTTCTTTATCCCTGTCACTACTTTCTTCTGGTGCTCATTTTTCAGCTGCATACATTCTCTTGATCCCTTCACTTTCAACTTTCTGTATGTTTTAGGTATGTTTCTCATAAAGAGCATTTGTATTTGTTATCAATACAGTTTGAGAATCTGTGCATGTGGAGATGTGTTTAATCATTTACATAACATATCAGTCAGCCTTTAAGTGGAAAAACAGAACCAGTAGGAGATCTATATTAGGAAATTTATTACAAGGAATTAGGTTAAATTAGATTATTAGAGCTGTTTAGGCAAGTCTGAAATTGTAGGGCAGGCTGTCAGAAAGGGCAGGCTGGAACATTCTGGCATGAACTGAAGCTACTGTCCACAGACTGAATTTCCTTTTCTTTATTGAAGCCTTAGCTCTGCCCTCAGGACCTTTCAACTGATTGATTCGGATGATCTAGTATAATCCCTTTACTTAAAATCAACTGATTATGGACTTTAATCACATCTACAAAACACTGTCATAGCATCATCTGATCAGTGTTTGAGTAACTGGGGACTGTAGCCTAGTCAAGTTGATAAATAAAACAGGTCTTCACAAATAGTATATTGTCATCATTAACATATTTAGATTAATTCCTATGGCCTTATCTGGATTTTCTCTTTACTAGGTTTTTTTGGTTGCTGCTGCTGCTGCTTCTCTTACCCCTCCTCCCCCTCCTTCTTTCCTAATTCCCTGTCTTCTGTTGAACTGTGAGTTTCTCAACTACTTTTCACCATTTTCTAGTTTACAAGCTATAAGTTTTATTCTTTATGTGATTGCCTTTAAATTTTTAAAGGTAATCTGACTTTGTGTTTTTCTAACCAAGTCTTAATCATCTTTATTTCCCCAAACGAAAGTGAGGAAAATAGAATATTCTAATTATTTCTCAACTACTTTATCCTTAAGAAAATAATTCATGTTTTATAAGGCCTTGCTTTTAAACTCATAATAGTTGTTATTTCTTTTCACTGCCCAGTGTCTTTTTTTTTTATGAACATGCTTACTAATATTTTTCTCATCATCACCAGTTAGGTTCCGTTTCTCCCTTCTAGATTCTATTTCCCTCATCAGAAAGTTCTTTCAGTAAGTGATGAACTCTCTTTGTATTTCTTAAAATATCTTTATTTCATCTTCATTCTTGAGTGATAATTAAGTGTAAGATTCTGGATTGGCTGTTATATTTTTCCCTTGACACTTTGGAGGCATTTTCTTTTTTCTTCCAGATTACTTTCTGACTGAGGAGAAGTCCAGTGTCAATTTGATTGTTTTTCCTAACAGATTACCTGTCTTATCTCTTCTGGTGGTTTTTAAATTTGTTTTCTTTGTATTTGACGTACTGCAGTTTGTCTCTGCCTCTCTGTTTTTCCTGCCCCACCCCCACCCCACCCCAGTTTTCTTCCATTTGGAATTTTGTGTGTGACTTTTCAATCTGAAAACTCATGTCTCACTAAAAAGTTCTCCACCAGCATAGTTGCATTTACTCCTTTCCTTTTCTCCCCGTCTGGGTCTCTTAGACACATACTGTGTGCTGCTCTGCGTGCTGGGGTAAGTCGCTTCAGTCGTGTCTGACTCTTTGCCATCCTATGAACTGTAGCCCACCAGACTCCTCTGGCCATAGGATCCCCCAGGAAAGAATACTGGGGTGGGGTGCATGCCCTCCTCCAGGGATCAAACCCATGTCTCTTATGTCTGCTGCATTGGCAGGTAGGTTTTTTACCACTAGGAACACATAATAGAGTTTCTTATTCTATTCTTCAAATCTCTCATTGCCTTTTTTTTTTTTTTAATAATACATCTTTTGAGGTCTCCAACTCACATTCTTAAATTCATCTTCCAATTTATTAATTTTTGCTTTGGTCTACTCTGACATGTTCTATTGGATTTTACATCTATGATGGCAATTTTTTTATTTCTAGAATGTATGCTTATTTTCAAGTCTACTTGTTCTGTTTTCATGTCTTCTTCTAACAGTTCAGTTGACTCATTTATCTCTTTGATCATTTTTTAACTTAATTATTTTGAAGTTCTTTGGAAACCGCTCTGCTTTCTTTAGTATCTCAACTGAAAATTCTCTCATTTGTTGTGTCTGTTGCCTGTCTCTTATGAGAGAGGGTTTCCTGATGTGCTTCATATCTTTTTACGGTTAGCTTCTTTTCAACAGTTGTTTCCCACAGTAGCTTCTCAGTAGTGCCCTGGATTGTCAAGGTGATCTCATCCAGCACTTAAGCATTTGCCTTTAACATTACCTTCCTGATTTATCAAGTCTGGAACACTTAAAAACTGTTTTATAGTAAAATATTTCAGGCATACAAAAAAGGTATAAAGAATACTATAATCGGTAGCTATATAGCCTTTATTCAGCTTAAGAAATAAAATATTACAAATACTTTTGAGGCCTCCATGTATCCTCTTTCAGTGGCAATTTCCTCTCCCCACCTACCTCCAGAGTTAAACACTGTGCTGAACTTGGTGATTTTCAGTCCCTTACTTGACTATATATTTCTCCAAATAATATATAGGGTTGATTTACATGTTTAACTTTATAAAATAATATCACACAGTATCCTTTTGCTAATTCCACCTTCAATTAAAAGTTTTATCTCATTGTTTCAATGATAAAGAAATCTATAGTTATTTTCAGTTCAGTCTTATATTCCATGGCATGGGTATACTATAATTTATTCATTCTACTTGCATATTTAGGTTTTTCCTACATTTTGCAGTTACCAATAATGCTGCTGTCAACTGTCCTATGAAAACCAACTTGTACACACATGCAAGAATTTTTCCAGAGAACATCCTCAGGAAAGGAATTGCTGGATAGTAGAGAGTCTGTATGGTCCACTTTAGAGATTTTGTCAAACTGCTCCCTGAAGTTACACATAATTTACCCTCCTACACTTATAAAAGTCATTTCACCTGGTTCTTCATCTTTACCAATTCCTAGAATTGTCAGTATATTAATATTTCCTACTCTTGTGTGTTTGAAATCATATCCCCTGGTAATTTTAACTTGTGTTTTATTACTGTAGTCCCCAATAAGAGGGCCCATCTTTTCACACTTGTACATTCACCGTTTAGTTTCTCCCTCTTATTCCAGTTCTTTCAGATTCTTTTTCTTCTAGATTTGGGATGCTTTCAAATTAGCAGGATGCAGATTTCCAATGGCATACACTGAAAATATCTCCTCCCAGTCTCACTTATCTTTCACTTTTTTAATGGTGAGTTTTGATTTACAGAAGTTTTCATTTTAATATAGTCAGAGCTCTCAATCTATTAAACATGTGTGTTGTGTGTGTTAAGCCGCATTCAGCTCTTTGCACTCCATGGACTGTAACCCACCAGACTCCTCTGTCCATGGAATTTTCCAGGCAAAAATACAGGAGTGGGTTGCCATTATCTACTCCAGAGGACCTTGTTTCCCGACCCAGGGATCAAACCCATGTCTCTTAAATCTCCTTTATTGGTGGGCAGGTCCTTCACCCCTAGAGCCCAGTTTAACATAGTTGTACTTATTTTGCCTAATTAAAAACCTTTCCACACTTGAATCTTAAAATATTTTCCTACTTTTTGTTTAATTTTAAAGTTTTGCTATGAAATTCAGCATTTAAACCCACCTGGAATTTATTTCAAGTATAGTGTTAGATAAGACTCAATTTCATTTGTGCATACAAATAAATAATTCTGCCAGTAACTTCAATTAAATTTTCATTTTTTATAACCACTGTCCAGTTCTACCTCTATCATAGATCAAATTTGCTTCATATACAGGTCTGCTTCTTGCCTTTTATTCTCTTCTATTGGTATATCTGTCTTCTCTGTGACAATTCTACACCATTTTATTTATTATAGCCTTATAAAAATATTTGCTATTTTGATAGAGTAAACCCCATTCAGGGCTTGCCTGATAGCTCAGTTGGTAAAGAATCTGCCTGCAATGCAGAAGACCCCAGTTCGATTCCTGGGTCTGGAAGATCCCCTGGAGAAGGGATAGGCTACCCACTCCAGTATTCTTGCACTACCCTTGTGGCTCAGTTGGTAAAGAATCCAGCCTGCAATGTGGGAGGCCTGGGTTTGATCCCTGGGTTGGAAAGATCCCCTGGAGAAGGGAAAGGCTAGCCAATCCAGTATTGTGGCCTGGAGAATTCCATGGACTGTATAGTCCATGGGGTCACAAACAGTCAGATACAACTGAGTGACTTTCACGAGCCCCATTCAACCTTCTTCTTCAGAGTTGCCTTAGGTATTTATGGCACATTGCTTTCCGTATAAATTTTAGGGCCAGCTCACCCAGTTCTGTCAAAGAATCATCCATTTTTATTGGAATCACATTGAAATATTAGTGTAAATTGTGAATTTCATAAAATTTAAGTATGTATATTAGTATAAATTACAATACTGCATCTTCTAAATTGTTGATACTCAAAATGTGGTTTGTAGAGAAGCAGCATGGATACTACCTAGGAACCTGTTAGAAATTTAGAATCTTGAACCTCACTCCAGATCTGCTGAATCAAAATCTGCATTTGAAGAAGATCCTGTGCACATTAAAGTTTGGGAAGCCCTGTTGTAATCCATAAGCATGGAAACCCTCCCCAATTATTTAAATCTTTATAAATTTGTCCATAAATGCCTCATACCTCTTTTGTTAGGTTTACTGCTAGATATTTTGTTTTACCATCAATGACATACTCTAACTATATTCTATGGGTAGCACAGATGTAGGAATACAGTTGATGTTTGTATATTAAACTTCTGTGAGTTTTGTTTTACTGCCTTATCTGAAAATTCACTAATCATTTCTTCTATGTGTCATCCAGTACTAAACCAAACTGTTCCTTTTATTAGTTGTTATCCTTTTATGTCTAAAATGTTTATATTCCTTTTTTCTTTAAAACAGATTCTTCGATGCATTTTCTAATGAAATGCTCTATTTTCCCTTGGTTTTCTTGAGCGTACAACCATACTGTGGTCACTTGCGGGACAATTTCTACTGTTATATTTTTCACTTTGTTTTTGGTCATTTGACCCTCTTTCTAGACTTACGTGGTAATTTTTATTGAATGTTGGATATTATGTATAACAATAAAAAATGTAGAGGCTCTGGACTGTGTTCTCTTTCTATATAGAGGATTTAATTTCTTTTCTGGCAAGTGGACAGAGTACAGGCAGATCACTTTAATGAATTGAGGCTGGGCTTCAGACTTTGTTGGAGAGAAGAGTCTCTATTTTCAACTTGCTTTTGCACATAGGGCCCAGCTCTGACTCCTAGAACGTACCCTTCAGGTGTCTCAATGGAAAGTCAAGCGTGTTAACCAGGATTTCTCCACTTCTGTAAGTCATAGCTCCAACCTCTTTCTATCCAAATAAAGCCTCTACTCAAGTTCTTTGGTCTCACAGAAGCTGCTGCTGTCTGCTTGGATCCTTAGCACCTTGGCCAAAGCACATATGACTTAGGAGTTGAAAACAACCCTAAAGAAAAGTACCAGTAGAATTTTAACCTGACTTCTGTGTGGTTCCCGCTTTGAGATCTGGACTTCTGAAGTCCTGGCCGCTTAGGTCATCCAAACTGTCCAGCTCAGTGAAACCATCACAAATCTTATACTGCTTCCTTTTACTTCTCTTCCTTGTTCCACAAATCAGCAAATTCCCTTAGGGAAACAAATAGAGGATAATGTGATTATGCCCTCAGTGAGCTTATCTTCTCTTTAAGATCTTGGACTCTTACATCGTGTCTATCTTGGCTGATCTCTGATGAATTCAGATAGTTGTTTTTAGATTTCACCCAGTATAATTATTTTTGAATAGTTATTATTGATAGTAGAGTTAGTGTTGTACAATTTTTCCATCATAGATACAAATAGTAGTCACTTTATACAAAATTTTATTTCACTCTATTTTATAATTTTTTCAATAAGTGCTTGGCTCATTGGTTTTCAGGGTTTTTTTAACTTTTTTCTAATAGGAGAATTTGAGGTGTGATGTTCTCATATATATACCATTGTAGCTACACCCCACAAGTTTGTGTATGTATATGTGTGTGTGTGTGCGTGTGTATCACTCCATTAGTATTTGGGTCTAAATATGTTTCATTGACCACTATGACTTATTCCTTTACCTATGAATTCTTTAGAAGTGGAGTTTTAATTTCCCAAATATTTGGGATTGTTTGTTTTTCTTTTTCTTATTGATTTCCAGGTTATTTGTGCTTTGTTCAGAACTGTGATCTCTGTGGTATCATTTCTTTGGTATTTATTGGAGCTTGCTTTATGGCCTTACTTTGTGAGATAGTATTCTTGGTCAGTTTTCACAGAAAATCTAGAAACGTTTGAAAAGACTGGGTTTTCAAGAAAACATCCTATTTCATCCTATTTCAAGAATTTCATCAAATATTAAATGGAAGATTAAAAGACCGATTACATAAGTGAAAGTTCTTAAATGTTTTTAGAAATGTCTATCAACAGGTAATTACTACTATCATTGCCATTATCAATTCTAGTTATATGCCACAGAGGAGAAGAGTTGAGATTCCTGAAGGTTAATAAATCCATTTCAACTCCCCTACAGCTTCAAGTATTACACCCTGAAAAGAACAGATGCTTAGAAATTATGGATGGATCCATATACAGCAAAGATTCCATAGTGAAATTTATAGATTAGTGTTTTAATTGTGTTTGAAAGTTAATACATTTGAGGTATTAGGTCAGGATATATTGTCAGGGTATTGCTCCCGAGAGTAGAATTCAGGCAAATCCAAACATATTTTCAGTTATTGGTAGACACTTAAGCTTTTAATAATGGATTTAAAAAAATCCTTCTCAGAATGAATGATTGTCCTTGATAGCTGAAGTGTAATAAGGCCTTAAATAATACATTAACTAATTGCTTGTTCTTTCTGGTGTTTGCTGTTAATGGTTTTTAATTGTAACATATGAATTTTAGTTCATTCACTCCCAGAAACCAGAAAAAAAGAAAAGGTAAACATGGTGACTGCTACCAACTCCAGGAGTCAGTGAGGTACTCTTTACATTTCACCTATGTAGATGATATAAATTGAATTCTCTGCATGAGACCTTCAGACAAGTTCTTTACGACAGAAACCCGAAGTGAAAAAGTTGATTGCAGCAGCTACCCTGGGCAGAGTCTTTCTGAACGAGCTGCTGCCCAGCATTGTTAGAAACATACTTGTGGAATCTCAATGCGGTTTTTGGTCCCAGTGGGATATTGTAGGCACAAGCTTTGCCAGTAGGACAAGGGGGCAATCTTAAGATCTCTCTATTATATTTATGAGTCTGACCAAAACGTGGGGACCATCAGGGAAGCTGAGGCTCTAGCCATAATTCATCTGTATTCACCAGTGCCAATAAGCTACTTCTAGATGGAAATGTCAGAATACTCATTACCTGCGGAGTGAAGGAGGGTTACTCACCTCCAGCCTTAACTCCACTTGTTTAATCTCCACTCTGGTAAAGCCAACCAATACTCTTTTCAATCCAGCAAGTTTTCCCTTCTTCTAGTCATCCTCTGACTTGGTATTAAAACACCATCTATTTCATACCAGTCTCCTACTCAGTGATAAGCAATGCCTCCCCATTGCTTAAAGTCTAAACTCTGCATTCAGAGCCACCCACTGTGTTGTTCTGGCTTGGCTCTGATTCTGGTTTCTCTCTCCCATATCTACTCCCACTGCAGACCCTTGCTCTGACAGCCTAGTTTATGTAGAGTTTCAATGTGTTCTATTTATTCCCTGTTGTGTGCCTGGAGCTCCTCTTGCAAAGCCCTCAGCTTTTGAAGGGCCCCACTTGGAACAGTGTGGGATGAAGGACATCCTTTGGCTGTCCAGGTGAGCCAAGTCAATCTAGAATCACTTGCATGGGGACAGGTGGGGAGTGGTTGTGGTGTACCGTCTGCTGTCACTCACATTTGCCTTCTGCATCTCTTTCAAAGCTAATCCAAATCTCACCTTTCTCGATCATCTCAGTGGGTTCTCTTTTTCCTCAGTGGTTTTTAAATCCTAGAAATTTAAGGTAAAACAGATAAAAGATAAAAAAACTTCCATATTGGGAATCAATATATCCTCAACCCAAAAAATATATCAACCCTTCCAGTGGGGAAAAAAGTCTTTCATATCCTTACTGTTTTTTTTTTAGAGCTCAATTCACTTTATTTATTTATTCATTTTTTAATATAAATTTATTTATTTTAATTGGAGGCTAATTACTTTACAATATTGTAGTGATTTTGCCATACATTGACATGAATCCACCACGGGTGTACATGTGTTCCCCATTCTGAACCCCCTTCCTACCTCCCTCCCCATCCCATCCCTCTGGGTCATCCAAGTGCACCAGCCCCGAGCACCCTGTCTCATGCATTGAACCTGGACTGGCAATTCGTTTCACATATGATAATATACATGTTTCAATGCCATTCCTCCAAATCCTCCAACCCTCGCCCTCTCCCACAGAGTCCAAAAGACTGTTCTATACATCTGTGTCTCTTTTGCTGTCTCACATATAGGGTTATCATTACCAACTTTCTAAATTCCATATATATGAGTTAGTGTACTGTATTGGTGTTTTTTTTTCTGGCTTACTTCACTCTGTATAATAGGCTCCAGTTTCATCCACTTCATTAGTACTGATTCACTGTTAAATTAGTTTTATGATAACATGTAAAATATACAACCATAAAATGAGGTACAAGTTCTTTCTAATTTTATATTATATAAAAAATTATAAGTAAAGCAAAACTTCATAACCAAAATCAGGTTCACAGCATGTATGTTCTTTTGCTGAATTAATTATAACAGAAAATGTCATATTGCTGAAACTAAATCAGCAACAACAATATGAATGTGGTTCTGAGTGCCATAGTATGAGTTCTTCTGGATTCAACCAATAATCTTCTTAGCTGTGTCCTTGTGGGCAGAAAACTTCTTTGCATGTCAATGTCCTCTTGTGTAAATTGTGTCAGTGAGTGTATCATAAAGTTATTATGAGATCAAATATGTCTGGACATTTGTGAAGTTTTCTGCATAGTGTCTGACATGTCATAGGTGTTAAGAAGTTAGTAACTTTCATTATCATCATTAGATTTATAAAACTGTTCATATTTTATAATTTTAAAAACCTGAGTCTTAGTTAAGTAAGGATACTTACTATCTTAGTTAAGTTAACTTATATCTTAGTTAAGTCTTAGTTAAGTAACTGTCCTTAGGTAATGGAAGATTCTTTAAGTCAAAATGCTCTGGTAAGAGCCTACAGTACAGATAAGAAGCATTGCAAATTTAGGATTCTTTATGGTCATAGGTCGACTCCATTTGGACAATAATCCAAACACTGCAGAACATAATGTTAGAACTCAAGAATATTTCATTTCATTATTTATTTATTCTCCACCTTGTACTGCAAAGCATTTGCGACAGCTTGCATATGTGGAGTGCAAAAACATATTAAACTGAAGGGGAAAACAAGATAAAGAGAAAACAGAGACTCTAGTAAGGAAGTCAAGGTTAATATCAGTTAGGCACACTCTACATTTCAATGAAGTCACTAAAGGTAATGCAAAAATTTCCAACTTTTCAAGGAACTGAAACATAAGGGTTTTCCTCCTGTGAGTCATCAAATAGGAACACTGTTTGAAAGAGTAACCTTGATTTCAACGTTCTTGCTTAAACTCAATTGTGAGTTTCATGCAAATGATAGCTGCCTTGTTCCCCAATGTAAGCAAGTAGCCTAACGTCAAAGTTACAGTCAGTAGGAGCCTGTTCCTACAAGATGGCCCAGCCTGGTTTCCGGATGTGGAGGGAGGACCACCCTTCATGAGACCTCCAGGGACAGTATTTCTTTCAACTGAGCTTTAGGTAAATATTCAATAACAGATATTTTTTGGTTGATAAAGATACTAAAAGCAGTTGCATTTTGACTCCTATGGTCAAATCATCAAATGCTCTCTACTGCTTATCTCTGATACTAAGGTCTGCTGCTTATTTAGTGCTCTCTATGTGGTAGGTATACTCTGGTGATTCAGACGGTAAAAAATCTGCCTGTAATGCAAGAAACCTGGATTCAATCCCTGGCTCGGAAAGAGTCCCCAGAGAAGGGAACAGCCACCCACTCTAATATTCTTGCCTGGAGAATTCCATGGGCAGAGGAGCCTGGCAGGCTACAGTCCGTGGGGTCGCAAAGAGTCAGTCATGACTGAGTGACTTAACACTTTCACTTTTTTTTTCATGTGGTAGGTATGCTGCTAAGTCGCTTCAGTCGTGTCCGACTCTTTGTGACCCCATAGACGGCAGCCTACCAGGCTCCGCCATCCCTGGGATTCTCCAGGCAAGAATACTGGAGTGGGTTGCCATTTCCTTCTCCAGTGCACGAAAGGGAAAAGTGAAAGTGAAGTCGCTCAGTCGTGTCTGACTCTTAGCGACCCCATGGACTGTAGCCTACCAGGCTCCTCCGTCCATGGGATTTTCCAGGCAAGAGTACTGGAGTGGGGTGCCATTGCCTTCTCCATGTGGTAGGTATAGAGCCTATGAATTGTGACTATAAATAGTTCGTGAATTTTATCCTATAACTATCCTGTTTTACCATGAGGAAACCAGGGCTCAGAGAGGTTGTTTAACATATCCAGGGTCATTGAGCTAATAAGTAACAAAGCTGGGATTCCAACCTGGGATTCAGGTTCATCTGACCACAAAGCCATGTTCTTAACCACCATCCTGTGGCTGCAGAGCATCAGTTCATCTCAGAGCTGCTGGGGGAAGACAAAAGGGCAGAACCAGGCAATTCAGTCTTGCTTTTGTATATATGTGCATGTGTGCATGCTAAGTTGATTCAGTTGTGTCCGACTCTATGTAACCCTATAGACTATAGCCTGCCAGTCACCTCTTCCATGGGATTCTCCAGACAAGAATACTGGAGTGGGTTGCCATGCCCTCCTCCAGGGGATCTTCCCAATATGCCTAGTGGGTTTTATTATAGTAATGATTACAAACATTTATTGAGCCCTGTTATGTACCAGATGCAATGCTTAGCATTTTAATTTCAGTATCTCATTTTAATCTGTTATTGCCCTGTAAGCTAGGTCCCAATATTATTATTCCTCATTTAGTGGTGAATAACTTATGGATTGGAAAGATTGTGTGACTTATTCAGAGTCTCAGAGGTAATGGGGCCAGAATTTAAACTCAGGTCTAATGTTTTTTGGAGCTGGTCTTATTATATTGTATTACTGCTTGGAAGTATACAGAGGGGAAGGTATTATCATTATAGTTCTTCATATCTCCCAAGTCATATGGCCGTGCAACTGTGGGTACTCAGAAACTGTTTGTTGGCTGAACTACTGCGAACACCATCAACTGTGGGTTGATGGGTATCTATGAAGGATCTATATAGAAGGAGGTAAAAGGCTATGTGTGCAATGATGGTAGATGACAGATGATGGATGGATAGAAAGCAAGAAAGAAAGGAAGGAAGAAAAATAAATATAGGTAGATGATAGATAAAGAAAGATAATGAGAGAGAGAGGGAGAAAGAGAGAGGTAAGTTGATAAATAGATTTTTCTGTACATCTCTACTCAAATACCCATTCTTCAGGTGTGTCACCTTCAAAGGAATTGACCACCATAATTATTGGCCAGTTTGCCAAAATAGCATACTCTTGTGGTAAGGTTAAAGAATACAGATTTTATGTCAGTAGTTTTGAATGGGGAACTTGTTCTTTTCTGAGCACAATCCGGTTTTTCGTATTTTTAAACAATGAAGTCATACAGTAAAAAAAAAAAAAAAGAAAGAAAAGAAAAAAATTACATTTAGTGCTCATTTTACCAGGAAATCAGTCTCAATTCTCCACTTCTCTTAGTAAGTATAGACCTGGCCAAGTTGTCCTCAAACACCCTTTCCCACCCCTGAATGCCAGCCGAGCTCCGGGGCAGAAGGTAACAGATTTCCAGAATGAAACCTTTCAGCACCGGCAGCCAATCACGTGGGAGTGAAGGAGGCTCTCTCCTACAACTGAAACCACCAGGGAGTTAGAACAGGAGGCAAGATAATTACCTACCTGGACAGCAGCCAGGGGAGCAGCCCGGCCTCTTGCAAAAATGCCATGGGAAATGTAATGACCACATGTGGTAAGGAGTACCTCGCTTTCTTACCTGATCTGATAAGCAAGGTCAAGGCAGGACACTGATCCCAGGGACAGAAGGGACTGGTATTTATTATTTATCCAACACCAGGCAGCCAGGCAGGTTCTGTGTGATGCAGGGATAGGACTGAGCACTTACCTTAGGGCTTAACATTTTTCTCCGAGGATCTCAATTGCTTGAGTCTAGTGTTTCCCATTTACTTAAGCTGGACCTTGACATCCAGGGGTCTCTAGTGACCTTCATGGAAGTGGGAGACAAGGCTTCTCAACAGACATTGAAAGTTCACCCTGACTCCTCACTCGTGAATTCACCTAAGCGTCTCTTCCTCTGTCCTTCCCATCTCCCTGTTGGTTATCCATCAGGACTGAACTTAACTGTCCCTTCCCTGGTCCTCTGGGAGTGGATGGGGGACTCACTTGGGAGATGCATATAACATTTTGAACCATCTTCTGCCACAGTGTGCATCTCACTGAGCTGTGAACTCCTGTCTCTCTCACTAGACTGGAAGTTTCTTGCCATCAGGGACTGTTCAGAATTTTACTCAAAGGCGGTAATCCAGTACCATCTGTTCTTTTATAGCACACGGTCTCTGTGATGCACATGAGCTCATACACGGTTATGGTGTCTGTGTCGTGTGGAAGTCTCATTGGTTTGTAGGCAATTCGTCTAACTCTTTAGTCTTGTTCCACCAAACAGCAGCAGTGCAGACTGAAACAGTGACTCTAGCAAGCCATGAAAGAACACCGCGCTGAACCCGAAGCCAATTCGCCTCAGTGTGTAGAATCCCCATTTGTCCCCTCAGAGGCCCTGTAGGTTTCCTGCCAGGATCCTTCCAGCCTACATGCTTCTACTAGCTTCGCTTGCAAAAGATTTCAGGACCAGTCAGTCACGGTCTGACTCTCCCTCACTGAGGGTATTCTCTGCCCTCTGAAAGGGAATGCGTGGATTGTGTATTTGGCAAGAAGTGCCAGGGAATTAGTGTCTGAGGAGTGATCTGCCACCCGCCAGGGTCCCACTTGGGGTTGAGTCCCAGTTACCCACCATAGTGGCTCCTCAGCGATGCCACTTAATAAAGGGAAGCAACTTCCCCCTTCCCTGTTTCACTGCGCTCCTCCCGTGTTGTGCTTCCTGAGGTCACCTCTCAGTAAACGCCCTACATCCAGATCCTCATCTCGAGGTCTGTTTGCAGGAAAGCTAAACTACTCTACCTTACTCTTCCTCCTGGCTCCATCTTCATACTGTATTGCGAGTGTCTGTAGCAGGATCCTCCATACCTTGGCCCTACCTCCCTAACTGAGCAGCCCTGCCTCCCTTACACCTCACACGCACTTCTACCAAGTATTAATAACATCACCTTTTGAAAGCTACTTATTTAATAAGTATTTATTCTAGTTTTTTAGAAATGTGACATGTCTTTTTAACTATGCTGTATCTTTTTAGAACACCTTTATTTATTGTTACTTGTGTTTATTAATGCTCTGTTTCCAAAATTGCCTAGGTCATTTATTTGTTTGTTCATTTTTGGCTGCACTGGGTCTTCATTGCTGCCTGCGGGCTTTCTCTGGTGGTAGTGAATGGGAGTAATTCTCTAGTTGCGGTGCGTGGGCTTTTCATTGCAGTGGCATCTCTTGCTGTGGACACGGGCGGTAGGGCATGCGGGCTTCACTAGTTGTGGCACTCGGGCATAGTTGCCCCCCAAAATTAGTTGCCCCATGACATGTGAGATCTTTCTGAAGTGGGGATCAAACCCGTGTCCCCTGTACTGGCAGGCAGATTCTTAGCCACTGGACCACCAGGAAAGTCCCCAAATCACCTAGGTCTTGAGTGGCCTGTTCTAACTTTATTTTACCTCCAAGTTTTGTTATTTTTTTTTAACAGAATACGAGGGTTTTTTTAGGAATATATGTATTATGTTACAGCATAACTACCTGTGTTTAGCAAGGAGCCTGGCATTCATAAGTTGATCAATAAATGTTTGGTGAATAAATAAATAGACAAATGGCTGCATGAGCATTCTAGTTGTCCCACTTAACTTTGGAGAAACTACAATTTTCCTTGTGACAGAGCCTTCCATTTAAAACTAAGACGCCAATTCATGTGTCCATCAGAATTTACAGCAATGTTTTCATTACAGTGATTACCTATCTTATTAGACTGAATTACTTATCCTTAAGGTATCAGAAGAAACTTTTAAATGCTTAAGCAAGGAGTATATTCAAGTGAAATCCCTCTCAGAATTTAGATGTGTATAATTCACTATGTCTAGCTACATATTTATTTCCACAGAAACACCACAACCTATAAATTGGATAGCAGCTATTTTGCTGTCTGCATGTAGGTTGCTCTTATTCCTACTATTTCTAAGTTTTAGAAAACATTTTTCACTGACAACCTGCTGTTATAAAGGGTACAGTCAATTTATACAATTTAAATAAATATATTTCAGCCAACAATATTAAAATGATCCATTTAACTTCATACAGCAGTCAGTTAATCAGCATGTATGGGATTGATCAAACATATTTCACTTGGAAGAAACCATACTATGAATTATGGGAGGATACACAAAAGTATAAAATCATCATAATTTAGGTTTTTCATGATTGGACTTCAGATAGTCTACCCTCTTTTGCCCAGGAGTACATGAGTGCATTTTGGGATTTGAGTTAGGTGGTAGCCATAATAATTAGTATTCTCCATCTTCAAGGGACTTTTATTTACTTAGGAAGATAGACAGTTGTGGGAAGGGAAACAAATGGAGACAGCAGTGCAAGTAACACAGACCCATTTCCTTCAAAAATATGCTCCCCGTGTATCCCATTTATTCTTTGGGAGATGGGGGGGAGCTGAGTATGGAGGGTCTAGGATATTTCAGAACTCCACTTCTTTTTTCACATGGGGCTTGTGCATAATATTGACTGTATTTTTTAAAAAGATTCCACTGCTGAGGGGAAAGTTAAGATCCACAGACATAATCAATTAAGAACAAAGAACTGGGAGGAGGGGCTGGAGCTAGGGCTCCCTTTGTGAACTCTGATTGTGGAGGAAGGCCTTTTGAGGGAGAAAGGGTCTTAGGAGGGCCTTGAAGGAAGGGTGAAATTAAGATAAATGAACAGAAGAGAAAATGTTAGGCCAGTAATGAGGCCATCAATATACATACACACAAGGATGTATAGTTGCAATGAACAAGTTAATGCTGCCCTCTTCCCAAATACCAAACCCAAACCTGAAAAACCTGCCTCCTGATATAGCTAAATATCCAAAGCTGAATGTGTTTAACCTTAATTTTCCATTTTTTTTAAATTAAAAAAAAAATCACCTTGTTTACAATTATCGGAAAGCGATAGCCAAAAAGCATAATTTGGGGGGATCAGATGTTCCTGGGTTAAAAGTCTGCCTTTGAAACTTGTAAGTACTCAACATCTTAAGATCTTAGCTTCCTCATTTGTAAAATGTAGAAACATTACCTAATAGGCGGTAAAATTATTCACTCTGCAGAGGGTGCAACACACTGCACACTACATACTAACTTTTCATGTGCTTTTTGAACATGAGTGAAAATAATTTAGTTTAATTGTAATGTTGTAACTAAGTTTTATGTCTATAAATTTTTCACTATTCATCACCTGCTAAGTAAGAATAAAATGGGCCCTCATGCTTCCTATAATGGAGAGGGGAAGAAAAATATCTCTGCAAAAAATAAAGTGCAAGATAGCATTAAGGCTCGGACTTCTCTGGTGATCCAGTGGTTAAGAATCTGCCTTCCAGTGCAGAGGAATTCAGGTTCGATCCCTGGTCAGGGAACTAGGAGCCCACATGCCACTGAACAACTAGGCCTGGGTGCCATGACTACTGAGCCCCTGAACTCCAAAGCCTGTGAGCTGCAGTGAAAGATCCTGCATGATGCAACAAAGACTCCAAGTGTTGTACCTAAGATCCATCACAGCCAGATAGATAGATAGCCTTAAGGCTGTGTGTAGAGGATCAGACAAATGACTGATTTTCCATGCAGAAACCACCGTGCTATTTTAGGTGTCTGTGCACTTACTCATGCCATTTATTTTTTTAATGTACTTTCTTACCTTCTACTCCTTCTTGCCTAGAACAGGGATTCTCAGATGTTAATGTGTTGCCAGGAACCTAGTGAAAATGCAGATTCTGATTCCCAAGATCTGGAGTTATGCCTGGGATTTGGCATTTCCAAAAGTTTCCAAGTAATGTTTTGTTGCTGGTCTATAGACCACACTTTGAATGACTAAGACCTAGGTACTAATTTTCAGTCTTCAAAACCCTGCTCTTGGATGAGACCTCCTTTGAGGAAACCTTTCTACCTTGACATTGTCTCAGTCTTTGGTGAAATGCTAAGCAATTAAAGGTTCAAGACAAGTCCTGTGCCATTATGGTTGCCAGCTAAAATCCCAGGTTCTCAGTTAAATTTGAATTTCAGATAAATAACCCCCCAAATTTAGTATATTGCATGGGACATACTTATGCTAAAAAAGTATCTGTTGTTTATTTGAAATTCAAATATACCTTGGTGTTCTTTATTTTTATTTGCTAAATCTGGCAACCCTACCTACCTCCTACTGCTCCCACCTACTCCCAGTGCCTGCAATTACATTGCTGCTCCTCAGAGTCTTAAACAGACATCCCAGAGCAGGTACAGTCTTTTGTCCACTGCAGCATGCTAGCTTGGGGATACTCCTTTGATTTTTCATTTAGCCCACAAGAGGAGCTCAGTGTTCACTGGGCATCTGTCTCCCTGTGAGTTCCTTGAGTATAAGGACAGCATCTTCACCCGTGTCTCCCCAGTTTCTAGTAGCATGAAAGATGCACAAGAAATACTTTCCAAATTGAAGTGAGTTAAAAGAACTCATTTTCTAACTCAGCTCCCTTGGGTGATGGCAGAAAATGACTTTGAGCAGAGGTTGGAAGGCCCTGAAGCTTTGGGTTCAGAGACAGGGCTGGGGTCTAAGAAAAACACAATAATCCTCCTTTCAGCAAAGATCTTTGTTCTAAAAAGCATATATGTTTTGATTAACCCAATCATGGATTGTCTGTCTACAGATCAGAACCACATTCTCTCTTAATTCCAACTAGGCTAGGTGTATACTCTACCACCCCCAGGATAAACTGTCCCCGCCTCACCCCTCAGCGTCTCTCCCAGAGGATCCTCTGCTCATTATCTCTATCTCCCTCTTTAGTTGCCCAAGGACTAAACTCACATTTACTCCAGATATTATGTGACCCCTATTTTTTGCCTCTTTAGTGATCTGTAGGGGAGATTGTCCAGATCTTATAGAATCAAATCAAATTTAAGGACATGGGGACTTTAAATACTTTTGAGGGGTTTAGGATAAAGTGGCTTTTACCAGTTCTATTCCATTTGCATGTTTGAAAGCTAAACATTAAATACCCTTGAGTGTGTCCTGAGAGATGTAACCCTTTACAATCTGTGATGTCAACATTCAGCAGCTGTGTGTCACAGATCTGAGAGCAACTCTGAAGACCCTGTCCTATGAGAGTTTCTGGCACCTAAGTATAAAGATTTAGACAGCTTATATTTGCAGTCAGGGGAATAAAGAAAGAGCCTCTGCTTATCTCTAGAACTTTCTCCATCTTTCAGCCAAATGAAGCACTGACCAGGTTGTTGCGTGTGACATCTCTGATGTTCAAGGAGGCTGACATAAGCATGATTGCCTCCAAAACCACACAAAGTCATGGAAGGCCCATCACAAGCAGCAATTTCATTTTAATTTATTATTCAACATTTACTCAAGCTTAGGTTCATTTGGTATATGTAATCTCTAGCAAGCCAAGTTTCTTTTATGAAAACTGAGAGTCCAAACACAGAGTAATTACTCTGCAGAGGGAAAAACCACCATCGGTCAAATAGTGCCACTCTAAATATTGACACTGTATACTTTCTGCCCTGGGTTAACCATGTGAATCCCACTGGCCTCCCTGTGTCACGCTATCTCTGCATACAAAGAAGGAAGGTGTTAGGTATAGGAAAGTGATAGGAGGAGGTTGAAAGTCAGAGCAGCAGCCCAGGAGGCAGGAGTGGAATGGTCAGTGCAGTAAGAGGCAAAAAATAAAAGTTGTGGATCACATTTACAAGTTACAGTAGCCATAACTACTGTAGTCCCCTGTGCTTATCAACCCCTATGCTCAGTGGACATGAGTTTGAGCAAGCTCCAGGAGTTGGTAATGGACAGAGAAACCTGGGGTGCTGCAGTTCATGGGGTCTCAAAGAGTCGAACATGACTGAGTGACTGAACTGACCTGACTGAAGTGCTTTATATATATATATATATATATATATATATACATATGTATATATATATAGTACTCAATGGCACCCCACTCCAGTACTCTTGCCTGGAGAATCCCATGGACGGAGGAGCCTGGTAGGCTACAGTCCATGGGGTCACTAAGAGTCGGACACGACTGAGCGACTTGACTTTCACTTTTCCCTTTTATGCACTGGAGAAGGAAATGGCAACCCACTCCAGTATTCTCGCCTGGAGAATCCCAGGGACGGGGGAGCCTGGTGGGCTGCCGTCTGTGGGGTCGCACAGAGTCAGACACGACTGAAGCAACTTAGCAGCAGCAGCAGCAGCAGTACTCACAAAAAGTCCTCTAGAAAGTTGAGCAATACCCATTTCACCCCATCGTCCCTGAGGTGGTCTACCTGAGCAGACCATGCATACATACAGAACAGAGGTCTTTCAATCCCAGGAAGTTAACCTTCAACATCCTCTTGCTCTGGATATCTCTATCACCTGACCTCCCAAAGTGAATCTCTGTTAAAAATTCGCTTTGTATTTTTTCCCCTCATAACAATTTACGCTGAACATACTTTCATGTCAAGAATGTTTCAGTGAGAACTCTGGATCTCTGGCTGAGCTCAGGATGGAAGTACGGATCCCTTGTCCCCAGGGCAGGAGTGCCCCTCAGATCGTAGACAGGCACTTTGGGTGAGAACTGTCAGAGGTCTCACTTTGGGTGAGAACTGTCAGAGGTCTTCAAAACCAATCAATTCAGCCTTTCTTGTTTTAAGAGGTCAAAGCCCAAGGGGATATCACTGTGGAAAGAGAATCCCATATTTATTATTCCAAGGAAAAGTTTAGTGATCATGTGCTTCAGTCTCCTTATTTTTCCAGTGAAGAAATAGTCTCAGGGATACACAAAGCATACCCATGCCCACATACTCAGTTAACCTTCAATCTAATCTGTGCCTGTGCTCCACCAGTCTGCCACCTGGCTTATCAGGATCGTCCCGACCCAAGTCTCCCTCACTGCAGGCGGATTTTTTACTGACTGAGCCACCAGGGAAGCCCTCTCTCATGAGCTCAGTGGTAACAGAAGCGCCAAGCTAATCTGAGTCTCAAAACTGCCCTGACCAAGAACCTAAAACTATGAACATCCAGCACTCACTTTCATACAGATATGAAAATTCAACTGGCAAACTCACAGCCTGAGTACTGTTTGCTCATTACTGAACAGAGGCTCCCTCTTTCCCCTTAATATCAAATTTCCATGATACCAGCAACAATGCTTCTCCTGTCTAGAAAGATGTATATGCCCCTATTTCCAGGCATGTGGAGCTGTTGAAATGTATGGCTGATAAGGGAAATGCCTTCTAGTAGCATAAACACTTAGAAGACATGCATGGTTGGTTCAGTGGTAAAGAATCTGCCTGCCGATGGAGGATATGTGGGTTGGATCCCTGGGTCGGGAAGATTCCCTGGAGAGGGAAATGATGACCCATTCCAGTATGCTTGCCTGGGAAGTCCCATGGACAGAGGAGCCTGGCAGGCTACAGTCAATGGAGTCTCAAAGAGTCGAACACAACTTAGCAACTAAACAACAACAACAATGGTTATTATCAATTAAGAAGATAAAGATAATTAAATCAAACTTAAGGACATCTAAAAGTCTCATTGCCAAGATATAAACACTGCCAATATTTTGTCTAGGTATTCTTCTAGGATGTATGTGTGTATATGTGCTTCTCTGTACTTAAATATATTTCTCTTGCAAAAGGAAGATAGACTATGTTATTGATGTTGTTTAGTCACTAAGTCATGTCCAACTCTTTGCAACTCCATGGACTGTAGCCTGCCGGGCTTCTCTGTCCATGGGATTTCCCAGGCCAGAATACTAGAGTGGGTTGCCATTTCCTTCTCCAGACGATCTTCCTAACCCAGGGATCCAACCCACATCTCCTGCATTGGCAGACAGATTCTTTACCACTGAGCCACCAGGGAAGCCCAAAGTAGTGTCATACTTACTGCTTAATCATTTTTCAATTAATAATAATAGCAAATTTCTCCTTATGTCTCTAAATGCATTTTTAACCTGTTTTGGTGAATGCAGAGCATTGTATTACATATTCACTAGCAAACATTTATTGAGCACCTGTTTTGCCCCATATAGTAATGCTTGGTACCAAGGATACAAAGTTGAATAAGACAGTCAGCATCCCAAACTTCATGGAGTCACACTACAATGCAGTATACTCAGTTTGCTTCCCAGAACCACCTGGGGTTCAGAAGGTTGAACTTCTAGGCCTGTGTATCAGGAGCAATAGCTGTCACCCAAGAGGCTGAGCTAGCAGCCTGAGGACACAGGTACCAAAGGCCAAGATATCTTTAGAACTGATTTTAGAGAATATGACTTTGTCACATCTCTCCTCTTCTCACCTTCTGACCCTGTTCTTACTATAGAGTCTGATGCATATAAAAAATAAATAAATTCTTATTTATTTATACCCAGTTTGTACCCAATAAATAAATTCTTATAGAACTTATTGAATGCAAATTATTGTTATGTGATATATGAATGTTTTCTCTGCTTTTAAAATGTACATTTTAAGATAATTTACTCCCCCACAATGTAATGTTAGCAAGCAGAGAACACTGCACAGAAGGTACCTTGCTGTTCTTTATACTGTACTATACTAGTATTTAATACATACTATACTCATCTGTTCTGTACTATATATATACTAGTATTTGATACATACTATACTCGCCTGCTCTGTACTGTACTATGCTAGTATTTAATGTGAACTATACTCACCTGTTCTATACTGTACTATGCTAATATTTAATATATATTATACTTGTCTGTTCTGTACTATACTATGCTAGTATTTAATACTTACTATACTCACTTGTTCTGTACCATACTATGCTAGTATTTAATATGTACTATACTCTTCTGTTCTTTATACTGTACTATACTAGTATTTTATACGTATTATACTCAACTGTTTTGTACTGTACTATACTAGTATTTAATACATACTATACTCATCTATTTTATTCTATACTATGCTGTGCTATAATTAGTACCATGTGAATAGCTTGTCACATAATTGTACTTTTGACCTAGCAATGAGTCTACAAAGAAAAAACAAGAATGCTTTTTCATTCACTACTGTAGGTGGGAAGGATAACTTTAGCTCCTATAAAATATGGGAAAGTGAAACCTGGAAGCATTGGGTAAGTCACTGAATATCCTAAACTAGAAGCTATTGGAACCCAAGCCAGAATATAAGCTATTGCCTTGCTTGTTAGTTTAGCTGCAGAACATCAGTAACAAACCAGTTAAGTTCAAGCAAAAGCAAAGCAAACATGCTGAAGTGGAGGATGGAAGACAGCAGAACCTCTTCAGCCTAAGACAGCAGAAGGAGTGAGACTTTTAGAATCACAGAGAAGTGGGTTCAGATCCCAGTGCCAGCACTTACCAGCTCTGACACCGTAACAAATTTCTCAATTTCTAGGACTCAGTTTTGTCTTCTTTAAGTAGGAACTTGCAGAGGTATGATGAGGATTAAAGATCATGCATACAGAAGTGTCTTACATGGGGCCTGTATGCCATAATGCTCAATGTGTGCATGCATGCTGAGTCACTTCAGTCGTGTCCTACTCTTTGTGACCCTATGGACTGCAGCCCACCAATCTCCTCTGTCCATGGGATTCTCCAGGCAAGAATACGGGAGTGGGTTGCCAGTGGGTTCTACTCCAGGGGATCTTTCCAACCCAGGGATTGAACCTGTGTCTCCTATGTCTCCTGCATTGGCAGGCAAGTTCTTTACCACTAGCACCGCCTGGGAAGCCCGATAATGCTCAATAAGAAGATGCTATTGTTGAGAACATCATCATCATTATTACTATTAATATTATTATTATTATGGCTTCTGTAAGAGGGAGGCTATTCCCTTCTCCAGTCCTTTATTAGAATATTCAAAAGCTGAAGAAGTTTGGAACTGCTCATCTGCCATGGGGCTCTGTTTACATCTTGAATTACTCAAATGAAATGTAAAAACAGCTTCACTGCTTCGTAAAGTGCTCATTACTTTAATTCAAACAGCACAGAGTTCCCCTCAAAATAAATGACTCTGTCCATCTGTTTATTTCCCTCTGCTAAACTGATTTCCTGCTTTTCTTGGGCTGGTGAGAAACACTTCAAAGACAGCTGATATAAACTAAGTAAGGAAGTCCCTGGCCCACATTACCAGTCTCTGGAGGGCCTCAGACAGCCTGGGCAGAAAGGCAGTAGTACAATATCCAGCCTATATGTTGTGATGTCCATGGTCCATAGGCATTGTCACTCAGAGGTCCACTGCAGTGAAGGATTTGTTGGGATGCCATTTTTTACATTGATTGCATTTTGTATGACCAAATATATTTTTATTTTATCTTTGTAATCCTCTAGATCATGACTGTCATAGGACACCATTTCAATCAAAATCTTGATGATAAAATATCATAACTAAATGATTTTGTGTATAAAGACCAGAAAAAGAAATTATATGGAATTGATATATAATTCATTAAATGTATGTGGCAGTATCTTATTAATCTTCTAAGTACCAAAAACTCATCAAAAGACCACTCAGGCATAGGCAATTATTAAATTATCTTCAATAATTTTCTTATTTTTAGTCAGACAAAACCCATATTTTTTCACATATTTTTCAGTTCTGTCATTATTTGTCAAAACATAATTGATCAAACTGTTCATTAGACATCTGATGCGTTTAAATATTTGGACTTGTTATATGTGGGCCTCCACTTACATTCATGCCACAGACCCAGCGAATGTTAGGGACAGGCCTATTCCTGAAGCATGGTGACCACAGTGATTATGTGAGTCCACATGTCTGATGGTACAAGTGTTAGACTAACCAGGAAGACCAAGAGACTTTGACAGAATAATTGCTTCTTTTATGATTTCTACATAGAATTGACCCTTCTAATCTTTTTTTTAAAACTTGAATAATAATTGATTAACAATATTCTATTAATTTAAGGTGTAGAAACTTACATTGCCCTTCCCTCTTCCTCTCCCCACTGAAAACCACTAGCTTGTTCTCTGTATGTGTGAGTCTGTTTCTGTTTTATTATATCCACTACTTTGCTGAATTTATATCATTTCCACATATAAATGATAACATAAAGTATTTGTCTTTCTCTGCCTGACTTATTTCACTAAGAATAATACCCTTCCATTCCACCCATGTTGTTGCAAATGGCATAATTTTATTCTTTTTAATGAATTACTAGTATTTCATTGTATATATATATTTATACACTACATCTTCTTTATCCATTTACTTGTCGATGGACACAGTCATTTTCATATATTGGCCATTGTAAATAATGCTACTATAAACATTGGGATGCATGTCTTTTTTAATTAATGATTTCATTTTCTTTGGATATATATGCAAGAGTAGAATTGCTAAATCATGTGGTAGTTCTTTTTTATTTTGTGAGGAACCTCCATACTGTTTATTTGTGGTCTTTTTGATGATAGCCATCCTGATAGGTGTAAGGTGATATCTCATTGCTTTTGACTTGCGTTTCTCTCATGATTAGCAGTATTGAGCATGTTTTTATATGCCTGTTGGCCATCTGTATGTCTTCTTTGGGAAAAGGTCCATTCAGGTTGGCTGCCCATTTTATAATCAGGTTGTTTTTGTGATACTGAGTTGTATGAGCTAGTTATATATTCTGTGGTCATATCATTTGCAAATATTTTCTCTCATTTAGTATGCTGTCTTTCCATTTTGCTGATGGTTACCTTTGCTGTGCAAAAACTTTTAAGTTTAGTCTAAACAACAGAATTTAATAAAATCATGGAAAAGATGCATGAAACTAAGAGCTGGCTCTTTGAAAAGATAAACAAAGTTGATAAACCTTTAGCCAGACTCATCAAAAAAAGATAAAGATGGCCCAAATCAATAGAATCATAAATGAAAAGAAGTTACAGTTGACACCAAAGAAATACAAAAATCATAAGATTTTACTATAAACAACTATATTAATGAAATGGACAACATAGAAGAAAAGAGCAAATTTCTAGAATATACGATCTCCTAAGACTAAATGAGGAAGAAATAAAAATATGTGCAGACCAATTACTAGTAATGAAATTGAATCAGTAATGAAAGACAAAAAGCTCCCCAAAAGCAAAAATTCAGGCTCAGATAGCTTCACAGGTAAATTCTACCAAACATTTAGAGAAGTTCAGTTCAGTTCAGTGGCTCAGTTGTGTCTGACTCTTTGCGACCCCGTGGACTGCAACACACCAGGCCTCCGTGTCCATCACCAACACCTGGAGCTTGCTCAAACTATGTCCATTGAGTCAGTGATGCCATCCAACCATCTCATCCTCTGTCATCCCTTTTTCCTCCTGCCTTCAATCTTTCCCAGCATCAGGGTCTTTTCTAATGATTCAGTTCTTTGCATCAAGTGGCCAAAGTATTAGAGTTTCAGCTTCAGCATCAGTCCTTTTAATGAATATTCAGGACTGATTTCCTTGAGGATTGACTCGCTTAATCTCCTTGCAGTCCAAGGAACTCTCAAGAATTTTCTCCAATACCACAGTTCAAAAGCATCAGTTCTTCAGTACTCAGCTTTCTTTATAGTCCAATACATGACTGCTGGAAAAACCATAGCTTTGGCTGGACAGAAATTTGTTGGCAAAGTAAAGTCTCTGCTTTTTAGTATGCTATCTAGGTTGGTCATAGCTTTCCTTCCAAGGAGAAAGCATCTTTTAATTTCATGGCTGCAGTCACCATCTGCAGTGATTTTGCAGCCCCCCAAAATAAAGTCTGACACTGTTTCTCCATCTATTTGCCATGAAGTGATGGGACCGGATGCCATGATGTTAGTTTTCTGAATGTTGAGCTTTAAGCCAACTTTTTCACTCTCCTCTTTCACTTTCATCAAGAGGCTCTTTAGTTCTTCTTCGCTTTCTGCCATAAGGGTAGTGTCATCTGCATATCTGAGGTTATTGATATTTCTCCCAGCAATCTTGATTCCAGATTGTGAAGCTTGTGCTTCATCCAGCCAAGCATTTCTCGTGATATACTCTACATATAAGATAAATAAGCAGGGTGACAATGTACAGCCTTGACGTACTCCTTTTCCTATTTGGAACCAGCCTGTTGTTCCATGTCCAGTTCTAACTGTTGCTTCCTGACCCGCATACAGATTTCTCAGGAGGCAGGTCAGGTGGTCTGTATTCCCATCTCTTTCAGAATTTTCCACAGTTTATTGTGATCCACACAGTCAAAGGCTTTGGCATAGTCAATAAAGCAGAAATAGATGTTTTTCTGAAACTCTCTTGCTTTTTCGATGATCCAGTGGATGTTGGCAATTTGCTCTCTGGTTTCTCTGCCTTTTCTAAAACCAGCTTGAACATCTGGAAGTTCACGGTTCACGTGTTGCTGAAGCCTGGCTTGGAGAATTTTGAGCATTACTTTGCTAGCGTGTGAGATGAGTGCAATTGTGTGGTAGTTTGAGCATTCTTTGGCATTGCCTTTCTTAGGGATTGGAATGAAAACTGACCTTTTCCAGTCCTGTGGCCACTGCTGAGTTTTCCAAATTTGCTGGCATCTTGAGTGCAGCACTTTCACAGCATCATCTTTTAGGATTTGAAATGCTCAACTGGAATTCCATCACCTCCACTAGCTTTGTTTGTAGTGATGCTTTCTAAGGCCCACTTGACTTCACATTCCAGGATGTCTGGCCCTAGGTGAGCGCTCACACCTTCATGATTATCTGGGTCGTGAAGATCTTTTTTGTACAGTTCTTCTGTGTATTCTTGCCACCTCTTCTTAATATCTTCTGCTTCTGTTAGGTCCATACAATTTCTGTCCTTTATTGAACCCATCTTTGCATGAAATATTCCCTTGGTATTTCGAATTTTCTTGGAGAGATCTCTAGTTTTTCCCATTCTATTGTTTTCCTCTATTTGTTTGCACTGATCACTGAGGAAGGCTTTCTGATCTCTCCTTGCTATTCTCTGGAACTCTGCATTCAGATGGGTATGTCTTTCCTTTTCTCCTTTGCTTTTGGCTTCTCTTCTTTTCCCAGCTATTTGTAAGGCCTCCTCAGACAGCCATTTTGCTTTTTTGCATTTCTTTTTCTTGGAGATGGTCTTGCTCTCTCCCTCCTGTACAATGTCACAAACGTCAGTCCGTAGTTTATCAGGCACTCTGTCTATCACAGCTAGTCCCATAAATCATTTCTCACTTCCGCTGTATAATCATTAGGGATTTGATTTAGGTCATACCCGAATGGTCTGGTGGTTTTCCCTACTTTGTTTAATTTAAGTCTGACTTTAGCAATAAGGAATTCATGATCTGAGCCACAGGCAGCTCCCGGTCTTGTTTTTGCTGGGTGTATAGAGCTTCTGGAGAAGGCAATGGCAACCCACTCCAGTACTCTTGCCTGGAAAATCCCATGGACAGAGGAGCCAGGTAGGCTGCAGTCCATGGGGTCACTAAGAGTCGGACACGACTGAGCAGCTTCACTTTCACTTTTCACTTTCACTTTTCACTTTCACTTTTCACTTTCATGCATTGGAGAAGGAAACGGCAACCCACTCCAGTGTTCTTGCCTGGAGAATCCCAGGGATGGCGGAGCCTGGTGGGCTGCCGTCTATGGGGTTGCACAGAGTCAGACATGACTGAAGTGACTTAGCAGCAGCAGTGTAGAGCTTCTCCATCTTTGGCTGCAAAGAATATTATCAATATGATTTTGGTGTTGACCATCTGGTGATGTCCATGTGTAGAGTCTTCTTTGTGTTGTTGGAAGAGGGTATTTGCTATGACCACTGCATTCTCTTGGCAGAACTCTATTAGCCTTTGCCCTGCTTCATTCTGTACTCCAAGGCCAAATTTTCCTGTTACTCCAGGTGTTTCTTGACTCCCTACTTTTGCATTCCAGTCCCCTATAATGAAAAGGACATCTTTTTTGGAAGTTAATCCTAGAAGGTTTTGTATGTCTTCATAGAACTGTTCAACTTCAGCTTCTTCAGCTTTACTGGTCGGGGCATGGAGTTGGATTACTGTGATATTGAATGGTTTACCTTGGAGACGAACAGAGATCATTCTGTCGTTTTTGAGATTGCATCCAAGTTCTGCATTTCAGCCTCTTTTGTTGACTATGATGGCCGCTCCATTTCTTCTAAGGGATTCTTGTCCACAGTAGTAGATATAATGGTCATCTGAGTTAAATTCACCCATTCCAGTCCATTTTAGTTCGCTGATTCCTAGAATGTCGATGTTCACTCTTGCCATCTCCTGTTTGATCACTTCAATTTGCCTTGATTCATTGACCTAACATTCCAGGTTCTGTCAAGATGCAATATTGCTCTTTACAGCATTGGAACTTGCTTCCGTCACCAGTCACATCCACAACTGGGTGTTGTTTTTGCTTTGGCTCCATCTCTTCATTCTTTCTGGAGTTATTTCTCCACTGATCTCCAGTAGCATATTGGGCACCTACCGACCTGGGAAGTTCATCTTTCAGTGTCCTATCTTTTTGCCTTTTCATACTGTTCATGGAGTTCTCAAAGCAGGAATACTGAAGTGGTTTGCCATTCCCTTCTCCAGTGGACCACATTTTGTCAGAACTCTCCACCATGACCCATCCATCTTGATTTTCAGGCAACCTTAAATTCAATGTCATCCTGGATATTTCCTAAATAGTTTAATAGCATGCAGATTTTCTTGTTTAAATTAGGAAAATAATTACCTAAAATCTTACTATTTCCCCAAGTCACTTGTTTTTGTTCTTCTACATGTCCCCTTAATCCATAACATTTGCACTACCAAACGAGTAGTATATTTTAAATTCTAACCTGTTTAGAATTTTATATCCTATTTTTTTCTGCTTAACATTGTAGTATAAGTATTTTTCCTTTATTGTTACAGAATCATCATAAATAACTACAGAAATTTTATCAATTTAGTAGACTGTATTTTATGTAATTGTTTTTCTACTGCTAGTTTTAGTTGTTTTCAATTCTTTGCTATTAAAAAAAATGTTGGCAATATATTATTCTCCCTTTCTCTGATTGGTTTTATTTGGGGGACTTCTTAGCAAGACTCGTAGTAATGATGGTAGTAGAAGAAGCATTCTGGAATCCATTATGTAGAGCCCTTGGGGAAATTATGTTTTGGAATTCATAATCATTCAGACTTTAGAAAAATCATGTGATGAATATGCTGTATATCATATAAAGCTCCCAGCAGTGTCTGAAAGCAACACCTCATAGTCAGTCCATTGGTAATTCAGTATTGAGATGTATGAGTATTCACTATTTTTTTAGAAATGCTTTTTATTTTTTTTAGATTTTAGTATTAAATATTACACCTGATCTATTGTTTTAGGTTTCTTCTTCAGACCACAATTATATTCATGTAGGATCTCCTTTGCCTGGCTTCCATTTCAACCAGTTTCTCTCTAACCTGTTTTACTTCTTACTTAATCTTGCTTTCATTCTCTTGGTTGTTTACCTGCCTACCTTAGTACTCTTAAATTACATTTGCATTTTGATATTATTTTGTCTTTTTCTTCTATTTCATTCCTGAGTTCCATTAGCTTGTGTTTAATATTTCCTTTTTCTGTCCATTTGGGTTCTTAGCTTTTGTAATTCTGATTCACGTTTTCTCACCACCCCTAATCTTGATTGAGGATATTTAATTCCACTGAGAATGCTGTGTTAAAGTTTTTTTCAGATTTATGTTTCATTGGGGTAGGGGGGATTTTTCAGCAGCAGCAGAATTTTATTCACATCCTTTGACTTTTTGTAGTAACTTTGTGTAGACAGAGTATTTTTTTTATTAGTCCTATTTATTTCATGGATAGATTTTCTAGTTAGAGAACAGCTTTCTCTGTCAGCTTTGTCTTCTTTGGCAAGGTTTTTTCAATGATGATTTTGTTGGTGGACAGAGAAGTTCACATTTAGTTTCCCTTTCATTTCTTAAGAATCTTTAATTTTTCTCATATTTCCTTCTTTTTTCATCACTGCATCATCATCAAGTGATAACACCTTCTCTATATTTATCTACTCCCCCTCCAGAAGCACTGTTTCTCCAAGGCTGACACTTCTGATTTTGTAACACTCTTAAGCCCCTTCTTCACAGCCTAGGCTTTGAATGACCAGGTCCCTATCTATGTTCATATTTTGGCATTTATTGCTATGCTTTCCTTTCTTAAAATAAGTTTTTATTTCTTTTTCTACTTTAAAAAAATTTTTGTTTATTATTTATTTTTGGTTGTGCTGGGTCTTTGTTGCTGTAAGCACACTTTCTCTTGTTGTGGTGAATGCAAGTTACTCTTCATTTCAGTGCCGGAGCTTCTCATTGCAATGGCTTCTCTTTTGCAGAACACAGGTTCTAGGTGCACAGGCTTCTGTAGTTGCAGCGCGCAGGCTCAATAGTTGTGGTATATAGGCTCAGTAGCTGTGGATCATGGGCCGCAGAGCAAGTAGTTTTCATTGATTGTGGTGCATCAGCTTAGTTGCTCCATGGCATGTGAAATCTTCCTGAACCAGGGATCAAACCTGTGTCCCCTGCATTGGCAAGAGGATTCTCATTCACTGTACCACCAGGGAAGTCTTGTGCTTTCTTTTTGTAGGTGACTTTGTCAGAGCTTCCTCTGAGTCATCCACTCTTGTCTGCTTTTTTATCACTGAATCTTTTAAGCCTTTCCTCATCCACTCTTTGCATGTATATGCTTTAGCAGTGGATCAACAGCAAGATCTCTTGGACATTATTTTCCTACTCATAGTTAATTTGAAGGCAGTAGAGTTTTCTTTCTCCTAGCAATACAGAAGTTGTACTTTCTTTTTGGGTAGTTTTATTTGTTCTCTTTGTGGATTTTATGTTTTGGGGAGAAGGAGGAAAAGAAGATTTATAATCAGATGGTTACAATTGTTCTGAAAACCTGAAAAGTAAAGTGAAGTCGCTCAGTCATGTCCGACTCTTTGCAACCCCATAGACTGTAGCCTACCAGATTCCTCCGTCCATGGGATTTTACAGGCAAGAGTACTGGAGTAGGTTGCCATTTCCTTCCAGAGGATCTTCCCAACCCAGGGATCGAACCCGGGTCTCCTGCATTGTAGGCAGATGCTTTACCATCTGAGCCACCAGGGAAGCCACCAAGCAAACCTGAATGTCCCACCCTATTCATTATTTCACACTTTTGAAAGTATATCTTCTTATTTTTTATTCATCCAACAAAGAAGCCTGGTATGCTTTTTAAAGATACAATTTCACATCTCCTGAGTTCATAGTTACACCATGGAGATTGTTTAAATATTCACTCCCAAGGATAGAAAACACCTACTAGTCAACACTGTTTTCCTTTATATAAAAGCTCCTGGCATGATTGAACATAAATTGTTTCAAAATATAATAAGGTATTATATAGCAAAGTTATTGTTTGCTTTTGTTATTCAGTTATAATTCATTATTATTTCTAATTTACTACCCTTATAAGACTTGTCAGTTTTCAGTACTTGAATATATTCGTACAAGTCATAAAATCTCTGAATGTTATCCCAGGCATTTCTGCCCTTCCTCAGCCCAGAAAGGGCAAACAATCTGATGGGGATGCCCCGAGACTCATAGGCTCCAATTTTCTCTCCTCCTTCACTGAGAATTAATGATATTAGTGATTGATTTCTGTTAATTTTTATAGTAATGATAGTAAGTATTCCTGTTATAAATTTATTACCAGGAAAAGAGGGACATTCAGTTATTATTATCAATGAACATTTCAACTCTCAAGTATATCCCTGAGAAAAGGAGAGTTAGGACCAGTAAGGCTCTCAAGGGGAAGGCACTGAAGGGGCTAAAAGCAATAGCAAAGACAACAACAGCAAAAGTAATAGCAATAGCAACAGCAGTAATATTGTCCACCATGTCAGTGTTCTAATCACACAATTCCATCCTTTTGACAATCCTATGATTTTTTAGTTCAGTCGCTCAGTCGTGTCCGACTCTTTGCAACCCCATAAATTGCAGCACGCCAGACCTCCCTGTCCATCACCAACTCCCGGAGTTTACCCAAACTCATGTCCATTGAATCGGTGATGCCATCCAACCATCTCATCCTCTGTCGTCCCCTTCTCCTTCTGCCCCCAATCCTTCCCAGCATCAGGGTCTTCTCCAATGAGTCAACTCTTTGCATGAGGTGGCCAAAGTATTGGAGTTTCAGCTTCAACATCAGTCCTTCCAATGAAAACCCAGGACTGATCTCCTTTAGGATGGACTGGTTGGATCTCCTTGCATTCCAAGGGACGCTCAAGAGTCTTCTCCAACACCACAGTTCAAAACCATCAATTCTTCTGTGCTCATCTTTCTTCACAGTCCAACTCTCACATCCATACATGACTACTAGAAAAGCCAGGACCTTTGTTGGCAAAGTAACGTCTCTGCTTTTTAATATGCTGTCTAGGTTGGTCATAACTTTCCTTCCAAGGAGTAAGCGTCTTTTAATTTCATGGCTGCAATCACCATCTGCAGTGATTTTGAAGCCTAAAAAAATAAAGTCTGACACTGTTTCCCCATCTATTTGCCATGAAGTGATGGGACTGGATGCCATGATCTTAGCTTTCTGAATGTTGAGCTTTAAGCCAACTTTTTTACTCTCCTCTTTCATTTTCATCAAGAGGCTCTTTAGTTCTTCTTCACTTTCTGCCATAAGGGTGGTGTCATCTGCATATCTGAGGTTATTGATATTTCTCCCGGCAATCTTGATTCCAGCTTGTGTTTCTTCCAGCCCAGCGTTTCTCATGATATACTCTGCATATAAATTAAATAATCAGGGTGATAATATACAGCCTTGATGTGCTCCTTTTCCTATTTGGAACCACTATTCCTATTTTATACATAAGAAAATAGAACTATAAAGAAGAGTCACTTTTCCAAGATACAAAAGAAGTACAGACATGACGGGTATAAATTATCTTACTTAATCCTCAAATCGGAGAAGGCAATGGCACCCCACTCCAGCACTCTTGCCTAGAAAATCCCATGGACGGAGGAGCCTGGTAGGCTGCAGTCCATGGGGTCGCTAAGAGTCGGACACGACTGAGCGACTTCACTTTCACTTTTCCCTTTCATGCACTGGAGAAGGAAATGGCAACCCACTCCAGTATTCTTGCCTGGAGAATCCCAGGGACGGCGGAGCCTGGTGGGCTGCCGTCTGTGGGGTTGCACAGAGTCGGACACGACTGAAGCGACTTAGCAATCCTCAAATAACGTTATGATGAATTTAGTGTGTTTTTTACTATTTAACAGGTTCCTCAGTGGCTCACTGATAAAGAATCCGCCTGCAATACAGGAGAAATGGGAGACATGGGTTTGATCCCTGGGAAATGGTGATCCATTCCAATATTCTTGCCTGGGAAATCCCATGGATAGACGAGCCTGACGGGCTACAGAGCATAGGGTTGTGAAGAGTCAGACACAACTGAGTGACTGAGCCTGTTACTATTTTACAGATAAGAAAATAAACACTCAGATAACAAAGTGTCCAACTTGAGAAAGTTTAGAGTTAGTTAAAAACAAAAATAACACGAGACAAGTTAAAAAAGAAAGAAAAATTAAATCACTCATATTTTCACACTTTTGTGGTTAGTACTCTAAATGTTTTGCTGTATTCCCTTTCAGCAAATATACAGACGTATACATGGGATCCTACTAAATAAATTGTTTGTAAACTGTTTTAATAACTATATGAAAATTACTCATGTGCATACATTGTTCCTACAGTTTTCTATTGTTGATCATTTAGGTTTTCTTTTGTTTGTAAATATTGCTGTGGTGAATATCCTAAAGGGAAAAATTTTTGCACACGCCTAATTACTTCCTTTGATTTTGATCCTAAGTGTTCATTTCATATTTAAAACTATTGCATCTTTAAAAGATTTAATACTTAAATCACATTTCTAATAATCTAACATGTTGCCATTTTATGTCACAGTTTTGAACTTCACTCAATACATTGAGTTGTGTGATCACAGAACTCTGTACATACTTGTGCATTCATACTAGAAATGTATAACCATGCCTAATAATATATTTCCATTGAAATAATTTTAAAAGACCTATCACTGAAAAAAGTAGGCAAACATTTATGTAGATCAGAAATACCCAAAGGCAAATGGCATCTAAAACCTTGATCTTCTATTCTGCTTCCTGAATAGAAGCAAAAAAAGGCAGTCAGAGTTCATTCCAGGAGAAAGAAATCAAACACAGCTATTCATGGTTACAGATCATATTTAGAGTCACTTTGTGGGAAAGGTTCTAGAGTAGGGCTCTCCTAGTGAACTGAGTTTGAAAAGCTTTAAACTCTTACCTGGGTCTGCTGAATGACTGGGTAATTAAAGATCTAGTCCCATGGGACAACAATTTAGGGGTTCCAAATATGAAACCTATTTCTGAATGAGGGACTGTACATTGAGGGCCTCTATGAAGGCAACCAAGAAAAAGAAACACCCAATGGATAAGACTGAAATCAGAGAGAAAACATAATGAAACTTTCACACAAATGAACTTGCATGTAAAAATGTCAAAGTTAATGTGGGAATATGAGTTGTGAAAGATACCTCATCAACCAAAATAATTTGACTTTGAGGAAATGGATATAAAAAAGGAGTCTGAAAGCAATTTCAAAAAACAAAGCAACCAAATAAAAATCCTACAGGTGAAAAATAAAGCCATGGAAAGGAAGAATTCATAAGACTTAGAATAAACATCTTTTGACCAACAGAGTTGAAAATAGATTTGATGATTGAAAAAATAATACTGAAGAATTTATCCAGATTTCAGAATGTAGAGATACAGAAAATAAAAAATTTGAAAGAGAATTTAGGAATTATAGATAATAGAATAAGAAATTGTAATATATATTAGAAGTTCAAGAAACAAAGGACAGAACTGCAGAAAGGTAGTGTTGAAGAGATATTAGCTGAAAATTTGCATAATTAAAGATTTCAATTATCAGAGAAAAAGAACATTTAATTGCACACAGAAAAAAAAAATAAAACTGTGAATGAAACTAATGAACCACAAGTTTTCTATTATGGAGTATTTCTATTATTTTAAGTTTACATGCTCTATTTTGTTATCTTGGTCACTGTTGTTGGTTTTGTTCCTCTTGAAACAGTTATAAAGTATGCATTACTAAGTAATCGAAAAATACTTTGTGATATTCACAATACAGTGAACTAAATGACACGAATTTTTCCATACTGAACATGAAAGACTTCAGTGTATAGCTGAATTTCTCCAATATTTGGCCACCAAGTACCACTTAAAGCTTATTCTTTAAATCTACATAAAGCTTACTCTTTACATCTACATAAAGCCTACTCTTTACATCTCCATAGAGACAACTAACTTTAGGTTAATTTTCAAAAGATTCATCATAGATTTTATAATAAAATATTGACATTTTCAAACTAACGCATTAATGATATTTTTATGTCAGTCCCTTATATGTCAAGTGTATATTGATTGCAGTCTACCACCAGCTTATCTGTACCAAGCCCGCTATGAACTTCCCCAGATCTACCCAATCCCACTTGAAGTGGCTACTTGCCTTACCTCCTGGCCAGTGTTGCTCTAGCCACAGTGTACTCCATCCCCAAGATTATAAAGCCTAGCTGCTGCCACCAAGTGCATGGTTAGGGAGCCCCTATATATGCTGTCAATGGATGAGAGGACTCCACACCTGTGTACTGGTTGGAGGGGACCCATGGAGGCTATGACCAAAGGAGAGTTGCCACTTTTTAGGTGGACCTCAAAGACTGGAAGAGGAAAGTCAAAAGGGAACTGGGAGATAAATCTGTCAACTCTTCTCCCACTTCCATCCCCCTTTACCTCCCCTCCCTGGGGTTGTTCTGAAACATGCATGTTTCATATGGTCTCAGTGAACATCTGAGATACTTCCCTAAGAATGACCAACTGAGCTGTGTTATGGAATTTAGCCACTTCAGTAATGCACCCCCTTGTATCTGCTCTCTCCCCTTCCCTTAATTCCCTTTTTCCCTCACTCTTAATTCCCTGGAATTGTATTTCCCAGTGAAGTGTGAAGAGATTATCTTTTTGCCTTAGGCTCTGTTTTCTAGAGAACTGGTCTAAGAATGTATTAATATCTTGACAGATAACTTGAGCCATAGGCCATGTTCTGTATCCAGTCAATTTCTCTTTTTGCTCTTTCTATTCACTATATTAGACAATCCAAATTTACAGTCGCAGGTTGTCAGGAATGGCAGCAGGTTTTTGGTGGCTCTGACAAATGGTTCTGGATTGAATATGGACATAGAAATTATGAAGAGATTTCCCACTGAAGACTACTTTCATCATTCAGTCAGATGCTAAATCAATGAGCATATCACATTCAAAAGCCAGAAGGTTGAATATTTCAACTTGAGAGATGGCAGCAAATGGATTCCCAATTTTGCTCTCATTGCATTTGATTTTGGAAAGTATGTCTGCGTATCCTTATGGTTCACATTCTTTGATGAGTGTAGAAAACCAAGTGATGGAAATGTCAAATTCTTGGTGGTAATGTTATTTGCATTACACTCTGTTCTTTGTAAGACATCCTAACTTTTATCCTTGATATTAAAAAGCATTTTTTAAAACCTGGGTTTATCTTATTCAAAAGGCTGAAATTATTGCTAAGAATCACCATATGATTAAAAACATAAATTCATAAAAATTGTCTTTATGAAAACTATGAGAATCATTATTTTATTTACTTTTATTAGAAACATTTAATATGTTATTATGAAAATTTTTCAAACATAGAGAAAAGTTGAAAGAATTGTACTGTGAGAACTTATATATTACCCAGATTCTAGAGTTAACATTTTACCTTATTTGCTTTATTATATATGTCTCTGTCTATTCACACTTCTATCCATTCCTTAATTCAACTCATTTTTGATACATTTCAAAGTAAATTGCAGCAGCATGTTATTAAATGGAGTTCAAACTTTTGTATAGTTCCTTGTAAAAATAAGTTTTATTGTATATAATGAATATACAAATCTTTAGTATACTGTTCTATGAGTTTTGACAAATCTAAGCACCTATGTTATCCAAACCTCTATTGATATGTAGAAAAGTACCATCACTCCTGGACATTCTTCATGCCTCTTCCCAGACAGACAATTTCTACCTCTTTCATTCAGAGACAGTCATGTTCTGATTTTCTTCACTACAGATTAATTTTTCCTGTTTTAGAGCTTCATATAAGTGAACCTATAAAGTAAGCATTATGAACTGTTTTTTCCTAAGAACTTTTCCACTCAGCATAATCTTTTAAAGATTCATCCAAGCCATTGGGTACATCAGTAGTCTATTATTTTATATTGCTGTGCTCTTTTGAATTGTATGAATATACCATGGTTTATTTAACCATTTTCTTGTTAATGAACATCTGAGTCATTTCTAGTTAGCAATCTTATCACTAAAGCTCCAATGAACATTCTTGTATCAATCTTTCTGTAGACATATGTTTTAATTTTTCTTAGGTAAATACCTAGGAGTAGAGTTTCTGGGATATTAGGTCAGTGTATATTTACTTTGATAAGAAACTACCAGACTATTTTCTCAGAATGATTGAAGCACTTTTTACAAGCCACTGACACCATGTGAGTCTCTGTTGCTTCAAAGCCTTGTTAACATTCGGTGCTGCACATCTTTTTAGTTTTCCCATGTTAGCCAGTATGTAGTGGCAGTATCTTGTTATGGTTTTAACTTGTATTTTCTTGATGACGTTAACACATCCCCATGTGCTCATAGCCATTTGTGTCTCTTCTTACGTAGAATATTTGTTCAAATATTTTACTCATATTGGGTGAATTTGTTTCTTTATTATTGGCTTATAGAAGTTCTTTATGTATCCCAATACCAGGTTTCTGTTGGACACATGTTTCTGTGACTGTTTTATCCTATTCTATGTCCTGTCCATTTTCTTAATTGTGTCTACTGATGAAACAGAAGGTTTTTATTGCAATCACATCTAATATATCTTTTTATTTAATTTTATACTTACTGTGTTCTGTGACCTAAGAAAATTTTGCTTACCCCCAAAATCACAAAACAATATTTGTTCTGTGTTTTCTGTTGTAAGTTCTAAAATTTTACATTAAACTTATTATCTTGAATTAATTTTAATGTACTTTTTAAGGGAAGATATTCATTTTTTTCTGAATGAATATCCAGTTTTTCCTTCACCATGTATTGAAAATACTTTGTTTTCTCTACTGGATTGCTTTTTCCTTTTGTAAAGAAATCAGCTAAACCTCTATAGATCACTCTACCCAACAACAGCAAAATGTGCATCTTTCTCCAGTGCACAAGGAACATTTTCCAGAGTAGACCATATGCTAGGCCACAAAACTAATTCCAACAAATTTTAAAATGTTGAAATCATGCAAAGTTTTATCCTCAATCCACAATGGAATGATATTATAAATCAATTTAAAATGAAATTTGGAGTTTTCAGAAATCTGTGGAAATTAAACAACAGAGTTCTGAATAATCAGTGGGTTAGGGAGAAGAAACTTCAAGAAAATTTAGAAAATATTTGAGATAAATCAAAACAGAAACATAGCATTCCAAAACTTATGAGATACAGTGAAATCAGTGCTCAGTCAGAAATTTATAGCTAAAAATGCATACATTAAAATAAGAGAAATCTCATTTCAGTAGTCTGACTTTCCACTTTAAGGAACTAGAAAAAGAAGAGCAAGCTAAACTAAAAGCAAAAAAATAAAATGAAATAATAGAGATTAAAGTGGAGGTAAACACTATAGAGAATAGAAAAACTATTTAGGAAATCAGTAAAGCCAAAAGTTGATTCTTTGAAAAAATCAGCAAAATTGGCAAACCTTTATACAAGCTGAACAAGAAATAAACTACTAAAATCAGAAATGAAAGAGGGACTCTTACTACTGAATTTACAGAAATAAAAGGATTCAGAAAATTATTATGTCAATAAATTAGTATGCTAATAAAGTAGATAAATGAAATGGACAAATTTCTCGGAATATACAAACTCCCCAAACTTACTCAAACAGAAATAGAAAACCTGAATAGACCAATAGCAAGTAAAAGGATTGACATAGTAAAAAAAAAAAAAAAAATCTCCAACATAGAAAAGCTATGACCAGGTGATTTCACTGGTAAATTCAACCAAACCTTCAAGAAAGAACTAGCAGCAATCCTCATCAAACTTTTCTAAAAAAATAGAACAGCACATCCTAACTTATTTTATGAGGCTGGTGCTGTCCTAATACCAAACACAGACAAACATAACATATAAAAAGAAAACTAAAGGTCATTATCCCTTGTGAATATAGATGGAAAAATTCTCCATAAAATACTAGCAAACTAAATTCAGCAGCATATTAAAAGGATCTACACCATGACCATGTGAGATTTATTTCAGGAAATCAAGACTGGTTCAACATACAAAAGTGAATCAATACAATACATATCATATTGGTAGAAACCAACACAATATCGTAAAGCAATTATCCTTCAATTGAAAATAAACTTTTTAAAACAGAACTTAAAGAAAAAAAAGTGATCATCTTAATAGATTCAGAAAAAGTATTTGAGAAAATCCAACACCTCTTCATGATAAAAACACTAACAAACTTGGAACAGAAGGGCAATTCCTCAACTTAATGAAAGGTATCTATGAAAAACCCACAGCTAACATCATATTTAATAATGAAAGACTTCAAAAATTCCTTCCAATACTATAAATAAGTAAAAAAATAATCAGCTCTTAACACTTCTATTCAAAATTATACTGAAGTTCTAGCCAAGGAAATTAGGCAATAAAAATATATAAAAGACATACCTATTGGAAAGGAAGAAGTAAAAACAATCTCTGTTTGCAGATGGCATATTCTTATATTTAGAGAATTACAAGAAATCCAGGGGGAAAATGTATTAACACTAATAAATAACTTAAGCAAAGTTGCAAGATACAAGATCAATGTAGAAAATCAGTTGGATTTCTGTATATTAGCAGTAAACCATTAAAAAATGAAGTCAAAGAAATAATTCAATTTATAATGCTATCAGAAAGAATAATCTACTTAGATATAAGTTTAACCTTTACAGTGGAGACTATAAAATATTGCTGAAAGAAGTTATAGAAGATCTAAATAAATGAAATATCCTATGTTCATGAACTGGAAGGCATAAGATTGTTAAGATGGAAACACTCCTCAAATTCAGTGCATTCCCTTTCAAAATTCCAACTGCATTTTTTGCATAGATGGACAGGCCAATTTTAAAATTTATATGGAAATATAAGGAACCCCAAGTAGCCAAAATTGTCTTGAAAAAGATTAGTAGGCTCATGGAAGGGTTCATGCTCCCTGATTTCAAAATTTATTATAAAGACCCAGTACTAATAATAAAGACGGTGTACTATTGGCAGAAGGATAGATTTATAGACCAATGAAATAGAAGAGTCTAAAAATAAACCCAGACATCTATGGCCAGTTTATTTTTTGACAGTGCCAAAATCATACAGTGGAAGAAAAAATAGTCTTTTCAACGGTGTTCAGACAACTGAATGTCCACACACAAAGGATGAATTTGGAGCCCAATCTCATACCATATGCAAAAATTATCTCAAAATACTGAAGAAAAAACTAAAACTACAAAACTTTCAAAAGAAAATATGGATGTGATTCTTCATGATGTTAAATTAGGCAATGATTTCTTAAGTGGGATACTAACAGCACAAACAATCAAAATAAAAATGAGTAAGTTGGACTTCATCAAAATTTATAACTTTGTGCATCAAAGGTCATTATCAAGAAAATAAAAGACAACCCATAGAACAGGAGGAAACACTTGCAAATCATGTATGTTAAGGGTCAATCTAATATCCAGAGTATGAAAAGAACTCTTACAACTTAACAATAAAAAGATAAACAACCTAGTTAAAAATTGCTCAAAGAATTTGAATAGACATTTGTTCAAAGGAGGTATACAAATGGCCAATAGGCACGTGAAAATATTCTCAACATCATTAGCTCTTATGGAAATGCATAGCAAAGCTATAATGAGATACCATTTCATGTCCACTAGAATGGCTGTCATCATAGTAATTTTTTAATGGAAAAATAAGTATCAGCAAGAATTTGTTGAAACTAGAACTTGCATACACTGTTGATGGAAATATAAAATGGTATAGCCATTTCCAAATGGAAAACAATTTGGTAGTTTCTCAGAAAGTGAGAGTTTCCATATGATGCAAGAATTCTTCTCTTTAGTTTCAATGCAAGAGAATTGAAAATATATGTTCATATAACAGTAAATGTTTATAGCACCATTATTTATAATGGACAAACAATAGGAAAAAAACCAAATGTCCATCACTGGGTGAAAGGATTAATGAAATGTGGTATAGATGTACAGTGGAATATTATCAGCCATAAAGAAAGGAATAAAGTACTAATATATTCTACCACATGGATGAATCTGGAAGATATTACACTAAGAGAAGCCAGGTCACTAAAGTCCACATTTCGTATGATTACATTTATATGAAATATGCAGAATAGGCCACTCCATAGAGACAGAAACTAGATTGGTGATTCCCAGGGGATAAGGGATATGGGGACCAGGAGTGAGTGCTAACAAGTACAGGTTTTGTTTTGGAAGACTGAAAATGTTCTGCAATTAGGTAATGGTGATAGTTGCACAACATTGCAAAGATACCTTAAAAACCCACACAATTTAAAATTATATATTTTAAAATAAGAAATTATATGTCATGGATTTTCAGTTCAGTTCAGTTCCTCAGTCGTGTCCAACTGACTCTTTGTGACCCCATGGACTGCAGCACACCAGGGTTCCCTGTCCATCACCAACTCCCGGAGCTTCCTCGAACTTATGTCCATGGAGGCAGTGATGCCATCCAACCATCACATTCTTTGTCATCCCTTCCTCCTGCCTTCAATCTTTCCCAGCATCAGGGTCTTTTCCAATGAGTCGTTCTTCCCACCAGGTGGCCAAAGTATTGGAGCTTCAGCTTGAGCATCAGTCCTTCCAATAAAACTATATGTCATGAATTTTATCTCGATACCAAAAAAAAGGTTTTGAAAAAAAAGAAAATCAGTTGAAGACGTAAGTGTGGGTCTATTTCTGGGCTTTCTAATCCATTCCACTGATCTGTTTGTTTCTTATACCAACACCACCTCATCTTGATTATTGTACCTTTATTGTAAGCTTTGAAATTAGAGTAAGTTTTCCAACTTTATTCTTCTTTTTCAAGATGACATTGAATAGTTTGTGTAACCCTTGCTTTTAGCAACCCAGGTGCATGCCTTTCCATTTCACAGCAAGCATGCCTCAGCACAGGAGAACATTCTCGTACCTGCTGTCCATTTCTTAGCATAGCAAATTGAAAAAAAAATGTGCTTTCGTGGCTCTGATTTGCTTATATTCACAGAAGTCAATAGTTCCTTCAGTATTTCATCAAGATCAAAAGGAACATCATTCACTCCCAATTGCCTTTTTTGAATAATCAGTTTGTGGATTGGTGTTCAGATAAAAACCTTTGAGTGTCTGTGGTAATACATTTCCTTTTCAAAATTTTTATTCATTTATTACAATTTATTTATTTATTTATTTTTGGCTGTACTGGGTCTTCATTGCTGCATGCAGGCTTTCTCTAGTTGTAAGTGGAGATTACTTTCTAGTTATGGTGTGCAAGCTTCTCATTGTGGTGGCTTCTCTTGTTACAGAGCATGGGCTCTAGGCACGGGGGCTTCAGTAGTTGTGACTTATGGGCTCTAGAGCATGCAGGGTCAGTAGTTGTGGCGTGAGGGCTTAGTTATCCCTCACATATAAGTTCTTCCTGGACCAGGGATCAAACCTGTGTCCCCTACATTGGTAGGTGGACTCACAGCCACTGGACCACCAGGGAAGTCCAAGGTGGTACAATTTCTTTTTTGAGTACATGCCTGGTGTTCCATCAGTATTTATTACAATGTACCTTTTCCAGTTTTATCTTAGTTTAGAAAATGCTATTACCTAAACTCTTGTACGTGAATTTGTTAGTGATTCACAAACAAAAGTTTATGGCATAATATGTTAGGACCTGATTTGTACACTATAGATGGCTGTTTTTTCCCCAGTTGTGAGCCTTTGCTATGTGAGAGGAGAAGGCAATGGCACCCCACTCCAGTACTCTTGCCTGGAAAATCCGATGGACGGAGGAGCCTAGTAGGCTACAGTCCATGGGGTCGCTAAGAGTCGGACACGACTGAGCGACTTCACTTTCACTTTACCCTTTCATGCACTGGAGAAGGAAATGGCAACCCACTCCAGTATTCTTGCCTGGAGAATCCCAGGGATGGCGGAGCCTGGTGGGCTGCCGTCTATGGGGTCGCACAGAGTCGGACACGACTGAAGCGACTTAGCAGCAGCAGCAGCAGCTATGTGAGAAAATAATTTTCTTTTACATCGTATGCCACTTGTCTTGCCATGTCCATCTTTATCCTTTGATAAAGGAATTTTTCCAATAGCTTGTTCTAAGTATAATATTTGTTATATTGGGGATCACTTTATAAGCTTTTCAGGAGTGACACTTGCTCCCTGTTATGCTATAAAGAATGTGACTTTGAAGGACACTTCTGTAGTTTTGGTTTCTTCTTTGCCTTTAGCAACAACAAACATCCGTTTTGTGGCAGAAAGCATTATTTTGTGTTTATTATGGAAAATCTAAATGTGTTTACTAGAGAAGTCAGTATGTTTAGAGATTTTTTAATGTATTTTCTGTCACTATTTGAAAATTTCACATCAGACGAGACATTTAGAATTGAGAGTGAACGGCTGGTTGGCTCAAAAAAATCTAATTTTCAGATTCATCACACTTCTCTCTATTATCTTTTTCTTTTTTTGAATGTATGTGAAAAATCAACACACTTTTAGCTATATGAGACTAAAATTTATTGTGTATTTAACACAGATTCACAGTGTCTGTTTGCACTGGGACTGTTCACTATTCATGTTTTAGACATTACTTTGAATTTTCTGTTTTTTTGTTTTGTCATCACTCATGTGCTTCAGTCAGTGACTTCTGAATTAGTGATCATTTTAATTTATTGGAAATATAATAATAGACTAACAATAATAAATTCATATTTCATAAACAAGTATGATAACATATAAGAGACACAAAAATGTTTCAGCCAATAGTAACTGTGGGTCAAGAAGATCCCCTGGAAGAAGAAATGGCAACTCACTCCAGTATTCTTGCCTGGGAAATCATATGGACAGAGGAGCCTGGCAGGCTTCAGTCCATGGGGTTGCAAAGAGTTGGACACCATTGAGCACACACATGCGTGCACACACACACACACACACACACACACACACACACACCTGTACCAGTTACCTGAAATTAGCTACAACAGAATAATATAATTCTATTAGCGCATAACTAACATTTAAGAATATAGTGATTCAGATTATAACTCAATTTCTAGAAAATCATAATTAAGCTCATATTTCAAATGTATACAAACAGAATTTTTAAAACCTTTTCCTCTGAAACTGCAAAAGATCTGGAGAACATTTGACAGATTATCAAAGACCAAGATGTCCAAGACCCACCTGAGAATACTGGTTTATAGGCTGACTTCTCTATTGAGACACATAATCAAAGTGTTTAAATGTGGTGAACTCACAAGCCTGTCTTTTTTAAAATGCTTCACTGATTTGTTACCCAACTTTCCTAACAATCTGTCCCCTTGCTTGTTGAACAAGCTATAGTTCTTAAATACCTCCCAGGCTGCTGAACTTCATACATGGCTAAACTTCTGTCCAGAAAGCTTCTATAAACTTATATTTTCCTATCAGATATGTATGAAGAGAGTCTGTCTCCCCAACTTGTCACCAGCTCTGGGTAAAGAGATGTTGCATTTCATATGCTTATATTGTAAAGATAGCACTTAACACAAAAAATCAGATGCAGCCCAAATGACTCTTTAAGACCTTTTACATTGTTCATGAAATATGGAGAGATAGGGCCATATCTCCTGTCTCCAGTGCAATAGAGAGCTCATGCTTATTGAGTAGAATATGGGTTAAAAAAAACAGTAGTTTTCATTGTGATTTTTTTCTCTCTTTATATCTATTTTTGACTGTATTATTATTGTTTTGTGCATTGCCCTTTGTTATGTTTTAATTTGAAACTGTCATCTTTTCCGTATACTAAGGATGTGATTACCTTTGTATTATGTCTGTAGTTTAGATATGTTTCCTAATGTGCCATCTCTGTGCATGGTGTGGCATGTGTGTTATACATATGTATGTGTGTTCTGTTTATGACCCTTTCCACTTCTAGATTAAGTATGTAACATCCTGAGTGTAATCATAGAATACTTCTATTTTTCATATTTGAATTTTTAATCTTTATGAAATTCCTTTTTATATGTATAGCATGAGGTAAGCATCAAAGTTTACTTTTCCTCAACAACTTAAACTGTTATCTCCCGGAGGGACATCCTTAAAAGTTCTCTGATATTTTTATATTTTCCTGTTCGGGTTTTCATACAAGACTTTCAGCTGTTAGTAATCTAAAAGATAGGGGAAAAAATCAAGACATATTTTTTTCTGTAACACACTTGTGCCCAGGGCTTTTCCTTCCTCTTGGAGGAGAGTGGTGCTACTTCAATGATTTGATTACAAATAAGACAATAGAGAAAAGAAAGAAAGCTCTTTAATCCTGTGACAAAAGATGTTATTTATCCCTCAAAATCAGTTCTTGCCTTCCACCTTAGTAGCAGAACTCCCAATTCTTAGCTGAGTACATAACCAGTCAGAATAAAGACTATTTAATTACGAACTTCCTGGAAGCTGGGAACTACCTGGTTTTTCTGAAATGTCTTTAAAGGTAGGAAGCATGACCTGTCTTCCCTCTACTTCTTTATTGCTGCCTAGGATGTGGACATGATGGCAGGAGCTAAAGCAGCAATGTTGAACTCTGTGGCATCATGTTAGAGTCCAGATCAATCGGACAAAATTAGCCTGAGTCCCTGAATTTGTTGAGCTGGCATTTTAGTCCTAGACTGCCTGCTCCTTCTCTCCAAGAAACAGAATTAACTTCTAACTAGGGTAAAACCTCATTGTTCTGGATTAGATTTCTTTTATATGGGGCAGAACTTAATCCTAAATGATATAGAAACATAGAAGAGAGCTTATGTTTTATTCACAGGACTTGACACTGGAGCTGGAACATAGTAAATGTTCAATAAATGCTTGTAGGAGGCATATATGTCCATTTATGGGCAAGATAATAGCAATTCTGAGAATTTCAGGAGGTTGATATATATACATTTCATATCTTTCACATTTGCACATGTGACTTTGAGACTTTAAAGAAAATATTATATCCTCCCAGCCATGTTTTGCACGATAATCATCTTTCATTGGCAACTCTTTAGAAGGCCCTCTTTTGTTTGACTTTTATTTTCTAAGAATGGGTGAATCTGGGAGTGCTTGCCACCATTTTGATACATTTTTCCCTTGGCTCATACTATAAATGGGGGATGGTGAATTATCTAGAAGAGAGCCCAGCCAAGCTCTGGCACTGTGGTGACAGCTCTTTGCTAGGTTTATGCACCTATTTAATTGCAGTTACATCCTTCTCCTTTCCCTGGGGGCCCATCTTTATGGAGAAATAGGCAGTTGGCTGAGGATGTTGGAAGTGAACATTCTTTGCTAATTATTTAATTTTTGTCTGGCACAAACTAAAGCCTCTTAAGTTTAGTGAGAACTCTAAGTCAATTACCTTCTTTTGCTACCAAGGAGCCTACCACTTAGAACTCAAACAAACACACAGCTCTATTCTTGCCCTTGTCCTCCACCTCAGCCAATGAAACTCATTTTTTCTTTTACCTGCTGTTCATGGAATAATGAGAGTGAGCATTTTCAGCTTTCTGTTGTAGATTTGAGGCATCCGTAAAAATGGAGGGTAGACAAAAGTACTGGCATCTCACACCTCCATTCTTGCATGTACTCACTCCTTCCTTTTTTTCATCTCCAGTTATCAAGCACTGGCTGGGGATATAATATCCACATAACTCAGCAAGGAAGATGTCAGGAAAGTGGGGCTTAAAGAGCTGAAGTTACTCACCCAAGGCCACACAGCTAACAAGTGGCAAAGTTAGAGTTTGCAGACAGTTGGCCCAGGTTCTGATGTTGGCCCCAGACCATGGTTATGTTACCTTTACTGTTAAGAAGGTCTTTACCTTCCTTCTTTTCTTAACAAACTCCTATTCACCTTTCAACACACAGCTCAGGTGCTATTTTCTCAGAAAAAAGTGAAAGGGGAAGTGTTAATTGCTCAGTCATGTCCAACTCTTTGCAACCCCATGGACTGTAGCCCACCAGGCTCATCTGTCTGTGGGATTCCCCAGGCAAGAATACTGGAGTGGGTTACCATCACCTCTCCAGGGGATCTTCCCAACCCAGTGATTGAACCCATATCTCCTATATTGCAGGAGAATTCTTTACCATCTGAGCCACCAGGGAATGTGATCCCTAATGCTAGCACGCAGGCTCTCTGTGCTCCTGCAACAATCAGCATCTTTATTCAAATAAACTGTTTATTTTAAATACTGCATTTACTGTGTGTCATAAATGTTACATGGATTGCCTACTTTAGTTCTCACAAGCCTTCTCAAGGAGGTTACTATGTCTGTGGACAATTTCTGAAGAGGAAACTTGAATAAACAGAACTAAGGGTGCAAATCCAGGTCTTTTTGATTCTGGAGCCTGTGCATCATGGTGTAATGTACTACAGTGAACTTATTTATTCAGATGTCCCTCACAACTCTACATTCCTTAAGACCAGAGACAGTTTGTATTCACTGTGTGCTCTTAGCAGGTAGTACAGAATGACACAGAACAAGCACTGGCTCACCTGATTTTAATCTTCCTCCCTCTCTGCTGGCCCTTGACTGGGTTACTGTTGTAGGAGGTGGGAATTAATTTGTGGGAATAGACATAGTTCACCCAAAAGTGCACATACCATAAAAAAGAGAGACCTATAGATTCATCTTCCTATGGCATATACATGCTCACAACTTGGCTGAACCCTTCTCCAGGTACTCCTAGATATATGACCAAAAATACCTTTCAAGGAAGTTCTCGCACAGGATTGCCCCCTATGGCCTGGTCGTCATTAGCTGGTTTACCAAATATTTCCAGTGCTTCCTTCTGAGAATGTGTTAGGATCTCCTTTCATTGCCCCCTGAGTAAGGCGAGCCCATGTGACTTGTCCACGTAGTATAGATGGAGTGCCAAGTGTTACTTCAGGTGAAAGTTTGAAGGGCCCTGACCTGATTTCTCACTGGTCCAGTGACCAGCAGTGTTTGAAATGGTATTATGAAGGGTAGCTTCCCACCTCTGACGGACAATGAACATTAGGGTGAGCAAGACACAGTTCTTGGTTATTATAAGCTGTTAAGACTGGATAGGTGATTGCATTCACTGTATAACAGTCTATCCTGATGGAGACACTCTTGAAAGTCTCCAGTAAGTGGTTCTTGGCATTTTTATCTTACACTGAGAAATTAGAAAGAGTCATTAAGTTGAGGCCTAACCCCAAAAGCTTTAGACCTACAGAAAGTTTAATGACAGTCATAAAGCTGCAGAAAGTTCTGATTCGGAGAGTATGCCAATCATCTGTTCTCATCACCACTAGACGCAGAGAAGGTTGAAATGAGCCCAATCTGATAGGGTCTAAGTTAGATAAGCAGAAATATTCTGAAGGTCAATGGGTAGAATGATCTTCTGGAACCTCCTTCCTTGTGCTCTTTTGAAATCAACAAACATGTCACCGTTGCCTGAGACTGGGTGGTGAGAGTGGGCTGGGAGGGTGGGGAGAAGCTGATGCCCTTGAGGAGAGCCCTCTGGCTTTATGATTTCATATCTTCAATCTTGGCTGGTTAGAAGATTCATTTATACATTTAACCAGATTTTTCCCAGGGTGTAAATTCCCCTCAGAGATAAATTAAACACTTTTAGGGATACAATCAGTCTGTGAGGCCACTAGGGTACCATTCAGTGCTTTGCAGCAGCAATTTACCAAATGGTACCCTGGTGACTTGAGGAGTGAGAGCGCATCTGTAACAGGGCTTCCTTCGCATCCAGGGATGCACTCTCAGAATTCTCCCTGAAATGCATGGACAGCCTAGGGTGGAAAATGGGAAGAGCAAGGCCCCCTGGTTGCTCTTCTGTTTCCATCACACTCTCATGCTGGGCTGCTGTGTCAGTGGGAGATAAGCCAAGGTGAATGAGTGAAGCAGGGAGCTCAGCTGAGTATGTGCTGGTTAGAGACACTTCCCTGGGGACACCTCCCTCCCCTGAGGGGCCTGCTGTGCTGCCCAGGACCCCAGATATCAAGGGTTTTTCCTGGACCTTGGTCCCAGAGAGAGGTTGATGCTTTTGTCCTGCCTTCTCTACAGGGCCCATCAACATATAACCCTGTTACTTTTCCTTCTTTGAGGATGTGAAATTCATTTATTCATTCATTCAACAGTTACCCACTACTTATTATACTCAGCATAAAGTCTTAGTTAATTACACAGTTTCTTGATTGAGATGGACCTGGGTTTAAATCTTGGCTCTACCACATATTAGCCTCCTGGCTCTATGCCTCACTTGGAAGTGAAAGTTGCTCAGTTGTGTCCAACTCTTTGCAACCCCATGGACTATACAGCCCATGGAATTCTCCAAGCCACAATACTGGAGTGGGTAGCCTTTCCCTTCTCCAGGGGATCTTCCCAACCCAGGGATCAAACCCAGGTCTCCTGCATTGCAGGTGGATTCTTTAGCAGCTGAGTCACAAGGGAAGTTCAAGAATACTGGAGTGGGTAGCCTGGTCCTTCTCCAGCAGATCTTCCTTAGCTAGGAATTGAACTGAGGTCTCCTGCACTGCAGGCGGATTCTTTACCATCTGAGCTATCAGGGAACTTTACCCATCTGTAAAATAGGGGTAATAAAATTGCTGCCTTCAGGGCATTACAGTAAGGATTAAATGAATAAATGTATGTAAAAGGTTTAATAGTGTTGAGCACAGAATAAACATTAATTCTTCTTACTTACCATCTTACCAGTTATTACCAGTGTGTGCCAGGGTCCCCTGGTGGCTCGGTGGTAAAGAATCTGCCTGCCAATGCAGGAAACATGGGTTCAATCCCTGGGTCAAGAAGATGCCCTGGAGAAGGAAATGGCAACTCACTCCAGTATTCTTGCTGGGAAATCCCATGGACAGAGGAGGCTGGCAGTCTACAGTCCGTGGGGTTGCCGAGAGTTGGATATGACTGAATGATTAAACAACAACTGTATGTGCCAGGCACTGAAGTACTAGGGATATAAATATAATAAGAATCTGGTTCTTACACTCAAGACACTCACAGTCTAGAGCTGTACTTCTTGAAGTGTGGTCTGGGACCGCCATCAGCAGCATCACCTGGGAACTTGTTAGACAGATGAATTCTCAGACCCCCACCCAGACTTACTGAATCAGAAATTCTAGAGCCCAGCAGTCTGTTTTAACAAGCCCTCCAGGGGACTCTGACCCTCACTCAGTGTGAGGGCCTCTGCTTTATATTAGAGGAATACGAGTATCTTATATCTCCAGAGTACTTAAACTATAGAAAATATTGTTACATGCTTTTAATGCTCGTAACAGTCCTGCGAAGGAACAATGTCATTTCCCCCATTTCCAACTGAGGAGTGGAAGCTTCTGTAGCAGAAATAGCTGGCTCACTAAGCATTTGTGCTTGAGTATCCCTCCCTCAGGAATCGTGACCTTCCGTCAATTTAGAATGAATCTCAATTAGCCTTAGCCAATTCTGGTACTCCCATTCCCTTTTTCAGTGGTTGGTTTAGGAGTGGGCTTGTGACTCAGTCTAGTCAATAGTCATGAGTAAAAATCTATTCAGAAGTTTCTGGGGGTTGTTCTCTCTTTAAACAAACAAACAAACAAAAAAATCAGAGGACAAGATAGCTCTCTTCTCCCAACTGGACATGATACCTGGAGTAGTCATATTGTCATCAAGAGGTAGGTTGTATGAGGCTCAAGCTGACATTCAGAAAATGCAGAGTAGGGAGATGGAAAAGCCCTTGTTGATATCACTGAGGGTGGAATTAGCCAACCCCAGGACCATCCTATCATAGGACCTCTTGTATTATGATACATTTTTATTCTTAAGACATTTCAAGTGTGTTTTCCAGGTTTTGAAGTGGAACACAACATGAAGGGCCAGAGCAGGAAGTAGCAGGATGTTGGGAATTGTAGGGAGGGAGATGCCACCACTCCCCCAACTCCTCCCTACCCCACCCCTCAAGCGATTTGTCCAGGAAATCTGAACCATTCTAGTTGGCAGTGAAGGGAAGTCTGCTGTCATCTAAAGTTGGAAAGGGGGTCAGGGTTGTCACACATCAGCTCTGCCACCCATGAGTTGTATGATCTTGATCATGTTCCTTACCTTCTCTCTGTGGTTCAGTTTCCTCAAGTATTACAGGGAATGATAGTAGTAGCTGTTCATTGCATCATTGTCTGGGAAGTATGTATAAAGTACAGCAAGTCTGTTTAAAGAACTTGAAGGCTTAGTGCTCAGTAGCTGTTAGTTGTATAATAATATGCAATATGTGCTGATGAGGTGGATAGGGTGATGATCAAGAAAAAGACTGGAATCTGGACCCAGATTTTTAAGTTCTTGTTTATTTCAATGAATCCACCCATATTCCCCCTTTTCTTCTTCATTTTCCCTAGCTCAGTATTTAAGATTTGTTTTTATTTTTCATTTTATTATTGTTTGCATTAGAAAGAAAATATCGTGTAAAGAACATGGACATTGCAATTAAACAGATCTAGACTGAGAGTCTGTACTTGCTGAATATTAACTATGGAGCGTCTGGTCAACCCCCCTAAGAATCTGGGCTAAATTTCTCTGGAAAACAGGGATTCTATCACCCAGTTGTTGGCACTGTGATAACATAAGTGATACTCCTTGTATGGTTCAAAACATGTTGACTTTTCCCTGAAGCCACAGCCTAGTAAGCATGCAGGTAAGGATTCCAAGTTGCAACTGTGTCTTCTCTGGGACACCCCTGAGATTGAAGAAGTGGCTCTATTTGCCCAAATGGGCCACGTTCAAATTAACTCAAATCCAGCGTGATCATTTGGTTAAAGCTGAGGCCGTTTGCTGACCTTATAGAATCCTATGGTTAATGTGTGGCTGACAATGAATGTAAAATACTGACCCCATTTGGGGCCACACTCAGTGGGATCACATTGTGACCCATCTTAAGGGCTTTGTCTGCCCTCAAAGATCCTTCTTGCTCACAGTGAAACCCACGGTGCTCTCAAGTGACCTGTCAGCCACATGAGGACTTGTCAGCCAGTACAGTCTGGTTTGTTGAACATGGGCCCATGAGGCAGCCTGGGGCAAAGGGGAAGGGGTGCTAAATGGGGAAATAGAGGTCCTGGGTCCTTCTTGCATTTGACCACCAACTCTGTGAGTGACTTCAGCCAAGTCCACACTGACCTCTCTAGTTTCCTTGCTGACAATTAAGAACTCTTCCTGTTCTCTGGGTCCACAGGGTTATTTCTCCATTTGATGAACTTCCTTAGCACCAGAACATTCTACCAGTAACATCTTCCATATTGAACATCTGCTTGTTTTTATCTCTTGTAACATAGCTCCCTCCAACACTGTGTCTTTTGTAGTGCCAAGAATTCTTTAAACAATTAAATGAAATTGCAGAGGGCCCTTGGATATCATCTAGTTCATCCGATGAGAAAACTGAAACCCAGAGATGTTGAGCAACTTCTCCAAAGCCACACAGCCTTTTGGCGGCCATTTTATGACTCCTGCCTTCATCCTCCTGCAGTGACAGAGTGGTTGGTACATGATAATGTATACTTGTGGGTCATTATCTTCATGGAATAAGTGCGAAGGGTAACAGCTGGTAGACCCAAGGCTTTCTTTTCTTTATTATGACAACATGTCCCTGGGAAGAAAATATTTGTGGATCTAACTTTTGGATGTGAAGTAAGTGTCAGATTGAAATGTTATTGACTAGATAGTGCTTCCTACTCTGATAAATGTATCCAATATGTTTCCAGTGACTCATCTCCAGGGCGGATGTATCTTTTTTTTCTTCCATGACACTGACATTGTTGTTGTTTTACACAGCACTCCCCCCCCAGATCTGCACACACATCTACAATTAGCCACAGCATTATGGAATTTCATCCAAAAATTAATAATTTGATTGGTTATTCAAAATCTCAAGTATCTTGACAGCCAGCATTCAATTGAGGGGGAAAATAATATGCAAACTGATGATTTATCTTCTTTTTCCAACAAATGAGCCTATCTATGAGCCAGACAACATATTGAGAAATTATGGGAGGATGCTTTGCTTGATCACTATTTCTAGATGATCTATGAAAGATATGAAGAGTTTTCTAAAACTCAGGTTGGTCTTTAAAATATTAGCTTTCTTACATACAGTAAAAGAAAAAAAATTCAGGAAGGAGAGTACATTGCCATATTTTTATTTTCAGAGTGTCATAAAGAGGTTTAGAAAGATCCCAAAATGAAAACTGTGAAATAAAATTAGTGATGAAATAAATGACATGAGTGCTTTAAGAGTAAATATACGCTGAGACCCTTAAGTGTCTAAAACTCTGCTGGGAAGAAGCATAGTTTACAGAAGAGTAAACCTGCTGCTTTTAATTAGCCCCAGGTATCCTCTTTCCAAAATATATGGCAGAAAACAACTCCCTTAGAACAGATCTTTATAAGATCAGTTATAGGGTCCTTTATAACTTCCATGCATTTATAGAACTTTGAATGCCAGAAGGCACAAGAAGAAAGAAAGGAACAAAGACAGAGAAGAGGGAGTGAGGGAGGTAGGGAGGAAGGATGAGAGGAAGAAAGAAAGAAAATTTAAAACTCTCAATGTACATACGTACTGAAAATATGAACATATATGAAAAGTGGGCTTCCCTCGCGGCTCAGATGTAAAGAATCTGCCTGCACTGCAGGAGACACAGGTTCGATCCCTGGGTCTGGAAGATCCGCTGAAGAAGAGAATGGCAACACACTCCAATATTCTTGCCTGGAGAATTCCATGGACAGAGAAGCCTGGTGGGCTACAGTCCATGGGGTCACAAAGAGTCAGACACATCTGAGCGACTAACACATACACACACAGACACAGGCACATGAAAAGCAAAATGTGTATGTTATCTATGGAAGCATCCTATGCCTTGAGACTGTACATCCTACCTTCTAATAAGAGCAGGATTCTATACACCTATACACAACTTCTCCAGAAATACAGACGTTTAACAACTAGCACCCACACCAGTGTTTTCACTTTAATGATAGCTAAGTAACAAACAGACTCACCAGCAATTCATTAGAATTCAATGCTAAGAAAATCTCTATGATACCTTTTTATGAATTTGACCTGAGGCTGCTCACTGGAGGGAACAGAAATTGCATCTGATACAATAATGTGCTTTAACTGTAAAAGGTCTTAAAAGACAGGGAGTTCCCAAAATGAATAGGAAAGTGACCTCTCCAAAACGGTCAAATTTTTTTCATTTGTTTTATTGATGGCATTTGGTTTAACACCAGTGTTCTCAGACTTGGCTGAGCAGAGTGGGCTATTCTTTAGAGTCACCTGGGGAGCTTTTACCACTCCCAGCCTAAGCTGCACCCCAAACTTATTAAATCAGAATTTCTGAGGATGGGACCCAGGCAGAAGTAATTTTTAAAATTCGCAGGTGATTACAGTGTCCAGCCAAGCTTGAGAACTTCTGGTCTACAGATAAGCCATCTCTGATGATTGAATTATTGGCTCCAGTTGTTCAATCTCCTACAGTAAGTAGTGCTATACATTTCAGACCCTTGGCTTCGCCTCTTGGTGGGCTGAGGGTACTTCCTCACCCCTTGACTTTGGATTTGGTCGTATGACTTGTTTTAGTCAATGGGCTGTTAGCCCATGTGATGCATGCATGTTAGACCTGTGCTCAGTTGGTAGGCTTGCTCTCCTGTGCACTTGCCTTTGAACAGAGCAGGTCTCAGTCAACCATTGTCCCAAGAGCAATGAGAGATGTGTAGAACAGACCTAAACCCAGTCAGCCACCAGAAGCCAAGCCCAGCTGAACCCCAACATGCCTGCAGACATAAGAAGGAGAGAGAAATGTTTGTGTCTGTAAGCCACTAAGTTGTGGGGTGCTTTGTTATCCAGCATTGTTAAGTAACAGATATATGTAAAATTGAAAAAAATTATTTAGTGAGATGGCTAACTAAATTTGGGGGGCAACTACATTTCTTTTGACATGAAAGAGAGGATCAACTTAGAACTATTTTTAAAGGAAAGTTTGACCCATAATATCTACTATGATGTAGCTTTTTGGAACAGTGCTACTGTCTTTGTCACCCTTCTGATCTGTTAAGCAGAAAATATTTCCTGCTGATTTCTTACTTAGTTTCACACAGGCTCTCCATCTAAACATCTATCTTCACCAGGACAGAACTGGCACTCTGGATCATCAGTGCCCCAGGCTAGTTTAACAGGGGTTTTTTTTTTTTTCCTTTTTCTTTTTAATTTTAAAATTTAAGCTCTATCCAAGTTTTTGTGGAAAATGGGGGAAAAACACTCTCTGTATAACTACGACCAAAATAATGAGCCTGGTATAGATTTAATTATGGTAAGATTCCTTATGGGGAGCGGGTAGGGGGTTCTGTGGTTGGAGACATAGGCCAAGTTAAGCCTATGTGGCTTAACTTGTGGATGTATTCTCTCACAAGAAGAGCCCTCCTTTAGAATTCATAGTTATTTACGCATGTGCATTTACCAGTTAGGTGGTCTTTGTTTATACATTTTGGAGATTAATTCTTTGTCAGTCACATTATTTGCAGGTGTTTTCTCCCATTCTGTGGGTTTCCTTTGCTATGCAAAAGCTTTTGAGTTTAGAAAATTCCTACTTCTAACAAATTTCCAGGTGATGCTGCTGGCCTGGGGACCACCCTTCAAGAAACACTGACTGGAATGCAAAGTATATATGTTTGAGATATATTCTGTTTGGGACATTGCCTTGTACAGAAAAACATTCTTACATCGTTTCTCAATGGAAAAATACCTGTATATAACATTGAGTAGGTCCACCTGGAGAACAAAAATGTAGTCAGCGGTTTCAATTCTCCTTGCAAAAAGCTCATCTATTCCCACAACCACTTCCTAAATGTGTATTTTTAGTCCTGACTCCAGGAAAAATAACTCACGGAAAGTTCCTTTTTCAAAGAAGCCTTCCTTGATTTCCCAACAGGGGACATTGTCTCTTTCTTTAAAATCCTAGCACTTGATCTGAACCTGTCCCATGGCATTTAGTGCTACATAGCTTAGAGTTCAAGTGCTGACTGACTTGTCTTGGCTTCTCATAGAGGATATAAAGTCTACCTGATTCATCTTAGAATCCCTTACAGAATCTTTCTGCAGTGGGTGTAAAATAAATAGTTATGGAACCTAAAACCTATTAGTGGCTATCCATGTGAAGGTGGCTCAGCAGTTCAAAAGATTAAAACTTGAAATGAAAGGCCTGCACCATCCACTACAATGACCACTAGCTACATATGGTATTTCAATTTAATTGGCATAAAATAAAATAGAAAAATCCACTTCCAAGCTATAGTAATCAAGACAGTGTGGTATTGGTGAAAGAACAGACAAACAGACCAATGGAACATAACAGAGAGCCCAGAAATAGACCCACATAAAGTCAACTGGTTTTTTAAAAGGAGTAAAGACAATACATTGGAGAAAACAGAGTCTTTTTAATAAATGGTGCTTGAACATTTGGACATTTACATGCAAAAATAGAACCTAGACACAGACCTTACAACCTTTCATAAATATTAACTCAAAATGCATCATATTCTTAAATGCATCACACAAAACTGTAAAATTCTTAGAAGGTAACATAGGAGAAAATCTAGATGACCTTGGACACAGTGATAACTTTTTAGATATAACATCACAGGTATGATCTGTGAAAGGAAGAATTGATAAACTGGACTTCATTAAAAGTCATATTGAAAGATAGTATCAAGAGAATGAGAAGATTAGCCATAGACTGGGAGAAAATACAATATTTCTAAAAGACATATCTGATAAGAATGGTATCTAAAATATACAAATAACTTAAAAATCAACAGCAAGAAAACAAACAGCCCATTTAAAAATGGGCAAAAGATCTGAACTGACACCTCATTAAAGAAAGTATACAGATAGCAAATAAACATATGAAATTATGCTCTACATCATATGTCATTAGGAAAATGCAAAGTAAAACAACAAGATATCACTACAAGCCTCTTAGAATGGTCAAACTCCAGAATACCAACACCACCAAATACTGGAGAGGGTGTAGAGAAACAGGAACTCTAATTCATTGCTGGTAGGAATGCAAAATGATATAACACTTTGGGAGACACTCTGGTAATTTCTTATAAAATTCAACATACTCATACCATGCATGGGTACTCAGTTGCTTCAGTGGTGTCCGACTCTGTGCAACCTGTGGACTGTAGCCTGCTACGCTCCTCTGTGCATGGGATTATCCAGGCAAGAATACTGGAGTGGGTTGCCATTCCCTCCTCCAGGGAATCTTCCTGACCCAGGGACTGAATTCACGGAGTCTCCTGCATCTTCTGCATGGCAAGTGGATTCTTTACTTCTGAGCCACCCAGGAAGTCCCACTCTTACTATATGGCCCAGCAATTGGGCCCCTTGGTATTTACACAAAGAAACTGACAACTCAAGTCCAAGCAAAAATTTGCACGTGGATAGGATATTTATAGTAGCTTTATATAATTGCCATGACTTGGAAGCAACCAAAATGTCCTTCAGTTGGTGAATGGATAAATGAAAGTGACAGTCACTCAGTCGTATCCGACTCTTTGCAACCCCATGGACTATACAGTCCATGGAACTCTCCAGGCCAGAATACTGGAGTGGATAGCCTTTTCCTTCTCCAAGGGAATCTTCCCAACCCAGGAATTGAACTGGGGTCTCCTGCATTGCAGGCAGATTCTTTACCAACTGAGCTATGAGGGAAGCCCGTGGTATATTCAGACATGGAATGCTATCCAGGGCTAAAATGAAATCAGCTGTTAAGCCATGAAATCACATGGAAGAAACTTAAATGCATATTACCAAGTGAAAGAAGCCCGTCTGAAAAGGCTATGTACTGTGTGACATTTTAGAAAAGGCGAAACTATGGAGACAATAAAAAGATCAGTAGTTGCTAGAGGTTGGGAGGAGAGAAGGATGAATAATAATGGAGCACAGAGGACTTTTAGGGCAGTGAAACTACTCTGTATGATACTGTAATGGTGGATGAATATTATTTTACATTTGTCAAAACCCATATGGCAAAAACTATTACAATATTGTAAAGTAATTAGCCCCCAACTAAAATAAATAAATTTATATAAAAAAAAAAAGAAAATGAAAAGCATAAAGATTAGGAAGAAAGATATACAACTATATTTGTCTGCAGATGATATGATTGTTTATCTAGAAAATTACAATAAGGAAAACCAACCAAACAAAAACTTCTGGAAGTAGTAAGTTGTAATAGAAAGTTGCAGGATGTAAAGTTAATACAACAAAAGTCATTTGTTTTTTTATGTACTAGCAATGGAAAAGTGGGATTTGAAAGAAAAAAAATACCATTTAGGTGAGCACTGGACTCCCTCTCGAAGTAACTTACATACATATTTGTGAAATACATTGCATAATTGCAAGGAAAATAAACAATATCAAGTGTATGGGTTGGGACAAATAGACAGGCAGCAGAGAGAAAACTGAAGTTTGTATGGCGTGCAGGAGAAACACAGAAGCCTGTTTGAGTGGTCCAGGAAAATAATGGTGAAAGAGAGAGAGCTGAAGAAAAATTATTTCCTCAGGAGCAAGATTGCCATACCTGACAAATAAAAATACAAAATGCCTTATCAAAAAAAAAAAAAACCCATAGAGTGTACAACACTAATGTAAACTAAGGACTCTGGGTGATAATGATTTGTCAATATAAAAGTTCATTGATTATAACAAATGTATCACTCTGGTGGGGGATGTTATTGTGGGAGAGTCAGTGAGTGTGTGGGAGCAGGAAGTATATGGAAAATCTCTGCACTTCTTGCTTAACTTTGCTGATCCTAAAACTTCTCTGAAAAAAAATAATTTATTTAAAAGGAAAAAAAAAATATTAGTTCACATTAACCATGTCTCAAGTGCTCAATAGCCACATGTGGCTAGTGCCAATCACATTGGGTAACACAAATACAGTTCTATTGGAGGGACTCTGTTAAGAATTCCCAAGTCACTTTCACCTATCTTATCTGACTCTCACCAACTCTGCTTTAAGCAGTCAAAAAGAAAAAGGTGATCAAATTCATTTTATAGGAAGAAAGATGTATCTTTAGAGAAGATAAATAAATTGCTGCATGGCAAAGTAGAGGAGCCTAATCTATAAAGTATACATGAAACATGCAAGGGTATTTAGAATCTAATATTAAATAGGTATTCAATAAATTGTACGCCTATGTTTGTTGATATATTCACAGCTTGTTTATAAAAAAAAAATACCTCATCCACTCACTCAGTCAACAAATACTGCAGTTACCAATGTGCTAGATACCGAGTTCAGCACTGAGAATGCACCAGGGAAGAAGTGAGACACGATGCCTGCCTTCAAGGAGCTTACAGTCTCGGCTTCTTGCCCCTTGTGTTTTCCAAAGCCAGTCAAAGAGGGTAGTGAGCTCAGTACCAGTGGGCTCATGGTAGTTCTTTGTCAAACACTGACCCAAAACATCACCTCACCTCACCCCACCCCGGGGAAGCTTAGGTGTTTCAGGTTGGAAACATCAGACTGCAGGACACCTGTTCTTAGGTTCCCTGGCAATTGCATGTGGTCAAGTACCTTTTTTTCTTATCAAAGTCCACAGCCTCAGTTTCAGAAGCAAAACAAAGGGAACATTAGCTATTCAGGGCAGAGCCTTTACTGTTTCATTCCCTGAGGGAGATTATTAGCTCTTTCTGCGGTGGTCTCTAGGGCAGCTAGAGCCTTCTCATTGAATGCCAGTTAGTTTTGGTGAGCACATCTTACTTTCCCTGTAAAAAACACTAGTTTTGCTTCTGTTTTGCTTAGCATTCAGCTTACTGCCCTGTGAAAAGCAGGAGCACAATTAACATTGTATAAAATGACAAGACGGATGCTAACTCTTGACCCAATGGTGCCCTCAGATGAAACCTAGCAGTTAGTCTAGTTAAATCATTAGAATGCCTACTATGTACCATGTTAATATATTTCATACCACCCCTGCCCAGTAGATATATAATGTGAACCACATAGTAATTTTATGTTTTTAGTAGCCAGATCTTAAAAAGTTAAAATAGATGAAATTATTTAAATCATATATTTAACCCAGTATATCCAAACTATTGTCATTTCAACATGCAATCAATATAAAATTATTAGTGAGACACTACATTTTTTGTATTCAGTTCAGTCGCTCAGTTGTGTCCGACTCTTTGCCACCTCATGGACTGCAGCACTCCAGGCTTCCCTGTCCGTCACCAACTCCTGGAGCTTGCTCAAACTCATGTCTATTGAGTCAGTGATGCCATCCAACCATCTCATCTTCTGTCATCCCCTTCTCCTCTTGCCTTCAATATTTTGAGCATCAGGGTCTTTTCCAGTGAGTTAGCTCTTGGCATCAGGTGGCCAAAGTATTGGAGCTTCAGCTTCAGGATCAGTCCTTCCAATGAATATTCAGTACTGATTTCCTTTAGGATTGACTGGTTTGATCTCCTTGCAATCCAGGGGACACTCACGAGTCTTCTCCAACACCACAGTTCAAAAGCATGAATTCTTTGGCACTCAGCTTTCTTTATGGCCCAACTCTCACATCCATACATGACTACTGGAAAAACCAGAGTTTTGACTAGACAGACCTTTGTTGGCAAAGTAATGTCTCTGCTTTTTAATATCCTGTCTAGGTTGGTCATAGTTTTTCTTCCAAAGAGCAAGTGTCTTTTAATTTCATGGCTGCAGTCACCATCTGCAGTGATTTTGGAGCCCAAGAAAATAGTCTGTTACTGTTTCCATTGTTTCCTTATCTATTTGCCATGAAGTGATGGGACCAGATCCCATGATCTTAGTTTTTTTTGAATGTTTGTACTGACTTCAAAATCTAATGTGGATTTGTAACATTTATCATGTATTACAATTTGAATTAGCTGCATTTCAAGTTCTCAATACCCACATGCAGCCAGTGGTTACTGCATTGGATAGTGAAGTTTTATATAGTTATTTTATTAAAGATGTGTAATTAGGGCTTCCCTGGTGGCTCAGATGGTATTCTGCTTGTGATGTAGGAGACCTGTGTTTGATCCCTGGGTTGGGAAGATCCCCTGGAGAAGGGGGAATGGCTACCTACTCCAGTATGCTTGCCTGGAGAATTCCATCGACAGAGGAGCCTGGTAGGCTACAGTCCACAGGGTCGCAAAGAGTTGAACATGACTAAGTGACTAACACTAACAAGAATAATAGCAACATTTTGAGTGGCAAGCATTTTGGAAGGATTTAGTAGGACTGTCTTATCTAACCCTCCTAATAACCCTCATCTATAGCTGAGGAAATATCATCATAAAAATGGTGAGTGACATCCTTGTCTACAGTGGTAGTACATGGCAGAGTTGGGTCTTGAATTCAGGTAATCAGAGGATTCTACATCCATGGTAGGATGGATTAACTGGGTGGTCTTGAGCAAGTCACTTGCCTGCATTTTGATTTCCTCTTGTACAAAATAGGAAGAGAGGTGGAGAGGATTATCCAGAGTGGGTGTTGCAGGCCTTCATCTTCCTTTTTACTTGCAAGCATCTGGCAAGACTGGCTCTCCTCTTCCCCTCTATGTGGACTTGAGATTTACATTGTGCCTTCTCCAGCTTGAACAAATGGGTCTTCTTAATCTGGACTTTTCTAGTTGGGGTGGCTCTGATTATAAACCTACAAACCTTGTAGCAGGATGGGGGAGCCCCTCCCGTGCCCAAGAGCTGCTACAGTTTCTTTTGACTTTCTTCTATTTTGAGCATCATGTCCAGCTTCAGTTTCTTGATGCTTTGTTGAAAGAAAGGAAACTTGTTGCCTGGGCACTTGGTTTTAATCTTCTGTCTTCTTTGTTCTTAGGCATGTTGTAGAAAGCTCCCCTGTCCCAAGGAAATTCTATATATTTCCATAATTTTCCTTCTCTTTCTCTCCAAGAAATGCAAAGAAAGTAACTGTCAACAATTTTTTTGCATATATAAATTTTAACAGCCCATACATGTCAACTAATCTTTTACCCAGGAAAGAAAGGCTTATTTCAAGTGATTGAAAGTTGAAACACTTAGGTTTTCATTCATGTTGTGTAATGGAATCACTGTGTGGACATGCTACCTTATGATTAAGACCATTTCTCAAATCCACTAACTCTAATGTGTGCCTACTATGTGCAAGGGTAAACCCCTGTTTTCTAGGAATGGATCTTCCACCAGGGAGGGTAAGGCAGATGTTCAACCAGCCACAGCACAAGGTGGACCAGGTACCTTAAGAGGGGTGCAAAGTACTAAGACAGTTCAAACATATAGTTTGGAGTAAATAAAAGTTGTATAGAAGAGTCCCTTCATGGACAAAGGCATGGCAATCCACTCTGGAATGGACATTTTGGCTAACCCAATAGAACAGACCTTTAAAGAAATGTAGGGATTCAGTTAACAGAGAAGGCAGAAAGGACATTTCAGGAGAAGTTGTTTTGTTGCTATTGTTTAGTCTCTAAGTCATGTCTGACTCTTTGTGATCCACCAGGCTCCTCTCTCCATGGAATTTTCCAGGCAAGAATACTGGAGTGGGTTGCCATTCCCTTTTCCAAGGGATCTTCCAGACCAAGGGATTGAACCTGCGTCTCCTGCATCGGCAGGCAGTTTCTTTACCACTGAGCCACCAGGGAAGAGGCAGAAGCAAATGTCTCTGCATGCATCCTGCACCACAAGTAGGAGGAGAGGGAAGTGGCACATGGCCTGGTCTGAGAATTACACATGGATTGCAAGAAGTATGTAAGGAATGCCAGGCAGTTTGTCAGACTCCTGGCATCAGCATCCTGCTCCTAGTTCTCCACCCAAGGGAGATAGCATTCATCAATCACGGCCCACACCTTTTCAACTGACCTCAGGAGTGCCTCATGAGATGAGATCAATTTGCCATTCCTGGTGCAGGGATAAGTGAGGTAGAGACTTGAATACCTTGTTGACTAGTTAGTGGTTAATTGGATAGGCAATAGGGAGCCATTAAAGTCTTGTAAGCAGGGGAGTGACATGGTGGGAAATGAGAACTGTAGTTCAGGATAATGAACTTGGCAATGCTTTCTGGGATGGATTAGAATAGTTATAAGAATGAAGGCCAGTTATTTGGAAGCTTATGGTTTAGGCGAGTGATAATGTCTGGAACTGGAGTGATATGGTAGCCAAAGATAGGAAGGGCAGATATCACAGAGTTAGAATTGAGAGCACTTGGCAAGTCTGCTGGGCTGTGGAAAGTGAAGGGCAGAAGCGAGAGAGGGGAGGGGAGTCATAGCCAACTCTCCAGGTTCCCCGTAATGACCTTGGAATAAGAAAAACAGAGTCATCATGGTGGGGGGAGCCTGTGATTGAAAAGGAGGTAGCGGAGTTCCGAGTTCCGGTGAGTTTGGTGAGGGCAAGAGGAGTCTGCAAAGAATGGTTTTTAGCCTTCTCTCTTTTACAAAGCATAGGTTTTTCTAAGCCATTGTCTCAACTCAGTAGTGCAAAGTAAAATAACCATTTTTAAGCAAACAGTACTGCCCTTTCTCAATGAACAGAGTCTAAGGAAAGCTGCCATCTTTCCAAATATTTGGAAAATTGGAAAGCCTTAATTAGTAATCAGGGAAGGGACATGAGGGAAGGAAAGAAATATAATCCAAATCACTGCTTCCCCAATCCAAGTAATTTACACTTTAGTAACAATGATTGACAGTCAAGCAATGTATCTAACTCACTTTTATTTCTCCCTTGAGGAAAGCACTTGAGTTCCCAATTGTTTTAAATTGCAGAAGCAGTAATTGTTTTAGGAAGGCAGGAGAAGTGGCTTTTGGGAGCTGGAATTTACCGCTGAGGGGAATGTGGACTGTATCTTTAACTAAGGTCACTAGGGCCATATTCAGGAGTCTTTCCTGGGTAAACAGATACCAGTTTAGTCAAAGGGGAATAGCAAAGGAACCAATTAAAGGGCCAAGGGAATAGATTTCACCCAAAATGTTAATAAGCTGCTATTGGTAGCTAAAATGAGCCATAGATATTTTTTAAGCTGCTTGTATCCCAAATAGAATCATTGGTGAAATTTAATAGGAAAAGTTTTTTTTTCTCCAAAATATTTGAAAATAAATATGGGGTCATGGATGTGTTTTGACATACTTACTGTCCTAGAGGAATTGTTCATTAAACTATGCACTTTGATATATTTGTTTACTTAGAAAAGTCAAATGTGACAAGCTGGGTCAAGTGCATCAAGAACTTTATTAACAGGCTAACGCTAACCTGTTATAAAAAAAAGGTGTGAACTCTGCTCTGGAAATCTGTGCTTTGATGTATGGGGAAACCCACACATCTGATTTAGGGGGCAGGGAGGAGACAATCATGGCTTTGTTTGTAGGTGCCAACAGACAGGCAAAAGCCAAGGTTCCTTGCAGAGAATGGATTAAGGTATCAAAACTGTTCACATCTCATTTACATCACGCCCAAGAGTGGACCACAGGTTTTGCTGATTAACACACAGACCATGGCAAATAGCATTGTGTATCTGAAATCAGACCAAGATCAGTAATGGTAACACAAACCATATGTGTGAAGTTGGGCATATGGAGGTTCCTCTTAGGCTATTATCTAACTAGGTTTTTTTCTCTTATTTTTGAAAAGTCTTTTTTTCCAAACCAGGAAGTTAGCAAAAAGCAAAATGTTCCCCTATTCCCTCTCCACCCCACCCCCTAAATACACATATTTATGCCACCTTCTGGTATATAATAATATTTTTTGTTGTCAAAATTTGCAAATCTTCTGAAAGAAAGGTGGGGGTATGTGTTAAAAATGTACTGATTTCATCATTGTCTCCGCAGGCAATAGGAAATGGTGGATTGAGTATCGAGACAAGAAAATCAAGCTCCTACCACCTGAATATTTTCCACTCATCCAATTTGTACTGTTCCTTCATACTGGAGTTTGGGATCAAAGTAACACTGCTGCAGTTCTTTGCCACCCTTGAGTTTCATTCAGCACCTACTATGTGCTGGGGAGTTTCAGTGAAAGCTGGGCGTGCAGAATGATGCCTACAATGATGTGACTTATTAAAAGCTGTTAATTATCTGAATTTTATCATCCAGATGTTATTAACGCCTCTCTAGTATATCTTTTATGGATGAGACTGTACATTTAATAGCAGTAGTACCATGGGAATTGACAATTAGCAGCTACGCATGAACTAGATGCAGTGTGGCATATTTCATCCAGCTTAGATAGTCGTCGACCAAACAGGCCAAAGTTTTCTCCAGTAGAAACTGCCCTGCCAAGTGGTTTCTGGATCCTTCTCGGAGAAAACAGCGAAGGAGCTGAAAGCGACCTCTTCCAACCATACCAGAAATTGGCTCTTCATGGCAATTCTTAACTCACACAGTTACATCAAAGCGATACTAACCCACTGGACGTCCCATCCCAAAGTAAGAAGTGCCACACCCTCAGTTCCCCCACCCTCTGCCTTCCTGGGGGTGTCAGCGCAGGTCGAATTCCTTTTCAGTATCTCCTCAGTCCTGGGCTGGGCTGGCGGGGAGCTACCTGCGAGTCCCCAACGTGGATAACCGGATTTGTCTCTTCCCAGGCTGGCTGCTGATGGGGACGAGTTCTGCTCCCGAGAGGGTCCCAGAAGTAGGTACAGAATGAATCTCACCAATCTTAATTGCTGTCCCTGGGCCGAGGAAAGGGGAGGATTGGGGCACGGGAGGCTCTCCCTTCCTCCTCCACTCTTTTCCCCACCTCCCAAAATTGGCAGCCAGTCCGCAGCTCTCGGTCTGGGGTCTGGAGGGTGGGGAATGTGGGTGTGGGGGCCGGCTGGAGAAGCTCTCGCTAGCGCTGCCTGTGGCCAGACCCGCCTCCCATCCCCTCTCGGGTGCACACTCACGTCCACCCAGACACACTCCGCGCGCTCCCTTGCGCTCTCGCTCGCCCGCCCGCCGCCGCCTGCTCTCTCCCTTTTGCTCTCCCCGGTCTCCTTCTCCCTTTTTTTTTTTTTTTTTTGGTACCATAGAGTTGCTCTGAAAACAGAAGATAGAGGGAGTCTCGGAGCTCGCCATCTCCAGCGATCTCTACATTGGGAAAAAACATGGAGTCAGCTCCGGCAGCCCCCGACCCCGCCGCCAGCGAGCCGGGCAGCAGCGGCTCGGACGCGGCCGCCGGCTCCAGGGAGACCCCGCTGAACCAGGAATCCGCCCGCAAGAGCGAGCCGCCCGCCCCGGTGCGCAGACAGAGCTATTCCAGCACCAGCAGAGGTAGGAGGCTGTGAGAGGGGCTGAGGAGGGGGCGGCGGGAGCCCCGGCGCGGAGCGGGGGGCGGCCGGGAGCGGGTGCCTGGGGCGCGGGGTCGGGGGCCGCGCGCGAGCCGGCCGCGGCGCCCCGAGCTCGGAGCACCCCCTTCCCCTCCCCCCTCCGCCCCCCAGAAATGTTGCAAACTTTTGCAGCCCGTTCTCGGGTTGCGGGAGGATAGGGGGGCGGGGGAGGCGGCAGGAGGGTTGACAGCCGGCGGGCTCACCCCCTGGCTTTGATTTTTTTCTGCAAAGAGAGGAAGAAAGCCGCGTTGCTCAAATTAAATACTCTCCCCCAAAATACGGAGGACCGAAGAGTGGGGGCCCGGGAAAGAAACTTTTAAAGCGGCAGTGTCCTTTTAAGAAGGGGAAAAAAAAATCCTTTGGATGGCCATCCTCCTCCCCTTTTACCTTTTCTCCTCTTGACAGTTTCGGCCGGGGCAGCCTGAGACATGGTGGGTTTTCGGCCCCCCGCGGAGGTGAAAGGGGCGTTAGAAGTGAGAGATCAGGGAAGCCCCCCCGCCCCGGGGGGTGGAAAGGGAGCGCTTCTGGACTTGGGGCGGGGGAGCGACGTGGGTACCTTCCCTGGAGCACAGCCGTGGATTTGGGATTTGGAGATAGGGCTGGGGGAAGCGGGGTGCGGGCTCGTGAGGTGCTCGCCAAGTTGTCTGGCGGGCGCGGCGAGGGGAGGTGCGCAAGTTTGCAGACCCAAGGTTCGCAGCCCGGCGCCCAGGCTGGCGGGGGGCGTGTGCGCGTCAGCGCGCCTGGGGCGGCGGCGGCGGTCCTGTGGGGCGCTCCACGCGCATTCGGAGTGAGCGTCTGCAAAAGCAAACAAGCAGAAAAAGAAAGATCGCAAGGCACCCAAACTTATTTCTGCCCTGGGAAATCCTTCCCTCGCTAAGCGTTTCTGCAAGAACCTGGGAATGGTCAGTGCGAGTTGAATGCTTGTTGGATAGTGCGATCGATGCCCCCACCCCCCGGGCAGTTTTTTACACACTTCATTTGTAGGATCTGTGTGCATGTGTCTGTGTTTGTTTGGGGGGGGTGGCTCCATGACCCCTCCTTGCTTTTTTTCTAATTAAAGTGGAGTGTTGGGAAAAGCTCACCCTTTTTCTTCTTTCTTAAAGGTATGGGAACCTGGTGTGGGGTTTTTCTTGGGGATGGGGGATTATTTGAAAACGCCCAGAGTTTATAAAGAACAGGAGAAAGCTACGGCTTTAATTACTGTTGTAAATAATGTATAAATCACGCCTGTCACTCCAGAGGAAGCCAGCTCGCACGAGCCGCCCAGGGCTGGGGTACAGAGAAGATCTTCAGCCCTGGCTTGGGCACTGGCCCAGCGGGCCCCCTCCTCTTGCCACTCAGCTTCAGGCAGAGATGGGGAGAGCTGGGAGAGGCAAGGGGGGCCCCAGAGCCCCTCCTTTCCTATCAATGTTAGAGTTGGAGGTAGGAATATGGCTGATCATGTGCTGGCTGTTTTACAGTATTCCCCCCCCCCCACCGCCCCACCTTAGCCACACCCCCTGTCCAGGCGCTTTCCCATTCACGGAATTCGAGTACAGTAAAAGCCATCAGGATGACACACGCGAAAAACATTTAATTAAAGGCGATTTCGGAAGAGCGAACACATCAAACCGTGGTTTAAGGGAGAGGGAGGGGGCAGCGAGTGTCGGGAGTACTGGAAGGGGGATGGGGCTGGGGGCCGGGACCTGCCGCTAGCTCGGTGAGTTTGTGTGAAGAGAGCTTTTGGCTGCAAAGAGTATATTTAGACCTGAGACGGTGGATTTGGAATGCGAGCGGGTTATGTAACAGGGTTAATCAGAAACACTGGAGAAAATCCCCTTCATGTGGGGAGGCTTTTTTTTTTTTTTTGGAAGAGGGGGACATAGTATGTAGGAAGCCGCACAAATTTCTGGTTTGTGCTGCCACCCCCTCTGTCTTAGCCATCCCCCTCCCGCGTGTTATTAGCATCTTCAGGTGTCATTCTTGCCAGAAGGTGTTCTTGCAAGAGATCAGGGTGGCAGGCTGCAGAACCGACTAGCAAATCCGTAACTTGCTGTTCTTGCAAATTATATAACCGATGGGGCTTTCTCGGTTCCACCAGTCCCGGAGGCTCAGCAACAAGGGAAGAGGGACAAAGTGCAGATAGGATGCATCTTGTGCAACTGACCTGCTGACCCAAATCCCCTTGCCCCCTAGTGGGCCACCTCCCACTCCGTCTTCTTTGAACCCACCTCTTGTCCATCCCTCCGGAGAGTTAATGGGGGGAGGGAGAGGAGGTAAGGCCCAAACACTCAACTCACATCCTGCACGCAGGCACTCGGTTATATAACAGTCTGAATGGAAAAGGAAGGTCAGAGATGGAGGCATCCTTTAGCTAACACAGCAGTAGTAATAGCTTCCAGAAATTATGTGCATTTGCAGGCTTTAACCTCATATGTACCGTCTGCTCCTCGGGGGTACCAATCTTGGTACATGTGAGCTAGGGAGAAAAAGAGGGAATGTGTAAGTATGCTCAGTAGATGAGAGTGATTTGAAAATGGGAAATGTTTGGGTTTTCAGATGATGTAATGGAATTGGCAGAATATGCAAGTCGGCTCCCAGAGTGTAAGCAGCAAGAAAATTGGAGCTGGCATCCAGTATTAATGTTGCATAAATTACAATATCGGAAAGAAATTAACCTACACACTAGGTGCTTACGCCTTTTTAATACTTAAATCATACAGGCACACAATGCAAAAGGAAAAGCAAACACCATCACCTTAAAATCAGCATTTTCAACCTCAAGGAGGGTTGAGTGGAGTCCTTGGCCTTGGGTGAAGAGAGCCACTTTCTGATCCGGGGGATGCTTTCCCGGGAGGTAGCAGGGTTAGCTTCCAGGCAGCCAGTGTTTGCAGTCTGCAGAGATTGTGGTCAGGATTCTCATGACATTGAGGTGACCTCATGAGACATTACCTAGGTAGACTTGAAGCTATTGCTGGATTCCAAACTCCTGGGAATCCACGGGTGAATGGACCGTGCACTGTTACTGCCTGCACTTCCAAAATAAAATATGTGACTTTATAATCTGAAAGATGGCCTCCCCTTCCTTTTACAATGGGGCAGGGTATGTTAGCATTTTCAGCAGAACTGTTTTGTTTTCTGGGTGCTTTTAATGATGGCTGTTGTTGTTCAGCCCCATCTTTTTAGCCCAATGAAAGGGAAGAAAGGCAGGAGACAACATGGGAAGTAAGAATGAAGTGGAAGAACCAACAATGAATCTTTAATTTAACAAGGCTTTCAGGGACTTCAGGGAGCCCTGAGCATTGTGACATAACTGTTGTTAAAAACCCTCTTCCAGAATCTCGTTAGTATATGCATGCCAGACGCTTACACATTCTACCTCCCTAAAGTTATCCTCAGGGGGCTGTGTGCCACACCGTTGGTCTGGAACACCAGTGCTGCAGGTGGATGGCTGTTAGGGCAGGCTGACCTAAGGGAAAAATCGAAGCCAAAAGATGGGATTAACACTGAAAGGCTCAGTTGGGTTGAGATCGAACCCCCTGGAAGCTGAACTTAGATTGACTTAAAATCAGTTAACAAGTTTAGTTGTAGCCCTGAGGACTTCTAGACCCACAGGAATCTTTGCCTCTCAAAGTACTTCTCCACAATTCACCACTTCAGTCTTGGCTGATTCACTTTCTGGTTGGTGCTCTTGCCTGGCAATTTCGAGCATTTTCTAGAGATTGATTCTCAGATGAGCTTTTCTTACGTGGACTTGGCTCTCCCGGGTGAACAAATGATGCCCTGTAGTTTGAAAGAGCTACTGGCTGGGATAAAATTCTGTGCCGGGGGATGGAATAATTATTTTTTAAACTAAAGGACTTTCATTTTCCAGTAAATTGCTCATAAAAACATTTATAATTATACCCTTTAAAAATGTAATAGAATAATTTTAGAAAATGCATTTGAGGATGATTATGAAAACCTTTTCTGTTGCTTCCCTCTTCTTTCTTAAAAAGAATTGAATTATTAATCCAAAAGTCAAATCCTGAGTGGCTAAAAACATTTACAGCAGACTTTTGTTTTTATGTTAGTCACCTGCTGGAATTTTCCAAAATCTTCTGGTGTGAAGAGGAGCCCTTGGCTTTAGAAAACATCTCTGTTTCTGAAACTGAAATATGGAGGCTGCAGGGACGGACCTCCCTCACCAAGAGACATTAAGCTTGTGTTTTCAAGTTGGTAGAGCTGGGGGGTACAGTGCATACTGCTGTTTCTACACCAGACTCCTAAGAGAGATGTAGGGAGATGTGGGATTGTTAATTGCAATAGATAGTGCCTCTGGATGCAGATGTTCTGAAGGTCTTTGGTGGCAGCTGAATCATTTTTGAAAGCAAACTGACTCCTCTCCAGAGCTAGCCTTTGGACTGTGAATCAGGCAAGCCCAGGTGTTCTTCTCCATGAGCCATACTCTTTGTCACTTCTGAGTTAAGACGCAGTTTTCTCCTGATTCTCCCATTCTTACCTTGAGGAAGTTGTGGTGTGATGTTGGAAGGACTGACTAAGTTGGGTGTTGCTTGGAACCCTGTTGATGGAGTGTGGGCCATTATAGCACATACCAGTTTTTCTGAGGGTGCTCTCTCCAACCCCCACCATTTTTCCAGTCTCCTAAGCTCATCTATGTATTTCTGTCTGTGGAAGCAAAATACTTAACTACATTTCAAGTATCTGGGGAGAGAATTGTAATGTGATTGCCCCACGTGCAAACTTTTTTTATAGAAAATGTCACTGTTCTCAAATGTCATATCCTCTTTGTCTTGTACAAGCCAGTGTGCAGAGACTCTGAGGTAGACAGCATCCTTCCTCCTGGAGGGGACCCCTGACCCATTCATCCCAGATTAGAGATAGGTTCCTGCAGAGCAAGAAGGGTCTGCTTTGAAAGGCCTTCAGGTGCCAGAGCAAACAGCAACCTAGAATGCGCAGTACCTTTCTGAAAATGAAGACTATCTTCCTTGCTGAGAATTTAAGAACAACCTCCTCTCTGCTTCTCTCTGTCTCTCCAAGATGTTCTCCCTTCCATCATTTAAAATAATTTTTTTTTTTTTTAATGAGGATTTGTTTTATTTTTCCCTTGGTATCTCATTCAGAAGGGCAAGTGTTGGTTGAAATGAGCTCTTAAAATGTTCACCCATCTTATTAAGCTGTATGTTAAGAAAAATACAATTGAATCCTTATGAATTAATGCTTGCCCAGAACTCTCCAGATAATCAGTTTCAAGCATTGATTAAGATACAATAAACCATGATTTTTCTATAAGAGTACGAAGGCATCACTGATGAACTTGCTTTCTGGCACAGTGAGCAGAAACATTTTTTGTCTTTTCCTTATCAAATGGGTTTTGAAAGTGTGCTGGTCCCCTTTCCTGCCCTGGGAAGAACACTGAGGATGTAACTGAATCTTTCTTAGACGTTTGGGGATCCTTAGGATACCGCAGGGTCACTGTTCTGAGGATGAGTTCTGATTGTACATTATAGAACTGTAAATGGAAACGGTGTTAGAGATTGGGCTAAATCTGTCCTGATGCTAGCTTGGAAATCATTGTTTGTTTTTTTTTTTTGGTTAAATCCTCAATATCTGTCTGTTTTGTTATTTGCCTCCGTTGTTTTCTCAGTTGCAAGTGGCAGAATAGAAATTCATGTCAGTTAGTTGATTCTGGTTAGTTGAGGTTTTTACTTTAAAATTTCAATCCAAGTCTAGACTCTAGACTTGTTTCTCTAGAAAATGTAAAATCATTCTCAAAAATTTAGGAAAGCTATTGTATTTACAAATAAGTTATGTGCTGTATTACCATAACATTATGCAGTTTTCTCCTGTGTAATGGTACACAGAAATATCAACTAATTTTGCTTCTTCCTTATATGTGTTGAAAGGGTTTCATCAACCCTGAAAGTTAGGAAATTCTAGAGTTAGAAGGAAGATTTCAGGAATGTCAATAAAGAGCATATAGATCTCCCTAGAGGAAGCTCTTTACCCAAGCTTAGGCCTTTGTTCACTGGACCAGTGTGGTACCGCATCATCAAGAGCTGACTTTCTCAGGGCCGTTGCACCTGAGTTAATGGTCGTCTGTAGTTATCTTGTGATATCTTTGATATCCTACTGTTGAAAATTCAGCTTGGGAGTCGTGGTGTTCTTTTGTGACAGCCTTGTTGTTGTTATTACTTTGCTTTTGGAGTAAAGACATCAAGGAGATTGTCTCAAGAAATGGTTAGAAAGGTGGAGTGAGGCATAATGAAATATAAATGTACCATAGCCCGTGGGTTAGGCAGGCTCCATTCCAGATCTGGCTCTTACGTACGTGCTAATGTTAAAAGGAATTATAGGTAACAATTCCCCTGGTGTTGGTGGAAGAACATATTTTTTTTCCTAACACACGTTTATGGCCTCCACTGACATCATTATTACAAGCTGTCTCATCACATTATGTGCTGTGGCACATGGGCAGTGGCGTGGCCCTGCAGTGTCCTGGAGATTGTCTTGCCCACACAATGCGGCCTTCGAGGCACTGTCTGTAGGGCCCAGACAATGAAGGGGACAGGCTTCACACAGTCTGAGAAGTGCCGGAGGCCTCCAGGCCCTCACAGGTAGTTGCTACACCCCTGCTGCTTTCCCTGGAGCTCAGTCTGAGGCTGAAAACAAGGAGGAATAATCAAGGTGTAGAGGATTTATAATCGCCAGCCCAGTCATCTCTAACAGCGTGATTGGGCATTGGAGTTTTGATCATGAATGATTATGAAGTTTTTGGAAACAATTAGGAAGTGCCTGCATCCGTGAACAGACCATGATAGATGAGGTTCTTCCTGGGTACCAGGAAGGGTACCACTCAGTACAGGATTCTCACGACTGTGAAAGAGGCAGCGCACTGTTAAAAATACCTAGCTTACTTCGGGGGAGGATTTGGCTGAATACTGATGAAGTTTATGAAATATGAATGTTGTGAAGTTGCTGTACGTAAGTGGTGGGCGTGTGTGAAAGAAGTAAGAAGCAATAAAATAGTGTATAAATGACACTCTGAAACTTGATGGACTTGTGTACGTGACAAGAATGGTGATGTTTGGTTCTGTGCCTAATGGGGGAGAATAAACTGGCTTAAAATCTATATGTCAAACTCGATGTGGGACTAAAAATTAATACATAAAGAGTCATTTGACTTATAAGCGAAGAGCGCTACTGAGGAGAAACAGGCAGGTTGCAAAGAATAGAGGTGAAACGAAATGGGGGAAAAACAGGAGGGACCAACACTTGAATTTATAATAAAGTATGGTAATCACTGTTTTAAATAATCCAAACTATTAACGACTAGGTAGAGAATTGCTGCTAGGTAGAGAATTCGTTATAGCCCAATGAAAAGGTATCGCTGCGAATTTTAGGTTGTGCGCGAGAAATCCTCTTGATCCCCAAAGCATAAATGCATGTACCGAGAAGCAGAACTGCACACATTGTAATTTTTTCTGTCTTATGCTGATTAATTGACAGCCGACTGTATGCCTCTTTCCTGAAGGTGACTTTACAATCTCCAGACACAGACATTTCTCTCAGACGTGGAGTGAAGGAAGGAGAACCACATACTAAAGTGTGTTTCACTGGGTGAAGTATTTGGGAGGAGGGAAGATGAGAGTGGTGAAACAGGGGAAGGGGGTTGTGCGTACAGAGATTAAGGATGCTGCCTTTTGGGGGCTGGGGAGTGGGGGCTGCGAACCAAGGAAGGGAATCTCTAGAGGGAAGGAGACTTACATGCAAAAGAGAATGAAATTAGCATTGACTCTGTAATGGCTGGGAACGTGCCTTTCTAATTTTAAATTATCTTTAACAAGGACGATGAACAGAGGAAAAGTTGACACTTTGAGAAGTTTTGACGAACTTGTCGAGAATGCCAATTGACAAAGGCAGGTAAGGGAATACTTGGAGCAACAGAACAAGAACAGGTCTGAAGGGCAGGCCGATGTGCTTCCGAGTGTGTTAAGGGAATTGGCGGGCGTGTTTATTGACTCTTCTAATTAGTTTTAAAGAAACCTGAAGAAATGGACAGAGACGGAGAGATGCCCTGATGGGATGCCGCCCTTCCAGGAGCAAAGAAACCTGTATCATCCCTTATGATCGATGCCAGTCATGGGGAGGAGTGACTGCTTAAAAGTTAATGGATTTCTGAGAGTCAAATCAGAGAAGAAACAAGGGTATATTGCACAAGTTTAAAAACTTTTCAATAAACTGCATTGCTTTGCATTTTCACTGTACAATCATAAAGCCAGTGGATGATGGTAAGAAGGCCACAGTGACAATACGGCATGTACTCCCAGGAACGTTTGCATGACAAGGATAATATAGCTGAAAGGACAGGGCACCTGGAAGGGTGAACTGCCCATAACTCTCAATTGTGCAGGTAATGAAGCAGGGGGAAAGCAAGGCAAATGAAATACTTTGATAATCAAAGACGATGCTTCTTTCAGTGATCATATTGTTTGACTGATGCTGACAAGGGTGAAATTGCCAGAATTGTATTTTACCGTTTCTGGCACTCATGACCCACTTTGGATAAGCACGTTTCTACAGAAAGTGCCTCAAGATTGGTGAGCTGCTAAACTTTCTCGAGACCCCCAGGAGAATCAATAGAACAAATGAGGTACCCCTGAGAGGACTCTAGAAGATTCTAAAGCTCAATTTCTAATCTTGAATGTGGGGGTGCATGTTCACATATATGTAGGGCTCACTCACGAGACTGCCATTGGTCATGTTGTATTAGACTAAAGCCTGTTAGAGCCAGGAGGGGTCTTATGAACCATCTCATCTACCCTCTATCCCCATTTAAACTGGCTCTCACAGAGGTCAGAATATGCCTGAGGCCCCATTCCTGGTAGGTAACAAGGCTGTGACTAGAACACAGATCTTCTTCCTCCCTAACAGTGTTCCTTCCACTTGTATGCTGTGTCAGGATGCTCAGAAGTTCCAGTAAGTTCCTTTCCACCAGGAGATGCCCCCCTCCGAGGCTATTACGATAGGTATGCAGGTTAACCCAGCCTTAGGTGGAGATATGTTTGAAGGTCAGCGCACTTTGTCTTGGCTGTCCATCAATAGCAGAACATTCTCAGTATTATTATTTTTTAATCCCATCGGGCATTTTTATTATTCTTTAAAAATTAGCTAGTGAGCTTGTGGCTCTGCCAGTAAAGCCGTTCGGGAGCATAGTGAAAATTGTGTCTGCGTCTCCTGTTCTGATTTAATAGAAAGTAAAATAAGGGACCTAGAGTAGGGCATCCTGTTCTTGGAGCCTTTAAGCTCTCTGGAGCTGGAGGCAGCCAGCCCTAGCTGTGCAGTGGGGGAGGGCATCTCTCAGCAGCTGTCATGTTTCCTCAAGGCAGAGGGCTTGTCTGGGCCTTTTATGGGGATGCTCCTGAGCAAGTCTGCAAATGGAATACTATGTAGTCAGTAAAACTCAGGTAGTGGAAGATGCTTGGGATCTTGTGCTTAGTGAAAAGTCACAGCTTTCATAGTAGTGTGCATGGAATGGGATCATTTTTATAAAAACTCGTGTGTGTATGTTAACATGGACCCAAATGTACCTAAATGATGAAATGATAAAGTGGTCATCTCTGGATGGTGGGGTTATCTATGAGTTTCTCTTTCTCTGTGCCCTTCTCTATTTTCTGAGTTTCTTGCATTAATGTGTGTATTATTTTTGTAACTGGAAAAAAAATAAATCTATTTTTTTTTCAAAAAGATTGTGTGTTCTGAAACTGATGCTACTTTGAGGGAACTGATTCTTAACTTAGTATGTTGCAGAGAATTTCTTGATGTTTCAGGATGGAGCAAGTTTTCTGGCCCAAAGAGCAGCGACTTTGATGGCTGTATTTAGCCAGGAAAACAAAGGTCATTCAGCTTGGATATGAAAACAAGTGTCCTCATATTGGAATTTCTTGTCCCTCTAGCGCAGTGTCCTTCATGTGTTTATTATGAGAAAAACACAATATATTGAAAGCCAGTACACAGATATATCACACACATCAATAAACTTTTCATATAAATTATCCATTACCTGCAATGCTCTGTTATCTTCTCTCTATTATTTAAAGACAAAATACAAGTCATGAGCCACCACATTGGTTTCACAATCTATATGGGTGGCTCTATGAAGTTGAAAACCCGTGTCCTTGGCATGAGGCTGAAGCAGCCTTTCTGTGGGCCCTGGCCTGACTGTGGGAGGGAAGAAGGGAGGGAGGGAAGGAGGGAGGGAGGTTTCCCATAGTCACTGATGTGGGACTCCAAGTGTTACTTTATTATAATTTCAAGGAAGAGCTGAGGGAGGGAAAATAAGGTAAATACTTGTTATTTGTAATTGTTCAGGATCTTTATGCCCTTTTAGTACGCGCTCATTAACATCCTATTTCATTTAGACATGCATCTGCCTAGTCTGGTTCAGCATATAGATTCTGGGAATCCCTTTGCTTGCAGTTTGTCATCACTGTGTACAGGCGTGAGGGTGGTATTCTTTCAATCAGTAAAAATTTACTGAGCACCTTCTCTGTGCCAGGCACTGTGCTAAGTAAACTCTGGGGAGAAAGCAATAGATAAGGGAAGTCAGAATCCCTGCCTTGCTTGATCTTAAGTTCTCCTGATGACATCTTGGTGTAGCCCCTTGCCTGGGTCGCCTTTGACCAAAGACTTCTCAGGTTTCTCCTCCACATCTGTCTTGACCTCAGCCTCTTTTACCTCTATTCCTAGTATGGGCTGGGGCTAAAGAATCTGCCAGCAATGCAGGAGAGTTGGGTTCGATCCCTGGGTTGGGAAGATACCCTGGAGAAAGGAATGGCAACCCACTCCAGTTTTCTTGCCTGGAGAATCCCATGGACAGAGGAGCCCGGTGGGCTACAGTCCATTGGGTTGCAAAAAGGCAGACACAACTGAGGAACTAACACCTTCACTTTCTTTTTTGCTAGTATAGGCCCTCCTCCTCCTCTTCCTCTTCTTCCTCATCTGAATTCCCACTTTTGATCTAATCTCCTTGCTTCCTGAGATCCTACATTCTAGCTCCTGATAAGACTCACCCTCTCCCTCTTGTAGTTCTCTTTTATAGTGTTCAGACACATAGATGACCTTGCTCATTCATTCAACAGGTCACCTCTTCCTTTGCCAGGTTTCTTTACATTGTCTTCTAGTATTATTTCCTGGGTAAGAACCAGGTCCTCCCAAGAAGATGAGCTCCATGGTGTATTCTTTCACACCTGCTCAACACCTTGCAAAAAGTAGGTGCTCATTAATTGTGCAGATTGTCTCCCACATTGCCCTGGAGAGCTGTTTGTCATCTCAGAAGATTCAGGTCTGCACTTCCCAGCTCTACAAGCACAGCTTCTACTTGCTCCCATCTCCAACTGGGCCTTGGGTTTGGACCCAGCCACCCTAGTTTGTCCCACTTCTGTCTCTCTTGGATCCACCAGTCCTGCCCTCTGTTGTGGCAGGTCCAGGCCTGCTCCAGTCTTGAGCAACTCAGACCATGATGAACAGCTTACATGGTTGTTACAAGCCTGCTGGGAATGGGTCCCAGGTGTGCTAACTGTGTGACCTTTGGTAAGTTCATTCACTGCTCAGTCTTTTCCTTATGTCACCTGAGAACTGGGGCTGTTAATGATGCCGGCTTCCCAAGGTGCTTGAGAAGCTCACCTGCGAGGATGCCCATACAGCTTCTGGCGGGATACCTGGCACCTGTCCAGTGTCACTCTGGTGATGGTGGTGATGGCGGAGCACATCCAGAAGCAGGGCCCCTCCGGCTACCTCTCCCCATCTCCTCCTCAGGTCTGCAGCTCCTTTTGCTTCCTGTTTCTTATTGGTTGCTCTGTGAAATTAATGAGCCCCAGGACATCAAGGGCCTCTCATTTAACTACCAGTTCTCTCTCCTGGACTGGATCCTATGCCAGTCCCTCAGTTCAGCTGCCATAGGCTAGATCCTGCCAAGTTAAGACAAATCACTGAAGTTCAAGCCCATCAGCCACTTGTTGGGTTTCCCAGAGGTTACACGTCATACCTTCAAGAGGAGTCAGGCATGGAATCCTGAACAAGAGGAGAGTCCCACTTCTGCCTGCTCCCCTCCCCTTTGTCCTCCCTATTCCTGTAGTACTGCTGGCTGCCCCCTCCAACCATCGAGGCTGGGGGAGCACCCTCCACCCCACTGTGCTGGGTGTTCTCTCATATCTCATTTCTCAGTACCCCATCCTTGCCTGCCCTCCCTTCCCCTGTAGTTACTTTCTCCTCCCTGCCAAAAAATCACATTGGAGAAGCCTGAGTGCAAGGGTTCCATTCAACTTGCTCTACATTAATGCTCCACTATGGTGACCCACTGCTGAGCCTTTCACTTGAAATGTAATCTAATAATTTACATGCACTTTGCAAGCAATACTCTCTGAGACTCACAACCTGCTTGAAATCACTCTACTGTTACAGTATTTGAGCTGATGAGAGAGCAGCGTGAAAAAGAGTAGTTATTGGTACTACAATGATGTTGGGTAAATCTGGGAAAATAATGTTAGCTCAAGATGAGGGTGTGCTGATAGATTATAATATCCTGTCTTAGAGAATCAATTAAGCTTGCTAAGGGCCTTTGATTGATTTTTGGCTTGTAATTGGACTAGGCTAGGTCAAAGTATGGTGGGGTAGAAGTGTAGGAAGCTAGAGGAAGTGAGTCAGGCATGGAATCCTGTCTTCCTGGGATGCTGTGAAAATGTTTTCGTTTTGATATACTACATGACTTTTACAGAATTAATTGGCACTGTGATTAGGTTGTTTTATTTCTTCACTCAAACATGTTGGAAGCTGATTCTAATATGCAGTAGTAATGAAAATAGAGTAATGCTGTAATAATAGTGCCATTGTAAAGTGAATTACACCATTAAGCATCTATTTTGTCTAATCTGTATTGTGATGGTGTGGGTGATACACACACATACAGACTTAGAGTAGCTGGTCTTTAAGAAGCAGACTCTAGCAGAGAAGCCCCAACCATATAACACTGAACAGTCAGGGAATGAAAATAAACCGTTGTTCAGTGAAAAAGTAAATTTTTAAATCTTCAAATATACACACATATTTACGTACACATATACACACACAGACACATACATATTGTACCAGTCAGGCAGATCAAAAAGAAAATACATGATTAGCATTAAAGTGCTTGCTTGTGTTGCCTTTTTAACAACTTGGTTGGCTTGCCTGGGGACAGGTATCAGTTATGGCTGACCAAGTCAATTATAGTATCAAGGATAGCATTTGAAAACAAGGCTTCGTGTATTCGTTTCAACCTTTTCATCCTTATTATCATGTCTGAGAGCCTCTATTAATGGACATGTCTCAAGTTGGGGGAAAAGCATTAAGGACCTAAGAACCGGGGTCATTTTATTCTGTCATTCATCTCCCAAGAAAGAACATTGGCCAAACAGCTTCTGCCACAGCAGGAAGATCAAGACATATTTTTATGCCTTAAGTCATAAGCTAACCCTTGAGCAGAAATGAGATCTGTGAAGGCAGCCTCAGATATGGCTGCTCCCAGTGGGGCATGTGAATTTAGAAGTCCCAGGGTGAATTACTCTTCATTTTGGTTCCAGGGACTTTAGCCCTGAACCTGCAGGAGGATTGGCATCACCCGGGAAGTTTGGCAGTAAATGAGCATGGATTTCCAACCGTGTCCAGGGAGGTCCTGGAGACTTACTTGGTTCATCTCCGGACTCGGTTTCTGGCTCCACGACCTCCTCTCCATGTTTTCGTGCAGAGGCCATCTGGAAGGGATTTTGCTGGTGCTCTGCATTTCTCACCTGCCCTCACTCCACTGTTGTGTATCTGCAGCATTGTCAGTCAGCACCCCCACCTGGTAATCTGAAACCCCAGAAACTCCTCATGTGAAAAGTTGAGAGTTGAGATTTTACGTGAGCGTGCTAAGTCGCTTCAGTTGTGTCCAACTTTGCGACCCCATGGACTGTAGCCCACCAGGCTCCTCTGTCCATGGAATTCTCCAGGCAAGAATACTGGAGTGGGTAGCCATTCCCTTCTCAAGGGGATCTACCTGACTCAGGGACTGAACCCAGGTCTCCTGCATTTGCAGGCAGATTCTTTACCATCTGAGCCACCAGGGAATCTGAGATTTTATATAGTTTAAGATATATTTACCTTTCATTATATAATGCTTACTCTGATGATCAAAATAGTGAAAGCAAATTTTCTTTGTAAACAATTGAGCATTTTCTGTATCTCAGATCAACCATGTTGATTTTTAAACTCCATGAGCATTTGAGGAGAAAGTACACAGCATCCATGGCTGGCATCTGGATTAAGAAAATAGTAGAGAAAGTTTATTGCAGACTTTGGTAAAAAAAAAATATCAGTATCATATTGTTCCCAATAAAATATTACAATGAAAATTACCATGGTGTTTGACAACATGTTGGTATTAACTGGTCTTGTCCGTTAATACGGAGAAGGCAAAGGCACCTCACTCCAGTACTCTTGCCTGGAAAATCCCATGGATGGAGGAGCCTGGTAGGCTGCAGTCCATGGGGTCGCTAAGAGTTGGACACGACTGAGCGACTTCGCTTTCACTTTTCCCTTTCGTGCACTGGAGAAGGAAATGGCAACCCACTCCAGTATTCTTGCCTGGAGAATCCTAGGGACGGCGGAGCCTGGTAGGCTGCCGTCTATGGGGTCGCACAGAGTCGGACACGACTGAAGCGACTTAGCAGCAGCAGCAGCAGCAGCAGTCCGTTAATATTTCTCAGTAGCAAACACACTCTGGTTTTAGCATTAATTAGTTACAGACTTTATTGAAGTCACATTTTGCTGCATCAGCTCAGTTTATCTTCTCATTGGTCTGAGTTCCTGGAGGGCAGTGTTGTAGACTGTCTTGAGTCTTCTGTACATCTCTGTCTCTTATTTGGGCATTCAGTGAATGCCCTCAGGATGCTAGTGATGGTACAGTTTAGAATCAATATGTGAAAAATGAGCCAGCCAAGGCAAAACTGGGATGAGACAAGAAAATCTGATATTCTTCGAAAGCTTCAGATGTTTAAAGGTGATGCAATAAATTGCCTTCTTTCATTGATGCGTCAGGTATTAATTGAGCACTTACTATGTGCCAGATCCCCTCTTGGTCAGTGGAGGTACAGAGTTAAATGAAAGGAATTGACAAGCAGGAAAGACACATTAACTAGTAATTTCAAAAAAAATACAGAGAGTGCTATAATATTAAAAAAAATTATAATGCACATAAGAGGGCAAAAAGACTTAAAAAGGAATCAGAGAAAGCTCACTGAGTTGGTTCATCTGCCTATTTTTTTGAAAAATGGCGAGTGATTTGCCTAGAGGGCAAAAAGTGAGCAGGCATTTGGGCCAAGTTTCATGAAATGCAGGTTCATGGGACATTTAGGTCGGGTGAGGGCAGTTGAGCCTTGCCGAAGCAAGGGCCAGGAGATGAAGATGGAGAAAGAAGGCAGGGACTCAGCTAAGTTTTTGGACCTTTTTCTAGGGCAAAATTTTGAGCAAGTGAAAAATACCTTGTTTCTTTACTTAAGGGCTTCCCTGGTGGCTCAGTCTGTAAAGAACCCGCCTGCCAATGAAGGAGACTCGGGTTCAATCCCTGGATCAAGAAGATCCCCGGGAGGAGGGAATGGCTACCCACTCTCCAGTATTCTTGCCTGGAAAATCCCATGGACGGAGCCTGGTGGGCCACGGTCCATGGGGTCGCAAAGGGTTGGACATGACTGAGAGACTGTACACACACACACACAGAGTACTTAAGCCTAAGTATGTTGAAGTTGGGGTGGAGGATTGATGGTGAGAAGGAGCCAAGTTAGGGGATCTCCGTGGTGATTCTGGAGAGACATACTGCAGGCTGGGGCTGGAATGGGGCTCGAAGTTGGGCATGGAGGTGAAATTGGAGGTGCATGATAGAAGTAATGACAGCAGTGAGTCAGCCCGAGTTGGGTGTGATTATTGGCTGGGATGGCTTGACGACAGGGGTTCCAGTTTGGATGGGCTGAGTTGGAGTTGCCGGGGACGTGTCTTCTGGGCAGCTGGAAATGTGGGTCTGGCAGGGAGTATGAGACAACATGTCAGCTGTGGAATTAAACAAACAAACAAACAATCATTTAACCAGGAGGGATAGCTGGGGTGGAGATGTTATGAAGCAGCATTTTTGAAGGTGAAAATTTTTACACCAGGTTTTGTTGCTGGATTTTGAAATGCAATACTGAGAAAATAAGCCTAAGGTTCAGGTGGGTATGGCTGAGAAAGTAAAGAGGAGGGATTGGTACAGTGACAGAGAAAAGTATCATAAAAAACTGGCTTTAGACTCAGAAATCCTACACAAGGCATGCACGTACACACAACATACACACACATACACCCCAAACCAAGAATGTCTTTAATTCAGAGTGAGGTTTTAATGCATATTGATGCTCTGGATTGCATTTGAGTTTTATCTGCTTGGGTGGTGGTCTCCTTCCCAACACGTCTAACTGATGATTGTAGAGTTGTTGCCCTTTAACCCCACCTTTTAAAAACTTTCTGCACAGCCCAAGATTGATTTATCCTGTCTCTAAAGGGAATCTGCCTCGCGCTTGGCAGAACCTCAAGGTTGGGGGAAATAGAATGAATAATTGCTGTGGAGAGGTCTCCACACTGCCCTGGGAGAAAGACATCATGGGAGAAAAACTTGAAAGAAGGTCTTGAGAAAGAGCATGAGATCTTCAAAGGATGGGTCTAGCCATGGGAAACTTAAGGGAAGATAAGGGAAGATTTTTTATTTTTAATTTGACCATTAAGAGACAGAGAAATGCACAACACAAGTGTTTGTTGGTAAGGAGGTGGTGACAATGTTGATGATTCTAGTGGAATTGCTGGTCTGCACATTGATAGTACTTAGTTTGCAGGGGCCTTTCACGTATTCAGTAGCCTCTGAAGGCCCTGGAAAGAAGTTGATCACGTCCCAGACCATGGACGGACTAAAGAATAAAGAAGTGTTGTGTAATTAGGGAGACCTGTTGACTTGGAACAACTCCAAGGAGTGCGACAGGAGGGGGCTTAGCCTGTTGGAAGGGCCCTCTCTTCACCTTCTGACGTGGTGGCCGAGCTCCTATTGTTTTCAGTGAGCTCTAACTAAAGACTTTCCCCACAGATACTCTGCTAATATGTCACATGAATTATTTGTGTTATCTCCGAGCTGTGAAATTAGAGTCCTTTCCCCACCGTGCAGTAAGTAGATTAACACGAAAGCCTGTTTTGTATGGTATGGGGGAAACCAAGCCCGTATCAGGAACTGTTTTGTGTGTGTTTGATCTGACAGTGGGGAGGCCTTGGGATGCCGGTGTCTTTTAGACCTGAAAGCTGAGCTCTGGCTGGACTTTTCTTCAAAGAGGTTTAAATTTTATCCGTTGGCACTTAAGTGGGGGAAGGAAGGTTTGGAGTGGGTGATTTCTTGGATGAATCTTTTCTTGCTGCTGTTTTCTTCTCAGTCTTTTTAACTTTGCAAGAAAGCCCTTCCAGTTCTACGAGCAGACCCCGTTCAGCACGTTGGTGGCCAAACAGTCCCCTTTTGTTCAGCGAGTGTCCTATTTTGGTTTCTCTTGAAAGGTGCCCTTCGAGACAGCGGAGTCTTTCTTCTGGCTGTTTAGAATCAAGGCCTGAAGAAACCTAAACAGAAATCATTCTCAGCCCAAGCCAAGAGCCTCCTTGGCTTAGTGAGGCTAAGCTCACCCACGCAAGATAAAATCTAACCAGCCGGCTACCTGAGACCCACCTTGGGGAGCTCTCCAGCTTGACTTTTCACTTGGCCACCATCCCAAGCGCCAGGGAAAGCTGAGGGTCATGGCCTTTCTATGCAGAGATGCAGGAAGAGAGTTATGGCTCCTGCTGAAGAAGCATAAGGTTGGATTATGTTTTAAAGCAGGGGTCCCCAACCTCTGGGATCTAATGCCTGATGATCTTAGATGGAGCTGATGTAACAATAATAGAAATAAAGTGCACAATAAATGTAATGTGCTTGAATCATCCCCAAACCACACCCCCCTGCCCTGCCCTGGTCCTTAGAAGAATTGTCTTCTACAAAATCTGTCCCTGGTGCCAAAAAGGTTGCTGAAAGGGTCCAATGTCAGCTTGTTAACAGTTGAGGCTCTATAAGGATCCTGGGAAGAAATGGCTCAGAGGAGATCTTTATGACCATAAACCTAGTTGTCTTAGAGTGGTGTAATCTTTCCTCTTTATTACTCAAGATTTCAGTGAGTTCATTTTATTCCATTTACTTTTGTTTTTTTCTCAAAGAACAAGATATCCATAACTTTAGCCCACCTTAGATGTTTTTGTTGTTCCCAGTTCTGTCTTTTTCTTTCACAAATTAGGTAAACTGTGTCACCTGGGAAAATTAGGGCATATATAGGATTTGATAGTTTAGAGATTGTGTGGTTTGAAGTTACTTTATTTGCTTCTGTTGTAACAGGTATGGGATTAGGCTCTGTAATTAGAGAATATTGTTCCTTCCCCAAAGATTCTCTGCTTTAGGGCTCACAAACCTCCTTGTACAAGTACTGCCTTCAGTTTTGGAATTTTTCTTTCTACTTTAGGTATTGCCTGGGTCAGTCAGGTGGAATAGGGGAAGACTTTGGGGCTTTGTTAGACAAAGACTGGCTAGACAAGTTTGATCCCTTGGGCCAATTTGGAGCCTTCTTGAGCCTGAGGTCATTGGTATATTTAAATTCTGAGCTTCCATTCATACTGGTCAGCACTGTTCTGTTCCTCCTCATTAACTGCATATTTTCACCTGTATTTTCAGAGAAGGAGATACCTGCCTCTCAGGGGACCCCCCAGCATCCTGGGCACATCCACCCAGCTGGCCCCAGTGAATACAGACAACTGAAAAATGAAGTAGTTTGGAGATGGGCATCGTTTTAAGGCTAAAGTCATACATTTTAGAAAGTTAAGGACTGGTTCTGTGACAGGGAAGTTGAGCTAAATATGCAGTTCTATTTTAATTTTCACTTTATGCCAAAGCGAAAGCATTGGGAGATAGGCTATAAATGTATAAGTAAGTCACTGCAAGAATAGCCCCTTGCAAAATGCAAATTTAGGAAGGCTAAATATTTTCTCACGTACTTTAATGCACATGGATAACTAACCTCTGATCGAGTTCCTGAAAAAGGGGTGTTGTATAATCACTTCACCTTGATCACTGTAGTGAATTATACAGAGGTCTGCACAATTGTAAAGGAAGTATTTGGTTGTCTTCGCTCAGGCTACAGTGACAAAATACCGTAGGCTGGGTGGCTTAAACCATGTTTATTTTCTCGTGGTTCTGGGGCTAGGAAGTTCAGACCCAGGTGCTGGCAGAGTTGGTTCTTAATGAGGGCCCTCTTCCTAGATTACAGAGGGGCATCTTTTTACAGTATCCTCACATGATGGAGAGAGAAAGTTCTGGTGTCTCTTCCTCTTCTTATAAGGGCACTAATCCCATTGGGGACACCACCCGCATAACCTCATCTAAACCTGATTACCTCCCAGAGATCTCATTCCTAACATCATCACAGGGGGTAGCGGTTATGGCTTCAACACAAATTTGAGGGAGGGGGGCACATACCTATAGTCTGTAATATTGGTTGACACTTAAAGCTTTCTAATAATTTCCAGGGTGGTCAGTTTGTCTCCAAAAGTTGTTTAAAATTCTTAACTTGCTTATTTGTTTGTTTAAGCAGAATCCTATTTTTCTGTGCATGTTTTATCATAGACTGTGTCTCATCCTATTCCTGTACTATTTAAAAGCTACAGTAGTAAAGCCCAAGGTAATTAAGGCTGTGGCATCATTGTTTTAAATTAGCGTGGGTGATTTTTTAATGTAATTCAACAACAAGTCCCTTCCTATTCTGCATAATTGGATCACATTTTAATTTTGTGGCAAATAAAGATCTATTTTACATTTCTATTAGAAAGACAAGTCTCTGTGGCTAGGTCTGAATTAGGATGTTTGCTGTTGGTGGTACTGAAGCGGTGAGAACTTTAGAGTGGATTCAGCTTCTGAAACACACATCTGTGACTCTTTGGGTTAGGAAAGGATCTTCCATCTGAAGGTCATACACAGGCATAGGTTTCACATACAAACAAATATTGAGAAGACGAGAAGATAAAATATACAAGCACTGAAGCAAGCAGAGGATAACTCACTTATAGGTTATCCAATATTCTCTACATTTCCCAAAATGTTGACCTTTGACTCAAAGCACATCCGTCTGACTGGCTAACTGTATAGTTAATGCCTTGGGAGTTTGCATGCAGCAAAATAATGAAGATAAGTCAGGAATAGTGTACTAGACCAGTCATCAAGAGGCCGGGGTTCTCATTCTAGTAATTATGTAAGTGGTTTTGAGCAACTGGTCTTCACCACCACCACCACCACTTCTCAGCCTCCACAGAGCCGCAGCCCCAGCTTCTTCAGGAGAGCTCTGAGTGAACCTCAGGGCGCCACCAAGCTACATGTTTCTGCCAGCTCTGACATTCTGCGGTATGGCCTTATGCCTGCTGCTAAGTCGCTTCAGTCATGTCCGACTCTGTGCGGCCCCATAGACGGCAGCCCACCAGGCTCCCCCATCCATGGGTTCTCCAGGCAAGAACACTGGAGTGGGTTGCCATTTCCTTCTCCAGTGGCCTTATGACTAAGACCCAAATTTTAAAGAAATCCAACAACAAATATATTTTCCCTACTTTTTCCTCCCTTTTAAAAAAAGTTGAGGCATAATCTACATATCATAAAATTTATCCTTTCTAAGGGTACAGTTGAATGATTTTTAGTAAATTTATGCACTTGTATAACCACCTTCACAATTCAGTTGTGGAACACTTCTGTCACCCCTAAAACATCCCTCATGCCCATGTGTTGTTACTACCCCCTCCTATGGCCCAGGCTAAGAGTCATTTACCTACTTTCTGTCTCTAGAGTTTTTTTTTCTGGATGTTTACTTAAATGCAATCATATACTATGTGGTCTTTTGTGTCTGACTTACTTTACTTAGTATCATGGTTTTGGAGTTCATCTATGTTGTAGGAGAAGTTGGTATCTGGGTCCTTTTTATGCTGAATCCTGTTTCATTGTATGGATATACCACATTTTGTTTATCCATTCATCAGTTGGTAGTTTACTTTTTCTTCTGTTTTTGTCCTGTGGAACACATATTCTCACTGTGCATTCTCACTGTAGCCTGCTCCGTATAGGGAACTAACAGATCTCTCTTAGCAAAATACTAATTCTGTATCTCATGTCTTCTTTAGTAGAAGAGGCAAGAATTTTGTGTTTTAAACCCCTTAAAATCTTCCAAGTCAGTAGACTGATCCTGCTGGGTCCACTGTGATTAAACAACCACATAGTGGTTTAATCACTGTGAAACTGTGATTAAACAACCACAGAGTAACTATCAGTAAATGGAAAGCACTAGACCCTTCTTTGTGGTCTACAACTAATATAAATGTACGGTGTCCCATTAGGGAACTTGACTCAAAAGATTTCCCAATGACAGCCTGCTTGTTTTACATGCTGGGTGATGAAATACTTGGAAACAAGAGATAAGAACACTGGCCACTATGTCACTTTCAGCATTTTTCTCTGAAAATCATCAGAATTATTATGAGCAACAAATCCAGAGAGGGAAATACTTGCAGAGAAATTCATGCTTTATTCTTTAGCTATGAATCACAAAGACAGCTAAGTATAATTGCAAAGGAAAGATAGGTAGAATGAGAAGATGCTTGAGTTCAGTATTCAGGCTCTTAATTTCGAGAAAAAAACACCATAAGCTAGACAGCTCTAGAGATTTCAGTATTTGGTGTTCTTTTTGAGTTGTGAGTGAAGATGGGATGTGTAGGCCATTTGGTAGCCTCTAACTAATGAAGGGTAAGCAAGTTAGTATTCTGGATGCTTCTTAAATGATTCTCCAGTTTGGAGTTTAGCTCTTGAAAAGTGGCTAATCTATATTTCCATCTTTAGCTGTTCCCAGCTCCATTCAATTTCATGGAATCCATCTTTGGCCAGTGTGTCATGGAGAATGAAGGGGAAAGCTACTCCCTTTGCCCTTCTCACTTCCATGGGGTGAGTGTGTTTTGTAGCCATACTCTAGTCTAAATTTCAGAAACTGGACCCATGAGTAGTATGTGTGCATTTGTGCGCACACATGTGCATAAGTGTATATATACATATGTGTATATATACACACACATAGATTCACACACACATATATTCTTCCAACTGCATAATACTGCTCAGCCTCTGAAAGCCAGCAGCCTGATTCTGTTTTATTTAGCATGCTAATTATAAACAGTATCAGTAATATCTTTTGGAATTTAGATGTTAGACTGTTTACTATTCCCAGTGGTGGAAGTATGTTTAGAGCATCACACCCTGCCTCTTGGGTCCTGGGAAAGCTTTGCTTTGGTTGAATTCATATGGTAGGTTGGTGCTGAGAAAGATAAACCAGGACATTCTTTAGTAGACCTTAGAACCTCCCAAGTGCCGAGTCTGAGCTGTGGTAGCTGCGTGGGCAGAGAAGCCTGCCCAGGGCTGGGTGCTTCCAGACTTTCCTGAGGATGAGCAGGCCCTGGGTGTACTGAGCTCAGCCCTTAAACTTCTCTCTGACTCCCTCAGAGACAAGTATTATGATCTCCCATCTTGCAGATGAGAAGACTGAGGCTTCTGTCAGTGGCTTAGTCAGAGCCCAGAACATGGACTCTGCCTACCACAGCTCACCTGCCTTTCCCCTGACTGTGATAAGTGTGTCTAGACAGCAGCCCTGGGACCCTGGGGCCCTCTCCATCTCTGTTTATGTTCCTCTCCATCTGCAAAAGCAGGAGGTTGCAGTCTGGGCAGGCAGAACTCCTTGGACTTGTGCAGTGTTCAGACAAGTCAGCTGACCACAGCTGCCCCTAGAAATGGCTCTTTACTCTCTCTTGCCCTCTGGCTGTTCGTTCCTGTGGCAGCTTCTTCATCCTTGTGGTTGCAGGTTTTCCTTTCATTCCTTAGTCTCCTGTTGCCCTTTCCCAGGCCCGAGGTGGTCCTCCCAGAGAACTCCTCGCAATTTAACTCTTCCTTACTGTCCTGGCTGACTTCCAGCTGACTGGACGGAATGAAGCCCCAATCTTGATGGAGAAATTCCTGCTTGCCATCCTGACAAGTGACTTTAACGGATTTTGTGAGCAACCTGATTGTGGCTTGGCAGCCGTGAGCTGTGAATATTAAAGATGCTGAGTGTACCACGTGCCAGGGCCCGTGAACACATCCTCAGAACCACCCCTGCTTCTTCAGCGCTTTGCAGTCCCAACAGGAACTGCCAGCAGAGAAGCTGCTGAACTTGGCATTGGCTAGGACATGGTTTTATTCATCCAGGCTCTTGTGGGCTTGCCGCCCCTGTTATGGAAGCTGTTCGTACAAGGAAAAGTCATAATTATTACCATGGACCCTTCTCTGGTTCACTGTTTTTGCAAGAAGGGGAAAAACCCAGACTTCATAAAGTTAGTAAGACTTGCCTGGGCTCACATGTGACACGTTGGTATTTTGGGGCAGGGTTTGGCCCGGTGCAGGGCAAACAACATGAGAACAGCAACGGTGCCGACCGGCACATTGAAGTTTTTAGATTGAAAAGCCTGAACAGAACCTTCAGCTGGAGCTGAGGACATATTCTTTTCCTATTTTATCTCTGCCATAAGCCTCAGGGCTGATTGGAAAACACACCCACTGCAGGATGTGGATAGCCAGGATTTTATGTTTATTTCTTAGACCTGTTCATGCACCGTCTCTGGGTCTCTCCTTCCTTCTCTTCCTGCTCCACCTCACTGCCCCTCTCCCCTGCCTTTCTTCTTCCCTTTCTCTCCTTCCCTCCCTTCTTTTCTCTCTAGTTCTTTTGGGTGGAAATCTGAAAGCTGCTCCTCATATTGTTGGTGAGGAAATAGTCTTTCTCCTTATAGAACAGAGCTAACTTCCCTGACATTGACACTAGGACTTGCGTGATTTTGCAAATGCAAATCTAATATACCACTCCCTTGCTTAAAACCTTTCCTTGAATTCCTATTGCTCTTAAAATAAAATCCAAACCCTTTACCATATCCTAAAAGGGTTCCTGTCTAGCTTTCGAGCTCGTCTTGCACCTGTCTCCCCATCATCCCATTCTCCCCACACTCACCTCCATACTCTGTTCTCTAGCTGCATTGAACTTTAGGGCTCAAACATGCAGTGTTTCTTTACCTCCACCTTCTTTCCCTTATACCTGTATTCTGGCCACTCTATTGATTTGCCCACTCATTCATTCATTCAATACGTAATTATAGAGCCCCTTTTGGATGCCAGGTACTATTCTCAATCCTAGGGCTACAACATTCCGGGCAGTCTTCCCTTGTTCTCACAGAGTTTAATGTTCTCCTTTGCTAATCCCATTCATCTGATAGATCTCAGCTTGAATGTGCTTCTTCCTGGAAACTTTCCCTGACCTCTCTCCTCTGGGTTAGATATACTTCCTTGTCCTTTTAGAGCACCTGTATTTCTCCTGTCAAAGGATTTATCACTCACCTGAATCAGAGTTATGAGCTCTTAGAGAACAGGGAAGTTCCTTGACCAGGCTGGCACATAGTAGGTGCTCAGTAAAAACCTGTTGAAGAAGTGAATGAAGGATACATTTAACATGGAAGGTTCTTAGTGAGAAAAATGTTCTCGCTGCAGTCATTTCAAACAAAATACATTCTCCATGTTGTCAACAACTTGGCAGTGGCCTTTGACCAACCATAGGAGGCACCTATTGTGTGGAGGATATATTGGCTGTCAGTCAAATTGTTGCTCCTTCATAGGTAATTTGTCTTACTGGTTGCTATTAAGATTTTCTCTGTCTTTGCTTTTCAGCAGGGTTACTGTGATATGTTTAAGCATGGATTCATGAATTCATTCTGCTCAGGATTTGGTGTGCTTATTCATTCTGATAATTCTTTCCTTCCCTTCTGGAAAATTCTCAGACTTTGTCTCTTTTCTCTCTTTCTGAAACTCATTTCAGATGTATGCCAGATCCCATTATATCTTCTGTTTCTCGTCTCTCTCATCTTTTATCTGTTTCTCTCTGTTCAGCGTTCTGGGCTGTCTCCTTGCTTTTTTCTTTGAGTTCACTAATCTTCTGTGTTCAGTTTGCGTCTAAACTACCCATTGAATGTGGTTGTTTAATATGCATGCAAGGAAGTAATTATTGTATTACCTGTGAGTACTCTTCTGTAACCATCATCCAGGTCAGGACAGAGGGCATTGCCTGCTCCCTTGAACAGCCTGTCAGGCAATACTCTCCCAAGGCTCAATGTTCTTTCAACTTTCATCATCATAGGTTAGTTTTGCTAATACTGAGTTTTGTATGAATGGAAACATACCAGACATACCAAACACATCTTTTTGTCTCACATTCTTTGAGTTTTTAATTTTAAATGACTAATATTTGTCCCTTGTGGAAATGTTTTTAAAATTTGTCTATTTTTTGCCATAGTAGCCTGTCGCTTCATTATTTATCCTCTTTCTTCTTTTTTTAACCGCTAGTAAATTCAGAGTTGCTTATTTTATAGAACCTGCTATAACATTCTATTAAGTTCACATTGTGCTAATTTTTTTAATTTGTGTCTTATGTATAATAGATTTTTTCCTTATGTAATTTTTGATTGCAAATTCATCTTCAATCAGAATTTTTCATCAGTGAGTCCTGTATATATGGAGCTATAGAAGTATTCCTATTTAGCAGCACAAGAGTAGTATAAAATCAGAACCTGGATACATTTGCATATTGCATTGGTGTCAGATTTACAACTTTTTGTAGGAGACTTTTTTGTGTGACCCACCTGGAATTCTCAGTAGGTGGCAAGTTTCTTTTTCACTTCTCCGGGTCAGGGGTAGAGTTATTATAGTGCTTATTTCATGAGTGGGAAGCTTTTTATGGATCTCTGTTTTGGTGGAGATCTCAGTTCTAGCTTTTGTTCTATCATGGGCACAAGGTGACCTCTCCTGTCCCTGTGAGGGTGTTAGGACCCTGGCCTCTCTGCCCCTTCCCCAGGGTGTGTGTATACAGAGCGTGTGTCCCCCCACAACCCAGACCATCATTGGATCATGATGCCATTGCTTTTCTGGCTCTGACGTTTTTGCTTTGTGTCTGGCCTCTGTGTCTTACCCTAAGTCTTAGTCTCTGGTAAACTTGCCAAACAGAAGAGATTATTGAGACCTAGCCCAGACCTCCTGAATCTAAATCTTTAGGAGGAGGACCTAAAAATCCTGTGTGTTTATCAAATGCTTCAGGTGGCTATTAAAATCAGGCAAGTAGTAGAAATATTACATATGGTAATCTCTCAGGTTCTATTTAGTCTGTGATGTTATGAGGACCTAGTGGTCCTTTCTCTGCTTCTGCCCATCTTCTTTTCTCTTCCCTGTCACATCACTTCTCTACAAAAGTGGGCCCTAAAATGTCTAATCTGGATATTCAGGCAAAAATGAGTTGGTCTCATTCTATTTTGAGTTACATTAATCTTTCCTGGTCCGTGGCTGGAGGAGGCCCTATGAGACAGTGGTTCACTATTTTCTGTCTCTGTCTCATCAAAGATGTAAGGATAACCAAGTGCTGTGCAAACTTCTGAAGAACAATAGAATTACTAAATACTTTCATTAATTCAGAAATAGTTCCTGGAAAATTTTGAGTTAATATGCAAGGTTTGAAAATCTTGTGCAGTGAAGTACCCAGAGGACTGAATCTGACTAGAGGCAAATCACCCAATTACTGGCAGGCAATGAAATCATGTTTACAGAGAAACCTTCAGAATCCTACCTGCTCGATTCGTCTCTTTACCTCCTTTTTTCTTTTTGGCTTGCAGCATAATTGCATTATTTTGGGGGCCTGGTTCCAGATTTATCCCTTAGTGAGTTATTTTACCTGCCTCTTTCCCTGAGCTTTTCCAGCCACCGTGGCTACTGTGGGGTATATATTTAAAAAAAAAAAAAGTCGAGAATTCTTTCCCTTTATTTTTGAAGTAGCAGCTTCATGGATGTGCCAACAAATTCACCGAGACTTTAACATTCACAATATTTAATAAGATTGGTCAACCTGGTCTGACCTTGCTTGAGCACCTGGGTCTGAAGACAATAACTACCCATCCTTTGAGTTTGCTCTTGGTGCTTGCAAGAAAATGCCTCAGCTTCCAAAACAAAAAACCGAATGTAAATGACGAGGGTGGCATGGAAGATAATAATTCTTGTGAAGCCTTATTTAGAAAAATCGTTTATTGTGCCGCTCTATCGCTGTGAAAAAATATGTAGCTTCTTGCATTTGTTAAAACCAGCCAGTTTCTCCTTTCTGGTCTCAAAACATACTTTGCATTGTTTTTTTTTTTTTTTTCCCTGGGACCGTCAATTTAATTCAGGAATGATCTAATTATGAGGAAGTGAATCTAGTCCTCTGGATGGTAAGTGTTGACTACCCTGGGAGAAGCCCTGGCAGATGGTTAGTTCAGAGTGAATTTACCTTGGGATTGAGGCTTTATACTGACAGCTTTTTTCACTCAATTAAGTGCAACAACTGCCAAAAGGACAGCATTGAACTTGATGCAAATCACGACTGTCGAAGGCATTGATAAAGTTTAAGCTGGTGCCCTGAGTCAGCCAAACTTGTTAGGGTGTTTCAAGACACCACACTGTGAATGGAAAACAAAGCTGGGTGATGCACAGAGTACGACCCCCTTCCTATAAAATGCAGTATTTATTTCCTTTTCCAGGTCAGCTGCTTTATCTAGGGCCTCTATTTTGGTGTCCTGTCAGTGATTCATTAGGTATCTCCTGCAGCTGGCTTTTGCTCTGGGCCCCATGGATCCTGCAGTGACTCTGTGTTCCCCAAAGTTAATTTATTACTATTTAATTTGGGATGCACAGTGACCCCACTCTCCACAGCCTGCCTACCCTGGATGGCGCTCTGAACACCTGAGAGGCGGGGTCCCCAAAAGAGAGAGGCCTTCTCAGTGTGTGGGATGCTTCCATCCATTGAGAAGGCCTACATAGCTTTCTAGGGCTTCCCTGGTGGCTTAGAGGGTAAAGCATCTGCCTGCAATGCGGGAGACCTGGGTTTGATCCCTGGGTCGGGAAGATCCCCTGGAGAAGGAAATGGCAACCCACTCTAGTATTCTTGCCTGGAAAATCCCATGGACTAGAGAAGCTTGGTAGGCTACAGTCCATGGGATCACAAAGAGTCGGACACGACTGAGCGACTTCACCATCACCATCACATAGCTTTCTAGGCCATTCCTCAGTAAGTCAGCTTAGGCCGGAAACCTTGCTTAGTGACTCTTCTCCCTGCCTTCTGCCGGGTGGCACTCGGCAGTCGCCAGTCTTCAACCGCAGTGGACAACTTTGCCTTCTGTCTGTCTCTTTCCGGCTCCCCAAAGAGTCCCCTGACTTAGTGCTGTATTTCTGTGGTGTCCAAGGTCAGGACCCATTAAGATGTTTTTGAGTAGTGCAATGAGAAATTGCTTCCTGCAAACCACGGTCTGGGAGGTGGGCCTTTCAGAAGGGCACCTTTGCCCATCCCCACAGTCAGCACCAGGTACTTCCTCACCTCCCATTCTCGCCCCAGAGGTGCCTGGCCGTGCTGCACAGCTTGTTCTGTGTTTTTATTTCTGTTTTACAAGCCTGGGGAATCTGAGCCTGAAATTCCTCAGTCAGGTAGATGCCGTTGTCAGCCTGTTATCAGTTTCCTGATTTACTGTGTAAGCAGTTTTGATCATCCCTGTCATATGTGATTACATTCCCCCCCACTTCCCATAACATCTCGGTGTAATTGGTTTGATAAACCCAACCTCAGTCCAGTAGTTTGGTTGGAATATACTTTCACCTTCTATCTGTGTGACTAAGATGGTTTGGAATTGCTCTGCTCAGGGAAAATCAGGCTTTGAGCACCAGGCCCTTAGCTGCAGAAGCAAAATCACCCGACACAGGCAGTGTAGGCCTGGGAGAGCCGAGGGCTTCAGTTGAGCTTCAGGACTCGAAATGGAATTTTTCTTTCCTCCCCTGCTCAGGCCAAGAGTGGTATGTGTTTCTGTGTGTGTGTGTGTGTGTGTGTGTTCTTCAGCATCCCCAGAGAATATTCCTGTTGTATCTGTACCTGGGACTACTGGACATATCTTTTTTTCCATATTTCATCTTTCCTAGAAGTTGGATGTGTTTGTTTTTTCATTGATTGAATACTTCCTTTGTTCTAGGAGGAATCAATGAGGAAAAGGAGCTTTATTTTTTTCCCTTTTTTTTTTCTTTTCTCCCCTTCAATGGTGCTGCTCCTGAGGGCAAAGAAGGAAGAATCAGTATGCTTTGATAGTGGGGCATTTTGGGTTAATTAAGTGCCTTGGTTAATTTGGGGTTAAACTGAAATACAAAAGCTACTTGGAGCTCTTTCTTACTAAAGTTAGTTCGTCCTGTAGTTTAGCACCCAGCAGAGCTCTAAGGCTTCATGGAGAAGGCAGTTGTAGAATTGAGATGGGAAGAATGAGTAAGATTTGGAGAAGGAGAGATGACCAGGCAGATGAAAGAAGGGTTTTTCTGATTCTAGGGGGCATAGAAGAGGCAGGAGGGCTGGAAAACCAGAGTAGGGAAAAGGACAGGCCTGCTGGCACGTGGGTGAAGGAAAAAAGAATAAAGCTAAATCATAGGAATTTGTGTAGAGAGTAAGACTTTTGATTACTTTGGGCTTTGGGGTTTGTGTTTAAGTCTGTAGGCACTTGGGAGCCATGGAAGGTTCTTGAGTGAGGAGTGACATCCTCAGAATTATGCTTCCAGTGAAGTAAAATATACAGCAGCAGAGAGTCATCTTTTCCTTTTAGAGGAAAATATAATTCAGACCAAGCTTTATCAATGCTTGAATAGTAATTATTTTAAAGAGTTGTCATTTTAGAATATACCTTTTTGGGGGAGAATATTTCCTTCCAGGACACAGACTTTCCTGGGAGTCATCTTTGAGGGTTTTTGCACAGTCCAGTCTTAGCAGTAGAAGCCAGATCCCCCTCACTGGCATCTCCCACTAGCATGATTCTGCAGAATCATACTCATTCATGAATATCCATGATCAGAATGTGTAGCCAATGCAGATGTGCATGGGACAGAGGTGGGAATGTAGATCATTCGTCAGTGGTCATTTGCTCAGTTATTTGTTTAGATCTAAGAATGGGAAGATGTTATGATGATTTATTTCACACAAACTAGACTTACGCTTTTAGAAGAATCTGGCTGTGTGCTTATTCCCGGACTGCTTGTCTCTTTATTTAAGATTCTGATATGTTGCTCATCATGATTTTTTTTCATGACATTAAATTTTAAAGCATTATATTAAAATACTAGTTATCTTGATCACTAAGTTTTTTGGCCCCCTTTAAATTTTGTGCCTGAGGTGAGTCTCTCGCTTGCCCTGGCCCTGTTGACTTTACAGAACAGAGAGGAAAATCTTCTCCATGCTGTGAGTTTTTTCGGCATCTCTTCAAGTCTACTCTGTCCTTGTAAAATATGCCTCTCACACCACGTGAAACAAACAATAAATAAACTGACACAGATCTCCAGCCTTCACTGAACTCCCTAGGGGTATCTTGTGGCCATGGGGTCTTTCCTGGCCATAGCCCTCAGCATCAGGTTTTGAGCTGTGCAGAGGGCGAACTTCTTTTCAGTGGGCACCTCTTTGTCTAGATGGAGTTCACCAAGGCTGTTTGGATGGGGTCCAGGGCAAACCCACTTCATAAGGAGTTCTGCGGGGGAGTGAAGAGGATTGCCAGCATGGTCCAGTGGGTTTATCTTTTTTGACATCTTGACAGTTCCCAGTGAATGTCCTTCTCTTGGCCTCACCTGACACAGCCCAGTTTAGAATGAGAGGTTCCCTGCAGAGTTATTCCTTGTCTGTAATGAATAAAGATCTGCCGATATAACCAGAGGGAGAAATGATAGATTTGGAAGGACCTTCTGGGGAGTTAACCCTTGTTCTTATTTTGTATTTGACAAACATGTGGTTCAGGGAGATGGCCCGGCTCCTCCTGAGCCCCATGGCTGGCCTCGCAGGGCCAAGCCTAGAACCCAGGCCACAGTGCCACCCCCTTCAACCTGGGCCATGCCACGGCCATGGTGAAGCTCTCGCCTGGGGATGGGGATCCTCTTTGTTTTTGCTGCAAAGCAACCTGTTATTAAAGCCTCCCCCTGATGCTAGGTTTCAGTGTCTTTCCTTCTGAACTACATCAGGCCCCCTAAGTGCCTTTATTGCCATGTAGGGGGAGAGAAAATGCAGACAGCTTGGTAATTGAACAACCATGCTCTTGACAGCCCTCATTGCTTTCTAAGCAGCTATTACAGGGAACTAGCACCCTGTCATGGCACAGGCTGGCCAGGGTGGCCTTCTCCAGCCGCTCCCTAATCAGCCCTCTGTGGCCCACAGGGCAGTGTGGCTTTAAATTTTTGTTGTTTTCTAAGTTCTGCTCTGGCAAGCCAGCTCTGCCTTAAACCTGCAGAGTTAAATTTACCCAGACTGACAACTGTATATGCAGGGTTTAGTTACATAACAGCAGTTGCTGCCTTTCACATCATGCTAATCCAAACACGGGGCTCAAAGAGACCATGAAAAAGCAACCTTCCGTTTGGAGTGCTGCATGGGTGACCGGCTTATATGTGTTTAAATTTTTTTAAGCACTGTAACAATTATCCCATTATCCTGACTTGGGTGCCATTAGGTGACTTTTTGTAATATCTTAATTATTAGGTTAGCAGATGCTGTGTGCACATGTGCAATTTGTTAATTTATGCTGTTTGAAATGAAATCCAGTTGTTTGCAGCGTCTTTCATAATATTATGGCTAACCAAACCGGAGTGCTGCTGGAATTGTAAAGCTCCTCGCAGGGAAAATGTGCATGTGAGGTTCCGTGTACTCTTTGATCATCGCCTCGTGTGCTCTTATGTCACTTGTCTGTGGCTCTCACCTCCCCAGCTTTCATCTGAGAAGATCATTAGAGCCCTTGCAACCTGGAGTGGGCTGGTGGACCAGGTGTAGGGTCTTCAGGGCTGCTCTAGCCAGAGAAGGAGGCTTTTCCACCTGTAAGCAGCCTTGGCTCGTTGGGGGACTGCTGGGCTGCTTGAGTTGTCACACAGAGACTCAGGGGTACTGAGGACTGGTGACACATGTTACTGCTTGGTTGATGGTCTGATCTTGCCAGATATTCAGCACAAGCTGCTCCTTAACTATTCAAGCAAGCCCTAAATATTCATTGAGGAAGTACTGCTTGCGATGCTAAATAGATGTGATTTAATGGGGCAAAAATACATGACTTTTGGGGGTCAGATTTACCTTTGAATTCTGGCTTTTGGCTTACCTACAGTGTGGTCTTGACCAAGTAATTTTATGTCCTTAAGGCTCAATTTCTACAAAGGCAATAGAAATATCCATCTGATAGGCATGCTGATTGGGCTTCCCTGGTAGCTCAGCTGGTAAAGAATCTGTCTGCAATGCAGGAGACCCCAGTTCGATTCCTGGGTTGAAAAAATCCCCTGGAGAAGGGCTAGGCTACTCATTCCAGTATTCTTGGGCTTCCCTGGTGGCTCAGACAGTAAAGAATCTGCCTGCAATGCAGGCGACCTAGGTTCGATCTCTGGGTCAGAACGATCCCCTGGAGGAGGGCATGGCAACACTCCAGTATTCTTGCCTGGAGAATTCCATGGACAGAGGAGCCTGGCAGGCTAGTCCATGGGGTCCGAAAGAGTTGGACACAACTGAGCGACTCAGCACAGCACAGCACATCACAGGCATTGTGATCAAGATTATAAAATGGCCAGCAATGTGCTTGGTACATATGAGATGCTCACTAAATGGTCAAACTTTCCTTTTAATTGCTCTTGGACACTCATATGGAATATAAAAGACCTCTGGGGCCTTAGGAGATTACAGTGTCATTGGAGAGGCAAAGCATGAATGTGTACTAATTTAAATCAAGGTGCCAAGTAATTGTTTGATATCTGTCACAAATAGTCCATGACTCATTGGCTAAGGATTGATATAGACCTGAAGTTCACTGAGTTCAAAGGAGGGGCTAGATCCCTAGTAAGTTGAAGTGTAGGTGTACCTTGAGGAGTGTTTGAAGGATGAAAACAATTTGGGTAGATGGAAAGACCACTGGAGAATGTGTGGGTGTGGGTGTGGGTGTGGTCGGTGTCATTTGACTATCAATGGGGGCAAAGAGTGTGTGTAAATGCGCAAAGATGAAGAGGTGCAAGGCTGATTTGGGCAACAGTAGAATATGCTTTGTCTGGGGCTGATGATTTGAATATGGTAAGTAGTGGACTAGGAGATTAGAAATATAGATCTGAACCCCACTGTGCAGAGCTCTGAATACAAATTAAGGAAATCACTGCACTATCTAATGTGGTTTGGTCTGTTTAAACATGAAAGTCAGGAGACCCCAGCACACCTCTGGGAAGCCCGACAAGGCAGTGAACCTCTAAATAGCGGGTAGACCTCTAGTGGCCGAGAAAGTTACTGCAAAGCCTAATGATAAGAATCTTGTTTCACACTTAATTTTCACAAGCTTGCCTATATTGTGAATCGGAAGCAGAATGTAAATAGTGTCCAGGCTGACAGCAGTGATGGCTCATAGTCTGAAAACTTGCAGAGTCAAAAGAACTATAGAAAGCAGAGAAAAAAAGTTACAAAGCAGCCTGGGGATCATCTAGGGATGCCATAAACCCACTTATATACCACTGCAGATCCTAATGAAATCACTGTTTTACCAAAAAAAATAATACTTGATGACATAAAATAACAACATTAACAATTTTATTACTTATAATGACAAAAAAGGGCTAATTTTTTTTTGACTGGCACAGGGCTAAGCATTTTACTTATTTAATTCTCTTGGCACTTAAATGAGAATGGTCCTGTTATTATCCTTGTGTTACAGATGTGGAGAATGGAGCTTAGAGAGGTTAATTAACTTACCCAAGGTCACAACAGTTGGAAAATTGTATAACCAGGATACAAACCTAGGCAGTGTGGCTTTACCTATGCTTTTAATAGATACTCTCTACTTCCTAATAACCTCTAAACCTGAAGTCATGATAAAATAATATTCGGGAAACTCTTTTAATAGCACACTGAAATGTCCAGCGTTTCATCCAAAAATACTAATGGGTGAAAAACTAGACTGAGTTTCCGTTATCTATAAAATCACTTCTGTTGCTTTCTCCAACAATACGGTCTGAGAGATTATTACACGTTTTAAGTCATTGTAAGAAGTATGTGTTGCTTTGCACCTGTTCTCCCCACCCCCTACCCATGTGTATTTTCCTTTCTTCTCTGGGAACTTGGAAGGGCACAGGGTTGTACATCTCTGAACTGTATTCAACTTACCTTCTGCTCTAGAACTTGAAGCAATTTCATTAGTGCTCTCATTGATTCATGCTGGACTTCAGTGTACTTCTCACTGGCCATTCATTATGAGTCTGGCCTGGCTGCCAGGGTGAGTGAAGGGCAGCGGGAGGTGAGCTTTGTAACAGTGCACTCCTCGGGGCTGTGGAGAATTGCTATGAGGCCGCTTTCAACTAAGGCAGTTCTTGAAAACAGGGCATTAGAAGACAGGCAACCCTTCCTATGCCTCAGAGCCGTCCACTTTGGTCAGTGGGTCCGATGACTGATGGTGGTAATGGAGCATTAAGCTGGGAGTCTTGGCATTTGATACTGGCACTACTGTGCAACCTTGAGAAAATTATCAAGCCTCTCTGGTTCTTAGCAGATCTACAACTGTAAAAGTGGAGAATTAAAAGATACACATGTAAAGCAATTAACAAAATGTTTTTCACATTCAAATGGAGCTACTGTTCATATTGGTGTTGATCACAATTCTTCTGAGTTCAAATGAGAAAAAACAAACTCAGGCTAGCCAAAAAAGGAAATTAATGGGCTCGTGTAACTAGAAAGTTTAAAGGGAAGATCAGGACAGCCAAAGAGTTTCTGAGTTGGCCTTTCTCTGTTCTCAGGCATTTCCTCTCCAGCAGGAGATCCAAGGAGAAAAGTACAACTTCGTCTCCCCTGGGACTTAGTGAATCCTTAAAACCATGCTCACTGGCTCAGGCTGGGTCATGTGACCCCAACCTGCACCCTTAACAGCCTCTAATGGGAGCTGTATGACCTTCAGTGGCCATCCTGAGTCCTGTGTCTAGCCTTGTGAGCACACAGTAGATTCTACATATATATATTATTGTGTGATGAAAGGATAGAATTTAGATAGGCTGAGCTGGGAGGAAGACAGGTCTATTTCAGGATGATACGAACAAAAATAAAAGGGGTGGGAATTGGCATCATGTGTTTTAAGATTAATCAAAAGACTTATGTTTGGAATACTTGGTTCATCCTGGGAAGGAGCGAGATATAAGGGGGGAGAGGGAATATGCTGTGGTGGGTCTTGACAGCTGGGGTTTTTGTTAATTCTCTTGGTGATAGAGAGTTGCTGAAAGTTTCAACGCTAAGGAGTTATAATAGTAATAGCAACAACTAATATTTGCAGGCACTTCTGTATTGGCCAGTTGCTGCCATAGATACTTTGTCTGTTGGATCTCACAGCAGCCCTGGGAGGCAGGTGTTAGCTCTCTTTTACAGATGAGAAAATATGTACTCTGAGATTTTAAGGGGCTTGTTAGAGCTCTCTGAGACCCAGAGACTCGGAGCTGGGTGGTGCTCTGCTTACCAACTCAGTCACATACGATGGGTGAGGGACACGGGGGGTTTGGATGTGAACTGGGAGCCACATGTGCCAATCATTCATTCATTCCCTGACTCACTGTTGAGTGCTAAGCAGGGAAAAGTATTAGTTGCTCAGTTGTGTTGGACTCTTGGTGGACTGTAGCCCACCAGTCGCCTCTGTTCATGGAATTCTCCAGGCAAGAATACTGGAGTGGGTAGACATTCCCTTCTCCAGGGGATCTTCCCCAGTGATGGAACCTGAGTCTCCTGCATTGCAGGCAGATTCTTTACCATATGAGCCACCAGGAAAGCCACAGACTAACTCACTGCCCAACCGACTTTGGGTCTCAGTGAAGTGAGGAGCCACCTTAGGTCCTGCAGGCACCTGTACTTGGGATGTTTCCAGGTAGATAAGACCAGGCTCAGCACTGAGCTGCAGATGAGGCCCAGTTACTGAGCATGGTTCCCTCTATTTTGTAGCAGGTCTGCCTTTGCAGATGCATGGAGCGCCTGGGGGCCCCAGGTAGGGATAGTAGATCTGTCATTCTTTGCCTCCCATTTAGATTTTCTCTTGGACCAGGGATTCAAGTGGGCTGGAACCCTTGTAGCCTGGCTGGGAAACCGGCAATCCAGAGCAATTTGCCTGGAAGCACAAGCCAGTACAACATGTCACTTTTGAAATAAAGCACATTAATTTACCGGATGACTATTTTATGATGAAGAGCAGCCTGTCTAAATGAGAGGAATTAAGGGCCAGTGGTCAGGTCCTCTGCATTATTGACACCACCCTTCTCAATAAATCACAATGGCTGAAACCACAGGTTAGCACTCATTTTAATAGCCATGTGTTGGTTAAGGATGACCCATGCTGATCTGACCTCTGTCTGTACACAATTTGCTCTCTGGAGAGCTACCCTCTAAAAGCTGTACATCTCCCTCAGCTATCACATCAGTACCTTGTGCGCCATTAAGCAAGGCTGAAATTGAGCCTGGCCTGCAGTTGTGATCTTCATTCTGGGCAGCCTCTTCTATGAGAAGTGAAGCTTGAATGGCAATAGTCATTGGCATTCAGACCTGATAGCACTTTGCAGACCTGATTTTTAAATATTCCTGTTGCCACCAGGTTTTCAGAACAGAAGCCAGACTAACAGAACACGGGGAAGCAGAATTTATGGACGAGCCCATTGGCAGCATGGGTCTTGCTGAAGCTGCCCTGATGGACAGAGCTGTATTTGGGGTTACGAGGGTGTGTCCTTGGGTTGGTACATGAGTCATGGCTGCCTGAGTGTCACTTTATTGTGTTTATTGTTTAGAGAGAGCGAGCCTAGATCAGCAGTTACTCTCTCCATTCCGCTGGAAGGGAGGGTAGAAAGGGAAGATGAATATTTTAAAGCTTGACAGTGTGTTCATCTACACAGCTCTGGTTTTGACTAAAGTGGTTTGGACACAGCCTGGGAAATCCAGGAGCCAGCCTTTTAGTGTCCTGGTACACATCAATGTGAGCCTGAAAGAGGCTGGGTGGTGGTGTCAACTTCCCATTTCACTTTTCACTCTCACTTGTTAGGTGTGCCCTAGATCAGAGTGGATCTCTCTTTTTTCTTTCTGATGATGATATCACGAATTTGTGAAACAGTCATGTAGGTAACGATTAAGGAGTGTGTGCTCTAGGCCGGGAGTGGTACTAGAGGCTTCGAATGTAGTGTTTCCATCCTGCAAGTTGATTGTGCAAGGGAAGGGCTTCTGTTTCTATTTTTAGATGAGGAAACAGAGGTTTAGGCTTTGCCCAAAGCCACAGCAGTGGGGCCAGCATTTCAACAAAGGTCTCTTCGACTCTTAAGATTATGTTCCTTCCACTACACAACACTGCTTCCCCAGTGAAAACCCAAATATACAAAATATATCCCTGACGCATTTAGTCTTTGTTTATAGGCCATTAATTTCTCAGCTGAAAGGCCAGAAACTCTAAAAATTACACTGTTATGAGCTACTGAAGATCAATTGAGTGTTCGTTTTTCTAAACGAAGTCAATAGGAAAATAGTATTCTTATATATAATATGAAAGCATTTGTGCTTCATGTAAAAGATATATGAAATTATGCATGCATACATACACAAGCATTCTTTAATATACCCATTGGGTCATACATAGGTTCTTCCTTGAATTCTTTATGTAACCTATCTTTCATGGTTTTATTTTTTAGCAAAAGCATTTTCTGATATTTAAAGGTGGGCTTTACCTTATGCAGAAAATCTCTGTAAAGTTTAATCTATTTAGTTTTCACGAGACATTATGCTTTCCATGTACCCTGGGAAATGCTCCATTTTAGAAAACCTAGTGAAGTTCCTTTTGTTAGTGGCCACCCTTTGCAAGGTGAGGAGTTACAGCTTTTTTGTGTGTGTTTCCTCAGTTTAGGTCTGAGCACACTGATGTTCTTAAAGCATGACACACTGATTTTTTTTCTTAGCCAAAGTACTAATTGATGGAGAAAATAATTTTTATTTATATACATGAGAATGTGCTTCAACAGGCTTTTGGTGTGAGGAGCAGATAAACTTCAAAATGTATCATGGCCTGCAAGACAACATGTATAAATCTAATTTATTCTTTTTATTAAGAATTGCAAAATTTCCCGTAGTATAGATACATGTTTGATTTATTCATCCCTGTTGATGAATATGTATATTGTTTGCAGTGCTTTTTTCTTTCTTTTTTCCTTTCATTGCAAACAATGCTGGTATAATTACAGATAATAGTTCTATGTTTAGCATGTACAGCCCCTTTTAGGCTGAAGCTCTCCTTCTTGCTGGGACCTGGACATGGTGCTAGCCTCGTATGGCTCCTTCTTCTACTATCCTTTGAATCATATACTATGGATCTACTAGGAGCTGGGAAGCTAGATAAGAAGGCTAGAGTATATCCTTTCTAAGACAGGACCCAAAGATGCTGAGTGAGAACCTGCAAACACAGCACCTACATATAGATGCTGTGTATTATTTATGTCTACATCCTTTTAAATTCTCTGTTATTAGACCATTAACCCTGGGAAGACAAAGTTCATCTCACATTCATTTTTGAATCTTTTATAACATCAAGCATGGATGTAAAAATGTATTCATTCAACAAACATTTAAGTATAGCAGAAACCAATACAGCATGGTAAATCAATTAACCTCCAATTAAAAATAAATTAAAAAAAGAAACATTTAAGTACCATGTTAACATTGAAAAGTCAAAGAGGAAGAAGATGTGTTTTTTATCCTCAGTTATCACTCAGTAAGTCATCAAGAGAAGCAGGGTCTCCTTACTTGTTTTCTTTCCCCAGATCTGTGTATTTTTTTCATTTTCTATTCAGTTCTAGAAAATCTGCACCTGGGTTGGTAGTGCCTTTGGTTCTGAAAAGGCTTGTAAAATATTTCCTTTCTCAGTAAGTCCTCCAGATATTCCTTCTTAATATTGATAATGATGATAAGGCATTTTCATACTGACCTGTGTTACTCATACGTTAGGAGACGATGTCCTCCTTCATTAAAACTGTTTTGAGCTGCTCGAGGGAATCTTCTAGAGAAGCATACGCTGAGATGCCCTGTTTGCATATAAGCAGTAGGACCGCTTTTACTATCTGCTCTCTTCCCATTATGGACCCTGTGCTTTGAAAGATTTTGATCACCTAACTGCATTTAATGATCACTTCCCAATATTTGTTAATCAGACAATGGGAGGCATATATTATCAAACTAAGTAGTTGATATGGTTCCAGCCAGGAGATCTGGGTGAATCTGAGCTATTATGGCCAATGCAAATGCACCTTTTCTATCAGCATTTTGGAAATCCAGTTCTGTAGAACTCATTAGAACCTGGGTTCCTGGATCAGGCCCTGCTGTTCTAGAGGAAGAGCCAGGTAAGTGCAACCCTCAGGTCATACCCAGCCCACCCTCCGCCCTGTAAGGAATAAAGTTTTATTGGCACACAGCCATGCCCATTTATTTATATATTGTCTACATATGCTTTCAAGCTACCAGGGCAGAGTTGAATAGTTGCCAGAGACACTCCAGGGCCTGTAAAGACTGACATATTGGGGTGAGTGGAGGGATAAATTAGGATCTTGGAGTTAACATACACATACTATTGTATATAAAATAGGTAGCCAACAAGGATCTGCTGTATAACACAGAGGACTCTACTCAGTATTCTATAATAACCTAGATGGGAAAAGAATCTGGAAAAGAATGGATAGGTGTATAACTGAATCACTTTGCTGTACACCTGAAACTAACACAGCATTGTAAATCAACTATATTCCAATAAAATTAAAAAACCAAATCTTTGCTAAATTAAAAACAACACTAAAATATTTATTATCTGGCACTTGACAGAAACAGTTCTGCCATCTCTGGCCTGGTCTAGAGGAAGGCTACTGAGGTGGGTGGTACGGGAAACCTCTTCAAAGCATAGGGAGCTTAGGATTTGGTTACAGAGCAATTGGGGGACCATTGGAAATGTGTAGGATGCTTAAAGAAAAGGCATGGGGGAGAATGCATTGCCCAGAGCCTGTGAGGAACCCCTTCAGGAGGCAAAGGATAAAGGTCTGGAAAGCCTGAGGCAAAGAGCTCCAGGCTCTATTAGGTGAGCATCTCTGGGAGAGGCTGTTTGGGGACTGTCTTTAAATTCCTGCCTTTAGACCAGCGCAGAGGAAAGCAGAAACACTGACAGAGTGAGACACTGGGCAGTTCTGCCTTCTCCCTCACAGAATGTTCTCCAGAGCCCCCCAGGGGGCTTCTGGGGAAGCGACCAGATAAACAGCAGCTCTTGCCAACAGTGCAGGCTTGTAAACTTTTTCTCCTTCCTTTTTATGCCTGCGGTGATAAACATATGCTTTGAAGCATGAGATTTGATTATCCTGTCTTAGTGCTTATAAATACAAATGTGATTAATGGTCATAAAAAGCAGGTTGACAGTGTAAGACTAATTCTCCACAAAGTAGCCCCGCTCTGCTCTCTGGAAACTCTCGTTTCTCACAGGGGCACATTGAGCAGCGTGGATGACACAGGCCTGTCCCTCTCCGCCCGCCCCTCTGCCCCCCCCAGCCCCCGTCTTGCTTGTCCCCACCATAGCCCCTCCTCCTGCTCCTGGGGTTCCCCTCAGATGCCCCCATCCTCTCCCTCTTCCTCCTTGATTGTTGAAATTGGTGGATTTTCCCCTAGAGAGCTACCTGAGGTAAGAACTCGAGCCTCTTTGTCACGCCATTAATAGTCCGGAACTCTGCAGAAAGGCATTTGGCTGCGTCCTCTGTTCCCCACTTGGGCCTGGCTGGCCGCCTGTACATGTTGGGGAACAACACAACCTAAATCCGGACAATTTGTATTTTAGTAGCGACGGGGATCTTCGCGCTCTCCCTCTGTCATTTTGCATTAAAGACCTGCCACTAATAAAACTAATTAATAACTGCTGGCTCGGTGTGGAATAGTTGGACTTCTTAAACCTGGCAGGCTGCCACCGCTGCTTTTGAAAGAAGCACTTCATCTCTGTCATGGACAGGATGAATATTTCTCCACACTTCTAATTGGACAAAGTGCCTTTCAAACTCACTGGCATTTTGGAGAGAGCAGAGAAGTAGCCTGTGTGCTCTCTAGATACGATCACCTCTCTCAGCTGCAGTTTCTGAGGTGAGGAGCCAGTTCCTGAGGGAAGCTGACACACAGGAGCCTGGACTTTACTTTAGTAACTCCTTCTGACATCACCTCTGACCCCTGATCCCAGAGGGAGGAAGCTTGAAGGGCAAGCAGGTGACTCAAGCTCCTCAAACCCGATGGGTGAAGGAGTGGGTAGTTCTTATGTTTGGAAAGCAGCACAGTTTACTCGGGCTTCCCTTGTGGCTCAGCTGGTAAAGAATCCGCCTGCAATGCCGGAGACTTGGGTTTGATCCCTGGGTTGGGAAGATCCCCTGGAGAAGGGAAAGGCTACCCACTCCAGTATTCTGGCCTGGAGAATTCCATGAACTGTATAGTCCCTGGGGTCGCAAAGAGTCAGACACAACTGAACGACTTTCACTTTCACAGTTAACTCACAGGCCTGGAGGACCTTGTGGAAAATACCGATTTCTAGAACCCTCCCTAATCCTCTGAGTCCGAATCTGCAGAGGCCTTGCTAAAGCATTTCCATTTTTAACAAGCTTCCTGGCTGTTTCTGATTCACACAGGGGCTGAGGACCACAGGTATAATCCCGGATGCTTTCATCTGCTGGTACAAGATGGTTTTTCGGTCATTCCCCACCCTATCACATCTTTTTAAATGACCCACGTAGGCAGAGCACTGTGCTGGGAGATATGAGGGAGGGAGGAGCTTACCATCTAGTCAGAGACACAACACATATGCATGTGAAAACTTCAGTGACAAGAGTTAAGCAATTACATGAAACAGAAAAATTGTACCCTGGAGACAATTCATAGATGGGCAGTTCTTCACCATGTGGTGGGGGCCAACCACAGAGAGAGCTTTAACGTGGAGTCCTGAGTGATTCCGTGTGTTTGTGTTTTCTCCAGGGTGAAGGTTAACCAGGCGCTTTCAAGCTGGGCCGCCAGGGTGTTTAGGAGCTTGTCCCTAAGAGAAAGAGAGTGGAACATCCCAGGAGAGGCGAGTGGTAGCAGAGCAGGTCTCAGTCTGAGCCTTTCAAGGAGCTTGTAATGTAAGACACCAGAGGGAGGAGGCAACTGCAGACCATCCTCTGGTGGGGCCACCAGAGCTGGGGGAGGAGCTGAGATTTTTGCTGTGCCTGAGTCCCAAGTTGGGTGGTCTGTAGGGAAACCAGCGAGGCCCCTGTCCCAGGCTGAGCAGGAGATAACAAAGGCTGGGATTTGAGCCCTGTCCCAGGATGGAGGGGCGTGTTCATTTAGGTTATTGCAGTGTTTGATCAATAAGGTGAGGTTTTCACTTGCTGGTGGGGGTCAAGGGAGAGAGACACAATGAAGAATGGAAGATTTCTAGCTTAGGGGACCACTGAGATGGCCAGTGAGATGGCCGAGCAGCTGGCCTAAAGTCTAGGAGCCTTCAGAAGGCACAAGTGAGAGGACAAACAGAGGAAGCCCATTCACTCTGTGTACTGGGTTGGCTGAGATGAAATTTCTGATAAGGAAATTTTGAGCAGATTTATATGCTTTTTCTTTATACTATAGTGACCCTGGCATCACTGGACACCCTTCGGGTCTGGCTGCCCAAATCCATTTCCTATCCCTCTTACTGAGCATGAAGACTCACAGGGAAATAAGAAAAGATTGGATCAACAGGTCTGGAGGCTAAGTATTAGTGAGTTGGCTGTAGAGGCTCAGCCAGATCAGAGTCAGCAGATCATCCGTTCATGTCTCGCACTCATGCTGATGCCTCCAACCTGCCAGCTTGCTGCAGTCATGAAAAAAACACCCTTTGAATGTCTTTGCAGCCCTCATCCCCTTGTTCTGGGTAATGCCTGCATGGCCTGTGTGTCTGCCATCTCAGTAAATTCCTGGGCAAGAGTCAGGAAATGGGAATAACAGTCATGCTTTGATTCAGCAAGCATTTATTGTATCACTGACTACATTCCAAGTATGGTCCTCAGAGTTGACAGTACACGATAAATAAAGCCAAATTACTGCTCTCAAGGAGCTCCAGTTATAGTTGGGGAGATGGATGTGTAAATAGGTAATTAATATAGATTGTTATGAGTATTAAAACAAAATTATGTACCAGGTACATAAGTACCACAGAGGTGAAAGTGATTAATTCTGAGGAAGAAGGGGTTAGTCTAAGAGGAGGGCTGAGGGGTGGCCAGAGGAGGCTTACTGGAGAAGGTGATGCAAGGCACAAAGTTTGGGAGGATGACTCAACACGTTGCCAAACTGAGAAGGAGGTGAAAGGCAGCCTTGTCAAAGAGCAAAGGGGGTTTTGAATAGCATTTGCTTTTTAAACATTTAGTGGGTGAGGGCAGTGTGCTGTCTTAGATGCTATGAAGCAAAGTGTGGTTTTAAATGCAGCTTGTGCACTTTAACTCATGAGATGGGGAAGACTGGGCACAGTCATCAAATACAGCAGAATGTGAGTCTCATCTCATCCAGGGGAAGCAGGTGCATTCACTCATTCATTCCTCTAGCCGACTTTTGAGCGTTTACTTTGTGAAAAACGCAGGACATGGGAATGCTCTTGGCAGTGACAAAGATTCTCCCTGGGCTCTGCTCTTAAAACATCATCATTTTTTGAAGATATACAAATAACCCAGAATAAAGGAGAAGGAAAAACTTGTGCCACATTCTTTCCAAACAAAGAGGGGTGAGTGTCTAACCAGCAGTTGAGAGGAGGGACTGTAAAGTCATCAGCTATGTCTCCTACCCAGCCATGAGCCACTTTTTTTTTCTGTAACTTTTAATATTTGAAATAATGTTAGATTTGCAGAACTGTTACAAAGATATTACAAAGAGCTCCTGCCCGCTCCTCAACCAAAGTTAGCAACCTCCACAGCATACCCATGCCACAGTTACCAAAACTCAGAAATGAGGATTGGCACAACGCCACCATCTAAACGACAGACTTTATTTAGATTTCACCCGGCTTTCCACCAGTCTTTTTTCTGTTCCAAAATCTAATCCAGGATCTCACATTTCATTTTATTGTCTTGTCTCCTTAATCTCCTCCAACAAGGACAGTTCCTTAGTTTTTCCTTGTTTTTCATAATGTTGACCCTCATGAAGAGCACTAGTCAGGTACTTTCTAGGATGACGAACCCAAGGTTGGGCGATCTGATGTTTCCCCATGGCTAAGTGGAGGTTAGGGCTCTGGGGAAGCCTACAGCAGGGCAGTGCCCTTCCTGACACATCAGGGGAACAGGATACCACTTTGCTCCATTTCAGGGAATGTAGATCTTTGTCTCCCAGAGAAGATGAAAGTAAAAGTGAAGTCGCTCAGTCGTGTCCGACTCTTTGCGAACCATGGACTGTAGCCTAGGAGGCTCCTCCGTCCATGGAATTTTCCAGGCAAGAGTACTGGAGTGGGGTGCCATTTCCTTCTCCAGGGGAGCTTTCCCACCCAGGGATCAAACCCGGGTCTCCCACATTGGGAGCAAACGCTTTTATCGTCTGAGCCACTAGGTAAGCTGAGGTCCACCGTATTCTCTGCTGTAACGTCACTCTTTTCCCCTTTGAACAGCGGACACTTCGAGGAGACACTTTAGGGCTAGACAAACAGCCCATCTCCCTAAACATCTAGAAATGTGGCAGCTCTTCCAGCCTGGGCTTGGGCTCCCCTCTCGCTGCCTCCTCGTAGGATCAGTTCTGCTGCCTCACGGTCGTGGTCTGTCTTCCATCATCCTGCAGTCAGCTAGAGGGAATAAACACACATGCTATGGATGTTCCCAGGGTAGCGGTGGCAGGTGGAAAGCATTGCTTTTATTTATGTAGGGAGGAAATGGTGCTTGGGGCTAGCGATTTGTCCAAACACACATTTTCAAATGAGCGTCTATACTTCTTTGCTTTGGTATGATGAAATAGTACTGTGTTGCAGGAAGGGCGGTGTTGAGGCCCTGTTTCTGACAGTCCTTAGCTGTGTGACCCCAGGGTAAGGGTTATCTGGGCCTCAGTTTTCCCAAAGTGGGTGGGTTAAATTAGTCACTTTCTGTGATGACTTTCCGCTCTAGCACTCTGGGGTTTCATAGTGAGATTTCCCCTGTGCTAAAACTCTTAACTCTAATGAGGAATAAAGAAAACAGATATGGAGAGGGTCCAATTGTTAGTTAACCTTGGAGTCTCAGGTAATTGAGATATCCAATAAGGGTGGTTTGAAATCAGACTGATGAATGAGAAAGTGCTAATTTCAAAGTCCAACACAAGGATACATATACAATTATATAAGGGTGGTTATGAGGATGAATAGGCTCTTTGTGTTTCAAGACCTTTACTCTCTGTAGCTTTTCATAAGATTAGATGGCCATTAGTTACCCAATCTCAAGTTTCCACTTGAGTGCTACTGGTTTTGCCCTCACCTTTTGGAGACATGAAGACATCTCTTCCATATTAGATTCTGGGCGGCATCTTAATTCTTACCATATGGCTACATTCTTAAAGGTAAACACGGAAACAACCTATTTCACCCATTTCTTTGCCAATGCTGACCGTAGGCATACAAATTCTTTCTTTGTTGTACTAATGAAGATGTGTGTTCTTGTGTTGTTTGCTGATGAGTATATCTCTTAAAAGGTGGTGATGAAGCCTGGCTGATTTTAGAGCATGACTTTCCAGCCTTCTTTGATGTCATTTAAATATTCAGATAGTTAGATTTCCCCTCTTCTCCAATCCTCCTGTTAATTGACCGTTAGTCACTTTAGCACATCTTTTTGCCTTGTGAGTTTTTACCTTGGTTTGATTTACCTTTTGCAATATTTGCCTATGCCATTTGCAATTTGTCTCCTTTCAGAAGGGATGAAAAGTTATACTTTCTTCCAGGAGACACATTGTTAGGAGATGGCTTTCTTTCAGTGGGCTCCTCTTCATTCTCAAACATGGCAAGACTAAGTCACCATCACTAAGACACCCATGCTGGATTTCTAGTTGGCTGGAAACAAGTGGAATTTTTATTAATAACTTCCTTATTATTCTTTCGGAGAAGGCAATGGCACCCCACTCCAGTACTCTTGCCTGGAAAATCCCATGGACGGAGAAGCCTGGTAGGCTACAGTCCATGGGGTCGCTAAGAGTCGGACACGACTGAGCGACTTCACTTTCACTTTTCCCTTTCATGCACTGGAGAAGGAAATGGCAACCCACTCCAGTATTCTTGCCTGGAGAATCGCAGGGACGGCAGAGCCTGGTGGGCTGCCATCTATGGGGTCGCACAGAGTCGGACACGACTGAAGCGACTTAGCAGCAGCAGCAGTATTATTCTTTTGCCTTGTACTTAATTCTGGTAGTTGTCTTATGCACCTGTAAGGTGGCTGACTAGAATTTGTGTGGGTTTTTAAAACGTCTACAATGTCTTGGCACCGATAGGTACTGGAACACAAGGGTTGACAGTGCATGAGCTAAGGAGACAGTGAAAATGAGGAATTTCAATAGTATGTGCTACATGCTGCCACAGACATATGTGCAAGGTACAGAGGTTAGGCAGAGGAAGGAATTTTTAATTTGTTCTGGGAAAGAAGGCGAGGAAAACTTTTGGAGGAGCTATTTTCCGAAGTGGATTTTGCAAGATGAAGAAGACATTTCGAGGAATAAAAATTGGGAGAGGCACATGAACACTATGGAACCCAAGAAAGTTGACTAATTGGTCCACACAGATGACCCTGTGCCCTTGTGGGATCTTAGCACTTGAACCATTCGGGATGTTATGTAATTTAATTAGTGTGTGTATAAAGTCACCATAAGCCCCTTTGGAAGGACATTGTCTCTGAATTAATAGGCAATATTTTTTTCCCCTGAAATGAAGAATAGGTGGTGATAGGATGGATAAAGGAAACCCACGGATTATCAGAACCTGTCCCCACCAATACCTGCCCTCCTTTCCTTTGTTTGCCTTTACCTGTCTTTGAGCCATATTTACTAGGGATCTTCTGTCTTTGTTTTGGCTCTACACTTTTGTGTTCTTATCATCTTTAAAAAAAAAAATCATATTGTAAGCAGGTGCAGAGGCCTGAACATGGTCATCCCAGGGTCTTTTCTGGCCATATTCATATTCTGAACTCTGGAGTCTCTTGCACGTTGAAAAATATTCAGTGCCCTTTAATCAGTAAATTTGTCACACCTTTGTGTATTGAGCATTTACTATAAGTCCATCTAGTCAAGGCTATGGTTTTTCCAGTGGTCATGTATGGATATGAGAGTTCTATAAAGAAAGCTGAGCGCTGAAGAATTGATGCTTTTGAACTGTGGTGTTGGAGAAGACTCGTGAGAGTTCCTTGGACTGCAAGGAGATCCACCCAGTCCATCCTAAAGGAGATCAGTCCTGGGTGTTCATTGGAAGGTCTGATGTTGAAGCTGAAACTCCAATACTTTGGCCACCTGATGCGAAGAGCTGACTCATTAGAAAAGACCCTAATGCTGGGAAGGATTGGGGGCAGAAGGAGAAGGGGACGACAGAGGATGAGATGGCTGGATGGCATCACCGACTCGATGGACATGGGTTTGGGTGGACTTAGGGAGTTAGTGATGGACAGGGAGGCCTGGCGTGCTGCAGTTCATGGGGTTGCAAAGAGTCAGACACAACTGAGCGACTGAACTGAACTGATAAGTCAAGAATTGTGCTACTGAATCACTGTCAAACTTATTGGTTTCAGAATCCCTTTACACTCTTAAAAATTATTGAGGACCTTCAAGAACTTTTGTTTATGTGAATGCTACTTGATATTTGCCATATTAGAACTGAAAATGGAGAAAATTTTAACAGTATATTTATTTTAAAATAATAAACCCATTGCATCCTACCATAAAAAACATTATAATAAAGAATAACTATTTTCCAAAACAAAAACAGAAGAATGGCATTCTTGTGTGTTTTTGTAAATAACCTGTTTTATGTCTGGCTTAATAGAAGACAGCTGGATTGTCAACTCTGCTTCTGCATTCAGTCTGTGGCCATACACATCATGTAGCCTGTGGAAAACTCTACTTCTGGTGACAAGTATTAGGGCAAAAATAGTTTTGACCTCATGAGTTTCCTTGAAAGAGTCTTGGGGACCTACAGGGATCCAAGGACCACACCTGTGGGAACTGCTATGTTAAATGATACCTTTATTTTCCCTAGAGGGTGTTAGAAAAGAATGAGAGGAAGCAAGCTAACTACAGACTAGTGGTCTCCCATCTACCCTACACTCCAAAAGAGGAGTCCATGGATAATTCATGAGACTGTTTTTCTGGGTTTAAGTCCACATAAGAGACCTCTTGTATTTATGTTTTCTTCATGCCAAAGTATATGAATGAGGGATAGTCATGGAAAAACATTAAATAATGTGTCAGGTATATGAAAATATTTCATCCCATCGAAAGATATTTCAAAAGTAACATATATTCTAGGCAGTTAGCTATTCAAGGACAGTGCCATTTGTGTGATGTTTCTATTTATCTGATGTCTCTTGGCAATTTTCTGTTTGTCAGTTATATGTGGGGTTGTTTTCCATTTAAACTAATTCATAAATCATTTTTTTTTTCCTGTCTGGTGGTGGTGTGTTTATTGGTAAAAGGGGTTTCATCATTTGTAGTTTCTTCCTAGAGAGTATCTTTTATCTTTAAGAGTATTTTGGGGTGATGGTTTATTTTAGATAGATTGTTTAGAGTTAAATTAATCAAAATGTCAAAAAGCTTTCCTATGTACTCTAAAAGTGTTTGAATAGACACTGTACTATCAGTATTTTTCAATACTTATGGAAGAAATGAGTATGCATATTCTAGATAAAATTGATATATTTATCTGTACTGTTCAACTCATATGATGGAATTTGATCACTTTTGGATTATGTTTTGAAATATTTAGGGCAGACTATTTAAAATGTTTTAAAAGTTAACTAGAGAGAAAAGATGAAAGACTTAATTTCCTTGGACCTGAATAATTCAAGTTGAAAGCTTCTGTATTCAATTTTCCTTGACTTCTGTTGGTTGGTTTGGGATTTTTCTTGGCCTAGGATTGAATATTTTGCATCACTTTAGGAAAGTCAGGATGTATCTTGCTTTTGAAGTAAGAACCCAGATTTATAGTTGAATGGATTTAGAATCAAAGGATTCTGAAAAACACACATTAGGTCCATTGCTCTCTCTCTTTTTAAAAAATACCATTAACAGAGAATCAGAATATTATAACACACTTTCCAGTGGAGCTCTTGGAAGTTTTTCTTGAGAATAAAGAAATGGAGGGAAAATTTTTTCTCTCTCTCTCTTGCTCTTTCCTTCCTCTTTTTTTTTTTTCACTTTCTCCTTTCTGCTTTTAAAAAATTTCTTTATGCTTTTCTCCTCAGATTTGCAACATTCAGAGGCCCATTAAATTGTAAAACAGTGGTGTGATGGAAACTGGGCCCTGGTGCTGACAGCAGTATTTTTCACGTGGTTGTGAACATGTGTGCAACCACAAATTAGTCTTTGGTTTAATTATTTGTAGTAATAATGCAGTGATTTAAAAGTTCCCCTTGCAAAACAAAATCTGGAGTCTGCAGATCACACAAATTGCAAACATATTCAAAGATGTAAAACGTCTAGGGTGAAAAACCCAAGCCTATTAGTATTTTAAAAACAGATTTCTGGAAGCACAAGTCCCCACTTACCTGCTTTCTCAGTTATATTTTCCACGAAGCCCCCTTTGTGCTCACCCGGCTGCTCTAACCTTAACCCAGGGCAGCAGTTCCTCTTCCATTCTGCTACAGATAGCATTATTCGTGGGTGCAGAAGTGTTCTAGACTCAAACGTGAGAACTCCTGCCATTTCACCGAGGCCTGTTATACACACTAAATATCTGTGTGGGGATTAAATCTCTTCAGTGTCTTAACCTTCAACCACCAGTACTCATCTGAGGCCAACTCACCCTGGTCCTTTCTCGTTCACCATCCTCTTCCTCACACCTATGGGAAAAGGCCTTCCATAAACATGTGTAACAAAGAGGTCAAGACAAAGAAAGCAAAAACATTCATATCATAACTTTTATCCCTCTTTTGATCATATGTGAATGTCTACCAGAAGTTCAATAGCAACCATAATAGGGTAACCGTTTTTTTATTTTTATTTTTGGCCATACCATGCAGCATGTGGGATCTTAGTTTTCTGACCGGGAATTGAACTCATGGCCCAAGGAATCTTAACCACTGAGCTGTCAGGAAGTCCCATGTTAACTATTTTTGTCAAGTGCTTATTGTGTGCCAGGCATCATGTTGGGCACTTCATGTATATTATCTCATTTGATTTTGAAATGCATAGCTTCTATAGGGTAAGTACTATGATTTTCCCATTTTGCAAATGCAGAAATATCAGCTCATCCAATTTCATGCCACTTAGTAAGTAGATTTTTAAACATCAGTAAAAATATTTTATTTTCATAGACTGCTTTACTGAAACTGCTAGCCATCAGATGTGCTGGGATATGGAACCTCTCTGAAAACTAAATATTCTCTTAGTCCCTCCATTTAGATTAGATCAGGAGAGTTCAGGGTGGTGTAGTCATAGACTCCATTTAGACTAGGTTTTCATTTTGATCCATGTGAAACTAAATGAGTTAGAACTATCCCTGACCCAACACTGGCAGAGTTCATTACTTCAATGGCAGTGGGGTGGCCTGCAGAAGGCACAGCCCATGATCAGTCTGTCCACCAGCAACAGGCTGTCTGAATGCACTGTGCCCCCGCCTCGCAGTGGAGTGATGTGCATCACTGAGTAAGAAGGAACTAAATCTTGTTGACCTGGGAATATAGTCAACACATGTGCTTGTGCTCAGTTGCTCAGTCATGTCCGACTCTTCGTGACCCTATAGATTGTAGTCTGCCACGCTCCTCAGTCCATGAGATTCTCCAAGCAAGAATGCTGGAGTAGGTTGCCATTTCTACTTATGGGGGATCATCCCAACCCAGGGAGCGAACCTGGGTCTCCTGCATTGCAGGTGGAATCTTTACCATCTGAGCCACTAGGGAAGCCCCCTTGTTAGCTCTATAACCTGGGCAAATGCCTAACTTCCACGGACCTCAGTTTCCCCATCTACGAAATGAGAAGGTGAGACTGGGGATGTCTAGAATCTCCCTGGCCCTTCCATTATGTGAAACCTTGTGAGACTCAGTGCTGACGAGGTTCCAGGTCCCCTTGAGTCCAGGGTTCTCAGCACTGAGGGCAGGGTCCTTGCAGCATGTTTAGTTAGAAGTGTCCTTGAGCAGACTCAAACCTTTGCCTGATGAGTCCTGTGCCCCTGGCTGGTAAGTTCCCATGATGAAGCTGTGTCCTTTGAAAGAGTGTTTTCTAGCCTAGATCCAGAGCCTTTTCTTCCACTAGTATTTTGATGTCACAACTTAATACTCTGAAAAATCATAAGTATGTTTTTATTTAAAAATTAGAGTAGATAAGAACATGGGCTTTGCAGTAAGGCATATTTGAGCTCAACCTGCCGCGTTGCTAACTATACAGCTGTGGGCAAATTATTTAACCTCCTGAATTCAGATTTCTCATCTAGAAAATGGTGATCACAATATCTCAGAGGGCTCTGATGAGGATTAGCTATTATGCATATAAATAGAGGCTTTGGTTCCTGGAACACAGTAGGTGCTCAATAAATGTTAGCTAGTAATCAGTAAATTCTAGTCCCCTAGGGGACAGATGCCAAGTGAAAATGTGGAATTGGATGGCTGAGGCTTCCTGGGATCTGGGAAGGTGCAGTTGGGCTCAGGAGACATTTGCTCTATTTTGGGTGTGAATGAAGTTGTTGATAATGATGACAAATGCAAACATTAAAACTTTATGTCAGAGTTTATTACGGGAAGTTTTGATCACAGTGAAATACTAGTTCCTGAGAACCATTTGTACATTATTAATCCTGGCTCACATTCTTAAGGGAAAAAATGAACCATCATTTTTTTTCTCTTTGTTTAATTCCTGTGTGAGCCCCTCTCCCTTCTCTTTCCTCCTTCTTCCTGTTCCTAGTATAGTAGCTACTCCTGGTCTCTGGTGACAAATCAGACCTGCTAATCTTTATTAAGAACCTTCTTTGGCTGCTGCCTGTGCTAAGAGCAGGGGTCAGCAAAGAAGGTTAGTGAGAACCAGCTCTGTGCTTAAAGAGCTTACTGTCCACTGGGTCAGACTAGGGGGCAGCTCTCCACAATAGAAGGCGGAATGTGAGCAGGGTGCTGTGGGGGCAGATGGGACCTGACAGCTTCTAACAGGAGACAGCAGGCAAGGTTCCCAGAGGAGGCTTGGGAGCTGAGCCTAGGAGGAAAGGGTGGGACAGGCTGGGGAATGGTCCAGAGCAAAGAACAAAGCTGAGAGAGTAGGCAGTGTGCCTTTTATCAATACATGGTGAGTTGCCTGGGAAGATGAGAGTTACCATGTCTGTGTAGAGTCATGGTCAGGATGGAGATGCTGCCCAACCTTACCTACCTATAAAGATCTCCTGGTTCTGCTTCACGTTCTCACTCCTCTCACTTCTTGTTCCAGACTCTGCATAACACGGTTCTAGAAGATGGATTTGAAGAGATAGCAAGGGCCAGGTTAAGAAGAGCCTTGAACGTCATTCAGAGTTTGGACTTGATTTGTCTTAGATCTCCGGGAAGCAGGCAGTATTTTTAACTAGCTCTTTTTGTGCAGACATAGAAGATGCATATGGCAAATGATATGTGAATGGTTCCAGGTTAGGGATTCCTCATGGGAGGTCTGGGAGAGATAGGGGTCCACAAAGACTTCACTGGGGATCTTCAAACTGTGTTAAATGTTTCAAAAATCTAAATCAAATTCTGCATTTATCTTTCCTAAGTTTGTAACTAGTTTATCTAGCCTTTACTTTGGTCTGTGTTAACTTTGGAACTGTGTTAACATGGTGTGGCAGCTTGTAAGGTAAGGCCATACTGTGCAGTGGTTAAAAGCATGGAGTTTGGAGACAGAGCTGAGTTTTAGACATGTTCCACCGCCTTCCAGTTGCACGATCTCAAGCAAATTACTTCTCCTGTGTGACTTTATTCCCTGCATGTAAAAAGGGGAAAACAGTAGTGCCCAGCTCAGAGAGTCATGGAGAGGATTCCGTGAGAGAATGCATTGCAGGGCCTGACATAAAGAAATTTTTTTAAAATTTTTTCTCTCTTTTTCTAAGCTCAAAAACTGTTATTCATATTAATCTGTCTCATGGAAAGATAATTATATATGACGATCCATAATTTGTCTCGTAGCAAAACTTGAGGGAAATAAAAATAACAAAGGAGCCTGGAAGGTGAAAAGCCTGGAAAGCTTCTCAAAGGGCTTGTTTGGACACAGCCTCTAGAGCGGAGAGCGAAGATGTAGCTTTTCTGAGCTCCCCGGTTTAGAATGGAGGCTCCTTAGAGGACTCTCACACTCAGGCTCACACTGGAGCATGATTTATCCTGGAAATGGTTCTAACGGAAAATAATAGAAAATTACTCGCCAGGAGAAGAATCAAGGGAGAGTGTGTATTTACTTTGGGCGATTTTCCCATTGCACGGGGTTAGCCTGCCAGGAAGTTAAAAATAGTGGTGATAAGCAGTCTGCGAATTGGTCCCTCTTGGGGTGGCAAGGGTCAACAGAAAGTGGACTTGTTTCTCCAGGCCCCTGAGAGCTCCACTGTACCCCCCTCCAAGTCTGTTTCGAGAGCCCCTCTTGCAGCTTCTGTTGGCTGATCTCCTGCCATGTGCAGACCCTGCCCGACTTCCCCTGCCTGTCTTATCAATTCCTTGGACTCGTTCTCGGCAGCCTATGTTAAACCAGCCCATTCTGGATGGCCTCATGCTTTAAATATGCTATTTATAACCAGTAATTTATGTTTTCATGATATTTCATGTAGCAGCTGGTCTTTGTGCCACTGTAATAAGGGAATAATGAAATACATGGTATTTATATGGGTGGCTGTAGTGTTTGGTGTTTTGTGTATGGATTGCTGTTATAGGAAGCATGTCAAATTGCAAAGGGTCTTTTTTTTCCCCTTAAAGATAAGTCCTAGCATGTTAAATATTCATCTGCCATGTAAGAAAACGCCACCATCTTTTCATTTCCTTCATCCTTATTTTCTCATGGAAATATATTCAGATGTCTGTGATATGTATTGTTCTCATAAAAAGCTCCTCCTTGCAACTGGTCCCCCGAGCAAAGCATAAAAAAATCTTCATCAACAGCTATTCCAAAATAGGCTGATGTGCATGACCTTCAGCCTGGAGGGTCATATCTAAATACCACCATGTATTTGCAAAGCAGAAATAGAGACACAGACATAGAGAATGTTTGTGGGGGGAGGAGGATGGATTGGGAGATTGGGATTGACATATATACACTATTGATACTATGTATAAAATAGATAACTAATAAGAACCTACTGTATAGCACAGGGAACTCGACTTGGTGCTCTGTGGTGACCAAAATGAAAAGGAAATCCAAAAAAGAGAGGACAGATGTATACGTATAGCTGATTCACTTTGCTGTACAGCAGAAATTAACACAATGTTGTAAAGCAACTATACTCCAATGAAAATCAATAAGAAAAATAAACTAGAGGGCTGGGATGGGGTGGGAGTGGGGAGGAGGTTCAAGAAGGAGGGGACATACCTATACCTATGGCTGATTCATGTTGATATACGGCAGAAACCAACACAATATTGTAAAGTGATTATCCTCCAATTAAAAATAAATAAATTAAAAAATAATACCACCACGGAGCATTCTGGAGAACTTGGCTCCCAAATTCTTCGAACGCTGGCAAACTTATGACTTTGAGCTGTGGGTAAGGTGTTGAGGATCTGTGACCACAAGAACTTTTGCCCTTTTAAGGGTATCTTCCCACTCCCCTGCTGCCTCAATTCGCAAAGCTGATCCTTGGTATCTTAGATTTCATTGTTTGGCTGAGCTGCAGAGACTGTGAGGACCTGCCCAGGCCTCTCTTCTGAAGATGATACAAACCTAAGGCTTTCAATCAGGGCCACCTGAAGAAGTGGGGGTGGGGAGGCTGCCGGTGGAGTGAGCAGGATACTGTGGGGCCCATCCCCTCTGCAGGAGGGCTTAGTCAGGGGGCCCTAGCAGGTCTGTGAAAATCAAAAAGTGGAAAGAGTGAGTGGGGGCCAGGGAGCCCAGATCCCACAGACCTGAGCCATTTGTTCTCCTCTCCTAAATTACCTCCATACCATCCAGAACAGTGTTTCTCAAAGTGTCAGCCTGGACCAGCAGCAGCAGCAGCAGCAGCAGCAGCAGCAGCAGCAGCAGCAGCACCTGAGTGTTTATTTGAAATGCAAATTCAGACCTATTGAAGTCTGGGGGTGGGGCCTACAGTCTGGCTTCTCAGCCCCTCCAGGAGATTTTGATGCCTGCCCCTGGTAAAGAGGCAATTGTCCATCTCATCAGAATCACCTGCTCCTCAAAAAAATAACCAAGGTGCCACAGCCCACATCCCCATGTGCTCATCACTGGGTGGAGGGCCAAGAGAACACGAGAGAACCACAGACCTGCTCTCTGCCCTGAAAGAGTGTGCTGGTTGCCCGCCGGGTCGCCCTTGCAGCGTTGCGATGACCAGAGTGCCTGTGAGCCAGTGAGTTACCAGGTCCTGGGTGTCTGAAAAGGACAGGCTCTTGAGTTGGACCACAGGGGGTTCAAATCCTCTCCTTGCCAGTCACCACCTGAATAACCTAAACAAACTGTGCAGCCTAGGTCTACTACGAGGAGTGAAAAATAGTGATATCTAGTGGGTGCTTAGTGAACATTTTTTTTCCCCCAAAAATGAAGGATGAGGGTGTGAAACCAAAGGGAGGTCTCTGGGGCCCCAGTGGTACTTCCTGTGGCTTGCATTAAAATTTGACCACATGGTTCCAGTTTACCTACATAAGCATGAATAAGTGTTTCCCTCACTCCTGTCGAAGCTACTGTTGCTTTATAGTGATAACCGTGGCTGACATTGTGGGAGTCCTTTCAGGGAGCCTGGCAGTGTGCGGGGGAGTAGACGTGCATTCTCTTCTTACATTTTCAAAGCACCCTTCTCTTACACAGAGAAGGGTGGCAGGTACAATAATGACCCCCTGACAATGTTCACCTCCCAATCCCCCAAACACGTGAGTACATTACTTCACAGATGTAGTAAGTTAAGGACCTTGAAGGGGGATTTCTCCTGGATGATGTGGGTGGGCTCAGTGTAATCACATGGGTCTTGTAAGAAGGAGGCAAGAGGTCAGAGTTAGAGAAGGAGACTGATGTTGGAATTGGGGGGGGGGGGGAGGCGAGGAGACAGAGCATGCCCGAACACATGAGAGGGAGGGAGGCAAAAATTTGAAGATGCTACACTGTTGGCTTTGAAGGTGGCAGGAGCGGCCATGAGGCACACGCTGCAGGTGGCCTCTTAGAAGCTGGAAAAGGAAAGAAAATGAACTGTCCGCAGTGCTTCCAGAAGGAACACAACCTGTCCGCGCCTTGCTTTGAGGACTTCTGAGCTCCAGAACTGTAAGTGATACATTTATTATGTTATTTAAGCCACTAAGTTTGTGGTCGTTTGTTCCAGCAGCCATACGAAAATAATGTAGGAAGTCTCGCTACTGTGTGCCTTTGACAGATGAGGAAACTGGGGTTCAGAAAGACAAAGCAGCTCTCCCTGGGTCACTCAGCCAGGGGAGCGGTACGCTGGGGAATCAGGAAATCGGGCCCCAGAGCCCATGCTTGCCACCCTCATGATACACACTGCCTCTGCAGGAGGGGGCCTCTGGCACAGTCTGACTGCCTCTGGGCCCTCTTTTCCTGTTTCATTTGCTTAGTAGAGTCAGCAGGAAGGTCCACAGAGGACTCAATGCTGGGGTGAAGTGAGAGGAATTTTCCTTCCCAAGTATGTTGTGCTGTGAATGTGAGCCATCTCTCTTTTCTAAGGTGGTTTGTAAGGAAGGCAGTTTCTGGGGGTGGTGTTGAGAGGAAAACAGGAAGGGGCTTTAGCATCCAGTGCAGATCTCTCAGATGATTCAAAAAAGAGCTCTCCCCCAAAGTGCTTTTTCATGAAAATGGGGGCAGGGGAATATAACATTTAAGAAACACGGAAGTGAAGAAAGCCTTGTAAGACGGGAGCAAGCCTGTGTGGTGCCGTTCACAGCTGAAGTGTGTTGTTCATCTCCCGGATGGAGGAAGGGCAGAGGGAAGACGCTGCCTGTCCTCTCACTTAGTAGGTTTATCCTCTGGGATCAAAGACTCAGGAGTCTGGAGAAGAGCCAGCAAAACTGCCGACCAGGAGAGAAACTCTGGTCGGAGGATCCTCTGGGGGAGGATGCCAAGAACAGAGGCATCGTCAGGACCCCCAAGATCCAAGATCCAGACTGAATGTTTTTTTTATTTTTTAATATATATATTTCAATTTATTTATTTTAATTGGAGGACAGTCATTTCACAGCACTGTGGTGGCCCCTGCAACACATAATGTTCTTAATATCGAAGGCAAGCCAGAGCCTGAAAGAAGCCCAAACTGTGTTTGAAGCTGTGAACAAGGGTGCAGGAGGGAAAAGGCCAAGACGGCAGTGGTGAAGGCAGAAGGCAGCGAACACTGGTGGGCCAGCGCCGTGCTCACAGCTACAGGACCTACTGACTGGAGTCAGGCCAGAGCCTTTTTAAGGGTCTTCTTAGGCCCGGCAAGGAAGAATACAGCATTTTCACACATTTCTCTCAGGGAAGAACCAGCAGGAGAGAGCCCTAGGGAGGCACAGAGAAGAATGGGGGTTGGGAGGAGAAAGAAAGCAGTGACTGAGGTGGACAGGAAAGAAAGGACTCGTTACAGAGGCTAACTCTGAGGCAGGTTCCATGCTAGACATCATCACATAAATTCTCTCGTTTAGGCAGTCAGAGATGCTGAGGTGGGTGTTACACTGTTTTGTAGAATGAGGCTCACAGAGGTTCAACCATTTGCCCAAACCCAGCGAGTCCATGCCAGAACCAGGAGTGAAACTTGGTTTTGGTTTTGAGCCCAGTATATTTTCCACCACACTGCGTTGACTCCTGGAGGGAATCATAAAATGCCTCATGAGTTATTTAATGACGTGGAAAGCCGTTCAAGAGATATAGCTAAGTGGATAAAGCAGGTTATGTGATCCAGCTCTTATTAACACACATTTATCCTAAAAAGATCGAGATGAATATATAACACTCCCTAATGTCGTCAACTGGATACCTCAGAGTGTTGAAGTTGGGGGGGTGATTTGTTAAAATTGTTCTTGCTGAGTCTATATTTTACAAATTTTCTATGGGAAAGATTTAATGTATTGATAAATACTAACAGCTCTGAGCTTCAGTTGAAAGAATTTGGTCTGAGCAAAGATTTCTAAGTATTTTAGAGGTGCCTCAAAGGGGATGGCCTTTGGGGAATTTCCAAGCATATCAGAAGAGCAAGAGCAAATGTCTAGAAGCAGGACATGTGAGGACTATTTTTGTGTCTGTGTGAATGTGCAGGAAACAAGGATTCACGTGTGGCTGTAATAATATGTAATATGTATGTGTAGGACAATAGTGGGGTTGAGTATGGGTTATGGAATTAGCGCCACCTTGGAGGGCCTTGAATGGCAGGTTAAGATTTGAAATGCTTTGCTAAAAGTAACAGTTAAGCTGTGGCAAGGAATTAAGTGGGGACTTTGTTATGGAGGTTGCTTTTTTGCTAGAGGAAACCTGAAGAGGGTCCCCTGATCCCAGCACTGCTGGTTCTGGGTTGTGGCACACCATCACCACCTAGTGGTTGCACAGCCAAATTGTAGGGCTAATGGTCTTAGAGTCCCGATTGTAGAAAAACTGCATCAAAAGCCAAAAATCCTAGTCAAGGTATCTATATCTCCAAAGAATTCCAAAGGTTTATAAATATCTGTATAAGGCATGTAATATTTTAGTCTTAACCTGGGTATCTTTAATGATGTGGACACTGCTTCTTTGAGTAATTCAAAATTGTTCAAACCCAGCAGATAAAGAACATTTATATCCTCTGGACTCGATGAGTATCTGGGTTTGGCTGGAAGTTGAGAGCACTTGATAATTTTGAGACTTGTTATGAAGAATAAAAAACTTTGATTCCTACCAGGTTGACATTTAGGAGTCTTAACTGCTGAGTACCAAATGAGCAGTGATTTTTACGGAAGCCCTCATTTCAGCTGATTCCATTGCCTGATTAGATGTCATTGCAACAAGGACTGGATTTTGAACAGAAGAAGAGTTGGAGATGTAGCCGATGTAGTGATTTTTTTTTTTAATCACTATAACCAATTTGAGACATCTTCTGGCAACAAGGACTTTTTCATTCTCTGTTGTAATTCTAAGGAGGGCTGAGCTGAAGTAGTGAGCATAGCTTGGCTCAGTTGTTGTTTCAGTAAGGATGTTAGGGAAGGTGGTTGGGGAGGAATACATATGATCAAGAAGATGTAGTAGGAAAAAGTCTTTAAAAAAAAAAAAAAAGACAACTGTGTTAGCTTTTAGCCAGCAGAGTAGCCGTGGATAAATGAAGCAGAATCTGTCTGCTTTCCATTGAGCCCTCTCTGTGTTAGGAAGAGTGCTTTGCAAAGAGTCCTGAAGTCTGGGTGCTAGCTCTGGCTCCACCCCTAATTAGCTCTGTAACTGGGCAAGATGACTTAAGGCCACGTGTTCCTTAGCTGTAAAGCTTGGTTTTTTAATCCCATCTTTTTTTTTTTTTTTTTTAAATCTCATATAGTGGTGCTGTGAAGTTCAGTCAAACAACTCTTACAAGGTGATATAATAGTTATCAGGGATGTGCAGTTTCTTTGAAAAGTCCAAAGGCTGTGTAAAGTTTACCTCTGATTCCCTCTCCACTCCTCTTCCTTTCTACTGCTCCTGCTCCCAATCTGTGGCAGTTCTTATTTTTGCCTCTGGCCCCAGCCCTTTTCTCTAGTCAGATTCAGAAGGTGGACAGGGGAACGTAATTCTGGCATTCCAAGTTGTCTTATTTCACCTCTTGTCTATCAGTGCCTGGGCATGTGGTGTGTATCTAGTAGAAACTGGCCAGTTTACCAGGTCCTGAATACTGTCAGCATCAACCTTGTCTCTCTTCATCAGCTTCCTCAGTAACTTCTTAAAGGAAACGGTTCTTTAAAAAAGTTGGTAGGGCCTCAGCCCCTACTTAGCTCTAATCAGGCAGGCTGCCTTTGGTCTGTCTGACATATTGGAGTTTGGAATGGGATTTCTTTGGGATAAAGATTCTTCGGAAAAAAGAGTCTGAAAATATCAGCATTGGCCTTGGTCTGGGATAAAGACCTTGGATCATAGACTCTGAAGAGGTGGAACAGCTATAAAATGCCACAAATGCTTTAATAAAGAGTGGACCTGGGTAGATATAGCTACTTTAGAATGGTTGAAGGTGGGGCTGTCATTCCAGCAAGAAATAACCCCAAAGGATGAAGGCTGGAGTTGTGTGTAGAATCAGTTTTTCAGTTGATGGTCTTTTTCTAAAGTTGGTGAAAAACTGACTTCTGTCACTGGGTGCTTAGTGTGATGTTGACCTGGGAATGCTCCTCTCCAGATTGGAGCCGCAGGAAGGTGAAAAGAATAAAACTGCATTCCTCCTACAAAACACAAATGCTGTGCTCACAATGACCGCAGTTGATTCTTTGGGGTTTGAGAGACGAGCCTGGGAAGAGAAACAGGATGCCTACCTTAAAGTAGGAGCTTCAGGAGTTGGGTAGGTAGTATCGGGTGCAGGGTGACTGGGGGCAGGACTCCTAGTCTTGCTTGGGAAAGATTCTCTGTTTTAAAACAGCACTGTATTCATTAGTACACATGGGCACTTGGAATTGAGTGGGACTTCTTTGGGGAGCACTCCTGTTATTTGCAACAGTCTAATTTTTCTGTTATACCTCCATACATCTCTTTTAATAATTTTAAAAATCAAAATATGCAGCTTTCAGATCTTTTGAGCTCTTGAAATGGGAACCTTCTTTTGAATCTGCAGATCTGGGGCAGAGAAATAAGTATTCGTTTAGGCCTGATGGATTCAGAATTTGGGATTGCTGTGTCAGAGGTGGAGCAAAAGTGGTTCCAGCTCTGCTCAGGAGGAGAGAGCAGTCCAGAGCAATTTCACAGGAGCAAGGGGCTTGTAGGTATTTGAGAGAGTGCCAGGTAATGTCATTACAAATCCTTCTTGCCTTTTCATTAAAGCAGGACCTTTCAAGGCAAGGCTGTGTTATCTAGGCTTCTGTTGTTGTTCTTGATAAAAAAGAATGATACCTAACTGTTCAGGAGAAAGCAAACATTTTTCCTTTTATTCTAATGGTTCTCCATCCCCCCCTTCTCCCTAATTAGTCTGAAAGAGAACAGCTTTACCACATAGGAAAATTAGTAGCATGGCGATTTGGGGGTTTGAGGACTGCCGAAAGGCAACAAATATGGGAAATACCTTTAAAAGTGCTGATGAAACCTTTTCCTGAAAGTCAGAAAAAAGCACACATGAATACATAGTTAAGAATGGACTCCCCACATGTTTTTGATCTGAGAAGTCACTGAGCCACCTGGCTAGATGTTGGCTGTTCCAGGGATAGACACACTGCAGTAAGAGATGAAGTCTCCAATGGTGAGAACTTGTCGGGTTTTTCCTTGTTGTTTATTTTGGGCAGACACGTGATTAAATTATCCAGAAGTTTATTGAGCCCAGCCTCAGAAATCTGACTAATTTAGATGAAATTAGTCCGTGTTACCTTGGGCAAGTCACGTGATTTCAGCCCAGCCTTAGCTTCTCCATGTGAATCAGGGAGGTAACAGCCTCTTTTTGGAAAGAAACAATACGTAAAGAGCTTAGGGCAATCCTTTGCCTATGAAAGGCTCTCTGAAGGATGTTGGGTATGATGGTTGGCAGGCTGTGCGTTGGTTCGAGATGAGAAGGTGACACCAGATTTCCTGCAAGAATTCTGTATAAGTCATCTTTGCTCCAGAGCAAACCTGCAGCTCTAATTTCTCTCCTCCCTAACCAGCTACCATTGATTGTTTAGCTCAACGTGTACCAACATCTCCACACATCTGGACTCAATTTTCTCTCTTCCCTCCACATCCCCGCTGCTCTGGGAGGAAGTATTGAGCACAAATTGTTCTTACTTTGAAGGTTAGGCTCATGTCTGAGTGTTAGTTGCTGGTGCTTTCTTGCCTTGTCTAATTGTCAGTTTCTAGAACCTTCCACATGCTCTGCCCTGAGGCCTTGATGATTATTGGAATGATGACTTGCCCCTGAAAAGATCGTAGTAGATGCTCTGGTCTGTGGATTTTGACTTAACCTGGTGTGAACTGGAACATGAATGTTCTTGGTTTCTCCTCCAGGATCTAGGACCCTTGCCTACTTAATTCTCATGTAACCTTCTGTGCTTTGGTAAACTGATACTGAAACAACTGATGTGTATAAGCATAGACACAAATAAACGGAGATCCAGATACCTGCAGAAGTGGAAGCAGAATTTGGTAACCCCGCCCCCCGGGAATAGATAGAAAGAAGTCATCATGTGTAACTATATTGGATGTGATTCTTTCGCTACCTGCAGCCATTGACATTGATTCACTGATGCGTTGACTTACCTGGGCTATATCAGGTCTCAGCACCTTGTGAGCTGTTCTGCTGCATGCGGTGAGTGACACACAGATTAGAAGACCTGTTCCAACCCTGTTAAATGGAGCATAAGACAGTTCTACATTCTGCCAGATTCCTCAGTGATCATGGGCTTTTGTCTAGTTTTATATTGAAGAAGGTATAATGAGGATTGAGTAGTTAGAAACTGGTCACAAAGTAGCTTGTATGCAGCTGAAGGAGCACTGGATTGTGTGTCTGGAGACCTTGTTAGTGGTCTCAGCATGTGACTACCTGAGACTATGGATAAAACACTTAACCTTTGTCTTGGGCTTTGGCTTCTCTAGCTCTAAGATGAGGCTGCTGGTCTTGATGAGCCAGCCCTTGAACTCTAATTTATAAAAAATTAATTTGAAATGTCAGGGCTTAAAAGAACCCTGGATTGCTCTCGTCTTGCCCTTACGTGGCTCAGATTTGGTGGAGTCCCTTTCCAAGACCACTGCTTGTGAGCCTGGTGTGGAGGTGCCCTTGTGACTTGAGCAGCAGAAATGCCGCTGCCAGAAGGATCTCCTTCATGAATGGTCCTACACCTGTAGCTGGTCTTCTGGGTGGTAGCCTGACAGGCCTTTTGCCAAGGCTGGTTTCTATAAAAATACACACAAAGGTGTTTCTTTTTTATGGCGTTACCATTTTTTCACTTCATTTGGTATAAACACCAAAGTTAGCTGTTAGAAGTTATCACCATTGTAATGTGACCTAGAACCGGAGAGTCTGCAAGGTGGTCACTGAACACATCTTTCTCTGGGTCTTCTGATGACCCAGGGCACATTGACATGGGGAAAACTACATGTCCCTTTCAGAGCAAGTTCATTCAAGCTATAGAACTCGTTGTTACACTGTAGAATATTGACATGTGTACATATAACAGGGGAAAAATACATGTCCATTTCAGAACAAGTTCATTATAGTTATAGAAACTCGTTATTACACTGTAGAATATTTTGAAAACCATCCTTAATTTCTTATTATAGGCAAAATATTTCCATATTTTGCAATAGAAAGCAATAAAATATCCTAGAAATGGCATATTAGTATATGTATAAATTTCTATTTTGTATCTGTGTTCAGCCTTTTATGTTAAATATTAGAGCTTATCCATTTCCCATATGATTAAAAGTAGTTCAAAAAGATAAAATTTTCAGTGGCTGCTTATATCGTCTGTAATAGTTTCATAATTCATTAACTGTTGCCACAATGTATCAAAACAACTTTTTAATTTAGACCTGGCGAGGATTTTGTTCTAAAGTGGCCTCTGTAGGTAGGAAGAGAAACTGTCTTCAGACTAATAGATTTAAGTTCATGTTGATTGTGAGAAGAAATTGCAGGTAATTAACATCTTAAAATTTTCTATTCTAGCCACAATCTAAGATGTTTAAAAATTCAAAGAATTCATAAGAACTTCTTTTGAAGATTCTATTTTGGTCCTTATGTGTGACTAGACACAATAATAGAGTCAAAACAATAAAACATGAAGGAAAGATGGGAAGGAGTGAAAAGTGACATTAATGGAACGCAGGCTATATGGAGGCACATACGTCATCTCATAAGGTTCTCACGACCAGTGAGATAAATGGTACCTTACTTCAAAGAAGACGAAACTGAGCTCAGAAGGGTTTTACACTGGCCCAGGTTTATCCAGCTGGAAAATGGCAAAACCAGTGTTTGAACCTAGGTCTGTCAAATCCAAAATAACAAATTCTCGGGACTTCCTTGGCAGTCCAGTGGTTAAGACTCTGTGCTTCCACGGCAGGGGATGTGGGTTTGATCCCTGGTTTGGGAACTTAAGATTCCGCATGCCAGGCAGCCTGACCAAACCACCCCTGCCCCAGAAAACAAACCAAAACCCACTATAAAGAAACAAAATACCAAATTCTCCTAAACCGTATCAATGTGAAAGCCTGGCTTGAGGTAGTTGCTACCTGCTTCGCGGCCCCACATCACTGCAAATCTGTTGGAGAAACTCAGAAAGACAACCCCTGCTCTTGAGGATTCTTGGCTCCTGAGACCCACTTGGACCTGGGAGGGTGAGGTTCACATGGGATCCAAGTAGATGCCCAGGTTCCAGCATCTCCCCTCCTTTAGCTTCAATTGGAGCAACCCAGCTTTTCCTAGCATCACAGACCTGGGTTCTGAGTCAGATGTCCCCCCCCCCCCCCAACAACTTGTGCAGCTGGCCCCTCCTCAAAGTCTCAAGGTAGCAGAATTCCTGCCCTGGTGTTGGACAAGGATATGATTGGCTTTTCAAGTGAACTTGGCTTGAAGCAGATCTGTGTTCCCCCAGTGCAAAGTGGGCATGTTAGAGTGGTACATCCCCTGAAACATCTTCCCTAGATTTCTAATGGAAACTCCCTTCATTGAACAGATTATTGGTTGGGACTCAGTGAAAAAATTTTCTCTTTGTACTAACTCTGTATTTGTGACTTTCACATCTTCATTTATGAAGACAGTTGTCTTCCTAACCCCCTAAGAGTTCCCACTCAGAGATTTGTCTGTCTTGGCTATGATCAATCATGATAGCTCTAAAATAGCATGCAGGTCTGAAATGCTTCTCTTGCCACTGTTTCTTATCACCTCTGCAGTGTACTTACTCCTCCATTTATTCATCAAGCAGGTACTGAAGACCACTTCAGGACCAGGCCCGGAGCCTGACTGCCTCCTCACCACTGTCTCTTTCTTACCATTTGTTGAATGCAGTTTTACCAGGGATTTTTTTTTTTTTTTACCTTTATTGAAAGTACTAATAAAAATAAATTTATTTACTGAGTATTAAAGTTCAATAGTAAGACGCCATAGTGTGAAATGTTTCAACATTAAAACAACAGTGCTGTGAAGATAAATTTTAACATAACATGAACTTGTAAATTATGAAAAAAAAAAAAGCATCTTTCTCACCTCAGTTACTTTACATATGTTACCTTAGGCTAAAGACCTAGCAAGCTAATATCTATAAACAGGGAACAGCTTTTACTAGTATCAGTAATTAGAGGCAGGTTTATGCAGCTTTGCTGTTTTTTGTTTTAACTTGGTCTTGTCAATTCTTGTATTAGTGTTCCCTGTCAGTACCATGAAAGCTTATGTGGTGTGTTGCTTTAAGTTTGTATAAAACTCTCCCATTGAAAAAATCTATCAGAACAGCTTTTGAGGTATGTACATACTTGTGTTCCCACTTTACAGACAAGAAAACTGAGGTCACCTCGCTGGTGATCACAGAGAAGGGAATGAATCATTTTCTCAGGGTCCGCTACATCCTAGTTTGATTTTTCAGAATTGGATAGGAATGGTGTTTGTTGTTGTTGGGGTATACTTGTCCCCAGAGCCTCACAAATGAAAATCTCAGTAAACAAGTATTCCCGCTTGAATGCACAAAATGTTTTTCATTTACAGTAGAGAGCTGAACCTCAAAAAATGAATTTGGTGATAGCTAGTATTCTTTATGGACAACTGCCCAAACTAGTGAAATATACATAGTATGTCGTTGCCACTGTCCATTCAAAATGCAGTGTGATTGATGTGAAGGTACATTATTACCCTCAGTCAGTATGTTGCTGGAATGTATGAATGCAAGGGTATTTTGAAACACAATGTGAGGTTTCCTGATTGGAAATGTTCTTGAACTAAAATATCCTCAGTGAAAAGCTTTTTTGTGGTTACAAAAAAAGATCAGCATCTCGCAGGTTACCCGATTTGCTAATTACTTAGAATTCAGATCAGGTATTTGTGGTGAAATTAGTATGCAAAAACCATCAGTTTTTGACAAGGACTTCTATGGAAGAAAGAGAGAGCTGTAGGTGATAACATGGTAAGAAAAAAATGAGGAATAGATTTTCAGGATTAAATTTTGTCATCTAGGTTAGATGATGGCTTAATGTTTTAATCATGGTTTGCCAGAGTAGATGGATACATAGGAAAGGCAAAGCCATTTTATGAGAAGGGTCTCAAAGTCTGGGACTCTTCCTTCAAAAAGATAGGTAACTGAAACTCTTAATGTGGGATGAGTTACCCCCTTGCATTTCATGTAGGGGAATTTGCCAGAGCTGGTTATTTTCTAATTAACAAAGGGTAGGAGGTTGTTCTTAATATATTGACTCAGAGGCCCTGCTTTGTCTATATCAATTTATATGTATATCTCCTGCCTGTATATTTATACGTGAGTTACTCTGTTTACTGAAGTCTAGTTCTCAAATGACTGAGGCTGAATCCAAGGGAAAAGCCTATGACATTTGGGTCCTGTGCTTCCCTTTGTAGCCTCTGTCCTTGGTTACAGGTGCTAATAAAAATGTAAGGGCAGTATTAACGGAGTACTTTTTTCTTGTGGTCCTCACTGCTCCATCACTGGTCCCATCCTTTAAATACAAGAGACTTTTTGCTTCAGAATGACTCACTCCTAAAAAGGAATGGAGCTCTTTTATTCTCAAGTCTTTCATCAAATATTGTTTTACCTGACATGACAGTTCTTGCAATTACCCAGGTGGTGAGCTGTTTCTTAGGTTCTTGGAGCCTCAGTTACTACATCTGTAAACTGGGTAGTGGGGGGAAGGGGAATAATGGCACCAACCTCAAAGGATTAGATGAGAAGTGAATCAGTGATATTTGCAAAGCACTAGAAAGGTGGTTGGTATTAATACATAGCAAGGGCCCAAAGAATGTTGATTCAAAAAAGGCAAAGATTGCTACCCAGAAAGTAATGAGCTTCCTACCTATGTAGACATAGAGTAGGTTAAAATAATGTGCCTGTGAGGAATATTATCTACCCTGGAGGGGGACTGGAAGGTTAATATTCAATGAATGCTCCAGCTTGCCCATCCCCCACCGGTTCTCAATAGTTGAGAATGCAGGACTTAGAAAAACACCCTGGCTGATTTCCAGGAGAGATGATCCCGCCAGGGAGGAGACTGTCAGACTTTCCTTTAAGCCACGTCAGATGAGCACATATTCCCCTGCTGTCTGGAGGAGCGGAAAACTCCGCACTGTCACTGCGGGCACTCTGGAGATCACGTCTGTTGGGATAGAATTGCTCATCCCCAACTCTGGATGAGGGCTTGGTCTCCTAGTCTGCCGTGTGATCAGCACTCTGTTGGGGATAGTGGTCCTGCACCCTCTCTTGAAAGGGAGTTGGGGAAGTTCTCCTGCGCATCCACGTGCAGCTGGAGTTGGGCCTCGGCACATTCTCTCATGGATAGTCAGTGGCTCTCATGCTCTCCAGAGGTTGGGATTTGGCTTCAACCAAGGAACATACACATACCTCCGAGGCCTGACGTTGTGGCTCTCTGCAGCTCTGCGGATTATGGGATTTTACTGACGTGGGTCTGCAGCATGTGGTGGATAGCCGGTGCTGCTTTCATTTTTATCCATTCACCTTTCCAAGCGTGCATTTACCCATCCATTTATTCAACAGCCGTGTAGTAATAGCCTACTTTGTGGTGGTCGCTAGCCTCGGGCTAGTCACTATAAACACTAGTGGGACAGATATATGTAAAATGAATCACAAGGATTTTATTTCAGCTGTGTATGCCAGTTACTTTTCGTAGTGCCTGGCTCCTGAGAGTGGGTGTGTCCCTTAAATCTTGGCTATTTGAGAACAATTTTATAAGTGTTATAATCAAGCTGCCTGCAAGGTGCTCTGAGAACCAAATATATGGTATTTGTATAGCACAAATACCTGATTTTGCCCAGTATTTAACTTTACACTTTTGTTTCACATTCACTATTTTATTTGCTCTACTCAGATAACTCTTAGATTAAAAGATGTTTTTTTTCCTTGATAGATGCAACACCAGGAGCTAACTGAGCTCTCCAATATCAGACAGTGTTAGTTACTGTGACCAGGATGACCTGTCTCTTGTTTGAAGTCCCTTTTTTGCATTCATGGCATTGCTTATATCAGGCTAAAGAGCTATTTTTTCCCCCAAGAGTTGGTAAGACCCAATGTTTCCAGTGATATCATCTGTTCCCATTTGGCCAAAGTACTTGGTTTTGGTCATTTATTAATCCCATAAACATACTGAGTACCTTCCATGTGCCAGGAGCTAACATAAGTCTTGTGTTTTAAGATTTACTCCGTGTACCAACGTGGGGTTTTTGTGTGGGTTTTTTTTTTTATTGGTTTCCTGAAGGTGGGAAAAGAATCAATTATATTCTGCCTTGAAAATTTTATTAATTGATCTTATTGACATATAGTTGATTTACAATATTACAATGTTGTGTTCATTTCTACTATACAGCAATGATTGAGTTAAGCATTACCTTGAAAATGTATTAATTGTACTGTTGCTGGGGTGATTGAGAAGGGACTTGGGGCTCTGACAGTCCCCAGGTTCTTCAATAAGAACACCCTTCTTCCCATTCATTCCAGAAGATAGAGGATGTTGAGCCGAATCTGCACAGGTCGTGGTTTACATTCTGGAAGATCGTTTTCAAAAGCAAAGCCTTGTTAGGGGTGACTACTCAGTCACAGAAATGGTGATCTAGAACAAGCTTATTAAGCTCTCCTTACTCAGCTTTCTCATAATCTGTACAGTGGAGGGGTCTGGAGGAGTCTCCAGCTCCAAGGGCCTCTATAGTTCCAAGCCTTGGCTGTATTTCATGGCCCTAACCTAGAGGATGGTGCGTAGAATATCATCGTTTCCAAAATTTTCCTCCTTCCCAAACTGCCTGTACCTCCTAAGGTCTCAGGCTTCCTGTTTGCTTTTCACTCCCACATATTCCTGCTGGGCTGTTCTCTGGCGCCATCTCTCCCTGTCTCTGGGGAACATAATAGACCAGACTCCATGGAGCAGCCTCTTCCATGAGCTAATTTATGACTCATGTGCTGTAGGGGGTTCAGGCCTCTGGGGGGAGAAGGGAGACTTCCTTTGTTTCTTCCTTTTGCTTATAAGAAAAAACTCAAGGAACCTACTCTCTGGCAGCCTCCTCTTCTACATAATATTGGACCCTTTGCAAAAATTACAAAACAACAAAAAAAACTCTAGAATTATCCTAAACATGGTAACAAGAACAGCTATTTAAATATGTTAATACCTCTCTTGTGACTCCCCCCCTTTCTTTTTTAAATCCTCTTTGCTTTGCTTTATACTCTTAAAAAAAAAAAGTGACAAGCAACTGGCTTGTCACACAATAAAGAGTGGAAACAGCCCTTGACTTTGAGCAGCTCATGAGATTTTTTGTCTGCAAAAGTTTTAGGGAATTTCTTCCAGAAAAGTCATGTGTGAGGCGGGTAAATGGTTGCAGCTGGATTAACACCCTGCCTATTGGATTCTGAGGCATCAGTGGCATCTGTCTCTCTCTAATTGATCCCATTTTCCAGAACACAAAGCCTGGAAGACACACTTGCCCGTTCCTGCCTTGAAAATGCTAGGGTCACCCTTTACCTTGAGTGTGAGGAGGAGAAAGTCACGCTTTTGAGGTGTCAGAATCTCTGGAACTGAACCAAGTGATTGACCACATTTGCTGTATCTAGACGTATCATCAGCCTTTGTCAAGTTTCTGCTGTGGTTGGATAATTAACGTTATTGGAGAAAACAATGAATTTTTTTCCCCCTCTCACAGCTGACTACAGAGTTTGTCAAGCATCACACACAAGTGTATTTTGCTTAATCTTTCCCATTTGAATGATGTCTATTGCCCAAGAGCCTGAGGCTGTAACTCTCCAAACAGCCAGAATCCATTTAAAGAGGAAAAACCAAGCAACTGTTCTAGCTTTGCTCTTGAACTTCTCTCCCTTCCCTCTTTCATTAGAATGGAAGTACTTTTGGTGCCTGAAGTTGAATTTGGCTGTATTTACAGTTTACATGCCTAAAGAAGTGTTGGTTACAATATTGTGAACCAGGAAAATGATAATGTCTGTATCATTGATTAGCCCAAAGATCTTGCCCCAGTTGACATCCCCTCCATAACGGAGGAAGCAGAACCATCATTTCTCATATTCCTCAGTTCACTCTTTACTGTTGGACCAGTGTGTATCTTCTGCCAGAATACATGGCAGACATAATGGATGATATAACCAATGACATTTCCATGCAGGAGACACACCCACATGGAGGCATAGATAAAGTGGGAATTTTAGCTCCCACATCACTGTGTTCTTTCTCATTTGAGATTCCATATCAGAACATAGGGCTTCAAGAGGAGCTTTATTAAGTGATAGCCTTTAGTCCCTTTAATTTTTGTAGGAAACCTTAATTGAATGAAAACTTGAGAAGGTGTCCTGTTCTTAACTACAAATAGTGGATGACACATCTGGAATGACAGGTCATCTAGAGTCACTGAGAACTATTTCTCTCCATTCCAGAGATTTTCCACTGACCTCTTGCCCAGAAGTTTGGTTGGTAATGGAGCACTGTAGCTTGGTTTCTTAGTAATGATATTTTTCACTTTGAAAACCAGGGCATGAAAAAGCTAATGGGCCTGAGAGTCAGAGCAGCCTGCCTGGTATATATTATATTAGCCATATATTAGTACCTGGCAGATGGCCTCAAGGAAGTTTGGTGTAAGCATCAGGTCAGTTTATCTGTGGATCCTTCCTGTGTTGCCCTAGGTACTGCATGAATGTGTACTCAGTCATGTCCGACTCTTTGCGACCCCATGGATTATAGTCTGCCAGGCTCCTCTGTCCGTGGAATTTTTCAGGCAATAATACTGGAATGGGTTACCATTTCTTCCTGCAGGGGAAGCAATTTCCAGGTGACACAGTGGTAAAGAATCTGCCTGCCAATGCAGGAGACACAAGAGACTTGGATTGCATCCCTGGGTCAGAAAGATCCCCTGAGTGTAATGGCTGAGAATGGCTCTCCAGCCTGGGCCTCCATGTCATTGTGTGTCCTTGCATAACACTCTGCTCCTAAGGGTTCTGAGCAATTGAAGAGGGAGCTCATGCATGAAACTCGTGATCCAGAATGCGCAAGGTCATTACCGATGCATATAGCCATAGAGAAGTCATGGAGTTTTAGAGCCAGAAGAAAATTTAGAGCATATCATGCCCAAATCCCCTCATGCAAATCAATTAACAAAAATTATATAGCCAAACATTCACATCTATGCCCTGTAATTAGTTACTGGAGTCTGAGGTACTCAACAAGGTAATAAAGCCCATTAACAGCCGTCAGACTCATGGAGTCTCTGGCACAGCTAGTGGGTTAGCAGCTGCTCGCTGGATGAAGTGGTTGAAAGGAAGAAAATACTATCTCTCTGGGTGTGTTGGGCCCCATCCAGCCTGGGCTGGTCACACCCACATGTCCTTTCCTGGTAAAAATCAGCAGAATTTCCCTCATTTGTCTGGAGGTTGGAGAAGGATCAAAATCTTGGGAGACAAACCATCTCATCCCACTTAAGGAGTATACGGGGTAAGCTTATTGAAACAGAATATTAACCAGAAATGGGTTTATCATGTGATTCTCCCTGGTTCAAGGACAAACCCCTGGATTTGGCGTTAAGACCCAGCCCCTTGGGGCTCAAGCTTGCCGTTCCAGAATCCTTTCCCACCCCACATGCCTGCTTCAGGCTGCAGGACTTCTTATGGATCTTCCAGCCTTCTCTGCCCTCTCATGATGATCTCTCTGATGGAACTCTGTTAGGAAGCCTTTCCTCCCATAGTTGACTTGGCTTACTTCTGTTCCTCCTCGAAAGGCCAGTCCAGCTGTGATTTGTCTTCCCCTAAAATGTCAAGAACATTGACGACTCCTCTGTCGGTAGTGCTTTGTCCATACCTGCCTTGTTGTTGTTTAGTAGCTTAAGTAATGTCCGATTCTTTTGAAACCCCATGGACGGTAGCCCACGAGGATCCTCTCTCCATAGGATTTCCTGGGCAAGAATACTGGAGTGGGTAACCATTTCCTTTTCCAGGGGATCTTTCTGACCCAGGGATTGAACCCATGTCTCCTGCATTGGCAGGTATATTCTTTACCACTGAGCCACTTGGGAAGCCCTGTTACCTCCCCTGACCATTGCCCATTATCCTGTAGTTGATTGTTCTGAATTGATTGTTCATTTGTAAATGCTTGAATGTTAGAATCTTTTTCTTCTCCTAGCTTAGCCTAGCAAGGCATGTAGTTCCCTAAGAAATACCTATGAGTGTGCAGGAGGACAGACAGATAGAGACAGAAACTGCTCTCCTGGTTTATCTTTTACATAAATGTAAACTCTATAAGAGCAGCGAAGTCTGTGTGGTTTGTTCACTGCTGAATAGCCCAGCTTCTCAAATAGTAGTTAGCACATAGTAGATTCGAATACATGTTTGTTGAATGAATGAAACACAATGGAATATTTTTTCAAAATTTTAACCGAAAAGATAGTAGATTTCTGTTCAAAAGTATGATTGATTTAGAAGAAAATATGTTAGACCTATAGCGATTCTTTTTCCACAGTGGGTTCACATCTTGGTCATCTTTCTCAAGGACTGCCACTTGCTTCTGGTAGCTTCTTGTCATTCATAGTCGGGCAGGAGCTGATCTGTTTCTCCATGGTAGGAACTGGGGAATCTTTGAGGGAAGGGCAGTTAGGGTCACAGACTTTAGAAAAATGCCCATTTAAAAAATGTTTTAAAAAACTTGATATTGAGGTATAGTTGATTAACAATGTTGTATTAGTTTCAGGTGTGCAGCAAAGTGATTCAGTTATACATATACATGTATCTATTCTTTTTCAAATTCTTTTCCCATTTAGGTTGTTGCAGAATATTGAGCAGAGTTCTCTGTGCTACTCATAGGTCTTTGTTGATTATCTGTTTTAAATATAGCAGTGTGTACCTGTCAATCCCAAGCTCCCCAAAAGGTTAATTTAAAATGTGTTTATAACACTGACTTCTCTACCACAGCCTTTCCTGGTTTCATTCTCCACTGGGAAATTTGAGGGAGGGGACAACAAGTATGTGCAGTTGTGTTTAGTTTAGGTATAGAGAAGAGAAGCTACTGAGTTGCAGAAAGTGTTTGAAATAACACTGGGATTTTCCCCAAGCTACTATGACTGACAGCTTGATGGAGAAAGATGACCAGCTATTTTCACCACCTCTAAAGCAAACTGGGCCTTCTTTACAGCATGAATATGGCAAGTGCAAGACAAGTGAAAGTGTTAGTTGCTCATTCGTGTCTGACTCTTTGTGACCCCTGGACTGTAGACTGCCAGGCTCCTCTGTCCATGGGATTCTCCAGGCAAGAATGTCCAGGTTCGATGCATCATACAGGGTGCTCGGGGCTGGTGCACTGAGATGATGTGGAGGGATGGGATGGGGAGGGAGGTAGTAGGCGGCTTCTGGAAGGGGAAAACACGTACACCCATGGTGGATTCATGTCAATGTATGGCAAAACAAATACAATATTGTAAAGTTAAAAAATAGATAAATAAACTAATTAAAAAAAAAAAAAGAATACTGGAGTGGGTTGCTGTTTCTTTCTCCAGGAAATCTTCCCCACCCAGGGATCAAACCCAGGTCTCCTCCATCACAGACAGATTCTTTACTGTCTGAGCCACCAGGGAAGCCCAACCGTCTGCTAATAGCAGACACAAACTGATTGGAGGGCAGTATCCTGTTTTGTTGGTTGATTTTTGCCTGGCACGGATCATAGCACTCTGCTTACACTAAGCTATTAATAAATAGGTGTTATATTTAAAGGAAATGTTTATTTCATCATCAAAAAGGGAGTTAGACGTCAGATCTTTAAAACTTTCCATTTAAAAATGAAAACGATTTTGCCCAGGAAAGGGAATATTCAGTTCAGGGTGTCACACACAGATCTCTAGTGGCAAAATCAGAACAGGTATGCAGTACTTAGGGCTTCTCCGATGGTTCAGCAGTCAAGAATCTGTCTACAATGCAGGAGATGCAGATTTGATCCCTGGGTGGGGAAGATCCCCTGGAGGAGGGCATGGCAACCCACTCCATTATTCTTGCCTTGGAGAATCCCATGGACAGAGGAGGAGCCTGGCTGGCTACAGTCCATAGGGTTGCAAAGAGTCAGACACGACTGAAGCAACTTAACACACACACACAGACACACACAGACACACACACAACTTATCTTGCGGGATTTAACTGGTGGTGTACTTGAATCGGCAGTTATGAGATGTGTAGTAATGGGATGCTCTGTATTTTTGAACTCAGGAGTGGTTTGCTACTTTCCATTTAGCTAAGCTTCTTTTGGTACCCAAATATTATGACATGATAATGATTAGGAGCACTGTTCCATATCAGTCTTCCCAAAAGAAAGTGGAAGGCATTAATGAACACAAGGGAAATGTTTATATATTCACTTATCCCATTTGGTGATAACTTACTAGGTCTACAACACTGTCTTTGGTGTCTAGTGAACGAGCACTGAATCAGGAGTGTAGAGTTCAGGGTGTAGTCATGACTCAGGCTTAACCACTGTGCATCTTAACCAGCTTGGAGTTTGGTATTTTCTTGTCAACATCAGACTTGTCGACATCACAGAATGCTGAAAGTTTCACCTCATGTGTTGTCAACTGGTATTAACTGCCTACAATGCTGGGTTGAAAAGAAATCTGAGTCCACATTTGCGTGTGGAGTAAATAAATGCTATCCATGATTGGCTGGTGATGTCTGCTGTGGACAGTGGGTAGGAAGTTACAGCATGTGTGCAAATTAATTGTCATCCTGGGTCATGTAGTCTATCAAGTTCTAATGCTCTATATTGTGTCTCCATAAAGTTGTCATTGCCTTCCAAAAACTAAAAACCTCTGCAGATAAGTATAGTTGTTTAGTTTAATTGAAAAGAAAACCACCAAAGGGCACCTGAAGCAATGTAATGATTACAAATTTCTACTTAAAAGTAGAAAAACGACAGTTGTTTTTTTTTTAACAAGCACTTTTTTTTTTTTCTTCAGACCATTGGCCTTAAATAGAACAAAAGAAAGTGTAGTTTGCCCTGGCCAATCCTGTTTCCATGTGTTTTGCTGAAGAGTATTGAAACTAATCCAAATGCATCAGTAGAATTCTTCCTGAGTTACTGTTTACCCTAAATGAAAGTTTAGTCATCGCTGCGTCATTTCAGTGAAAACCTTGAATCTTTAAATAAGTCACATGAAGTTTAAAAATATAAGCAAGAACCTTTTGTATATTTTGGTCTAGGAGACAGATTTTAACTCTAATTTGAAAGTGTGTTTCATTAGGGGCTGTTTTCTTTTGACTGTAGGTTTAAATTAAGGTTGTTATAGTGTTAGCATGGGGAGGGCTGAAGAAGGTTATTAAATATGGACCAAATTTGAATGATCTGTTTTCATGTACATGCTCTCAGTGTATGTTCATCTCTGTGCAAGTAGCTCCAAAAGAATTATTTTTTTAATTTTAAAAATTTATTTATTTTTAATTGAAGGATAATTGCTTTATAATATAGGCTTGAATTCTTTTTGGAAGCCTGGGGTCTTCTACTGTCATTTAGAGGTTTCTCTATAGGAGTCGTTCCATATTTTGATGAGTTTTTGATGTATTTGTGGGGAGGCAGGCAATCTCCCTGTCTTACTCTTCTGCCATCTTCTTCCACTCTCCAAAAGAATTATTTTAAATTGCACATCCCATTTAGAAGATGGGCAATTGATATAGATAAGCTTTAAAAGCCCAAGTAGGATCAATCATGAGGCTGGTAAATACTTCACAAGTGATTTTCTAATAGTGTATTTCTCTTCTAAGAAACATGGTAGAATGCCCACCATCAGGTGTGGCTTATTGCTACATAAATTGTAGACTGCCATGTGATTTCTCAAAAAATGTAAACTTTAGAGTTAATTTAGAAGGAAGATTTAGTCCTGTTTCTTCAAATAAAAAGGTTTTACCATGTGTGATGCTTTTAAACTCTTCAAAACCAGTGATGGTTATCTTAAAAGCCATGTAATGTTGGCGTTAGAAGGACTGTCTTGATTCTTGTCTCTTGGTTTCCTGCAAAGGTGAGGCTTTTTGCCTAAGGCTCCCTGGCTAGTTATGGTAAAGCTAGGCATCACATGAGGAACTCCTGACTTCTGGTCCAGTATCTGTTCTTAACTCAAATAATTAAGAAAATCAAGAGGGTATAAAATAGAGCAAGTCACGTGGATATTGTAGAGATGAAATGGGAGTTCTTAGCCAATGACTTAGCCTTCCCAAGTCGATGCTTTGAAAGCTGCCCTGAAGCTCTCTCCTCTTGGGTATTAGTATGTTTGATTGTTTCTGATACTAAGAAATAGGCAACTTTTCACTAACAGTTGTTTCACTTTTGTTGTGGCTCCTTGGAAGCCCCTGGGTAATGTTTGTGTTCAATCTCTACAGTTACTGATCATTTTAAGAACAGTATGTTGACTTCTTCCTTGTGTGGAACTGATTTTCTTTATGGCATATCTTCCCTTTGCTCTAAGCTGCTTCAAACCCTCTCTCGGAGGAAATGAAAAATAAAAAAATAATTAAAAGGAAATAATTTAGAGAGAAGGGTATCTTTTTAGCAGCTTGAATAACTTTTAGTCATTGGTGATGGGGTTCTTTCAATGAGACACTTGTCTCAGTGAGCTCTCTGTAGGAGAGAAGGAAGCCTTTGGGGCACCCAGCTTTCAAACCAAAGATAAAGTCCCCCTGTGGATGAAGAGGGACAAGAGGGACCATGGATGGGCAAGCTGGGCACAGGGATATGTGGAAGAAGACTGTCCAGTGGAGACTCGACCTTACAGCCCCACAGGTCTTGAGTAACATGCGCAGTCACCATAGGCCGGGAATGGTTTTCTCGCAGAAGCTGGTGAAGGGGTTATCATCGCTGTGAGTGAAAGCACGCAGCCACCCAACAAGATGAAGTCCTTAACACCTGAGTTACATTAGCTTCTGTAAACTTTAGCATTTGGAGTTCCCAAATGTAGCTTCTGTCCATTTGTCAGAAGTATCATCAAGGGGAACAGAGCAAGTTGCCTGATGGGAAGTCGCAACAGTGCCGGCAAGGGAATCCCATCTGACAGGCACAAGGGAAGGGGTCTGAAATGGTGCATCTAGATTGAGTGCATTGTACGCAGGGTTTATGAGCTTCCTGTGTTTAATCAGCTTTCAAAAGGGATCATGTGGGTAGATTTTTGACCCATGCAGAAGATTACCCAGTCCTCCTTTCCTCTTGGACTTCATAATTTCATTATGAGTATGTAACTTTAAAGTGCATAACTACTGAGGAGTCTTACAAGGACCTTGTAATAATATGGAACATTTGATCAGGGTGCTTATCTGCTCTACTTTTTGACCTGAATGAATTGGCCATGAAATTGCAAGAATGCTATAAACATTATTAGGCAGTTCCTCCCACTCTTCTTTTGTTGTTCTCCTTTCTTTCTGGGGGTGGGAGGGGTGGTTTGAATTAATTAGATCTTTTATTAATACTTCAGAGCAGTAGATCAATTGTATTTCATGCCTAGGCTCTGTTTCTGGAGACGAAGGGGACATTTTTTGGTAGTGAGTGAGGTGATGCAGTGACCGAGGTAGCAGGTCACCCTTTCCATGCCCTTGTAGTCCAGTGGACTGTTTTTAATATCTGGGCAAATGAAGCTGCAGGCCAGAAGTCCGGTGTCGGCTTCTGAAACCTTCAACTGAGTGTACCTTAGGCAACAATAAGCGAACATGTGCAAAGCAGTGCTTGCCATTCCCCTCCTCTTCCTCCTCTTGTTTACCTTTATCCCTGAGAGACTAGCATCACCTTCTACCTCCCTATCCTGGCCTGATATTCAGAAATGTGATGCTGCCTCTCTAAGCCTGCACTGCTGCCCACCTCACTGTCCCTGACAGCTGTACCCTTGGTCCACATCGTTAGTCCCCTTCTCCCTGGATTGCTATGACAGCCTCCTCGCTGATCTCTGTATCCCCTTCACATCACTTGTCACCTTATTGCCACAGTGATGGCTCCAGGAAACAAATCAGAGACCCTGTCTCTCTTGGTTTAAAATGCTCTGGAAGAAAAAAAAATTAAAAAAAATAAAATCCCCTTGTGGCTCTCTATAACCTTCCTAATAGTGCACATTTCTTAAGGTGTTTCTGAATGAGCTGTTTTTGTTCCTGCTTCTGTTCTATTTCTCACCATTTCCTCCATATGATATCCATGCTTTAAGCAGCTTGAGCTTATACAGTGAAGCAGGGAGGTCAAAACTCTGGAAATTGGGGACACACACATACAGGCACACACACAGACATGCACACACCACACACACACATACCTGCACGCACATTCTTGCCCACTGACTGATGGCTCCTGGTTTTGAACTGAGATCAGTGTGCCTCCACTCAGGTTACTTGGACTTAGAAATCTGAAAGCAGTGTCACCTGGTTAAGAGAACATACCTGTGTACTCTTCTTACCCTCCTTTTAGCAGATTGAGTTACTGATGGAGGGCCCATGTTTCTTTTCAGTTTCATCTTTTTGTCTTTGGTCTCCAAGTCTTCTGTCTTCTGGGAGGGCTGGAGTCAGGACTTCCTGAATCAAAATCAGCCAGCATCTAGCAAGAGCTGGAAATGCCCAGACTCCTTCTTCAGTGTCCTGTACCAGTTAGGTGACCCTCCTTTTACTTCCCCAAGGGCTGGGAAGGGCGGCTGGGACTTGCTGTGCCCTGGGGACTTGGCTTCCATCAGGAGCTGGAGGAGCCAAGCCCAAGTGGACTGGCCAGGCCCCAGAGAAGGCCATATCATGCTGCCCAGCCTACAGGTTCCTTCAGTAATCTTCTATCTCCCCCCTCAACCGCCATCCTCACGGTCCCCTCGGATGGTGAAAGTGTCTGTGGCTCAGGCCATGGCTTTGTGGTTGACTCGTGTGAAAGTTCTGGGAAATAAAATAAGACAGCCTGAAAAGGGGAAGAATGCATGAGGCATCTGCCAAAATTGGACCTGTTTTGATGCTTGGCCTGCTCTCCAAGCACTCAGGGGTGGCAGAGGAAATGGAATCCATTTCGTTCCCCCGTGACTGCCCCCCACCATGAATAGCCTGGAGAGGGCTTTCTTGTGAAAACGTCTGCTGCAGCCTTCTGTTTCTGGCCTGTGTTTTATTGTCTCCCCCTACTCGGCTGCTTTTTTACTGCCTCTACCCTGACAAAGCACCAGGTTTATTCTCTTGCTCTGTGTGTCTGCCCGCTTGGGTGTCTAACCAATGTATCAGCTTCAGCTAATACATTAGAATTTGAATAAATGTATAACAGCAGGTAGCAAGTGACTGGTGACAGGGTGACATATTGACTTAATATCTTGTGTAATGTGAGATGAAGGATGTGCCTTTTGGTGTGTATTTTCATTTTAATTATTTTTTGTTGCTTTTCTTAGGCAGACACTTGTAGGCAGTTTTGAGTAATTGTCTGAAATCATTAACATGTTTATTAAATAAGGAAGCAGAGTGCATTATCTAGCGAATCAATTATGTAAATGCACAAAAAGCATAAGGAATCAGTCTTTAACTGTTGCTGAACTGCATCCATTTTCTAAATTGTAGCTGAAAGTTGCTGGGTGTATGTGTACATGTATTGGGAAGACCGGGAGTTTTTAAATCCACTCCTCCCCCACCCTGAAAGCAGCAGCAATTAATTCACGTTTTTCTTTGGGAGGGGGCATTTCTGAGGTACAGAAACTAGTAGAGATTTATGTAGATCCTTCGTGTCAGTGACAACAGATGGTCGGCAGTGAGAAACAGCAATTTCTATTGAAGGGTCTGGGCAAAATGATGAAAAGTGTCACTGCAGCAGAAGCGATAGTATTCCTCCTCTGGATAACAACACTATATAGTTTCAAAATCCTCAATATATACATTGAACCCAACCCATTATTCACTCTGATTGCTTATGATTAGAATCTTAAAAAGATGTGTCATTGGTTCAAGTCTAATTTTCGGTAGCATTGGCTATTTTCATTTGGGAAGCAGTTGCTTCCAGCATTCAGGAACTCGGAGTATCCACCATCCCCGAACTCATTCAATGATCTTGATATGTAAGAATCATCCTTTATTTTGTGCCCTTCTTGTTTTGTTTTGTCTCCAAATTTGGTTCATCTCCTTCCTCTCCTCATATTGAAATAGTTCACCCAAACATACATGGGTTTCCCTTGTTCAACCTTGAGTTTAGTGACTAACAGGAAAACAATGGTGTTGGACTCCTGCCCTTTCTCTTGGCGGAACATACTTCCTCTAACCCTTCATCTAATGGCAGTCCAGACAGGAAGATGGGCAGAGATCCACCTACTGTGAATTCTCTTTTAGGGAAAGGTTTAGGAGCAGATGAAAGTGCACTCAAAGGAAATGGTAGGAAGATGAAGACGTGCATCCTAGGATGTGAAATTTTAGCTTCCTCAGCTAGAGAGAGATACTTACCTATTACTGTTTCTCAATTTTGTTCAAGATGAAAATCATACCACTTAAAATCATACCAACCACTTAGGATACCAGTGATTGCTTCCAAAATATTTTGAGAGGCAAAAGAAAAATACTGTGGGAGATAGAAGGGTGTTGTGGAAAGAGGTGAATAGTTAGATGTCAACTGGACCTGGCCATTTTGAGTCATTTTCTTTGTGTGATCTGCATATCAGTAACATGGGCATGATGAGATGTAATTCATAGTATTGTAAGAATTAAATTAGAATATATATTAGAGTGCCTATTAGCATAATTAGTGCATAGTATTTCAGTAGCTCAAGTTTGCTTTCCGAAAGTGTTATGAACGATCAGGATTTGAGTTCAGGTAGTGTAGTTTCTTACGAGAAAGTAGATAAAGCTAAAAATTCTAAATGGATTCCTTGCATATAGGAGTAAGTTTACCACAGTGATTGTAAAAGAATCCAGGTGATAGTCTGACTATAGTAGTATGGAAACAAAAACAGGGTTCTTTTAAATGTAGAAATATTTTAATATATAACAATATCTATTTAGGTAGATATTTAAATTTCATGTTCAGATTTTCTTGTAGATCATACTTTAAAAGTAATACATATACAGGGGGAAAAAATCAGCATAGTGTCAAAAGGTATACAGTGAAACACATCTCCTCTCCTTTTACTTCTGGATTGAATCCCCAGAAGTAACTAGGGTTAATAGGCTTTGTTCATATTTGGGATATACATATGAATCAATTGGTAAGAGCAGTTGCTAGAAGTGGAGATGCTAGGGCAAAGGATGTGTACATTTTAAATTTAGCAAGTTAGGCCAGATTTTCCTCCAAAGAAGCTTCAATCAGTTCAGTTCAGTTGCTCAATCATGTCCGACTCTTAGCGACCCCATGGACTGAAGCATGCCAGGTTTCCCTGCCCATCACCAACTCCCAGGGCTTACTCAAACTCATGTCCATTGAGTTGGTGATGCCATCCAACCATCACATCCTGTCGTCCCCTTCTCCTCCCCCCTTCAATCTTTCCCAGCGTCAGGGTCTTTTCCAGTGAGTCAGTTCTTCGCATCAGGGTGGCCAAAGTATTTTAGTTTCACCTTCAGCATCAGTCCTTCCAATGAATATTCAGAACTGATTTAGGATGGACTGGTTGAATCTCCTTGCTGTCCAAGGGACTCTCAAGAGTCTTCTCCAACACCACAGTTCAAAAGCATCAATTCTTCTGCGCTCAGTTTTCTTTATAGTCCAACTGTCACGACCATACATGACTACTGGAAAAACCATAGCTTTGACTAGACAGACTTTTGTTGGCAAAGTAGTGTGTCTGGTTTTTAATATGCTGTCTAGGTTGGCCATAGCTTTTCTTCCAAGGAGCAAGCATCTTTTAATTTCGTGGCTGCAGTCACCATCTGCAGTGATTTTGGAGCCCGAGAAAATAAAGTCTGTCATTGTTTCCATTGTTTCCCCATCTATTTGCCAGGAAATGATGGGGCCAGATGCCATGATCTTAGTGTTCCGAATGTTGAGTTTTAAGCCAGCTTTTTCACTCTCCTCTTTCATCAAGAGGCTCTTTAGTTCTTCTTCACTGTCTGCCATAAGGGTGGTGTCATCTGCAATATCTGACATTATTGATATTTCACCTGGCAATCTTGATTCCAGCTTGTGCTTCATCCAGCCCAGCATTTTGCATGATGTACTCTGCATATAAGTTAAATAAGCAGGATGACAATATAGAGCCTCAATGTACTCCTTTCCCAATTTGGAACCAGTCTGTTGTTCCAAGTCCAATTCTAACTATTGCTTCTTGACCTGCATACAGATTTCTCAGGAGGCAGGTCAGGTGATCTGATATTCCCATCTCTTTAAGAATTTTCCACAATTTGTTGTGATCCACACAGTCAAAGGTTTTGGCATAGTCAATAAAGCAGAAGTAGATGGTTTTTTGGAATTCTCTTGCTTTTTTGATGATTGGCAATTTGGCAATTTGATCTCTGGTTCCTTTGCCTTTTCTAAATCCAGCTTGAACATCTGGAAGTTCACGGTTCACGGACTGTTGAAGCTTGGCTTGGAGAATTTTGAGCATTACTTTGTTAGCACGTGAGATGAGTGCAATTGTGCAGTAGTTTGAGCATTCTTTGGGATTGACTTTCTTTGGGATTGGAATGAAAACTGACCTTTTCCAGTCCTGTGGCCACTGCTGAGTTTTCCAATTTTGCTGGTATATTGAGTGCAGCACTTTCACAGCATCATCTTTTAGGATTTGAAATAGCTCAACCGGAATTCCATCACCTCCACTAGCTTTGTTCATAGTGATGCTTCCTAAGGCCCACTTGACTTCACATTCCAGGAAGTCTGGCTCCAGGTGACTGATCATACCATCGTGGTTATCTGGGTCATAAAGATCTGTTTTATATAGTTCTTCTGTGTATTCTTTCCACTTCTTCTTAATATCTTCTGCTTCTGTTAGGTCCATACCATTTCTGTCCTTTCTGTGCCCATCTTTGCACAAGAGGTCTTGGGGTTTCCATTCCTCTCACCAGTGTTGTATGAATATCAATACTGACCACTATGCACTGGCTGCCATCTACTCTTTGCCTCTCTTATAGGAAAAAATGGTACTAATTTTAACCTTTTCTTAGTTGTGAATGAAGTTAAGTATCTTCTAGTATGTTTATTAGCCACGTCCTTTGCTTTTGGGGGACTGCGTTAGCTGACGAGATCCCACTAAGCCAGAGGTCTCTCTCCCTTGCCCTGGAATATCCATATTCAGCTCTTAGTCAATAAGACTGGAGAGGCCTATCTCCTTTGCTGCCAGTTTGGTATTCCCAGCCCCTGAGCTGTGCGTGGAACTAGTGGAGGTCTTTGTTGGGATTTCATCACTGCCCAGCTTCTTTTGCGTGGTCGTGGTTCCTTCCTTTCCCCAATGGGTGTTGATCCTCAGAACACTTTCCAGTGAGCCTCCTGCACCCTATTCTCCATCTCTATCTGCTTCCTAGAGAGCCCAAAATGCAATACAATACTAACTTTATTCCATGGTCTTGGTCCTTTTCTAAAAGATTTGAAGATATGAGACATTTGTCTCTCTTAAGAGTTATAAGTATTTTTGCTTCTCTGTCATTTGCTTTTTTGTTTCTTGTTGCTGCTCTTTGCTTTTTGAACATTTCAAATGCAGATGCAAATTTATCAATTTTCTTTCCCTTTATTTTTAAATTTATGGCATTTGTTTTTTAGTCCCTTGCCTAGGAAGGCCTTCTTAGGCTAAGAATATTTTTTTAATGTTCTTTTTTTTTGTTCTAACAACTTTATTTTTTATATTTACATTTTTGAGCCATCTGGGATTTATTTTGATGTAAGACATGAGGATGGAACCAGCAAAGTTTTTCCCCTTAGGAACTGGCTACTTGTACCCAGGATATTTATTGGGTAATCCATCATTCTCCCACATCTTTAATGCCAACTTTATTATATAATTCTATATATATTTTCTGTTCTGAACTATTCTTATCCCATTTTTCTGATTTTATTTTCTAGTAACAAACTGTTTTAATTACCTTAGCTTCATAGTATGTTTTAATACCCAGCGAGGTTAATAACTATGTATTTCATGACAGTTCTTACAGGTGAGTTTTCTATGTGCATTTTAGTATTAACTTGCCAAATTTCAAAAATATTCTTACTGGCATATTTACTGGGATTGCTTTAAATTTATAAAGTAACTTAGGAAATAACATCTTTACAGTGAGTTTTACATTTGTGAAAAGTTTGTCTATTTGTCATCTTACATCTTGCTGTGGGATTTTGATGTTTTTCCTTAGGAATTCTGTACACTTTGAAATTTCTTGAAATTCTGTATTCTCTGGTACATACTCTCTTTCTTTATGTTTAATTGACTTCTATTTTTATAAGAAAAGCTGTTACTTGTTATCTAATTTAATAATCATCAGCTTAATTGTCTTTCAATGATTTTATTCATTTTTAATTGACTTTCTTTGATTTTCTAGATTTGTAAATGTATCGTCTGCAAAAATAATATTTTTGCCTCTAGCTTTTCAACTTTAAGTGTTCGTGACTGTGTTACTCTGGTTGGACTGCCATACAAAATACTGTAGACAAAGATGCTTAGAAAACAAATTTATATTTCTCAGTACTGTGGCTGGGAAATCCAAGATGAGAATGAGAGAAGAGGAAAAGCGGAGCTCCTGAGTATCGCTTTGTGTAAGGACTAATGTTATTGCATGAGAGCTCCACCAGTAGGACCTCATTTTACTTCAACTAAAGCCACCCCTGGGGGCTTAGGGCTTTATATGATTTCAGATAGTGGCACAAACATTCTGTTCATAAGAATGACTGTCTCCTAATTGCACTGGCTGGTGCTAATGGGAAAGTATAAAATTATTAATATGGAGTATTGGTAGTGGTGATTTTTGTCTCAATGAGAATGCTGTTTATGTGTCACTGTTAAGCTTTGTTCTGGCTTTTAAAATATCTTTATGTTTGTTTCTTTTTCACATTAAGAAGTGTTTATAGGGGTGGAAGGGATAAATCAGGAGTTTGGGATGAATAGATACACACTACTATATAAGAAATAAACAAGACCAACTGTATAGCACAGGACCTATTGTATAGTATAGAGAAGTATATTCAATATCTTGTAATCTATAATGGAAAAGAATCTGAAAAAGAATAAATATATGAAATACACATAACTAAGTCACTTTGATATACACCTAAAGCTAATACAACATTATGAATCAACTATACTTCAGTTTAAAAAAAATTATAAAGTATTTATAGATTCCTAGTCTGTTAACACATTGGTGACTATGAGTCTTTCAGATGCTTTTTTAGCATCTGTGGAGATGATTATATGGTTTTTCTCCTTTAACTTCTTGAATTAAATACTATAAATTATCAAAGTAGTTTTCCTATTTTTGAAAGAGCTTGGTATCCTTATACTTAGTCCTATTGGGTCATGGTATGTTATTCTTTCATTGTGCTGGTGGATTCTGTTTGCTAATATTTGAGTTAATATTTTTACATTATTGCTTATAAGTTGGATCTGAATTTTCATTTTTTGAAGTATTTTGTCAGGTTTGAAAGTGTGTTGAGAAGATGAATCGAGAGTTTTCTTTTTTGAATATGTATTTGAGTATTTTAATGTGAATCAGCATGAAACAGTTCATTGTTAGTGTCTTTTTCAGTGCATCCCTAAATATGTTTTGGGAGGAGACTATTTGACAAGTTATAGTTAATAATTTTCAAGAAGACCTGTCCTATTCAAGCTGAAGAAGCAAGACAGAGGCTAACAGATATATCTGTCAGTTAGCAAGAGATGCCAGAGGAGATGAGAAGTGTGTGTGTGAGTTCTATGAGAAGGTGGGGAGCTGTGGAAATCAGCCAGAACACTCTGGAAACCCACCGAAAAATCTTGGAGATGTTTAGGGTAACAACACTCAAAAAAAGCCTTTGTAAATTGGTCTGTGTTGTGTGTAGTCAGTCATAACTCTTTATTCACATAGTTATCCTGTAGGAAAATGTGAGAAGGGTAAATGGTGTCAGAGTTCCTTTGTGCACCTTACTTGATGGACCTTCCCCATACACGAGCCTCCTGACCCTTCCCCGTGTAGCCCAGGACCCACCTGGCAGTACTCACTAGCCAGATGCCAGGACTGTCATTTCTCCTCCCCATGAAAATATGCCCTTTGTGTGACAGCTCCTTACTAAGGAACTATTAGGCCAATCCAAACTCAAGTGCAAATTGGTCATGGTTTGGTTCTGTGTCTGCCAAACATGACCCATTTGTATTTGACAGGGTGATCTGATAACATTTAAACCCAAGGAGCAGGCAGTGACCTACCAGATGGGCTTGCTGGGTCTGGGCCTTTTTGTGTGTCTGATGGGACCATGTTCCCAACATCTGACTGACTGTTAGGGGTAGGGTCAATCTTATACTTAGAAAGTCAAGCCATGGTACCATCTGATTCAGCCTGAGCAATCTTTGCTGTCCTCCAGTAGATTTCTAAAATTAAAAAAAAAAAAAAAAGGCACTTTTTTCCTAGTGTTTTTTTCCCCTCTTTCTCATGCAGGACAGTGGGATTAAACTAGACATTTTGGTGGTTTTTCAGATTTTTCTTTTGTTCTTTGCTAATTCTGAGAAATTGTGTTAGACTTTATAATAGGCAGAAGATTGCTTAATGACACATATATTGGTTTAAACCTGCTCCAGTCACACATAGTTCTGATAAATTCATTCCAAATTCTACATTAATTCCAAACTTAACTGATCATAAAAATTTACTTATAAATTGAAGGACATCATACATAAGACAAATTTATGCATGTGGCTTCAACACCAGAAGTCAATATGTACTCCTTTCTAAATTATACGTCTCTATCCATGTATCTGAAATGTGAATACAGCCTTTTGAGATGTGGACAGAACTCCTTGATCAGTTTTTGGCTTTAAAAATGAAGAGAATTTTTTTTTTTTTTTTTTAGGGTCCAATTTACACTTTTCCATTGTGATACTAACAGATAAGGGTACTGCAAATAGAATGAGAGTTTAGGATTTAGAGTTCTGAAAGGAGGTTTCTTGTGTGAAAAACAGCTTTTCTTGACAGGCTGCTTGTCAAGGTTTTCAGCAGCCTTTCTTTTCATTTATTTATTTGGTTTGAGGGAGTTAGGAAGGTGTTTGGTGTATTTTGTGCTGGCAGCTCACACGTCAAAAACACAAGACTAAAAATATTCCCCAAATATGAATATATTGTAGGGTGTTTTTTGTACAGTCGTTTCTTCTTCCTCCTTTTCTCTCTTCCCCAGAGAACCAATGTTAAAACCCTGACCCCTGTGGAAATGCCCCTGAGGTGCACCCCTGTGCCTCTGCTCTGAATTTCCTGAGACCCCTACCCCTAGCCCCACACTGGCTATTTTTTTTTAAATAAAGGTTTCAGGGTTCGCTATCTGACCAGCTCCACCCCTTCCCCCATGGTTTGAACAGTTGCTCATCTTTCCATCTACCACTGCAACTTACCTTCCCTGGTTCTATTGCTTTCTATTAAAAGGTAAATTGAGGCCTATTAAATTTGAGTGGATTTGAGCAAAAATAGCTTCGAATTTGGTAGTGCCAAACCAGAAGTGGTTAGAAGGATGGCCTGCCTGCAGGACCCAGGGGTATGAGAAGTACAGAAGCCAAAAAAGGCTTGAGTCACATGACTGGCTAGAGCCTCAAGCCTAGTTGGCTGTTTGTAATTGGTTGGCCTTAGCATTTTGATTTTGTAACTTTGAGACATTTACAGGCTCAGGTTTGATTTGCTTATGTAGGCTCTCGGAACTAGAGCCACTTCAGTCTGAAGGCCTTCTTGTTTAATTATCACTATGTAAGTCAGACAGAGAAAGACAAGTATCATATGATACTCCTTATATATGAAATCTAAAAAAAAAAAAGGATATGGATGAACTTATTTACAAAACAGAAATAGACTCACAGACATAGAAAACAAATTTATGGCTATCAAAGGAGAAAAGGATAGGGAAGGATAAATTAGGAGTTTGAAATTAAAAAATATACACGACTGTGTATAAAATAGATAACCAATAAGGCCCTATGGTATAGCACAGGGAATGATACTCAGTAACCAAATGGAAAAGAATCTAGAAAAGAAACGTATATATGCATATATGTGTATGAACTGAACTACTTTTCTGAACAACAGAAACTAACACAACATTGTAAATCAACTCAATTTCAATAAGAAAAAAATTAAAAACCAACACTCAAGGCATTGTCTGAGAGTTCTGGCAGAGCACCATTAATGACTGAGGAAGAGCTCACATCCGGGTGGGAACATTGTAGAATGTTTGTTGAAGATGACATTTAAACTGAATCTTTACCATGAGTAGGATATGGACAGAGAGTTGTCAGTGAGGCACATCTATTCGAGCTGGTCTGTTAAGTACCCCTACCAGGCAACATAATTCCTAGCTTAGTTGAAAAGCACCCAGAATGCAGAGGCCTTGAAGGAATCACAGTAATGCTGAAAATTTTAAGGACTGTGCTAGACCTTCTGCCTAATCATGAAGTGGGTGAACTCAGAACCAAGTTTTCTTCCTCTGTCTTTGCATTTTTTGGAAGTGAGCAGATTCTGGTAAAATGAGACAATTGACATGTAGAGGAGCAATTTTCTATCTCAAAAAATAAGTTTGGCATTGTATATTCAGTGTACCGTGAATGTATATGCATACTGGTGGTTACATTTATAGCAGTACAACTGAGAATGTGCAAATGAAGTCTGAGAGGTGCCAAATGGTGTCCTCCAGCATAGAGCAGAACTTTCCTGAGATGAGAGGAACTTCCATTCAGGTAACAATGCCTTTCAGTCCAGTTTTTTGAAAATAGTATTTTTAAAGAGAACCTGGAAAAAAGCTAGAATTTGGGGGGGGGGCGGAGAAAAGCTTTTGGCGAGCACTGTTTTTCTTGTGATTTTTTTCTTAGGTTGTTTTCTCCCCTCGGGTCTTAAGCTCCCCCTGTGTCACCCATCCCTGATACCAGCCACCACGGCAGAACACCTGGATTTCATCAAGATAAAAGTGAGCCAGGGGTTTACCTGAAGATCTCCTTGCAGAATCAAACTCCTAGGCTGTTTCAAGGGGATCTACTTCCCTGGGTGAGACTATAGTCCCCTGAAGCTACAGGGCTACCATTGGGCTGCTGACTCAGGTGGTCCCTGCCTTGGTTGCCTTGATAACTTTTTCTCACCTTCAAGTCAAAAATCTTTCTATTAATTTATTCATAAGTTGAGATGTTAAAATCCTCTTCTTCCTTTTTCCCCAGTCTGATTCCTTGAATAGGAATATTTTGTGTTCCTTTATTTGTTGGTGTGTTTGTGTTTTTATTTTGTAAGGAAGTAAAAAAGACTTGGTTTTTGTTTTTTTTTTTCAGGCAAATTGACCAGTTCTTCTCATCTATTAGGTTAAACAAGTGTCACCCTAACTGCATTCCATGGAACACTGGTAATTGGTGACGGCATTAGTGTTATCCTGTGAATAATATATCCCAGTTCAGTTTAGTTTGGGGAAACACTACCTGCCTTATCTCCCCTTTGTTGCTTCTCATTGCACATTAGCATGTTAAAGCCTGACATGTTTGCAGTTAAAAGAAACAATTTGTAGAATTTGTGGAGCCCAGTATTTGCAGAACATTTTTTTTTTTTTTTGCCCCCTCAGCCTGTTTTTTTCACTCACAGTACGTCTTAATATCCAGGGCACACAAATGTTCCACACAATAGTCTAGACTGTGCAGAGTAAGACCTTCGCCACATCTTGTGGGAGCTTTTCTATGTGTGGTTCACAAGTTTTTTGCTGGTGTAGTAGTTTGATTTTAAGGCATGAAGGGACTTGGATTCCTTGCAATATAAAAGCTCACACATTTTGCAAAAGATTTCCAAGGATCTGTGCTTAGAACCGGCAGCCGTTGAAATTTGAACATTTTCAGAGTGGTCTTCTTTGCCCCAGGGAAGTAGTCACAGCCAACCCGAAGCAGTAAGTTTTCATACTGTGTAAAGTCTGCTTGCTCTGAATATTTTTATTCAGACATCATTCAGCTTACATAGAACCATCTAGCTTCATCCCACGTCTATGTGTCATTTTTTTAAGTGCTTTTGAAAAAAGTGTCTCATGCACATAGATAATTAGAAAAAAAAAGTAAAAATAAATCACGTTTAATTAAAAAACCCAAATGAACCTTAAGCACCAAATACATACGTTTCTCACTTTCTTGGATTGCCAATAATTATCACTTTTGTTTTTGTCCTAGTCCAAGCATGCAAGTTATCATTTTTTAACCATAAAGATGAATGATACTGCAACAACATGTCAAAATAGAGATGATACAGTATTAAATTCTCCAATATAAACCAAACCCAGAAAACTCCATTATAACCATATGCTCAGGGTAACAGCTCCTTGTATATTTCTTTGCAGAAGAAAATTATGTTGTCCTAATGGACAATAACTTTGCAATCTATTTGTTGCTCTTTCAATATTGTTTCCCAGGAAATGGGATATTGAAAGTTATTCATTACTGTTGAGTGGATTTACTCATTGTGTGATATTTATGTCAGAATTGTAACCTGTTACTACCTATTATTTCATCATTAAATTCAGTGTATGAAAAGTGTAATTTTATAGCTGTCTATTACTGTGTTAATTTAACTTAATGCAAATTGATTGTACAGCAAGAGTGGCATTCATTTCAGAGACATTTTAAATTTAAAAAATGGTAAATATATTTGAGCTCTGTTCTGAGCATGGAGAGGAGGTGTGCTTTGTGGCCCTGGAGAGTGTCTGCATTTAGAAGGCCTAGTGTACTGACAAGAGCAGGGTGGTTCAGCACTGCAGTCTGATGCCTTTCAACTGTGAGCTTAGCCAGGCTACAGGCACGTGAGTCCAACTCTGCGCGACTCCATGAACCATAGCCTGTTAGACTCCTCTGTCTATGGAATTCTTCAAGCAAGGATACTGGAGTGGGTTGCCATTTCCTTCTCCAGGGGATCTTTCCCACCCAGGGATTGAACCTGGGTCTCCTGCTTTGCAAGCAAATTCTTTACTGTCTGAGCCACCATGCAAGCCCAAGAAAGGAGATATTTAATAAATGAGAACAAATGTGTGAGAGAGATATGAATTTTGCAGTAAAGATCTTAAAGCATGTTCCTTTAAGACAATTGCTATTCAGAAACACAAAAGGCAGTTGGACCTCATTGTCCAGATTTGGGCCCCTTTCCTTCATTGAGAGAAAACACCTTTGAATGTTAGACCAGCAGCTACTATTGCTTCTGCGTTGTACATGCTGTGGACCAAAGGAGTGATCAAGAGCCTGCAGAGAAATACAACTGAACAAGTTGGTAGTATTCAGATGACAGTTTTAGTGTAAATCTAGGTTTTGTTCAGAGCTTCCCTGGTAGGTCAGTGGTAAAGAATCTGCCTGCCAATGCAGGAGACACGGGTTTGATCCCTGGGTCAGGAAGATTCCCTGGAGAAGGAAACAGCTACCCACTCCAGTGTTCTTGACTGGAAATCCTATGGGCAGAGGAACCTGGCAGGCTACAGTCCATGAAAGGGGTCATGCAATAGTCAGACACAACTTAGCGACTAAACAACAACAGGTTTTGTTCAAATCTTATTTTTCATTTATACTGAGAAATGTGGACCATGTTTATCTGGGTCTGAAGACATACATGCTCCTCCTTTTCACTGGCTTTGGTCTCTGCTTATTGGATGTTAGACCATGCCTGCTTGGCATGGGTGGATGCCTGCATGGAAAATCCCAAGAAATATCTATGTGTGAAAGTGCGGCCATCGTGACTGGCTAAAGTAAATATGACAGTTATGAACCTGATTTTAAGAGCATAAACTTGAGGAAGAGATAATATCCAGTACATGAAAGCACTGTGAATGAAGTTTCAAGTGCGTCACAAGGGCTTTGTGTTATAATAGCCATTGTTGTTGTGACCATCATACTTAATGCCAGTCTCATATTGGTTGATCAGTACTGGTGTCTCTGAACTGTTTTAATTGAACACTTTAATCTGAAGAGTTGCCCTTCCTCCCACCCCCAAATGAACGAATCATCTTAATTTTTTAGTTTTGCTGAGATCAAGTTTTGACTGTTTAAGGTGTATACAGCAATAATGGCTTACTTGTCGTATATTATAAAATGATTACTGTAATATATTAACATCCATCATTTCACATAGATTTAAAAATATTTTTTCTTGTGATGAGAACTCTTAAGTTTTACATGCTTAGTAACTTTGCTGTGTGGTATATTAATCATCAAGTTGTACATCACATCCCTAGTTCTTACTTATCTTATAATAGGAAGTTGATGCCTTTTGACCAACTTCATTGTATTTCCCCTCTTCACACTCCCCCCCACCCCTCGCCCATCAGTCTTTGGTAACCATAAATCTGCTCTTTTTCTGTGAGTTGTTTGTTGGTCATATTTTGAGTTCATAGATAAATTAGATAAAATGCTATTTGTCTGTCTGATTTATTTCACTTAGCATAATGCCCTTGAGGTCCATCCATGTTGTTGAAAATAGCAGGATAGCCTCCTTTTATTTGGCTGAATAATATTTCATTGTATGCGTATATATACCACAACTTCTTTATCCATTCATCTGTTGAAGAGCAGTTAGGTGGTTTCCATGTCTTGGTAGTGTAACTCCTACTAGTACTACTGTGAAAACAGGATTTTTTTTTTTTTTTTACATAATGTTTTTGTTTCCCTCAGATATATTCCCAGAACTGGAATTGATAGATCATTTGATAGCTATATTTTAAATTTTGAGGGGGAACTTCCATGATGTATACCATAGTAGCTGCACAATTTACAGTTTGACCTAGAATTAACAAGGGTTTCCTTTTGTTCGCATCCTCGCCAGCGCTTGTTATCTTTCGTCTTTTTGGTGATAGCCATTCTAACAGATGTAAAGTAAGATCTCATTGTGGTTTTCATTTGCATTTTCCTTATGATTAGTGATGTCAATTGGTTTTGCAGTACTTGTTGGTCACTTGTATATCTTCTTTAGAGAAATGTCTAAAAATGGGCAAAGGTCCTGAATAAATCGGATTGTTGTTGTTGTTTTTGCTGTTTAATTATATGAGTTCTTTGTATATTTTGGATATTAACCCGTTTGCAGATAAGATTTACAAATATATTTCTCATTCTGTAATTTTTTTCATTGTGTTGATTGCTTCTTCTGCTGTGCAGAAACTGCTCAATTTCATGTAGTTCCACTTGTTTATTTTAGATTTTTCTGCTCTAGGTGTCATAGTGTAAAAATCATTGCAAAGATTCATGTCAAGGAGCTTTTTTCCTATGTTTTTCTTCTAGGATTTTTTTTTATCATTTCAAGTCTTATGTTTGAGTGTTTAATCCATTTAGCCTTAAGCTTTGTGAGAGATATAAGGAAGGGAGCCAACTTCCTTCTTTTATATGTGAATATTTCATTTTCCCAGCACCATTTATCGAAGTGACTGTCTTTTCCACATTGAGTAATTTTGGCAGACCGTAAAGTATCTGTCTACAATGCGGGGGACCTAGATTCAATACCTGGGTGGGGAAGGTCTCTTGGAGAAGGAAATGGCAACCCACTCCAGTACTCTTGCCTGGAAAATCCCATGGATGGAGGAGCCTGGTAGGCTACAGTCCATGGGGTCGCAAAGAGTTGGACACGACTGAGCAACTTCACTTTCACTTACTTTCATCAAACACTAGTTGACCATATAAGCATGGCTTTATGTCCAGGTTCTTGATTCTGTTCCACTGGTCCATGTGTCTATTTTTATGTCAGTATCATACTATTTTGATATTATAGGTTTGTAATATAGCTTGAAATCAGGAAGTATGAGGCCTCCTAATTTTTTTTTTCTCAGGATTGCGTTGAGTGTTTGGAGTCTTTGTGACTTCATATAAATTTTAGGATGTCTTTTCTATGTCCAGAAAAGATGTCTTCAGATCCTTGAAAAGGTTGAATCCAAATGGCTTTGGGTAGTACTAATATTTTAATAATATCCTGTAATATTTTAATAATATCCTATAAACATGGGATACCTTTCCATTTATTTGTCTTCAACGTTTTTAAATAATATCTTACAGTTTACAGAGAAGAAGATCTTTTACTCCTTTGTCTAAATTTATTCTTAAATATTTTGTTGTTTTTGATGCTGTTATAAATGGGAGTGTTTTTTGTTTTTTTTTCTTTTCAGATAATGCATTGCTAGAAGAACTGCCCCCTTTGACTACAAATCTATTTGTTTCTTTACAAGAAATAAAACCTCTTTTCTTCCCCAGCTCTGTCTTGTGGTGACACAGTGCCCTTTCTCTTTTATCTCATTGTAGTCTATTCATACCTTTTTTTTTTTTAACTTTAATTAAAAGAACTAGTAATCTGACTTTTAAAAAGTACCTAAATGGTTTTGCTTGGATTGTTAACAATATCAAACTGAACCTCAAACATTAGATAATGGCTGCAAATTTACTCCACTTTGAGCTTTATGACTTCTAAAATGGAACCATCTCTAAGATCAATGGTAACAGCTGGTTAACAATGCCTATCCAGCACCACATGACCGTGTAATGGTATATAGGAGGGTAATAGGGAAAGTATAAATTCTGAGAAGGTTTTTGTGGACAGATACTTCTAGGGGGAGCATCAGGTTTTATGTGGAGTTGGGGAACAATAACAAGAGACATGGATTTGAAGCTTGTATGGTGAGGAAATCTTTCACACCCTTTCAAGAATAGTGGAGAATAAATTTTGGAAGTGGCATGCTAGATTTAAATCAGGGTCAGTCCCTAAAAAGGAAGACAACTGATAAAGATACTTAAAACATGTATCACATAGACCTTTTGGTAGCCTCTTTTCCTAGAGTTTTGAGAATCAGAGCTTTTTGTACCACTCTAACCCTGAGCCTCACCTTTTTTACTCCTTCAGCCAACCTATATTCATGAACAAGGATCAGTTTTACTAATGTTTCAGAGTGACATAGAGATGGCCAGTTAGGTCGATATCTTGGTCATTCATACTTGATTGTCCTACTTGTTCAATCTGAGATGATGTGTCAAGTCTTGTTGCCAGTATTGCTTGGTGTCCCTTAGATTATCCAGTTGTCACTTTCAGCTGTCTCTGAGTTCACCACCTATGGCTCCTGCTTTACACTTACCTGGTAAAGTACTTGTGCATACAAGGATGTGTTGGTGTTTTGTAGCTACATGGCTTTAGTATTTGGTGGTAGGTTTTATTTGACTTTTTGAAATGTAGAAATAAAAGTCTGACGTTACAAATGTGAGAATAGCATCAAAGTGTGAGAAAAGCTCTCACACTTAGATATTATTCTCACACCTTGGGGAAAAAATAAGGCTTTATTGGTAGGTTGTGTCTGCACTTGCTGTAAGTGGAATGTATCATATTATTCCTCCAAAGTTATGATATAAACAGATAATAACACAAAAGTTTTGTTAAAGCAAACATTTAACTAGTACACATGCTAGAAACAAAACAATAAAGAGAAGACTAAGAACTAGTTACTGTTAGAAAAAAAGGGAAGGGAGGCTACTTTCTGTGGTTTATAAGGATTCTTGATCTTCAAGAATGGTCCTACCCTCAAGAAATGTACAGCTAAAGTGAGTTCTTTTACTGCTTAAGCATTGGAAGTCTGTATCAGATTCTGTTTGAACTATTAAAATCATGGTGCCCCTGACCGAGTTCATTCCTGATTAAAAAGGAAGGAAGATACTAATTTTTCAAATTATTTTTTTAACCCCTGGGTAAAGATGCTTGCTCCTTAGAAGAAAAGCTATGAACAATCTAGACAGCATATTAAAAAGCAGAGGCATTACTTTGCCAACAAAGGTCTGTATAGTCAAAGCTATGGTTTTGCCAGTAGTCATGTATGGATGTGAGAACTGGACCATAAAGAAAGCTGAGTGCTAAAGAATTGATGCTTTTGAACTGTGGTGTTGGAGAAGACTCTTGAGAGACACTTGGACTGCAAGGAGATCCAACCAGTCCATCCTAAAGGAAATCAGTCCTGAATATTCATTGGAAGGACTGATCCTGAAGCTGAAGCTCCAATACTTTGGCTACCTGATGCAAAGAACTGACTCATAGGAAAAGACCCTGATACTGAGAAAGATTGAAATCAGGAGGAGAAAGGGACAACAGAGGATGAGAAGGTTCGATGGCATCACTGACTCGATGGACACGAGTTTAATCAGACTTCGGAAATTGCTGATGGACAGGGAAGCCTGGAATGCTGCAGTGCATGGGATAGAAAACAGTTGGAGACAACTGAGCAACTGAAGTGATTGAGTTTGAACAAAAAAACTTTAAACTGGTTTTATAAATAGATGCATTCTACCTCTTTTGGGGAATTAGTGTAAATAAACCACCTATCTTCTCATTTATTTACAATATCTGGTCTGAGTACCAGCTCTGATATCCTTTGACTTAATTTCTGTTCCTAAAAGTGTTCCCATCCTTAATAGGAAGCTAATTATTGACTGTGATTTGGGGAAAGATTGAGGGCAGAAGGAGCAGGGACCGGCAGAGGATGAGATGATTAGATAGCATCACTGACTCAATGGTCATGAGTTTGAGCAAACTCTGGGAAATCAGGAAGGACGGGGGAGGCTGGCATGCTGCAGTTCATGGGGTCACAAAGAGGTGGACACGAATTAGTGACTGACAACAACAATTATTGTTGTGACTTAGTGACTGACAAAAACAACAATTATTAACGAGAATTGTTGACTTTCATACACACTTTCCAAAACCAAGGAAAGAATGGAATGATTGTCTAGATACTGAAGAATAAAAACACATTCCCCTTGATTAAACAGGTAGTTAAGGTCAAAAGAAGAATTCTTATGTGCTTTTCCTAATAGACCAAATAATTGTTTAAATTTTCAACTCTGTCATTCTAGGAAAAAATAACTTTTCATGGTAAGTTCTCTTAATCTCTCAGGACATGGGATATCGGAAGGGGTCATGTTTCTGGAGGTGATAATCAGTTAAGGATGGGAGCTGTCGAAGTGATATATTGATGAAGGAAATTGCCTGCTCTCCTGAAGGACCATCAAAACATAGATAGAAACACTCCAGGTGTGATCACACCTGTCAGACACGTAGTTATGTTATCTTTCTTGGACCAAGAACAACCAGAACAGGTCTGAATGAGGTTTGAAAATTGTGTATTTGGTTGTCTAAAAATGAGATGCACATTTACCTTTTTTTAGAAATCAAACTTGAATCATTGCATACTTGTGTATTTTTCCTACCCAAGGGACTGAGAACAGGAATTCTTGCTCAATTCTTTATGGGTTAATTATCAAGGCTAATAATTACTTAGTGCCTGCTCTGTTCCTGGTACTCTCCTAAGTGACTTATGTGTGTTCTTTTGATGCTGCCGTACGGAGCTGGCGACGGCCTGTTTCTGTCCTCTGCCCTCATCAATGAAGAACCAGGGTGCAGTGTTACCAGAGTTACCTGATTTTCAAGCACTGTTGGTAGCTGCAGGGCCTGTACTCTCTGCTAACCCTAGGCTAGCTGTTCTTAGATGGGAGAAGTCTTTTTAAGGCCAGCCTGACTAAGAAACTTTTATATTAACACTGTTAACCGTCAATAAGCCCTGAAAGTCTAGCAGACCATTCAGCACTTTGAGACTGGCCTGGCCAAGCCTGTTCTCAGACTGGAAGATTTCTGAGGGAGGGAAGTAAAGTTTCAATGAGCCGTAAATGTCTAAATGAGGGTGCTAAATGTGGGTGTGAACTGAGAGTTCTAATGCTGAAGAAAAAATCTCAGGGCTGTCACTTAGTCGACTGTGATTCCAGAAATTCATGATCTCCCTGCCTGAGCCTGCAAGGAGTCAGGCATATCATGAAAGAAACCAGCCAGTGCTTTCAACAAACAAACTGGGCTTCCTCTTTCAGTTGGGTTTTGGTAAGATGTTCACAAGAATTTGCCTTCCTTGGGGAAAATTTCAGTGTTTTGTGCTGCCCTTAGAATCATTTTTATTGAACCTAGTGATAGAGCGGAAAGAAGGGTAGGTGTTAGAAAAGGTAGGGCCAAGGGTTTGTGGCATGAAGGCAAGTGTTCCCAGATTCTTGGAACTTGCAAGGAACCATAAGTAGGATGCTGTAGAAAACCAGTCCATATCAACAAATGGCTGATTGATTTCAAGTTGCAGGAGAGCAGAGAAGGTAGGTTTACCTTCTCCGTGACCATATATGTAGTCCATAAATGTGACCATGGATGTAGTCCGTAAATGTGACCATAGATGTAGTCCATAAATGTGGCCATAGATGTAGTCATTGTCTGAGGGTCCCTCCCTGGGAGCCAATGGACCTTGGGTCTGTCTGGGCTCCCTCTGGCCACTCTGACTTCTGACTCCGCCCTTTCCTGGCTTGCATAACATCACAGCACCTGCTGAACTTCCTCTCCCATCAGTCGGTGGCTACTTCCTGGGTTTCTTGCTCGTTATAAATGCTTGTCCATATTCTTCTTGCTTTGAATCATTTTTGTTTTAGTTTTGTTTTCACAGTAAGATCGTTATGTAAACATGCTGAAAGGGTAAATTTAACTCATTTTACTGTTACTATAATTATTACTGAAGTGAGAGTTAGGCAATGCCAATTTGTATTGCTATCCCATAGTAAAAAGGTTCAGGAAGGTGTTCAAAACTGCTTTCTCTTTATACTCCCAGAGGGCATTAGCAGTTACTGTGCAGAACCTGATATATTATTTGATTGACAATATTTTGCATACATACTAATAATTTGGAAAGTACTTCAAAAAAAGACAATGTGGGTTTGGGGATAGGAAACAAAACTGTTTCTTTTATACATTTCCTAATATTTACAGTTTTGACGAGTTTGCCTTTTGAAGCATGCTTAGTTACTATCAAACTATTGTTCCCATAGTTGGAAAAAAATCTAATGAAAAGTAGGCTATTTTTATTAACTGCCAGATTTCCCAACAGTGGAGTGTTCCATTTTGATACAAAGAGATATATAGCAGGATTTATTCAGCAAGTTCTTGATATTTATAAAAGTGTCACCAGCGAAAACAGCATACATTTATATAGGTCAGTCATATAACTGTACCCGGCAAATGACGGTACCAAACGTATAGACTGTGTTTCCCCCGCCAGCAGTGCAATTTGACTTTATTTATAGAATAGTAGGTAAAGTCGATGTTTGTTCTTTCAGTTGTTTGCATTTCTGACAGCAGTACTGTTACAGGCGAATGTATCCAAAAGCCAGAGGAAATTCTATTTATGTTTATAATCACTAAAGAACAAGTCCTTAAGTATTGCACTTCATTTTCAAAGAATTATAATCATAGCACATTGAAATTTACTTTTTATCATTCATCTTTCAACATTACTTATTGTAGTACCATGAGATTATTAAAGATAATATTGGGAAGAAGGAAAAGTCTGAACTGGAATGTTTGATGCCTATAAAACAGGAACAAAGATGATTATACTTTACTATGGGAGACAATATTGTTTAAACTGCAGTAACAGTCTAACATAGGAGACACTTTGCTGAATCATTTTTGTTTTGCCATGATGGAGGTCATGGTTTATTGATCATTCAAACATCCGTTAAGATATAAAAAAATTAATAGTTTTCTTGTTGGCATGTATGTACGCTAGCATTTAATGTCGTTATACTTGGGGGAAATTAAGATGAATTTATTTTTCTGGAATGGCATGGTTTCTGTAAACCACTCGGAATTATGCATTTCACTGAATTTCTACTTCCATTTTATACAGAGAATAGACAGATTAGTGAGCAAAGTACTTCTTTTTTAAAGGCTTGAATGCAAATCTGATTTCTCTGTGTAAAAAGAGGGAGGGCAGGGAGGGGAGAGAGAGAGGCGATGGGGAATGCCCAGAGGGACATGAAGTCTGCCCATATGTTCCAGATCCTCTAGTAATCAGGATCTCAGCACCCACCCCCCAGTTCCAGTTCAGTACTGTTTTTCCAAATGAAAACTCCCTTTGCCAATGATGACGTTTTACAGGACAGGAATGACACTCAGAACCATTCGGTGGCAGGAATCAGGAGTCAGGTCTGCTTTCTCTCAATAATCCCATGCTCCTTCCCACTGACTCTGCTGTGAGCCCTGGAACTTCTGCTCAGGCTGTTTGTTTGTACACTGTACAAAAGCAGGACTTGGATTTTCAAATGTTGACTTTCATTGTGTATTTAACAAATTAATATATCAAAAGTCTTTGGACACCATCTAACAGATAGTAAACAGTATAGCAACATTGGCTATTAATGCTATTATTTTTGTAGCATTAGTAATTTGACCCCAGTTTCTGGATTTTCGAATGAATGATCAAAGCCACCCCCATGGCACCCAACACTAAACTGGCTCCTGAAGAGATTGCAGCTGTGTTCCCTCCGGAGAAGCCGGAGTCACTGCCCCTGCTAGTGCTGCTTCAATCTGCTAGAATTTTCCTTGACAAAGAGTCTAGATTGACTTCTCCCACATTTGGATCAAAAACTTCAAAGACAACTGTATTAACAGATAAATACACAAATAATGGAAACATTTTGCTGAGACATGAACAGGATCTGGTCCAGTGGAAAGTTATTGAAATAGGCCCAAGTAAAAGCCAAGTGGGAATGTTTGAGACTGTCACGTTCACACCTAATGTTCAAAAGTGGTCTGACCTTGCCAGTCAAGCAGAGCACGCTAATTCTTCCCCTAAAACACGCTGGTGAGGTAGCTCTGAGATGATTTCTGTTGTGTGTCACTGAATACTATCGAGGGTTTAGGTAGTGGGTGCATCCTGGGAAATATGTATATGAGCTAAAATTATTTATATGCATGGAGTATTGGGAAATCTTTTATACTGGAGACAAGAGACCTGGGTTTCATCCACTATTGATGAGCTGGGTCTTGTTAATACCAGAACCACAGATGTCAGCCTGTTCTTCTTTGTTGCTTCTTGAAGCCCTCACTTAGTTTTTTTTTGTTTGTTTTTTTTAATTCATTTCCTGACATTTTATCATGAATATGTTGAAATATACATAAAGTTGAAAGAAATATATAGGGAAAAGCCATTGCACAGTGGATTTCAACAGTTGCCATGTCACCAACAACCAATGTATTGAAGATGTATGTTCCAAGTCCTGTGCTAACCCTTGATCTGTAGTTTCCTCACTTAATCCTATTGGTGACATTAAAAAGAAATTAAGCTCTGTTTTATAGATGAGGAAATCAGACTGAAAGAGATGAAATTACTTACTCAGAGTAGTTTTAGCTATTAAGTGGCAAAATACACAGTTTGAACCCAAGTCTGTTAACTTTAAATTCTGCAGTTAACCACCACCACACTGCCAAAACATCTCATACTGCTAATGACAAAGCTTTCACTTTATTCTTTGATTTTCATAGTCTCTATCTTTGAAAGCCATCATAAAACATTGTCCCAGTAGGTCTTCAGGTACCTTCTTTCACCTCCTTGGACCTCTTTTCCCATCTGTAAGATGAGGGGATTGTAGAGAATTTTGAAGCCTCTTCCAACCTCTTCAGAGATCATGTAGAGACAGTTACCATTCCCAATCATCAGATATCTATGTGTATATCATCACTTCCCAGACACGTCTGACTTGCTGCCGTCGTATGAATGAAGAAAGTGTAAAATATCATGCCGGCATTATTGTAACCAAGATTATTATGCCTCTTCTTCAGACCAATGGAAAAATAGTAATTAGACACTCAGGGTTCAAGAGAAGGTTTCTACAGATACTGTCATCTTGCCTACTCATCTTCTTTCTGCTTCCTTTGCTTCCTTCCTGGTTTTCTCCTTCCTTCTTGATAAGGGAGACATGATCAGGTCATAACTGTCAGAGCATTTTGGAGTTGATGAGCAGTCATCTTCAACTTCCTGTTGTTTGCAAACAATCTTAAGAAATTGAAAACATCTGAAACTTTGGCTGGCTATGGTTTGGTTACCTGCTTAGCTGGACTCTGAGGACTTTTCAATGGAGAAGGGAGGGAGAGATGGTGGTCTTTGTCCTTACTATCTTCTCTGTCTTGAATCTCTGAGCTTCAGACAGACAGGATAAGAAGGTTGAGTTAGGAAAGAAGGTAGATGGAGGCATTTCTTTCTCTAATCCTTCAGGAAGCCCTGGTAGGGTAATCAGGTACCCAGAGTTTTGATCCTTTGATTTATCTGCCATTCATTTTAACCCAAACTTTGCACTTTACCATTTAAAACTCTGTCATTTTTTTTTTTTTCACATGGAGGGAAGTAGAGGGAGGAAAGAATTGAGAAGGTAGCATTGCCTATATACCCTATAAGCACTATTGAGAGAGCAGCATTGACTATATATGTTATACACACTATTGACTATGTATACACCAGGGAACCCCCAACTATATGCACTACCATGTGTAAAGACCCTTCCTGTAGCTCAGATGGTAAAGAATCTGCCTGCAATTCAGGAGACCCAGGTTCAATCCCTGGGTCAGGAAGATCTCCTAGAGAAGGAAACGGCAACTCACTCCAGTATTCTTGCCTGGACAATTCCATGGACAAAGGAGCCTAGCAGACTACAGTCCATGCGGTCATGAAGAGTCAGATACGACTGAAGCGACCTTGCATGCACGCACGCATAGCTGATTCACATTGTTGTACAGCAGAAACTAACACAATACTGTAACACAATTATGCTCCAATTAAAGAAATAAAAACCTTGTCACATTTTAGTTGTGATAAAATACATGTAAAATTGACCATTTTAGCTGCTAAAAAATTTGCAATGTAGTGGCATTAAGTACACTCACAGTGTTGTGCAAACATCACCACTCTAGTTCCAGAACCTTTGCACCAACCCAAATTGAAACCCTGTCCCCTTAGCAGTCACTCCCAACACTCCCATAATTCCCTCCCTCCAGCCCCTGGCAACCACTAATCTGCTTTCTCTGTGTGTTTGCTTATTCTGAACATTTCATATAAATGGAATTATATAATAAGTGGCCTTTTGTGTCTGGCTTCTTTCACGTAACATGTTTTTAAGAAAATAATGACATCTTAAATGCCAGGTAGTTTACTTTTTTCTTAATTTGCCCTCAGATCACACATGGTGCTTGATTTTTTTAAGCCTCTTCAGATACTTGCAGTAATCCACAGAAGAGAAAAATATCTGGGAGTGAAGACCATATCTAGAAATAGGAGATCAAATAAAGAGTAGACATATTTCCATAATGACTTGTAAAACTGCCAATTGCAGATTTTGATTTTCTGCCCAGCTGGAAAGTCATTTAGTGTTAACGAGACATGTGAATTCTTAAATTATTTAAAAAAAATATTTTCAGCTATTTTAATTCAGGACACTAAATTGTTATTGTCCAAAGGCTTGGGGGCATTCAAAGAAAGGAATGGGACATCGACACACGCCTGTGGTGGCCTGTGTTTCTTTGTGGGTGGCATGGAAGTTAGTGTGTAGGACTGAATGGGTGAGTCTCTTTTCGCAGCTGCAGTCTGCTCATGCCCTTGGACTTCACTTATCATTTGACGTTCTTTCTCTCGGGATGCTTTGCCAATGTTGGCTTGTGCCCTGAGAGACATATCCCTTGTGATCTGCTTTTATGCCTCTGGAGGAAATTCAGAAAAGCATTCTCCTCTCCCCTTTTCAGACAGTTACCACAGCATTCATATGTGTTCCTGGCAGTTGAGAACCACAGAAAGAACACCTCAGCCCTTCCATAAAGCTGGGAAGACCAAGGGAATATATGTGACAAAATTCATCGCACACCCCAGGTTTTCTCTCTCCCAGCATCTCTGAGTTACCTAATGTAATCCACAGCCTCAGAGGCTCATGCTCATGATATCTGTAATTAAATTCATTTATATGGGTACCTGGGGAATTCTAGTGATGAGCCCTGTGAGTGGTTAACTACAAACAGAAGCCTGTTGGAATAACAGCATCATTTAGGGTCTTGCATGTTTCACTGAATTGATCTGGAGTTTGTGTGCTGTTTGGATTTTTTTCTTTATTTGGGAAAAAAAATGAAGACTAACCGGTCATCCTCAGGTCAGTTGACCACTTTTTTTTTCCTTAGTGCTCTTTAGGTATACACCTGGAAGAGAAAAAAAAAAAGCCACACAGCAGTCACGATATAGGAGAAATAAAGAATCAATCCAACTAAAGTAGAAATGACAAGGAAGCTGACTCCTGAAATTATTTCAGTGTGAAACCAAAAGCATTTTTCCTCCCTTTTCCCTTCCTTTTCTTTTCTTTTTTTGTTGCTTCTGATTTAGAAACCTATGGGTAAGCCTCTTCCACTGACTACATAATTAGGTAGATTAATTAGCACCTGTCCTGAAGCTGTAAGAAGATGCATATAGTGTAGACCTAGAGTCTATGCCAGACCACTTAAAAAGGAACTGGGGGGGTTCAACTTCTGGCCTTTAGACATTTTCATAAATTAAAAATATTGAGAGCCAGCCCTAGTGTTCTGTCCTCACTAGAGAGGTGGACGGCTGAATGGAGTTTTGCTGGGTGATTTTCTGGATGGCCCATGTTAACAATGACAAATGAACTTGAAGACAACTGTTGAAAAATACTAGAAGCCTGAGTTCTGTAGTTGTAATGTTCTGTCAAATTAAAGAAAATCAACCTAAATGCCAGCAGTGCAAATCTTCTAGAAGGCCACTGGAAGGAAATTCTTACATATTCAGATAGACTGCATATTTGTTATTGCCATTAATTGGGTTTGTAAATCATGTAATGAGAGAAGAAAATCTTGGGTGGTGGAGAAATGACTGTCTATTTCTTGGGATAAGTATCTGCTGAACATTCTAAGTTAGTGAAATGACAGGTTGTTGAAACAAAGGGCGTAGAGGATGTGAAGTCACACAGGGGACATTTTCTTGTGATCCTGATTTTCCTGACTGCACACAAACTCCATCTCTTGATTCCCACCAGTTGAAATGCTGTGTTTAATTTGTTTAATAATATACATGAGGAAGACTTAATATTCCTCCTATGTCATCCTCTGAAGTAAACTGGTAATGGTGTTATTAAAGTTACTCTGTCATGAGAAATGAACCAAATCCTTTTGCTATTGGAGAAAGGCTACCAGGCATTGTTTACCCCATGCTCAGGGTCAGAGGGCAGAGGCAGAAGCACACTTAGAAGCAGTTTGACGACTGTGACACACTGCCTTCCAGAGAAGGTCCCTGCTGAATCTTTCCTGGGTAGGTGTCTAATATTGTAATATAATATAATTGGATTTTAATTGCAATCTGATTTTAGTGTGTGTGTTTCTGTTTGCTGCTGCAGAACGATGATCCTCCAAATGAAATTACACAATACCTCTCCCAGGGCAATTTGTTCTCCACCAAACATACACTGGGTAAATAAAATGCATGCTGTGTTGTTTGCCTTAGTTTATTGACTTAACAACCTAAGTCACGTTATTGTTGGGTGTTTTATCTTGTTTTGTGGTTCACCCCAGCTATATAGGGCTTCCCTGGTAGCTCAGATAGTAAAGAATCTGCCTCCAATGCAGGAGACCTGAGTTTGATCCCTGGGCCAGGAGGATTCCCTGGAGAAGGGAATGGCAACCCACTCCAGTATTCTTGCCTGGAGAATTCCATGGACAGAGGAGCCTGGTGGGCTACAGTCTGTGGGGGTCGTGAAGAATCGGACACGACTGAGTGACTAACACGTTCAGTTTCCAGCCCTACAGCCTGGTGAAGAGAGCATGGGCTTCATCGTGGTCTGTCGAGTCCCAACAGTGATTCTGCTTCTTCCCAGTCTTGAGTCCCTGGACACAATACTTAGCTTCTTAAAATTTCAGTTTTCTTTTTTTAAACCTGTAAAATGAAGATGAGCAGTTTTTTATCAGGTGTGTGTACATGTCTGTGTGTGTGGGGAGGGCAGGTATGATGATTAAATGAAGTAAGTCATGAAGCGTATGTACTTGGAATCTGGAATAGAAAGTGATTTCTATTAACAAGTAGTAACTTATTAATTACAACTCTCTGGATAATGGTAATTTTCCCATTTAAGCATTCTTCACTGTCCCCATATAGTAATTCCAAAAAAAAAGGCCTTTGTTGATTCAAAGATAGGGAAAATCAAGGTCTGACTGTTGACTGGAGGTGTGGTATGGTTAATGACAGTGAAGATTAATTCCTCATAGCTTCTGAAGAGGGAATTTCTACAGAAAAGTGACCAGAAATCTTCCCAGCGCTCATTTAACAGCTGCAAAGCTATAATTTAATGTAATATGAGACCTCAAAAAATGACATTAATACCGGTGTCAACTAGTATTACAGTATGGCTTCTCAACAGGAAATTCTGCTTTTTTGGTTTCTGTGCTACAGTTCTGTGGCTATTACAATATTGCTCACAGTAAATGTGACAATTTTTCACTACCTTTTAGCTAATTGAGTTTTTTAAATGTGCTAATGGCACTGATTTTATTCAAATCAAAAGCATTTGATAGCAGAGCTTGATGGAAAACAGAAATTTTAGGTTCATCCTTGTTGGCAGTTGTGATTCAACTAGGAGGAGAAATGGGGAAGGACGGAAAAAGAAGCAAAAATTTAGCAGTATTTGCTAAAGGAGTCAGAAGCATTGTCAATAAAAAAAACTGCTCATAGAATAATTTGAACTAGTATAATAAAGCTATGTTATTCTAATCTAATTTTTATGGAAGGGAATACTTGGGATCAAATAATAACGTATCCATTGTAATCTAATAAATGGAATAGTTTGATATATAATTGAAATAAGCATGAATTCTAACAAAACTAATAGACTATGCCCACTTGTTTGAACACCATTCAGAACAGTAGAATGTACATATCTCGTAATCTAAACTGCTCTGCAGAAAAACAATATCAGCAGTCTTGAATTTTGTAATTTGATAATACCTCTCCACCTGTAATACCAAGAATATTACAAAACTCCATTACTTTACATATAGATATAGAGTATTTAATAACTTTTTGGCATTTCCTCATTTTTGCTCTCAAAAGATGTGCTTTTTGCAACTATGTAATAATTGGCTTTTGATAAGAATACTAATGTTAATAAATGTAAAATATGACATTTAGTGGAGAAAAGGAATTAGTTTTATTTTTTATAGCCAATTAATTTTCATACCACCCGTGCTATAATAATAGGAAGAGTTGATAAAGACTTTTAAAAATTTTAAGTCATTTTGATTTTCCTCCACCCTCTGGAGGAGGAAATGACAACCCACTCCAGTATTCTTGCCTGGGAAATCCCATAGACAGAGGAGTCTGGTGAGCTGTAGTCCACGGAGTTGCAAAGAGTTGGACACCACTGAGCGACTGAGCACGCAGGCAACTCCTCTGTCAACTCAAACACAACCTTTTGGAGGTGAACTGGGGTGGACTCTACAAGGAAAGATAACAGTGTCAACTCCTGCTGTAAATGAGATGCTGGAAAGAAGACCTAAAGATGAAAATGGAATAGAATGGGATTACAGTCTCAGAGTCCTGTGAGGTCAGTGTGGAAGATTAGCAGTCACCTAGTGAAGTGTGATCTCCTTATCAGATGGGGAAACTGAGGCCTAGGGAAGCATACCTTGTTCTTCAGAGTTCTGAGGCTCATTCACTTCAGACTTGGGTTATGATTGAGTTTTTTTTATTACTTCTAGGCCAGATTTGAAAAATAATTAGGGAAGAGTGATGCTGAATTTTTTTTTTTTTTAAAGAAAGTTAAAAACTGGTTGAATAAATGCAGAGCATAGGTCACTTGTAGTGACCTGTGTCGGGAACTCCAGGATTTTTTCCTTTTGTGATTCTCTGGCTAGAAAGCCATGTTCAAGTTCAGCTTTCTGCTGTTAGTCTTGCTGAGCTGCTTTATGAAAAGCTGGACGTGTGCAGCCCCTCCACCCTTCACTCTTCAGGGGGCAGAGAGGGTGCTGAATCGGCATTTGAGGCAGGCAGGAGCCTCCCCCACTGCCTGCAACGTGCATGCATTTTGTTCCTGCCTGGAGGTAGACTGCAGTCAGGATCCACATATACGGGAAACAAAACCTACCAGCATGAATTATTATAAGCTGTACCCACTGGAATATAAAAATAGTATTTTCCTAGTGTTGGCATTATCTCTGAGCCCTGATAAGGGAATGGCTTTAAGGAAAAGGAGCTGATACCTTAATGGTGGGGGTTGCCAGGCTGCATAATTGGCCAAGAGGTGGGAGCCTGGCCTTGGGGAGCAGGGAGGGAAATGTGCTTTGAAGGGAATCAGCAGAGCCCACGTGGTCCCGGCTGCTGAGGGGTAAGGAACCTTGCATGGGCTGCCAAGGGCTGTTAACGTGTACTTAAGGATGTCTGAGGCCTGATAAGCATTTTATTTAGTAGAAAAAGAAACTTAAAAGACTCAGAAGCAGTCAGTGAATTGTTCCTGTCTTTTCCCCAGCATCCTACCTGGAGATGGCAAGAGGCTGGAAAGGTTGGCCAGGGCATGGAGGGTGTAGACAGCTTTCCCTCTTCCTGGATAGAGGTGGGCGAGGGGTAGGGAACTTTTGATGTCAGAGGCATGCTTCGAAGTCTCACCTAGGCCAGAGCGTGGGTGCATGCTAAGCTGCTTCAGTCATGTCCGACTCTGTGCAACCCCATGGACTGCAGCCCGCCAGGCTCCTCTGTCCATGGAATTCTCTAGGCAGGAATACTGGAGTGGGTTGCCATTCTCTTCTCCAGAGGATCTTCCTGACCCAGGAATCAAACCAAAGTCTCTTAGGTCTCCTGCATCGGCAGGTGGGTTCTTTACCACTAATGCTACCTGGGAAGCCCCTAGGCCAGAGTAGTGCTCCTCAAACTTGCCTGCTTATTACAGTTACCCTGGGAGGAGGGGAAGGGGTGGTTAAAAAAATCCCATTGCTTTATGCTGCACCCCTGACCAATCAGGAGGGACTAGGGGAGCTGAAGGATCAGCAATTTTTAAAGACCACCTAGGTCCTTTCCATACCGATCTAAGTTTAAGAGCCAGGGGACAAGAACATTCCTAATCTGTAGATAGTTTTATTTATCTGAGGAATTTGGGGGGCAGAGTGGGAATCCGCTGTTTTGAGCCATAGGAAACTCTTCAGAGGCTCTTCACCTGCATCGTAAAGTGGATTAGACACACTGGTCTACCTCAGGGGAAGGGAGAGGAGGAAGAAGACACAGACAAGATGGCACCTACCTCCACTATTTAGGGTGGTGCTTTAGCTGCTGTGTTTTGAGGTATACTTGTCAGTGAGTCAGTAGAAGCTCGGTCCCCACTGCCCAGTGCATGCATGTGCACACCCACACAGGCAGTTAACTGAGCCTTTGGTGTATTAAGAAAAACTCTCACTACCTACGTAGGATGCACCCTGCCTCCCCCCCATAGTAAAGCCGAACCAGACAGGGGAGTGGAGCCCCGGGAAAGAAGTTTCATCATGAGTCGATTAAAACTCCAGCCTCCTGACCTGCAATCGTAAGTTCCTGGCCCTGGAAAATAGCTCTCTAATGGGCTTTAGGCAATAAAGCAACAAGGTTGAGATTGAGGTTACATTAAAGCCTAATTTTCTTATGAGGAAAAATGTGCAAATGAATCTGAAAGTGATGTACCTTTGTAATACAGCTTCTTGCCTCGGCTCAAAACCCTTAGCCTTTTGTCTCAGTTTTCTCAGTACAGCATGTGCCTTAAGCAACCCGAATGTATTTTACACAGTAATGAGGTCTCCCTTAGCCAAGATGTGGACAGAGAGGGATGCCTTAGTTCACTTGGGATGAATCTGACTAATGAAGCCTGGTGCAGGTAGGGACATCTGCCTACCAGCCACACACCTAACATAAGTCCTTTTCTGGATACCAGAGGAGGATTCCAGACACCTGGCTTGAAGATCCACCCCTGACTAGCTTAGAATAAAAAGTCACACTGTCTGTGTGAGGGATACCCTCAGTACGTTATTTGTAAGATAACTGGGAAGGATAGAACCACATGGAAAGTGTAAATCATGACTTTGTTAGACCCAGTTCTGGCCGGGAAACCAGTTCTGTAGTCTCAAGCAGCTCATCCCACTGTCCTGAGCCCTGTTTCCTCAGTTTTAAAGTCAGGAGTTTGGAATGGACGCTTTTCAGTATGTTCTAACTTTCTCTATGTAGTCCTTATGTCTGGATTCTATGGAGATGGTGGGTGTATAGGTTTCCACACGTGTCCTTTTTCAAGTGCATCTTAGTTCTTGATGCCCCTCCTCCCTGTCTCTGTTATTCATTGCGAAATTGTAGAAATAGAATGAGAAGTGAAGGAATAAGATGGAATGAAGACAGCCAGAACATTTCAGCTCAAACAGCAGAGCTGGGCTTGGGAAAGAAGGAAGTTGTGTGAATGCAGGGAACTACTGAGATGTCATCTGGAAACACTGTTTACTCTCCTGCAAGCACCAGGAAAAGTGGTTGAGAAATACCAAGTGAATATTTTTTCTCTTGCATGTGCTTCTTATTTCCCTGGTGTTTCCAGACTCTGTTAGCCTTTATGCTTAAGCAACCTGTCTTATATTGTCCAGGATTTCATATACACTAGATAATATTACACTGTTATCACTTTAAATGCTGCAGTAATGTTCATAACCTGTGGTGTGTATATGGATCCTTATTATAACTTGGGCCTTTTGTGTGTGTGTGTGTGTATAAGAAGTCTTTTTTTTTTTTTTTCCTTTTTGCAGCTACATTGCTAGGGGCTTTGAGGATTTCCTTAATGCCATCACTCCATGGGTGTTCGTTCTGAATTGTCATTTTCTGCTTTTGTGCAGTTTTTCCTGTTCCTGTGAGCTTCGTTAGCTGCTCTTGCAGAATATGACTCTTTGAAAGTCTAGATTGCAGGCAGCCCTAGTGTTGCCCAGAGTCTTGTTAGGAGGGTATTTCTTCTTGCCCTTGGCATGACAGATTGGAGATTCTGGTATAGACTGAAGCTGAAATGAATTGCAGAGGTGAGACCCCGTCTCCCCCCCCGCCCCCCCCCCCCCAAAGACAAAGAGACATGCAAGTGGCTATGGGCTTCAAGGAGCAATTTAAGCATTGCTGACTTCAGATTTACTGGTTTGCAGAAATAATTCCTGTAGCAGCAAAAAGCTCCTGTTTTAAGAAGTTGTTAGAGCTTGAGTCAGAGAGGGTGGTGGACTCCCTGTCATTTGATGTGTATGTCATTTGATGTTATTTACTAAATTCCCTTCAGAAAGGATGCATGGATCCTTCAGAAAAATTACTCATCCCTGCACCACACAGAGCCCCTGGTTCTGCTTCTCAATGGCTGTGTGCCCTTTGACAAGAGAGGAACTTCTCTGAGCCTCAGTTTCCTCATCTGTAAAAGGGGACTAAACCTATTTATTTTACAAGTTGGTGTGAAAGGACTGAAGCTAATTCTTGTTTAAAAAAGATCACTGAAAGGACCCTCAATACATTTTATTTTTGTTAATTTCTCCCTAGCAGATAGTGGAATATAACTTTTTAGTTCCTGTTAAAAAAGATTTGTGACCTTAAAATAAGGGGACTTAAAGAAAAAAAATTCTCCCGTAGGACAAGGATCTTCAATCCTGCTTTTGCATATTCCATTGTGACTTCATTGATGTGAAGTGGGACCGGAGATTTTAATTGTTTGGGGAGGTGTGATTTAAGACAGTATAGTACACACAAATCTTTAGGGTATGGTTTGAATTTTTACGTAGGAACACTGCTACCACCCATAACACCACATCGGACATTTGACATCTGTATTTTTTTCTCCCGTTGAGTCTAACGGGCAGTCAGGGCTGAGAACCACAGCCCAGGCAGATGGCCACCCACACTGGATCTGACACTAGCTTTTCCTCCCTCCTCAAAATGCCCTGTGTGTTTTCACACCCTTGGGCCCAGGCTCTTCCCTCTCATCATCTGTTTCACAAAGCTCTTATTCTTCCCTGTCTGGGTGCCCCCAGCACAGGGGGCCGCCAGCAAGCACACCCTCCTCTGTTGCCCCCAGCACTTTGTGCTACAGAGTGGGTGGCGTTGAGAGCTAGGAGCTTCTTAAGCACAAAGATTGGATTTCTCTGGCTTTTCATCTCCCCAGGGCAAGCACAAGGGAGCATGTGAGCTTGCGAGGAATACACGCGTCAACTCTGGTACTCTCTTATCATCCTGGCCATTCGCTTCTCAACACAAGAATTAGCTGTGATGGAGGGGGTTCAGGGAACAGGGGCAGTCAAGTCTAATTCTTCATTGTGGAAGCAGCAGTGGGGCAAGCCCTGGTCACGGGCGACTCCTGAGGACATCTCTGGGAGCTGTGTTGTCTCTGCACGAGGCCATCGCTGGTCTGTGTGCTTTGGTTCATTCTGCCCAGTGGCTGCCCTTCCTTCTGTGTTCACTGAATCTCCCCAGTTTGTGTTGATATCTTGTCTTTACAGTGTCTTCCAAGAATCCCAACCCTCCCAGATTCCTTCTTTCTTTTCATTTTATTTCCTCTTGTATTTCAAGTCCATATCAGGGGCGCTTATGACAAGCTTGTGAGGGCCACCTTCATCTCAAGTGAAAGATGAACTGAGTCTTAATACCTGCTGTGTTCTGTCTGCCTTGGAAAGAGGTGGAGAAAAGTGTTTCACAGGTATTTGGGATGTTTATACTGTGGATTTTTGTTTTTCTGATGTGTTTTTATGAACCAAAAAAAAAGAGAAAATCACTCTTCCCATTTTTGGCAGGAGTGTCATCCTTGAGAAGAATATGTTATTTAAGGGACTTCCCTGATGGTCCAGTGGTTAAGCCTTCACCTTCTAATGCAGGGAGTGTGGGTTTGACCCCAGGTTGGGTAGCTAAGATCCCACATGTGTCAGGGCCAAAAAACAGAAACATAAAACAGAGGCGATATTGTAACAAACTTAATTAAGACTTTAAAAATGGTCTGGTCTACATTGAAAACAAATCTTCTAAAACAAGAATATGATTTAAGGAAAATGCCGTCTCCCACCATCACCAGCCCCTGGGCCTGAGCGGCTCTTGGACCTTTTTTCCTTTGTAGTCTTCCCCAGTTCTTGGGGGGCTCTTTGCCGAAATTTCTTCATCTGTGAAATGGAGGTGTATAGTCCTTTCATTTTAAGTCCTCTCTAAATACAGGTAAAATTGAGAAAATCGGCTGAAACTGGATTTTTAAAAACCCTCTTGCAAATCATGTTTGGATGTTTTCCTTAACAGCCAGAGATGCCAAACAACTCATTCATTATGCTGCTGCTTGCTATTTCTCACCATGGAAAATAATCCCAGTCCTGCTCCTTTGTGCTTTAGTTCACAAGGCCCTTTCTCAGGCTTTATCTTACAAGAGCCTCACGACTGGCCTGGGAAGCCAAGACAGGGAAGATCTTAAGGCTCCGTGGAGGCATCCCCTTCTTTAAAACACCCTGAAACCCTGACATTCTGCCCTCATCACCAACCACTTTTCTTCCTTATACTCTCTGCCGGTCTTGATCAACATACCCACCACATTGTAGCATTATCTGTTTGTATGTCTCTTTCACCCCCAGACTGTGGGCTCTTTGAAAGCAGAGACTATCTTCTGTCATCTCTTTATAACCAATGTCCAGAGCAGGGTCTTGCTGTCAAATTTAGTATGTCTTAGTTGAATGAAATAATGAAAGAAACAATGAATAAGGTTACAGAGTTATCAAGTGGAAGAGAAACAAGAACCTTGATATCCTGAGACCAAGCAATTTGAAGACATTTAACCTATTTCTTTCATATGATTTTGTGGGTGTTTTAGTGCGGAATTTTGAAAATTTTTTTTTGGTTACAATTTGTTTATTGTTGTATTTTGTAGAATCAGTAATTTAGAAGACCTACAGTCTTATTTTGATGGTTCAAAATTTGGAATTTCAAAAGCCTCAGTTCAGTAGCTAAACTGAAATTGACTCTTTTGTCAGAAAATGAGTTTGAAAGATTCGAGTGATTTCAAAATCCATCTTCCTAATGTCTGAAAGAAACTTCCTCAAACACATTTAGCAGTCAAAGCAATTCTATAGGGTATAAACGATGAAGGGATGGCATTTCTACTTCAAATTAAAGTTTGCTGATTCTATAAATGAGAAAAGGTTGAAGACGGGATGGCAAAATATTTTTAGCAGGAAAGAATTTATTCTGGCGGCACTCAGGCGTATTAGACATGTTAGACTAATGTACAACAAATTCAGCAACTGATAGGAATAGAAAGAACCCGGAGTAAGATATGAACTCTTTCTCTGTTAGTATTTACATATTAACATGGAGAAAGGTGTGTGAATATGAACTTAACAAAATCATGGTAGATGCACAGGAGAACAGAACTTTGAATGGTTTTATTTTGGATTTACTTACTGCCATTAACAGAGTCTTTGTGCCTGCAACCTAGTGTGGTTTGATTTTGTTTTAATCCGATTTGTTGGCTGAGGCAGTTATGTTGTTTAAAAAAAAAAAAAAGTAACTTTTAGCATCCAGCTGCTTTTCTAAGAATTACCCATCTATGAAGGGAAAAAGTGGAACCATTAACATTTATGAGAAGCAGACTTAACATTATCATAAATTATACAGTAAACTATCTTGGCCTTGGATTGAAAGGTGTGTGTTTGTCTTTGAAGCTGATGTATTTTGACAGCACTCCAGGAGGCAGCTCACTCTGAATAATGGGCAAGATGAGAGCCTCAGAGGGAAGAAATCACTCCCTTTTGTGAGTGTAAGCCAGATAGGGGGTAAATGAACTTCCCCACCTGGACACAGCCCAATTTCAGAAGCACTGATCACAGGAGAAGTTAGTGCTCGCAGGGACCTGGGAGCCATTTAGTTATATCTCTTCTGTTTACAAATACAGAATCTCGAGGCTCAGAAAAATCATTCAGCTTTATCCGGTGTGACAGTGGCAGAGGCCGAAATGGGGCTCACCCAGCGCCACAGAGCCCAGTTCTCAGTTCCCGAGGGAAACTGTATCCTCACGGGCCTTCATGGCCTCCTTCATAGAGTGAGTGCTTTGTTTCAGCTTCACTTCCCTCCAGCTGGAAAGGTCACATTGCAGTGATGCTTGTCATCAACTGGGTGACTTCTCTGTTTCACTACATCATCGTTATCAGTTCACCTCAAAGGAATGGCTGCTTGGCGTGGGGTATCTAAGAATGGGGTGTTCAGGGATGGTGCTGGTGCTGGGAGGGTTTCAAGAGAAGAGGCAAAATGGGGATCCTCTCATTCTGTGGTTATCCTAGAATTTTCTTTTCTTTAGGCCAGTGGTGCATATGGCCAACCCCTATCCTGTAGAGTCTACACCTAAAATGCTACAGTCAGATCCATAGTTGGGCAGTAAGTCTGATGTCTTGCTTGGAGGGGGACGGCATCTCTCTGGGGTTCCATATTAATTCACATTTCTGTATCCACCATCTTCATTCCAAAGCCATCTTATATTACACTTGAGTGATGACTGCAGACTTATCCCTAGTCATCTTGGCTTTCCAGTTTATCTGGCCCATTACTCCTAAAATGGTTCATTCTTCATCAAGAGTGTTTTTGAGAAAGTGTTGAAGGACCAGCAGTGGGTTGCCTACAGGGGCATTTCACTAGTGGAGGGTCTGTATTTTACACTGAGCCTCTGAACCAGTTTACCTACACATGGCTCCCTCTTCTTTACCCTCCCCAAGTAGCTTTCTTCTCTGCCAGCACAGAAGTGAGCTCATGATTCCCAGGCCATCAAGGAGGCCCCCTCATTGATAACTTCATGTCTTTTTAGTTCGTGGGTGGTCACTGTGGAATAATCACTGCATCGTTCAGTTCTGGAGTCCACGTTCCTTTGGCTTCAGAAAAGTTGTGATGCTGAAATTGCTTCTTCCTTCCCAGGGTTCTTGGAAGCCTGCTTATCTCCTAAACCATGTGGCTCCTGAATCATGTGGTATTTCTCTTCCTGTTGCACTTCTCTTGGGAGGCTGGCTTGCTGAGACTGGTACCCTCTGAGGGAAAACTAGTCCAGGCATATAGCAATGCCATCTCTCTCTAATAAAGAGAAACCTCACTTCACTCCGTAGCCACAAAAATGTGCTCTTGGCTTTGTTGGAGGGTGTCTGTTTTGGAAATTCCATGGTCAGAACCAGCAGAGCCATGGCAGGAAGCCGGGTGGTGCAGTGCGTCCAGGATCAAGTGTCCTGTCTTTCAAGAGCCAGGCTCCCTTTAAAGCCAGTGGTTTGCCAAGAGATCTTGTGTGGGTTTTCATTTTAAATGGCGCCCTTGAATGTGGCTCATATTTGCATTTCGTTGGAATATCCATTACAAAGCCTTCATAGTGGAGCACATCCCAGTTAAAGGGGTAAAATTAAAAGACTTGAAAGCCAGCTCCTTCCTGCACTCTGGAGATATGAAAGGGAGCAGTGTCTTCATGCAGCCAAACCCAAGATGCCAAACCTGTGGGTGCTAGATCCCTGTGGACCTCAGAGTCTTCACCAGGGATATGGGAATCTGTATACCTCCCACCACCAAACATTACCTCCCCACTCACTGCACACACATCTTCTATAGTCTTCTTTGGGAAATAAATGTAGATGGCCTTGCGATTTATAAATATTTGAAGCATGGCTAAATAATTTATGAGCGTTCTCAATTAATGGGCTAAAATAATAACTTTAATAATTTGGAAGTTAACATCATATTTTGATGTCATGAAGGAGTCCTCACACCCTTTGGGAAAAATGCCAATGTCCAGAGACCCTTGGGGGTTGTCTGTGGCCATGTCCCAGTGGACATACATTGGCCAGGACTGTAAATCAGAAGGGGTGAACCTGCTAAGTGGGCTTCCCCAGTGGCTCACTGATAAAGAATCAGCCTGCCAATGCAGGAAACACGGGTTCAATCCCTGGGTCAGGAAGATCCCTTGGAGGAGGAAATGGCAACCCAATCCAGTGTTCTTGCCTGGACAAGCCCACGGACAGAGGAGTCTAGCAGGTTATGGTGCATGGAGTCGCAAAAGAGTTGGACATGACTTAGCGACTAAGTAACAACAAAGCCTACTTAGGCTAATTGCTGTAATTAGAGCAAGGTTTGGGATAGTTGTCCTCACAGAAAATCCATTTATTTACATAACCAACTTCCTCCAGGGGAGTAGGGGAGGGGGTGGGTCATGGACCAGCACCTATTCGACCCTTTTTTATGTATAGCATTCTATAGAATTTTTCCTGAAGGAATCACCAGTAAGTTCTTTCAGGTGTTAGAGATATGTGTTAATGGCATTTTTCTTTTTTTAATCACGGCAACAACCATTATAGTAAATATGGCTGTAGTAAAGGAATTGGAGAACCCTGCCTAACAGCAGTGCATTTTTCTGCTGAAAATCATATTAATAGTGTTGTCCCCCTCCTATGACACAGACGCCAGTGGAGTCAACTATCTAGTCTTTATTCTCACCATGTTTTTTAAAGCTGAGACTTACCTGAGCACTAAATGAGTTTGGAAATACATGCCAGCCATGGGATAAAACTGAAATCTCAGGTCTTTGTCACGTTCTCCAGAGTTCACTTGGATTTTGAGCAGTGGTGACATTGGAGAGGCAGAACAGTGACATCGGTCTCCAGGAGTTTCAAAAAATAAAGATCTCTCATTACTTCTGCGGTGAGACAGATTTTCAGTCTCTGCAGTCAAGTTTAAGCCTAGAGCTGTGTTGGCCGCAACGAGAACTCTGTGGAGTGACATTTCTGTTTTAAGGGCTTCTGTGGAGACCGTCTTGCTGGCGTAGGAATTTAGCTTCATGGGGCAGGAAACGGTTTCAGGCCCTGGTGAGTAATGTTCCCCTCTTTTGGATGGAAAAACATTGAAAATCATGATTCTTGGCTTTTCAAGAACAGCTATTCGTGGCTACAACGTTTAGCTCTGTCTCTAGTTTTGCTCTGGCAATGAAGGCCAACTTACCACAATAACGGGGACTTTGATTTTATGGTGCTTGACATCTTAAAAGTTGCTGAAGTGTCTCCCAAATTAGTAAGTGGACCAGACCTTCTTACATGCAGGGTCTCAAGAAAAGGTGGAGGTGTATATATGTGTGTGCGTATGAATATATGTATGTGTGGATATTTTGATATTATAAATTTTAATTTTAAATATTATGTTTAGTATTTTAATATATATAAAAAGTTTTAAAGCAGACTCAAGAATTCCCTAGCTAGACATTTTAAGGCCCTGTCTGTAAAGTGCAGACTTGGGAATGTCTGGGCATCACAGGAACCTGCTTTAGGGAGAGCTGACTGTGTTGTTTCAGCCCAGTTTTTTTTTCCCCAAGAGGACTGTGACCTAGGGCCACATGAGTAGCTTGGTCATTTTCACAGTATTGTTCTGTTGTGCCAGAGGATGTTCTTTGTGGAAGCAAAGAGCTACCCATAGGATTTTTATGCTCTGTATTAACTCCTTCCTATCTCAGGCTCCAAGTCCATATCCTGGATCCGGAAATCAGGGCCTCCATCCATCTCCTGGTCCCTACCGGCTGTGCCAGGATCTCTTCTTGCCTCTCAGGAGGCCATCGGACTTAAGATCAAATCATCACATCACACATCACATCACACTTAAATAAAAGCAAGTGCAGCATTTCTGTACTAACTGGTAGGTTGCTATTTTTGTTCAGTTGCTAAGTTGTGACTGACTCTTTGAGACCCCATGGACTGCAGCCCGCCAGGCTTCTCTGTCCATGGGATTTCCCAGGCAAGAATATTGGAGTGGGTTGTCATTTCCTTCTCCAGGGGATATTCTGACCCAGGGTTTGAACCCAGGTCTCCTGCATTGGCAGGCAGATTCTTTACCACTGCGCCACCAGGGAAGCCCGAGTGGCAGATAGCAGAGTAATGTATATTTTAAGATTAGATGAATATCTATGTTTAAATAGCTGTTGGCACAACATCTCACCAGCATGGGGTGGCTACTCCGAGTGGGAGCCAGATACAGCCAGCTCACTGGAGGTTTCAGCAGATCACTAAGAAGAGGTAGACTGCAGTGGGAACCTTCCTAGACCTGGAGAAACCCATGTTTGTTGCTTATCTGTTCATTCACTCTTGGGCTCACCTTATCCTTTCAAAAGAACCCCCAGGATAACTTTCTTTCCTTCATTTGAAGAGATTATTGACTAACCCTACTCAGTCCCAGTGAGGGCCCACCCTCATCCAGTGGGAAGCACAGACTTGGGGCCCATCTCTCCCTGAGTGGCATCTGTCTCCTGCTTGTCCAGGGTGCACCCTTGCCTCCTCCATCTGTCTGGGGGCCATTTTCACTAGTCAGTGTCCCTGAGGGTCACTGGAAGGAACAAAGAAGATAATTCCCACCATATTCTTAACAGAGAGCCCATGTCACAGTACATGTTCTATACATATTTGCCACGATTTTAGTCATTATTCTCCTCTTTGCTTTACAGAGGCTTCAGTACTTGCTGTACCCTATATAAATCCTGTACTTCCGAACCTCAGCCTTTCACTTTGCCTTAAAAGGTCTTTTCTCCCAGGATCGGCCCTGTTCTGTCAGACTTTCCTCAAATGCCACTACCTCCAGGAAGCCTTTGAGGACTGCTCATTGCTTCCTTGTTCCAGCTAAATGTGTGCTCCCTTTCTTGCTTACTCTCTGTCCTGCTGTCTCTTTCTCCTGGGTTCTATGCCAGTTTTCCTTTCCTCAAGCAAGGTTCTTGGTCTCTCTTTGCTTTCAGTCTATGGTGGATTGATACCTTTAATAGGATAAAATTAAAAACAAAGACAATTAAAAAACACAAGCCTCCATTAACTATTAGAGTTACCAGAGGTAAAATTACACTGTCAAATCTATGTGAAAGGTTATAAAGGCTTACTCTCAGTTTTTGTACTTTTCCTGCTCCAGACTGGTAATGTCCAGGGTGAGGTTCCTGGTACACAAGTGCTCTGAAAAGTGAAGGGTGACATCATCGTGCAAACGTGCTAAAAAGTGCATGGTGATGTCATCTCTGTTTCTACTGGCTCCTGTTACTCAGCTGCATGTTGACTCCAGTGACCCCAGCCTCCCACACCCAGCAGGAGCTGTCCATAAAGGGTGCTTGGTAAATTAGTTGAGTTGAATGAAAGAATGAATGAATGCACAACAAATATTAGTTGAATGAATGAATGGATTGTGCAGAGCATGTTTAAGACTCATAATCCTCAGGAAGAATTTGCTTAATGGCATGCCAAAGGGATTATAATTTTTTTATCTTTGCCTTTTATAAAATTCACTCATTTGCATTGCATATTAAGATTCATTCTTTTTGCTTAGTTTTTAAAATCTTCCATCTCTGATAGCTAAGTGGAGATAAGGTTTGTCCTTTCCCTAGAATATGGACATACTTGATAATATCCTGAGAAACAAGGCATAGATGAGAATCTTAGTAGAACACTTACCTTGTGCTTTAGTGGCAGAATTTCTGAGCTTTTAATGAGTGCTAACTAGAGAACAGAAGGAAGAAATTTTATATATTGTGTATATATGTGTATATGTCTGTGTGTATGTATATATTTAATATATGCAACAGACTTGACATGAATAGTCACAACTCAAGAACCATTGAGTTAACAGAGTACTATTGAATTAACAGAGTAAAAAGTTACTTTGTATCATAATATTGCCTTCAATGACCAAATCAATGTTGAATGGAAAAATCTCCCTCCCGAGGTTTTCTCTCTCCTTGAGAAATGCACTCTGGTAATTTTCAGAGATGTGCAAAGGAAACTGTGCAGCAGCTGGCATGGATGTTCTCTGAAAATCTCACTTCTTGTCTCAAAAGAAGAGACCCGTCTCAGTCTCTTCCATTAACTACCTAAAGGAACATCTGAGATTGAGGATGAGCTTATATACATTCTTCTCAAGAAATTACATACTACTGTTGTTTCTTACCTTAAAAAAAAAAAAAATCTTAAGAGGTGCAAACCAGTCAGCTTTCTTCATTTCTTCATTTTACTCTCTTAACTACCCACAGTTTTACCTCCCCACAGAACCTTCAAGCCCACGATGCTCTCTGCTTCCTTCAGGTTCCATACTACATAGTCATTCAATCCACTAATATGTATGGAGGTTTCCTGTGTGTGAAGACAAGACACACAGAAACCAGTAGCTTCATAAATGCCGTTGACAGTCTGTTGCACAAGTATTTTCAGCAGTGGTGTCTCTACAGAAAGGAGGTGCGGGGTGCAAAGAGGATGGGGACCATATAGTGGATACTGGTCCAATTGGAGGATGGATTGGTCAGGGACGGTTGCTCCAGAGAAATGACATTGAACATCAGACTTAAACAGTGGGTGGAAATTAACCAAGGGAAATGTCAGGGGAAGAGCATTCCAGGACTTAGAAAGGATTCTGTTCTCTAACTATAAACCCTACCAACACATGGAATTTCAAAGTTGTGAATGATAAAGTATTGCTCACTAATTGCCTCAGTTGCAGGTTTCTTATTTTCCCATAGAAAATAAATATCAAAGAAATGTAATAAGCCCAGGAGACAATAGAAGAATAAAAAGAAGTAATTCTATAAAAAAAAAAGTATAGTAAGCCACTCATTAATATAGGTGTATTTTAATACTTACTATCTGACAGGCACTGTAACTGTGCAACAACTCTTATTTAGATATTATAATTGTTCCCATTTATAGATGAAGAAACCGAGGCTTGGGCAGTTAGATAACATGCCCAAAGTCCCGTGACAAATGACTGATGGAGCCAGGATGGGAAGATTGGGCAGTTTTTTTCCTCCAGAGTTCAGGCTTTTAATAGCTTTACTGTTCTGCATGTGCTGTAGGCAAAAAACATCTCGTGTTTCTTTTTAGGTTTGTAGTTTCTAATGCAGTGCTAAGTAAATCAACCCCCCATAAATGCTTACCATTTAATCAGGTTACATTTAGTTATCCCATTGCCAAGGGGTCTTTATTTAATTGAAAGCAAGATGGGTTAGAAGAGGGCTTGCCGATTGAACCACGTATTGGCACAGGCAGTGAGCTATTGAGAGACTGAAACCATGGGGTTTCACATCTCCGCTTGGCCACTTTGCCTAATGCCAGAATGAGCTCAGTGGAATTTTTGTGAGAACTCTCATTTATTCCTCAAGCATTTGTTGGGTACCAGGCTTCCCAGGTAGCTCAGTGGTAAAGAATCTACCTGCCAATGCAGGAGTCGGAAGAAATGCAGGTTCAATCTCTCGATTGGTAAGGTCCCTGAAGTAGGAAATGGCAACCGGCTCCAGTATTCTTGCCTGGGAAATCGCATGGACAGAGGAGCCTGTCAGGCTATAGTCCATGGGGTTGCAAAGAGTCAGACACGACTGAGCATACACACATTCGTTGGACAACTACAACGTGCTACTCACTGTTCTAAAGTACTGAGAAGTCTACAGTGAATGGAGCCAGCAAACCTGCCCTTGTGGAGCTTATATCCTGATCACCTGATAATGTATCATGTGTGTGGTGCCTCTGATTGGTTATCTATTTCTGTTATGGTGCTGCTGTTCAGTGCTTTTTACAGGCAGTAGTGGTACATTCCCAATTCTTTGATGAGACAAGTCAAATGAAAGGGACCAAACTGGGTTTGTAGATGCTGATGGTAAATTTGATCATATGACAAGGTGGTGATGTTGGTTCTTTCCTGATCTTCATCATTATCACTGTTGCATTTAACATGCAACAGTTGGCCTTGGTTTTTAAGATAGCCAAAGGGTTCTCTTTGGGTCTTAGACTAGTATTTTGATAGTGTACATTTTGGTGGTAACAAAAGACTGCATACTTTTTCTGTAAATGGCCAGATAGTGAACATTTTGGGATCTGTGAGCAGTGGGGTCTTTGTTACAATTCTGTCCTTCACTGTAGCAAGAAAGCCGTCATAGATAATACATGAACAAATGAGCACAGCTGTGTCCCAAGAAAACTTGATTTATAAAAGCAAGCATTCAGCCCACAGTTCATATTTTGACAGCCCCTATTCCAGAAGAAAGTAAAAATTCTGATAGTGATGGCATCATGGATGCCATTAGCTCTTTAAGAGAAAAGAAAACGTGAACTTATAATCAAGTAACATCGACTGACTTCAAATCCACAGGATACTCCTTGGATACTCCTAGGTTTGGATTCATTCGACTCTTGATGGTCTAAGTTTCGTACTCTGCCTGACCTTCTTTCCTGATTGGTTTAAGACCAAGACCAGTACAAGGAAGATGTTTCAAGAACCCAGAAAGGGCATCTTTCCTGGAATAGAATCAGAGTTAAACTGTCCCAGGGGATTTATGTTGGTTATAAGGAAGAATTTTCAGCGGTGAAGGCTTTGCAATAGATTGAAATAGATTACTGAAGTGGGTTATTGCTGAAGAGGATTTTCCTTCTCTAGACATTTACAGTTCTAGATAGGGTGCTGGCAGCTAATCAACACAATTATTAATCACTCAATGGTGAAAAAGTCTGACTTTCTTCTTATCTGAGATGATTGGTTCCTTATCTGGTCAGAAGGCCAATGGTGGATGAACTTAATGGGCTATATGTTCTCCCTGAACTTGGGTGATGAACTTTATAATGTTAACATCCTAGTCAAATGAGGTCTCATTGAAGTATAATAAGGGAGAGAAAGCCACTCTGAAATAGAGTAAAGGAAGCATTTTCTAATGACTTTCAAGAAATGAAATTTTGTTCAAGAGGCCGAAAAGTGCCACAGGGTAATGGGACCATGACCAGCAAACACCTATCCTAGATAAAAGTAAATTTAATTAACATATCAATAGTTCCTAGATCTTAGGTGCTTCCAAAGTGCTGGAGGGTGTTTGACAACTTTTTTCTTCCCTTAAGCTTTTTTGCTTTCTCTTTGAAGAACTATTTTAAACAAAGAGAACCCCTGTTCCAATCTATTTTGATCTCGAGGATGTCTGATTTAATATAATTTTCTCACGTTCCTACCAACTTGCCCAAGGTGAGGAATAATTTATTTTGTTAGAGCAGAAGAACAAAGAACTTTTGGGGAGATAGAGAATAGTGGGCTTCCTTAAAAAAATACTGTAGTTCTGTACATATTGGCAAAACTGCCACTTATCATTTTTAAACCTCTATATTCTTACGGTCTTACTGGCACTCGGAGGCCTTTGTGAATTTGTTCAAATAGGCAGTCATGCAAAAATAGCTCATGCTCTATCACTGGTCTCCTGTGTGTTTAGATTTGGTTGATGGGTGTATCAGGAACAAGCAAAGCAGGGTGATTCCAGCCCATTGGATACAGCAAGTAATTACTTTAGTGATGTTGGAAACAGGGAAATACACGCCCACTTTAGAAATAAATGTTGCTAGGGCCAAGGCCGACAAATGCTGGCTGTTCAGTGATCATGCTCAGAAGATGTGTGTAGGAGGAGAGCAAGTCTTCAGGGAAGACTCAGTACCTTCTTCTGGGATTATTAAGACTTAAATGAGTCTGAGGAAAGTACCCAGCACATAGCTGCTTTTCTATAAAAGTGTTTTCCATCCTTATCCTATCTTTCTGCTTTTAGTTGCTCTTAGGAAGTCTTGTTGGTCAGTAGCTAAGTTGGGTCCGACTCTTTGCAACCGCATGGACTGCAGCACTCCAGGCTCCTCTGTCCTCCACTATCTCCCGAAGCTTGCTCAAACTCATGTCCATTGAGTCGGTGATGCTATCCAACCATCTCACCCTCTGTTGCTCCCTTCTCCTCCTGCCCTCAATCTTTCCCCGCATCAGGATCTTTTCCAGTGAGTTGGTTCTTCCCATCAGGTGGCCAAAGTATTGGAGCTTCAGCTTCAGCATCAGTCCTTCCAATGACTATCCAGGGTCGATTTCCTTTAAGATTGACTGGTTTTATTTCCTTGATGAGCCTTGATAGAAACTAGGATTTCGTTGGGCACTTTGGGAAAGAAATCTTTGTGACATGAATTGCTTTGTTACCACAGACAGCACACTTACCTCTAGGCTCTGTATGACCTCAGTGGAAATGAGCCCATATACCTGTGATGAGGGTCTCCATGCCAGCTAGTGAAAATAACCCTTGATTTTCCTGGCAATGAGTTTTGTGTGAACTTGACTCATGTTGCTTCTACAGTATGTCAACTTTTAGGCATATGGACTTTAGTTTATGATGGTCTAACCTGAAAAACGAAGGCATTTTTTTCACATTGTATAAGGGGGCTGATAGTTACATAGTATCTACTATGTACCAGGAACTGTGTTGAATGCTTGAAAAAATGTCATTTATCTCTCACAGTGGTATGTTGGTATGACATTTTCCATTTTATAAGAGAGAAGTTCAGGGCATGGAAGTGCCATGTCCATGGTCACACAAAAAGTAGTGAAGGCTGAATTTCAATCTAGGACTCTAATCCAGAGTGATGCTTTTCCCACTGGGTTAACTGCCTCCTATGTAATTACATTTTTATGGGTTGATTAGGATTGAACAGGCAGAGGGGAAGAAAGAGATCAGTTCAGACGAGGTACAATGACCTTGGCAGGAGAAGTATATTCAAGGGATTGATAAGAAACCCTCCTGAATTCCTACAATTTGGTGAGATTACTTCAGACTTCGTGAAATGTCATGGGAGCTACTGGAAAATTTTTAACTGGAAGAATGACATGATAAGATGATTAAATACTTGCTGTACATATGATATGCCAAGTTCTGTGTCAGAGCAAATTGTACTTTGTTCCCGCTCTCATGAAACTTATATTCTGGCAGGGAAGATAGAGTTTTATTTAAATAATCTTATAAATGCCATGTATAGTTACCAGCTATGGAACACACCTTAAAATAAATATATAAGACCTATGACAGGGTAAATGTGAGTCATCCCCTGGTCTGAGGAAGTGACTTTTGAGTTGATACTCAAAGGCATGAGAAAGGGTTAAGTAAGTGAGAAGAGGGCCCCATGCAGAGGACTGGCCTGTGCAAAGGCCCCGGGGCAGATGGAACTTGACCTATTTGAAGAAGTGAGGAGGCAACCTTCTGTGGGGCTGCTGCTGCTAAGTCGCTTCAGTCGTGTCCAACTCTGTGCGACCCCATAGACGGCAGCCCATCAGGCTCCGCCGTCCCTGGGATTCTCCAGGCAAGAATACTGGAGTGGGTCGCCATTTCCTTCTCCAGTGATGAAAGGGAAAAGTGAAAGTGAAGTTGCTCAGTCGTGTCCGACTCTTAGCGACCCCATGGACTGCAGCCTACCAGGCTCCTCCTTCCATGGGACTTTCCAGGCAAGAGTACTGGAGTGGGGTGCCAGCTGAGTATGGTGAAAAAGAGAGTGCAATAAGATATGGAAGGAGAGATGAATAAGACCTCTGTCAGGACCTTACAGACAATTGTAAAGCATCAGTCTTTATCCAGTAAGGTGGTTGTATGCCCTGTAGGTGGCAGTGGGTGATGAGCACGGAGATGGGGGATGAAGATAAAGGTGAAATCTGCTAGTGACTGGACCCTGATACTTCCTCTATTTCAAAAGAGAAGACTGAACGCGGAGGTGCCATCCTCCTGTTGTGTTTGCAAGCTGTTGACACAACCTGGAAAGGTTAAGAGTTTTCAACAGACTTGTCAGAGTTTGTATTCTATGGAAACTGACAGAGCCTACAGGCTGAGGGGCTAATTTTAATAGAAATAACCTAGGTGGGTTTGTTAATTTTCTGCATTCCCTCGATGACCTGTCTGCATAGCGTGAAGGTGCTTTGATGTGACTAGGAGAACAGAAGGATATTTTGTGCATAGCCAACCGTGAGAGGAATGCTGGTTTTGCAATGGAGAAGCATAGAAAGGTGACAGGTGAGTGGTGAGAAAGGGGGAGGGGAGGATATGAACAGGTGTGGCTTTTCCCACCTTCCCAAATGCAGCCTTGTTCATATGAGATACATCTTCCTTCCTGCACAGAATCCACTTTTATGAACTCAGGGCATTCAGAGTTTTAAGGAAATTAAATAAGCTGGTGAATTATTTTGTAATTGGCATAGCGTGAACAACAATCCTCTTTTATTTCCTCTGGATTCGTTGAGTTGGTTATTGTTCCCCTTTCATTCTGTAAAACTTGTGGTGCTTGCAAAGGGCTTTTTAGGTCCAAGTCCCCGGGCACATTCTGCCCGTGTAAATGGACGAGATGGGGTATGGCCTCTCCCCAGCATGCAAATGATCTTGATGTTGCCTTCGTCCAGTTCTTTGCTGGCCACAGTGTCTGGGATCTGTTCTGGGGGTGAGTTGCCAGGAAAGTGTAAGCGCCATGGGAATTAGAATGGACCCCTGAGCTGTCTGCACCCACTGCCTTCGGGTCTGTGAGCTCTCCTGCAGTGGCCCACAGAGGCTTCCTGGAGGAGACAGAGCTGGACACCAGGGAAGGTATGGGTTAGTGCCTTAGTGGTCCTTTTTGTGCTTCCGGTGTCTTGCCACTGTGTTGCAAAGTCAGCTGGATATGAGGGAGGACTCTGCTTCTGAGTGTCCCACCCACCCTGCGAGGGCTTGGAGAAAGCCCTCAACCCATGCTTGACATCATGTGAGGGGAAGTCATTACTCTCTCAGCCCTCAATGTACTAGGGTGGGGGTTGGAGTGGGCAAAAAGCTCCCCCGCTTCAAGTTCTCATCCAGTTAACTCTGAATTATGCGACAACTGATGCCCCATGCAATCATGATTCTGGCTCCCCCCTCCCAGTGGCATGCTCACTGCCAGTCCTCCCCACCCGATGACGTGGCCCCGCCCCCTTGGGGACTGAAACTAATGTCCCATTCTGCCTTCCTGTGTTTAGCCAGCACGCTGTTTGCTCCTCCTCGTCCTCCCACTCCAGAGCACTCTGTCTCCAGCTATCCACCTAAAATTAGTGCAGGGGCTAAGAAGTGAGAAAGATGTGAGGGTGTTTGAATAGAAATATCATTGATACCCTATGCCAAATACACAGTAGACACTCCATAATTTTTGTCAAGCTTTAACCCAACTGAACATTCAAAGTTAGGAGACATTATAAGTCAGAGATCAAGTTGATTCTGAGATAGAGGAATTGGAGTGTGCTTCATGTCTTTCTAGGGCTTTTATCTGGTGGGTCCCTTTTAGGAAAGCACCCAGTTCTTTATTGGGAGGAATCTGGTTTTGTAAAAAATACTGTCACAGAGGAAAGAGTAGTCAAGCCGGGGAAAAGGTAAAAGGACTGTTTGGTATTAAGAGACAGAAAAGTGGGGGGCATCTTTCAGAGTAGGAGGTGGCACTGGAGAAGAGCAGGCTGGGGGCTTGTGAGGACGACCAGTCTGGCATGGGGCTGGAAGAGCACAGCTAGGAAGTTGTGGGTGCGCAGCAGAAAAATTTGGATCTGTCCTCCAGTGAGAAAACAAAACCGTGCTTTTGACAGTAGGGGCCGTATGAAAGGGAAACGGGATATCAAAGGATGTTTTAAGAAGAGCTTTGGATGTCAGGGGAATGGAGCAGAGGGAATAAAGAGCAGCCACTAAAAGCTTGGGAGGCCAGAGGTCCTCAGCTGTAGCCCTGACCGAGGGGGCAGCCAAGGCCAGAACTCACAGTGGGAAGCAGGGCTTTTATTTTGTTATTTTAAAGGAAGGATGTTTACAGGCCATTCCAGGAAGAGGAGAGATTAGGTTTCACTGTCCCTGTGACACTGTGTAGCCAGTCATCTGCAGCACTGAGCGTGTCAAATTGGTAGAGCTGGGGAAGGGGCTCCTTACATGGAAACCCCAAGACCACTGTTGACAAGGATGAGCTCAACTACTTTCTTTAGGGCAGCCAGGACCTGGACCAAGGTATGAGAACTTGTGACGAGGGCTGGGAGAAATGTACATGCTGCTTGTACAGAACTAGGATCCAGACTTTGGGCTTGTTACCATGCATCCCAATAAACCTCCCATCCCAGGTGTGTGCTTGGGGGGTGGTTTGTGAGTTTGGCCTACTGCCTTTGCCCCTGGTGGTCAAAGGTAGCTTTGAGAATGAATAAACCCACAGACACACACTGTCTACTTCACCTCCATGTTGAATCCATCCCCCAGGACCTTGGAAGTTACTTCTTCCAACATTCATACCAAACCCACACGCCCCTCCGCACTCTGGTCCAGGCCTGGTCCCCACTGACTCCCAGGGCCTTCTGGCTGAACTCCCCCTTTTGCTCTTACTCCCCACCTTTCCCTCCACCAAGACAGAGAAGGGAGAATGTTGTTTCTGAAATACAGGTCTGATTCTGTCCCTCTTCTGTTTGGAAGACTTTTTTTAACCTGAGGACAAAATTAGAAACCCTTCAACAGGTTTACAGAAGCCTTGCGTAGATTGTGTTTTGTAATTTTAAAGGAACCTTGTGTTAGTCACTCAGTCGTGTCCAACTCTTTGTGACTCCATAGACTGTAGCCCACCAGGCTCCTCTGTCCTTGATACTCTCCAGGCAAGAATACTGGAGTAGGTAGCCATTTCTTTCTCCAGGGTATCTTCCTGAACCAGTGATTGAACCCAAGTCTCCTGCATTGCAGGCAGATTCTTTACCATCTGAGCCACCAGGGAAGCCCAATTTTAAAGGAAGGAAGGTTATTTACTTGGGAAAAAGGAGGAGAGAATAGATTTCCAGTCATTCCTGCTTCACTGTCCTACCGCTAAATTATAGTCATCCTTACTTATCAGTTTGTTGAATGTGTCAAGCTTTTTCCACCTCAGGCCCTTTAGACATGTTGTTGCCAATGCCTAGAAAACTTTTGTCTTATCCTCTCTCCATTTTCTCTCCTCCTGCTGAATTCCTGCTCTTTCTTCCAATCTCTGAATAGTCTTTTTCTCAGTGTCTCAAGGTTTCTTACTACCTCTACATACCCCTGCTTTTTCCTTCATATGCTTTGTCAAAGTTTGCAGTTCAGTTCAGTCACTCAGTCGTGTCCGACTCTTTGCGACCCCATGAATTGCAGCACGCCAGGCCTCTCTGTCTATCACCAACTCCCAGAGTTTACCCATGTCCATCGAGTCGGTGATGCCATCCAACCATCTCATCCTCTGTCGTCCCCTTCTCCTCCTGCCCCCCATCCTTCCCAGCAGTAGGGTCTTTTCCAATGAGTCAACTCTTCGCATGAGGTGGCCAAAGTATTGGAGTTTCAGCTTCAACATCAGTCCTTCCAATGAACACCCAGGACTGATCTCCTTTAGGATGGACTGGTTGGATCTTCTTGCAGTCCAAGGGACTCTCAAGAGTCTTCTCCAACACACAGTTCAAAAGCATCAATTCTTCGGCGCTCGGCTTTCTTTATAGTCCAACTCTCACATACATACATGACTACTGGAAAAACCATAGCCTTGACTAGATGGACCTTTGTTGGCAAAGTAATGTCTCTGCTTTTAAATATGCTATCTAGGTTGGTCATAACCTTCCTTCCAAGGACTAAGCGTCTTTTAATTTCATGGCTGCAGTCACCATCAGCAGTGATTTTGGAGCCCCCAAAAATAAAGTCTGACACTGTTTCCCCATCTATTTCCCATGAAGTGATGGGACCAGATGCCATGATCTTAGTTTTCTGAATGTTGAGCTTTAAGCCAACTTTTTCACTCTCTTCTTTCACTTTCATCAAGAGGCTCTTTAGTTCTTCTTCGCTTTCTGCCATAAGGGTAGTGTCATCTGCATATCTGAGGTTATTGATATTTCTCCTGGCAATCTTGATTCCAGCTTGTGTTTCTTCCAGCCCAGCATTTCTCATGATGTACTCTGCATATAAGTTAAATAAGCAGGGTGACAATATACAGCCTTGACGTACTCCTTTTCCTATTTGGAACCAGTCTGTTGTTCCATGTCCAGTTCTAACTGTTGCTTCCTGACCTTCATACAGGTTTCTCAAGAGACAGGTCAGATGGTCTGGTATTCCCATCTCTTTCAGAATTTTCCACAGTTTATTGTGATCCACACAGTCAAAGGCTTTGGCATAGTCAATAAAGCAGAAATAGATGTTTTTCTGGAACTCTGTTGCTTTTTCGATGATCCAGCAGACGTTGGCAATTTGATCTCTGGTCCCTCTGCCTTTTCTAAAACCAGCTTGAACATCTGGAAGTTCACGGTTCAGGTATTGCTGAAGACTTGCTTGGAGAATTTTCAGCATTACTTTACTAGCGTGTGAGATGAGTGCAAAGTTTGCGGTAGGATTATCATTTGTGTGATTGTTCAGTGTCTTGCTTCTCCATTAACTGTTAACATCCTAAGAGCAGGGGCCATATCTGTTTCATTCATCTTAGTGTTTCCAGTGCATTTTCAGTACTGATTGCATCAAAGAATGAAGGATTGAATGGATACACTATAGTAGGTTGATCTGTCCCTGTTGGTAATTCCATGTAGATAAATTTAAACACTTATTACCTTTTAAATTTGTTCATTCTGCAAATATTTAATGAGTGGTGAGTATGTGCAAGCAAGAATAAGTCCTGCCTGCTTTTTCAAGAGGATTTGGGTGGAAGCAGCTATCTTATAATAAGCTAATATTCCACACAGTAGGAGAACTATTCCAGTAGAGTAACAGACAAGATGGCCTGAGAATGGTCTCCTGTGCCAGGCTTCCAGGTAAAGTATTAAGTGTATTTTTCTGAAATTAAGGCTGCTAAGAATCCATGTACCAGGCAAGTGATCAACCATTCCCAAATCTCATCAGACAGACATTAACCTAAACTGTAAGGAGTGTAAGATAAGCTGTGATCTAGTTGATTGTAACATGAGGGCACATGTTGGTGACAGATAATGTGGTAGCTGATAAGTAATATTGAGAACGAGAGTCTGGAAGTGCAGGAGTGTGCCATCGCCCTTCACCTTCTGGGGAAGTGGAGACCCTCGTCCCAAACGAAAGCCTGCTCTCTGGGTACTGGGAGCCCCACCGTGGAGCAAGGGCAAGCCGTTCTGCTGTTTTCGTGTGGAACCCCCGTTCTGCCAGCTTTTCAAAAATGCTCTTTCCAGTTGGGAGACATTTAAAAACTGACCCCTCATAACTAGATGTGGCAAAGAGAGGAAAGGGCTGACTTCTGGCTCTTTTAAAACTTTTTTTAACTTTTTGTATTGGGATATAGTTGATTAACAATATTGTGAGAGTTTCAGGTGAACAATGAAGGGACTTAGCCATATATATACATATATGCACCAGCTCTTTTGAATTATGTTTGCAATTTAGGGTGATTGACCACTTCATTGAGTATATTAAATGTGTTCTCTCCTTTATAAATTATGTATGATAGGAAATAATAGTACGGAATCCAAATCCACCACTACTAGAACTCTCTTTACTAACTCTAGAAAATGACCTTTAGATAGTTACTCTGAGATTGTCCTGCAAATGGTTCCCTTTACCTAAGGGCAGAAGGCTTTGAACTTTATTTCCTGACTTGATGAGTATTTCATGATAAACCAGTTCTGGCCCATTAACTTCATTTCTCAAAACGCAGGTTTTGAGTGTTTCCTAAAGGAGTTGCCACTAAAAATGGAATGGATTCAACTTGCTGGAAATAAAAATAGATCTGAACAGGGTACACAAACTTGATGAAAATAGTTTTGGAGATTTTTTTTTTCTTTTGATAGGGGATATATGTATGTTTTACTTTTGAAGTCATAAGTAACATTTTAATAAATAGCAACCAACATATGTCTGATTAACAACAGCCTCATATCTGATAACTATTAAGAATGCCTGTGAAATATGAGCCTACGTCTCTCATTCTCCTTGGTTCTTCTCTAATTTATCTAGAAAATTAAACAAGGGAGGTAATGTTCCAAGGAAGCTGTTCTCTCTCCTGTGGGGAATTCAGTGGAGGACAAGATAGACTGTACTTTTGGAGATAATTGAATGAATTTGCCATAGCAGGTTGTTCCGTCCCTGCTGGTGCTTCCATGTAGATAAATGTAAGCAGTTGTTACCTACTAAATTTGTTCATTCTACAGACAATTAATGAGTGGTATGAACAAGCCAAGAACAAGACACTTTTCCTATACATCTATATATAGATTACTGTTGTTGTTTAGTCACTAAGTTGTGTCCAACTCTTTTGTGATCCCATGGGCTGTAGCCCACCAGGCTCCATGGAAGTTTCCAGGCAACAGTACTGGAGTGGGTTGCCATTTCCTTCTCCAGGGGATCTGTCCGACCCAGAGGTTGAAGCCATTTCTCCTTCATGGGCAGGAGGATTCTTTACCATTGAGCCACCAGGGGAGCCTATATATAAACAGATGGATGCAAAATGAATCTGCCCAAACCTGCCTGTGCTGGGAGTTTGAGAACCAGAAGCACATTGTAGAATTCCATATTGGAAGGTATGGTCTCTCATTCAAGGGAAGTCTGCAACTCCTACTTCAATTTGAATAATTAGGCAGATAGGAATGATCACTGGGGTGCACAGTATTTAGGTGTATTCTTGAGGTTTTTAGAATGATTCTTTCATACCTTTTTAAAATCGACAGTATATGAAAGATAAACTTTCCCAGATGTTTCAGCTAATTGCTCCTTCTAGGTAAAGAATGGCCCCATTTCTTGATCTGTCTGATGATGACTTTTCATTTAGCCCTTTCTGCCATAAACCAACCTAATTTGAAATGAAAAATTTCACTGAAGCATACATAGCCTGCAAACAAATCACAGCCATGCACCTTTGGAAGGGTTTGGTAGAACCCATGATTGCGTTTTAAACAAAAGACTTGTGATCTTAATTCACAGTTGAAATAACAATTGCTTCTAAGTGGTACTTATTATTTTAAAAAGTTTAGACATTCCAATAACAGTAATCAAGAGGACTTATGTTTGCTTTAAAGCAACACGAATGAGGAGTAATTGTTTAACACTTGCTTGGTTCTTTCCTGACTGTACCAGGAGGGAGGTTTTCCTCCAGTCTTCACTGCATTCCCTTGTTGATATGATTCGCTGATGGTTTTTCTAGATAATCAGAGACACAGAAGCCCTCATGGCTTGGTGTTAAGCACATGTGTGCTAAGTCACTTTAGTCATGTCTGACTCTTTGCGAACCAATGGATTGTAGCCCCCCAGGCTCCTCTGCCCGTGGAATTCTCCAGGCAAGAATACTGGAGTGGCTTGTCATGCCCTTCTCCAGGGGACCTTCCTGACTCGGGGGTTGAACTCACGTCTCTTATATCTCCCTCATTGGCGGGTGAGTTGTTAAGCATTGGAGCAGTAATTCTCTTCCAAGACCAACATATCAGCTGGGGTTTAGTATAAGCAAATAGGATTTAAACCAGGCACAGGACTTTGAAGCTTAGTTCCTGGCTGCTCAGGAGATTGTTTGCCTTGGGTATCAGTTTTCTAAACTGTGAAGTAAGAATTAAAATGCCAAGGCATTTTGTACAGACTGAGATGACCCTGTATTAGAGAGCTACATCAGTACCCTGGGAATGGAAGGCAATGGTGTGTCAGGCTTAATACTTGTGGTTTATGACAAATGAAGTGATTTATACCCCAGATAGAGCTTTAAATGAATATATGTATGTGTGTGTATATATATATCCAGGTGAGTTACTCAAGGAAAGCTTTTATGTTTGTTGGTTCTTTCCTACTCTAGTTTAGAACTGTACTTTAACCATTTATTCTAAAGATACTTACTGAGCTCCTACTGTGTGCTAGGCACTGAGGATAAAATTGTCAACAAGACAAAGGCCCCGTCTGATGCTGTTAATCCTCTAGGCAGAGGGGAAGCATCAGTGAAAAGTCCTGGAAGCTGGATGAGCCTGGGAGGCAGGGTGGCTTCAGTGAGGGTAGGGAAGAAGGGGCAGCTGAAACTGAGGTTGGAGAAGGAAGTAAGTTGTGGGACGTGAGGGCCTGGGAATTTGGGGGTGAGGGTGTGGATTGTATTCCAGGTTGGTGGCAATGTCTTGCATTGACTTTGCGTGCAGAAAGTCCTTGAAAGTTGGGATTTTCTAAATATCCCAACCCTACTGGCCAGAAGTCCATAGTGCCAGGACAGCAAGACAGCGGGACAAGAAAGACACATCTCAAATTCTCCCCTGTTGCTGGCTGGTCAGTCTAAACTTTCTGGGCCCTGTTCTCATTTTGTCCTTCCCCCAAATCTTCCAGTCATCCTGTTAAAACTATTCCCCCTCCCATTTGCTTGTTCCTTGGTGTGGTGCTTCTCCTGTTCTGCTTTGTTTGAAAGGCCTGTTGTTGGTCTCCCCTGGGAGAGGAGGAGCCTGGAGTTGCTAGACACCATGTCATTCACTTTTTCTCTTGCATCCATTGCTGTGCATATGTGTCTTCTTCATGGGACGTGCCCAGTAGATATCTATTGAGTTGAAATAAATCTGCATATCAGGCCAGCAGGGGCTAGTTTTCTAAAGCATTGTTTGTGCCAGAGAGAAGCTGATCTAAAACATGATGGAAAATGTCCTGAGCCCTCACAACATGGTTCCACTATTTTGTCTTTATACTTTAAGGAACTTGTTGGGTCCATAACAGAGTGTTTCATCTACTAGATGGATTTAATTGTGAGGATTGTTAACCTGGATACCTCTACTAAATTCCACTTATAGAATGAGTAAAATAAAAAGGTCTTACTCTATAGCACAGGGAACTATATTCAATATCCTGGAATGAACCATGATGGAAAAGTGTATGTAGATATATAACTGAACCACTTTTACTGTGCACTGGAAATGAATACAACATTGTAAATCAACTGTACTTCATTTTTTAAAAAATTCAACTTAATAGAAATTTTGAAATCCTTTTTAAAATTTTTCAAAAATTAAAAAAAATATATCCATTTAGAAAGTTCCAAGCATAATACATATTTGTAAAAATTCAAACGTTTAAGAAAATGCATAGGATGGAAAAATTAGAATTAACCTCTCAAATCTGCAGTATCATTTGTTATTCCAGGATAATTATAGCTAAGACTTCCCTATTTATTTTTCCATTATTTTCCACACGCTATTCTGTTTCCTTTGTCCGTGTCAGTAACATAGACCTGCCTCTATCAATAGACTCTATCGGTGATTGCAGAGTCTTCCCTAATGTGGGCAGATTATTTACCTTTCATCCTATTGAGGGCTGTTTAGATGGTTGCCAATTTCTTGCTATTACAATGAACTCTTCACACATCCGACTGTGTCACTCAAATGGTCTGTTTTGCTGAGTCAAGCTAGGAGTACAGTCTCCATTTTTTTCAGCATACATTTTCTGACTACCTGCTGTGTGTCTGGCACTTTGCTTCCAGAGTTTTCCAGACCACACAAAGATAAATTAGACATTGACTGCGCTGTCAAGAAACTCATCACCTGGTGGAGAGAGCTGACTCTCCACAAGTAATTGTACATGGTGAATGGGATCGGAGACTAGAGGGACTTGTGAAGTGTGCAGTTCCCTGCATGGAGAACAGTCAAACCTGCTAGTGGGTTTCAGGAAAGGGTTTGCCAAGGAGGGGCTGGGCTTTTAAATCAGGTGAGGGGGGTAGAGGTCTGGAGAAGGGCATTTTAGGACAAAAGATAACACAGTGGTGCAGTTGGGTTGTAGGACGTTGGGGGGGGAATCTTCAGGGGATGGGGAAGAGGAGAATGTGGGGGCTGAAGAGATGACCCAGGACCAAATTGCAGAGCGAATACCCTTGCGTTAAGGGGTTTGGAGGAAACCTCTGAATCAAAAAGAATTTGGAGTTTTTTTGAGCTTCTTTCTCATTCCACTTATTCAATGCAAGTACGAAAGATGTTGCTGCATATTCAAATCCATATGTTTTAGAAAGTATGCTCAGCTGCTAAGGCGTGTCTGTCTCTTTGCGACCCCATGGACTGGAGCCCACCAGGTTCCTCTCTCCATGGGTTTCCCAGGCAAGAATACTGGAGTGGGTCACCATTTCCTTCTCCAGGGGAATATTCCCCTTCCAGGAATCGAACCCGCGTCTCCTGCTTGGCAGGCAGATTCTTTACCACTGAGCTCCCAAGGAAGACCCCTTTTAGAAAATAGTTCCCCACTATTTCAAAGAAGCCTTGCTAATAGGCCAGTTCAGGAGTAGACTTGCTCTTACAGTGGGCACTGCTTTTCAGCAGGACAGCCCTGGATTCTGGTAATCCTGCTGTCTCTATTGCTATCCCCCACTCCCTCCTTCCTCTCCATCTGCTTAGAGTCTGTGTGCAGAGAGGGCTAGCATCTTCTCTGGATCCTACACGTAAATGGATAAGACTGGTCCCTGAGGATGTCAGCCTGCAACCTTTAGAGTGTGAAATCCATTTAAAAAGGGATCAGGAAAAGAAAATCAGAAAGAATGGGGAAAGACTGTTTAGATGGGGTGGTTTATATAATTAGTGGCCTTAATTTTTCTTTCCTGGAAAGGGTTTGTGAGAAAGACATGAAAGGTAAATTCTGTGAAGTGCTTAGAGAATTGCCACTCTATCAGTAGGGAAAGTGCAGACCAGGGCAGAAGTACTGTGAATTTAAAGCACCCTTGGATTAAATTCCTCAGGTAAGCCCGCTAGTCATGTCTCCCCAGTGCATGTTTACCCAGGTGTCCTTGTGGGATGCGACAGGACTGATTTTTAATGACTCCAAACTGCCTGCCCTAGGCACCAGAGGCTGCATTTTGCTGACTGTGGAAGCCCTTTGTGTGCGCTCCACGGCTGCTGTGCATGAGGAAGATTTGGCATTCGTTCCCTGTCTTGAAGCCTGCCCTTGTCAGTTTCTCCATCTCTGAAATGGGGATTATAACCTCTCTCATAGGTCCTTCTCTGCTGTAACAGATAATTTTTCTTTTATTAAGAAAAATAAAGATTTATGGTGTTAAAATATGCACATCCAAAATAGCTTTCAACGCTGTTTGGCTGTCTTTTCCTGAATTTCACCATGTCTATAAGTGAGATTCAGCATTTTTTGGTGGACTGTGAATGGATGCTACTAAATGAGCTTGTCAGTCTCTGCTAAAGATCCAAATGTCCTTGGATTCACCCCACAATGCATTGCATTGCGTTGCATGCATATATCAGAGTGCTAGATACAGGATATGCCCAGTTTCAGTTTTTCCCTTGAAAGCAGTAGCTCCATAAGGGACCCTGGCACTCACAGCCACTATGTCTCAGAGCCCTGTAAAAGTCCTGGGGCCTTGGGCTCTGGCTCGGCTGCAGCCTTCCCCCATATGTGTGAGTGCCTGGGCAAGGTGCTGCCCCAGGGCTCTCAGTATCTCATCTACAGAACCCCAGCTCTAGGACTCATCACGAGGAACCCACCTGGTGCTACTCTCACTTCTCCCACGTGTGGACAGATATGGGGAGTTTTCCTTTGTTGTCCATGATTCATATTTCCAGACCTACTGGTGGTTATACAAGAAGCAGCCGGAAGTCTGATCCAGATGGCTTTGGAGTACATCTTGTCATTCTGAGGACCCTGGTCTCTGGTGTGGAAGCTGGGCCAGTTGGGAAGTCTTCCTTAATTGAGGAGAGTACTTGGTGTCCCATGGGGACTCCAGGGTGGGTTCATTCAGGGTCTCTGTGGGCTGCCTCCAGGGCTGAGAGAGGACAGAAAATGATGCCCCCTGGCGTCCCCCAGCCCCTACTCTGCCATCTCAAACAAACGTTCTTATTGCATATCTGATTTGCCTGCTGGTTATGGCCTATGATTTTAAGGTAAAGGTTCTGCTGCTTTAAAAAATAATGTTTAAAACCTCCAGTTTATGTACTCTGCGATTTTGTCTCCTTGCACAACCTTGGCGCTGTCTTATCTCATTCTCCATGAAATTGGAAAATGCATTTGTCACCAGGGCCCAGCCCCCAGACTGAGTTGATATTTACAAAGTTGCCAGGATTCCTCAGATGGGTAGCCACTGACCTTGTTTAGTTGTATCAAAGTCTTTTGGTTTTGTATATAGCTTATTTTTAAGTCATTAGTATGTGTTATGAAAAGCTCTTTATTTCCAGAAAATAAGTCTTTTAAAAGGTAATGCCTTTAAAAAAAGAGAGAGACAAATACTCTGAAAAGTATCTTTTTGGTAATAAATTCCTGTATTTAGTATCTGAAAAATTTCTGGAAGCTGCCTTCTATGATCATCTCTGCACATCCGGTCTTCCCAGCCCTTCAGACCATGTATAGCATTCTGCTACCCGACCCTTCTAGTTTCTCCCTGATGGAGCCAGCTCACTCCCATGCTCTAGACTGCTGGAAGCATTTTTCAAAAACAAGAATCTTTCCAGTGACTCCCCTGATTACAGTTTTGCCCCCAAAGGGTATTCTGTCCATCTGTGTCCTGATTTCTCTGACTCATTCAGTAACCTTGATTGAGCATCCATGATGTTTCAGGCACTGCTGGACCCTCAAGAATTAAGGCTGGTAGGAAAGGAAAAAAAAAAAGAGCCCTCATGGAGATGTAGTGTCTACTCCCTGGAATTCTCTTCTCTTTTCTGCTTGATGAAGTGTGGGCTTACCTTTTCAGTAACCAGCTCAGATAGCATCTCTAGTGAATTCATCTCTTCACGTCGGCAAAAGAGCTCCTCTTTCTCATTCCTGAGGCACTTTGCACATATGTCCATTCTCAGTCTTCTACATCACAGCTATTTTAGATAGTTGTCTATTGGATGTACTACACCCCTCAAAGTGCAGCACGTGACTTATATGTGTCACTGTATCCCCAGCATCTGGTCCAACTGGATACCTACTAGTTGTTCAAAGAATATTTCCCATTCTTCCTGATCTCTCCTATCTAAGCTGAAAATAACTTATTCCTCCCCTTTATGATATGTATCTTCTCCATGTTTACAAGTTATTTGTGTAACTGTTCTCTAGTCCTTACTAAAATGTAAGCACCCAGAGGGCTGGTCACTTGTCTGATGCATCATTGCATTCCTAACAGAGCCACACAAATAAGATGTGCTTGATGCATTTGTGGATCTTATCACAGCTTGTTGGAGAGAGCTGAGGCCGTCACTGAGAAACTCCCTTTCTGAGAACATGAGCTACCTTCCTTGGTTTGCCATCTAGCCAGAGGGTCATCACCTAAGGATGAAACCTAGAAAAGCCTGGGCTCTGTACTGTTATCTATTCAAATAGACCAGACAAGGGAGGTATGCTACATGGATTCTGCTTATACCCTGTAGTCACTTGATTAATTAGAGTGTGAGAGATTAAAATGTCACTCTAAGCTCAATTTGATGGTCTAGATCTTCCTGTGACTTGAAGGTGAATCTAAATTTATAGGTTTGTTTGCCACCTAAATTTATAGGTTTGTTTCTAGGGGCAAGACTTCACAGTACTTGGAGGTCACCTTGGAAGACACAGAAATCTCAGCATTTTGGCTCACTCACCTAAAGGAAGAGTCACCCCTTCTTAGAGAAATGAAAGCCTCTTCATCCTCTGTCCTTAGGAGAAGAGGCTGGGTCTTTCCAATGAGTACTGCACCTTGAACCTGCCAAGTTCATCAGTGTTAGGGTCCCTCCTGGGCTCAAGTCCTGCAGTTGGGGCATGTTGAGCTTTGGTGAAGTGAAAGCCCTGGGCCATGTTGAGCTTTGGTGAAGATCTCAGGCCATCATGGGCCTCATAGGACTTGGCAATGGAAACAGGTAAGACTGTAGTTCACACCCCACACCCCCACCCCCACCCCCACCTGCCCCCTGCCAAAGTCATCTCTGTTCTCTTCTGGTCTGTGAGTGTGATGGACACTGTTTTACTTTCATTCAGCTCTTACCCTGCTCAAACCCTGTTTCATGGAGCTCTAGACCTCTGTTGATGATGAGTGATTGTTGACGGCACATAGGCTACTTAGAGACCTCGTGGAGCAAGAGAGCAGTCATGCCTTGCACCTTCTTCCCCTTCTCAGTTTGTTAGCTTTGGAGATGGCTGTCAAGTTGTCAGTCATGATGAGGACAACTTTGCAACAGCCAAGGGGGTTGATGTGAAATCTGCTTTCCTCAAGAAGAGCTACAACCCTGCATGTCCAGATGATCATTCTTGCTTACTCTTGCCCTACCTGCAGTCACCACTCTACCAAGAAAAGTATCTTGGGTGGGCCACTCTCAGTTGCCTGTGAACCAACAGCTCAGCCATTGGTGGTGGAGATAGAACTGTGTTGTTTGGCCACATTTTCAGGCTTAGGGGATAATGCCCAGATAACCTGCTGTGTGCCTTTGGGCCCACATCATTTGCTTGACTCATGCCCTTGGTAGACCCATACCTGATGACCTCCCAGTGCTAGACCTTGCTCTGTGTCTTGGAGAAACTGAGTCCAGGATGGTCTCTAATAGCATCTAATGTATTCAAATTAAAAAGAACCCAGTAGGGCTTCCCTGGTGGTCCAGTGGTTAAGAGTTGGCCTTGTAATGCAGAGGACACTGGTTTAATCCCTTGTCCAAGAAGATCCCAATGCCGAGGAGCAACTAACCCTGTGAGCCGTAACTGTGGAGCCCTTGTGCTGCAACTGCTCAAGCCTGTGCCCTGGAACCCTTGCTTCACAACAAGAGAAGCCACTGCAGTGAGAAATTTGCACACTGCAGCTAGAGAGGAGCCACCGCTTGCTGCAACTAGAGAAAGCCCACATGCAGCAGTGGAGGCCCCGCACAGCCATGAACAAAGAAATAACTAAAATTATAAAACAACAACAACAAAAGCTGGTCCTTTATTTAAAAAAAAAAAAAAAAGAACAGTCATAAGAAAGGAAGTTTTACTTTTAGTTAAGATTTAGAAAACTACTAGAGATGGAAGAATATTGTCTTTTTTTTTTTTGTTCACTTACCTCTTTGTGGGATAGTTGAGAAAATATTGTAACCGCAGTCACAGGAGAGAGCTATCAGCCATCAGTCTGACCGGAGAGTCCAAGAAGATGAAAGTAGTACTACTTCAGAAAAGAAGTCCAGGAGAACTAGGCAGCACTGTTCACAGTGAGAAAAGATGGCAGTAGGAGACTGGGTCTGGAGGTGGGGGGTGTTTTAAAGGGCAAGAGAAATGGGGGTTAAAAGTCATAGTAGGTCTGCACCTACATCATCGTTCCCCTATCCAATTGCCTGGCTCCCTCTGGAAAGTATCTGGAGAGAGGAGCTGGAGAGAAGCCCCTAAGTCTCTAGTTTGAACTCCCTTAGCACATTGCTTTGAAACCTCAGATGGTATCTGCCAACTGGAGGGAGAGAGATTCTGACTGTGGTTAGTACTCACCATTCCTTACACGATGCCAGCACCACCCAGAGCAGTTCAGAACATTTTAATTTCCTCCTAAAATGTGATTTTGTTTTGCACTGTGTAAGCCCATCAGATTTTAGAGATTTAAATAAGTGGAGAATGTTATTTAAGTGGAATCTCATGGAAGACACACCCAGGGATCATTCTCATTCATATTTTTCCATCTCTTTTGGCAGCAATGATGCGGTATTTCTAGTTTTCACTATTATGTAGTATTCTGGGGCATATCCTTTGTGGGTTTAGATTCCAGAGTAGCATATCTGATTTATACTTGATAAAGCAGTATTTGCCAAGTAATTTTGCTGAAAAGCAGCCACTTCAGTGAAAAGGAAAGAGCATGCTATAAAAAGAACAGAGCATGTTATGGAGCTGCAGTCAAGTTCATTGGAATCAAAAGACTTTGGCTACCAAGAAGTCTGGAGACTGATAATTTGTTTGATTAGACTTAAATTTCTATTTTATTTCAGATTTTTTGGATAGTATGCCAGCCTTTAAGTAAACTGAGTTCCATATTTCCTTATCACCAAGACCCTTAATCATTTCTTTCCTATAGGACTGATCATACCAAGCTTAACAATATAGGTGACTATACATCTGTTTTAATCATGGAAACAATAGTCGATGATTTATTAAGCATTCTTTCTCCTAACCCCAAATAATACATTGTGTTGGCACAAGTTCCCTGGAGGATTGGCTTTTGCCTTATCTTACAGACCAACAGTAGCCTTATTTCTCTCTTGGTTTGTTTGGTTGTTTGACTATGGTGGTGACTTCTTAAAATGTAAAAGCCCATCCTTGGGATCACCAGGAAGCATTCAAAAGTGTCTCTAAAAAGTGTTTCAAATATAATTTTAGCCTGTGCCCTTGTATTACAAATAATGAAAAACTGAACCTTACATTCTCCTTTTACTTCTGTTGGGTATGGAACCATAGAAACAGTGCTTGTGGTTTTAATAATGGATGGATCAACAGTACCTAGCTAGGTACTCAGCAAAGGTGTGTTAACTCTGCTTTCCTTGAAGCAGTTCTCTTTATGTGAAGTTGCATGTGGGTCAGTAGAGACCATCATGTGAACGCTCCCTAGAGTTAATCTGTTAGGCCTGTCAGATCACGGGGGCTGTGTGGGATCGATAACTCAGTCCCAGAACTCTCATCCCGAGGGCACTGTGGTGTCCTTTGTCTGGGCATCATCGCTGAGGCCTGCCTCTGGGAAGTAGGAACCTGTGCGCCAAGCCCCAGAGCAGCCTGGGCTTCCTTCATTAAACAAGCTCTTGAATCACGCCCAGGCAAGTGGCAGTTGTAGCAGCGCTGACGGACGCCCATTTTGATGGCAATTTGGCAGGAAGTCAAACTTTGGCCCTAAAGCAGAGGTGGTGCAATTAGACAGCTGAGATGCATTCTCTAAACACACACTTTTAATTGATTTCAGCTTGTTCAGTTCACAAAGATAGAGCTCTGACACATAGCAGCCTTCTTAGAGGGGCTTATTTTTACTTTTCCTTTATTCAGCAGCGTAATTCAACAGCAACAGAAGCAACAATAATACAGAACTCTAAAGAGCGCGTATTTGGCATGGCTTGGATACAAAAAGTATTATTAAGAACTAATGAGTGAGATAGTTAGATGTTAACCGGAAAAGCATTAATGAGCAGAAGAGAATTCTGGCATAAACATCTGTTTCTGAAGCAGATGTTACCTTGTCAATCTGCTGAAGAAAAGCCTATGGAAATGGAACAGTGGATCATTTTAGGTACGAGGAGGGACAGAGCTATGTTGGAAGGCTTTCAGACGCTGTTTTTGGCTGTTCTGAAACTCACAAATGCCGGTGTGTGTTGAGGCAGTGAATTTTGGGGGTCGTTTTGGGAGTGACAGAAGGTATCAAACAGAGGCATGTTATGTATAGAGGCAGATGACAGCAAGTTGGAGGCCACTGATGCCTGCTTCACACTGAGAGATTGAGAATTAGCATTAATTCAGTAGCCTGTCTCCTGTTCCATCTTGTGTAGTGTACCATAGTCATTGTGATATGCACATACTTGGACTTGTGGCTACTGTCATCTTCCTGGGCTACAGATTTAAGATCTGTTCTTCCCACCTTCCTCCTGCTACCACCACCACAATTACCTAACTTTTGGCTGCCTTGCTGGATAGCTTACTTCTGTAAATGACTAAATGACTGATAATGGTCCCACTTTGAGAGGAAGCAATGAGTACATTTCATCAGCTTTCAGTCTTTCATCCAAGAGTCACTAAATGGCAAGATTTTCAAGGATCCCCAGTCAAGGCCTGTTTTTTTTTTTTTTTCCCCCAGAGCCTTTAAGTGACACTGAGTTGGCAACTGACTCATTCATATTCACCAAGGGTCAGCTTGATTTGCGTTACTTTCACTTAGTATCATGGAACAAACTTAGAGCTGGCAGGGAGTTTTAGGATCATCTCTTGGCCCAAACAGTTGAATAGAATAAAAAATAACAAAGGTCCTGAAGGTAATTCACTCAGCATTACCCTGGTGAAAGAGTTAGTCCCCAGAACCCAGGCTCAGGTCTGAAGCTCTCCCCACTTCACCCCATTCTAGGGCAACACTTCATCCTCTTCTTGCCTATTGAAAGTCAAGAATGGGGAATCTTCTCTTGAGGAAAAAGTAAGTCTTTTGGGAGAAGACCCTGGACTTGCCCTATCTGGTGCTCTGAACTGGGAAGTGGGGACCAGGGCTAGTGTGAATTCTGGCCTCTGGGCAATATAATTAGAGGTTGCCTTTGCATGGTTCATTTGTTTATTTCGATTTGCCCTCAGAATGGTCATAGGTATGGTAATTGGGGATTTTTTTTAAGCATTCATCTTTGGAAAGCTGTTTTTACCACCAGTGTGACGAGTGTGGCTCCCCCAGTAGCATACTAGGAGCTTGCTGCTTGTTATTGCTGGCGAGCTTCAGAGAAACTCCGCAAATCAATCCTGATTCTAGGGACCCAGAGTCTGCAGTGATGGTTTTTACTGCAGTTGGATGGGCCTTCCTAACTTAAAAAAAAATAAAAGAGGGTCAGTCTAAACCTTTGAAGAATAATTTCTTGATTAGGGGGATCTTCTCCATTTGTGGCGATGCCACGGCTTTCTTCCTGGGCTCCAAGGGCTTCTGCCTGGAGACTGTTTAGAAGACGTCCCCGAGGATGGTCTGTGTATTTAGACATCCCTTCCACCTTGCATGATGTTTATAAAAGATTGAGGTCTCAACCCTGCAGACATGATGATTCATCCTCTTTTCTCCGTGTGTGTGTATGTGTGCGTGCGTGCGTGTTGTTCATGCAAGAAAGAGCATGAACAAAGCCATAGCTGCAGGAGACAGGATGATTTCCCAAGTTAGCAAGGGCTGTGTTCTTCTGCAGACTTCCCTCTCACACAGAATTAAGAAAGGCCTTGGTGAAGAGTAGCTGCTCATCTTTAGTGTTTCCCCAGAGCACAGGCATTTACTCATCATCATTAGGGGCTTTTTATCCTCCCTAAGAGAAACTGGCAAAGCTCATCTTAACAGAAAGTTCTAAATTAACTCCCCCCCCACCCCCCACCTTTTTTAAATGCTTGAGGTGCTGATTCATTTGCTTGAAAGAACCTCTGCATCTGTCACGTAGCTCCTGGCAAGTCAGAAGTGGGCTTTGTGTTACGTTGAGGGGAGGTCTCTTTCACACCCCGTCGGTGTTCGTGCAGAGACAAGTACTGGGCACACAATGGATGCATGTGGAGCTTGTGTTGGGTTAGGCCCTGGGGAGGTCCCCCTAAGGGGCTGCGGTTTTAAAGGTGTCACTTGTGTTCATGATTCATTGTCTCCCTGATGGCCTTTCTTTCACCTGCCTGACAATGACACAGGAAAATAGGAGATTCAAGCAATATTGCCATGCCCTTGGGTTTTCTTTCTTAAATGACTCCCTCCATCATTATTCAGTGTTGATGGAAGAAGCTATGGATGGAATTCTTAAAAAAAAAAAAAAAAAAACTTCTTTCTTGCTTTACAGAGAAGGGTGTATGTCCTCCCTGGTGGCTGTGTTGTCCTTTTACCAGTTTACTAGCCCATTTTGCTCTCAGGACCCAGCCATTACCTCCCTTGACCCTTATACCAACCCTCAGAGGTATATGTTACTAACCAGACTTTGAAGGTTACAGAAATTCTAGAAGTTACTCAAGGTCACACTGTTTAGTGGGTGATGAAACTAGAGCTTGAACTAAGATCTTTTTCACTCCCAAGGCCATTTTCTTCCCACATGACACAACTGTTTTCCCCTCAAACCCCTGCCACTTCATGCTACACCAGTGCTGAACTCAATGGACGCTCTGAAGCACATCAGCATGGTTCTTGCACTTGTGGCTTTGTTCCTGCCTTTTCTTTCATGAGTAACACTTGCACACGCATACACACACACAGAGCTTTCTTTGTTTATGCTCCTGGAGCTGATCTCTCAAGTCTTGGCTCAGACATGACCTCCTGTGAGCAATGTTGCAGAGCTCTTGCCTTGGCCCCTGCTCTTGTCCATGCAGAGCCCCCATGACACTCTGCCTTGCTCTCTGGTGGTTACAGCACTTTCCATACCATGTTGTGTATATTGCCTGTACTCAGCACGTGAGCGTCTTGAGGTCAAGAACCTTGTCTCAGGGCCTGGTCCGAAACCTGGCACATGCGGGCCTTGCTAACTCACTGCAGATCTGAACTGAAGCAAGTTGATAATGGGAGATTGAAAACCTGTGTGGCATTGATAACTCAGATGGCCTGAACTTGAGGAGCTGACATAGGCTGCATCCTTGAGTGGGTCTGGAAATGGCCCGCTAACACAAGACATCTGTGTCTTTCTCCTTTTCAATCACTATGACAATCTCCACAAGCAAAAGGTTTGAAGAACTATAACATTTATGGCTCCCTGGCCATAAATTCACTGCAGAACACATAAAAAATGCCATTCCCACAGGGTTATGGCAGAGATTCAGTATAGCAAACATCTGCATGTGAGCAGTAAACCTAACCTCTGGTGTGCGGCACTCGACTCTTATCGACATATATTAACATTAGTGACAATCAAATGTGATTCTCTAAGATGGCATTTTATCTGCCAAGTGCAGACTTATGGCTTTAAAAACCCAATTTGCCTTTCTTCTCATATGTTGTTTTTATATGACTCTAATCACATGAAGAAATTTGTGTTGAGTGTGGCTGTGCTTTATTTTTTGGTGGATCTGGCGTTAAGTATAAATTTTCAGTCCTTAGATTGATTTAGGCTTTCAAAAGTTTGTTCAACAGCTGAGTGAATTTCAAAACATGGTTACTTTACATTTGAAGACACTACTGGGAATCAGGAAGAAGCTGTAGACTCTAATAATGGCTGATAGTTTTTTGATTGAACAGGTTTGTAATTAATTTATAAGATAGTTGGAGTATAAATTGCTATGATTATGATTATTTTTTCTATTATTTGGAGTTGGCAGAATTTTTTCTGTAAAGGGTTAAATAGTTAATATTTTAGGCGCTTCAGGTCATGTGCCCTCTCAAATGTGCCCTGGTAGATTGACAATAGACAATCTACAAATAAGAGAATTTGTGTTCCAATAAAGCTTGATTTACAAAAATAGGCAGCAGGCTATAGCTAACCCCTGATCCAAACAAATACAGATTTTTCAAAAAGCTTTTGGTTAATTGTGGAAACCTTTTCAGACCTTTTGGGAATGGACCTCTAATCTGACTCCCATTCTAATTGGCAATTTCTAAAGTGGCCAAATCAAGTTGTAAGTTACAGTATTAAAAGGTAAATCAAAATTTTATTCTTTATCCTAGTGCCCTGGTTCTTTTTTTTTCTCATGATTCTTAAGATTTATTTGATTTTAGTTCATCAGTTGCATAGGATGCATTCCTCATAACAGCGGCTCACTACAGCAAAAAATTGAAGAGAGGAGAGAACAAACACTGATCTGGTGGCATTACCCTGAGTTCTTTTCTTTAAGTTCTCTTTTAAAATTCTGTCTTAGCATGAGCTCTTGTATTTGAATAAGTAGAGTTTCAGATGAGCAGAAATGTTTAGGTGTCTGAATGCAGGAGCTTAAAATCAGAATTCCTCTTAGACTTAATCCCAGCATCTCTATGCAGTGCTTTCTCCATTTCACACCAGGCCATGTAAAAATGGGCATGCTCTAGCAGGATGTTAGAGAGACCTCATGGGTGATGGTTAGGTTGCTGGAAGGCAGAAAGGTTTCTGGTTTCACCATATGAAAAGGATTATAGAGCTAAGAGCAAGGTAAATATCTGAGAGTATACCTTGTAATACTACTTTTTATATTGCTTTGGAGTTATTTTTTATGTGTCTCCAAACAGTGAGTGAGACCACCACATTTGCATTGTACCCTTCCAGGTGACTTATGCAGCTGGCAAAAAATATGATGCAGGATAACAACTTGGAAAGTGGACCTATGTAGTGTATTCTTATGCCTCCTCCTTTGCTATTTTAAGTTGTTTCCATCTTGTAATTTCACATGGTTTTCAAGTTGCCCTCACAGGTGTAGTAGCTGCTGTCAGCTAAACGCTAAGCCAGTGGCACTGCTCATCCATATCTTTGCTGCTTGTCTTTGCAAATAAGTGATCAAAAGTTGGGACTAAGAGAAAAACTCTAAGTGTGGAAGAAACCTGTGACTTTCATCACAGGACCAAGAATTCTGACTTTTCACGTGCCAGTGCGTGCAGTGATAGACCAGTAGAACATTTGGAAGATAGCTTGGGCCAATGATTCCCAAAGTGTGGTCCTCAGACCTTCTTTATTAGTATCACTAGGAAGCATGTTAGAAATGCAAAATCTCAGGCCCTATGGCCAAACTACTAACTTAGAACCTTGGCATGTTGGCCAAGGAATCTGTCTTAATAAGGCTTCCAGCTGATTATTCAGCATGGTCAAGTTTGAGAACTACTTGATTCACCAATCAGCTCTGTCTAGTCTTTTTTTTTTTTTAACCATGCCACCTGGCATGCAGGATCTTAATTATCTGATCAGGAATTGAATCTATGCCCTCTGAAGTAGAAGCATGGAGTCTTAACCACTGGACCACCAAGGAGGTCCCATCTAGTCCATTCTTATGTTTATGGAAATCGAGGGCAGGAAACGTGCCACCATAAACCAGCTAGCTGGGCATGGGGATCTGGTCTGATTTCTAGTCTAGCACTCTGTTCAGTGACATTGCCAGTCTAGATGAACTATGAGGAGGCCAAGGGCCCTAAAAAGAGTGATGACATGGGACTGACGTTTGTGCCATGGCGGAGGGGTGCTGGAGGCGGGGAGAAATGGAAGGATTCGTGACTGTGAGCTCTAGCTCTCCTCCTACCCTGGGCAGCCTCAGTCTGCTTAAAAGCCTGGTGACCCTGCTCTCAAACTTCATCTTGTAAATAAACAGCTCCCTGGAACATCCTCGCTGAGCTTAGCAACAAGGGAGGAGGGAGTGAGGTGGGGCGGGAGGAGCCTGGGCTCTCCCGTTACCATCATGTCAGTGCGATCACTGGGAATTACTGTTGAGGATTAAGAGTCACTTGGGGATAATTCAGCCAGGCTGGAGAGGGAAACACACACAGGCACACACGCGCGCACACACACACACACACACACAACATAAACAGATTGCTAAAACTCATGGCAGAAAACAAACAGCATAGAGGAAAAAAAAATGAGTGGAACTAAAAGGGCCTGAATTTTGAATAGGTGGTAGAGGCTCCCGAATGATCTGTTTCCTAAACACTTTGGGTGAAGTTGTATACACAGTGACTAGAGCAGAGCAGCTGCTTCCCCAGCTCGGTGCATTGCTCTGTTGCAGAACTCCTAGCTTCCTTCTTCTCCAGGCATCTGTTACTGAGAACACTTGAAGGTTCTGCCAAGAGAACTCAAACTGGCAAGAGACTACTTGAAATTTAGAAAATCTCTCTCTCTCTCTCTCTCTCACACACACACACACACTTCTAAAAAGATACAGCAAACCCCAGAGAAAAGTGTGGGATGTTTCCCAATATCCAGACCCCTCTAAGAAAGGTCAAATACATTATCCTTCTCCTGTGATGACCCTTGCCCTTGAAGAAGGGACCTCAGCAAGTCTGTGCAGTGCTTTTCCCAGAGGCTTTGTGATTTTTCTCTCACTTTTTGACTTTGGATCTGTACAGTTGGTACCTAGAAGTTCTTGTCTTGCCACATGGGGTGATACCAGCCTGATGGGCTTCTTGCAAGCATAGTTAATGGAGTCTAGAGGAATCTTGTGCTTTCCCAATGAACCTGAAAAGAGCTAAATAGACCACAGCATTCTAAAGTAGAGGAAGGAAATAATTTGTTTGCCTTTACTGAGAGTCTTAGCAGAAAATTTGAGTGGAGAAGTGGCCTAGACAATCCTTCTTGGGCCCCAGCTGGGTGCGAGAGCCCCTCGAACCCTTGGGTGCCCCTCATTTCAGGTGGCCACAGGGAATCATCTCCATGGTGGAAAGCCTCTTGCCCACTTCTCTCCAGCTGAGTTCCTGGCCTTGAACACTAGTAAAACCAGGAAGGGGCTTTCTTTACAGGGGTGACTTGGGAGGCTTGTGCTGTTAATATCTCTCTGAGCCAAACAGAAATGACTCTTGAATTATCCTTTAGTTTTGTTTTCTTTATTATTCAGCTTTTGGATTTGATCTAGAGGTCTGTGTACTCCATCTTCTCTGTGTCCTGTTTGTTGAGGCTGATGCGTTTTATTCCCTGGGGGTGAGCAGTGCCCATAAGGGCGAATATGCTTGGCGGGGGGCGGGGGTACTTGGCCAAGGTGTCTTTCCTTTTTTCTCCCAATTTCCCCTTTAGCATTCAAGTGCTATAGATTCCTTTTCCAGATGAACAAACACTGCAACAGATGTGCTGTCCACAGCGTATTTGCGGGTTATTTGGGTCTGTTCAAATTGGGCTTTTCCTGCACCAGAGGATTTTGTGAAATGCATGGGGTTTTTGAATACGGAGAGATTTCCAGCCTCAGACTTAGGCTAAGAAATGAACTACCCCATCCATTCCAGAATGTCCGTCAGTGTGCACAGCTGTGTTTTGGGGAACAGCTTCAAGCCTAAGTGAAGATGAGGAACAGAGCTCCTGTTTTATCTGGTACCTTCTGGAACTAGACATTTCATAATCTTGATCTTTCCCTTTGGATTCTGCCTGGGATTTATTTTTAATTTATTTATTTTTTTAACCAGAGGAAAATTGCTTTACCATGTTGTGTTGTTTCTGCCGTACAATAAGGTAAATCAGCCATAATTATACATATAGCCCCTCCCTTTTGAGCCTCCCTTCCCTTCCCCATCCCACCCTTCTAGGTCATGACAGAGCGCCTAGCTGAGCTCTCTGTGTTATATACCATCTTGTCAGCAGCTGTCTGTTTTACACATGGTAGTGTGTATATGTTGATGCTACTTTCCCCTTTTGTCCCACTCTCTCCTTCCCCTGCTGTGTCCACAAGTCCATCTCTACATCTGTGTCTCCATTCTTTCCAAGAAAATAGGTTCATCAATACCATTTTTTAGATTCCATATATATGCATTAATATACAACATTTGTTTTTCTCTGACTTACTTCACTCTGTATAACAGGCTCTAGCTTCATACACCTCACTAGAACTGACACAAGTTCATTTTTTTATGAAAGCAACCTAGATGTCCATCTACAGATGAATGGATAAAGAAGATGTGGTACAGATATACAATGGAATATTACTCTGCCTGGGATTTTGATAACATGGTCACTATGGTTGAAGCTGATCTGACCCACTGAGATGCTGAGGGGATGGGGAAAGAAGCCAGGTCAGGCCTCAGGAGGGGGTGTGAGTCCTGTCTGCCCGTTGGGGACATACAGAGAAAGGATCCCACAGTGAGCCCTCGGGCACCATCCGCAACCTTCAGACTCAGCTTTCACAGCGATTCCACACCTTTTTGAGAGGGCTGCTTTTGTGGCCTCAGATGCCGGCTTCATGTGGAAAGCTGAAAAGGAAGGTTTTGTTTAGCATGGAGCACTGAAGATGGGGCACACTGCAGGAGTCAGGAGCCCTCCCATCTAAACCTGGCTCCATGATTCTCTATGTCATCTTGGGGAATTTATTCAGCCTCCCTTCACCTCCCTTTTCATGCTGGTCAAATGAAGAGGTTGGATTAGAATTAGTTGTTTTAAACTTCTTCTAGTGATAATACTTTCTAACTCTTTGAGTCAGTATTAAATTGACCAAGTCCATGATTTGTGTTTTATCATTTCCCTTAGGAGTCTAGTATGTCCTAGCCAAAAGAAACCTAAAGAAATCATTGATGGAGATTTATTTATAAATACGATTTAACATTTTCAAAAAATACCTTGCTGTAACTTTCTCTGAAAGAGCAACCCCATTGACATTTGCCCTTCAATCATGATGAGGAACTGGAAAGATCTCCATTGCTACTGAGACATACAGCACTTGACAAAATTCTGTTATGTCTGATTATCACAGAGCTCTGTGAAGGGACTGTTTGTTATGCCCATGTTTTCGGAATGATTAGTAGGTGGTAAAGCTGAAATCTAAATATGGATCTTCTGGCTCCCAATTCTCTAGAATTTTAGTTATTATTCCCCAGGCTAATTCTAACTAATTGTGTATTATAAATTCTGGCTACTCTGTTAATCAAGTCAGTTTTCAGCACCTGCTATGGGCCCCACTCAGTTTTCTTTGGAAAGTAAAATATAACCAACAAAGGTATGGTACACTGAGAAATGATGAAACAAATTAGTTCATCATATTCAATATCTGCAAATATATATGTATTTTTCCATCCCAAATTTGTAAATAATTTGAAAAATGACTCACCTTCCTGCCTTTTTTTTTGTAAGCTGTATCTAGTTCATTTCCTTTTTCCAAATATAAATCCCTAAAGGTTAAGAGTATTCGTATTTTTAAGGCAATATGGAACAGACAAAGTTAGCCTTTTCAGGTATTTTCATGTAGTCAGGGAAGCTCACCAAGGGAGTGGGGATAAGATGGCCCAGTGCCCTTGGGCCTTTAAAAAACATCTCATGGGGGGTAAATGCTTTGATTCCCAGCAGAGCAGGAGGTAACAAATGTGAGGCTCTCCATGGTGCTTGCCAGAAATATGTATGTTCTGTGGGACAGAACAAGGTACTTTGAAGATTGGAGAATTCATCGGCCCTGTGTTCACTTTATTGCTTTCTTCCTGTGCAAAATGTCTCTGGACCCAGAGGGAGAGGCACCGGCCAGACAGTGAGGCAAATGATAAGTTGACAAAATGGTTGTAATTCTAGAAGCTGCAGTCCTCTCCCGGTCTCTCTATGTAGGGGTGGGGATGCAGCCGAAATCTGAAACAGCTCCCAGGAGAGCAAGAAGATACTGTTACTAATGGTTGGACTGACCTGAATTCTTTCCACATTTATTTGTGCCCGACGTTGGCATAAACATCTTAACTGCATCCACATGAACACCTCTGTTGACCAATGGCGAACTGACTAAGAGAAAGTCGGCCAAACCTCATAGCTCTGCCCACCATGTGCAGGAAAAGCAGCTGATGTCGTGTTAGAAAGGCTTCAGAGTGACACCGTAAGCGTCTCTACTTATCCAGAGATGTAATGACACCAGGTGTGAGACAGGACAGCAGAATTCGATGCCACACTTGAGCCATGTACTTTTTATTACGGGCAGATTTGTGCAGGTTTAGCTGCTGCTAAGTTGCTTCAGTCGTGTCTGACTCTGCGATCCCATAGACAGAAGCCCACCAAGGCTCTGCTGTCCCTGGGATTCTCCAGGCAAGAACACTGGAGTGGGTTGCCATTTCCTTCTCCAATGCGTGAAAATGAAAAGTGAAAGTGAAGTCGCTCAGTCGTGTCCGACTCTTAGCGACCCCATGGACTGCAGCCTACCAGATTCCTCCGTCCATGGGATTTTCCAGGCAAGAGTACTGGAGTGGGTTGCCATTGCCTTCGGCATGGTATCTATTTGCATTCATTCATGCGTCTTCTAAACAAATGGTTACGGAGCACCTGCTACTGTCCATTATCAAACGAGGAGTTGGGAGAGAGCCCCGTGTGTGTGGGCCTGCCTTCCAGTTTCATACACTCTGGTAGGGGACGTAGGCAGGCACACAGGGACTCTGAGTGACAGCTGCTGAGTTACGGGTAAGCTTAGGTGCTTGGAGAGCATCAGGGATGACTCATGCCTCTTGTGATGGAGTGGGAGTTTCAGTGAGAAATGGAAAGGGAGGTTCAGGTTGGGCTGAAGGATGAATACAGGTTAACCAAGTGAAGTTTGCACAAGGTTCAGGGATAGGGAAGTGGGAGTTGAAACCAAGCCAAAGAGTTCCAAACCCTGGAGAAGTAAGAGGGAAGCTTTCAGGAACTAAGTGGCTTCCTGAGCTATCTGTGATGGGACAGGACCAGCCAGCTCCCTTCTTGCCAACTTTGTGCTGCCCTTAACTTTAATAGTCCTGGCCATGTGCTGGTCATGTGCTGACCCCTTTCTACAAGACTGGCTTCCTCCTTCCTGCCCTGTTATAAGTACTGTCATTTCCATTTACAAATATGGACACTAAGTCAGCAAGAGTTCAAGCAACTTGCTCACAGATGCACAGAAAAGAAAGCACCAGAGCCAGGTTTTAGACCAAGTCTGACTCAGAACATGAGATCTTTAGCACCACCATCCAGAAGTGCCCCAGCCAGAAAGAGGGAAGCCTATGAAACCCAATAACCCACATTGTGTTGTCTGAGCATCTCCCCTCTCCAGCTCTGAGCCAGCTTTGAGGATGAGAAGCAGGGTGATTCTTCAGGTAGCCCTCCCGTGCCTAGGATGGAGCAGGCACATTATACCTTCTCAATCAATGCTTGCTAACTGAGGGGCTGCTCTATCTCCTACCCGCTTTTCTGTCCTTCTTGTATGAGTTTGGAAGGAATTCAACAATGACATTTACTCTTGGGCCTTTTTTACATAGCTCTTCTGAAACTGGGTACGTGCCTCAGTAGTAGATGAACAAGTGAATGTATGAGAAATTTAGCCACTGTTAAGAGACCCTTGAAATCTTCATATGCTACTTAGTTATGCGAGTGGCATTATAATTGCTTGAGAGGGAGAGAGTGTATCCTGCCACTGGGGAATTAAAGTCAGGCTTATGTCAGGAAAAAAGTTAGACAAACTAGATGAACAATGTAGAACTACATCTGAGATCTGGTAATGAAATAAGTGACTTACGTCTCTTTAATTGATCTATTAATAAATTTCCATTTTATTGCTTTTTTAAAAGGTGAGTACCTTTTATATGAAAATTTGAAGACACCATCTAAATGAATTGGTGGCATCATTTTTGATGTGTAGAATTCAGAAGATCCTTCAAGGTTATTGTCTTAAAATAGTCCTGGATTATAGTTAGTATTTTTTTTTTTGTACTAGTCAGAAGGAGGATGGTAATACATATGCAGTGAATTAATAAAGCACATGGGATTTTTAATTTCATATCCTGTCCCTACCACCGGAGAAACTTAGGTGAGTTATTGTCACGTGGACTCAGGGTTTTCTTGTTTGCCAAATGAGGATAAAACAGCTCACCTTTTAGAATTGTCAAGTGTACAAGTTATATGTAAAGGGCATCAAGTTCTTTGCCCAACATGTAATAGATATGTAAGCGTTTGACTCTATGAGATAGGTGAGAACACATACCCTCCAGATTGTCAGATTGTCCCAATGCAGCATGTGTCCCATTTATGGTCATAAATAGATTATAAAAGCTTGGATGCTGAACTCAGAAATGTGGATTCACGTCAAGAGCTTATAGCTGTCACTATGACTTCTGTAACTTATTTATTCTCTCTGTGCATCGATTTTCTTCTCTTTAAAATGGGGATCATAGTTGGAGAGTTACTGTTGGGACTGATTGAAAGTGTTTAAAGCCCTTAATATGGACTCCATGCATAGTAAGTAATCAATGCTAATTTTTATCACCTGCTGCTGCTGCTGCTGCTAGGTCGCTTCAGTCATGTCCGACTCGTAGCGACCCCATGGACTGTAGCCTACCAGGCTCCTCCATCCATGGGATTTTCCAGGCAAGAGTACTGGAGTGGGGTGCCATTGCCTTCTCCGCACCTACTCTTCTGCTTATCCAGGGGTTGCTTTACTAGGAAGTCAGTATCACTCGCTTGCTCTCGCCACTGAGGCTTATTTGCAAACAGGGTTGTACTTGAGTGTTACGAGGATGTGACCTAGCCACTCTGTGCAGAGCAGGAGTGGGAGCCCTCCCTCTAACCTCCCCCAGTGCGGGGATGTAGGTGCAGCGAGTGGGCCGGTTTCCATGGAAGGGTAGAGGAATGGAAGAACTACCCAGCAGGGGGTGCAAAAGGCCTTTATGGAAAAAAAGAGATCTCGGGATAGATTGGAATGAGAGGCTTCAGAGAAGTGTTAGGCATTGCTTTTTATTTAAGGGGCTTAAGGGCACAGAGAACTTAGAAAAGCACATTTTGGAAAAGGAGATTTCCTTGGAAGGTCCACTTTCTTCCTAGATGAGTATGTAGGCTGTAGTTGGCAGTAGGTTTCTCAGTTGCTGGCACCCCTTTTCTAGTCCCTGTTGCCATGACCTTGAGTGGAATGGCTGGCAAACTGGACAGTATGGGTAGAGAGTTGCTGCCTAAGTCCATAACCCTTTCTAGGTTGATGCATTCCAGAAGGAAGGAAATGATTCAGACTCCTTCAGATGTCATGTATACCTGGGATGTGGATGTAGAGAGATAGGTAAATAGTAAACAACTGAATTCAGAGTTCAATTTCCTTAAACAGTGTCATCTTCTTTAGGAATCTGAATTTGCTAGGTCATCTGTAATGGGATATCCTTCTAATATAACTTCTATTCCATTTTCTTCCCTCTTTTTCTCTCTCTCACCTCCTTCCCACTTAAAAAAATACATCTCCCTTGACCACACTGGTATCATCTACAATGAAAGATGGCTTTGACTGCTGACCGTATATATACCAAGCTGTTCTCAATTCTACCTAGCAGTGTCTTGTGCGTGGCGAGCCTTCTGCAGCATTTTCTGTGTTTAAGACATCGCCTCAACAAAATCCGTTTTAGAGTTTTCCTTGCCTCTCGGCTGAATTACAGTCACAGTCAATGGCCCACTTGTGTGTAGTTCAAGAAGCAATTAAGGGCTCTTTTCTTTGAACAAGCAAGGGAGGGGGTAGAGAAAAATGATCATTATTCTGATGATTCCTCTGTATAGCTCAACAGTTCACAGATCTTTGATGCCATGAGTCTCAGCATTTAAACCCATTTCTATCACTGCGTTCTGCAGCCACTTCTGTCTGTCAGAGCGACTCCATGGAGGCCAAGGACTCGCATGTCAGTAGGTCAGAGCCACTCAATATGACGGTAAGATTGTGATTAAACACAGCTGTAACAGCTGCTTAATGATCCTTGGGATCATGATGGTATCACTGAAAATTAGGAAGCACAGTCTTTGGAGACCCCCCAAGGAAACTTGTGGTCACCACTGTAAGCCTTTTGTTTTATTCCAGGAGAGTTATCATAGTCAGAATATGGTAGTATTATCTTTCTAGGCCTGTCCACATGAATTTTGTCCATGTCTAGCTTCTACGTTTCCAAAGGGCAGAGACTTTTATCTAACTTCTATTGCACTTGTTCTAAAACAAAGCTGAAGAGAGAAGATGCTTAAATGATTTTGTTAACATGATCAGTGAATGCCCTCCTGGGTGTGTCTCAAGAAGCATTTGGTGTGTGTGGTCCAATAAACCAGGCCCTTGGGAGAGACAACTCACTACATGTCAGTGGTTATCAGAGTGGTCCTTCGACCAACAGCCTCTGCATCACTTGGGAACATGTTAGATGCACATTCTTCCACCCTACCCTGGGAAACTATGGGGCTCGGGCCCAGCAACCTGTGCACTAGCAAGCTTTCCTGGTAATTCTGATGCATGCTCATGTATAAGAAGCACAGGTCTACACCCTTCCTGACCTCTGCAGACTTTGTTCTGTGGAAAGAAGACTTGGGATACCAGCAAGACTAGGAGGGTGAGAACTGAGCTTCCTAGAGATGAGGACAAACTTTGACACAGCCTTCCAGGGTGTCAACATGATGACTTCTGCCTTTGGACATTTTAGGGCTGCCTAGAAGCCCAGTATAGTTCCACAGAACCATATGGGTGAAACTGGATGTTTCTTGCCTTGAAGAGAATGTCATCTTGCTTCTCCACTGGGTATGCATGTTGAGGTAGAGAAGGGCACTGATTTCTTGTTGAAAACCAAAGCAGCAGTGGCGTGAAGAGAGAGGGAGGTATAGACATGAAAGACTGGGGTCAAGGAACAGCCCTGCTCTGGGAGCTTGGGGACTCTAGGAAAATCCATTAACCTCACTAAATTCAGGTAGACCTGAGTTTGCTCATCTCAAAGCCACAGCTAATTATATCTGCCCTATCTGTTTCATAGGACGTTCTGCTCAATTGAGAGAGAGGTCAAGATGGGATTTCACCCAAACCCACTCACTTCACTCAAACAGACTCCTAGATGAAGGTGCCCTACCAGCAAAAATCAGAGCTCAGTGGGGACAGAGCATTTTGTTAGTTTTTTAAACAGATACATTTACATATACACATATACACACTGTAGCACTTTTCTGGTAAGGGGTGATAAAGACAAGGCTGAATCATGTTAATCTAAGTGAGTCCTCCCATCTCCATTTTGTGATCAGGCTGCCCATCCCAATACCTACCCACCTAGCGCAGGCATGAGCAGCTGGAACCCCAAGCCTGTGACCAATGTCAGGGTGTGAAGACCAGATAAAGGCAGGAACCTGAGTTGAGTCTTCTCCACAGATGCCAGTAAAAGAGAGGGAGGTGAGCCTAGGAGGCTGTGTGAGAGGACAACAATTTTGCCATTGTGATCATGTCCAGTGACAGCCAGGCTCTAACCCATCACATTGGGCATGCCCCCATTACAGAACCAAATTTGAACCTGCTTCTGCAACACGCAACAAAGCCAAGCTACTGTTGCCACGTCGTGGTGAAGGAAAATATACTATTTATTACAGGGCACCAAGCAAGGAGAATGGGCAGCTCATGCTCAAAAGACCCAAACTCCCTGATGGAAGGGTTTTTAATGGAAAAGAATGTGTGTGTTTATATATATATACATATATATATATATTACATGTCAGGCACATACATGTTTGAAGAACATCTTAAGACTTCCTCTAACTGCGATTCCGCAGAACCATCTCTTTTTGCTAAATCAGAAGTGACATGTTACACACTGATAATCTATTAAGTCTCTCTTGGAACCTCCCTTCAAGGTAACTTTGAAGAGTAGAGACACTCTTAAGCCTGCTACCTGAGGTCATTGAGATATGATGGAGAGAACCACCAGCCCCCAACCCCGACCCACTGCCCAATTCTTAAGGTTCTCAAACCTCAGCTCATGGTGTCTTTGTGTCTCAGAAATTTTTTCACTCCCTAGACCAAGAGAAATAGCAACAGTTCCATATATTAATAGTTTCAACTTACTAGTAGCATTGTCTGCTACTGACAGAGACTTTGCTACCCTTGACATTTTAAAATATCCCATGGTTTTCCTGTGAGTTAGTTGCAGTCCACAACTTGGGAACCATAGCTTCTATCTCACCTGAAGCAAAGGAGAAGGGGCTTCAACACTGAGAAGCATCCCAGGACTCTACCACCTTCATGACATTTATCTGAAATAGTCCAGTAGATAATGAGAATTTTTACCCATTCCTCATGGGAAGAAAGTTAGTTTGGTGGAAAGGTGATTTTGATAAATTGTAAGCAGCTGGTAGACACGATCTGTTTCTTTAAAGATATTTCAATATCAGAATTAATTCCAGGTCAAGAATTCCTTTGGACTCATTTGTAGATGTGCTGCCTTTAGTTTAGTTTAGAAGCAGTGGTTTCTTTCTGGAGTAACAGAATAATTGCTTGTATCTCATGTCTATTTCCATGTCTATATCACTCAGTGGACATTTGACTACTTCAGGGCAGAGTCTGGAAAGAGTAGGTGCTCAATATATGTTTTCTAATTACATTACTCTTTTTATGAATGGCTTTTAGATCAAAGTGTGTTGGCATGACTGTGGAGCTCCTGGTGGAGCTTGCTTTGCTTCCCATGATAATAGCAAGCAAAGGGAATGCAGAGTCTTAGCCACTGGACCACCAGGTGTGAAGTCGCTCAGTCATGTCTGACTCTTTGTGACCCCATGGACTATAGCCCGCCAGGCTCTTCTCTCCATGGAGTTCTCCAGACAATAATACTTCAGTGGGTTGACATTCCCTTCCCCAAGTCCCTTAATATTTTGCTTTAAGTTGGATTCCTGACAAATTGAGATGAGAGTTTTTCTTGGGGCTCTCTACACGTCTGTTTCCCTTTATCCCCTATGTGCAGTATCCTTGAAACTCCCTTGGGTTAAGGGAAGTTAATAGCCCTGCAACATAAACTGTGGTGCCATTGGTAGGCAGTTCATGCCATTTGAGAAATTTGAAGCACTGAGCTGTGCCCAACAGTGCTGCAACGTGGTGGGCCTAGACAACATTTAATATCCATTCCAACCCTGAGAGAGTCTAGACATCTGAGATGTGAGCTGTTCATAATCCTACAGGGTCAGTGAACATCTTGGTTTTAAATAACAGGAGCAGTAAGGAAACTTGTTGTGATAAATGGTGCACCTGCACACTGCCTTCAACCTTGCCTCAGAATCAAACAAAAGTCTTTTAGCATATGAGTCTCAGAAAGCTGTTCAGAGGGCCATTTATAGCATAGAAGCAATGGGGAAAACAACATTTCCAGGTCTCTGCCGGTTGTAGTTCAGAGCACTGGTGAACTGCCTACTCTGTTTCATCCTTTTCTGCAATGAGTTAAGAAAAGATGACCTCGATGGTGGAGAGAAGTGAATAGGAAGCCATAGACTTTATAAAAGCCAAAGACTTTATAAAAGTCTTCCATTCATTTGCTGCAGAACCACTTTGGGCCGCCCAGACGTAGATTCCTGGAACTCCAGTGGAATGGAAACACTGAACATGTAACATTATTCCAAGATTTTACTATGGTACATACCCTGTTTTGAGGACTTTATGTGTATTCAGTTCAGTTCAGTTGCTCAGTCATGTCCAACTCTTTGCGACCCCATGTGCTACAGCACGCCAGGCCTCCCTGTCCAACACCAACTCCCGGAGCCCACCCAAACTCATGTCCATTGAGTTGGTGATGCCATCCAACCATCTCATCCTCTGACGTCCCCTTCTCCTCCTGCCCTCAATCTTACCCAGAATCAGGGTCTTTTCAAATGAATGAGCTCTTCGCATCAGGTGGCCAAAGTATAGGAGTTTCAGCTTCAACATCAGACCTTCCAATGAACACCCAGGGCTGATCTCCTTTAGGATGGATTGGGTGGATCTCCTTGCAGTCCAAGGGACTCTCAAGAGTCTTCTCCAACACCACAGTTCAAAAGCATCAATTCTTCAGCGCTCATCTTTCTTTATAGTCCAACTCACACATCCATACATGACTACTGGAAAAACCATAGCCTTGACTAGACGGACTTTTGTTGGCAAAGTAATGTCTCTGCTTTTTAATATGCTGTCTAGGTTGGTCATAACTTTCCTTCCAAGGAGTAAGCGTCTTTTAATTTCACAGCTGCAATCACCATCTGCAGTGATTTTGGAACCCAAAAAAATAAAGTCTCTCACTGTTTCCCCATCTATTTCCCATGAAGTGATGGGACCAGATGCCATGATCTTAGTTTTCTGAATGTTGAGCTTTTAGCCAACTTTTTCACTCTCCTCTTTCACTTTCATCAGAGGCTCTTTAGTTCCTCTTCACTTCCTGCCATAAGGGTAGTGTCATCTGCATATCTGAGGTTATTGATATTTCTCCCAGCAATCTTGATTCCAGCTTGTGCTTCCTCCAGTCCAGGGTTTCTCATGATGTACTCTGCATATATGTTAAATAAGCAGGGTGACAATGTACAGCCTTGATGTACTCCTTTTCCTATTTGGAACCAGTCTGTTGTTCCATGTCCAGTTCTAACTGTTGCTTCCTGACCTGCATACAGGTTTCTCAAGAGGCAGGTCAGGTGGTCTGGTATTCCCATCTCTTTCAGAGTTTTCCACAGTTTATTGTGATCCACACAGTCAAAGGTTTTGGCGTAGTCAGTAAAGCAGAAATAGATGTTTTTCTGGAACTCTCTTGCTTTTTTGATGATCCAGCGGATGTTGGCAATTTGGTCTCTGGTTCCTCTGCCTTTTCTAAAACCAGCTTGAATGTCTGGGAGTTCACGGTTCACGTATTGCTGAAGCCTGGCTTGGAGAATTTTGAGCGTTACTTTGCTAGCGTGTGAGATGAGTGCAATTGTGTGGTAGTTCAAGCATTCTTTGGCATTTCCTTTCTTTGGGATTGGAATGAAAACTGACCTTTTCCAGTCCTGTGGCCACTGCTGAGTTTTCCAAATTTGCTCACATGTTGAGTGCAGCACTTTCACAGCATCACCTTTGAGGATTTGAAATAGCTCAACTGGAATTCCATCACCTCCACTAGCTTTGTTTGTAGTGATGCTTTTAAGGCCCACTTGACTTCACATTCCAGGATGTCTGGCTCTAGGTGAGTGATCACACCATCGTGATTGTCTGGGTCATGAAGAACTTTTTTGTACAATTCTTCTACGTATTCTTGCCACCTCTTCTTAATATTTTCTGCTTCTGTCAGGTCCATACCATTTCTGTCCTTTATTTAGCCCATCACATGAAATATTCCCTTGGTATCTCTGATTTTCTTGAAGAGATCTCTAGTCTTTCCCATTCTATTGTTTTCCTCTATTTCTTTGCATTGATCGCTGAGAAAGGCTTTCTTATCTCTCCTTGCTATTCTTTGGAACTCTGCATTCAAATGGGAATATCTTTCCTTTTCTTCTTTGCTTTTCACTTCTCTTCTTTTCACAGCTATTTGTAAGGCCTCCTCAGACAGCCATTTTGCTTTTTGCATTTCTTTTTCCTGAGATGGTCTTGATCACTGTCTCCTGTACAATGTCATGAACCTCTGTCCATAGTTCACCATACACTCTGTCTATCAGATCTTAAATCTATTTGTCACTTCCACTGTATAATCATAAAGGATTTGATTGAGGTCGTACCTGAATGGTATAGTGGTTTTCCCCACTTGCTTCAATTTAAGTCTGAATTTGGCTATAAAGAATTCATGATTTGAGCCACAGTCAGCTCCATTCTTGTTTTTGCTGACTGTATAGAGCTTCTCCATCTTTGGCTGCAAAGAATATAATCAATCTGATTTCAGTGTTGGACATCTGGTGATGTCCATGTGTAGAGTCTTCTCTTGTGTTGTTGGAAGAGGGTGTTTGCTATGACCAGTGCGTTCTCTTGGCAAAACTCTATTAGCCTTTGCCCTGCTTCATTCTGTGCTCCAAGGCCAAATTTGCCCATTACTCCAGGTGTTTCCTGACTTTCTACTTTTGCATTCTAGTCCCCTATAATGAAAAGGACATCTTTTTTGAGTGTTAGTTCTAAAAGGTCTTGTAGGTCTTCATAGAACCATTCAACTTCAGCTTCTTCAGTGTTACTATTCGGGGCATAGACTTGGATGACCGTGATATTGAATGGTTTATGTGTATTAACTCATTTAATCCTCAAAACAGTATTAGAACCAGAAAGAAAGATGCTGCTTCTGTGGTCTTTCAGTCCTCTTTAAGGTCATACGGTAGCCTGAGGTAGATATACAACTTGATCCTATGTTAGTTCACGAAAATACCATTTCCAGGAGTAGGGCACACTTTATAAAGTAGATACTATTGATAAGAGAGTAAAAACAATACCACTTACTTTTTATTGATTAAATGTGCAGCGGAAAGACACCATCTTGTACAAAACTTCATTCAGGTTCTTTTAAGATTCAGTTCTTTATGTTAAATGGTCAGCCTTTTTGGAGGGATTTATTTGAAGGTCCTAGACGTATGTAGTTCTTGGGACGGATGATCTCTTCGTCCAGCACTTAAAGTTAAAATCTTTCTACTCTAATGATTCATAGAGTAGTTTGAAATACGGAAATGTGAGTGATTTTGCTCCTATCACTGTGGGTATTACCCTGTGTTCTAAAATCATATCATAAAAATATAAACTTACTACTCTAATCTTGTAGGGTTATCCATGCCAGTGTCCAGTGAGGGAACTGAGAGAAGGCGGCATGATCCAGGTAATGATATTTTTTCATGAAAAGCAAGAAATGGAAATGTTTTGGCTTTCTTTCAATAACATGTAATTTGTAATGTTATTCCCCTCATTTATAATCCTATCTGTGTATAAACAGTAATTTGCTCTTATAAACATGTACTATAGTAAGAGTTCTGTGGGGAGCAGTTGGTGTTCGTTATCTGTGACATCATGAACATTTAAAAAACAATAATTATAAATATACTCTAGAGTGAAAAAAAAATAGTGGAAAGAATTGGAGAGTCTGTCTAGAGACTTTGTTATTGCTCTGTTTTTGTCCTGCCTCCACCCCAATTACTTTGAGTTTGGATTTGCTTAAATCCTACAAAACTCAGTGTAGGTGTTACCTACTGCAAAGCTCAGAGAATGTTATGGTTTGAAGAACAGTATTTAGTAACATGACTTCTTTATATCTGAAATAAGTTGCTGTTGTTAATGTTGGCCTTCCAATTCTGAAATCCAAAGAATAAGCCTAGGTTCCTTTGCCTGACACAGTAAATTGTGGTTTATTTGTTTACTTTCCTTTTTTTCTTTAAATCCAAGGATATACCAATGGAATGGAGGTTTGTATTTCTCTGAAAGGTCTGAGTTACAGAGAAACAAGTTAATTTTAGTAATAGATATTAGTCTATGAAACACAAGCAGAAGGATCCATGTATCAAAGGCATACTTCAGTTTCATAAAATTTACAGAGTGACATTTCAACAGAGGAGACCATTAGATTACTAATGGGATACTTAGAAAGGAAAGGAGCAAAATTAGAGTGGAATCTGAATATATGAACTGCTTATGTTCTTGAAGTCCTATTTGTACCCAGTTCTTTGTAACTTGGAATGCATTCCCCTGTAGGAACTATATTTTGCTTGCTTTGGGGGCTCCCTAGCTAGCTTATGAAAATCTGTGTCCAACATAATGTAGTAACATGGTTTTTTAGAAAGAGAACCAATTAGATATCAGGTGGCCTTGGGTTTGAGTCCAGACTGGAGCACAAACTCTTTGTATGGCCTTAGGCAGGTCACTAAGCCTTTCAGTGCTTTTGCACATATATAAAATGCAAGTGCTGAAACCCAGTATTGCTGCTGCTGCTAAGTCGCTTCAGTCGTGTCCAACTCTGTGCGACCCCACAGATGGCAGCCCACCAGGCTCCCCCATCCCTGGGATTCTCCAGGCAAGAATACTGGAGTGGGTTGCCATTTCCTTCTCCAATGCATGAAAGTGAAAAGTGAAAGTGAAGATGCTCAGTCGTGTCCGACTCTTAGCGATCCCATGGACTGCAGCCTACCAGGCTCCTCTGTCCATGGGATTTTCCAGGCAAGAGTACTGGAGTGGGTTGCCATTGCCTTCTCCCAACCCAGTATTGGGTATAGAGTAAACATTCAACAAATGTTTGCTGAATGAGTGAACAAGTGAATAAGCCTATATTTTATTTCTGTGGGGAAAAAAATCCATCCAAAGGATGTCAGACTTTTACAGCTTCTATGGTATCACTGTGGAGACTGCAGACCAAGTACAAAATTGGAAACTTCTTAAGGAGCCTTTCATAGCCATTTATATAGTGTCGAGGTCACCTCTGCATGCCTGGTGGCTGGATATCTAACCCTGGTAGCTCCAGAGGCAAGGCCAAAGCTTCATGAAAACCTTAATAGGCTCCCATACAAGGAGAGGAGGCATGGTAGGGGTGTGGTGGCCATTTGTATATTTGACTCATGAACAAGTTACATGTTTGCAAATCAAGGACTTTGTGTATACTTCTCCCTTTATGAAATGTGGCAGAAGTATTAAAAAAGTCTTGATTAGAAAATATATTAAATATATATTTTGAGGGGAGCAATGCATTTAAAATAATGAGAAGGAAGAAAAACACTTAAGAAAAATGAAATGCATAGTGTTATACCCAAAAAGGAGCAAAAAGACACAAGGTATTCTAGACTTGGAGGCAGCTCATTCTGATTTTGGGAATGGACTTTTGGTTTATTTTAATGTAACCCCTGCTTTTCTAATTATAGTCGTTTGTTCTCAAACAGGCACTGGTAGAAGCAGTTTTAAATCCATTTTCTATTTCAGTAGGCATACCTTCTGAAAAATCCCTAAAATTTCAAGAGGAGCTTTTTCTTCCTTTCTTTTTCTTAAGCAATTGCTTTTTTTTTTTTTTTTTTGAGCTCCAAGGGCTGACAGCTGTTCTAGTCTTGCTTGGGGATTTTTTCACAATGTGGATTAATCAATGTTATGAACTGGGTCCGTGGGGTTTTGGGAATGTAATTGGTTTCAGATGACACTTTGCTAGTCAATCTGTGAAACAGCCGAATGTTGACACAGCTGAACAATTCCAGCTGTTTCCACTCGCCCCTTCCTCTTTCCTTGGACGCTGTATCCTCTGCTTTTATTTGCATCTGCCCTCTCTCATTGTGACTTTGCTAAACTAATTTGTTATCCTTTCTGAAATTTCTTGTTGCTTTTCTCTTCTTTGGGATATCAGGGCTCCCCCTTTATTATAGCCTCCGCCCAATTTTATTTTGCAAAACTTCTTTCTTGGCTTGCATAGTTTTTTAAGGAAATAATAGTTTTACCACTTAAGTTCCCTTTTATTTGTGGTGATCCCCTAGTTTGTTTATTTAAAGGTACAGAGCACCAATTTAGGCTTTGCACAGGTGCTTGGATTCTGTGAATATTTGGTTTCACAGTTGCTTGATCAACCTTTATTTTTTTATTACAAGAGACATTTCCATTGAATAAACAATACAAACCATTAGCTTCATTCAATGCATAGTGATGTTCATATATATATATATCCTTCTATGAGAAAAGATTCAGGTGTCAGTATTGCTGCTAGAAAGATACATGAATAGAAGGGAGGAATCCAAAAAGGACTGACCCTGAATTATGTACATTATATTAACAGTTTATATACTGTCAGGGGAAATGGTTTGTAAATTGCTTTCAGTGGTTTTTCATTATCAGACTAATTTCTCTTTGTTTTTTCAAGAGTACTTGTTTCTGCATCTTACTGAGTAGGGGAAAGGCTTTAACTGTTTGGGTGCCCAACATAATTTTGTTGCTTTATAGGGTGATGGGCTGTAAATCCAGGGCTAAGTGAGCTAAACCGAAGAATAGGACTGCGCAGATAGGTACATGCTTGAGTGTGGTCATTCCCCAAAGCTAAGACTCTTGATGTGGGTGAGGTAATCTCATTTTCCCCAGAAAGGCCTGTATGGACTGAATGAATGACTCAGGCTTACAGGATAATGGGCAGCACCTACTCTGCCTTGCTTGCAGACTTACATGCACAGCACAATTAAATATTCCTAAGTCGGAGTCAAGTCTAAGATGTCAGAGAACCTGGAACAATTGAGCAATTGTCATGAGAATTTGGTGAATAAATGCAATTGACATAGCACATTTTTCCAGATATGTCCTCCTCCTACAATTGTTAATGAACATGGTATCAGAGGAAACAGTCTCAAGGGTGGAGATTATCTCAGAGACAGGAAACAATGGGTAGATAGAAAATGTCATTTCTTTGAATGAAGACTATAAACAGTACAGGCCTCTAGACGCTGGTCCATTTGTTTGCTTTTATGTAATCTTATGTGTAGTGAAACTTCTGGATGTAATAGTGAAATACTGATCTGACATGGGCCACGTGTGCCGAAAAGAAGCAAAAAAGCGTCTGTATAAACAAAGCACATGGAAAAGATAACTCAAATTGCACTTGGAGGTGAGCAGCTAGAATTATAGGTGATAACACAGTAAATGGGTTTACATGTTACTGTGGACAGTTCTCTGAAGACTGACCAAATTGTGGTTATGGTCTAAAAGGCAGGCTGGGTATAATTGTGGAGGGTGTTGGAATCAAAATCAAAAGCATGTCTCTGGCCATTTATACTATGATCTGCAGCTGGACCAATATATCTTAAGAAAAACCTAACAAAGCCAAGGAAGGTTTGGGAATGGATAAAGGAGCTAAGGGATTTTAGATATACTGCAAGAGCAAACAGATGTATCTGGTACCCTTCACCTAAGAAGTTGAGAATGGATGGGATGAAGGTTTCTAAAATGATAAAGAGGTTCAGGCACTGCTCCCAAGTTGGTTTAAATCTTAGAAATTTCTACAGTTCTACTTCTGTGTCGGGAAAGGGGATGGACAGATGATGTTTTAGTTTCTCTTGCTACCTCATGATGAAGGAAAGTGCAGAAGCCTCAGTTCCAGTGGTGATGGTTGCTCAGCCACTCACATGGTCTCCCCAAAGCTACTCAAAATGAGTCTTAGAGTGCTTTTCATAGAGAGCATCACTGATGTCAAGAATCTGGGGAGGCTGTAAAAATGGCACATCACTGGGCTCCACAGTAGACCTGCAGAATCAGTATGGAGGGAGAGGGTCTGCATTTTTAACAAGCTCCCTAGGTGAATCTTACATACTCTAAAGTTTAAAAACCATAAAGTTTGCACTAGGATTTTAGGCTAAGCGGGAAGTACCAGGTTACAGCACAGGTATAATGGGATATAGGTCCCCAGTTTCAAATAAAGCCAATAAGAATGGGCCATGTAAATGTGCCCTTTGTATTGCCAGGTATTACAAAAATAAAGAGCTGTTCAAATATTTGGTGCTAAGAAAGTGCAGACTCAAATTACCTGGACAGCATTCCTAGGTAGAAACTGTGGCTCCAAGGAATGGGAGTTGTTTTTCTTTGTGATTTGATGTGCCTTAGTGCCTTTCCTTTCAGAATGTGATTGCATAATTGTACACAGGCACTCCCTCCCTTGAGGCAGAGGGCTAATTACATAACACAACCAATAGGCCCCATCTCACTGTCCTCTAATTATGGTTTATGAAATGTACTGAGTTGACCTTTGCCATCACAGCTGCCCTGGAGGTTGACTCCAGGATATTATGGCTGGAAGGGGTTTAAGACATTATCCAGCAATAACTCTACCAATGCTTATTCTGAAGCTAGTGGAAGGCCCAATACAGAAAGGTAGTTCAGGACCAGGACTAGAAGTTGACTTTCCCAGTGTTTTCCATAGTTTAACATCTAGGCCAGCATGTTCTTACTTTATTTTGCAATTTCATTGTTATTTTGTTGTTGTTAAGGCTCTAAATCGTGTCCAACTCTTTTGCCATCCCATAGACTGTGGCTCACCAGGCTCCTCTGTCCATGGGATTTCCCAGGCAAGAATACTGGAGTGGGTCGCCATTTCCTTCTCCAGGGAATTTTCACAGAGCAGGGATCGAACCTATGCCTCCTCAATTGTCAGGTGTATTCTTTACCACTGAGCAACCAAAGAAGCAATACTGGCTTATTTTTTACTGTTCTCATAGGAAACTCAGTTTGGAATCACCTAGGATTCTTAAGTTGAAAAGGTATCATTTAATATTCCTACTGTTTTTTACTCATAATAGTTAATATTTATTGATGATCACTTGCCATGTGCCAGACAGTACATTAAACACTTGATATACATTAACCATCTCAGCCTCTCAGCAGGCCTATAAGGGTGAAGAACCCCATTTTAAAGATGAGGCTTTTGAAATATTGAAGATTTTCCAAGGACATACAACTAGTAAATAAGAGACCAAATATTTCAATCAGGCCAATCTGATTCCAGGTTATTATTTTATTTTACCAAACTATTAGTTGACTATGTTGATGTACAAAAATTCTCTTTTGTACAAATACAAGGCCAGGGAACATTATCTGAATTACTCTTTACATTTAGATAATACAATATAAAGTGTGCTCAACATTTACACCAGGTTCTGAATGACACAACTTTTGCATTGTCAGCTTACATTGATAGAGTGTAAATACTCTAGTGTGGTCTCATGGGGCTGTGGCTGTCTTTTCCCTGCCTCCTTCCATGCCCATCTTTCTTAACAAGCTTCCTTTTTGTGAAATAAGATAACCCATGATGAAGGGAATCTTTTTTTCTGTGGAACTTGAATTTCTATTTAGGGACAATAGCAGCTCTGCACATGAAAGGCATTGGATACTATACTGTTTAGTCTCTAAAGGGAGCTTTGTTGTCGGCAGCGCCGTCGAATGATGTGTCGTGATTGGTGGGCTTTGCACGGCCATCCTGGTGCTCACAGATGTGTCCTGCTGGTCAGCAAGCACACCGGTGAACGTGTCTGATCTGGGTGCCCACTCCTGACCTTTTTACATTACGGTCTGTTTGTGGATCTTTGTCTCAGGTGAGATACCCAGATTGTGATAAATTAGAAGAGTCCGGTATGGAAGGAGAGCTCACTTGAAGTAGGATGCCTTGTTTTAATTTATCACAGGCTTTTTGAAGGGAGCGTGTCCTCGGACCTTGGTAGTCAGCGCAGAAACACTCACCCTCAAGGGTGGAGCAGAGAAGGCACTGGCAACCCACTCCAGTACTCTTGCCTGGAAAATCCCATGGACGGAGGACCCTGGTGGGCTGCAGTCCATGGGGTCGCTAAGAGTCGGACACGACTGAGCAACTTCACTTTCACTTTTCACTTTCATGCATTGGAGAAGGACATGGCAACCCACTCCAGTGTTCTTGCCTGGAGAATCCCATGGATGGAGGAGCCTGGTGGGCTGCCGTCTATGGGGTCACACAGAGTCGGACACGACTGACGCGACTTAGCAGCAGCAGCAGCAAGGATGGATACTATTTCCCTGTAGACACAGAACTCCTATCCCTGCCCTACATATGAGGGAGATGAAAGGGGATGCCACTGTCATCACTCCAGGTAGCAATGCCATGGGGACACCGAATGCATAAATACACACGTGAAATATACCTACTGCCCGGAAATGCCTGAAGGCTGCTCATCAAAGAAGCAGTGGTTCCAAACGTGTGGAGCCTTTATGCAGGCTGTTCCCTCTGCCTGAAGTGCCCTTTTGGATCTTCTCTATTGGGTTTACGCCTTCTTTCAACACTCTGCTCCAGATCTCCTCTGAGACCTCTTCCCTGCCTCTGTCCTGGGCGGCACAGCCCCTCCCCACTGCTCTCTGCTGACCTTGGTCAGCTTCTGCAGCCTGCTGGTTTAGAGTGGTTCACATTCTTAAGCAGACCTGATTTTCAGGACTCCCAGAGGCCTCTCCAGGGGGAACACCAGTCCAAAGAAATGCCCCCTTCCAGCCAAGGGAGCGGAAGTAATGACTTTTCTTTCTTTCATTGGTATCTGGGCCACTCGGTTGGGTATAGAGATGGGGATCGTCAGCATGACTGGCTGGGGGCCACTGCATGGCTATCCTGAGGCTTTATCACCCAAACCTCACACCTTTTCTCAGAAAGTAAAAGGAGTGCTTATTCTGATTTGTAAGTTCCGCATGAGGTGAAGCAACTGTGCAGCACTGTCGAGAAGCGGGAAGCCCCTAAGAACAGGAGGCCTTAGGGAAATAGAACTGGATCTTGAGGAAAGGATTGAGGAAGACACAAGAAGTGGGAAGCATGGCCCAAGGTTTGGCCAAACACAACAGCAGAAGTGCTGTGTGGGCAAGTGACTTTGTCCCTATTGTTGCTGTGGCGTTACCCTGGTGCCATGTCAGGATTTAGGAACTAAGACCTAGTAAAGAGGGGACAGTGCCCTTGATGCAGGGTGCTGGCTTCACTTCTAGTATTTCTATTTAACTCATTCACATTTGTTTATTTAGTGTTGGGCTTCCCTTATAGCTCAGTTGGTAAAGAATCTGCCTGCAGTGCAGGAGACCTGGGTTCGATTCGTGGGTCAGGAAGATCCCCTGGAGAAGGAAATGGCAACCCACTCCAGTATTCTTGCCTGGGAAATCTCATGGACAGAGGAGCCTGGTGGGCTATAGTCCATGGGGTCACAAAAGTCGGACACGACTTAGCGACTAAACCACCACCACCACCATTTATTGAGCACCTACTGTATGCAAGGTGCTGATGCAGTGATGCATAATGCCTTACTTTTTGCAGTCCCCTTCTGCCCAGCAGCTAAAGCAGTAGCTTAAATTTCCTTTAAACTCTTGAAATTTAGAGAAAGACTATGTAAATTTGAATTATTTTTCAATATAAGTGGGATGAATAAATCATAAAGGGCTTGTGCATAGGAAGGAACCTTAGTCAGGGAATTACACCTTAGAGTGAGGAATAAGACAAGAAGGCTGTGTACCAGGTAACAGCAACCATGCTGCATATCCTCACATGAGAGATACGCCTTCTACCCGCACCTTGAGTTCACCACCCGCAACTTGACTTCACTTCTTACCTTGTCCTTCAATGGCAAATTCTGGTTGGGGGCGGAAAATAGCACCTTCATTCTTCATAAAGACTTGGGGGATACCTGCCTTTAGATTCAGGCTGAATGTTTAAATTGCCTAGGATTCTGGATTTTAGCTGTTTTGCTTGTTGTAATAAAAAGAGTTAGGTGATATGACCACTGATGAATCCCAAATTGTTTCTCCCACAGGCTGTGGGGATGGAAAAGTGGAAACTCCAGAGACAGAGTCCCCGCTTTCCCTGAGCAGCTGAGCAGGCTCTGACCAAGGGAAGTGATAGTAACTGGGGATGGGATTTCCTCATTTCCTCCCCTGCTGTGGGTCTCAGGATCTCCACACTGCCTCCTGTCCTGAGGTGTAGGGGAAGGCCCTTGTCAAGTGCCTGCTGTTAGGGTGGGTTGTCATGGCAACCACCAGGGACTGGGCCAGGGAGAAGGGGCTCCTACAGTGCATTGACGTAGACAGAGCACCATGGGGAGGGGAAGTGGGCCAGGAGAACAGTGAGACAGGGGTCTGCATGCCAGAGGACCAGCGAACATGATTATCACGTACTCACTTGACACAGCATGATGCCAGCTATGGTGGGGGGAGAGCCTGGGAAAGGTGAAATTTGCCTCTCCCTGCAAGGAGTTAGTTTATAGTCTCTTCACTCACCAAGTATAAATGGGGTACCTCTCTGGAGCTACACTCTGCAATAGGTGATTCGGATTAATCAGATAATAATACAGACATCTGCCTCCTTCTGCCTCCATGGAACTAATCATTGGGTGGCACTTACCAGAAGGGCATTGCTGTTTTTTTCAAATGTAGAAGGGTTTTTGATCTATCTTTTATATTTTATGGACTGGTTTATTGAATGTAACCAAATCCCCTTCTCTTGATTAGAGTTATTGGCTGCTCAAACGGGAGCTTTGTGACTACTTTAATTTTTCTCTTTGATACCATCTGTCCTTGGCTCAGCTTTTCAACTGATCCCTATTAAGTTAAGTTAAGTGAAAATCGCTCGGTCGTGTCTGACTCTTTGCGACCCTGTGGATTATACAGTCCATGGAATTCTCCAGGCCAGAATACTGGAGTGGGTAGCCTTTCCCTTCTCCAGGGGTTCATCCCAACTCAGGGATCGAACCCAGGTCTCCCGCATTGCAGGCGGATTCTTTATCAGCTGAGCCACAAGGGAAGCCCTATTAGGGGACAGGTAAAGAAAATTGCAATGAAGAAACTTTTATTGTATGCCATAGGTAGTAGGAAATCCTGAGCTCTGATTTTCCTATGAAGGAAAGGTTTCTGTTGATAGAAATCAGAATAACATCTCAAAGCAGATATTGAATGGAGTAAGGAAGGTTCCTGCAAACTTCTGTTCCTCCAGACACAAACATGTAATTGCTCATACAATGGTCTTGTAGTAAATAGGCACATTTGAGTAACTCTTTGGTGGGTTTCTGTGGTAGATCAGTGGTAAAGAATCTGCCTGCCAATGCAGGAGTCATAGGTTCAACTCCTGATCTGGGAAGATTCCACATGCTGAGGAAAAACTAAGCCTGTGAACCACAACTATTGAGCCTGTGCTCTAGAGCTCGGGAGCCACAACTACTGAGCCCACATGCTGCCCTCGAGCCTGTGCTCTGCAACAAGAGAAGCCACCACAATGAGAAGCCCCCACACAACTAGAGAATAGCCCCCTGCTTGCTGCAACTAGAGAAAAGCCTACACAGCAATGAAGACCCACCATGGCCAAAAATAAATAAATAAATGAATGAATAAAAATGAGGAACTCATTGGTAGGCAGGGAATCAGAAAATGAACTGTCCTTCAAAGTGTGAGAAATAGGATTTATAGCTGAGTAAGCATCACTCTGAGAAATTCAGTGAACATCTTCTGAGGTCCAGTGGTTCAGGTGGCCTGCATTTTAAGTGTTTCCTTCCATAGGCATGAATCTTGGTTGCTCTGACTTCCTTAAAACAACTAGATTATCTTTCTCTTACTGCTGCCAAGATGGAGGCACGCTTGAGGTTCAGTTACTGGCTTTTTCATCTCCTCTGTGTTCCTCCAGGAGAGGGGTGTGTCCTGATAGCCAGAGCATTCATTTGCATCTTAGAAAACAAAGGATGTCCCTGGTAGACATTAGGAAGGAAGATGCAGGAGTAACTGGATATTTCTAGTCAGGAGAAGGCCCATAGTTTGAAAGAGGTCAGAGACAGCCTCTCTATCCCCAGTGTCACCATTAGTCATGTCTATGGAAATGCTTCATCACTACAAACTCAACTGATTTTTGACAACTTCATCATTCTCCAAAACAGAGTCTCCCTGTACTTGCTAGTATTTTTTGAACATCTGAACTCTTTTGTGTCAGATATTGTGCTTCCAAAACTTGGAACAGATGAAGGCAAGTAAGATGCAGGCTTTGTCCTTGTCTAGATTATTGTCTAATGGACAACACTGACTAATGATAATGCAAGACGTTTTATCTGGTTAAAATACAGAGTGATAGACCCTGGAAGTCAGGGCCCAGTGACCATGAACTCTGTGTTTCAATGTTGTCATTATTCTTCTGGTCTCCTCAGCGTAATCACCCAGTTATCCACAATTTTGTCCTCTCTTCCCAGTCTCACCCTTGGATATTCTATTCGTCTGCAACCTTCCCAACTTTCCTAAAATCACCCACCTCGCTCTCTTCTGCCACTGCCTGAACCAGGGCCTTTCTCCCAGTTACCTGCATCATGTTCCTTGTTTCCTGCCCGTGGACCAACTCCTTTCACATCCATTCCAGAGCTGGCAGCAAGAGTAATGTGCCTTCAGACATGTCCTTCCTCCTGTACTTTTGTCTCCTGCACATTTAGCCATTCAGCAAACAGTTAAGAGTTGCTTAGAAGCACTGGAAGCTCCCTGTGGCTTTGGGGATGAACTCTGAACCTTAGCCTAATCTCCTGTCTGGCTACACCGTGCCTGTCTGACCTTCATCTCCCCTCTCTAAAAACGGACCCTCCAAGCAATGCTTTTTCCTTCCTCATACCTTGTCCTATCCTCCTCTGTTCTTGCTCTGTTTCCTACCAGGGCACCAGACCCGCGCCCCTCCTCCCCCCACTGCTACAGCCTACCCACCCCCCCCAACCATGGTCCAGTTGAAGTTCTCCTCCATGAGGCCTCCCTGACTGTCCTAGCCATAAGGGGGCAGAACTGACAAACAGAAAACACACTATCCAGTCAGGAACAAACCACACTCATGTAAGAAGTGCCCATGAAACCCTTAGTACCTAAATCTGTGAGTGAATCTTGCCTTAAACTTTGTTCAGAACTAATCGAGCATCCTTCAAGTTTCCCCATCCATGGTGCTCTATTTTAACTAGTGTTTTGGTTCGATCCATGAACGAAGAGAGAAATTTTCAGAACTGTGGAGTCCCAAATGTCCGTTATTAGCCTAATGACTGCTCTGTCAGTGATGGATCCTGAAGGTGACCTTGTACAAAGATCAATGTCTTTTGTGTGGTTTCTTCTGTGTTCCTTGTATTCAGGAAAATGAAAGGGGAAAGAAACTGGAGGTTTCTACACATGTGTGTGACTCACTGTGGCCCTTGGACACTAACTACGGGGATGCAAGAACATGGGTATCTTAGAGATGAGCATAATTATTTGTTCTTTCATTATTATATGACAGTGTTATGAGCTGATTCCCGATTTCATGTGCCTTCAGTTTTAAAATGCTTCTTGACATCTGAAGAAATGCTGAAGGCACTTGCCTTCCCAACAGAAAATACTAAACATGATCATTCTGAAAACTGCCAGCAGAAAGATTAAGGTGGAGTGTGTGTGTAGGGGTTCGAAGTCACTTGTCCATGTATTTCTGCATTTGGGGGCTTGGCGGTCAGAAATAATGTTCTTTGTCTTTCATCCTGTCCTTCCCTTTTTTACCTAAATGTTAAAAAGCCAGGCATAATGAAGTGCATAAGATTGAAGTAGAAGTGGGTTGAAATACCTTCCTTTTGTGTGGAGGAGCCAGCGAACTTGCTTAAGCTTCCTTCCTTTCTGCTTCGCGCCTGTCGAGACGAAGGAGACCTGGCAGCCGGAGATACCCTTGGGTGCTCAGGGAGATGGTTGGAGGCAGGTGCCTTTGATGTGCTCACCTACCAAAAATGTCACATCACCGCTGCTTCTGTTGTTTCACATTCAATGTGAAAGATTCACTAGAAGGTTAATTTCCAGTCTTGTCAAGTATAGATTATTAAAGGCATTTTTGCTTTTTTGTGACATACCTGGAAAAGTCAGGGGGCATGAGGGAGGGCAGATGGAAAGGTGGAGCAAGCCAAGTGCTGTCAGAAGCCCCTTGGATGCCCACGTCAGGGGACCGTTATCTCCACACAGCAGAAGTAGTGATTGATGACTCTCTTGCAGGAGGAAACCGGAGGGGTGACTGCCTTTCTTCATGGTTGTTGTTCGTTGTTCAATCACTAAGTCCCGTCCAACTCTTTGCAACCCCATGGACTGCAGCACACTGGTCTTCCCAGTCCTTCACTTTCTCTTGGAGTTTGTTCAAACTCACGTCCATTGAAGCGGTGATGCCATCCGACCATCTCATCCTCTGTCGCCCCCTTCTCCTCCTGCCCTTAATCTTTCCCAGCTTCAGGGTCTTTTCCAATGAGTCAGCTCTTTGCATCAGGTGGCCAAAATATTGGAGCTTCAGCATCAGTCCTTCCAATGAGTATTCAGGATTGATTTCCTTTTGGATTGACTGGTTTGATTGCCTTGCTGTCCAAGGGACTCTCAAAAGTCTTCCCCAACACCACAATTCAAAAGCATTGATTCTTCGATGTTCAGCTTTCTTTATAGTCCAACTCTCACATCCGTAAATGACTACTGGAAAAACCATAGCTTGACTAGACAGACCTTTGCGGGAAAAGTGATGTCTCTGCTTTATTATACACTGTCTAGGTTCATCATAGATTTAGGCCTACTTTCTTGTAGGACTGGTTTTGGTAACTATTTGTTATTCTTTGTCTTTACTCTGGGGTACAGATTGCCCATATTTAAAAAAAAAAAAAGATTTTTATGTTTCTATTTGTTTTGATTTCTAGGACCGTGTTTAAATGACAAAAACACCAGATTGAAAGACGGTCCATCTGGTATCTTTGGCTTTCAGAAAAGCCAGTTTGAATCACATCATAGTTGATCCAATGGCTGGAAAACACATATTTACTCAAAATATGGTTAATTCAATGTCTCTAAGTAATCCTAGATTTTGTTGTCTTGGATGGATCAGGCTTTAATTTCTCCCCTTCTTGTCTTCAGTTTGAGAGTCATTGTGAATGACGAAAGGAACATGGGATTCAGAGAGACCCAGATAGAAGTTCTGGCTTTTCTATGTGAGAGCTTTTGCCCTTGGGCAAGACACTTAGTCTCTCTGAACCTTGTTTTCTACATTTGATACAAGGTTGTTGATACATACTATAGGATTTAGGCTAAATCAGAAAACTCATATAAAAGTGTCTAATGTAGGAACCAGCAATTAGTAGTTTGCTGTCCAAAACTGGCCTCCAGTAGGGGTATTCTTTCCTAGTTTATTTTCTTGATTAGTTCTTTTATTTTTCTATTTTCCTTCTTTAGTATTTTTCTTTTCCTTTACTTTTTTCCCAAAGATAGTAGTAGTATATGAATCTTTTAATGCAGTTAAGTTGGTAACATTAATTGACTATTTAAGAGTTGTTTGTTATAAACAATATGATTTTCTGAGACATTGTATTTGAAGTACACTTTTTAATAACAGTGCAGTTACCTTGAACTTGAAGTTTAGAGTTAGGGCTTCCATAAAGGAATACTCCCTGTCAAGAGGCATTTACTTTACTAGATACAGAAGGGAGGAAGAATGCCCTGATGTTAATTATTTAAAGCCACTTTTTCTAAAAAACATTTCCCAAACCCTAATGATTCTATTTGTTGCCTATAGACATTAGCAGTGCTCTTCTACACTGTCATTGACATGGTTCTAAAAATACAGGAGGGAATGTTTTGATGGATGGTAATATTTCAGGATGATCAAACTTTTCTGCCTGTGTACTTTATTTAAATATTGTTTTTAAACACCAGCTAGAATCTTTGAAGCAACCTTTTTCTTTCTGAATTTATTTTTTATGGTGGACCTACTAATGGCCTAGCAGATGACCTGAATATCTGAAAACACCTTAAAAAGCTGAAACACCTACACAGATTGCCAGGGACGAGGTAGGGGAGTAAGTAGGCAAAAATATGTTCTTTGGGAAATGAAGTGATTTTCTGCTGAATAGCATTAGATGCTCTATAAACAGAAGCTGCAAAATAAATATTAATCCTCACAGTGGCCCTGGTCACTCAGGGAAGCCATGCTTGCTTTAGGAACTGCTCTGAGGAACGATGAAGGAAAATTTGAATGAAAACCAACCCATAAAACATATTAATTAAAACCTACCATATTAAGCTTTACACAAAAAGGGTAAATTCCGATTTCCAATCTTTAATATTTTTTGCTTTGTTTTTAATTAGTTTTTACTGGGTTATAGTTGCTTTTACAACATTGTGTTAGTTTCTACTATGCAGCAAAGTGAATCAGCTGTCTGTATACATATATTCACTCTTTTTTGACTTCCAATTTTTTAAAAAGAGAACAGGGAAGGAGAAGAGAAAGCTTAGGATGATCAGGGTGGCATAGATAACTGAATGAACTCAGATAAAGTACAAGACCATGAAGACCATGTCGTGTGTGTGTGTGTGTGTGTGTGTGTGTGTGTGTGTGTGTGTGTGTTTTCAAAATTGAAGTATAGTTGATTTCTCAAAGAGTTGGACACAACTGAAGTAACTTAGCACAATGCACATAGTTGATTTACAGTGCTTCACATATACAGCAAAGCTTTTCAGTTACATATAAGAATCAGAAAAAAATATTTATGTATTATTTTTCAGATTTTTTTCCATTTTATGTTATTACAAAATATGGACTATATAGTTCCCTGTGCTAAGGACCACAACTTATATGGAAGAAAGTTCATGGGAGAGTCAGCCATTACTTTAACAGTACAACCCAGAGACTTTGGCCTTTTTCATAAACAGTGCATTGTTTGATGGTATCATTTTCCCATACTTATGCTTCAAGTTTCTCAAAAATAGAGTATTTAAAATAATTACTGGTGAGAAATATATAAACACTCAGTGGAGGGATTTTATTTGAACACTGAGTGTTGACTGGAGCCTAATTCAGAAGGGCAGCTGTTTGTTCCTTTGTTTTTAAGACTTTATTGAACTTGTAACAGTGTTGCTTTTGTTTCATGTTTCAGTTTTTTGGCCATGAAGCATGTGGAATCTTAGCTCCCCAACTGGGGTTGGAACCCATACCCTCTGCGTTGGAAGGCAAAGTCTTTACCACTGAACCACCAGGGAAGTCCCAGGGCTGGTGTTTCTTAAATCTTGGTGGGATGAGAAAGACAAGGTCTGGGGGTTCTCATTGTGATCCTGGGCCCCTAGCCTTGTCCACATTACCCTTCCTCTCCCTCTCTGTGAGGAGACACTAGATATCGTTTGAGGCATTTCAGAAATAGAATATGGCTGTGCCAGGGATGAAGGTGGACTGTTCTGCATCTAAGGGAGGATAGTTGTTTGGAAAGCAGAATTTCTTTTCAATTGTTTTGAGGGACTCCAAGGAGACAACCCACTCCAGTATTCTTGTTTGGAAACTTCCATGGACAGAGGAGCCTGGTAGGCTGCAGTCCATAGGGTCGCAAAGAGTCATGCACAACTGAGCACATATGCATGTATACACAAGGAGACAACATAGCTGGTAGCTATTTTTTGCTTCTTGTGTTACTCTTTCTATTCCTCCCCTGATAATAATACATGTCCTCTTGTCTTCAGGGGAAACTGTATACATGTAAAAGCAACACTTAAGTGTGAAGATGCTAAGTCCATTCTAAACCTTGCCATTTGTTCATCACCATCCCTTTTGCTTTTTTTGCCTTCATGCTCAACCCAAGTGGGTTTGCTTGCAACAAACTGCAGATTTCCAAGTCACACCTACCACCCAGCAGCTTTGGGATAAAAATGTCATGTAGTCTATTTTACTTTGAAAGGATTCCTTTTAAAGAAATAATTTTGCAGGAAACAGAACAACTCAAGTAGGCTGTTCCCTACTCTCCCTTTTCTATAAGTTTTGAAATTTTTTGTAGAAGGAAATCTTCCCCAAGGATGCAATAGGTATATTATGCTTTGGGAGTGTTGAGGGCACAAATGGGATTTAAGCATGCTCCACTGTCGTGCAGATTGAGGAGTGCCTTGAAGGAGCACATTTGTCTGAACACATGCCCGACTCTTATTCTACTTGTTTTCTGGCTACAAAAATAACCATCAGCTGTGTTGTCTCCCCATAGCCCTTCCAAAAGGGAGAAGCAAGAATTTTGTTTCCGAGAGCCATTCTCAAAGGCAGTACATCCAGCTTTGTTGCAGGGGCTCTTCCCCAGACACAAACTTCAGAGCCAACTGTGATGGGAGACCCAGGACAGCCGTCCGGGGGTCTATCCATGTGTAACTGCTCAGAGTCTGCGTGGTGGCTGTCATGAAGCTGTGTTCCCAGCGATGACGCCTCTCCCTGAGCTTTCTCTGAAGCAGAGGGGTCACCTGTGCACAGGGAATCTGTGTCCTTTTTGTCAGCGTGAGTCGGTAGGCCACCGTCGAGTCTTGGGGGGAAAGGGGGCAAAAGCCAGATTTTTGTGTCCAAAAAAGAATGTTTTCACAGCTGACAGCTGTATGCAGAGAGTAACAGTCCACTTCGATCAGCATTTTAAAATATGAGGAATTGAGATTATTGGCTTTGGATGAAAACCAAGTGATCTGGGACCAAGTGATTGAGTCGTTGCAATCGCATGTCTCTTCCTGACAACACAGGTATGATGATTCCAAGGACAAAAGCAGGGGTGATAGGCCTGGTTAAACCTTTGATCATATAAAGGAAATGAATGAGCATGAATATGAGATTTATTTTTCTTTAGGATGCTTTGTTTATACCATGCTATCGTTTATTCTCCAAAAGACACTTAGAAAGGGGAATTAGGCAAAAAGATGTCCCTTCTGTAATCCTGTACAGGTTCACAACTAAGTAAGTGGGATACAAACTGGACATTTTTCTGCAGGGCACAGCATAACCAACCACACATGGCACACTGCCTGGAGCTTTCATCTCTCTTCCCTATTGAGCTTTATGTACATCTTTTGGGCTTTTGTATTGATGAACTATACAGAGACCATCAAGAATGTCCCAGAGTAAAAACAATCAGAAAGGGAATCAGCTACCCTGTCTCAAAACACACGCTTAGAGTGTCTGGGATGGTTCCCACAGAATTGATGATGATGTGTAGAAATGGGCTGTCTTTGATCTAGTGAAGCAAATCCGTTTTCAGGAACTGCAATCTGATAAATGTCATTCATCTTCCATTTTTCTCCTGGACTGATGTTTTCCTTCCTTATGGAAAACACACAGTCATAGCTTATTATCTCAGCATCGTATGATACTAGAACCACTATTTGAAAGCTGTGTTAGTGCTACTACTGCAGTTCACTGTATTTTGCAGGATGAAAAACATGCATGAAGCTTGGCCATCCAGATTTCGAGAATTCTAGCTGTGTGGTAGACTTCTTACAAGGTATCTGAGATGAAAGGGAGAGAAAAAGTATGATTTGGCCAGAGTTTCTCCTAACCTTAGTGAGGCTCAAAAGATCTTCCCCTCTGCCACTAGGTTTGGTGGAAAGCGGTCTCATTTTATGAAAACACTGATACTTCTCTGCGTGCGTAAGCTACATCCACATGGAACTAATAGCCAGGACCTCTGACTCTTGCCAGTCTGGAATGGTGGACAAATCCTCACCACCTATCCTGCGTCTTTTCTCTTTCTGGCTGCAGACGATAGCATTTTTGTGTAGTTTAGAAAGCAAATGCTGTATACATAAGATTTTGAGGCTGTACAATCAGGAAAACAGGGTATTGCAGCCAAATTCATATACAGGAGATGTATCTTCCTTCTCCGTTGAAGGGCAGGATGGGAGTGTGTGTGTGTGTGTGTGTGTGTGTGTGTGTGTGTGTGTGCTGTAAATTCCTTGGTAATTTGTGCTGCAAAACTGGGCTGCTCCCTGTTAGCAAGAAGTCAATCATATCCTCTGAGCTTTGCGGGGAATGGCTAATGCAGCCACAAGGAATGTTTCAAAGTCATGATGAGGCTTCGGACTCTTTTGCATGTGGAAGTGTTGGCCAGAAATAGCAAATGCCAGGCCTCCCAGAAGCCTTTCCAGCTCTCTTCGGGATGAGAACAGTACATGCAAGCATCACTAGGTGGCATAGCTGCCCTGGTGTATTATTCTTGTGGAGACTAGCTTGTAGCTACGGTGGGATGCTTTGATGCTATACCTGATAGGATACCTATCCAGAGACATCAATGCAATTCACTCGGGTCAAGCAGAAGATTCCATTAACAGTGGATCACTGGGATTGACTCCAAGTCAAAGAGAAGCTATGGTTTAGGAATCCTAAGTGTAAGCCTCTGCACACTACCATTCATCCTGCTTAGGCTGCTGCTGAAACAAAGTTGCTGCGAGAGCTCAGGCTTTCAAGTTCATGATCAATATGCCACACAAAACTATGTCTCTGCTTCATCCTTATCAGCTCATACCTGACCCCCACACATACAATATGTATACATTCATACATATATCCTCCACCTTGAGGTGATCAGGGAGATTTTAGGAAAAACTACATATATACATACATACGTGTACACATGTGGGCTTCCCTGGTGGCTCAGACGATAAAGAGTCCACCTGCAGTGCAAGAGACACAGGTTCAATCCCAGAGTTGGGAAGATCCCCTGGAGAAGGGAATGGCAACCCACTCCAGTATTCTTGTCTGGGAAATCCCGTGGACAGAGGAGCCTGGTGGGCTACAGTCCATGGGGTTGCAAAGAGTCGGACACAACTGAGCAACTAACACTTTCATTTCACGTGTATGTATGCAGGTGTGTTTACGTATGGTAATGAGCATTATGACATTAAAAGACTCGAATCAGTATACAACAAACCCATTTGATTTGACCACTAACTCGTTTCTCTGAACCACACTTTTTACCATCCTTATAGTTGGGGTCAGAAAACCACCACCACCCATGGGTCAATCCTGGCCACTGCCTGTTAAGTAGTACTGGAGCAGAGCCAGCCTCATTGTTTTGTTCATTGTCAATGGCTGCTTTCACAGAACAGCAGAGCTGAGCACTGACACAGGCACACGTGATTCATAAAGCCTAAAATATTTTCCCTCTGGTCCTTGACTGAAAGCATAGCTAACCCCTGCCCTCTAGATAACAGTTTGGGAAACCTACTTCATTCCTAGGATCAATATTTCTAACAAATTTCTTAAGTCAACGTTGAGACACTTCCCATGGCTAGTAAAATTTGTTTAATAACTATAGTAAATAACTTCCTTGTTGACAATGAAAGCATCTTGACAATAACATGGGAAGGCACGAGGCTATTGTATATGGTCTCTGTCTTTAAGGAGCTCACACACTAGGTTGGAGGGCATATATGTGAGAAAGACCAGTGGGTGCCAGTGGATGTTCTCAACAGTAAGAGGAGGCAACCTGGCATAGTGGAAAGAATGCAGGAGGGTGAACCAGGGGAATGACCACAGAATTTAAGCCAAAAGGTTGGAGTTAAGTTTAAGCTGTAACACTTTAGCCTGTGATAACAATAAAACCTACTTTTTATCAAGCACTTGTTATGTGCCAGGAATTCTCCCAACTGTTTGACATTGTTTGAATTTCCTTTAATATTTATCACAGTGATATAGTGATCCCAGGTTATCATTGAGGAAACAAGATTTCAGGTTAACTAGCTTATGAAAACAAAGCGTATACCTAGCAAGTGATGAACAAAGACCAAATCAGGAATGTGTGACAAGTGACCAGTCTGTTAGAGTGGCTCCCCCATACGATTATTACTTAACCTCAGCACTTCCTCAAGGTAGCAAGTTGTCCCAACACACCTTGCTCACAGACATGCTGCAGCATTTCATGTTCTTAAAGCTCTGACACTCTGCTCTGAACAACCACAAGGCAGATACCATGCACCTCAGGTGGTAGGAAGGTTACTGAGCAGTTAATGCAGATAGACTGCCTCTAAGTTGGGTATTAAAGGATGAAGGAAGGGACAGAGGAATTAGGCATTTAGGGCGGACAGAAAGTGATGGCGCCAGGTGATCAACTTTGAAGGCATTAGGAAGGTTTGGGGAAAAAAACAATACATATTAGTAGTATTAAGCTACATACACACAGTATATACATATATATACTGATTCAAGTCTTTTAAACTTCACAACACTTACTACCATATTAAGAGCTCTGAGAAGTCCTGCAGTTAAACACTATTTACATTGTTAACCTCCAGCTTCCTTTCTTCTGTGAGCACAGAATGCCTTTTTCATAGGATGTCACTTACTTAACCTCTTATCTACCAGTATGTCTTGCATGACCAGTTGGAAATGCTGGATTTCTTGGTGTTGACTCACTACAGTCAAACCCACTGTATCTTTTATTGGTAGAGTATGTGCCTTTACAGAAGTGTTACTTTCACTGGAGGCCATGGACCTGTATGATGACTGATCTCTACAATCCTGTATTTGTCCACCAAAAGAAGTTAGTATCTCATCCAAGACAGGCCAGATGCACTAAATCCGAATGGGAGGATGCTGGAGTAGGGGATATGGCTGTGCACTCCCTGTGTTGAGCTCCAGCATTAAGTGGGAGTTCTTAGAAGCTATGTGGTTTAACACATCTGTCTCCTTGGCCGCTATGCCAGCTTTTCATGACAGTGCTCTTCATCATCTGAAACATGTAATTGCTTTTGACGAAAACAAGAGAATTGTGGCAAGAGAACTCTCCACAGTCTCCAAAAACACCGCGTTGCCAGTGTTTCAGGTCCGGTCAACTTCAGCAGATGTGGTGTTAGGATGTGCTGTTTCAGACCGGAAGGAGTATGCAAGGGGCCACCTTGGAGTGGCTGCCTCCATGGGCGTCTTTTTTCTTCCAAGTAAGGATTTGTAAATGGAGATTGATCAACCATACAAAAACATAATGGAAACCGGAAGGGGAAGTTGATGTGGAGAAAGGGGTTCAAAGGTGATTCTGTGTTTTGCAGCAGATGACCCTTGGCTGCACCTGAGGCCAGAAGTGGGTCTTGTCTCCCGTTAAGCCTCAGGATAAGGTGTGTGCTCTGAGTCTTAAGTAGAAGAAACTGTAAATAGTAGGTCCAAAACCGACTCTCACCACCAGCCACTATTTAAAACATCCGTTAGGCCTCCCACACAGATGAGAATTGTTTGAGGGGACTGTATGGGTTTTGCTGGAATTGACGTCAAAATCTCCTTGTGTCCTGAGCTGATGAAATTTCTAAAACTGTGCATGCCAGCAGATCATCTCTGTTGAGGAGAATAAGCAGAAACAGGCAGGCTGCTCAGTCCTGATGCTCACTGGGCTTATGGGACAAAGGCCACTATGAGGTCTGGAGTGTGGGCAAGAGGGGAGAAGCTCCCCTAAAGAAAGGGATCTCATCCTCCTCTCTGTGTGACCCTTCACAGAAGGCAGAGACCCTGTGTCAGGAGACATCTCTGCCTTCCGCAGTTCCTAGGTCTGGCTGAGCTAGTAACCTCCCTGGAGGCCTGGCTGATGGGAAGGAGGAAACCAGGATTAAGTCTTCAGCTCTCATTTGCTGGGGGAACATGTACACTCAGGTCAGTGGAACTGGGTGACTTCGGAGCAAGTTCTCACAGTCTTATGGATGAGAACAAGCTGAACAGACCTGCGTATGATTTAACCAGTGATACCATCATAATCTGACTTTAAAGTGCTCTTGGTGCTATTTATTTTTTAATACAATTTACAAGGAAGACTTCATGAAGGATGCTGATTTAAAATGCACTATGTCAGATGAAGCTCAGCTCCATTTTGAACACATGGATCACACATTCTATTTGGATGCTGGTAGCCCCCTTTAGGCCAGTGCTCATTTCCAAAGCCATGTCTAAATCTCTGGTTACATAAACACACACATCACTTCTACTGCTTGGAGAATTTTAAAGTCCCTCATTTTGTTCCCATGAGAATAAGCATTTTGGTTAAGATGGTCTATCCTGGCAAATGGGTCTGCAAGAAATGCCAAATTAATGACTCTGTTCTCTTTTTATAGTTGGGGAAACCGCAGCAAAAAGTTGTGGCCAGCTTTACTTTTCTTTCCAAGTCTATTCAGGATATGAACAGTTATGGGACAACAATGGAGTGGGGTATTTTGTATACTATCAGACATACAAAAAAGGAAAAATATAACACTGTCATTGTTGGCAAGGAGTAATGCAATGAAAGGAAAGCGATGCCTGTGAATTTTTCACTGGATTTTTCCTTAACCACTTTGAACACTCTCATTCTGATTTATTTCTCAAGGACACAGTAAGAGACACTCCACGGAGAAGTTCCAGTTGCCCTTTGGAGAAGGTGGGGAATGCGTTGGAGGCTGTATTACAGGCTCTCTAGAGGCACTTCTGTGATCTTATTGCATTTTATTCCTTCTTGGAGAAACCCAAGCCTTGCTATTTTCCTCTGCAGAAATGAGTATAGAGTGAGAAAAGTGGTCTTCCTCTGGAAATCCTTCAGAAGTCAGGGGGCAGAAGTCTATCCCCTGATCATCCTGGCTTATTTCCTATTCCTGTGTATGGGGGATTTTGCAGGGGGACCTAAGCCATGGCCACATGCCTCTCTGTGAAGAGAGGGTTCAGATTGTGGCTGTGAGGACATAGAGAACCCCTTTACTCCTGGCATCAGAGAAGATCCTCCCTGCTGCCAGGTCAAGGTCACATAGTACCACTTTACAGCAGGCGAGAGACCACCCCTTCTAGAATCAAAAGAGAAAATCCTGACAGGTTCATACTGCAGGTGGCCACAGTATGGCTGGCTGCCACACTGAAGGAAGAAATTAAGGACTTTGTGTATTCTGGGGGGGTGTGTATATGTGTGTGTGCTCAGTCATGTCCTTCCTTTGCAACTCCATGGACTGTAGCCCACCAGGCTCCTCTGCCCATGGAATTTTCCAGGCAAGAAGACTGGAGTGAGTCACCTAAACTGAGCCCATCTGACTGCCCCAGCACTCTCGTCAGACCCAGATACCGTTTGAAGCAAAAGATGCTCTCAAAGAAGAAAGGTCCTTGAGCTTGAAAATGCTGACTCCACCTTGATAAGATGTGCTGTCTGGCAAGAAACTGGCTCTGAATGCCCCAGAGGGTCTTTGTCTTTCATCAGAGCAGCCTTGAAGTCAGAGGAACCCAGAAGCCTTCACACTGATGAGGCCGTTCCTTTCTTCTCCGCTCAGAGTTCGCGGATCCTGTTGGAGTCCTTGCTAGGAACAATTCTGGCTCCTTTTCTCCAGTGCCAATACTGGAGCCTGGTGCATAATACTGCACCCAGGCCAAGTGGGGTTGGTTGGTTTTCTTAAGAAGATATTGAAACATGAAACACAACTGGCAAAGGAGCCCTGTTGCTTGGTGTTGGGAGGTGGGGAACACCTTCCATTCACCATGAACACCTTGGCATCACCTCTCTGGCTTCCCCTGGTTCTGGCAGGCTGAACTCTAAGCTGCCCTAGTGTGGTGGCAGTCAAGTTGGCTATGATGTACGTTCTGTGTGCCCACGTCCACCTTCCCCCTCACACCGAGGCTTATCTCTAATAGAAACCTACAGGGAGCCCATCCCCTAGGACAATTGTCAGAGCTAAGAAAGAGCAGATGATGCTTTACAGGAAAGGGAGGGAGGAAAGGTGAGACTGTAGGAGTGCCAGCCCTATTTGTATGCCCTCTGGCCACACATGGACTGGTCTTCCTCCTCTTGCTCACTAACAGGGAGATTTTTTAACAGACACAGCTTTAAATTGCGCCACCCCCATTTTCTCTGTCTCTCCCCACCATCTATTTGCAGCTTCTGAGGCATTTTCAGGACCTCATTTTTTTTTTTTCTCTCAAGGTCTCTTTTTCTTCATCTTTTGCCTTGTTCCCCGATTTCTTAGTCTTTGCTATTTTTTCTCTCTACCCACCACCTGCCCCAGACCTCTATTTTTCTGGCCTGAGGGTGGCTGGGTGGGGAGTTGCGGATGTCTGGGAGTGAATGCCAGGAGACAGAGACAATAGTTGTGACTTTTGTTCTCCGCAGGCCATGACGTCCCTTTCCCTGAGCATTTGCTTCTGATTTAGAAAAGTCAGCTTTGCGAGTGTACGTTTTTATAGCTAACGTGATCAGACATTCCAGTTGTGTCAAGGATTTTAGGTCTAGGAAAGGAATGAAGCGCAGAGCAATCCTTTGTCAGTTCTCTGCTTGGCCAAATACTGTTGTGTGCCCTGTGCCATGGGGCCTGCTGTTGCCCTGTCCTCTTACTCTGCTCCATCTCCCCCGTCTAAGGCCTTCTCCTCTGTTCTTCCCCTTGGATGCTCTGGGTACCTTGACAGGCCCAGAGAAGCAGCCTGCACTGTTTGGTTCCTTTAAGCCCTCCTCTTCTGACTCTGCTTTCTTGCTTCTGTGAAGTTATTGAGAGCTGGCCCTTACACCCCAGCTTCTCAGTACTGTGCTTACCATTTACCTAGGGGGTCTATTTACAGTCCTGATGCCAAACCATAGAGTCTGGTGAGAGATCCAGGATCCTGAATTTCTGACCAGTTCCTAGGACTTAGGGATGTAGAGACAACACTTTTTCTCAAGGCCTGATACTATGCGCCTGCTAAAAAGAAAGGTGATTAATCTGACAAGGATATCAATCTTGATGAGCTAAAGAGAAAGCCAGGAGAGGACCTTCCTTTCTCCCCCAAGTGTTCTGTGTGCAGCTACTTCCTAGAGCTAGCTCATTTCCTCATTTAACAAATATTTCTCAAGTGCCTACTGAGTTCCAAGCAATGTTCTAGGCCCTAGGGCACTGCTTCTCAAACTGTAAAATTCATGCAAATTACCTGGGGAATCTTGTTAAAATGCAGATTCTGATTCAGTAGGTCAGTTGTTGTTGTTCTGTTGCTCAATCGTATCTGACTCTTTGCGACCCCATGGACGGCAGCATGCCAGGCTTCCCTGTCTTTCACCCAGAGCTTGTTCAAACTCATGTCCATTGAGTTGGTGATGTCATTGAACCATTTAGTCCTCTGTCATCACATGGATCACAGCCTTGTCTAACTCATGAGCCATGCCGCGTAGGGCCACCCAAGATGGATGGGTCATGGTGGAGAGTTCTAACAAAACGTGGTCCACTGGAGAAGGGAATGGCAAACCACTTCAGCATTCTTGCCTGGAGAACCCCATGGACAGTATGAAAAGGCAGTAGGTCAAGAGGTGGGGCTTAAGATTCTTTGTTTCTAACAAGCTCCCAGTTGATGATGATGTTGCTGTTACATGGAGCACATCACAGCTGATAAGGGTCTAGACCAGTGCTTTTCATAGGAAACATAGCCTGAGCTGCAAATATTAGCCACATGTTGTTGTTTAGTAGCTAAGTTGTGTCCAACTCTTCACGCCGTGAACTGTAGCCTGCCAGGCTCCTCTGTCTATGGGATTTCCCAGGCAAGAATACTGGAGCGGGTTGCCATTCCCTTCTCCAGGGGGATCTTCCTGACTCAGGGATCAAACCCGTGTTTCCTACCTTGCAAGTGAATTCTTTACTGCTGAGCCCCGGGGAGGCCTGATTAGCCACATAGGCAATTTTAAATGTTTTCATGGCCATGTTAAAAAAATAAAATAAAGGTGAAATATATTTTGAAGGACTGTGTTACTTAACCCAGTGTGTTCAAAGTACTGTCATTTCAGCAAGTAATCAACATAAATGTTGTTGAGAGACACACGTGAATTCTTCAAAAGCAGGTGTGGGTTTTGCACATCTTGAGCACATTTCAGGTGGGAGTAGCCACATTCCAAGCACTCGAGTTCACGTGTGGCATTTGGCTCTTGTGTGACCCAGGGCAGGTCCAGGCACTGCCCTCATCACTGGGGAGCGCAGCACAGTGACTCTGAGAAAGACAGATGGTGCCACCGTTGGGCCAGAACTGCAGTTCCGGAGCTATGTGATCTCCTTTCATGAGGAGTAGCCTCAGTGATACAAATCATAGACCAGCTCTTTTCCCATCCCCATGTGAAAAAGTGAAATAGAGATCTCAGTGCACAAGCCCATTGTCCTCCTACCAGAGAATGCTCACTGTCGTGGGTGGGTGGGATTTCCTTCCCTCTCACCTGGTAAGCCCATCCTGCTCCATTAAAATGGACTCTCCTCCAACCGCTACTGAGTTAAGGGGATGGGAGAAGCCAGGGCTGCATTCTGACTCTGTCCAGGTTTGTGTCTGATGTCCAGTTTTTTAGAATTTATTATTTTTTTATTTTTTATTTTACTTATTTAGGTGTGTTGGGTCTTAGTTGCAGCACATGGGATCTTTGTTGCACTGGGCAGGATCTTTCGCTGCGGTGCATGGACTCTCTAGTTGTGATAAATAGGCTCCGTAGTTGTGTCTTGAGGGCTTAGTTGCTCCCCAGCATGTGGAGTCTTAGTTCCCTGACCAGGGATGGAACCTGTGTACCCTGTGTTGCAAGGCAGATTCTTAACCACTGGACCACCAGGGAAGTCCCTGCTGTCCAATTTTTTGAACACAGCTTTACTCTGGGGACCAAATTCTACCTTGTGCACCACTGTAGGTTGTCTTGACACCCTGGCCAACGTGGTAAAAATGTGAGATGAGAGCGCAATGCACAGTGCTCATGAGTCCCCACTCCACCTCCTGGATCCGCCAGTCAGAGCAAAAGGACCTGGTTGGGGGACATTTAAACAGAATGTTTACCTTGCTCACCTCCTGCTCTCTTCTATATTCCCCATCCCCAGTGCTCTGCTTCTATAGTGTTTTGAAGGGACTTTATCTTTGGTGACAATACCCTGGAATGTGGCCAGTATGGCTGCTCTGGGAGACACCCGTGTTACAGGTGTGAACCTAGAACATGATGCATTTCCATGGTTAGGTTGAGTTTTCTCAGGCCCTGTGCCTGGTGCTTGACTTTAAATGCCTCTATTTGATTAAAATAAATTCTGAAATCAGGTTTAAGGGCTGGTGCAATGATAGCAATTACGTTTATATAACACTTTTTGATTTATGTTAGTTTTTAATCTTCTCTCATTTTTACAAAGTTCTTGACAGGAAAGTGTATACCTTGATTATATGTATTAAGTCACTTCAGTCGTGTCTGACTCTTTGTGACCCTATGGACTGTAAGCCGCCAGCTCCTCTGTCCATGGATTCTCTAGGCAAGAATACTGGACTGGGTTACCATTTCCTTCTCCAATAACTTGATTATAGTTGTAAATAGCATGAAAAAGATGAAGGGTCTAGGTAACCTTGCTCTTGCTTAGTTCTATGTTTTCCTGCTCATCATGTGCACCAATGACCTGGTTCTTTTTTGTATTGTTTTAGAAAGGGAGAATCTGGGTGTCTTCGCAAGTGTTTTCATTTTTAAAATGGCCCATGAGAAAATGGAAAACTACACATCAGAATTCATTCAGGCAGGCAAAAATGAGGTAGTAAAGGGCTTGGCTGATAACTTCCACAGAGGCAGTCTTGGGAGGGATGGTGTGAAGGGTGAAGAGCTGGTGGGAAGGCTTCTAAAGAGCAGCCTCAGGTCCGTGCACCAGCACCATCCGCTATTGAGTTATCATGGCATCTGCTCAGCCAGCTAAGTACAAATTAATCTCTCGTGGCTGACCAATTACGCACAGCCTTTGTGAGCAAACAAGTTAAAAGAAACGCGTTAGGTAAAGCGAGGGCTAGCAGCTCTTGGAGTGAGAGAATGGGTGGGCCTGTGGTGTCAGAAGGCATTTGATTTCACAGCTGTCATCCAGCTAAGCTTATCAGAAGGTCTAAAATTGACTATATCACATCGCGTGTGTGGACACATATTCATTACTTGGGTAAACACACACCCTTGTGCACCTGGGATGGTGCCAGGTTACAACTGTAGTCCTTGGATAATTATTAATAGCATGCCCTTTCACTCTCAGATGAGTCTTGGATTGGACGATGAATTATATGGTTCCTTTAATTACAGCCATGTAGGATGTCTCTATGTATAATAAAGAACACATGATTTATAATATTGGCAGAGTCTTAATAGGGTTCTGGTTAAGGTATGCCTTTTGTTTGTTTGTTTGTTTTCTCCAGAAATACAAATCAACATTGTATATTGGAAAAAATCTGGCCTTTGGAAAAAGCCAACCTAGACCCTAGTATAGAGAGTGATGGGGTGTGGTAGTTAAGGCACAGGGTCCAAAGCTGACCATCTGTGTTCCAATCCCAGCTCTGCCTCTTACCAGCTGTGACTACTTGGGCAAGTTACTTAACCTCTCTGTGTTTGTTCTCTGACCCGTAAAAAGGATATCGAGGTACCTACTTTATAAGGTTGAAATGAGGATCAGAGGAGTTAATAATTAATGCACATGAAACAATGATTGATGTTAACTAAGCCCTTAGTAAATATTTGCTGTTACTTTGGTCTCAGCTTTACTGTTCTTCAGCAGTTTGGCCATGGGGATGGAGCTCTCTGAACCGTGGTTCCCTGTAAAGTGAGCTTACTGATTTCTACTTCTTGGAAACACAGTGAGCATCCATTGGGATCATATATGTGAAGAGTTTAATGTGGTACCCAGTTGTCGATGGAGTCTCAACCAATGTTGAGACATCCTTTCCCTAATTGGATGAGAAGAATCTCTGATAGCTCATGGAGCTCATCTCTCTAATTTGGTTGTTTCTTGCAAAATTTAAAGTTGTTTTCAGTGATGTCAGGCTGCGAAGCCCATAAGTAAATTTCCCAAGGGTTGTCTCTGTCATCTGAATGATGTAGAGAGAGCATGAGCCTGGGAGTGATTGCAGTGGAGGTAGTAAATGGAGTTTTGAAAGTTACCTGAATTTTTACAGGCTTTTTAGATCACCAACAGTTAAATACCCTGAAAGTATTAATTGCCTAGTCATGTCCAACTCTTTGTTACCCCACCAAGCTCCTCTGTCCATGGAATTCTCTAGGCAAGAATACTGGAGTGGGTTGCCATTCCGTTCCCCAGGGAATCTTCTCCACCCAGGGATCAAACCTGGGTTCTCCTGAATTGCAGGCAGATTCTTTACCATATGAGCCACCAGGGAAGCTAAATAACGTTGTGAAGGTTTTGTTTTTGTTTGTTTTAATCTTTTCGTCCCCCTTCCCAATTGCCCTTTACTCCTCCAGTATCTACAAGTAATTTCAGCTTCCAATAATGTTTCTGTTTCAGTCAGTTCAGTCCAGTCTCTCAGTCGGGTCTGCCTCTTTGCAACCCCATGGACTGCAGCACACCAGGTTTCCCTGTCCAACACCAACTCCCGGAGCTTACTCAAATTCATGTCCATTGAGTCGGTAATGCCATTCAGCCATCTCATCCTCATCTTGTCATTCCCTTTTCCTCCTGCCTTCAATCTTTCCCCGCATCAGGGTCTTTTCAAGGAGTCAGTTCTTCCCATCAGGTGGCCAGAGTATTGGAGTTTCAGCTTCAGCATCAGTCCTTCCAATGAATATTCAGGACTGATCTCCTTTAGGATGGACTGGTTGGATCTCCTTGCAGTCCAAGGGACTCTCAAGAGTCTTCTCCAACACCACAGTTCAAAAGCATCAATACTTCGGCGCTCAGCTTTCTTTATAGTCCAACTCTCACATCCATTTATGATTACTAGAAAGACCATAACTTTGACTAGATAGATATGTGTTGGCAAAGTAATGTCTCTGGTTTTTAATATGTTGTCTAGATTGGTCATAACTTTTCTTCCAATGAGCAGGCACCTTTTAATTTCATGGCTGCAGTCATCATCTGCAGTGATTTTGGAGCCCCCAAAAATAAAGTCTGTTACTGTTTCCACTGTTTCCCCATCTATTTGCCATGAAGTGATGGGACCAGATGCCATGATCTTAATTTTCTGAATGTTGAGTTTTAAGCCAACTTTTTCACTCTCCTCTTTCACTTTCATCAAGAGGCTCTTTAGTTCTTCTTCGCTTTCTACCATAAGGATGGTGTCATTTGCATGTCTGACGTTATTGATATTTCTCCCAGCAATCTTGATTCCAGTTTGTGCTTCATCCAGCCCAGGGTTTCTCATGATGTACTCTGCATATAACTTAAATAAGCAGGGTGACAATGTACAGCCTTGACATACTCCTTTTCCTATTTGGAACCAGTCTGTTGTTCCATGTCCAGTTCTAACTGTTGCTTCTTGACCTGCATACAGATTTCTCAGGAGGCAGGCAAGGTGGTCTGGCATTCCCATCTCTTTAAGAGTTTTCCAGAGTTTGTTGTGATCCACACAGTCAAAGGCTTTGGCGTATTCAGTAAAGCAAAAGTAGATGTTTTTCCGGAACTCTCTTGCTTTTTTGATGATCCAGTTTGATCTCTGGTAATTTGATCTCTGGTTCCTCTGCCTTTTCTAAATACAGCTTGAACATCTGGAAGTTCACAGTTCACATACTGTTGAAACCTGGCTTGGAGAATATTGAGCACTACTTTACTAGCATATGAGATCAGTGCAATTGTGCGGTAGTTTGAGCATTCTTTGGCATTGCCTTTCTTAGGGATTGGAATGAAAACCGACCTCTTCCAGTCCTGTGGCCACTGCTGAGTTTTCCAAATTTGCTGGCATATTGAGTGCAGCACTTTCACAGCATCATCTTTTAGGATTTGAAATAGCTCAATTGGAATTCCATCACCTCCACTAGCTTTGTTCGTAGTGATGCTTCCTATGGCCCACTTGACTTTGCATTCCAGGATGTCTGGCTCTAAGTGAGTGATCACACCATCGTGGTTATCAGGGTCATGAAGATCTTTTTTGTACAGTTCTTCTGTGTATTCTTGCCACCTCTTCTTAATATCTTCTGCTTCTGTTAGGTCCATAACATTTCTGTCCTTTATTGTGCCCATCTTTGCATGAAATGTTCCCTTGGTATCTCTAATTTTCTTGAAGAGATCTCTTTCCCATTCTATTGTTTTCCTCTATTTCTTTGCACTGATCACTGAGAAAGACTTTCTTATCTCTCCTTGCTATTCTTTGGAACTCTGCATTCAAATGGGTATATCTTTCCTTTTCTCCATTGCCTTTCACTTCTCTTCTTTTCACAACTATTTGTAAGGCTTCTTCAGACAACCATTTTGCCTTTTTGCATATCTTTTTCCTGGGGATAATCTTGATCACTGCCTCCTGTACAATGTCAGGAACTTCCATCCACAGCTCTTCAAGCACTCTATCAGATTTAGTCCCTTAAATCTGTTTGTCACTTCCACTGTATAATCATAAGGGATTTGATTTAGGTCATACCTGAATGGTCTAGTGGTTTTCTCTACTTTCTTCAATTTAAGTCTGAATTTGCCAATAAGGAGTTCATGATCTGAGCCACAGTCAGCTCCCAGTCTTATTTTTGCTGACTGCCTCGAGCTTCTCCATATTTGACTGCAAAGAATATAATCAGTCTGATTTTGGTGTTGACCATCTGGTGATGTCCATGTGTTGAGCCTTCTCTTGTGTTGTTGGAAGAGGGTGTTTGCTATGACCTGTGCATTCTCTTGGCAAAACTCGGTTAGCCTTTGCCCTGCTTAATTCTGTACTCCAAGGTCAAATTTGCCTGTTACTCCAGGTGTTTCTTGACTTCCTGCTTTTGCATTCCAGTCCACTATAATGAAAAGGACATCTTTTTTTTGATGTTAATTCTAGAAGGTCTTGTAGGTCTTCATAGAACTGTTCAGCTTCTTCAGCATTACTGGTCGGGGCATAGACTTGGATTACCATGATACTGAATGGTTTGCCTTGGAAACGAACAGAGATCATTCTGTCGTTTTTGAGATTGCATCCAAGTATTGCATTTTGGACTCTTTTGTTAACTATGATCGCTACTCCAGTTCTTTGAAGGGATTCTTGCCCACAGTAGTGGATATTATGATCTTCCGAGTTTAATTCATCCATTTCAGTCTGTTTTAGTTTGCTGTTTCCTAAAATGTCAATGTTCACGCTTGCCATCTCCTGTTTGACCACTTCCAATTTGCCTTGATTTGTGGACCTAACATTCCAGGTTCTATGCAGTATTGCTCTTTACAGCATAGGACCTTGCTTCTATCACCAGTCACATCCACAACTGGGTGTTGTTTTTTGCTTTGTCTCTGTGTCTTCATTCTTTCTGGAGTTATTTCTCCACTGATCTCCAGTAGCTTATTGGGCACCTACCGACCTGGGGAGTTCATCTTTTCAGTGTCCTATCTTTTTGCCTTTTCACATTGTTCATGGGGTTCTCAAAGCAAGAATACTGAAGTGGTTTGCCATTCCCTTCTCCAGTGGACCAAGTTTTGTCAGAACTCTCCACTATGACCTGTCTGTCTTGGGAGGCCCTACAGGGCGTAGCTCATAGTTTCATTGCGTTAGCCAAGTCTGTGGTCCGTGTGATCAGATTGGTTAGTTTTCTGTGATTGTAGTTTCCATTCTATTTGCCTTCTGATGGAGATGGATAAGAGGCTTATGGAAGCTTCCTGATGGGAGAGACTTACTGAGGAGGAAACTGGGTATTGTTCTGATGGGCAGGGCCATGCCCAAGTCTTTAATCCAATTTTCTGTTGATGGGCAGGGCTGTGTCCTCTCCCTGTTATTTGACCTGAGGCCAAAAATGGTGCAGGTAATGAAGATAATGGTGACCTCCTTCAAAAGGTCCCATGCATACACTACTGCACTTAGTGCCCCCAACCCTGCAGCAGGCCACCACTGACCCATGCGTCTGCCAGAGACTCCTGGACACTCAGCAAGTCTGGGTCAGTCTCTTATGGGGTCACTGCTCCGTTCTCGTGAGTCCTGCTGTGCTCAAGGTTTTCTTCGTGCCCTCCAGGAGTCTGTTGGAGAAGGCAATGGCAGCCCACTCCAGTACTTTTGCCTGGAGAATCCCATGGACGAAGGAGCCTGGTGGGCTACAGTCCATGGGGTCATGAAGAGTCAGACACGACTGAGCAATTTCACTTTCACTTTTCACTTTCATGCATTGGAGAAGGAAATGGCAACCCACTCCAATGTTCTTTCCTGGAGAATCCTAGGGATGGCAGAGCCTGGTAGGCTGCTGTCTATGGGGTCACACAGAGTCGGACACGACTGAAGCGACTTAGCAGCAGCAGCAGCCAAGAGTCTGTCTCCCCAGTCCTGTGTAAGTTCTGGCAGCTCTATAGTGGTGTTAATGGTGACCTCCTCCAAGAGGACTTATGCCATACCCAGGTCTACTGCACCCAGATCCCTTGCCCCTACAGCAGTCCAGTGCTGACCCGTACCTCCACAGGAGACACTCAAACACAGTTAAGTCATAACAAAAATGAAACAAGCTCAAGACTGCAAAGAAAAATCTATATGATAGCTTGCATTACAAAGGAGGGCATGTTTAAAATAGTGTATTTCCTTTTGGTTTCTGTGGGATAAACAGAACCTAAGAGTTTCATCAGTAAGAACAATCTTTGAGAAAATGAGTAGTCATTGATTAATAGGGTAAACTTGATTTTTAAAACTAGCTTTGTTCACTCAATATCCAGACAAGTGAGTTTTTACTTACTGCATATCATCCAATCATCTTTCGTTTGATTTACTTATTCAGCAAAGACTTATTGAGTGTTTACTCTGTGCCAGGCAGTCTGCCATGTTCAGAGGGTGCAAGTGTGAAAAAGCTGTGTCTGCCCTCACGGGGTGTACCATCTACCTAGTGTACACACAACATACTTGTCATTGGCACACACTCCTGAAAAATGAACTGCCTTGAAACACACGTGAAAGCCAAAGACTGAACTAAGAAGGAAATTCAGGGAAGGAATCAGTATTACTGACCTAGAAATAAACAAAAACCTTATATCAGTTTTGTAAGAAGATAAAGAAGGAATTTTGAGACCAGATCAGGCAAACAGACTAGAGAAATGCAACAGCCATTTCATGTTAAAGTTGCCACATGACTGTTGTTCTAATTAGTGGTCTCATATCAAGCCTGAACCCATATCTGCATTGCTTTTCCACCTCATTTGACTTAGACAGATTTTGATGGGATGAATTAGTGCCTCGTATACCATCTACCTATTTAAGAGAATGCCTGTGTGTGTGTGTGCTCAGTCACCCAGTCATGTGAGACTCTTTGTGACACCACAGACAATAACCTGCCAGGCTCCTCTGTCCATGGGATTTTCCTAGCAAGAATACTGGAGTGTGTTGCCATTTCCTCCTCCAGGGGCTCTTCCCAACCCAGGGATCGTACCCACATCTCCTGCATTGCAGACAGATTCTTTACCATCTGAGCCACCAGGGAAGCCCAAGATAATGCCTACTTACAACAAATAGAAAATGGTTATAGATGTATAAAAGTTTGTAATCAGAGGCCATTAAAATTGTGTTCTTCTGATACAAGTGATGCAAGTCACGAAGTTGAAAATGTCTGGGGAGAAATGTGCATGAAAAGTCATCATCAAAATAATCACCCAAATCTGCTGCCAGATATCATTAGTTACTGACATTTTCCAGGATGGCTGAAGAGGAAATTCATGGTATTACCTGGCCCCTTGATGAAAAGGTGGTTCTTGGGCCCAGCCCCCTCCCCCTCCAGCTAAATGAGGATTTCTAGAGGAAGGGTCTGGGGATCTTCAGTTTTAACAACTTTGGTGGATTCCCATGCATATTGAAGCATTAAGAGAACCATTAAGTTAATCCATTTTACCAAGAAAGAATGTAAGCATAAACCTCAGAAAATTGTCTCCCTGAGGAATGGGCACAGCGATAATACAGTAGGAAAGAAAAAAAAGAAAACTAATAAAGCATCTCTTTGAGAAAATACAGAGGAATCTTGGAATATTTGAGATTTTCACAATGAAATCTGTATTTACAAGGAATCGCTGAACCAAATGCCTTGCAGGTTTTTGAGAAGTCCAAGATAACTTTGTTAATGTTTGAGGTTGACAAGAGCCCAAATATATTTGCCAGAAGCAGACTGCCCCCTCAAATTTAACCCAGCATTTTTAAGGAAATGCAACCCATGTGTTCATGATAGTCCTGCCTGAAATTCATCAAAATGTCATTTTTGTAACAATGATTTCGTAGCCCTGGAGTATTTCAACATCTTTTGTTCCCCGGTTAGAAACTGGAAGTTGCCTTTGGCCAAGGACTAACTAACCCCAAACAGAGAGGCTTGAGATGATTCCAAAACACAAGCCCCACAAGTATCCTTTGAGCCTCCTGCAGGCTCTGGGCACTCTATTTAGAGCTGGAACCTCACCTTCAAATATCCCACTTGCCTTACAAAAGAAGGCATTTAATAACTGCAGCCTGACATCCTGAAAGAGCACTGGGCTGGGAGAAAGCGCATGTTTTCTCTCTTGGGTTTTCCACCAATTAGCTGTGTGGCTTTGGGCAGATATTTTAACCTCTCTGATCCTCTGTTTTTTCAGGTTTAAATGAGAGGATTAAATTCTATGACCTTTGGGGCTAAAGTGCTTTTCTGTCTTAAGTATTATAACCATTACTGAAACTGCTGCCTAGAAGCTTCCAGGATCAGCATATTTTGGTTGCCCTATCTGTTTATTGCCTTTGCAAACACAATGCATCGCTGTGTCTTTGGCTTCCTGCCAGGGAAGACAAGCCAATTTGATCATGTTGCTCCTGGATGTCAAAACATTCTCGTCTGACCACGCCACAGAAGAAGTTTGTCGAAAGTGTGACTGACTGACATGATGACTGATTGGCTGATAACGGCGGCTGACAGTGATTGATTGAGTGTAAAATTATCTGCTCTCATTACTTCTGAAATTGAATTCAGATTGGTTCTATTGGAGGGTTTCCATGGAGACTATAACCTGCTGTAGCAGTTGTTTGTGGATGTGGTGGCTTATTGTGATCAATACCTGTTTCCTGTGCTGGTCTGAAGAAATTATTAGTGATTGTAGTCAGGTAGAAAGAAGCAGCCATCTATAAGGGGGGAAAAAACCCTCAGGTTTTATTGCTACATAAAATGCGGGCTTTGTTCAGGATTATGCTTTGGCCAACTAGTAGGTGATACCTTCACTAATTCACTGCTCTTGAATTGTTATTAGAGGATTTGCTTTTGAAAAAGAGTTATAGGATTTTTTTTTTCTTTGAAGAAGACGGAATAGTAGATAAACGTTCATATTCGGTTTTTTTGTTGTTGTTGTTTTTTTCTGGGTTTATTTATTTATTTATTTTTTATAATATTTATTTATTTTAGTTGGGGGCTAATTATTCGTTTTTTAAAATGTGATGTATTGTAGTAACAACAAACATTTAATCAAATCACACTCATGTGACTACAGAGACAGGACTGGTCCCTCAGGCTTTTCCTGGGTTGTTTCGTGAATGAAAAAGTCATTAAACTGTTTCACAGACTTGCCTTATTGATCTCTTAGAATGGCATGCTACGTCTGCTCTTAAGGAAAGCCTTTTCTAACTGCCCCCATCAGAGTTAATTACTGCTTCCTCTCTGCTCACGTGGCATTCTTCCACGTGTCTCTTGTGTTACAGCGTTGATCTTGGACCTTATGACTACATCCCTTTCACACTCTAGATTATGACTTCCTTGAGGACAGGTTCATTTTCTTTTTTCTCTTTATATCATCCTCAGCATCTCGTGGAGTTCCTGATACATCACAGGGGCTCAATAAATGCTAGTTGAATTGAATGAACTGGGTTTGCTTTGCAAGCTTATCTCTTTTGAGACCAGTGTTTAACAGGATTCCCATACAGTGAGGTGGTGGAACCTGTGTCTGGTGGTTTGGTGGCTTTGTTTCCTGCCCCGTAGCTGTGTCTGTGCCGGGGAGGGTTGCTAGGAAATCTTGTGTTATAAGGGGTTCATGTTATATCTAAAGCTTTCCATATACATGAGTAGTTTTTTTTTTTTTTCTTTTTTTGGCTGTGTTAGGTCTTTAGTTGCAGTGTGTGGGCTTCTATCTAGTTGTGGCACATGGCCTCCAGAGTGCAGTCTCTGTAGTTGGGGCCTGCAGACTTAGTTGCCCTGAGGCATGTGGGATCTTAATTCCACAACTAGGGATAGAACCTGTGTCCCCTGCATGGGAAGGCAGATTCTTAACCACTGGACCACAAGGAAAGTTCCCATGAATAATTTAATGATTTGCTACAGCTTGTAGAACAGCACTGACCATACTGAGATGATAATGGGAGGATACCTAATAAGGATCAAATTTTATGCTTAGCCGCATTTGTTTATTGTTTCTACTGGACTCTGCTTCGACTTACCCTCTCCCCCCACATTTGGCTCGTTAGTTGAATGCACCTTTGGAGGAATCCACTATTAAGAGCAACTAAGGTATTGGAACATTTACCTCGTGCCTGGTGTTACTCTGAGTCCTTGACATCTTTTCCATTTTTTTCTCGCGGCTATCATTGTCCCATTTTGAAGAGAAAAGAACTAAAACACAGAATGGTTAAGTAATTTTTCTAAGGTTACACAGCCTGGAAGTGGTACAGCCTAGGGTCTGGCTCCAAACCCTGCTCTTGAACCATTTACCATGTTGTGTCTTGATAAAAAGAGCTTCAACATTTAGTTTCTCAACCACCTGCATCAAAATATGCAGAATCACATAGAGTAATCCTACCAAAGTCAAAATCACCTCCCATGTTTGTTAAAAATACAGATAACTCCAGATCTGCTGATTCAGACTCTTTTGACTAAGGCCAGTGAATCTGCAGTAAGATGTTTTATTCTGTTCTGAGCTTCAGGAGCTTTGATACTAGTTTGTGTTCTTGTTTTGAGAGGAAGAGGGACAAGAGATTTCAATACCACAACTTTATAAATCTCTGCTCTATGGTAGATACACTCCTTAGAGACTTGGAAATGAAAGACAAGACTCTAGGGTTTTTTGTTTCTTTGTACTGCTTAACTCTAGAAATAACTATCAGTGATAACATGAGAATTTAAAGAGAATTACCAGACTTCTGACAAAAGGAGTGTTTCATGGAACAGTCTGAGCACTCATTCAAGGCATTCATTAGAAGTCATAGACTTGTCCTAGTTAAGGGCTCAGCCAATGGCATTAGCACTGCAGGGAGTATCGAGGGGCACACTCCACAAGAATCCTTAGGCAACATGCCCATGGCTTACCCTTGAACTTGATGGCCTTCCCCTAGATCTTCCTGAAGTACACATCCAGCTTTGTACTCTTTCCCTCACTGTAGTAAATGCAAATGGAGAAAGAAATGGCAACCCACTCCAGTATTCTTGCCTGGAGAATCCCAGGGACAGAGGAGCCTGGTGGGCTGCCGTCTATGAGGTCTCACGGAGTCGGACACGACTGAAGCAACTTAGCAGCAGCAGCAGTAAATGCAAACCAGTGGCAGTATGTCACATCCAGTGGTAGCAAGACAAAGCTCTGCGTCCTCTAGAGGGCTCTTGCTCTTTGCTTTATTTTTGCTGATGCTCTTCTGTGTCTCATCCATGTCAAGCCATCTTTCCTATCTTTCTAGCAGAGTTTTGCCCTCTTAGCAAGAATTCTCCCCGCCAGGTGCTGCATCCAAGGAGAAATTCCCTACTTGAAAGTTTTAAGAGGCTTATATCTCTGGGGTTAATTCAGTCCTTGCTTTCTGTTGCTAGTTACCTTCCTGTGCCTGGTTTCACAAACTACTCTGGAGGGCAGAGACAGTTTCTTTTAAGTTCTTCTGTTTTTTACCCTGTCCTTCACTCCAGGAACAGACACCGCCATCGCCACATGCCAAGGCTGCCATTACCTCTTGTTTATTTCTTTCGCCCATGCCCCCATTTTACTGAGATATAAGTGACACACAACATTGTATAAATTTAAGGTATACAACTTAATGATTTGAGATATATAGATATATATATATATTTATATTTATATTGCTGAAGGAAATGGCAACCCGTTCCAGTATTCTTGCCTGGGAAATGCTATGGGCAGAGGAGCCTGGAGGGCTATAGTCCATGGGTTGCAAAGAGCTGGACATGACTGAGTGACTGAGCACACATATATTGCTGAACGATCACCACAGTAGGTTTAGTTGACATCCATTACCTCACATACTTAGTAGCATTTACTTTTTTTTTTGCAGATTGGAGGTATTTTCTGCCTTATACTATTATAATATTTATAAGACAAATGAATACTTATAGGTTAATGGATTTTCCCCATCACTCTTTCCCCAACTTTGTTTCCCCGGTCTCTTAGAAATGCTTCTGTTCTTGTATGTGTAGCCACCTTCTGTGGGTAGAGTCATAATCCTATCTTGATGCAATAAGTATTGGAATTTTGTATGTTATCTAAACTATTTTTTAATGATGTCTCCTCGTGATTCAGACAGCTGTCATTCAGCTTACCTTCCGTGGCCTTTCAAGGTGACCAGGAGACCTCTGTTTTGTTCCAGAAGCTAGTCATAGTTGAAAAGCCTCCAGGTGGTTGGCCACAGGGGTCCAGCGACCTCCTCGTTGTCCAGGGAGGCTTCTGGTGACCTCAGCTGTGTGGTTCAGGCTGGATTCTTAGGACTCTTAAGCGAAATGGTCAAAAAATGACTTAATGTATTTTGCCACATGAGGCACATTTAACTGCCACTTGATTCTTTGTACTCTTTGGCTTAAGAACTCGCCTACCATTGTGTGGGGAAGTAAAAAATTCTTTTTATTTTATACAGTTTAAAAAAAAAAAAGGAAAGGAGAGAAAAAAGTCTAGGCATTGTCAAAATATTTGCTTAATCTTGCAGATTTGGGAAGTTGTGTAGCTGCTTGCTCTGACAGACCAGAACAATGGTCATTAAATGAAAAGCAGATGCAATAAAGTGCGCAGTAAAAGCCTTCTATTATGGGCTGTAAGGGGAAAAAAAAGAGTTGTTAACAGAACACAGTAAGCGTTATGGAATAAATCAGAACAAAACCATTCCCAATTACTGTACAAAGATAATTAAAGTCTACAATGCTAATTAAGGTCTGTTTATATCTATTTCTGTTTGTGTACAAACATATGCACATAGTTAAATATTTTCGATTGTTTTTTATGCGATACTAACTTCAGAGTTGAATCTCTCTGAATTTAACTTTTGTTTTTATATCACCAGGAAGTACAGTCTCCAGAAATTGAAACTCCAGCTTTCCCTCCTTGATTTTACTTTATTTTTCTTGGCTAACTTAAGCAAATTCTTCAAATATAAAACACTACTTCCTTGAGTGTGTTTTTATGGGTCTGCTGTGTTTAGGTGGGATCAACTAGGTTTCCCCACCACTATCACCACCATTTTTCAAAGAAAATGAATTTTTCTTTGAACTTGACCCATATGCCAAATTATATTCACACGTTAGCATTCCGTAGGATTACAAAATGTCCTTTGGATATGAATCTCAAGAAGACTCAAACTTGAAGAATGAGAAATTGATAAATAATCCTCCCTACTGGCAGTTCCCCAGGGTTTTCTTCACAGGCTATAAATATCACATAAATATTCCCTGAACTGTAAGCTGTAATTTTTTGGATGGATGTCAATGCTTTTTAAGAGGGAACAACAATGAGCTATAATTATCATTCAAAAGTGATCAGCTAAACAATTGGAAAGGCAGTAGCTTTCAACGAAGGTCCAGGAATAGCCTCTGTATATACTGTACTTGACTCAACCTTGGGAATTAGGAAGAAACTTAATTCCAACTGGATGCTGATATTCTTTTGAAAATCACTTGATGCCAACCAACAGATCACCAATCATGTTTTTCAAAGAAAACAATTTCTTCTCCCCTTTCTCTTTCCCTTTTTTTCACTCCTTACAGTTCACCTACTTTATGTTTTTTCCCCGTAAGTTGCAGTCCACCCAAGATTTAATATAGTTGCAATCTTAGTACAGTTCTTTCTTTTAAGACTGAACAAAACAAGAAGGACTTGTCTGTGTTTCAGAACTGCAGCAGTCTTTAGAGAGCAGCGGCCAGCCTTCATTCTTGACCAACTCTGTCCGACAGAATTATTATACAAGTGGCATAGATAACTTTACACTTTCTAGTAGTCATATTTTAAGAAAATAAAAAGAAGCAGAGGAAATTAATTTTGATAATATGTTTTAACAATATATTTTACTTTTCATACTTAGTCTTTGAAGTCCAGTGTGTATTTCACACTTGGAGCACATCCCAGTTTGGACTTGCCTCATCTCGCATGCTTATTAGCTCTATGGATTAATGGTGACCACACTGAACAGCACAACTGTAAATGATGCCTGGAGAGGACCTGATGTTAAATTCACAGACTTTGGAACTTTGAGTGTCTTGTTTAGATGGAGCTCCTTCTTTAGGTCAGTTTGGCGATAATGGAAGAATCAACCCCTGCTTCTCCCTTGGCTGATGATGGAGTTGGAGAAAAGTATATGGCAGGAGGTCTTATAGATTTGGAGGGTCCAACTGGTAGCATAACTTGTTTTTGTTGGAGCATAAAGCTATGCATTTGGGGCTCTAGAGTTCTACTTGTATGAGAGTCTTATTGGGCTTATGTTCTGATTAGGAATGAGCTAGGTCTTAACTAGAAGGATCATGTTGGGAAGAATTACTTCTCGCTGAACAATCTCAGAACAGAAGGAATGTGAGAATTACAGGAAAGTTCAGCACTCCTCTCTCCTATTTTCCTGAGGCTACTCCTGGTATATCAAAGACTCTGGTTGCCTCGTCTTTCTTGTCTTGCACCCATAGCCTAGAGCCTAAACCTATTCCCAGCTTAGTGATAAACACAGAGTCCTTGGGGTGGAGCCAAGAGAGTGTGGACTTGGAAAATTGAAGAGTCCTCTGTTTGAACAGCTGGGTGACTTGAAGCAGATCACAGATCTGAATCTGTTTCCAACTCTATAAAACAGCAAAATAGTGCCTACCTTGCAGAGTTGTTTGAGGAGTAAATACTACAAAGTGTATAAAGCACCTGTCCGAGTGTCTGACACATAGTAGGCAGTCAATAAGTGATAGCTATCATTGCACTATATTGTATAACTATGCAGTGTTTGTGTGGACATAATATATAGTCTTATATTGAGTTACTGTCCCAAGCTGCCGCTGTGACCCTGTGCAGGAAGATTCCTTGTATGGCTCTATAGTCCATGAATGAAAACTAGGTTCTCTAGTTTATGATCTGTATGAAGGTACTTCTTGCTGAAGCTAGGGCAGGAATCTGTAGATATTTGGACTATGTTAGAAAACTAAGAGATTTCATTTTTTTCAGAATGATTTCAAACTGTGAATGTAAAATGTCTCAAACATGTATACTTGGTTCAGCCTGAGTGTATTACTTTGTGATTAAACTCCTTGTGGTCGTCATCTGAAAAGATAGGACAGGCATGCTTTGGTCTACTCTTGTTTACCAAATATAGATGAAATTCTGGGTTTTTACTTTTTAGGGGCTTGGGATTTACTTGGAAACCAACTTTTTATTTTTTGTGTTCTCTAAAGGTTGCAAGTTAGCAAAATCTTCCAGACTCCTCCTCTGGGCCGGAGAGACATGATTTGCAGGATTCTCTTTCACTTGCTGGGAGAGGGAGAAGAGGGTCTTTATCATTCTGATCAAAACTCTTTTCTTTAGGTGACAATGGGGCTACATTTTATAACTTCTTTTATGATCCGTAAAAGTGGTGACCACAATTGGCTAAATGTGATGTGAGCCACTTGGAAAGCTTCTCTTTGTACTTCCACTAGCTTCAAGTGCCCTGCATGTGATTTTGCAGACCAGTCAATTTACTCAAGTGTTCTCCGTGGGCAGAGCATATGCTGAATTTGACGTACATCGCTTATGTAAAATGTAATCCCTTTCATGGTGTACTTCTCTTGTGACACAAAAAGACACAGTTTCAGAGACAAGCCTTTTCTGATAATTGGTGATAAATTGACTGTTCTTGGCAGGATGAGTGGGAGGGACAAATATCCTTGAACTCTTCAGAAGGGAGGACACTAATATTGAGAACAAAATTGTGAACATCTTCATCTCTTATACAGAAACATCTGTATGTAATACTTTACATGGGAAGGTTCTATAACCATTTCTGTGGTTCCACCCTCATGCTCTCACACCCTGGATCATGATGGAACAGTAATAGCAGACTGTTGTCTAAACCTTTTTCTCCTTGCTGACATACATGGACATATGCTTGGATATAACTTACAGGGGTATCTCTGGGAATTTTTTTGATATGGAAATAAAATCATACTACACATATATTTTATTTTTTCAGTTTCATAGTACATCATGTACACACCTAAAATTCAGTAGATCCAGTTCTAATTCTATTCTTCCCCTCTAATCTGTTAAGATCTTTAAGAGCCTCCTATATGGAAGTTTAAAACATACAACTACATTATGTTCCCAGTCTTGATAGTAGTTCAGGGGGTTGCTAACTCCAAGTCAAGTATTAGTCCAAAAAATGCATCAAAGCTAAAACAAAAAGAATATTTCCATTCTGTAGACCAGAAAGGAAATAACTGAAATAAATTAATGGGATGCATTGTGTTTTGTGAACATTAAAGATCGTAGGTGAAAATGTGTCAAAGTAAAGTTAGGCTTTACCTGAAGGCTAGTGAGCTCTAGAGAAGGAAGAATATAAATTACACTTTTGTAACCATCTCATTTCAATGAATTTGATATTTTGAGAAAATTTATTTATATCATAGTTTCAGCTAGCTAAACAACTTGGGATTTCATGTTTTTATGCAACTGTTTCTCCTGCCCATTCTTTTCCATTGCCCAAAAACTGTCAAGAGATTAATAATTGGTAAATAGACCTCGTTTGGTTTAGAAACTATTTATTGAATACTTACTAAATCAAACAGTTTTGGTTTTGAAGTGGGTGTTTGGATAACGTTTTACACAACCTGTGGAATAATTTGTTAAAATGAAATACATGTGTGTATACATGAATACATACATATGTATATACTCTTATTGAATTTTACTGCTTTGTGAGTTTTAAACTATCTTTCCTGACATCTTTTACAATTGTTAGTTTGAGTTTCCCTCAAAACTGAAGAAGAGACAACTTAAAATATAGTTTACTGTTAGAAATAAATGTGTTCTCTAAGTTGTATATACATACCACTTAAGGCAGGAGTCCCCGAACTCTGGGATCTAATGCCTGATGATCTGAGGTGGAGCTGGTGTAATAATAATAGAAATAAAGTGAAAGTGAAGTCGCTCAGTCGTGTCTGACCCTTAGTGACCCCATGGACTGCAGCCTACCAGGCTCCTCATCCATGGGATTATCCAGGCAAGAGTACTGGAGTGGGTTTCCATTTCCTTCTCTGAATAGAAATAAAGTGCACAATAAATGTAATGTGCTTGAATCATCCTGAAGCCTCCCCCGCACCCACCCACCACTGTTGTTCATGGAAAAATTGTCTTCTGTGAAACTGGTCCCTGGTGCCAAAAATGTTGGGGACCATTAGCTTAAGGAATCAGTTTAAAATGATTTATTTTCAGAGTCCTTGAATGTGGTTCAAAGGTATGTTGCTTTGTCCATAATCACCACTTTGATAATGAGCCCCAAACCTGCCTAGCAATCTCATTCTCCTGCTTATCAGGTCTTCTCAAACTTCCGTCTCAGGATCCATACACCACTGATTGTCCTTTCTCTTCTGTAATCTTGTCTCAAATGCATCATGTCTACTGACATACAAGAAAGTAGCAAGACTAGTACAAAGAACTTAATTTTCCTCTGAATCATTTGAGAAGTTTCCAACCTCTTCCCCTGCTACCCTGGAATACTTCAGTAGATATAATCCCTGTATTACAAGGGACTGCATGTCTATGATAATAACCATCAAAACCAGGAAATTAGCACTGATACATTACAATCTTCAAGTCCATCAACCCCATTAAGTTCCACCAGTTATCCAAATCCTTTCAATATATGTACATATATATGTGTGTAAATAAATAGTATAATAAATTGTCTCTTTATAGCAAAAGTTTCCACTACCGATAATCATTTATTACATTTAGTTGTTATGTGTCTGTGGTTTCCTTTCGTGTGGAACAGTTTCTCAATCTTTCTTGACTTTCATGACCTTAACAGAGTTGAAGATTATGGGTTGGTTGGGGCTTCCCTGGTAGCTCAGTTGGTAAAGAATCTGCCTGCAATGCAGGAGACCCCGATTTGATTCTTGGGTTGGGAAGATCCACCGGAGAAGGGATAGGCTATTCACTCCAGTATTCTTGGGCTTCCTTTGTGGCTCAGCTGGTAAAGAATCTGCCTGCAATGCGGGAGACATGGGTTCAATCCCTGGGTTGGGAAGATCCCCTGGAGAAGGGAAGGGCTACCCACTCCAGTATCCTGGCCTGTCCATGGGGTCGCAAAGGGTTGGACACAACTGAGTGACTTTACAAAAAAGATCTTCATGACCCAGATAACCACATGGTATGATCACTCACCTAGAGCCAGACATCCTGGAATGTGAAGTTAAGTGCACCTTAGGAAGCATCACTACGAACAAAGCTAGAGGAGGTGATGGAATTCCAGTTGAGCTATTTAAAATCCTAAAAGATGATACTGTGAAAGTGCTGCACTCAATATGCCAGCAAATTTGGAAAACTCAGCAGTGGCCACAGGACTAGAAAAGGTCAGTTTTCATTCCAATTCCTAAGAAAGGCAATGCCAAAGAATGTTCAAACTATTGCACAATTGCACTCATCTCACATGCTAGCAAAGTAATGCTCAAAATTCTCAAAGCCAGCCTTCAACAGTATATGAACCATGAACTTGCAGATGTTCAAGTTGGATTTAGAAAAGGCAGAGGAACCAGAGATCAAACTGCCAACATCCATTGGATCATCAAAAAAGCAAGAGAGTTCCAGAAAAACATCTACTTCTGCTTTATTGACTACGCCAAAGCATTTGACTGTGTGGATCACAACAAACTGTGGAAAAGTCTGAAAGAGATGGGAATACCAGACCACCTGACCTGCCTCTTGAGAAACCTGTATGCAGGTCAAGAAGCAACAGTTAGAACTGAACATGAAACAACAGACTGGTTCCAAATAGGAAAAGGAGTATCTCAAGGCTGTATATTGTCACCCTGCTTACTTAACTTATAGGCAGAGTACATCATGAGAAATGCTGGACTGGATGAAGCACAAGCTGGAATCATGATTTCCAGGAGAAATACCAATATTATCTCAGATATGCAGATGATACTACCATCATGGCAGAAAGCAAAGAAGATCTAAAGAGCCTCTTGATGAAAGAGAAAGAAGAGAGTGAAATATTTGGCTTAAAACTCAACATTCAGAAAACTAAGATCATGGCATCTGGTCCCATTACTTCATGGCAAATATATGGGGAAACAGTGGAAACAGTGACAGACTTTATTTTTTGGGGCTCCAAAATCACTGCAGATGGTGACTGCAGCCATGAAATTAAAAGCTGCTTACTCCTTGGAAGGAAAGTTATGACGAACCTAGACAGCATATTCAAAAGCAGAGACATCACTTTGCCAACAAAGGTCCGTCTAGTCAAGGCTATGGTTTTTCCAGTAGTCATGTATGGATGTGAGAGTTGGACTATAAAGAAAGCTGAGTGCTGAAGAATTGATGCTTTTGAACTGTGGTGTTGGAGAAGACTCTTGAGAGTCCCTTGGACTGCAAGGAGATCCAACCAGTCCATCCTAAAGGAAATCAGTCCTGAATATTCATTGGAAGGACTGATGCTGAAGCTGAAACTCCAATACTCTGGCTACCTGATGGGAAGAACTGACTCATTGGAAAAGACCCTGATGCTGGGAACGATTGAAGGAGGGAGGAAAATGGGATGACAAAGGAAGAGATGGTTAAATGGACTCAACGGACTCAATGGACATGAATTTGAGTAAGCTCTGGGAGTTGGTGATGGACAGGGAAGCCTGGTGTGCTGTGGTCCATGGGTCACAAAGAGTCAGACATGATTCAGTGACTGAACTGAACTAAGAGACTTTCATTTCAGTTACTTCACTAGTTCATAGAATGACACTTACCTTGGGTTTGTCTTACAATTAGACTCCAGTTATATGGGAAGTATCAGCCTATTAAGTGTTGAAATTCCTCAAAGCTCAGTTTCAGGCCTTCTTATCTTTTCCCTGAGCCATGTTCATACACATGCATTGTTCTACTTATCCTTCTCTTATGTTGCTCACAAATTAACACCTCAAGCTTAACATTCTCCAGCGACTTGTGGAATCTTAGAACAACTCTCTCCCTAGTTTCTTCTCTTGGTTACTAAATACCAATCTACCACCTTGTCCTTTTGATTGACTATCTTAAACATCTTGCTAATCTGTTCATTGTGTCCTTCAGTACCCCCTCCACTTGCCTTGGACACTTAACAGCCTCTTAAATGGTTTGTGTGTATGTATCATACTTACTCCTCTCTGGGCCCCTGCAGTGTATTCTCCTTACTTTAGCTCCAGTGATCGTTTAACAATGTGAATTTGATCGTGTCATACCCCTTGCCCTATTTAAAACCTTCTAATGGTATCCCAGTGTGCTTAGGACAGACAAAGATGAACTTGGCCGATGGATCCTTTGTGGACTGGTCATGTCTGACCCTCCCTGCTCTGGCCACACTGGCCTTCTTCTTGTTTTTCTGAGCATGCTTTCCGTGCTTCCACCAAATGCAGCCCCTTTGCTTCCCCAATCATCATCTTCTCAGCCTTCCAATATTTTAAAATAGCTTTATTGAGATAAAATTCACATACTATACAACACATGCACTTAAAGTGTAAAATTCTGTGTTTTTTTATTATATTCTCAGAGTTCTGCAACCATCACCACTATCTAATTTCAGAATATTTTCATCACCCTCCAAAATAAATCTTATACCTATTAGTAAGTACTCCTCCTTCATACCCACTCACACTTACTCTTTACTCTGCCCACTGATCTATTTTTTGTCACTTTAGATTTTCCATTCTGGACATTGGAATTAATTGGAATCGTACAGCACATGATGTTTTATGACTGGCCTCTTTCACTTAATATAAAGTTCATCCATTTTGTAGTAAGAAGCACTTCTTTATTCCTTCATACAATTGAATAATATTCTACTAGGTGGATACATGGGGCTTTCCTGGTGGCTCAGCGTTAAAGAATCCACCCGTTAATTCAGGAGACTGGGGTTCGATCCCTGGGTCAGGAATGTCCCCTGGAGAAGAAAATGGCAACCCATTCCAGTATTCTTGCCTGAAAAATCCTATGGACAGTGGAGCCTGGCTGCCTACAGTCCATGGGATCACAAAGAGTCTAACATGTTTTATCCATCAATTGATGGACAGTGGGCCGTTCCTCAAATCGTGAATCGAGCATCCCTTTTTCAGAGAATTTCCCTGATCTGTGGAGGTAGGCTGATCATGCTGGATGAGATTTCACTGCACTGTTTCTCTCTGCTTGCTGGTGTCCCTCATAGCTCCAGCTTTATATTTGTTTGCACACTTCTTGGCCTAATGGGATGCTGGTCTTTTCACTGTAAACCAGAGGAGCTAGGGATCATATCTGTTTGGGCTCACCAAGGTTTCCCAACCGCTAACACAGGGCCATGCACACAGTAGGAGCTCATTAGATATTTGTTCAGTGAATAAATCCTAATTCTGCTCATTGAAACAAGATTGCATCTGGCAGTGGAGATATTTGAGCCATTTGTATGAATTTCCCTGGCATGGCCTCTATTGTGCTTTTGATGAGAAGGGCCCGCCATAAACCATTCTGTTCTTCTTCTTGCCTCCAGCAGGCCTTTACTCAATTGTATTTCTTAATAGAATTCAGCATTTATTGTATGTATTTATTTGAATTAAGTTGCAAAAATATGGAAGTAACCATGACAGGCAGAAGCAGAGAAGCGTGCAGAAGTTAATGCATTGCTAGGCACTCACAGAGCTGGAGTGGCCTAGGTAACTAGCAGATGGGAAGAGAAAAGAAATTATTACTGGAGCAGGCTTCTGTCAGTTGTCTGGGGGATTTTTTTTTTTTTTTTTTTTTTAGTGAGTTTCCCCTTTGTCACTAGAGTGTGGGAAATAGTTTATGGTCAACGTTTTGCTTGAATGGCATTTTGCTGGAATGACAGTAGCTACCTCCTTTCCCAAATTGCTTCCTGAATTCCTGGGTTAGGTGCTGTGCTGTGAGCTTCAGGTGTGAATGTTAATTTCATCGTCTCAACCACCTTGTGAGACAGGCACTACAGTTAACCATTTTACAGATGAGTAAACTGAGGCTTTGAGAGAAAAAGTAACCTGGGCTTTATCCCACAGTTCTTCTGATATCAAATCTCATGTTAACTTACACAGTTTTAGACACTGCCTGTTCATTTTGGCAGATCTGGGGTCTCCTTTTAACTACAGCTTTTCAAGTAGAGAATTAAAGTTGAATATTGAAAATTATTAAGGATAATTGTGTTAGTCGCTCAGTCGTGTTTGACTCTTTGTGATCCGATGCCATCTGAAGTCTGCCAGGTTCTTCTGTCCATGGGATTCTCTGGGCAAGAATAATGAAGTGGGTTGCCATTTCCTTCTCCAGCAGATCTTCCAGTCCCAGGGATCAAACCTGGGTCTCCTGGATTGCAGACAAATTCTTTGCTGTCTGAGTTACCAGGGAAGCCTCATTAAGGATTATGGCTGAATTTAAAAGCCTTTGATGTAACAGACTGGAGGAAATAGCTTGCACTCTGGAGTTACATGGACCTGGATTAAACTTCCACTTCTACTCCTTTTTAGTTGAACATGACATTTACTTTCCCTGAACCCCAGTTTCCCAATTTTAAAAGTGAGAATAATTATTATCAATTGCAATAGGATACTTAGGGATTAAACAAAACAAACAAAACTCCAAGCCAATGCCTGACACAAAGTAGGTGCTTAAAAAGAAAAAGAAAAAGAAAAAGGTCACTTCTTTTATTTCTTTTACTACTTCTATATTTACATGCAAATGAATTTCTTTAGCATAAGATTTTCTCAGCCCTTCCAGTTAATACTTTTTCATGCCAAGACAGTAAAGAAATTATCTGCTGAACAGTTAATATGTTTATTAGAAACTTGCATTCTCATCTTAAATATTTCTTCTTATTCATTTCACCCTGAATATCAATTCAACTAATAATATTTAAGCACAGAAGTGCATGTGGTAGTAATGGTGCTTTGCCTACACTGGACTCATATTCCAACAAAGGATACACACAAATACACATGTGCGCGCACACACACACACACACACACACACACACACACACAAAGGCTTTTATAGTTTAACCAAATACAGCTCACTTACTATGACAAATACCATTGAAGCCGCATGGGGATGTTTGACAACAGTTTTTTGTTCCCTGGTGACTTAGATGGTAAAGAATCTGCCTACAATGCAGGAGACCTGGGTTCGATTCCTGGGTCAGGAAGATTCCCTGGAGAAAGGAATGGCAACCTACTCCGATATTCTTGCCTGGAGAATCCCATGGACAGAGGATCCTGGGGGGCTACCATCCATGGGATCACAAAGAGTCGGACACGACTAAGCAACTAACACTTTGTAGGCCAGAAGGCTTTCTAAGCTTACTTCTGATGCAATTAAAACTCAAAGACCTTTGGGAGCCAGTGAAAATCCTCACCTCTTACTTAAATGTAATTTCAAGGGAGAGGAAGTGCAACGTGTTTTGTGAGGCCAAGTCTTTATTAGGTGTGAAGGACGGCATTGCTCAGATGTAACCCCTGGCAATTCCTATGGGAACACAAGATCATTAGCCATCGGTACTTCCTGTGTCTGGTTTTTAAGAGTTGAAAACAGAAATAGATAAGGACAAACTTGGAGGCCAGCTAGAAAAGTTTAAGTGTATTGATAGACATTTCTCACTACTTTGTTGTGAAATAGAATTTGTGAGGCTGGCAACTGACTTATTTCACTCTTCATAAGGCAAGTGTATTAAATATGACATAAACCAACTGGCTTCATGGATGGTAATTCATAGGATAGTGTCAAATATTGAGGGCGAGAGAGACAGGGAGATGAAGTATACTCGATTTTCTTAGGAGTCAGTTTTCTCTTAAATACCCAAATACCCAAGGCGTAAACACATTTTCACAATTCTTTGTATAAAAATCTAACAGAATGGCTACTGTTGTAATTGTGCTGCTTCTAGCAATTCGCCAGCAGAATACATCCCGAAATAGCAGATACACAATGCAACATATGCTTTAGTGAATCTCGTAATCTCATGAACTCCTTCGCTGCTGGGTTGGTAAATGGCACAGCTTTCATGGTGAACTTTATAAAATTTGGAGCCTCATGAATCAGACGGGAAAAAAACAAAAGTGGACACTTTGAACAATGATGGATGAGTTGCTAGGGAGTAAAATTAAATGGTTGATAATAATTGTGGTAGCTCACAAAGACTGATGTTATTTACAAAAGCTACATTTTGCATGTAATCAGATGTCTATTCCCATGAGCTGGGTCATAATTCATATTCCACTTTAATGTTCGTGGAAAATGTGCTTCTCTCTGTGTATGTATTATTTTTAGGATGTTATGTTTCCTTGGTGCATACACAATGAGCCTGAAATCCTTTAGGAATGTGTTTAATTTGAAAGTTTTATCCTCTGGGTCTGGTTAATTCAAATACACGGCAAGGAGCATTACTGTGGGACCTGAAAGAACGTGGGCCCGGTGAATTGTGTGCAGAAAGACAACCCCATCCAGTGTTGCTGCCGCTCATCTGGTAAAAGGCGACCCCCTTCCCGTGTTGCCCACACTCCTCTGGTAAAAGGTAGTAGGGAGAGTTTTTTTTCCCTCAAACTTTTTTCTTCATCTATTCATTTAATTTTTCTGCACCAATTCTTTATCTTAATAAGCTTCATTTACGCTGGACCAGATTTCTCTGCTCTTAAACTCAGAACCGTTCTCTGGTGGCTCTTTTGAGTTTAAAACATTCAGCCCAGGGACTTCTGATAAGTGTGTGTCTTCTGCCCCATCGCTCTGGGCTGTCCTGTGGTCTCCATTATATGTTTCCCCATCCTTAGTCGCAGAGATGATGTGAACCATGTTTTCCTCTCTAGAAGTTGTGAAGAGTGCTAAAACTCAAGGGCTGTCACTCTCAGAAATGAGCAGGGCTTGCCCTACCACGTCACAGGTGATGAGCCTACATCACGTCATCACAGAACTGTGCAGCCTGGGAATCTGGCCTGGCTGCCCTTCAGGAGGATGAGTGGCTCTCTGGGAGCTGAAAGATCTCTCAGGCGACGCATTTCCACAGGGCTCAGGGATACCCTGTCTGACATATGGACAGAGATGAGTCTATGAGAAGTCTGAGGAGAAACCAGGTCTTGTGCTGCTATGCTGAGGAAGAGATTAGAACGTTCCAGAGTAACCACAGTCCAGTGTGGGCTCGTCATCTTGTACACGATGGGGCTTTAGCATCACAGAAGCCTGGGTCTGAGTCCTGGCTGCTGGAATTATCAGATGGGTGATCTGGGCCTGGACCAAGACTTTGGAGATCTTAAACATCAGAAAGGTGCTAATGCAAAAACATGAAATGTGAAAAAGCAAAACAAAACAAAAAGTTGAACCAGAATCTATCAGGATGCGAAGCAGATTTCTGCTTTTGCCCAAGATGATTGCCACTTGAATGATTTTTTTCAGAGTATGAAGTTATTTTCCCCCAAATTTTGCCTGTGCCTCTGCTAGGCTGGTGTCCTCAACTGAGATCCCAACATGTGGTATTACTGCCTTCCTCTCTAGGGGTTGTGTGTATTAAAAAATCAGGAGTATGTTATGAACTTCGTACAGTGCCAGACATGCACGCAATCAATTTTCTTTCTCATGCCTCTGCCTTTTTTCCCCATAAACTCTTTAGAGACCAGTTTAATGGGCCCCTTGCTGCTGCTGCTGCTGCTAAGTCACGTCAGTCGTGTCCGACTCTGTGTGACCCCATAGATGGCAGCCCACCAGGCTCCACCATCCCTGGGATTCTCCAGGCAAGAACACTGGAGTGGGTTGCCATTTCCTTCTCCAATGCATGAAAGTGAAAAGTGGAAGTGAAGTCGCTCAGTCTTGTCCGACTCTTCGCAACCCCATGGACTGCAGCCTACCAGGCTCCTCTGTCCATGGGATTTTCCAGGAAAGATTACTGGAGTGGGGTGCCATTGCCTTCTCCGAATGGGCCCCCAATGCAGTGTAACTGGGCCTTGAGCTGAACTTGGGTGGGAGAGCACCATGATGGTACACATCAATGTATTCACACTGGCTGCTTTCATTTTCTTCATTTTCTCCTCCAGCACCTGGGAGTTACCTACTGATGAAGATAAGTGTGGTGAGCTCTCCCATCCTGTGTACTGTCTTGAAACTTCCCTGGCAGTCTAGTGGTTAAGACTCCACACTTCCAATGTAGGGGGCATGGGTTCAATCCCTGGTCAGGGAACTAAGGTCTCACATGCCGCTCAGTGCAACCAAAATAATAATTAATAATAATAATAATACTTCCCCAGTGGCTCAGTGGTAAAGAATCTTCCTGTGATACAGGAGACCTGGGTTCAATCCCTGGGTTGGGAAGATCCCCTGGAGAAGGGAATGGAAACCCACTCCAATATTCTTGCCTGGAGAATTCCATGGACAGAGGAGCCTGGTGGGCTACAGTCCATGGGGTTGCAAAGAGTCGGACACGACTGAGCAACTAACACTACTTTCACTTTTCACCAATTCTTAGTGCTGGACATCAATTTAAATGTGGCTTTTGTTCAGTTCACTTTTAAGGCCCTGTGAAATGGAATTCTCTAAGTGCATTGTGTGTTTTATGTCTTGCTGAGTCTACAGCAGATATCAGCACAATGTGTCTGTGTGAGTACCATTGACGATACTGGCATGAAAACAAAGATGGTCCTCTGAAACTTGAGCTCATCAAAGCATTGGGGAAATAGTATTGCCCTTCAGCTCAAGCCCAGTGGCCACATAGCCAATCCAAACGTATCTTGTTACAGTATCTTAGCATGTGACACGATTGCCACTCACATTTCTATGGAAATACATTTGTTCACACAGATTAATTCATGTGTATGTTAATTAATGGTTGCCAAAAATTTTAGTATATTGGTGTCAGGCATTTTATATGCATTAGTTCATGCAGTGGTTGCCAACACCCTGTAGGCCAAGTGTCTTCTTGTTATTATGATTTTATAGAAAGGGACACTGAGGCAACAAATTGGTGAAGTAAGTTACTCCAAGTCTTAGATCCCACAGGTGGTCGACATGGTATTTGAATACAGGCAATCTGACTCTAGAGCCTATCTCTCATGCACTCCTCTTAGCTGCCACCCTGTGGCCCTTTGCGTAAGCAAATTCTGCCAGCATTCTAAGGTTCCCTCAGATCAGCACATGGCTGATGAACCAAGAGCACTTTTTCTGAGCAGAACATCATACAAAGCCTACCAGGGGGGATGCACACAGCATGCACATCTAGTCCCTGCCCACAGACCTCACTGCACAAGTAAGGAATCAGGTAGTATGTCCACAGGCACCCTTCTGGAAGTTAAAACGCTGGGGCGGGGGGAGATGTTTGCATTCTCTGGTTTGCCCAGAACAGCATGACTTCCTGGTGTCGTTGTTCCTTGTGCTTCCATTCGCCTTCACACATGCCCTGCTTTTAATGGCATCATTGCCTCAGCCATCAGAAGTACCTTCAAGAGCTGAAGGAGGGAAAGTGTGTAGCTAGTGAGGAGGACGGCATGCAAGATACTCTTGATGGAGAAGGTTGTCCTTAAGCTGTATCCTTGCAGGGCAGCCAGGAGTGTGGAATCTGGAGTCAGCCTGCCTGCTTTAAATACTTCTCTGCCTCAGTATCCTCACCTGTGAGCTGGGTGTAATAATACTTTTATGGTGACTGTGAAAACTTAAAGCTAATACCTGGCTTGAACCAGGGTTAAAGCCTAGCTTACTAAATATTCTTACTAGACCCAGGGCTTTCTAAATATTCGCTGTAACTGTTTAAGTAGACAGGTTCAGGAAGGAAGATTTTTTGAGTTAGGCAGTGACATCTAGAGTGCATTTAGGGAACTCTACTGATTGGCCGCTCAAAGCCATCCACAAAGCTCCTTCTCCCTTTCCAGCTCCCTGCTATCAAGGCTACACAATAGAATTCACCTTCCCAGCCTCTTTTGTAACTGTGTGACTCAGTTATGGCCAGTGAGACAAGAGAGGGGACCCTTGAGGAGTCTGCCTGTGCAGATCTTTCCTGCTTTGGACCATGAGTGTGGACTTGATGCTTGAAGCTGCAGCTGTCATTTCTTCTCCGTGAGAGAAAGACCAAGGAAATTAGTGCCTATGGCCTGGAACTCTGACATTGTGGAACCTCTGACAAAGTATAAAGCTTTCTGCCTCAAGACTTCATCAAATGAAAAACAAAAATAAATGCTAATTTGTTTTAGTCACTGTCAATTGGATTTTTATACTTATAACTAAGTTCATCATGATGGATAGTGACCAAGAAATAACCTAATTTGTAACAAGAATCAGTTACCATTGGGTAGGTAGAGAAGATGAGGAGGGATACAAAAATGTCCTCAGAAAATTACAGAGCACTTTAAGGTTTCTTCGCTTGAGAAGAATGTGACTTGAGTTATGCTTTAGGAAGGTAATTCTGACTCCATGGTCTATGATGGATTAGAACAGAGCCTCCAAAATCAAATTGTGAACAAGATGCCCTGAGAAACTTTTCATCATGCAGATTGAGGGGGCTTTTGTTGACATTGTGGATCAGAAGCTCTAAGGGTGAAGGTTTGGGAAATACCTTACTTGGAGGAGGGAGACCTTGGTGGTGGTATAGCAGCCAGGCATCATTATTTTCTGTAAGTCAGAAGAGCACCTGGTTCCTATTTTAGAGATGGAAGAATAGAGACTGAATGGCATGGAGACAGTGTCCAGAGCTGGATCGTGAAGAGGCAGCAACTTGGAATGAGGATCCTGGTTCATCTTTGTCCAGGGCTTGTGCACTTCCCATGGTATGAGGCTCACTTCTGAGTCAGAGGGCTCTTTCATCGTGGCCTCAGGTGGGAAGGTCTGAACGTGAATGGTGGGAGAGAGGATGGATTGTAAGTGACACACGAGAGGAGATCCACGGAGGTGATACTTGCGGGAGCCGAAAGAGGAGAGAACCAAAAAGGCTTTGTGAGGCTTTTTGCACTCACACATCTCAGGGAGTGGTAGCCCCGAAGGGGTCTGGAAGGAAGAGGCAGCATTCAGAGCTGATTTCACAGACTCTTCACAGAAGGACGTTCTGTGGTGGTGTTCAGCTGATGCCTGGAAATGTGCATAGGGAACTCCTGAGAGAAGTTAGCCGTTCCTCTTGATGGTTAAAGCCATCAGAGAGATGGTGAAGGATGTAGGGGAAGGAGGAGAGGTCAGAGGTCGGGAAGTTGGCCACGGGTGTGTACTTGGAGCCAAGCAGGAATCAGAAGCTGTTTGAGAAGTGAGAGGAGACCCTGGAGGGTGCTGTGCTATGGAAGTGGGAGGAGGGGCTGAAGGCACAAGGTGATTGACAGGCTGCCGGAGAGGAAGCCTTTGTGAGTCTCCTGAAGAAGGTAGCTCATCATCAGAGTGAAGAGCGTGAGTGCATCTTGTTTCTCAGGGGAGGGGTGGGACACCAGGATCACCGAGTCTCCAACTCCTCCCCATGGCTCATCCCAGAACAGCCTCTGTGTCTTCTGAGCATCCACACCGGTTGTCATTTGAACCAAACCATTCAGCACAAAGTCTGAATCTTCCATTGGTCTCTTATCTTGCCTCTTAAAATCTCACAGATTGTTAGGACAGTAATGTTTACTACATACTTGATAACTGAGTGACAAAAGCAACCGGGAATTACTCCACCAAATGGATGAGGAACACAGGGGAAGAAGTTTTTCCTCTTTAAAGAAAGGGCATGATGAAGGACAGACATGGGGAAGTTTCTGTTCCTTTAAAATGTGAGAAGCACAGCCTGACAACAAATGGGGTTATCATGACAATGTTAGAAATTTGGGGCGAGTGATGCCGGCAATATCAATTTCAGAAGAGCCGTGCTGGAGCGAACGGTGTGTAATGTATTCCGCTGGGCATGTTCCGTGGAGCTATGAAGCCAGTGCAATTCTTGTGCCTCGCAGCAACTGGGTCCTTTTGTATTAGAGAGCTTTGGAGATGTTAAGAGCATTTGGGGATCTTAGCAGAACTAAAAAAGATCTTTCCTTTCAGGGGGTGTATTAGATTAGATGGAGGAAAACTCAGAGGGGAATAGAGCAGGATAAGCTCTGCTTGCTTTAAGCCCTTCTGTCTGGGCACAGAGGTCTAGATTCAGTTCTGAGCCATTTCAGGTCCCTCTGATGCCAAGGGCACAGGTCAATCAGCTCAGATACATGCACATGTGATGTGTGAGTTGGCACATATAGGCATATATATGTACTAATGAGCAGTAAGTGTATGAGTAGATCTGTGTTAGTGCATCATATACATATATGTTCATATGTCTTATAAACATCTTTACTTTAAAGTTAGTATATTCATCTATACATCTGTATTTGCCCATAGGTATGTATATGTATATACATGTGTACCTGTACACATACATAGGCGTGATATGAACTTGATATATACATGCGTGGGAATCAATAAATACTCATGGATGAAAATACATATATGTGTACACAAGTAATATATGGTATATGTTTTCTTCACTACACACACAAGTCTGTTCACAGTTTGGAGCCCTGTGACATCTTACATTTATGAGGTACTTTCAATTTCTTTTCAAACTCTTTTAGCATCTCTTTTCCCCTCCTTCAATTCCTAAAGCAATCCTGGAAGTCAATGGGAAGAGAAAAGTCCCTTAAAAGAGAGAATAAGCTCTCAGATGCTGTGTGGCCCCTGAGCCATCAGAGTACATAGAAAAAGTTACAGTCAGAATGCATCAGAGGCCCCAGGAAGCTGTGACTTTAACCCCACTCCACATGGCTGAGGAATCAGAAGATGGGATCCCTCTGGGTTTGTGAACAGCCTGGATTTAGAGACAAATATAAACACATTCAATTTTATCACTTTCCTACTATGCACTGAGAATTATAAGGGGTTCACAAAGTATTACAGAGGAGAGTTTTAGGGGGAGGGATCCATTGTAATGAATAGAAAAGGAAGTTGAATAGTTTAACCAGTTTTCTGTAACAACGTTTGTGGAGGCTGGAGAAAGGCAGCTTCAGTACAATGTTTATTTCCTTTACCAACCCTCTTACCCCATAGGTAAGAGGTCAGCTCCTGCCCCACCCCAGTCGGAATGCTCAACACAGAGAATCAGCAGAGTTGGAATTCACAAGGTTTTACTGTACCAGCAATTAGGAAGGAATGCACACGTATTTGTCTCTGGGAAGGTTAGAAATGGAAATAAATGCAAAAATATGCTTTTCTGGCAAGTCATCATTTTTAATATGAAGACGGAAAGCACAGACAGCTTTGTTTTGCTTGTTTGGGGGAGAGGGTGTTGCTATTGATTTTCTGCTTCCTGGTTTTTGCTAGAAAGTTATTCCTTTCCCACCCACTCCACACCCCCTCTCCCAAGCTGAAATGTCTGTCCAAGATCATCCTTTTAAGTGCTCAGTCTTAGAAAAGGGAGAAGAAAAGAATTGTGGTTTAAAATATATATGTACATCTTTTTTTTAAGCTTGCAAACTGGGATTTCTAGACTCAATTTGTGTTCTTGAGACATTGGAGTCAAGTTTATATATAGTTTTTGATGTAGGACCTAATTAGGCTCTCAGCATATCTTAATACTTTCTGCTACATCTGCATTAAAGATAACATTGCATACATTTGCATTTCATTTACATTAAAAAGTTAGCCATGCTGTATGTAACAATCACTTTAACCAAGTACCGTTGACAGCAAATATTTTGAATAAGCATGTGAAAATAAGCATGTGAAAATCCATGTCTATCCAAAGCCTGTCCTGGATTCTGTCACATCTCTCTTATTTGGAACTTGTTTGTGTGTAACACATTCCAACAGAGCCCTTGAGGTTAAGCCAACAAATAAGGACATGGGAATCAAAAGGATCCAACGTATGTGATCTACTCAAATAGGAAAAGAAAGGCTCCACTGTTACTCTTTTTGTTGCTATTTATAATTTCATCAGTGGTAATAATAATGGTGTGATTTTTTTATATGCTTTAAAAGAGAGGGGATAACCTTGAAATAAAAGTGTTCATTCATTTCTTTTTTCATTCATATGTGTTTGGATGAGTCTATATGGGACAACCTTATTTTCAGGCCTCACTTAATGAATCTCAGGTTTATCTGGGCCATTTTACGTTAAAAAATATCTTTTACCAGGGGACTGCTCTGCCAGTTTCTTCAGAATGAGCAATGAGCTGCTTCTTGACTTATGTCCTGGGCTACCAGGCACATTTCCTGTGTTTCAACCTGCCCAATGGTGCACCTCCCAAATATGTCATACTAGGCTCACCTTTCCCTCTATGGGTCCCAAAGCCTCTGGGCAAACTCTCTGGAGTGTGGTTTATCGACATCAAATGATGATGTGCATAGCTTCTGATGTGTAGGCTCTTCTGTAGTGAGGGGACCCAGAGCTTGTCCTGCAGAACACACACTTTCCAGGGAATGTTCTTCAAAAATGGTTCTAATCAAACATGTCTGAGAATTGTTAGCTGCTTTTACCTCTTCTTGGAGAACCACAATGCCTAGAGTAAAAATCTTGCTGAATATTCCTTAAGTTGACATTTCCCAAATCTTTGGGACCATGGAAGCCTTTGTGGACTTGTCACCTATTCACCCTGGGAACCCAGCTTCCTGCAGTGATTTTGGAGATTGTGTATATATTTCTTGTATTATTGGGTGGCCAAAAAGTTTGTTTGGGTTTTTCCATAACATAGGGGCTTCTTGGTGGTTCAGATGGTAAAGAATCTGCCTGCAATGAGGGAGACCTGGGTTCGATCCCTAGGTGTGGAAGATCCCCGGGAGAAGGGAACAGCAAGCCACTCCAATATTCTTGCCTGGAGAATTCCATGGACAGAGGAGCCTGGCTAGCTATAGTCCATGGGGTCGCAAAGAGTCGGACATGACTGAGCGACTAACAATTTCCACTTTCATAAAATTGTTATAGAAATATCCAAATGAACTTTTTGGTCAGCCCAATATCACATCTGATTCTCTCAAGAAGCCTCTGAGTTAAAGTGCCATGGTAGTGTCATCTTAAGAGGTGAGAAGGCTGAGACCTAGAAAGCTTAAATAACGTACTTCACATTATGCTGCTAATAAGAGAGACAGGTGAGGCTTAAACCAGGTCAGTGCTCTTACTTACTACACTGTCTGTGATCTCTCACTAAGCCCAGTCCTGTTCTTTGTCTAAGCAACCACTGCTAGTTCCTGCAGTCATTTCTCAGGTGTCGTGACTCAAGTCTCATTATCTCAGCCACTCTGCCCATAGTTTATCCATATCCCATGTATTTAATAACTGTGATCACAATCCTGAACACAGATACCCGGATGGATGCTGAGGTCTTAGGAGTTAGACTAAACATCACCTCCTTTGTCCTGGACCCTTTAATTCAAATAATGCAGCCTAAGACTGCAATGATTCTGCTGTTGTTGTTCAGTTGTGTCCGACTCTTTGTGATCTCATGGACTGTAGTCCACCAAGCTCCTCTCTCCATGGGATTTCCCAGGCAAGAATCCTAGAGTGGGTTGCCATATCCTTTTCCAATGGCTCTGTTACAGAGTATAATTATTTTCTATCATTTGGAACATTTTCTCAGAATTGGATAGTATCTTCCCATGTATGTGGCTGATTTTAAAAAGCTACTGTTTGTGATCTGCAGGAAGTCTGTCAACCTCTTTAAGCCTCAGTTTTCTGATGAGTAAAATGTGAATAATGATAGAACGGGCCTCTTGCAGCTGTGGGAGCGACAGATGAGCAGGTAAAGTTCTCAGATGTGTGCCTTGTACTTAATAACTATTCAATCAGTATTAACCAGCATAATCATTATTGTTGTTATTAGAAAATTAGAAGTTGCAGTTGAGCAAAAAGACTTCCTTCCAAACATTTTTCTGTGCATTTCAACAAAATTAATGTTTCTTAAAATTTTTTGCATTAATATCACTTTATAGGAGCAGCTTTGTCAACACCTTTAAAATGATTCCCACAATGCTGATTTAGGCATTTTCACAGGCATTTTTAGCTGGTTTTCAAAGTCGCAAAACTCTGAGGGGAAAAAAAAAACCACAACTAATCCTCAGTTGGCAGGAAAGTCCCCCTCCTCAAATCCTTGGATTAAAATAGAATCTGCCGCCAGGGCTTTCCTTGTCTTCTGTGATTGAGATCTGTCTCAGGAGGTGAGGCATCCAGTACCTGGGCATGGCAAATACATTCTTTAGAGATAGAATTTGCAACTTTAATATTTATCGATAGGCTCACTAATTCTCTTGATGATGGTAATTAATGAGGTGCTTATATCTTATTTTGCGGTAGTTTAACAAGCTCCAGGCTAGTGGGGGAGATCTGGTGCTGGCTGTAAATGCTGGGAATCAAAAATCCTGGAGGAAAATGCAGAAAATGGAGCAGAAAAATTAAGGTTTTAGTAGATAAAATGTCTCAGATTAAAACAATCCCAAAACAAACCTTAGAAAGGCAGCAGCAATTTAAAAACTGGTGAGATCTTTCTGGAGAGAAAAGTCACATGTTTCCCATTCAATTCTTCCCCCAATCCTACTGCTCATTTTGACCACCCACTTGTCCTTCTGCCCCTTTGGTCTGGTCTGTGTTAGCAGTGTGAAGTGAAAAATTGAGAGGAAAACATATTTTACTTCTTAAGGCTCTGATAGTTACAGCCAAACTTTTGTCATATTGGGTTTTGATTAATTGTACCAAATCTACACTTAACTTTTGCATTAGACATCTAGCCTTATAACCCTAGTTAACCTGTGTTTTCTCTTGTTCTTTCATCCTTTGGAAATAAGGTTCACAGAACACAAATTCCAAAAGGCATAAATTGTAACTCCTCAGAAGACAGAAAGAGAAGTCAGAGTGACCTCAATAAATCAAAAGCAAGTTGAAGTTCAATAGGAACAAATGTAAGGCAGGATTCTTATGTCCAATAAATGGACTCACAAATTTAAAATTGTGTGAGTGCTACTGTGGCAGAGAGGTCAGGGATGTGTCAAAGACATTCATAGTCTTGTCCTGGAACCTACTATGTGCCAAGCATTCTTCATAAGTCAGTTTTATTTACAAATACACTGTTACCATCTCTACAATAAGCCTCCAAGCCCCATATAATTTTGTTCTATCATTTTCTAGCTGTGGAAGCTAAGGTTGAGAGAGGTTAAACCATTTGCTGAAGTGTTCACAGTTTGTGAATGACTTAACTGGTTTTGAACTGTGCTCTTTCTACTTGACCAAGAGAGCTTCATTACAGAGCTGTTATTTAAAAAGCCAACCCAGTTCTTGGCTGTATTAACTTGAATTTCACTTGAGAACCGGGTAATAACCTTTCCAGTATACTATACATTAATTAAAATTTATAGGAAAAATGAACAGGGGAAACTGGAGCAAGTCCAAAAATACCCCACCCAGGAACAAAGGCAGTGAAAGAAATTTAAACTTGACCTAATAGGAAAAGACTAGAGGTGGTTGGGACTGCTTAGCTTCGAAGAATGCAGCCACGGGATGAGTGGCACAGTAATTGCCTATAAACACTGAAAAGGCAGTAATAAAGATTTACATTTTACATAAATATCACAGTTTATAAAGCACTTCCAGATCAGTCATTTTATTGGTTTCTCACAGCAGACTTCCAGAGCAGGAGTCGGCACACTTTTTCTGTAAAAAAAGGTCAGATGGTTAAATATGTTTGGCTTTGCAGACCATATGATCTCTGTCACAGCTTGTCACCTCTGCTGTAATAGCACAGGGAAGCAGCCATAGGCAGTTCCTAAACAAATGGTCATGACTGTGAGCCAATAAAACTTTATTTATAAAAAGAGGTGGCTGGACAGATTTAGCTCTCAGGCTATATAGTTCCCTGTATCATGGGGACATATTATTGTTCCCATGATACAGATGAGGAAATTGAGGCCTGCAAATGACTTGTCTAACACAATTCAGTGAGTAAACAGTGGCCCTGGAAAGAGAATTCCATTTCCTTGGCTCATAGTTTGGTGCCGAGTGCTCTAAACTGAAGACATGACCCCAGCAAGATTTCAGAGAGGTTTGTCATCCCGAGATACTGTTTGCTTATGATGGTGATTAACATTTGGAGCCAACTCATCAGGATGTTAGGTGACTACCTAGTGTAGTGAAAGAGTTTTTGCTGAATTCTTGAGAAGCGGTATCTCGTCAAAAAACATTTTCTGGCTTTACCTGAAATTTCCATTAAAGCAGTTCCTTAAGGATCTTCCTGAGACATGTAAATTTCATTTGAATTATAGCATTCTTGTATCTGTGAGAGAAAATACATAAGGTGTCTTACAAATTCCTTTGTCCGGTTATCACGCTGGCACTGAATCTTAGCTAGTTAAGGGGAAGATTGAGAGAGAAAAAGGCAGCAGGACAAGTTAGTATTTTAATATTGGGATTCAGGGTGGGGAGCAAGATTGTCAACAGAAATTCTTATCCTGGGACTTCCCTGATGGTCCAGTGGTTAAGAATCTGCCTTGCAATGCAGGGGATATGGATTTGAGCCCTGGTTAGGGAGCTGCGGTCCCTCATGCTGCTGAGCTACTAAGCCATTGTGCTGCAACTACTGACCCTAGCTCCATAACTAGAGAGTCTGTGTGCTGCAGTAAAAGATCCACGTGACTCAATGAAGATCCTGAGTGGCACAACTAGACCCAACTAAATAAATAAATACCCAAATAAATAAATAAATATTTTTTTAAAAAAGAAATTCTTATACCAATGTGGATGTCCTGTAGGAATGAATGGAGAAAGCATTAATGTCTGCTAAAGGATGGGATACTTAATACCATCTTCCAGTACATGTTCTAAGGGCTGTGCTTAAATGAATACATTTAATCCTCCAAACAGTTCTGTGACATAGATGCTGTCTTATGTCTATTTTAGAGTTAGGGAAGCTGAGGCCCAGAGGATCACAATAAGTATGGTGGAGGTATCACATCACAGCCAAGTTTTCTGTAATTGTCTAGTGGGGAGTCAGCGGCTTTACCCCACTGAGAAGCTTGGGCTGCCTACCTGTGCTTTCCATGCAGTTGGCTGGATGAGGTCATCTTTCAGCCTTTCTGTAGCTTTGATAGAGATGTAAATTGAGGTAAAGCTGTGGAGAAAATGGAGGGCACATTCTCTGGGAGTTAATGCATCATTCCTGGCAAGGCATGAACTCTAGCTTAAGAATGTTTCCTCTTGTTTGCTGAAAGAATCCTTAAGTGGGCACTTGTAGCAGGCTTGGTTAAGCTATCCTGCTCGGGGTTAAACCCTCATAAATCAGAATAGCTCAAGTGACCTGGGTAAATGCAAGGTACCCAGCACTGGTTGGAGTAATTCAATCTACTTTATAAGTGTCAGGTTGCTAATATTTCTTTAAAACATTTTTGGAGGGTGTGTATGGAAAAGCTTTTGCAGATACACTTTCAGTAAGAGTATTTTCCCAATATCTCCCTTGAGAAAATAGAAGGGAATGTCACTTCTGTTTCCTATTTAGATTGGAGTTTCTGTTTGAAATCACTCGTCTAGCACGCAACATAGAAAAGATTTATACATTTAAAAGTAAACAACAAGTGCAGAATGTCTTATTATTTTCTTAGTCTTGACATCCTTAGTTTTGGGATGTCATTGTTATTAGAATTTCTTTTCAAATTTCTATCCTTTTCTTAGGATCCTGGAACTTTAATACCTGTACAAAGTGAGAGAAACAGATTGAATAATGAGATAGTGGATGCTAATAAAGGTAGTGATAAAGCTCTGAATGGTGAGAAGACAAGGAAGGAAATAGGAAATGGAGAGAGAAAAGAAAGGCTAAGAAGCCAGATGCCTGTGCAGTGGAATGAGGCAAGAGGAAGAATGCTGTATTTGGAAATTAGAAGATCCGTTTCTGATTCCCAGATCTGCCCCTTCCTTGCCTGCATGACCTTTGACTTGTCTCTTGACCTTCATCAGACTCCTTTTCCTTCACATGGGAATCATCATACAAGCCTTAGAGTGTTGAAGTGACATGATGGGATGGAGGTGCTTGGCTTAATCAAGAAGATGAATGAAATCTAAGTCAGGGTCTTGAAATAATAGCAAATCAGAACTGAAAAACCAGGCTTATCATGTAAACATCTCAAGGAGTCAATTCATTTCATTGCTCCCAGTCAGCAGTCCTCATTTCCCAGCTCTGAAAAGTCATGGATCGTTCTTTTTGTTTGCTATGCATTACACAGCAGCCATGTGCAACTGGGTCTTAGTATTACCAGGTCACTAGTTTTCACCAGGACCTTACAAGCCAGGAATATGGTCTAGAGTGTGAACCAGCTTATAGATGGACACTAAAGGGATAATTTCAGTGCTTCAAGAACCTTTTCGATGGAGCTCAAGATGACTCTACTCAAAGCAGAACCTCTCCATGATAGGATTAGATTCAGGCTCTAGTGTGCCTTTGAAAAATTCTCTATAGAAGTGATCTGAAATTCTTTCAACCATAGGCTTTTCCTCCCTAAAGCTAGGGATTTTCATAAGCTAGATATAAATTTAATTCTTCTCTCCCAGTGTCTTTTCATTTTAACTCACCATCTGACAGGGAATAGTTAGTATATAACCCAAAGCATATGTGGTAAGCTTGTTCCTCTCTGGCTAAATATGAGTTTAATAAAAAATAGCAGTTAAACATATGTTAAAAATGAAGCAGTGCAGTTGGGGGCAAAGACTAAAAGGCGACACAACTGTTTATTAGTTGTGTTTTTCATTTTCATGATCAGAGAATTTTAAACCCTGATTTTTTTCAAGCTGTGGCCAGATCTGCACAGTTACGTTTTTGTCTTTATTGCCTACTAATAAATACTAGACCGTCAGTGTTGAAGTCTGTGTCCAAAACTTTGGATGTCAGTTACCAAATTAATGAATTAGGATGCTTTTATATGCCAATTGTCTGAGTTAATAATGTCAGGACTTACGGTGTTTACCTAAAGAGAGAGCTTGGGCATTATATATAGAAATCAAGTAAAGAAAGTGTTAAGTGATCTTGGGTCCTGGACTGCAGTTGAAGATTGGTAAGATAGAAACATAGTCAGGACAAATCAGATGTTTCTGTTTCTTGTTGTGGTTAACAGGTTTATTAAGACAATCCATCTGACTTGAAATCAGTGTTTAGTCTTGACCTGAAAAGTGAAAATTCATTTGCCTGGTTTTCTTTACTGTGTCATAAGGATGAATCAAGGTAGAAATGTCTTTTATCATGATGTATCTATCTGCACAAACCATGCCTGTTTAAGAAGAGGACGGTGCTCATGTTGTGGCTGTTTCTTTCATTGTAGTGAAATGAGGGCTTCAAGCTTTAGCCTTTCATTGTGGTATGATTTTTCCCTATGGTAAATTTTTGGACTGTGCTTATGACATCAGCAGCATGTCTCTGTATCCATCCTTCCATCCTGATGGACTGCTTTATAGAGAATGAGGTGATAGCAGGACAGAGAAGGGAATGGAGAAGAGCGACTTAAGGTTCTTCTTCCAAAAATGTTGGCATAGAAAAGCATTTAAGACTCAAAGTGATGAATCAGTCATGGTGTATGCTATTCTTTTGGACTGTACTCGTATTTACTATTCAGAGCAGTTATGCACAGCAGGAGACAGGTGTCCTTTTGAACTCCAATTTAAACATAGGAAAACCAAGACTCTGAGAGGCTAAGATGGTGAGAGATAGGACCTGATTCTCTCACACACCCAGTCTCTTTAATTGTGTTGAGTGAGTAATTTCCTGTTGCAGAAGTTTCCCCTGGTCAGAGTTGGCAGAGAGTAGGAAAGGCCATGTGTGCATCCCACTAAATGTTATATGTCATTTATCTCCACGTCTTTTTGAGGGTAGGTGCATTCATGCAACTTCCTAAATAATGTAGTATGCTTTTGTGGAATTTTTGCCTAACAAAGTCAAGGATAAAGCATATGAGCAAAAGAGAATTCCACCTGCATGCTGATTTTTTCCATAGGCCTTTTTCCATTCCCACAAATGATAAATACTAATTACTTGACTATTACTTTAAGTCACAGGTGGGAAACTTTCATTCTATGAATCAGATCTGTTCCACCATCAGGGAGCTCCCCAGTGTCAGTTGTCGCCCTTGGCCTCAGAGCTGCCCCATGCTTGTTTATGTACTCTAAACACCTGCTTCATGGGAGAGGCAATCAACATCTGGCCTGTGGCAGCAGGGGGGAAAGGCCAGATAGCCTGAGAGGCCTAAATCAAGTGTTTTCTTTAGCCCCTAAAACCCAATAAAATGAATGTCATTCTCTTAGGTCTCATAGAGGAAAAAAGATAGCCATAAAATGAAGTAGACTGAATTTCACTTCTTTTTCAGTCATTTACCCCCTAATAAAGAATTTTGAAACTTACAAATAGCTGAGAAAAGAAGAGAAGCTAAAGGCAAAGGAGAAAAGGAAGATACCCCCTTTTTAATGCAGAGTTCCGAAGAATAGCAAGGAGAGATAAGAAAGCCTTCCTCGGTGATCAATGCACAGAAGTAGAGGCAAGCAATATAATGGGAAAGACTAGAGATCTCTTCAAGAAAATTAGAGATCCCAAGGGAATATTTCATGCAAATATGGGCACGATAAAGAACGGAAATCATATGGGCCTAACAGAAGCAGAAGATATTAAGAAGAGGTGGCAAGAATACAGGGAAGAACTATACAAAAAAGATCGTCATGACCCAGATAACCACGATGGTGTGATCACTCACCTAGAGCCAAACATCCTGGAATACAAAGTCAAGTGGGCATTAGGAAGCACATCACTACGAACAAAGCTAGTGGAGGTGATAGAATTCTAGTTGAGCTATTTCAAATCATAAAAGATGATGGTGTGAAAGTGCTGCACTCAATATGCTAGCAAACTTGTAAGACTCAGCAGTGGCCACAGGGCTGGAAAAGGTCAGTTTTCATTCCAATCCCAAAGAAAGGCAATGCCAAAGAATGCTCGAACTACCACACAATTGCACTCATCTCACACGCTAGTAAAGTAATGCTCAAAATTCTCCAAGCCAGGCTTCAGCAATACATGAACCATGAACTTCCAGATATTCAAGCTGGATTTAGAAAAGGCAGAGGAACCAGAGGTCAAATTGCTAACATCCGTTGGATTATTGAAAAAGCAAGAGAGTTCCAGAAAAACATCTATTTCTGCTTTATTGACTACGCCAAAGCCTTTGACTGTGTGGATCACAACAAACTGTGAAACAATCTTGAAGAGATGGAATACCAGACCACCTGACCTGCCTCCTGAGAAACCTGTATGCAGGTCAGGAAGCAACAGTTAGAACTGGACATGGAACAACAGACTGGTTTCCAAATTGGGAAAGGAGTACGTCAAGGCTGTACATTGTCACCCTGAGTATTTAACTTATATGCAGAGTACAGCATGCGAAATGCTGGGCTGGATGAAGCACAAGCTGGAATCAAGATTGCTGGGAGAAATATCAATAACCTCAGATATGCAGATGACACCACCCTTATGGCAGAAAGTAAAGAAGAACTAAAGAGCCTCTTGATGAAAGTGAAAGAGGAGAGGAAACTTGGCTTAAAACTCAACATTCAGAAAACTAAGATCATGGCATCTTGTCCCATCACTTCATGGCAAATAGATGGGAAACAGTGAGAGACTTTATTTTTGGGGGCTCCAAAATCACTGCAGATGGTGACTGCAGCCATGAAATTAAAAGACACTTGCTCCTTGGAAGAAAAGTTATGACCAACCTAGACAGCATATTAAAAAGCAGAGATATTACTTTGCCAACAGAGGTGCATCTAGTCAAAGCTATAGTTTTTCCAGTAGTCATGTATGGATGTGAGATTTGGACTATAAAGAAATCTGAGCACCAAAGAATTGATGCTTTTGAACTGTGGTGTTGGAGAAGACTCTTGAGAGACCCTTGGACTTCAAGGAAATCCAACCAGTCAATCCTCAAGGAAATCAGTCCTGAATATTCATTGGAAGAACTGATGCTGAAGCTGAAACTCCAATACTTTGGCCACTTGATGTGAAGAACTGACTCCTTGGAAAAGACCCTGATGCTGGGAAAGATTGAAGGCAGGAGGAGAAGGGGATGACAGAGGATGAGTTGGTTGGATGGCATTACTGACTCGATGGACATGAGTTTTAGTAAGCTCTGGGAGTTGGTGATGGACAGGAAAGCCCTGGTGTGCTGCAGTCCATGTGGTCACAAAGAGTTGTACATGACTGAGAGACTGAACTGAACTGATCTGAAATTTACCATTAACATTTTTTCATCTTAGATTTAAATAGTTGAAAAGGATATAATTATAAATATTGGCTTTTTTTTTCAGTAAAGTAGTTTGATCATCTTTGAAAGTGCATTCAGTGAAATCTAAATAATGTTTGCAGTGAATATTCACCATCATTCATTTTTAAAAATACACAAAGAAGCTATTGAACAGGCAAAAATTTACATCTTTTTTAAAACTTGTATTTCTATTATATTTCCCCATGATATTTTATCCTGTTATATATTTTTATGCTTAAAAGTCTTTTATTGATACTGCTGTCATAATCCTTTGCAATAAGCATGTGTAAAAATTAATTTAAATTTATAAGTTCTGTGATCAAAAGCTCTAAGTAATTAAAGGTATTCCAGATTGATTATTGCAAAGACTTTTAGTGCCAAGTTGATTAAAACGTAAGTGTATTCAATATTTTGATAATTATTAAATACACAGAGTAAAAATTTATTGAAAATGTCTTTCTTAATGAGATGGATGAGGCTTTACTTCCAGTTAGTTTATCCTATGGATGAATATTGGGCTTCTTTGGTGGCTCAGATGGATGAATATCATTTATTGCTTAAAGGTTCAACATCAGTTCTATTCCTAGTTTTGGTTTTTATTATGTAAGTTGTCAGAAACATTGTCTACATATTATGTGATGGCACAGATGGAGTTCCGTGAGACCAATATCATTTCTATCTTTAACTCCTAAATTAGCCCAAACCAAACCCAAAACAAACCATCCCCAGCAGTGATATTTAGTCATCTCTCAGTTGGTTAGGTCTTGTTTGATTTTTGTAAAAAAACCAAGAATTAGTGGGCACCTGGCTTCAAAAAGCATTTGTTAAACATTAAACTTTCTCAGTGTATACCCCAAAATTAGAAAGGTGTTACTATGACATTAATGACTAAAAATTATGTTCTTTAATTACTCTTCCATTTAGTAATATGCTGCTTAAGTTGATCTACTTAGAAACTGTTGGTAATTTAAAAATGTTGCTAATTTCAATAAATCTTGGCCTGCCAAACAATATTCTTATATAATTATAGTAAAAATGCTTTTTATTACATTCTATAAATACATATTCATCAAACCTTGGATCTGCAGATTTACTTCATTCAATGCATAGATAATATACCCTAATTATCTGTCCTCATTATTTAATCAGCCAGCCAAGTCAGATTTATTTTGTGTCAGAAAAAATCTGACTTCATTTTTCAATGAACATGTTTCTTGATATATTAATAGGCATCTCTGTGATAACCACACCTCTTCTGAACTCAGATTTCAACTGAGAATTTGACTAAAATGTAGCTCTATGAGGACAGGGTTGGTTTTTTTTAGTGTTTTTTATTGGAGTATAGTTGACTTACAATGTGTGTTCCTTTCTGCTCTATGGCAAAGTGATTCAGTTGTATGTATATATACATATATGCATATAACATACACACACTTGTTTTTAGATTCTTTTCCCATAAAAGTCATTATAGAGTATTGAATAGAGTTCCCTGTACTATAACGTAGGTCCTTATTCTTATTGTTTTGAGATAATAATTATTCAATAGATATCTGTTGGAGGAGGAAAGTGATTGAGAGAAAGAGAGATATTTGAGAGACACTGAGATTGAGGAATGGATCTGGGGAACCCTGAGCATGTGGCCTGGCTATGAGAAGAGTGTACAGCCATCGATAGTCCTCACTGACTTCCTAGGCTCTAATGGGCTGTCTGTGCTGTGCTGTGTTAGTGACTCAGTCGTGTCTGACTCTTTGTGACCCCGTGGACTGTAGCCCGCCAATCTTCTGTCCATGGGGATTCTCCAGGCCTGAATACTGGATTGGGTTGCCATGCCCTCCTCCAGGGGATCTTCCCAACCCAGGGATTGAACCCAGGTCTCCTGCATTACAGGCAGATTCTTCACTGTCTGAGCCAACAGGGAAGCACAAGAATATTGGAGTGGGTAACCTATCCCTTCTCCAGGGGAACTTCCCGACCTAGGAATCGAACTGGGGTCTCCTGATTTGTAGGCAGATTCTTTACCAACTGAGCTACCAGGGAAGCCCAGTGGGCTATCTACTTCTTTACAAAAACCCAGAGCCCTACCCACCTTGGTTTTATTAGTCACCTTGATGATAGGAGGCTTACTTTTAACCCATGTATCAAGTTGATCCTTTCCTGGGCCCTCCAGTGCTGTTCATGGCTCCAGGCAGGGTGGCACAGTAGATTTGCAATGGATGAGAGTGATGTCTTTCTGCTGCAAAGTAGAAGGAGGTGAAGGAGGAGTAAGGAGTCCGGTGAGTCTGCTGGAATGAACTCCTCAACACAAGTGAACTCAGACAAATTGAGGAAAGAATCTTAGAGAAACAGAGATTCTGGAACTTAATTCTCTTAAAACCATGTGTCCACATCCTTCCTGGAAGGATATTTGTAACACTTCTTTTGTATACATTTCCTAGTTTGAAGACCACTGTAAAATAGAAAGAAATAATCTTTAAAACACCAAGGACTATAATTCACAGAAGGCTGGAATTTGGGAGGAGAACGATAGGTCAGTTGAACCTAACAGACATTGATAATCAGGCATTTTTCAGGCAGGGTGTATTTCCCTTTGATTTTGAGTCAGTGGTCTTCCCTAAGACAATGACAACTTATGTATTAGGCATAGCTTGGAGAATTCCACTTCTAGAATTGGTATGTTGCAGTCAGGCTAGAGAAAGGGGAAATAGTGTTTACTGAACAGATATTATGTGGGATGCCTGAGCACATTTATTTCTTACTTTACATTAGAGGGCTAAGTGACCTTGCCTAGGGCACATGGTCAGTAAGTGGCTGCCTGGCTCCAGAGTCCATCTGGGAAAGAGTCTGTTGCTATTTCCTGGGTCTTCTTGAGTCCTCCTGAGTCTCAAGGAGTCAGACAATTATAGTCAGAATATCATCTTGGAAGGAGAGCTCATTTCACTTTTTTCCTAGTTGCAAAAGAAATACATGCTCATTGTAGAAATCATGGAAACTGCAGAAAAGCACAAAGCAATAACCAAAAATCATCTGGAAGCCTGCCTCTCAGAGATGACTGTGGATATTTTAGAGTGGATGTATTCCCAAGGAAGGACAGACACATGTTCCCAAACTTACACATGGTCGTTGTCATGGCAGAGAGTACACTTGTGTGGTTGAGACCAGCCCCGACTTGAGTTTAAGCTTCCCTTTCCTGTTTACCAGTTTGTTTATCTATGAAAAGGAGATAATAGTACATACATACTCCATGGGATTGTTGGAAGTGTTACAGGAGGTAATGCAGCTGTCCTTAGCTAAATGCTTAGCACACAGTAAGCAGGATGGTTGGTTGGATGGGCACATAGATAGATAGGTAGATAGCTTTCTTTTAGACTTTTTCCCACTTTGGTTAGCAACATTTCCTAAACAGTTTTTTCATTTCATTTGTTATTATTGCTCTAAGTATGACTCTTAATCACGTCCATTGCACACATATAACACAATTGACTTAACTGGTTGTCAGCTATTGGTGTCTTGGATTGTTTCCAACCATTTTCTATTCTAAACAATGCTGGGATGAACAACTTACCAAATATGACTGATGCAATTACCTGCTAAAAGTGTGATTGCTACACTGAAATCCACACATTTAAGGCATTTCCAACATGTTGCCTAATTTAACTTCAGAAAATTCCACTAATTTATATTCCCACTCTAAATAGACATCAGAGTGTCTGTTTGTATAAACTCTCACCAACATTGGTATTATCTTTCTTTTTCATCTTTGCTAATTGGATAAGTTTAAAAAAGTGTAACATATTTTAGTTTGCATTTCTTTGATTATAAGTGAGGTTTGACATTCTTTTTTATTTCTTTGGACTTAAAAAACAAATCTGACACTGAGAATGCGTGCAGGTGTTTGTTCTTATGATGCTTACTGTTGCTTCCTCCCAAGTATGTATCATCTCTTTTCTGTAGGAGGCATAAAATTAAAGTTCAGCTTTCCTGGAGCGGGCGTGTATGCATAAGAGGTTTAATCAATAACTGACAGAGAATGTTGGGTTCAGAGTGCCCCCCTCCAGGTCTCTGCGGATTCTTTCTCTTGATTCTGGCTGCTGCTTCTCTGACAGGTGTACTTCTTAGCTCCGGGGACCTGGACCAGACAGCCCTCAGCTCTCACACTACCTGGTGAGCCTTGGGACTCTGGATGTTGCAAAAATACATATGGTCTGGAGAATGCAAAAGGTCACAGGCTTATTTTTAGATAGGAAGAATAGACTCCATTTTAAGCATAAAGAATCCTTTAATAGGACGTGCCCTCTTACTGCGTTGTTTGAATTCTGGTATTAGTCTCTGTCTTTGTCTCTCTCCCTTCCCACCCTGCCTGCCCCGCCCTCTCTTCCTCTCCCCCTTTCCCTTTTCTCGGCCTTTCTTTCCAGCAAATTACACTTTCTCATGACAAGAAGTGCTGTCAGTAAAGAAAGCAAACACATAACAAGGAATTTAAATAATAGAAAAAAAAAAGTCCTAAAACTCAAAAGATCTTGTTTGCAAATTGACAGGGTGAGAAGGGTTTTTCTTGCTTTGCAGAGTTGAAACCTCTTCTCCTCTGAGCTCTGGGAGCTGAAACCTGTGAGAGAATTCCCTCTTGCTTCAGACCCTCCATGTTGAGATATTGGTTTCTTACCCCCCTCCCCTCAAAAACTTTTATTTTTGACCTCAAGAACAGATGTCTCATCTTTTGAGAGGTTGAGAGAGAGACTTTCAGCCTGAGTCTGTATGAGAGAGAGCCGGAGACAGAGAGATGGGGAGACAGAGAAACCTCAGCCAGAGTGAGGCCTGGGCCTTTCTCCTACCAGCTCCTCTGCTTCATTTCCTTCCCACCAGGGACAGAGGCTGCACCTTGTTAGCCACGACTGGAGTGAACTGAAACTATTATCTGTACTTTTTCTCACATTGCAGCCATTTCTTTCTTCTTCTAAAAGCAATCTGGGATAAGGATAAAGTCTTCCTCAGAGCTGGCTCTTTTCTCCTCCACCTCCCATGGTGACCTTGTTTTGCATTTTGTAGTTGAAAGGACATGAAATAAACTTTAAAACTTGCCTGATTCCATAAATAATCACAGGTCTCGTGGATACACAACCAGCTCACATGGTCAGTAGGACCACGCTCAGCATATGAAGGCACCAAAGATAAATCTAGTTTGTCTTTGAATGTCAAAAGTTTGCATCCCCCAGATGGAACCCTCAGGTGGGCCTGCCTTCATATATATTCAATACCAGCACCAACAGGATCCTAATTAGTGAGTTTGTTAATTCCCCTTGCCAGCTGGGGACAAAAACTATTGTCTGTTCTCTAGCCATTGTGTATGTGTGTGAATATGGAATCTGCAGATTTCAAATCACAGTATCAGCAGATTATATAGTCTTTTTTACCCCTTAAGATTTTTTTAAGGGTAGATATTCTTTCTTATAATGGTTAATCATCAGAAACAACCTTTTTTGAAGTCTGCCTGCTATATAGCTTTTCACAATGGACATGCAATGATAGATGTGAGATAGTTATGTCCCTGTATTTTCAAGTGACTTACAGAAAACCGATTTTGTGACATTGGTAAGCACAAGATATTTATATTCCCTGGCTGGGTGCATCCAATAACTCCTTTTCAAATTGGAGCATCAGCTCCAAGGATGAAAGGATCTCTTCTCAGAGTTTAAACCCTACAGTGACATCATTCATGAGAATGATTTGCTTGCAGATTAGCTCTCTGACTAGATGATGCTTTGGATAAAGTAAGAAGTGGGCTGACTAGTTCCTAAATTACAGGTGGGCTGTGCTCAGAAACTCTGAGGTATTTTTTCAATATGATACAAGTCCTTTAATCTCTTTGCATGGCGTTGTTTTAGTACGGAGTAAGGCTCCTCAAAGCCCAAGATTAAATTAGGAGAAATCCCCCTGCTGCTTCTATTGAATTGAGTTAATATAATGAGTTTATTGTTAAATTAAACAAAATGAAACTTGCCATGTGGAAGAAATACAACTGAGATCGCAGTGGGATGCTTTTTCTTCCTACCTTGTTTCTGTGTTACTTAGGGGTGGTTTATAGGATCAGAGGCTACAACTCCAACACACTGATGCACCTTTCCCTGGGAGATGAAAGCTGAGATAAAGCTGGCACAAGAAGCAGAACACAGCTTTAAGCTTTCAGGATGCTAAAATGTGGTACCCAGCCTTCCTACAATGAACTCCTCCTTCGCAGGTGCAGGTGCCCCTGTAATGTGGACATGGCTTCTGTGTCCCTCCCCTTATATTAAAAAACAAGGGTGAACCAGATGACCCACCTCAGCAGCCCAGTAGAGAGAGGACCTTCTTAATCAGCAGCCACCTCCCCAGCTGCCTCTCTTGCCCATTGGCTGCCTCTTCTGGCTACCTTCTGTTTGGTGTTTGCTGTCTCCATCATATAACCCATGCCCTTTTCTCTTGTTCATTTGATCTGACTCTTGCCCAGATCTATGCATGGCTGGTCCTTCTTGTCATTCTGTTCTTGATTAAATGTCACCTCTTCAAAGAACTGTTTTTCCCTTTACTATATAGAAGTAGCCCCTCAGTCACACTCTGTCACATTCCCTGGGCTTATTTATGTCATATCTTATGCTACAGAATATATCTTCATCGTTAGCTAGTGTGTTCACAGCTGCTCACTCCTCCCCCCTCCCCTAGTAGAATGAAAACACTTATCAGGTACAGGCCATGGTGGCACCACCCACTGTACCCAATGTCTAGAACACAGTAAGTACTCGGTAGATACTTAAGGAGAGAGTGACTTCTCAGTCTGTTTATGTGACCTAGAACAGGCTTCTTGACCTCTGAACTTTAGATCCCTCACTTAGGATGTGGAGATAATAAATGCCCATCTGCCTATGGTACCATAAGATTAAATCCATTCCAAGCAAACTAGCCCAGGACAACAACTGATACATTCTAGTGGCCTTCTTTGGGCTCTAAAATTTCAGCTCCAGATGCTTTTTCTTGGAGAAAGAGAAACAGAAACCCCTCTTTCTCTTGCCTCTTGGAGACCAATCCTTATTCAGCCAGCAATCATATCGTTAACTGGTTGCTGTTTGCAAATGGAAAGTTGAGCTCCAAGTTGAGTTATTAATGACTTTTCTATTGCACACTCTTCTTTTCCCACAAAGATTTGTAATTCATTTTTCAAAAACATCATTTCCTCAAACAGATCATGGATTAGAAAGTATCATCTGAATCACAGCAATGACTGATGCAGTGATGGGTGGGCAGTGAACAGGCAGCCCAGAACCAGAATGATGGGAGGATATTCAAGAAACTATTGGCTCAGACACCTGTTATTTAGTAAGGAAATTTAAAATGAAGAATCGTCAGCAACCTACTTGATATTCTTTATTAACCTTCTCATTTGAGACAAGGGTTTTTTATTTTCATTTTTAGGTTATTTTTAATTAAACAATTCTCTTGAATCTGAACCTGAAAAAGAATGTATATGGATAATTGAATCACTTGGTGTACGCTTGAAACTAACACAACATTGTAATTACATTTAAATTTTCTTAAAAATAACGATCAAATTGTGCACTGTGAATATATATGCTGTTATACCAATTAACCCTCAAAGCTGTAGGAAACCATTTTTAAAAATAACTATTACAAGTTCCTGCAGCGATCATTGCAAAGAAATAGAGGAAAACAATAGAATGGGAAAGACTAGAGATCTCTTCAAGAAAATTAGATATACCAAGTGAACATTTCATGCAAAGATGAACACAATAAAGGACAGAAATTGTATGGACCTAACAGAAGCAGAAGATATTAAGAAGAGGTGACAAGAATACAGAGAAGAACTATACAAAAAACATCTTCATGACCCTGATAACCATGATGGTGTGATCACTCACCTAGAGCCAGACATCATGGAATGCGAAGTCAAGTGGGCCTTAGGAAGCATCACTATGAACAAAGCTAGTGGAGGTGATGGAATTCCCGTTGAGTTATTTCAAATCCTGAAAGATGATGCTGTGAAAGTGCTGCACTCAATATGCCAGCAAATCTGGAAAACTCACCAGAGGCCACAGGACTAGAAAAGGTCAGTTTTCATTCCAATCCCAAAGAAAGGCAATGCCAAAGAATGTTCAAATTACCACACAATTGCACTCATCTTACATGCTAGCAAAGTAATGCTCAAAATTCTCAAAGCCAGCCTTCAACCGTATGTTCAAACTGGATTTAGAAAAGGCAGAGGAACCAGAGATCAAATTGCCAGCATCCACTGGATCATCAAAAAAGCAAGAGCATTCCAGAAAAACATCCAATTCTGCTTTATTGACTATACCAAAGCCGTTGACTGTGTGGATCACAACAAACTGTGGAAAAGTCTTAAAGAGATGGGGATACCAGACCACCTGACATGCCTCCTGAGAAATCTGTATGCAAGTCAAGAAGCAACAGTTAGAACTGGACTTGGAACAACAGACTGGTTCCAAATAGGAAAAGGAGTATGTCAAGGCTGTACATTGTCACCCTGCTTATTTAACTTCTATGCAGAGTACAGCATGCGAAATGCCAGGCTGGATGAAGCACAAGCTGGAATCAAGATTGCTGGGAGAAATATCAATAACCTCAGATACGCAGATGACACCACCCTCATGGCAGAAAGTAAAGAAGAACTAAAGAGTCTCTTGATGAAAGTGAAAGAGAAAAGTGAAAAAGTTGGCTTAAAACTCAACATTCAGAAAACTAAGATCATGGCATCTTGTCCCATCACTTCATGACAAATAGATGGGGAAACAGTGGAAACAGTGACAGACTTTATTTTGGGGGGCTCCAAAATCACTGCAGCCATGAAATTAAAAGACACTTGCACCTTGGAAGAAAAGCTATGACCAACCTAGACAGCATATTAAAAAGCCGAGACATTACTTTGCCAATAGAGGTCCATCTAGTCAAAGCTATGGTTTTTCCAGTAGTCATGTATGGATGTCAGAGTTGGACTATAAAGAAAGCTGAATGCCGAAGAATTGATGCTTTTGAACTGTGGTGTTGGAGAAGACTCTTGAATGTCTCTTGGGCTTCAAGGAGATCCAACCAGTCCATCCTAAAGGAAATCAGTCCTGAATATTCATTGGAAGGACTAATGTTGAAGCCTAAACTCCAGTACTTTGGCCACCTGATGCAAAGAACCAACTCCTTGGAAAAGACCCTGATGCTGGGAAAGATTGAAGACAGGAGGAGAAGGGGATGACAGAGGATGAGATGGCTGGATGGCATCACCAATGTGATGGACGTGAGTTTGAGTAGGTTCTGGGAGTTGGTGATGAACAGGGAGGCCTGGCGTGCTGCAGTCCACGGGGTCATAAAGAGTCGGACACGACTGAGTAACTGAACTGAACTGATTACAAGTTAAATAAATAAATAAAATATTCTCTTAAACTGGTAGGAATCGTAGAAACCATTTGCTGCAAGCTTCATTCCTTACAGATGAGAAAACAGAGGCCTATAGACAGTAAGATGTTTATCTGCATAGTCCTCCCTTATTTGTAACCAATGGGGCAAGCCAGACCTAATTCCCTGACTCACCACTTCCTTTGGCTGGCTTACCTCCCCAAATACCCATCTAAATTTCTCTTGATTTCACTTAATTTTCCAAAAGCCTCTTAAAAAGTCAGTCATGTAAATGATGATAGTCAAGTAGCCTGTTTTTTAAAAATTAGTTTTAATTGAAGGATAATTGGTTTAGAATATTGTGTTAGTTTCTGCCATACCTCAGCATGAATCAGCCATAGATATACTTATGTCCTGGAGAAGGCAATGGCACCCCACTCCAGTACTCTTTTGCCTTGAAAATCCCATGGACGGAGGAGCCTGGCAGGCTTCAGTCCATGGGGTCGCTGAGTCGGACACAACTCAGCGACTTCACTTTCACTTTTCACTTTCATGCTTTGGAGAAGGAAATGGCAACCCACTCCAGTGTTCTTGCCTGGAGAATCCCAGGGACGGGGGAGCCTCGTGGGCTACTGTCTATGGGGTCACACAGTCGGACACGACTGAAGCGACTTAGCAGCAGCACACTTGTGTCTCCTCCCTTTTAAACCTCCCTCCCACCCCTTCCCATACCATCCCCCCTCTCCACATTGTCACAGAGCTCAGGTTTGAGCTGCCTGAGTCATACAGCAAATTCTCACTGGCTGTTTTACATATGGTAGTGTATATGTTTCCATGCTACTCTCTCCATTCTTTTCTTCTGAAAACCACCCTAATTCCACTAATCTGTCCTCACTGGATCTGTCTTCTATCTAGTTAGCCATCTAGCTCTGCCTTCCAGTATATCCTCTCTTCTACCTCTGCCCCTCCTGTTCCCAAAATTCAGCCTCTACACCAGTGCCGAATAGAAACACAGAGACAGAGTTTTGGGTGAAGTAGAAAAAAATAGCTTTGTTGCTTTGCCACACAAAGAGGGCCACAGCAGGCTAATGCCCTGAAAACTCTATGTCCCACCTGGACAGTGTAGTAAGGAGTCTTACAGTATTCAAGGAGCAGGGTGTGACCAACTTGTGGACATTCTTCTGATTGGTTGGTGGTGAGGTAATCGTAAGTCAGCCTCATCAACCTTTTGGTTCCAAGGGGTCTGAGGTCTATGTGCTTGTGGGCAGCAAACAGTTAACTTCTTCAACATGGTGGGAGTCTCAGTCTCTGAAAAACAGTTCAAAGGACTTGGCTCAAAACATTATCTATAGTCCTTGAGGAAGAACTAAATGTTCTTGACTTTGTTTAATGGCCAAAGTATTATTATTTTGTCTTGCTTGACTGTTTTCCTTTCTGCAGTTTCTCACTTCTCTGATTTAAATCTATTCTCTGACTAAAGTTTTCTTGTAGACAAAAGTCAAGCAGAGAACATGGGTGTGGGGCCTGTTCTGGAAAGGCCTCATAGGGCTCAGTTACACTCCGTAGAGGGCAGTGGCCAGCCATCAGCTCCCCCTGATCTCCTGAGTGTTTTCCTTTAAGCCTCTGATCCTGGGCATCTCTTGTCTTCAGACTTCCCTCACCAGTGCGATTGTCAGTTTCAGTCACAGAATATTTACTTTGCGTCTGATGGCATTTCTAGCCTCGCTGCCTCTCATCTTTTACTGGTTGGCTGGTCAGTAGGATAGTCTCTTCTCAACCTTAACATTTGTGTATTTATTGCCTTAAAATGTTAATCTTGAGTAAACCTGTATAAAACACATGTAAAACTGATTAAAGTATGATTTAGTATAATGAACATTTTATTTAGTATAGCGAACATTTAAAAAAATTCTTGCCGTCGTCATCAAGAAGGACTAAACATCAAATGTATTTTCCAAAAAGATCTTCTTTAGCTAATAATAAAAAAAAGCCCTAAATGCTAAGTATATCCTATAATTTTACATCTGTTAAGTGATTCGAACTGTGAAACATTCATGCTAAAAAAGTTTGCCTTTCCAGCTGTTGCTCTGCTCTAAACATTGAATGTTACTGAACAGGAAGTCTTCCTTGTGGCCTCAAAGTAGTTCTCACTGTTAGGATGCCTTTGAGGAGGGCTGAGGAGCAGATTCTTTTTTTTTTTTTTTTTTTTGCCTGCAGATCAGCTGTGTTCATTTTCTTTTAACATATTAAGTCTGTTTAGAATTTGTTCCCAGAGTCCGATGTAATTCTAAATGGCCACAAGCTAGTTTTCATGGTCCTCTGTTGAGAAAGGGTGGACTCCACTTGGAAGCTAGCAGAAAAACAAGAACCCAGCAGCAAAATCCCTTCCTCCTCTTCTTGTCACAGTCAAAGGCTCCATGAGTCTTTTTGAAAGCTGAGCCCCCAGACTACACAAATACATGAAGCCACCATAGGACTGGGGCCAAGGAGAGGTGGAAAGCAGAGGTGGTTTGAGCATGAACACTTTGTGTGAGGACAGGTGTGTACACACCCTTCTGTATTATGAAGAGCGTGTCTAAGACACAACACACCTGCTTGTTTTAAATAAGTGAAGATTTTCCCCTGTGAAATGGGGATTTTAAAAATTTGACCTCAAAGGTAAACTAATATCCATGAATTATGAGCTACCAGGAGAAAGATTTCAGCTCTGTATTGTGGAGGGAATCCTCTAAGAGTCTGGATTGCCGGTGGTGGGAAGGACCTTAGCAGTTGAAGCTCCCCATTACTTTTAGAAGAACTCTCACATTTAAGGGCTCCAGGAAACCTCCCACAGCAGTGTTTTAAGGTCCCACCAACGGGAAGATGAATCTTTCCATCCAACAGTGAGGATTTTTAACTACCCCGCAAACAGCTATTACTCGAATTTTTTTTCTATGTCAGATGTCCAAGTAAGATTTAATTTCAAAAGAAATTCTGCTAAAAAAAAAAAAACCTGCTCAGAATTCACTGCATCTTGTGATTACTCACTCCCTTCTTGTTCTGGGGTGCTGTCACTACACTATTATCCAGGATAGTTGGACATTGGATTCTAGGTCCCCAAAACAAGTACTGTCTCTCCAGTGGGTTCACTTTTGTGTATGGGTAGTAAGTTACCCATCTTCATTGTGGCTGGTGGGGATCTGACCATCTTATCAGGATCTGTTCATTGTGACTCACTCTCTTTGGGAACAGTACCTTAAAGACATGAGCAAGAGTATTTTTTTTTCCTATTAAACATAAGAATTGGTTTCTATGAGATTATGATTCTTTTACCTTATCATGGGCATTTCTTAGAGCTACAGAGAAAAGGATGACTTGGCAATCAGTGAAGTAAAGTTAAAGGATAACACTGGGCTCCAAACAGGAGAAAAATTTGGGTTTACGGTGATAAAATTGCTTTTGAAAATCTTTGTTCTAGGGATGGAATATCAGCAAACATGAACTAGAGCTTTAAAAAGCTCTAACTATTATAGAGAAGATATACATGGATGCTTTCTAAGAAGATAAATGTGAGTAGTTGAGTATAGCACGAGACTCTCTTAATTTTAAGAACATAGTTTATTTGAGAAGCAACCTCTCTCAGGGGAAAAATATTTTTCTGATGTTTTAAAATATTAGTACAAATATTATGTTTTGGAGCGTTGATAGATATAAATATCATACTTGCTTTAAAATGTTATTAGAGGACAGCAGTTAAAACAGGAATAATGACAAACTGGACAGAGAAACAGACTTGAGAGTCAGAAGATCCGTGTTTGGCAGAAAATGACGATGTGATCTTGGGAAAACTGCTTTCCTTCTCTGAGCCTCAGTTTCTATGTGATTATTGAGAGAATCAGACCATATAACACAGTGCCTTTTCGCCTCTTTTTTTAAAGTTTATTTTTAATTGGAGGATAATTGCTTTACAATGCTGTGTTGGTTCCTGCCATACATCAACATGAATCAGCTATAGGTATACACATGTCTCCTCCCTCTTGAACCTTCCTCCCACCTCCCACCCCATCCCACCCCTCTAGGTTGTCAGAGAGCCCCAGGCTGAGCTCCCTACTCTACAGGGTAACTTCCCATTAGCTATCTATTTTACATAGAGTAATATACTTCTTCACCTCTTAAATTTTTTTATTCTCTTACTGGATTAAACAAGTGTTCTCATTTCATCTAAAAATCAGTAATAGTTCAAACAGACACATTTTGTTTTTCTGACCTCCATACTACTAGCCAGTGTTCCCCACATCAAGGCTTTGAGACCAACCAAGTCAACCTTCACTTTCAGGTTTTAAGAAGGGCAGTAACTAGTCAGTTCATATGTAACATGCAACATAATCATTTCTCCCTCCAAAAATAAATCTTTCGGAGCTACTCTCGATTATTACAAGCTCCTAAAAAGTGTTTAAGGGTCGTATAGGAATTATTTACTTTTCTTTTGGAAGTATTCCATTATGTAAAGGATAACTGATGAAGTGACACAGCGTATGTTTTACCTGTGCATTTTTGTACAGTGGCGGCTGCTTCAGTAGGCTGGTATAGCCGTAGACACAGAACTGGAACATGAGCCCTTACGTTTTAAATTTTTATGTGGGTATAATTAAAACAAAATGCACAGATCTTAATTATTCAGTTCAGTGAGTTTTGACAGTTATTTACGCTCATGTAACCACCACTCAAAATAAGATCTAGACCATTTCCATCCCTCTAGAAACTTCCCTTATGTGAGTACTTCTTTTAGTATCTTAGTTCCTAATTTTTGACCCTTTTAATTTAATTATCAAATAGTCCATGAACAAGAATCACAGGAAAAGTGGAGAGCTTAATAAAGAACTTTGACTGCTCCTTACAATAATACTCTTTTTGTCTTGAACTTGATTCAAAGTATTAATTGCTTTGCTTGAGCTGAAAGGTCAGATGTGTTTTCATGTTCATATTCCGTGTGGGGACATAATGGATACATAAATGTGTGTGGCATACTCTTTGGTCTCAGTGACCATTCCCAGAGCAGTCTTCACTATCCTGTGGGGAAACCCCAGGGTATTCTGCCTGAGTGTCCACGGACTGGAGTTTGACTTTCAGTTTGGTGAGCTGAAAAGGAATAGGGGCTTCCTTTGTGGCTCAGAGTGTAAAGAATCTGCCTGCAATACAGGAGACCCGGGGTCGATCTCTCGGTGGGGAAGGTCCCCTGGAGAATGGATATTCTTGCCTGGAGAATCCCATGGACAGAGGAGCATCAGGCATTTTTCTGGAGGCCTTGAGTTGCATCATCAGATGTGTACTCAGATGCCTTGGGACGAGGGTCCTTGTGTTGCAGGCTTTTCACTGAATGAGCTGGAAGAAATCCCAGCAGGTTGAAAGGAGAGCTTGTCAGGTAGGGGAGGATGTTGGAGCTGGGGAGGGTAACAAACAGAGGAAGAGCCCTCCCTCAATGTCACCTTGGTCAGAACCTGGAGCCCAGAGGTGGAAGGGGGTGCTGCTGAGTTCCTGGAGTCCGGGAAGACACGCTCTGGCCTTGAATCTCCCAGCAGTATCTCCAGAAGACCTGCCACACCTGAGGCAGCCTCTCATGTATCTGAGCCTTTGCCCGGATGGCTAACAACCATCTCAGATTGGCTGATTTTTCCACATTTGTCAGGGAGCCAGCTGCACTGGCTCAGCTGAGCATCTGCAGAAAGGAAGCAGAGAACCAGAAAAAAAAAAAAAAAAGCTTTTAAGTCATTATTCTTATTCATTTCCCTATTCTCTGCCCCACCCCCTCACAGTCTCTACTGCCATGCCTCTTTCTTCTTCTCCTTCTTTTTTTAAAAATCTTTTTATAACAATCTTTCCCTTTATGTGGCGAGAGCCCTTGGCGTCCATCCAGTGACCTGTCTGTAGAGAGATACTCCTCCCTTATAATTAGGCCTTTGTTACACCACTTCCTGATTTCCTTCTCTTTCTTTCCTTTTTAAAGCTTCTGGCCCTTGACACCCCAATGCCCCAGTGGAATAACCACACTTGTTAAAACGAAGGGTCTTCAAAAGGGTGATAAAGTTGGCTTCCTCCAGGAGGCCTGTGAGTTCATTCAGGCCCGTGGTTACAATAGACAAGGGCATGGAAGGACCCAAAGTAAGACGTGTGTTGAGATGTCTTCATTCCCGTCACCACCTCACCTGCAGAGCTTGCCCCGCATCCCAGCCCCTATTCTTGGGCCTATTCATTTCTGGATCGCAGTTTCCCTATTTCATCATTCCTGGGTTAAACTCATACAGCTTTCTGGGAAGGAGGATGGGATTTCTTGTTGTCAAATACTCCTGAAAAGATGCAGGCGTGTGTGCTCAGTCGTTTAAGTCGTGTCTGACTCTGTGTGACCCTGTGGACTGTAGCCTTCCAGGCTCCTCTGTCCATAGGATTCTCTAGACAAGAATACTGGAGTGGGTTGTCATTACCCTCCTCCAGGGGATCTTCCCAACCCAGAAAGAAAGGATTAAACCCCAAAGAGGTAGAGAAAGCCAGTGATGGAGGACACAGGTGAACGCAGCTAGACCCCAATGTCCTGTGGCTCATGCAGTGATGGTCGGAGGAGAAGGGACACACTTGGATTAAGCTCAAGAAGGAGGATGTAGATCTGATTATTGACACAAATGCTTGGTTGCGTTCCATTAAGTCCTTTTAGGGAAAATTGTATTAGGGTATATGTAGTAATAGCTGCCACATTTGAGGGGACTTAGAGTGTAAAAGCCTGGAAATCTCACATTCACTGAAGTCTTCAGAATATAAAGAAGAAATTATGAGAGGTTTTAGTCCTTTTGCATCAGGACTGGTGATGTTCCATTCTGTTCCCTTTGTTTTGAAATCTGTGGCTCAAAAGCATGTAAATGCCAAACAGCCTAGACAACCACACTTGGTGATCACTCTTTCTTAAAGGTGGCTTTTATAAATGAAAAGCTTGGACGTGATATTGCATTTTTGTTTGTCCTCAGATTGATTTCCTCATTAACCCAAAGTGTTAGCAAATAACACTTGCTGGGCTTAAATCCAGTGAAAGATAAAACTAAGGTTTTATTTCCCCTTTTATGGATTTTAGAGGTTTGGGGTACGGATTGTATTTCATTTTCCTTTGAAAATTGTATGTCTAGTGGAACATTATAAGAAAAAGTGGATTTTTTTTTTTTGGTGGAGGGGGTGTGGTGAACAGAGATCCACCCACCCCTGCCAAGTTGTCTTTATAACCAGCCTCCTAGTAGAATTGTTTATAGATGTGCAATTAAAGAATACCAAATACTCTACTGATGGCTTAAGAGATTGAAGTTACATCTCTTGGACAAGCTTGGATTGGGCTGATTGAAAATTAAATGGGGTATTGATTGTAAGCTGCTAAGCCACCTCAGTCATGTCTGACTCTGTGTGACCCCATAGACAGCAGCCTACCAGGCTCCCCCATCCCTGGGATTCTCCAGGCAAGAACACTGGAGTAGGTTGCCATTTCCTTCTCCAATGCATGAAAGTGAGAAGTGAAAGTGAAGTCGCTCAGTCGTGTCCGACTCTTAGCGACCCCATGGACTGCAACCCTCCAGGCTCCTCTGTCCATGGGATTTTCCAGGCAAGAGGACTGGAGTGGGGTGCCATTGCCTTCTCCGATTGATTGTAAAGGTATGTCTAAAACACTGAAGCTAGATCCCAGGTTTGTAACTTGCTTTGTAAGTTACTTAGCCAGTCTTTGAAAGGGTATCATTAATACATTCCTCACAATAATTTGGTGAAGATTAATGAGATTCTGTGTATGAAGTGCCTGGTGGGATACTAGAAGAATGGACAAATGAGCTATTTTTCAAAGACCTGCAGTGTGCTTTCTCAAGTTAGAAAATTTACCACTTATCCAAGTAACAGCTGAGCTTAACAATGAGCAACCATAGGTAACCAACTTCTATCTACATTGTTAGATATCCAATGCCAAAACAGGTAAGTTGTGTAGAAGAGTGTGCCCATTCCTTCCATTTCAGAATATTCTAGTGACTAATGAAGAGGGTGTGGGTGGGTGAGATACCTTCAGTCTATGGACCACTTGTTTTCTGCTGAAGCACTTGGAGGTTTTGAGTCCAAGAGAGCCTTCTATAAGCACAGTGAAATAGTATTTTAAGTATCAGCTGAGTACCCAAACGAGCCCAAACTAAACTTTCTTATAATCCAGACTGATTTTTAACTTGCTTACCATCTCTAGTATTTCTTTCTGTGAAAGAAGGCATTCTGATTTCTAAACAGAAATTGTTTACCTGCATCTCCACAACCTATGGGGGTGGTTCTCTGACAAGTTCCATGGTGACACGGGCTTTCATTGTGAGATGAAGTTTGACAACAGATGGGTAGGTGCTCATGGGAATAAACTTGAACCTTATCAACAATAGAGGCTGCAGGAGAGAGGAGTCGTCCCACTGTAGTTCCCAACAAGATCTAGACTGAATCCTACTCTCAACTGGGGGACAAAGGATTTCTAACTATCTTTGTTCCTATTCTTGAAAAACAAAAATAGAACTTAAATTTTTAATTTAGTTTTAATTATGTTTTTTTAAAAAAATTAAAAAATTCAGGCTGTGCTGTTGCAGCACGCAGCATCTTAGTTCCCTGACCAGGGATTGAACCCAGGCCCCCTGCGTTGGGAGCACAGAGTCTTAACCACCAGACCACCAGGGAGTTTCCTGTTCCTATTCTTTTATATGAGTTATTCATAAGTTGAAAGTGTGTTGTGTCAGTTAGGACCCACCCTATGTGAGTTGTAGTGGCAGACTTTTAATGCAGAGGTTTAATCCTCTGGAAGCAGGTACCTAGATTACCCTCCATGAATGCCAGTGCTTCTTAAACTATGATCCCTGGATGGTCAACATCTCTTGGAACTTATTAGAAATGCAAATTCTAGAGCTTCCTGCCACACCCCCTAAATCAGAAACTCTGGTGATAAGACCCAACCTGCTAAGGGAGTCTGGTGGATGCTAGATTTTGAGGGTTACTGATTTAAGAATTCAGTTGAATTCTTATCTATGCTGCAGTCTTTGGGACAAGGGATGTCTCTGGAAAGTAGGGTAAGGAGAGTTCTATGGCAAGGTGAGGGGCTTAGTAAACATTTGTGATTTTTATTGGGAATTTATTTCTTAATGTGGGGATGCCAGATAAAATCTAAGAGGCCCAGTTAAATTTGAACTAAAAATAAATAAATTTTTAGTATACACATGTCCCATTTGATGTCCTGTGTTTTTATTTGCTAAATCTGAAAACTCTGTCTGAAAGTAAAGTTAGGTTGTGTAGAAATTTGACAGACCCCATCTCAAACAAAGTGATCAAGGTTAACTTTACCACTGGTAAATCATGTTAATGTTATGTGTTCCCTGATAAGTCGTGATTAGAAGGGCAATTAGCCCCTTGAACTAGTTTTCTTCAAGTTTCATAACCTCAATTTAATCATTAGAAAACATCAGACACACCCAAATTGAGAGATTCTTCCAAAGTATCAAAGTCATGAAAAACAATTGAGAGAATGTCAATGATTGAGGGGAAAAAAAAAAGAAAAAAAGGCATGGATGACTAAATTCAATGTGGGATTCTGGAAAGAAAAAAAAAGAGGTTAATGGAAAAACTGGCAAAATGTGAATGAAGTCTGAAGCTTAGCTAATAGTAATATACTAATATTGATTTCTTAATTTTGAGAAACGTACTATCGTTATATATGAGGTTAACACTAGGGTAAGCTGGGTGAAGGGTTTATGGGATTTCTCTGTACAGTGGGTCCTCCTTATCCAAGGGTTCCACCTCCATAGACTCAAGTCCGAATCTATGGATGTGGAACCTATGGATATAGTTGGCCATCTGTGCTATTTCATTTTATTTAAAGGACTTGAATGTCTGGGGAGTTTCGTATCCATAGGGGGTTCTGCAATGAATCCTCTATGGATACCAAGAGACAACTAAGCTATTTTTGCAATTCTTCTGTAGATCTAAAATTATTTCAAACTGAACTTTTTTTTTTTTTAATTGGGTTTGGTATACATTAAACAGCCTTGCGAATACCACCTTCCCTTTTTATTTTTCGTATGGAAACAAATATTTTACTTAAATTCTGAACTATGTGGGAACATTTAGATGAATTGCTAACACATGGGACATCGCTCATCCAACACCCTTGGGGCCAAAAATGTTGCAGTGATTTTAAATCTGCCAGTGCAAATGTAGTCTTTTCCATGAATGTCTAATGTATTTTTTCCTGGACATTCATGGGAATCCATATCTACTGTTATGGTTTATTCATCCTGAGTGACTGAGATGGATTGTTGGGCAGGAGGAGAGGGATAGTGTAAGAGGATATTGCAAAGGGATGGCTACTCAGGTATCTTGATTGTTCTGGAAAATTCTGTTCATTTCCCCAGTTTAGAATTATATTTGCAAAGTTTGGTCTGTGTAAGCCCCCGAGCTTGGGGATGAGACAGTAAATTTTTCAGCTGAAGAGAAATCTTGCAAGAAGTCAGTGCCCTCTTGCAAATTGTTGACCAGTTTATTCTGGAATTAGTGGTTTCAAATAAAAACCTTCTGGTGGCAGTGCCTCTACTTACAGGCATTTGGAATCAGGCTGTGAATTTAGATTATTCTCCACCTCATCCACCCCCACCTCCCTGCCAAGTAGTTACTACATTTCCTTGCATGGGGAGGTACATGAAATGGTAAGTCCCCAAACCACAAGGACTGTGGTATCTTCTTCCTAGAAGCTGAGATGCTCATAGCCCTGCCCACAACAAAAGGCCTAAGGACAGCAGTTAGCATCTCTGTGGAAGTTTAGGTTAACTTCATCCCTAGCTCAGTTCTTCAGCAGAAATGAGTATGGCCTAAGTCCTACCATTGATTAGAATGCTGTCTCAAGACAAGTCTCATTTTCACACTCTCTTCACCATCGTTCCAAACTCATGGGCTTTCTCAGTACCATTTCCTCTAGCAGGAATCCATTTTTCTTTCCTGTTTGAAAGTCTTATGCTTAGTAAAATATTTAGAAGCATATATTATATTAATAATAGTTAGATTGGTATATGATCTTTTTAACTTAACACTGGTTCATATCTGCCTCTCCAAGGACTTAATTTTATTTATTCACTTATCATAATTCTCTAATTTTTATAATGTTAGACAATAATTTATCAATAATTTATTAATATTAAATGTTTAATATTTATTAGTAATGTATTCCAGTTGTTCCTGTTGTTTGTTTCTACCTTTTTATCATTTTAAATAACATTAGGACTTCTATTTTTAAAACAGTACTATTAATACTTTTAATTTTTTTTTTATCTTTTGAGTCATTTTTATTAGGAAAAACTCTTAGGTTTAATATTATTGGACACAAAATTCTTAAAACTTTTAGGATTTTTTTAATGTATATTGCCTGTCAGTTTAACCTTTGCATGACTAAAATGACCTGAAATGTCCTCTGTTATCATCAATAATCCAAGCCCATCACTTCCCTGACCACCACACTGAGACTCCCCTCACCCAGTCTCTAGGTTCCAAATAAGTTCTACCTACTTCTTGGTTCTGTCTCTAGTGTTTCTTTCCTTCATTTATTCATTCATTCAACAAATAGTCCTACTTGCTTTAATGTTGTTATAATTTGCTCTTTGGTTTTTGTCTGTCTAGAAGTCAACTTGATACAGGAAGTTTGGCTCTCTTCCCACTTGCTTCTAGGAAGGAGAATGAGATGGTTATTAATTTTCTCTTAGATATAATTGATGTCTTCTCAACAGGGTCTACATTTGTTTTTAAATGTTTTATTTTTGGAGTAAGCATCCAATAGTTACTGAAAAAATGAAAGTGAATAAAATTTGTTCTTGCTAATCTGAAAGAAACAGTTGTTTGTTGTTTTAGTTAATATATAGATAAGAATGACATGGGATTTGAAGACACAGAACTGGACATGGAAAAACAGATTGGTTCCAAATCAGGAAAGGAGTATGTCAAGGCTATATATTGTCACTCTGCTTTTTTAACTTATATGCAGAGTACATCATGAGAAACCCCGGGCTGGATGAAGCACAGGCTGGAATCAAGATTGCAGGGAGAATATCTATAACCTCAGATATGCAGATGATACCACCCTTATGGCAAAAAGCAAAGAAGAACTAAAGAGCCTCTTGATGAAAGTGAAAGAGAAAAGTGAAAAAGTTGGATTAAAACTCAGCATTCAGAAAACTAAGATCATGGCATCCAATCCCATCACTTCATGGCAAATAGATGGGGAAAAAACAGAAACAGTGAGAGACTTTATTTTTGGGGGCTCCAAAATCACTGCAGATGGTGACTGCAGCCATGAAATTAAAAGACGTGTGCTCCTTGGAAGAAAAGCTATGACCAACCTAGACAGCATATTGAACAGCAGAGACATTACTTTGCCAACACAGGTCTGTCTAGTCAAAGCTATGGTTTTTCAGTAGTCATGTATGGATGTGAGAGCCATGGACTATAAAGAAAGCTGAGCACTGAAGAATTGATGCTTTTGAACTGTGGTGTTGGAGAAGACTCTTGAGAGACCCTTGGACTGCAAGGAGATCCAACCAGTCCATCCTAAAGAAAATCAGACCTGAATATTTATTGCAAGGACTGATGCTGAAGCTGAAACTCCAATACTTTGGACACCTGATGGGAAGAACTGACTCATTGGAAAAGACACTGATGCTGGGCAAGATTGAAGGCAGGAGGAAAAGGGGACGACAGAGGATGAGATGGTTGGATGGCATCACTGACTCAATGGACATGAGTTTGAGTAAACTCCGGGTGTTGATGATGAACAGGGAGGCCTGGCGTGCTGCAGTTCATGGAGTCTCAAAGAGTCGGACACGACTGAGCGACTGAACTGAACTCCCATTCTTGTTGTTGTTCAGTTGCTCAGTCCTGTCTGACTTTTTGTGACCCTATGGACTTCAGCATGCCAGGCTTCCCTGTCCTTCTCCATCTCCTGGATAACCTTACTTTAGCTAAGTAGATCTAAGGTTTATAATTGATTTCTGCCTGTGTTGTATTTTGAGATTCCATTTACTTTAACTCCTTTACAACATCTAGCGCTTGGTACTCTCAAATGTTGAACTGGTACCTGTTAAAATAATGGTCCAAGTTAGAAGTTTTTGCTTTGTTGGATGCCTAGGAAACTTGCTTGTGCTCTTGGTGGGTGTTCAGGTCCAGGTGCTGTATCTTCACACGTCAGAGGGTATAACCTTGTAATTGCATACATGGGTATATTACACACAGCTTCCCTGATGACTCAGTGGTAAAGAATTCACCTGCAATGCAGGAGACCTGGTTTCAATCCTTGGGTCAGGAAGATCCCCTGGAGAAGGAAATGGCAACCCACTTCAGTATTCTTGCCCGGGAAATCTCATGGACAGAGAAGTCTGACAGGCTATAGTTCATGGGGTTACAAAAGAGTCGGACATGACTTAGTGACTAAACAACAGTTATTATTACACATATTTTAAACTGTTTGTTGCTTCATTCAGAGAACCCAAAATCTTCCAGAGTTCACTGTCTCACAAGTTTTTCTCATAAATGGTCAGGATAAATGTGTTTACTGTTTGATCAGCCTTTTCTTATCCAGGATTAATAGGCTTTGAAGGAGTTACTCTATTTCTTGACACTGTATACAACTCTACATTGTATTTTGTTTTTTATTGTTTCCTCAATTTACTGCAAACAGCACCAGAGTAGAAATTTTACTCATTTTCTACCTCTTAATGACTGAGTTACTGCCCAGTCATAATGTGATACAAGTATAATTATACCTTAAAACAATGGCTAATAAAAATAAAAATCACGTGCAAGGCTTCCTAATTCTAAATTATCCTAATACTTTTATATTATTAATTGTCAAATTAAGATTTCATTTATTATCTCATTAAGCCCTCTGAGTACATAAAGGCTGCATTAGGGTATAATAGTAGCTTTTTTAAATAAAAGTTATATTTGATCTAATAAGATAAAGTATGTTGCTATTGATTTGCCTAGGAAACAAAAAGCTCAGATTTCAACAGGAACTGAATGAAACTACTAGTTCTATGAGTTCAAATTAGTGTTATTAATCATACGATCTCAGGGTGTGTTTTGAGTTAAGGTTAAAAATTAGTCATAGTCTACAAAATAACTCTTCAGTAAAATTTTAGCCCAAAAAACCCTAGATTTAGTGGATGGACTATAGAGCTGACAACCAGGTAGACCTGGGTCCTGGTCCTGGTTTCACCAATAACAAGTTGAATGACCCTGAGCAGGGTACCTATTTTCTCTCAGACTCAGTCTCCCCATCTTACAGTGGCTTCAGCAACAGTTCTACTCCTAGATCTACACTCAAGATAAACAAAAACATATGTCCTCCTGCAGTATTATATGTGAATGTTTATGGCAGCATCATTCATAGTAGTCAAAAAGTTGAAACCATCTAAATGTCAGTCTATCATCTGATAAATGGATAACAAATGTGCAACTTAATATGTATATATATATTAATATGACATAAAATATGGTCATTCGCTCAGTCGTGTCTGACTCTTTGCGACCTCATAGACTGTAGCCTACTGGGATCCTTTGTCTCTGGAATTTTTCAGGCAAGAATACCGGAGTGGATTGCCATTTCCTCCTCCAGAGGATCTTCCTGACCCAGGGACTGAACCCACACCCCCAGAAGCCCCCAATAATATACATATATATGTACACACACACACACATATGTTTTAGATACACACACATACGTATATATACACACACACAATGCAAAATTATTCAACGTAAAAGAATGAATTACATGCTGCAACTTGAATTAACCTCAAACATTCCACCAAAGAAAGAAGCCATACCCATAAGTTCACAAATGATATGATTTATTTTTTATGAATTTCCAGGATAGACCAGTCCATAAAAATAGAAAGCAGATTAGTGATGAGGAGAGAGAAGAGTGGCAATAATTGCCCAAGATGTTTGGGGTATTTTTCAGAAGTGATGAAAATGTTTTAAAACTAGAGAGAGGGATGGTTGCCCAACACTGTGAGTATACTAAATGCCACTGAATTGTACACTGTAAAGTGCTTAATTGTATGCTGTGTGGATTGCACCTCTAAAAATAACACCATAAAGATACCTCTCACTCTGAAGGTTATTAGAATTTAAGTAGGGTGACACGCACACATCAGCACTCAAAAAATACCCTGTTCCTTCTTCTACCTTTATTGCTGTCCATCCCTCCCTCTTTCTGGGTGATGATTCATTCTTTGGTGGAAAAGAAAAGGGTGAGATGATAGTATTTTCAACTGCGAGTGAATAGAAATGATGAGGGAGGGGTGCAAATACAGGTCTCTGTGCACTTGGAGTAGGTCAATCGAGGTCAGCCCTTTACAATGTTGTATCTATTAAAACACAATGTGTACCTTGTCGAGAGTGTTGCAAGTGGCCTTTAAGCACCACCCCATAGAGAGATGGGGAAGATGCAGACAACTGCGGTGTTGAATACTTCATCTCAGGCAGGCATTTGCCAAAGAAGCAGAGAGCCATAGTTCTAATAGTTTAGCAACAGGATTTGCCATGGTCAGTAGGCTGTTTGTCAGCGAGGCAAGTGTTCTGCCTTTGGCTATGACTTTTATATATTTCCAACAGGCAGAACAACAAAACAACAAAAATCCCCAAACAGTGCACTTACTTATCAAAAAATAGGCATTTCCTGAGCCGAATGAAGGTAATTGCCTTTTGACCCATGAGGTTATGGGTCCGTTTCCAGAAGCATCAAATGTAACTCCCCTGCCATTAACATGCTGTGACTGATGGCAGGTATGTTTGCTCCTGGTTTTTCCACCCCAAGGGAAATTAATATTTCCGCCTAATTCTAGAAATAGGTGATCTATCATTTGCCAACAGTATCTGCTCTCTCCTAAGCCCTGTTTTGATCCCACCAGACCTGCTTAGGGGTTCTGCCTGCAACCTTGATATTGCTTTTCTCAGTTAGTTGCCCCATGAAACATGGTTTACTAACTGCCCGAGTCTTTAGCATTGTACAGCATTGTGCTGATGTTCCATGCAGTGGCAGGAGTGAAATTAGAGCTTGAATGGGTATGCACTTCTTAACAACAAGGAGGACAGCAAGTAAAGATGCCATGAAGAGAAGAATGCAACTGGTCTAGGGGAATGCTAGTCCAGCTAATCAGTCATTCAGAATTTGTACTTGAGCATCTGCTGTATGGAAAACACTTGCTATGATTAAAGAGGACTTGAGCTCAAGGCCAGACAGGCTCACTACTAGCTGCATGACCTCCAAGAGGTAATCAGTGACTCTGGGCCTCAGTTTCCTCATCTGTAAACAAGGGGTAAAAATCTCTTCTTTTCAGAACTATTTGGAGAATTAAATAAAAGCAGTCCAGTTCAGTTCAGTTCAGTCACTCAGTCATATCTGACTCTTTGCAACCCCGTGAACTGCAGCACTCCAGGCTTCTCTGTCTATCACCAACTCTCAGAGCTTGCTCAAGCTCCTGTCCATCGAGTTGGTGATGCCATCCAACCATCTCATCTCTATTGTCCATAGGGTCACAAAAAGTCAGACAGGACTGAGCAACTGCGCAACAACAAGAATGGGAGTTCAGTTCAGTCGCTCAGTCGTGTCTGACTCTTTGCGACTCCATGGACTGCAGCACACCAGGCCTCCCTGTTCATCATCAACACCCGGAGTTTACTCAAACTCATGTCCATTGAGTCAGTGATGCCATCCAACCATCTCATCCTCTGTCGTCCCCTTCTCCTCCTGCCTTCAATCTTGCCCAGCATCAGTGTCTTTTCCAATGAGTCAGTTCTTCCCATCAGGTGTCCAAAGTATTGGAGTTTCAGCTTCAGCATCAGTCCTTGCGATGAACATTCAGGAACTGATTTCCTCTAGGATGGACTGGTCGGGTCTCCTTGCAGTCCAAGGGTCTCTCAAGAGTCTTCTCCAACACCACAGTTCAAAAGCATCAATTCTTCAGTGCTCAGCTTTCTTTATAGTCCATGGCTCTCACATCCACACATGACTACTGAAAAAACCATATCTTTGACTAGACAGACCTCTGTTGGCAAAGTAATGTCTCTGCTTTTTAATATGCTGTCTAGGTTGGTCATAGCTTTTCTTCCAAGGAGCAAGCATCTTTTAATTTCATGGTTGCAGTCACCATCTGCAGTGATTTTGGAGCCCCCCAAAATAAAGTCTCTCACTGTTTCTGTTTTTTCCCCATCTATTTGCCATGAAGTGATGGGATTGGATGCCATGATCTTAGTTTTCTGAATGTTGAGTTTTAAGCCAAGTTTTTCACTCTCCTCTTTCACTTTCATCAAGAGGTTCTTTAGTTCTTCTTTGCTTTCTGCCATAAGGATGGTGTCATCTACATATCTGAGGTTATTGATATTTCTCCCAGTAATCTTGATTCCAGCTTGTGCTTCATGCAGTCCAGCATTCACATGATGTATTCTGCATATGAGTTAAGTAAGCAAGGTGAAAACAGTACCTATCAAAAGCAAGCTTCCTGTTAAGTGGATACTCAGCATAACGGACTCTCTGCTTTGATGCTCTCATGCCCTCAAGGATTCTTAGGGAGCTAAGGCCAAAACTGCTTAACTATTGCACCATTGTGTAAGTATGAAGGATGTGGCTCTGATTGTTGTGTTTGGGTATTCATGAGAAAAGACCATCATCCAAATAGATGGCTGGAATAATAAAAGTTATAATACACACCATATTTCACACCTCAAATCCTTGCACCTCACAGTGATCTAGAATTTTATAGTTATGAGTCTCTCACTCAGATTAAGTAATTTGCCCACTTCTGACCTGGCCGACCTCAAAGCCCCTGGTTTTCTTACCACCCAGTAGTGTTTTAGAAAGAAACCTTTGTGGAAGAGGTAGAGTATGAGTTGAACCTGGAAGAATGAACACACGTGTATAGACTGTGAGTGTAACTTGGGTAACCATCCTCAGGCAAGGAGGAACAGCCAGGATAAAGGCCTGGAGAGGAGAATGACATCACCCAACAATAAAGAAAAAATCCATGTGGAGTGGGAGGAAAGAGTGAGGCCTCACAACCCGAAGTCTTTAGTCTTATAATGTGTTCTGAGCATCAAATTCCCCAGCTGACCACAGCATGTTGCCAGCATCATCCCATCCGTTTTATGTGATTATAGTCTTTCCATAAAGAGCCTTGTTTAACTTCTGCTAAAGAAACATTTGACCTTTCTAAACATCAGAAGTAACCTGATCCAGAGTGCTTCAATTCCCCAATCTGAGGATTGTGCTAAATGAAAGTCTCAACGACTTTAGGTACGTCTCTATGTCACTTAAACGGAGACACAGCCAATATTTCAGGGAGAAAATGGAAATTGATGTGGGCTTATGCCTCAACCAGACCCTTGTGCCAATAGCTTGGAAAAAGCTGTCCTGTGTTTAGAGACAAATATACATCAATAATAATCACAGTGTGTGATGGACTTTATGATCTAAGCACTTTCAGAGCCTTTTGAAGACTCAAGGTTTATGTATTGCTGGGCAAAGTGAACCTGAAGAGAAGACTTCACCCTGCCCTTAACAGCCTTGTATTGCCACCTGGTGATCCCAGGTCTGAAGTTCCATTATCCAATGACAATTGCCAGCTTCTTGTCGTCAGACTTGACTAGTTGATGAGATGACCTTAAATTGTTCAGGAATGTGAAAAAGCAAGTAGCTGGAAACAGATGATTTGCAATGTCTAGTTTTAGTGAAAGAAGCTTACACAAGGAAGCGTCATGGGTTAGAAATTTGATGATCTCAGTGCCTTGAAGTCGCAATCCATGGTCCTGTGTCCTAGTCCTGCCATGGTAGGACAGCCATGGACAGCCATGGTACTGTCCTGTTCCCATAGGCTTCATGTGCTATAGAGGTTTTAATTTAGTTTTATGTAAATTTTTGATTTTGAATAACTCCTTGATTTAAGAAAACATATCAGGCTGAGCCCCTTGTCTAGCTTTTAGCACAAGATTAATTTTTCATACATGAGCCCAAACACTGTCTTTATATGTTTTCAAATAGAAGTATGACTTTTGAAAATAGAGGTACTGAAGTTTCAGACGGGTTTAGTTTTTCTTAATTTGATCAAATATCCTGATTACTTTCAGTGCCAAACATTTTAATTTAGTTTTTCTTTCTCTTAGGCAGGAGCCAGTTCTTCTATTTAATTTTGAAAATGAGAAGATGTTTAATTTACGTTTTCTCCTTCACTCAAAGATTCTACCAATCACACTATTTATATTCTAAATCCCTTCTTTAAGGAACTTCAAAGCCAAGGAGGAAATGAAAAGATTTTAATCCACTTCCTGATCTTAGTCATCATAATGGAAAGGGGTGCCTGTATTAAGAAAAGAGAGATGCAAAACCTTAGGAGAATTTATAGGCCTATTTCCCAGTTGTAGGTAACTCAATCCCGGGATTTTCTCCTATTCTTCACCTATAATTTGTTACAATTTAAAGTGCTGCTTGCTCCATAAATCCTGCTCAAACCACTATAGTCCATAGTGATCACTCTGTTCCTCCAGCATGAGCAGAATTCATCCACTCTGTTCCTCCCATGTACTATTTACATATACTATGTACTATATAGTACGTTTGCTGTATCTATTTGCTATGTAGTGTTATGTACTTTATAGCAGATGTCACCCAAACCTTTCATTTGCCAAACCAAGTAATATAGATTTTGTCTAAATTAGTATTTCTCAAGCTTTCTATACTGAAGGATTTGTTTCTCCCTTCCTCTCATTTATTGCAGAGCATTACATTTTATTTGTCTTTTAACTCCCCAGTTCCTACCTAAAACACTTCTATTGGGCCCTGAACTATTTATCAGTGTGGCCTTATAACTCACGTACAGTTTGGCCTCAGTTTTTTCCCCAGGGACAACCTCTTGTGTTTGAGGTTTTAAAATCCTTCTCTGACTCTTTGAGCTCAACCATCTCTGTCTAGGAGTGAGTGTAGACATAGGGATTTTATTTAACAAAATTTTGGTTTACATTTTGGGTCCTTATTAAAATTATCTCCTGCATTTATGACTCAAAAAAATGCACTATAAGAATGAATTACCAGAAAAATGAAATAAAAAGACATATAAAATATAAAATAGCTGTGAAAAGAAGAGAAGTGAAAAGCAAAGGAGAAAAGGAAAGATATTCCCATTTGAATGCAGAGTTCCAAAGAATAGCAAGGAGAGATAAGAAAGCCTTCCTCAGTGATCAGTGCAAAGAAATAGAGGAAAACAACAGAATGGGAAAGACTGAAAATCTCTTCAAGAAAATTAGAGATAACAAGGGAACATTTCATGCAAAGATGGGCTCAATAAAGGACAGAAATGGTATGGACCTAACAGAAGTAGAAGATATTAAGAAGAGGTGGCAAGAATACACAGAAGAACTGTACAAAAAAGATCTTCATGACCCAGATAATCACCATGGTGTGATCACTCACCTAGAGCCAGACATCCTGGAATGTGAAGTCAAGTGGGCCATAGGAAGCATCACTACGAACACAGCTAGTGGAGGTGATGGAATTCCAGTTGAGCTATTTCAGATCCCAAAAGATGATGCTGTGAAAGTGCTACATTCAATATGCCAGCAAATTTGGAAAACTCAGCAGTGGCCACAGGACTGGAAAAGGTCAGTTTTCATTCCAATCCCAAAGAAAGGCAATGCCAAAGAAGACTACTCAAACTACTGCACAATTGCACTCATCTCACACGCTAGTCAAGTAAAGCTCAAAATTCTCCAAGCCAGGCTTCAGCAGTACATGAACCGTGAACTTCCAGATGTTCAAGCTGGTTTTAGAAAAGGCAGAGAAACCAGAGATCAAATTGCCAACATCTGCTGGATCATCAAAAAAGCAAGAGAATTCCAGAAAAACATCTATTTCTGCTTTATTGACTATGCAAAAGCCTTTGACTGTGTGGATCACAATTAACTGCGGAAAATTCTGAAAGAGATGGGAATACCAGACCACCTAACCTGTCTCTTGAGAAACCTGTATGCAGGTCAGGAAGCAACAGTTAGAACTGGACATGGAACAACAGACTGGCTCCAAATAGGGAAAGGAGTACATCAAGGCTGTATATTGTCACTCTGCTTATTTAACTTATGTGCAGAGTACATCATGAGAAACACTGGGCTGGAAGAAGCACAAGCTAGAATCAAGATTGCCAGGGGAAATATCAATAACCTCAGATATGCAGATGACACTACCCTTATGGCAGAAAGTGAAGAGGAACTAAAAAGCCTCTTGATGAAAGTGAAAGAGGAGAGTGAAAAAGTTGGCTTAAAGCTCAACATTCAGAAAACTAAGATCATGGCATCTGGTCCTATCACTTCATGGTAAATAGATGGGGAAACAGTGGAAACAGTGTCAGACTTTATTTTTTGGGGCTCCAAAATCACTGCAGATGGTGATTGCAGCCATGAAATTAAAAGACGCTTACTCCTTGGAAGGAAAGTTATGACCAACCTAGATAGCATATTCAAAAGCAGAGACATTACTTTGCCAACAGAGGTCTGTCTAGTTAAGGCTGTGGTTTTTTCAGTCGTCATATATGGATGTGAGAGTTGGACGGTGAAGAAAGCTGAGCACTGAAGAATTGATGCTTTTGATCTGTGGTCTTGGAGAAGACTCTTGAGAGTCCCTTGAACTGGAAGGAGATCCAACCAGTCCATCCTAAAGGAGATCAGCCCTGGATGTTCACTGGACGGACTGATGTTGAAGCTGAAACTCCAATACTTTGGCCACCTGACGGGAAGAGTTGACTCACTGGAAAAGACCCTGTTGCTGGGAAGGATTGAGGGCAGGAGGAGAAGGGGACGACAGAGAATGAGATGGCTAGATGGCATCACCGACTTGATGGACATGAGTTTGGGTAATCTCCGGGAGTTGGTGATGGACAGGGAGGCCTGGCATGCTGCGATTCATGGGGTTGAAAGAGTCGGACATGACTGAGTGACTGAACTGAACTGAAAATACAATAACCTAGATTTATTATTACCAGATTCCTTAATCAACACTTTTCATTTTTGAAGGAATCTATCACATTCTTAAAATGTTGTCTCTAAACAATTCTCTCAAGTTCTATACTTACATCATCTCGAACTGGTAGCAACAAGCTTATAGATCAGCCCTGAACCATGAACTATACTTTGTATAAGTGGCACTGGTTATTACATGCAATATCTTATTATTTTTGCATGTGTTACATTCTGCACTATGTAAATTACTTGTGGACAAACCTTACACAGTACATATTTCTCCAGTAAGACTTGTAAGTAGATAATTGTTAGTAGTAATTATAAAAATGAGGATGATGATAACTCAAATTCTTAAAAATAATTAAGATAATTAGTAATACTATCAGTAATATCAATGAATTGCTATTATTATCATTACTTGTTCTTTTTTAAAACAGAAATATTTTTAGAACTGTTTTCAGCTCTATTTTTTAATATTATACTCCAGATATTCAATTGTTTAAAGCTAGATTTTCTCATTAAAAAACAGGAAAACCTTTCTTTTCATTGGAAAATATTTTAAATGAGTATGAATAAACATTTGGTTTTAACACGATACTGTTAAATACAGGGTGCTTTGTTATGCTTACAACAGACATTTGTTTTTAGAAAAGGCTATGGAATACCATTCTTGCTTATAATCTTATAATACTAAATTGTATTTAATATCCCTTCCCCATCTCTTCCTTGAACTAAATATATAATACCGTCTATGGGCAAAAACTTACAGTCTTTCTGACTTTGGAAAATAGTCTTAGAGTTTAATCATCAATGGTTCTATACCCTCTTTTCCTTCCCTCTAACAAACTTTGAAAACAACTCAGTGGAGCCTGTAATCACCCTAGTTATTGTCCATAAGGGATGCTTGTAGAACAGGCATAGACCACACTGTCCTGGGCAAGCTGGATATATGGCCATCTAAGCAGAAGTGACATTTACTTCCAGGCACAGGCTGGATACTCAAAAATACTTGGAGTGGAAGGGAAGATTGCTTCCAAGGTAATAACTGTGCTACTGTTGCTGCTTCTGCAACAGTGATGGTGCTGACATGTGTGGCTTCCTCTCCCCAGCAGCAAGAATTACTGGCTTCCATGGAGCCCCTTGTAATCCCAGCTTACTGGGGCCAGGATTTCCATGGATGCTGGGAAGAGTGGGGGTCTTCTAAGGGCTGCAGTGTGCCTGTCAAGAGTCTCCTCCTAAGATGGTCACCTCTTTTCCTGTTCTACATCTAAATGGGTCTTTGGGCTTCGCCTGGGCTGCTTTGCTAACATTTCTCTCTCCATCATCAGCTATCATATGTGCGAGCATCCATGTGGTCAGATCAAATTGGCAAATTTGAACTGTGCCTGCAGATGTGGGCCTGGGCTGCTCAGACACAAGCAGAATGGTTGGGTATGAAAAATCTGTCTTCACTTAACTCTATGCTGATCTGCATTTGTCTGGAGACTCTTTGGGATTATTTCATCTGACTCCCTCATTTTATAAATGAGGAAACTGAGGCTCAGAAATGGTCAGGGTTTTTCCATTTGATAGCCCTTCTACTGGAGTAGGAATTGATCTTGATCTTTTCAGCTTCCATTTTACTGGGGTGGAGAGTTGGATTCTTAAAAGGAGAAGAATTTGCAGAAGTGCTGGGTGAAGATCCAGAGGGTCCAAGGCATTGAGTCCTTAAGAGGATTTTGCTGTCCTGGGAGTCAGGTAGCTGAGGATGCTAATCTCCCTGCCCATCTCCCACTCTCCCCCTCCATGCCAAGCTCCCACCTGGCCCATCCTATGCTTAGAGCCACAGCTCAGCAACCTCATTAGTGGAATGGCAATCCGCTCTGGCCTCCCTGGGCTGGGTGGTGGATTAATTGCTCAGTGATCAGAAGGTAACTTAAAGAAGGAAGGGATTACATGAATCCTTCCAATTGATCCCATCACCCCGGCTAACCCCTGCTCAGGGGTGGAGAAGGGGCAGGCGGGCATTGTGGGAGTCAAAGGCCTCTGAAAAGGCCCCACCCCAGAAAACCTCTCAGACTGTAGGCCCCAACTGTTGACTGAAAGTGGGAAGTGAAATAGGTTTGTGTGTGTGTTTATCAGTGGTGGCAGTAACTGTGAATTAAGAGGGGACACATGCCAGCCGTGTAACCGTCGGGGAACTATGTTGGAGGCCACATATTTGGCACCCTGCCTGGCACCGTCTTTGTTATTTACAACCGTTCCCTTTTTTAATCCTCTGAGTTTTTAGACATAGGCATTCTCCTCCCTGCTTCCTAGATGAGAGTAAGTTTGCCCCAGAATCCAGCTTAGCCTGGCTGCAGAGGTGTTTCATCACAGGTGACCCATGTTCCATACACTCCTCCTACCCAGAATGTGGTCCCACATGTTTGTTTCAGTGGTTTTCATAGTGAGTTGTGGGACCAGCTTTTCTTAATTGTCATTTGAGTATGGCGTACTGGAAATGGGCTCCTTTGGGAAGTTCTGTAAGAATTTGTTGAATGGGACTTCCTGGTGGTCCAGTGGCTAAGACTCTATGCTCCCAACGCAGGGGACCCAAGTTCGATCCCTGGTCAAGGAACTAGATCCCACATGCCACAGCTAAGATCTGGTACAGCTAAATAAATAAATAAACTGTATAAAAAAATGGTTTATTGACAAGCCCAGGAAGATGCTGTGACCATGGCAAAACTTAGCCTGGGAAGGGAGTTGACAGGCCAGGTGATGTAGGAACAGGAATCCCCTGCTTGATTTGCTCATTTCCTCTTTCCTGACCTGACTTAATGTCCACCGGTCTTCGCTACTCTAGGCTGTGATGGGTTGCATTGTCGAGGCCTCATTGTTCCTTGCCCAGATCAGGGTAGCAGCTTCCAAGGGGTGCCCAGAGGCCGTATGTACACTCACCCTGCCCTGTCCCCTTTCTCCCTCTCCTCTCCCCACAGAGTGACACTCCCCTTGTTGAAATCCCACTGGTCTCCCCCTCCCTACACTCTCCCCGACAGGTCTGCAGGCCCTGGCCCACCTCTCTGACCTGCACTCTCCAGGCCCAATACCCGTTCACCTAGTCCAGCCTCACAGCACCACCTGTACCTGGCCCCGACAGGTCGGCCTTTCCCATCCTCTTCCTAATACCCAGAGGAGCCACCTCCTCTTATCCAGTGGCTGAATCCTGGCAAATCTCACATTACCTTCGAGATTCCCTTCCTCCAGGAAAATGTGCCAGGGGCCTTGGTCCCCTCAGCCCTGGTCTGAGACATTCCATTCAAGTCACATAATGCTGCTGTTAATCCAAGGCTCCTTGGAGGCTTGGTTAGTGATTTCTTCCCACCCGTGTCCTTGCACAGAACCTGGGAAGGAGACCAGGCTCAGTGCATGTGGAGTAAATGAGGTCTTTAGAAGGCTATATTTCTCACATATTTTGACTCTCAAGGGTCTTGATAACTCAGTAACCACAAAGGTAAAGCACAGAGTGAATAACTTCCCTGCTACCCCAGGGGGGCAGTAACACTTCCCTTAGTAGGACATAGACTGCTGTCCCCAATCTCCTGGTGGCTGTGTAAAGAGGAGAGGTTTGAGACTTGTCTGGTGGTCCAGTGGTTAAGAATCTGCTTTCCAGTGGAGGAGACACAGGTTGAGTCCCTGGTCAGGGGACTAAGATCGCATGCACCACAACTCGAGAAAGGCCATCTGCCACAACAAAAACCCAGCGCAACCTAAAAAAGGGAAGGGGCTGGTGAGAGATGGATAAGGCAGACATTTTCCCTAGTTTATAGACAAGGAACTCGAGAGGTGAAGCAGCTTGATACACATGAGCTGGCAAAGGGGAGCTGGTGAGAAAGCTGCTCTGAGGTTTTCAGGTATGGATCCTGTTGGCACACTTCCCACCATACTTTCCTAATAGCCTGAAAGGATGTGAAACCCAAGCTCATTAGAGGTTTCCGGGGTGAGTCATGGGGACCGGATGCTCCTTCCATGGGGGGTCAGGCCGTGGGCATCATCATCCCAGGCTGTCCACAGACTTTCTCCAAAGGGATCTTCATCTGGGTCACTTAGTCCTGCGACTCAAGGAGCAGCCTGTTAGCTAAAGGAAATCAATGAAAAGAAGTGTGAAATGCAGGGTCCTGCAGGTAGGGATGGGAGGAGTAAGTCCCCTGTACAATGGCTCCTGTTGCTGATTGCGGAGATGGATTCCACACCAAAGAGTCTCTCTCCAGATTGGCCAGAGGCAGCATCTCATATCTGTAAGGCACAGGTGCAGGATGGAGAGGAGGCAGGAAGCTGGACTGAGTGGCCTGTGGTTCCCAGTCCCTCAGAGCCAAGGTGACTTTGCTCTCTGTTCTTCCTGAGGCCCAGCCCTGACAGGGTCACCCCCTCTCCGGGCCTGGCTACAAGGGTCTTAAGGGCAACTTCTGTTGTAAGCAGAAGAATGTTAACAGCTGGGACGTGCTGGTCTGTCAGAGGTCACTGCTGTTACAAGTTTCAGAGTGAACATTTTTTAGTAGAAGGTGAGACAGAAGAACTGCAGACTGTGCTTTGAGGCTGCATACTTGAAAAATCAGAGCATTTTCAGAGCATCAGGCTAAGGCTGCCCACCCTCTGCCGCTTGTCTCTTACAGGCAGTGGCAGTTCACAGAGACACCACTCTGAGTGAAACTGGGCAGGTGGCCGGGAAAAGTCAGTGGCCCCTGAAACTAGAGATAGGAGCTTTTATCCTGCTCTTCTACCAATGAGCTGTGTCACCTTAGGCAAGTAACGTAACCTCTCTGGGCCATACTGTCGTATGGACTAGAGGGAGGGCTGTCACAGATCTCCCTTTGACATTCAGTGAACCTGTGATTCTAGAATTCTCTCCTGTTTTGTCATCTTCCACATTCCTTTCCAGAACCTTCCTGATGGCTCTTTCACATCTCCACCCCACTGAGACGAGGTGGGTAGGGCTTTATGTCCTCCCCTTGCCCAGCTGCTCAAACTGCCTCTACTTTTGAGTTCTAATCCCAGATTTCCTATGAGTCATGTGATGACTTTAGCAAAGCTGCCTCCATTTTAATTCTTTTTAATCTATGAAAACAGGGCCTCATCTATTATCTGAAGAAAGATGAGGATTCTTGAGAAAGCTGGTTAGATATGGTAGAGAATCCTCGGGTCGGAGGATAATGATCATGATCATAATAACAATAATGGCAAGAACAACAAATATTAAGAGAACTTACCTTGTGCCTGGCCCTAGGCTGCTGAGGCATTAACGTGTTTTACCACATTTACACCTCCACCAAAAAACCCTTGTAAATTAAGTGATATTATTTCTGCTTTACAGATGAGGAAACTGGGTTTAGAGAGGTTAAATGATTTTTCTGGAGTCATACAACTCATAACTTTCGGAGCAGCACTTGAGCCCAGGCTAAATGCTCTGGCCTTCTTTCCGCAAAGACTATCTAGAGAAATTCTGAACAGTGATTTTAAAGTAGTGAGACTAAATACACACACACACAGCCATACTCATGGCCAATAGGAAAATTTATGTAAGTAAATGTGTTCTAAACAACACTATCACCTTATTGGGTCAGTTTATGTACTTGTCCCAACAATGTCACACATGCTTGGTTAGGAGTCTTTCTCCTAGAGGGATACTTCATGTGCTGCACACATGTCCAGTGCTTTCATATCACAGCCACAATCTGCTTTTTTATTCCTTGTGCTCACATATCTTTTCACCAGTTTTGACTTCAACTGACCTTTGGCTGTTTCCAACAGGCAAATTCCATCTACCTTCAAAGGAAGAATGTGCCACCATTCAACCAATCTATCTGGGTATATGCTTTCCCACTCTTCCAGTGGCTTGCAAAATATTTTAGCAGCAAAACTATTTTTATTTCCAAGGGAATCTTAAAAAAAAAAAAAAACACCCAATTTTTGAGACAGATAAAAGCGTAGCCTCTGTGTTTGAAGCATGAATGGGAGGCATGATCCCCGTTCACTCTTCTCTCCTTCCCTTCTCCTTCTCATTCTTGGCCTAGAGGGTACCATCAAGGAAGTTTCAGGTTCCAGGGAACCCAGTTTGTAAACCACTGCCCTGGCACAGGCTTCCCAGTGGTGGGAGGGGCAATGCCAAGAGCTCCAAGCCTCCTTGCTGGCCCAATGTGAGCAAGTTCTGTCTATGAATTGAAATAGCATACAGGTCTCTCCTGAAAATTCTTACCTAAGGCTGCAAGAAAGGAGAATGTGACTCCTTGGTGAAAGACTCTTCAAGGTCTTGAATCCACCGTTCATATTTGTGGAAGAGGTTTCAGAGGTTTGCAGAAATGCTTTAAAGAAGGAAGAAGAGGGAGCTTGCTGGCTGTAAATAGAAAAGCTAGTTCTGAGGTCAAGAATGATTTAAAAGAGGAGAGAAAATTGAAGAATTGCGATGGAACAGGGAAAAGAATCATAAAGATACTGAGAAAAAGCGTAGAGTGGGGATTTCCAGCAGAAAGCGGAAAGCCCAGTGTGTCCCAACCCCAGGCTGAATGGTGGATGTCCGCTGCCCCTGCCAATGTATCCAACCTCCCAATGAAGTTAGGGGCTCGCAAAGTCGGGAGGGGGAAATGCAGACCTGCTTCGGGCTGGGCCCCAGGGGGCACCAACAGGGATCCCTTTCGTAAGGACAGAACTAAATAGGGCTTATACTCAAAAGCTTCTCAGTCCTGGAGGAAATCAGGAATCAACAATAAGGGAGATATACATGGAGTATTAGAGATCGGAAGAGCGGCCTTCCGTGAAAATAACCTGAGCCAAAGCTAGAAAGTCTAATGTGTGACTTCCTTTTAATGCTTAAATATGAACTTTGGGCAAAATTTTGCACTCTAAAGATTTTTATCTCATCAAACTTTATTTTGACTCCTTCATCTTAACTTAGTTCAACTAAAAAAAAAAAAAAAAAAATTGAAAGTTACTTCTTTGTTTATTCCCGCAGAGGAGGTATAAAGTTATAACCACAGTTTTTCTAACATGAGTCACTTGCTTTAAGTCATGTTTGCTTGCGGCTCAGGAATTTTTCTGTCCTCCCATCTGTGTGTCAGTGGAGCACAGCAAGGCGTTTCTACTTTTGCTTAGTTGGTTTAAAGTTGCTTTCACTTTACAGTGTCATTATCTAGTATCTCAGACCAACACACAGGGGGAATAAAATTCTCTTTAACAGGCAAGGAAAAACAAAAAGACCTCTATTAGTTTGCAGACCTTGAACTAGTTACTAGTAAGCTTGGGGAGGACTTTGTAACCATATGAATATAAGAAAATTGAAGGAGTGTGTGGAAGATTGTGTCATCATATGATTTACTCTCTTTCTCATTAGGCCAAAGCCTTGAGACAGGTTTCAAACCATAGTGAATCAGACCCTTTACTATAGATGGAATTTGAAACAACTCCTGACTTAGGGCAGCAGTGGGCAGCCTTTCACTCTTGGCTTTGGACCTGAGGCAGTGCTTTGTTGTATTCTGTATTGCTGGGCCTAGTACAGTGCTGGCACACAGTAGGGCCTGCTCAGACAGTGTTTGTGGGACTGACCTGATTGTAGACAAAGGCAGGGGAGTGGGAATTTGCCAGGTGTGGCTGAGGATGAGTCAAGGAATAAGGCAGTACTGTGCTAAGTACTTGATGTTATGTTTTCTTCTTATTTAAACCTCATCAGACCTCCAGGAAGTAAACCCATTAGTATCTTTTTTTTTTTTCGTAAGGTGTGAAACAGGTCAGGTAAGTTTGCTGTGGCTACCATAACAAAACACCATAGAATGGGTGACTTAACAGGAATTTATTTTCTCACATTTCGGGAGGCTCAGCATCCAAGATCAAGGTGCCATCAGTGTAGATTTCATTCTGAGGCTTCTTCTGTGGCTCACAGATGGCAGTCATCTTGCTGAATGCTCACATGGCCTTCTTTTTGTACAGGAGCATGGTTGGGGGTGGGCAGGTGGGAGACAGCAAAGTCTGGTATCTCTTCCTGTAAGGATACTGTCTCCTAGGATCAGGGTCCCACCCCAGGGCCTGCATTTAACTTTACGTCCTTGGAGGTGCCATGTCTAAATACAGCTACCCTGAAGGTGGAGGCTTCAACATAAAAATTTGGGGTCAGTGTGGGGACCATTCAGCCCATAGTAAGTAACGAGCTCAAGGCTGCATAGTTAAGAAGTGTCAGAGCAGGAACTCAAACCCCTTTGCCTCAAGTCTGTGCTCTTAACTGCAAGGCAGCACTTCCATGATGTATAGGCTTACAGCCTCGTGTACACAGAGGGATAGGACATCACTGGATTTTTTTATTGTCATTTTAATGAGACTTTTATCTATTTTACTTATTTATTTTGGCCACGCTGCACTGTGTGCAGAATCCTAGTTCCTCAACCAAGGATCAAACCTGCATTGGAAGCACAGAGTCTTAACCACTAGACAGCCAGGGAAGTCCTAGGATCTCACTGTTGGAAAGCATGATGATGGGATAGTCTGGGCCCAAATGAACCCTAAATCTCTTGCCACTCCACCCGCATCTCCATCCTGCCCACCAGTCATGCTGAAACCTTGCATTTCCCTGAAGCTGCGCTCTTTGTCTTCAGTCCTCTGAATGTGAAACTTTGCTCTATCTACAGAAGTGGTTCTCAACCTTGGCCGCACGTTAGACCTGACAGGCAAGATTTAGAAAAACCAGGAATCAGAGCCAGATTGGAAGGCTCCCACTGGCCTCAAACAAATAATGATAGGAACAATATAACCTACTGAACAAAATAAGAAACCGTGAGTTCATGCTGATGTAAATTACCTTAATGAGTAAATTAAAAGTTTAATGATAAATAGGATATTTGCATAATTTCAAAGCACCTCCCTACAAAGGACTGATGAATTACAAAAGGAAAATGAGTAAATTTACAGAGGAGAAGCCTAGTAGTCACCCTCTTAAGCAAGAGACCAAAGTGACATTACCAATATTGGGACAAAGAGAAACAAGGCACTACCTTGTAGGTTACAATAAGAAGGCACCATCATCACGACTATGATTGCCCTGTCAAAGGTGCATAACCTGGATCCCATCATGAGAAAACATCAGACAAACCAAAACTAAGTGATATTTCTACAAAATAATTGGCTTGTCATCTTTAAAAATGTCAAAGGTATGAATGTTCAGGAAAGACCGAGAACCTTTGGCAGAATAAAGGCGACTAAATAGAAACATGACAACTAAAGGCAATGTGTAATCTGAACTAGATTTTTTGCAATTAAAAATTTGGGGGGTGGGGAACTTTCCTGATGTTCCAGTGGTTAAGAATTCCCCTTGCAGTGCAGGGAACACTGGTTCAATTCCTGATCTGGACCTGGTGTGCCACAACTAATGAGCCTGGAAGCCACAACTACATAGTACGTGCCCTGCAACAAAAGATCTCTCATGCTGCCACTAAGGCCCTGAGGCAGCCAAATAAATATTAAAACATTTATTTTGAACATTTGGCAAAGCTTGAATGATCATAATATATCTGTGTGGATTTTTTTTTTTTTTTTTTTTTTGGATATTGATTTGTAAGTATGTAGGAGAGTGTTCTTGTTTGGAAGAAAATACACACTCTAAAGAAGGTGAGATGGGACACCAAATCAACAAGTCCTTCCAAATTGTTCAGTAAAAAAAAGCTATTTGTACTGTATTTGTAACTTTTCTGTAGGTTTGAAATTCTTAAAATACAAATGCTCAAAATCCCTGATGTCCAATTTGGATGCCAAACCGATTAGGACACTCTCTAGGGAGGAGACCAAAGCATTCAGTAGTTGTTGAAATTCCTGGTGGTTCCACTGTGAACCCAGGCTGAGAACTGCTGGCCTTTCCCAAACTACAGTTCTGAACTGACAGAATTAGAGTCAGTGGGAAGCTTGTTAGAAACACAGACTCTTTGGCCCCACTCCAGTCCTCCTTAATTCAAAAATCCAAGGGTAGGGCCCAGCATTCTATACCTGAAGAAGCTCTCCAAGGGGTTTGAGTTCCTATGCAGCCTTGGATTTGGTTTATGGTTAAGTTTAAGAACTGTTGGTTAGGAATCTTCCTCACTCTCCTGTGCATACTTGCTGCCAGTTATCTGTCCAGAGTCAGGTCAGACCTTCATCAGGTCCCATGCCTGGGGCTACCTCACTATTCTAGTGTGCAATTAGAAATCATCTGCTGACACACTTGTCACCCCTCCAGAGCTGGTCCAAGCCTCATTCACACAGTCCCTGGCATGGAGTAGGCACCAATGCATGCTTAGTTAATTGATGATGATAAAATAAATGGAGGGACCAACTGTGATGGTCCATGGGGTTCCCGTAGGCCACATTTACTTCCATCGGCATGCCCTTTAGAAGCATGCTGTGATGTGTCTCACGTTGTTTGGTGATGGGAATTTGATAAGGGGCTCTATGGAGGCAGGGAACATGGTAAGCATTTGAAACCACATTCAGAAGCACCTCTGCCTTTAAGGGAGCTGTTTCTGAAGCCTTTTACTAAAAAGGTGCCTGCGAGCTGCTGGACTCCCTAATTAAACCAGATGGACTGCATGATAGCTGATTAGATTCCTGACTTACCGATCTTCCTCCTATTTACCCAAATAAATACGTTCATGAGCCAGAAACCATCTCATTCAGGAAAAGCACCTCACTGAATATTTTTAGAAAATTAAACTTTTATGGATGACCCAGTCTGTGAGCAGCTAAAATGCCAAAGTCTGTTTCCTGTGGCACTCGGATGGTTGAGCTTTCAGCAGGGGAACCGTGAACGAGTTTGTTTCTGCAAATGTGTGCCAGAATAACAGCAACAACAAATTACAGACCCATCCATCACACGGATGGAGCTGGGAGCATGTCACAGTGATCGACATAACCAGGGATGTGGGTCCTTATTTGCTGTAACTGCTGCTGCCTCTTCTAACTCCATTTGGTGGTGTCACATCTTGTGGTTGCTGATTCCCAATTCCCTTGGCTCAATTGATGGGAAATTTTGGGGTGGGGGTAATGAAGTAGATGCTGCAATGAACACATGATATATTAAAACATGTATTTACAAATACATGCATATAAATATAGCTACATCTGCCCATGCATAAAACATATGCATATTTATATCAATAATTGTATGTTACTTTGAAAATTCTACTCAAAATATACTCAGGTATCAAGGACCTTAGGTAATGATGGGGCTGATTCTTCACTTGAATTCCTGCTACGGATTGGGATCCATCTGCATGTGTAGGTGGCCGAAATTGGACCCATGGAGGGTCATTTTGTGTAATCCATTGCTTTAGAGTTTTTCCAGGATAATTCTGCTGAGATGGCAGACGAGTGAGTGGAATATTCTGAAGATATGACATGGGATATATGGGCCTGAAGAACATCATGGTGGCTGAGAGGACAGACCTTAGTCCTAAGTGCCCAGTTTGACCTTGATGCAGTGAAAATTGGTGCTAAGCTGAGCTGACTTCCTTGGTAAACTATAGAATCAGAATGTTATTCACTCACACTCAAAACGTATTTTTGCCTGCCTGATGCAGTGCTAGCCTGTGTTTACTTCCTTGGCTGAGGCAACATATTTACAAGTTTTCAGGTTTAACAACCATACAGAAGTATTTCCTCTTATACCGAAAACCAACATTAAAGTTGTTTCATAAAGGCAAGATGAGTCTCAGGGAGGTCAGAGGAATGTAATTCCCAGTGTGGAACTTTCTGCTCCTTTTATTCATTTGTCTAGTATTTCATGCATTCCTATTGTGTGGCAGATACTGTTCTAGGGGTAAATAGTGGTTAATAAGACAGGCACAATCTCTTCTCTCATGAAACTTACAAATTCTTTTGTTTAATTTTTATTTTGTATTGGAGTATAGTTGATTTATAGTGTTGTGTTTCAGGTGTATAGCAAAGTGATTCAGTTATGTTGTTTAGTTGCTAAGTTGTGTCCAACTATTTTGCCACCCCATGGATTACAGCACTCCAGTCTCTTCTGCCTATGGGATTTCCCAGGCAAGAATGCTGGTATGGGTAGCCATTTCCTTCTGCAAGGGATCTTCCCAACCCAGGGATCGAACCTACGTCCCCTGCGTTGCGGTGAATTCTTTACCACTAAGCCACCAGGGAAGTCCCAATTCAGTTGTACGTATACATACATCTGTTTTTTTCAGATTCTTTTACCATATAGGTTATTACAGAGTATTGAGTAGAGTTTCCTGTGCTATACAGTAGGTCCTTGTTGATCATCTATTTTATATATAGTTGTGTGTTTATGTTAACCCCAGACTGCCAGTTTATCTCTCCCCTCCCACCTTTTCCCTTTAATAACCATATTTGTTTTCTATGTCTGTGAGTCTGTTTCTGTCTTGCAAATAAGTTCATTTGTGTAATTTTTTAGATTCCACTGGTAAGTGACATCATATGATATTTGTCTTTCTCTGACTTCACTTAGTATGATAATCTCTAGGTCCTTCCATGTTGATGCAAAAGCCATCATTTCATTCTTTGTATGGCTGAGTAATAGTCCATTGTATATATGTACCATATCTTCTTTATCCATTCATCTGTGGATGGACATCTAGGTTGCTTCCTTGTCTAAGCTGTTGTAAACAGTGCTGCATTGAACATTGGGGTGCATGTATCTTTTCAAATTGTGATTTTCCTGGAGCTTACAATTTTTATTAACTCCCTGTTAAGTTTTGTGAAAATGGAAATGAATGATGTTGGTAGAATTTGCAAACTAACTGAGGAACTAAATACTGTCTTCCAGAAACCCATCAGAAAGCCATCTCTACAGAAGACTGTTATGGGTCAAATTGTGTTACCTCCCCACCCCAAAAAAATCCATATGTTGAAATGATCCCCAGTACTTCAGAATGAGATATTACTTGGAGGTAGGGTCTTTAAAGAAGTACTGAAGTTAAAAAGAGATGATTAGAATGGGCTCGCATCCAGCATGACTGGTATCCTTATAAGAAGAAATGTGGACACGGATAACAGAGCAGGAAGACAATGTGGAAACAGAGAAGATAGCCATCTTCGAGCCAAGGAGAGAGGCCTGGAACAGTTCCATACTTCACAGCTCTCAGGCAGAACCAACGCTGCCAACACCTTGATAGCAGATAGTTCTTCTAGCCTCCAGATAGTACATATCTATTGTTCAAACTGCCCAGTCTGCAGTACATTTTTACAGCAGCTCTAACAAACTAGTACAAATATATTAACTGCTAAAATGTGGACAGGGAATGGACCAGCCTGCTCAAGCGGCAACAAATAAGGTTTTTAGTAAGAAGGGAGGATAGTGTTTCTAGGGGATAAAAAGAGAAATCAGTTCCTGAAAAAAATAAAAAGCTCTTGCAAACAGAAAAAAAGAGAAATCAAGATGCAACTCTCGTTGCATCCTGATAACATCATCAATGTGAAAGAGGCTTCTGCCTTCTCCAGAGGGCACCTTCCCCTGATGTCATGTTTATTGAATTGTCTTGTTTTACAACAAAGGGAAATGGCTTCGTGTTAGTCTCGGTCCTTCTTTCGTTAAGACATGTTCAGTTCTTGCCAGATAAGACTGGCTTTGTCTCCTGTGATTACGCACTTAGATGTTTCCTTAATGCTCGGACTTAAGAGTTTAAGCCCAGTGGGCAGAGACCATTGCTGATTCTGCATTTGGATTTGTGCCCGACCACTCAGGACAACATCAAGACACATACTCAGTGGTGAGAGAAGCAGTACAACTGAGAAGAGGGTAGTAAGCTGCCATTCTTTTTTCTATTATTGGGATGCTGTATGACAGGGTGTTGAAAATTAAAGCTGGGAAGGAAGGGTGGAGCATGTGCTCAAAGATGTGAAGTCAAACACTGCAAATACTTGTGGTGGACATGGTACTGTGCTGATGCTCAAAGGACACAGAAATTGGTGCAGTTACAAGAGGTCCTGTGTCAGTCCTGCTGGCCTGGAAAGCTGACTTCGTGGAGGTCTTTCAGGCATCCATGTGAAAGGTTCTGATTGCCTTTAGCACTAGCTGAGAAGTCCATTGTCTCTCACTGAATAATAACATAGCTCATCTTCCTTCATGTCTTGAACCGCCCTCCCACTGGTTATCAGGAAGTCCCAGGCAAAGGTGCGCGGAGTTGTTCTGTTCTGAGTGGGGTGGATGCCAACATGACCATCCCATCACCACTTGCTCTCCTGAGTCACATTTGCAAATTACTTCACTGTCTCCCCCCAGAAGGCAAACACTCACTTCCAGGGACCCTTCCTTAGCTCTTTCAGTATCTCTAGAGTCTAGTCTATGCCCAGTTCCTAGTTGGTGCTCAGATGTTTGCTATAAGGAGAGAAGGAGGAAGAGAAGCTTTCTCTCTTTGGTTTGAAGAACACACTTGCAGCATAATTAGCATGGTTGAAATCTGTGTAACTTATGGTTCCCAAGAGTCTCCAACAAGACCTTGCCCTGCTCCCCACCCTCTTGTAAGTGCTTCAGCCAGAGATGACTCAGGTATGTTTCCAAAGCTAGTCCTCCCAGGCTGCCGTTTTCCTGTTCTCCCACAACAGCACCTTCACTACCCTTTGTCTCTAGGGCTTCAGTGCATGGAGACAGAGACCAATGTCCACCCCCCCTCGTTTCTCCTGGTTCGCTCAGAAACTGGCCTGACAAACTACTCAGGCCATTTCATTCTGTGCCAGCGGGATCCCACACTCCAACTCCTGCTGGCTGTACTGACCCTGTTTGCCGAAAGGCACCACTGCCTGCCTTTCACTCTTCAGGCCCCAGCAGTTTTTCTTAGCTCTTTTATTCTAGTTTCAGGACTCAGGCCTCACATTTGAGGCCACAGGGAATGGAGCTAAATGAAAGCTCTGAATGATGTCTTTCCCCTCGGGCCCTGGCCCTGGCCCTTAGCACTGTGGCTGTCAAGGCTCGATCCCTTAGGAAACTCTCAGGGCCTTCTGTACACACAGGCCCCCACCCTCCCTTCCACCTGCTAAACGTGCGTCCTGGGGTCAGTGCCAGTGGGACTCAAGCTGGGATCCCTGCTCCCAGAAGAAAGCAGGCCAGTCTTCCTCAGCTAGAGGCTGTACCTCTTCTTGCCCAGGACGGCGTATTAATGCCACAGTTGCCAGAAACAATCCATATGAGCTCCAGAAGGGCTTCAGCAGGGTAGGAAGGCCATGTCAGCTGGGAACCTGATAGACTTCTATTTGAAACTAGATGGTACCACTTACAAGCTTTGTAACCAGGACTCGTTACTAGGATTTTATGGGCAGCATTTCCCAGTCTATTAAATGGGATCATTCCCACCCCACGGGGCTCTAAGAGGTTTCTATGAGTGAAAATATGAGATGAGGGTATAATGTTGCCGGCAAATAAGAGGTGCTAAATTCACCTTGGTTTTCTTGTCTTTCCATGCCCTCAAGTCAGGAGTGAGGAATAATTTTAGATAGATAGATATAGATATATGCCATGCCAAGTGGCATGAGTGATCTTAGTTCCCTGATCAGGGATTGAATCCATGCCTCCTGCATTAGGAGCATGGAGGCTTAACCACTGGACCAGCAGGGAAGTTTCTGATATAAATCTTTGAATTTGAACCACCCACTGATGAACCTCCCCTTGAATATCCTAACAGCAGAGTTGGGAAAGGATCTCCATCCCCCAGTAGCTGAGACATATATGTGTCTGAGCTTCTTAGTGGTAACCAGGACTGAGGTCCACACCCGCCCATCAGAACCTCCCAGAATGTGCTGTCAGAGCTAACTGGGCCATTCCTGCTGAGTTCTGTAATGTTCAGAAGATCTCTTTCATTAAGATGCTCAGAAAGGGTTTTGGATGAAGCTGAGGGAAGCACCATGAGCACAGTGAGCTGAGCAGGGAGAAGAGGGATGGGAGGGGAAGCTTACAAGTAAATGCAACCTCTTCTTCACTAGTTGACCACCACCAGGAGGCCAAGGGGCTGAAGAGCAGAGGAAGCCAGTTTCCTGTCCACCACCAGCCAGAAACAATTAATAGCTTTACATCTAAGGGAAATTGATGGAAACTTCTTGAGTTTCCCTCCCAACCTGCTCTTTTTTCTTTTCTAATTATTTTATTTTTGGCTGTGCCCTGAAGCATGTGGGATCTTAGTTCCATGACCATTGGAAGCATGGAGTGTTAACCACTAAACCACAGGGGAAGTCCCCTAACTTGGCCCCTTTCAACCATTTGCTCCCATTGTCCTCATCACTGCTACTTCTGCAGAGTGAACAGTGCCTCCTACCCCATGCCCCTCACCTACATGCTGAAGCTCTCATGCCTGGTGTCAGACAAGCAGAGTAGACCTTCTAACTGCTGTGCGTTAGGGCACGAAGAGCACAGGCTTTAGAATCAGAGCTGATCACTTTTATTGGCTCTTCTATTACCCTCTGAAAGCTTCCATTTCTTCCAAGTTTAAATAGAGATAGTCACATCCACCTTACAAATTTGGAAGTGAAATGAGATGGTGTATGTATGGCATCTGAGTATATGGCATGTAGTACAATGGCTATTTCTAGGTGTTGTGGTGGTGGAACGTATGACAGTTGTTAGATGCATTTATGCATACCAAGAATACTGTCTCCCTAGCTTTCAAAACCTTCTGAATTCACATTTACTTTCTACCACTTCTTTGGCCTTTATCTCTTGCTTCTAGTTCTTCTGAGCAAGTCTTATATTTTCCCTATTTGACTGCAAGCACCTCCAGACAGAGACCCTTGCAATAAGTCACCCTTCTAATAAATGTTAGAGTACAGGTCTCCTGGCAGCTGTGAATATCAGTGAACAGCAACAGCCCTGTTTGGACAGTTGGACATATTACGGCTACCAAGTGTTCATTTCATGATGTACAAGAAAGGGTACTAGTGTGTCGAGGACAGCTCACAAATGGCTAAGATAAAGTCCAATAGTGGGAGAGCCTCAAAGAGAACTCCAAGGGCTGGATTTCCCTGGTGGTCCAGTGGTTAAGAATCCACCTGCCAATGCAGGGGACACAGGTTCGACCCCTGCTCCAAGAAGATTGCACATGTCAAGGAGCAACTAAGCCTGTGTGTGCACTACAGCTACTGGGCCTGCGTGCTCTAGAGCCCATGCTCCACAACTAGAGAAGCCACCATAATGAGAAGCCCTTGCACCACGAGAGAGTAACCCCCACTCACTGCAAGTAGAAAAAGCCATGAAGACCTAGCACAGCCAAAAACAAATTAAAAAAAACCAAACAATCCTCCAAGGGCCCTGTCAAGGGACTGCTCTCAAAAAAGGCCGCCTTCTTTGATCTGTTTCTTTGGAGACCAGGTGATTATAATTTAAGATGGGTTTGGGAATTTCCATGCTGCCGGAGACACCATCTGAGAACCTTCCCAGTACTTGGTTCTGACAGCAAATGCTGAAGCGGAAAAAATATTTCCATCCATCTGCAGTGATCTCTTGTTTCTCTAGCAGTTAGAGAGGGGTGAGGGGGCGGGGGGAGGAAATAAATTAAAGGCTGCATCAGATGGAAAAAAAGAAAAAGAGCTGAAAAGCCAGGCTGTTGCCAGGCCATTTTTTAAGCAGGTACAGGAAATGCCAAACTTTTGTGGCTATTGGGTGGAGGTGCTGGGAATATAATCATTTGAACTGTGATAATTGAAGGCATTAAAGAAGAAAAGCCCAACTGAAAAACTTCCAGAAAAGCAAAGGCTCTCAGAATTCAAAGCAAGCCACTCACACCCTCCTGCCTCACAGCCGCAGCCGCAATCAAAGAAAAAGCTGCACCAGGTCCGGGTTGGGGCCACTTTCCAGGTCCCAAAAGAATCCACACATCTGTGGCTGTGCTCTGTGCCAAACAAAATTCTAGCTCCAGCACCTTTCCCCATCCTTATGTGCAGACCTTCCATGTTTGTGTGTCTAAGCTGGTCCACGTGGTGCCTGTATCACTTACTGCTTTCAGGCTGGGACCCCAGGGAGCAGAAACCTGCTGAGGGCTTTGCGCTTTCCTTAGGTTATACAATCTGTGTCTTGTTACCCTGCCTGTCAACTTAGCTGGAGCTTGTGTTGGCTTGAGCTGGCGGTTCTCAGGGCTCCTGGAGACAGGCCAGGCTGACAACATATATCTGAGGATTAAACCATTAAAACCTTAATGGCTTCTTCCCCCTCCTGCCTTCTCCTTGCCTTTGGACCATTCAGAGCCAGAGACGTCTCAGAAAGGGAAGGGGCTCCTGCCCATTTATATCCTAGGCTAGATCCAAAGTAGCAGCTCAGATGCTTCATGGTGACACAAAAGTGTTTGCTTTAGAGGATTGGCACTTGACTTTGAAGTGTCTGTCATGTACATCATTGAGTGATAAACATTTTCTCCTTGTTAGCTTATATTTCTTTGCTTGTGGATGTTGGCTCATGGGACCTGGTATGCCTATGTTGTGGGAATGGGGAGATTGAGCATGATTGTTTAGTGCCTCCAAAAGGCCATCACAGAACTCACCTGTGAACAGGTTTTTTAGAGCATGATATACCCTGCACTGCATACTGTACAGGACTTTATAGCAGATGTAAACCTAATACTTTGCCTGATTCCTGACTTCAGGAGGCTCACGGTCAGATCAGGAGCCAATTCACACACACAGCTCAGCATGACAACAGCAGAAGTTAGAGATGGTGAGTGAGAGTGTAGCAAATCGGAGGAAGACAGACTGAACTCTGAGAGTGCGCTTCATGAAGGAGGTGGGATCTGGGCTTGATCTTAAACGATTGGTCAGATTTGGAGAAAATGACAAGATAGGCATAGTCTCTATAAACTGATACTCAAGAGTGATAACTGGAGAGAGATGGCTTGGTCTTAAATTCCAGCTAAACATCTGCCTAACTGTATGACCTCAGGCAAGTTACTTGCTCTCTGCATCCCTCAGTTTCCCTAACTGTAAAAATGATAATAATATTGGGTTGGCCAAAAAGGTCATTGGGATTTTCACAAAAGATATTATGGAGAGATTCAATCGAACTTTTTGGCCAATCCAATAGTATCCATCTCAAAGGATGCCTTTGAGGATTGCCTAAATAACACCTGGAAAGCACGGAGCTTAACAGCAGTGATAATGATAGTGAGAGAAAGCTTGTTTGAGAGCAAAGAGAAGAACTGTGGAGAGTGAGGGGAATACATTTCAAACAGAAGGAATCAAGTGAAGCCAGCCTTTGGGGGGGGCCATCAGAGTCACCCAGAGGAGTGAGCACTTTGTGCAATAGGAAAGGAGAAAGTGTTTTTAGATGCTGTGTGTGTGCATGTGTGTGCATGCCAGGGTGTGGCAGGGTGGAAATGGATTTTAAGGGAAAGCTAGTGTGTCAGCAGTTTATCTTCCCTGGCCATTTAAATCTCCAGTCCCTGCCCTCATCATTAGATCACCTGGACAGGCCTCTAGTCAGACGTCCCAGTGGCTCAAACCTTCAACCAGACCATTTTCGGAATGGTGTTTTATTTTTAATAAGGTGCATAAATGTGTGACTTAAATCAGTACATATTTAAAGTGCTACATCATCTCTAGCCCCTGCTTCTGACAAGAGTCACCCAGCATTGAGAATGGCTTCAGGAGGACAGGGAAAATGAAAATGAAAAGCACTTTTGCTTCCAGAGGCTTCCTTGGCCATGGGAATTTTATAAGAGTAATATGTTTATTAAATACATCAGCCATAAGCTTATGATGTTATGATAAAGTCTATCTACTCATCTCTATGGAATCATCATCTTGGAGTGGGGGGGTGTTCCCAAAACTAGTCTCTGTAGCAGTGAAGGGGGGATATAAACCCAGGTGGATCCATCAGCTGGGAAGAAGTATCTAAAACCTCAAGTCTTAGTTTCAGGAAATGTTTTCCTCATTCCACAGAAAGTCCTGCTTCCATGTAGTTTGGGGACTTCAGTTGAGTTGCTCAGTCGTGTCTGACTCTTTGCGACCCCATGAATCGCAGCACACCAGGCCTCCCTGTCCATCACCAACTCCCTGAGTCCACCAAAACCCATGTCCATCGAGTTGGTGATGCCATCCAGGCATCTCATCCTCTGTCGTCCCCTTCTCCTCCTGCCCTCAATCTTTCCCAGCATCAGGGTCTTTTCCAATGAGTCAGCTCTTCGCATCAGGTGGCCAATGTATTGGAGTTTCAGCTTCAACATCAGTCCTTCCAATGAACACCCAGGACTGATCTCCTTTAGGATGGACTGGTTGGATCTCCTTGCAGTCCAAGGGACTCTCAAGAGTCTTCTCCAACACCACAATTCAAAAGCATCAATTCTTCAGTGCTCAGCTTTCTTTATAGTCCAACTCTCACATCCATACATGACCACTGGAAAAACCATAGCCTTGACTAGATGGACCTTTGTTGGCAAAGCAATGTCTCTGCTTTTTAATATGCTATCTAGGTTGGACATAACTTTCCTTCCAAGGAGTAAGTGTCTTTTAATTTCATGGCTACACTCACCATCTGCAGTGATTTTGGAGCCCAGAAAAATATAGTCAGCCACTGTTTCCACTGTTTCCCCATCCATCTGCCATGAAGTGATGGGACCGGATGCCATGATCTTAGTTTTTTGAATGTTGAGCTCTAAGTCAACTTTTTCACTCTCCACTTTCACTTTCATCAAGAGGCTCTTTAATTCTTCCTCACTTTCTGCCATAAGGGTGGTGTCATCTGCATATCTGAAGTTATTGATATTTCTCCTGGCAATCTTGATTCCAGCTTGTGTTTCTTTCAGCCAGCCTTTCTCATGATGTACTCTGCATATAATTGAAATAAGCAGGGTGACAATATACAGCCTTGATGTACTCCTTTTCCTATTTGGAACCAGTTTGTTCCATGTCCAGTTCTAACTGTTGCTTCCTGACCTTCATACAGGTTTCTCAAGAGACAGGTCAGGTGGTCTGGTATTCCCATCTCTTTCAGAATTTTCCACAGTTAATTGTGATCCACACAGTCAAAGGCTTTGGCATAGTCAATAAAGCAGAAATAGATGTTTTTCTGGAATTCTCTTGCTTTTTCGATGATTCAGCGGATGTTGGCAATTTGATCTCTGGTTCCTCTGCTTTTTCTAAAACCAGCTTGAACATCTGGAAGTTCACGGTTCATGTATTGCTGAAGCCTGGCTTGGAGAATTTTGAGCATTACTTTGCTAGCGTGTGAGATGAGTGCAATTGTGCGGTAGTTTGAACATTCTTGGCATTGCCTTTCTTTGGGATTGGAATGAAAACTGACTTTTTCCAGTCCTGTGGCCACTGCTGAGTTTTCCATATTTGCTGGCATATTGAGTGCAGCACTTTCACAGCATCATCTTTTAGGATCTGAAATAGCTCAACTGGAGTTCCATCACCTCCACTAGCTTTGTTTGTAGTGATGCTTCCTAAGGCCCGCTTGACTTCACATTCCAGGATATCTGGCTCTTCAGAGGACACTTTTACAGTCCCTGCTGACTGCTGGAAAGTGTAGAGGCACTGTACCTTTTCTCCTGTGCCGAGCTCCCTGCCTCCCATCTCCAATCCGAGCCATGGGCAGTGCTGGGGTCTCAGGTGCAGGATGGGAGAGGAACTGAGAGAGATGTTCACGGGTCACATGTCTCTACCATAAACTTTCACGGCAAAAATGAACCCTTCTCTTGAGGATCATGTGATCCAGCATCACAGGGAACCCCCAGGAGCATTTAATCCAATATTTCTAAAAATGTATTCTACCAGTTTCCCAAGATGTTTAAAGGTGTCATGTTTCATGGTCCACTAAATTTGGACATGGTGACCTGAAGAACAATAACAGGTCTGTTTGCATTTGGAATTTCAGAATCTTCAGTAAGCTACCATTAACATTGTGATGGGCTTCCCAGGTGGCCCTAGTGGTAAAGAACCCACCTGCCAATGCAGGAGACATAAGAGACCTGGGATTGATCCCTGGGTTGGGAAGATCCCCTGGAGGAGGGCATGGCAACCAACTCCAGTATTCTTGCCTGGAGAATCTCAAGAACAGAGGAGCCTGGCTGACTACAATCCATGAGGTCACAAAGAGTCAGATATGACTGAAGCGACTTGACACTGGTACTGGCCCTAGCATTGTGATACTCTTAGAAAGGGATGTAAATATTAGCCCTATTTATGGGGTTTTGTTGTTGTTGTTGTTGTTGTTGTTGTTGTGTGTGTGTGTGTGTGTATGTTTTGGTAAAGAAACCCTTTTTGTCAAGTCTCCTAGAAATATCTCCTAGCATTTGTGTTCTGTGGCACTTTGGGACACTCTGATTTTGTTGAATACTTTTTGTTGACAGGTGAAGAAATGAAAGCAAAGTCACTATCAAGTTTTTGGTAGAAGTAAGACTCAAGCCCAGGTCTCCTAAACCTCTTCTTCAGAGTTCCAAAATTCAAATTAGGCAGGCTAAGCCACCCACTTTAACTGCCATTGTCTGAATGTTTCAAGGAAACAATGTTTTTTAAAAATATTTTCTTTGACCTCTTTGGGTTTTTTCTATTTCTGTTTGTCAGTCTGTGTGTCACACAGAGACAAACAGTCACAGAATAGCTAATAGAGTCCTCTGTTCAACAGACATAAAGGGAAAGAGAAGGAATACTGAATTACTATTCCTTCTGCACAATAGTGTCCAATAGGAACGGCTGTACTATGCAGGCTAGTAATCCTGGTGTTTGAAGTTTCCAAAATATGGCACGTAATTAGCTTTGGAATGTGTCCATGGGATCTGTTAGCAGGTACAGGTCTAGTAGATGTGCCAATATGCAGACTTTGGCAGTGTCTGAAGACTTGTGATAATTCGTTTTGTTGAGAGACAGTCTAGCCCACGTGACCCAGAAAGTGAGAGCCGTTCCCTGTCTTGGGTCTTGCCAACCCCTCAAGAGTATGCTTGAGCCGAGTTGCTATGCAAACCTGTGGAGGAGACGTCAAGCATTGTGTCATACCCTGACCAACAATCAGGAAGCTTACTCCCACGTGGTACATTTTCCAAGGGATGCATATTTGTGGACATAAGCTAAGTTAGATTTTCTTAATGATGACAGTGGCCAACATTATTGCTTAGTTATCCATCACCATACTAAGCATTTAACATTTTTGTCTCATTTACTCTCACAACAACCATTACAAAATCCTAGTTATGTGACCTTGAATAAGATGTTTATTCCTCTGTGGTTCAGTTTTCTCTCGGGGGAGGTGGGGCGGGTTTGGGAAGAGTAAGTACTCTAAGGTATCATTGAATGAGCATCTGTGTCACGCTAAGCGTATCAGTTCAGTTCAGTCGCTCAGTCGTGTCCAACTCTTTGCAACTCCATGAATTGCAGCACGCCAGGCCTCTCTGTCCATCACCAACTCCCGGAGTCTACCCAAACCCATGACCATCGAGTCGGTGATGCCATCCAACCATCTCATCCTCTGTCATCCCCTTCTCCTCCTGCCCCCAATCCTACCCAGCATTAGGGTCTTTTCCAATGAGTCAACCCTTTGCATGAGGTGGCCAAAGTATTGGAGTTTCAGCTTCAACATAAGACCTTCCAATGAACACCCAGGATTGATCTCTTTTAAGATGGACTGATTGGATCTTCTTGCAGTCCAAGGGACTCTCAAGAGTCTTCTCCAACACCACAGTTCAAAAGCATCAATTCTTCGGTACTCAGCTTTCTTCACCGTCCAACTCTCACATCCATACATGACCACTGGAAAAACCATAGCCTTGACTAGATGGACTTTTGTTGGCAAAGTAATGTCTCTGCTTTTAAATATGCTATCTAGGTTGGCCATAACCTTCCTTCCAAGGAGTAAGCGTCTTTTAATTTCATGGCTGCAATCACCATCAGCAGTGATTTTGGAGCACATACTAGGCAATTAATAAATAGTTAGGTGTATATTGGGGCAGAATTTATATCATGTAGGTTATTGTAAAATCCCACTTCCTTCTTTCCCCACCTCTTGCCAAAGCAATTAGGCCACAGTAATATTTTCGACAGTCATATATTTTGGTAAAGAGGCCGTGGACCACATTAGCCTGCTAAATCCAGAATGACTCCCCAGGGCTGCTTCTTATCAGAATGAAATGGAATTTGATTCTCCATACATGTGGAGGCTCAGGTAATTTGATTCTGATGTTTAATCCAGTATGAACGTTCTTTGTGTGAAATCTCTGCCATCACCACTTTTAGAAAATTAATATTTATATCAAACATCTATAATGAGGGATGAACCTTTGACCACCAATATTCTAGCTCAGGTTTTAGATTTGTATGCTCCCATAGTCAGGTTTCTGAATAATTTATTTATGCAATTGGAGAAATAAAGCAGATGAATGTTTTCAAAGGAGACATTGAATCAAAGTGGATCACTAATTCTTCCCTTCTGGTTCAGGAAAATAAAAGAAGATGATTCTGATATCAAACATACCTCACAGGTAATTTTGACTATTAGTTATGTTTACAAAGCTCCTTATAAGACAAACCATGAAAAGTAGGTGACATAATGTGATTATATTTTGAGACCAAGTATTTATATTTGAGAGAAAAAATGTGGCAGTTCACTGGGCTAAGTGGTTTTCTTTTGCAAAATAGTTTTTACCTTTTGTTTGCATCCTTCCCTTTTCTGACCTCCCAGTCCCTCCCTCATCATTTTCTTTCCATGTACCTAACTTTTAAAACTAAGATGAGATGTCACCTCCTCCAGGAAGTTTCCTCCTCTCCATTTGGGCCAAGGGGTCTTTCACCATTTTAACACTGAGCTCTTTGCTTACCTGTATCTCATCCATGAGTACCTTATGCTAGAATAATTAATATCTGAGTGTGCCTGCCCCACTGAACTGCAGTCCCCTTGAGGTCTGAGCAAATTGTCCTTTCCATCTCTATTTAGCAGACACAAAGGCTAGCACATAGTAGGTCTTCCGTAAGTGTCTACTTGAACTACAGCAAATCCTGGGACATCGGGTCTAACCACTGCACTGATGGGAGAAAGAGCTGAGGAATCACATGGTGTTATAGACCTGATGGGACTCTAGGTACAGAGGCCCTCTGCCTCCTAGAACTTCTTTCCTCTTCCCGGAAGAAAGATAACAGGCACAGTGGTGTCTTTACCTGCCTTTCTTGGCAAAGTTCCTAAATGGGGGTGTTATGAGGATGTTAATCTTTCCTCTCCAACAAGATTGCAGGCTGCCTTCACATTTTTAAAGTGATCTTGGAGTCCCCAAGGTGTCTACTTCAGCCATCGGCACATTGTAATAATACCTTACTTGAATTCATATCCTAGTATAATCGTTTGTCATTTTACATGTCTGTCTCCTCTGCACCCTTAGGGTTTTTAGATCGCAAGTGTTCAGCACGGAGCTTGGCACTCAGCAGACGTGCTGCCACAAACTGTGAATGAATGACTGAATGTATTTGCATCGCACCTGATAGACTGTGTAGTACGTTCCCTTCAAATGTCACTTGACTTCATATAGCAACACTGTGATTGTGACAGGACTAGAGTTACTGTCCCGTTTCATAGCAGAAGGCCACCCCAAAGATGAGAGAACTTCTCATATCTTGTCAATGATAGAGGGCAGAACCAGGACTCACACCCAGGCCTTCAGAGGCTTGAGCCATACACTTCACCCCTAACTCACAGTGTGTGTGTGTGTGTGTGTGTGTGTGTGTGTGCGTGCGCATGTGTGCTCATTCGTGTCCAACTCTGTGGACTATAGCCTGCCACCCCAATGGACAGTAGCCCACCAGGCCCCTCTGTCCATGGGATTCTCCAGATAAGAATACTGGAGCAGGTTGCCATGCCCTCCTCCAGGGGATCTTCCCGACCCAGGGATTGAACCCATATCCTTTGCATCCCCTGCACTGGCAAGCGAGTTCTTTATCACTTGCACCACCTGGGGAGCCCCCTAACTCACAACCTCCTCTGCTATTTACAGCAGACTAGACGTGATGATATTGAATACATGTCTTTGAAAGCAGACTAATAGTTATAATTTGCTGGATACAGCCTCTCAGTTGGGGATTCTGGGTAGTGGTGATGGTTGCACAGCAGTGTACTTAATGCCACTGAACTGTTTACTTAATTATAGGTAAAATAGTAAATATTGTTTTGTATGTTCTACCACAAAACTTTTTTAAAATAAATAAACTGAAGCAGTTGGAGTTCAAAGCCCAAACTTTTTTTTTTTTTTTAAGATTTATTTTTGCCTGCATTCGGTCTTTGCTTTTCTGTAGTTGGAGCGAGCTGGGACTACTCCAGTCTTTGCTTTTCTGTAGTTGCAGCCAGCTGGGACTATTCTCTAGTTTCAGTGCATGAGCTTCTCATTGCTGTGGCTTCTCTTGTTGCAGAGCACAGGTTCTTGGGTGTGCAGGCTTCAGTAGTTGTGGTTCCTAGGCTCCAGAGTGCAGGTTCAGTGGTTGTGGTACATAGGCTTACCTGTTCCACAGCATGTGGCATCATCCCAGACCAGGGATTGAACCCGTGCCCCCGGCATTGGCAGGTGGATTCTTTACCACCTGAGGCACCAGGAAAACCCCCAAAGCCCAAACTCTTAATCACTCTGCCATACTCCATATTGTCTCCCCTGAAAGACCTTTTTTTTTTTTTCCGTACATTGTCATTGTGTCCTAACAAATCAACACCTTGTGAACAGTTATGACCTTGAGCAAATTATCTAACTTACCTGGGCCTCTGCTTCTTGATTGGTAAAAGGAAGAAATTAATATCTACCTTTTGGAATTGCTGTGAGAATAAAATGGTAATACATGAAAAATATGCTTTGTAAGCGGGAAAGCATTATACAAATGAAAGTTATTATTGCCCAGTGGAAAAAAGCAACAAGCTATTGTAATAATAATTTGATTGAATAAGCATTTATCGAGTTCATACTGTGGGCAAGGCATGATCAAAATGAGAGAAATACTTCTATTCATCCCTGCACATAATGCTATTAAATTTCTAGGGAGAGACACTACTTTCTCTGCTTCTTTTTGTTACAAACCTGCGGTGAAATTATCTAACAGGAAAGAAAACAAAACTAGGTAAAGCAATCTTGTTTAAAATTGTGCCAGTGATTACAATGTTGTTTATGATTTTCTGTTTTCAATAATACACCATTCTGCTTAAAAGCTTTGCCTACCATTATTGTAATTTCAGACATCATCTGGCCCCTCCAGAGAGCGTACATATGTAAACTGTCCTTTACTCAGTGGAATAAACAAAAATGGATAACTAAAAACATGTTAGAATGCTGCAAAGAACCAAAGAAGCTTTAGGACATCAGGATTGGCAGTCAGACTGCTTCGTTGCCTCCGATTCTTCCTTTGGTTCCATCCTGGCTCTATGGCCTTGAGTGACACACTTAACGCTGGCTGAGCCTCCATTTCTTCACCAGCAAAACACAGCAGTTGAAAGTTTATAAAAAACAGTTCGTAATTTTTTTTATACTGTACACATCTGAATTAGTGTTTACTGTTGAATTCCTGAAAATATTTAGCATCTTTTTGAAAATATTTCCACGATGTATATGTTCTATATATCAAAACTCCAATACTTTGGCCACCTGATGCGAAGAGCTGACTCATTGGAACAGATGCTGATGCTGGGAAAGATTGAAGGCAGGAGCAGAAGGGGACGACAGAGGATGAGAGTTTGATGGCATCGTTGACTCAATGGACATGAGTTCAAGCAAATCCCGGAAGATGGTAAAGGACAGGGAAGCATCGCATTCTTCAGTCCATGGGGTTGCAAAGGGTTGGACATGACTTAGTGGCTGAACAACAACAACAAAATACATTATATATAGTAACAGTACAACTAACAGGTAACATGTATTAAGCACCTACTGTGTAGCCATCATATGCTGAAGGTTTTACGTGTAAAATAATATAATGTTCGTAGTTCTTCATCTGAAATTTCAGTAATCTGAAATAATACATGTAAATGAAATCATCTTTAGAGAAACAGAAAACCCACATAAATGTCAACACAAGAAATAACAAGAAAAAAATACCCAGTTTTCTTTCATAAATACCTTGAATTAAACTCTGCCAATTCCTGGACGGCTGGCAAGAGAAAGGGTGGCCCTGTCCTCAAGGAGCTCACCGTTCACCTCAGAGTGTGATGAGAGCTGATTAATACCCATACAGTGTTTGAAGGACTCCAGAGAAATAATTAGTTCTGCCTGGGCTCATAGAATGTGTTCAAGAAAAAGTGATGTTTCTCCTGCCACATGGAGGTTGAGTAGGATTTCCCCTTGAAGTTTTTGGCTGCAGGCTGTTTTCACTCTTGTTAAATCCAGCAGAAACCCCATATAAGCCCATAGGTGATGGATACCAGATCCACTGCGGACCAAATCAGAACCTTCCTCCCAAAACATACTTCAACCGAACAAAAGCCTTCACCATTCACATCTAAGGAGGATGGGAGTCCTGCCCTTACGTTTATGGAAAGTTTCCCTTTGAGTATATCCAGAGACTCTTTAAGATTTAACCTCTAGCCTGCAGAGCTTGAAACTATTCAGAAAGTTTCCGTAGCCTTAAGTTTCTTTTCATCCTTTTTGCAAAACCAGTGTTTGTGACACATAACAGATGGTATGAAATTGAAGCTTTATCAGTTGACTTCACTTAGAAACCAAGTGCAGATAAAGATGTAAGGAGGCTGCAGAGTGGAAAATGTAATGCTGGTGATTTGTAGGAGTGTGTCAATGCCTTTTCTAACACCCCAACATGGGGTCTGCAACCAGACTCCAGGTACCAAGGAGAGGGTTACAGAGCATCCCCTTCACCTGTCCCCAGTGTCCTGCAGGGAGAATCCAACTCCAGGGTTCAGACAAGGTCTCAGCAATGAGAACAGAAGTGGAGCCATCTCTGTATTGATGTCCCATGTTCTCATTCAGAGCAGCTGCTCTAGTGATCAGGTTGCGAGCTACGTGGCATTCTCCTGAGAGGGGTGATTGTTGTTGTTTAGCTGCTAAGTCTTGTCCAACTCTTTGTGACTCCACGGACTGTAGCCTGCCAGGCTCCTCTGTCCTTGGAATCCTCCAGGCAAGAATACTGGAGTGGATTGCCATTTCCTCCTCCAGAGGATCTTCCCAACACAGGGATTGAACCCGTGTCTCCTGCACTGGCAGGCGGATTCTTTACCACTGAGCCACCTAGGAAGCCCTAGTGTAGTGATACCAGGTGCTGAAGTGAAGCCTTGAGGAAACGCTGTTTGGGCAGTTTATTTTTGCAGGTTGAGTTTTTCCCTGTTAGCTCTATACTGAGAGGTTTTATTGTGAGGCAGTGCTGATAAGCAGCCTGACTTGAGAAGCCAGGCAAGATTTGGACTGGGAACTGATGACGTTTTCACTGTGGATAGGAGAGACAATTTGGCTGGCTTGGAAATCACGTGGGGTTCAACTACCTCCCCACATGAGGCTGCGAGCTTTCTGGAGGGAGAAACCATGGCTCAGGTGGATGTGTGCTCCTGGACATAGCAGAGGGCCTGGCGCATGCTAGTGGCTTTGGAGCTGTCTGTGAAGGAGAGAATGAGTGGCTGGCCACCACTGTCACGTTGTATGCCATCACTCTGGTTCATCTTAGAAAGAATGTTCCCATTTCTTCTCCTCATTCACTGCTTGTGATCACTCAGTCATGTCCGATTCTTTGCGACCCCATGGACTGTAGCCCACCAGGCTACTCTGCTCATGGGATTCTCCAGGCAAGAATACTGGAGTGGATTGCCATTTTCCTCCTTCAGGGGATCTTCTTGACCCAGGAATCAAACCGACATCTCCTGCATTGGCAGGTGTATTCTTTACCACTGAACCACCAAGGAAGCCCTGAATCAGTAATACTTATTGGGTAGGTTCCCTGTGCTAAACAGTAAATTCTCATTAGTTATCTGTTTTATACATAGTATCAATAGTGTATATGTGTCAATCTCAATCTCCAGTTCATCCTACCCTCTGTTTTCCCTCATGGTATCCATATGTTTGATCTCTACCTCTGCCCCTATTTCTGCTTTGTCTCATGTCTCACTAAAAGCTTGGAGTAGGGCCATATTTTTGTACTCCACATGGGGGTTACTTAGGGGTGGGGGGATGGCAAAAATCTGGAGCTAAAATTGGAAAATCCAAGTATGTGACCTGGTTCTGGCCCCTTGATGTTTGTATGATCTTGGTGAAGCCACTTAACTTCTCTATCCCTCAGTTTTCCCAGCTTTAAAATAGGAATAAACAATGCTTGTCACAGTGGGGTCATAAGGAAAAAATGCGGTTGCATGTGTTAAAATGTCTGGCATGAATTAAATGTTGTGTTGTTGTTACTGTTCTTATTTATCCCCATCAGAGGCTGGCACTAGCTGGGAGCTTCATCTCTTTTTACTTACTCTTTGTTGAGTGACTGAGGAAATGAACCATGGAGAGCATTTTTCTTTCCAGAAGTAAGCCCTATAACTCATTTATAAATGTTGGCATCTTGGAGAGGGAGAGAGAGAGAGGAAAAAAAAAGATTTTGTTTCTTTGGGATAGATGTGTGCTAGGTTGCTTCAGTCGTGTCTGACTCTTTACGATCCTATGGACTATAGCCCTCCAGGCCCCTCTGTCTCTGGGATTCTGCAGAAAAGAATACTGGAGTGGGTTGCCATGTCCTCCTCCAGGGAATCTTCCCAATCCAGGGATCAAACTCACGTCTCTTATGTGATAGATGATGCCTTTCATTTGCATCACCAGAAAAAGAGAAAAATTTCCATTCAGTTTTCTTTTCCTTCTTTAACTCCTGTATCTGGTATTTCTTGGGTCGTGTTTGCCTGGGAATAAAAAATAGGGTCACCAAATCTTCGTGTTCCCACCCATTCTGGAAAGAACTTTAATCCCTCCCCTTCCTAAATGATCTTTTTAGTAATTTGGGAGTCTCAGGATATATCTCAGGTGACCTAGTCATCTTGGCTGCCTTCATGTTCCTTGTGGTTTTTCAGTGGTGACACCTTCTGAATCTACTGATGCTAAAAACAGCAGATTAGTTGATGTCCAAGGGAAGCATCATCTGCTGCCAGGGATGCCCATGGGTGGCCAAGGGGATGGTTGCTGCTCCCTGTTGAGCACACTGATGACACTTCCAATGCCCACAGAAAACTGCCCCAGAGTCCCTGAGACCCTGTGTCCTGTCTGTTCAAGGTGCCATCAGTGCTGCAGCTCCCCCAATACCCTCACTTAGGTACCAGCTCCCTTTGCTGAGGTGAATGCAGCAAAGCAGCCAGAATGCCCTTGTCCCAAGAGGCCCTGCCCGTACGTGGTCTTTGCTTGTTTTTGTTTCATTTTGTTTTTCCTCACTCATGCAATTGTGGCCATTCTCCCATGAAGCACAGGACAGTTGGGGCCAGAGATGCTGTGGTCCACTCAGAGTCACCCCTCCCTCAGATCCTGGCCCATTCTCTGACTCAGATAGATGCACTTTGATTCACTCTCTCCTTAGAATGCATCTTCTTCCTGGAGGCTCCTTGGTCCCACTTGTGCAGACCTCACATTGAATGTCATAGTGTAGGAGAGTCCAGACTTACCTGAAGCTTAGGGTATACCTGGTGACTGGAGGTGGGAACCCTGCCACACCCCTGACCTTCAAAGTGCCCAGCTTCCCAGAGAACTCATTACCACCATTACCTGGGGAAAAGTGCAGGTAGCAGACCCCGTTCGTCTCATGGGTTGAGAGTTGGGTTGAGAACCTGGGTTGTTTCTGGCTTTTCAGGCCAGTTGGGTGGCTTTAGATGGTCCTAGGCTTTCCTAAAAGTGTGGGTGACCTCATTATTTCAGATATTGCCATTTGTTCTATAATAGACAAGCATATACCCTGATGTGAGCTGTCTTGGGTTTGCCAAGGTGATGCCCCTTGCCTGAACCAATTATTTTCCCTTCTCCAAAACATAGTTGTGACTCTATTCCTTTATTTCTAATACCACTTCTTAATGAAATGTCTTTGTTGCATGTTGGGACATTGGTGAATGGAAGGAGTTTGGAGAAAGAATCCTTTCTTTCCCCTATCATTGAGAAGTCTTATTCCTTCTAGAAGCTCTGTTTTTGGCAGATGTAGAGTTGTAGCCTGGAGAGCTTCCTCCTTCCCCTCACCTTCTTGTCTGCAGCAGCCACCATATAACAGTGGTGTTTCCCCCTACAAGAGCTCAAGCAAGCTCTGCCTCCTGGATGTGAGCCAGGTGCCTATGCTGGCCAGTTAGTACCACCCACCTGCTTGCAAGAAGCCTGCGTTCTGCTCTGTCCCCATGTCAGCTTGGCAGCACCTAGCTCCTTTCAGCAAGAACCTTGGAATCCAGATATTTCCTTTAAAAAAGAGACATGAGAGTTCCTGCCCACCGTCCCCACCCACCATGACATGCGTGGTTGATAAGATCATGAGTCTGGATCTTCAGAGAGAATGGGGAGGGAAATGATCTTTTATAGATTGTCTGTCTATTCCAACCCCAAATTTCTGAATTTGCTGAGAATGTTCAGGCATAGCCCCCCTCCCCCCACCCTCTGCTCTTAAAGCAAGCAGCTCCTGGCTTGTTCTATTCTAAAAACAAAGTGAGCTGTTGGCTTTTGTTGTTGTCATTAAGTCCTCTTGGTTTTGCTCATCTCTAGCACCTATTACATCTTCTCGCTTTGGACCCTGTAGACACTCTGATATAACTGTATCCTCTTCTTGCTGCTAAACCCAGGTCGCTGTTGGTGGGAATTTAGACTCTGACGGTCCTGTGGCATCCTGGGCCACAGGCCTGGTGTTCAGTTTTAACTGTCACTCTTGTTGCTGACATGTATCAAATCTCCTTCGGAAGCAATCACCGGAAAGGGTTTCCTGCCCTCTGGGACTACAGGAAGAAGCATTGAGGAATTTGGGATGCTGCTGCTTACCATTCACACATTGGGGATTTTTCTTCCTGCAACCATGTCCATTAAGCAGTTTGTGCCATGTCCCTACTGCCAGCTTCACTCAAGCTGGCTGGATTTTGAGCAGGTGCTCTAGACCTGGATGCACAAGAGAATCGCCTGGGGACTTTGAAATAATACTGAGCCCTAAGCCCCATTTCAAACCAGTTAAGTCAGACTCCCAGGGTGCAGGAGTGGGATAGGCTGGGCTTCAGGAGTTTTTAAAGCTCCCCAGGTACTTCTCATATTCAGCCCGTGTTGCAGTTCTTCAGTTTATAGGATTTCTCTCACAGTTGGATGACCTTGTTTGAGTGTGTGTGGTTTTCCCTTCACAGTGATGGTCAGCTGACAGAACGTGGCAAAGGCCACTGTTTTATGGTTTGTTTAGCTAACAGGGGTGAGGCATTTATCCTCATGTTACAGACCCTCTTGCCTGGCCCCCTAGATGGCCAGCTGCGGTCAAAAGATATCCTACTTGGAGAAGAGGACTCATGCAGGTCCTCCCTGACCTGAGAATCTCAGTCTTCTTTGTTTTGTTTTGGGGTATAGCTGATTAACAATGTTGTGATGGTTTCAGGTGAACAGCGAAGGGGCTCAGCCATACATATACATGTATACACTCTTCCCCAAACTCCCTTCCCATCCAGGCTACCACACAGCATTGAGCAGAGTTCTGTGTGCTATACAGGAGGATCTTATTGGTTATCCATCTTGAATACAGCAGTGTGTATATGTTCATCCCCAACTCCCTAGCTATCCCTTCCCTCCAACAATCATAAGTTTGTTCTCTAAATCGAGACCCTCAGTCTTACCCCCATATAAGTCCAGTCCTCTAAAACAGTAGCTGAACCTTTACACTGAAAACATTACTATCCCAGAACTCCAATCAAATAAAATCCCTTTTTAAGTGTGACCTTGATTACAGCAAAGAGCAAGAGCATCTCGGAAGAGTGACTGCAAGAGCCAGAATAAGATAGAATAGAATCACAAATTAAGTTCTTAAGCTAATTTAATGGGTGAAAAATGGAAAAAAAAAAAAAGTGAAAAATGAAACTCTAAGCCTGGCAGTCCACTTTTAAAGTGTCCTGCAGAACTTGGCAGCCTAGGTTTCCCTACATCGTTGCAAAATCGCCTTTCTGAACTACTAACCAGTCTCAAGAAGATGCATAGCTACTTGGACATAGACTTGAACTTGATGCCAGCAAAGATGGATACAAGTACCCTGTCTCAGTTTTCTTGGTTTAGGGCAAGGAACTGCGGAAGAGAGTGCATGGTAAAAATAGGAAGTTGTTCTTCAACCATCTTCCAAGGTTAAAAAGGAGAATCTAATATGTTTGACCTTCAGTGAGCTGCTGTTTCAACTCTAACAGAGCTTTGTGGGCTCCAAGATATCACTAGCCTTGTTTGTTCCATAATGGGTAAGAGCAGCAAGGCCAGGCTTGAAGTGCTGAGATTTTGCCTCTTTTTCTCTCTTGTGATGCTCAGCTGCCTATGTCCTCCCCATCCCCATCCTAGGGTCTGTCTGTCTCCACACTTTTGCACATAAACCTAAAGGTGAAAGATAATGTTTCAAGGGAAGATAGGGAGATCCAGGTTAAAGAGAAAACAGAATGTTGGTAGATATATGCACATAACAGTCACACAGTCTTCTAGTAGCTGGACTTCAAGTATCATTGGTAACAGGAAATTTCTTTTAAGTGATCATCTTATGAACTGATTACAGGTCACTCATGAATGGATGCTTACAGGAACATATGCCTGAGGCTACATCGTTAATGGGAAGTAAAGTGTAAGATATGAGAAGCCTAAACACACACCTTTTTATCCATGGACAAATAATTGCAGAATATCTTGCTTAACACACACAATGAGACTTGTGAATAGAAATGTAAACAGAATCTTGGTTCTCAAATTTGAAAATAAGCAGAGAGAAGACCACTGAATTTGGATTTGGTCTGACATGGGTGTAAGCTTTGCTGCTTACAAACTGAGTTGCTTTTGACTTAGGACATGAACTCACTAGGACTCAGTGTCCACATTAGTTGTATGGTTTGAAATATCTGTTGTATTTAGAGTATCAAACATTAATGGGGGAGGGGGCTCTTTCCAGGTGACTCAGATGGTAAAGAATCCACTTGCAATGCAGGAGACTCAGGTTTGATCCCTGAGTCGGGAGGATCCTCTGGAGAAGGAAATGGCAACCCTCTCCAGTCTTCTTGCCTGAAAATCCCGTGGGCAGAGGAGCCTGGTGGGTCACAGTCCAAGGGGTTGCAAAAGAGATGGACTCAATTTAGCAACTAAAACAATAGGAACAGATTATTTTTACAGTTAGCTATGGCTTTTGCTAATATGTTAGTTTGTGGCCAGATCTATTAAATGGGGGGAAAAAACAACATTTTCAGAAAATTAAGAAGAATCTTTTCAAGATATTGTGGATTAGATTTCAGTCAACTCTATAGAAAGGAGGGCTTGCTTGAAAACTTAGCAGGTTTTATGACAAAGGAGATTTGCCTGCTCCCTGAACTGATGGATGAAGTAAAGATCAGCAATGAACTTTGTAAAAGCTCTGCTTTTGAAAACCATTTTCTTGCAAATAACTGCAATCAGGTTCTCATGTCTTTTCTCTTCAACAGCAAATATTTAAAGCCCTTCCTTGCCAGCAGAATCTTTGAAGAGATGAAAGAGTGATAAGAGGGGGATCTTGGGTTTCTGATGCTAATGTGCTTAATGACTCAAAATTGCATAAAAAGTGAGATTAAAAAAAAATTCCTTGTCTTGAGACCTAGAAGATTTCTTGGACTGCAAAGTAAGCACTCACCCAGAAACTAAAAATAAGGGAGATAAGTCACTGGAAATCTTCCATGAACCCCTCTTGGTAAGAACATAATAGAATCTGGCCACAGGAGGGAAGTCAGACCAGGAGTGTCTCATTTTTAGGGTCCACTGTGGACTGAGGCACTGGTAATCGTCCTTCCAAGTCCTGTAGGCTCTCTACTCCATTCTACAAAATGCCCACATTGAAACTAGCCAGATTTAGTTGAGGGGCAAGGAGGGGCGGATTCCAAGAGATAGATGACACAACTGTACCATATTTAAGTTTTAACGCCAAACTTTAATGTCCAAATCATCCTTTTTAGAGACAAGAAAACTGAGGTCCAGGAAGATTAAACCACAACCACTGGTTATTAATCACTCCATCATTTTAGTACCTTTTATTGTTTTTTAACTTTTTATTTTATATTGAAGTATAGCTGATTAACAATGTTATGATATTTTCAGGTGGACGTCAAAGGGACACAGCCATGCATATACATGTATCCATTCTCCACCAAACTCCCCTTCTATCCAGGCTGCCAAATAACATTGAACAGAGTTCTCTGTGCTGTACAGTAGGTCCTTGTTGGTTCATTCCAGTTCAGTCGCTCAGTTGTGTCCGACTCTTTGTGACTCCATGAACTGCAACACGCCAGGCCTCCCTGGCATCACCGACTCCCGGAGTTTACTCAAACTCAAGTCCATTGAGTCGGTGATGTCATCCAACCATCTAATCCTCTGTCGTCCCCTTCTCCTCCTGCCTTCAGGGTCTTTCCAAGGAGTCAGTTCTTCCCATCAGGTGGCCAAAGTATTGGAGTTTCAGCTTCAGCATCAGTCCTTCCAATGAATATTCAGGAATGATCTCCTTTAGAATGGACTGGTTGGATCTCCTTGCAGTCCAAGGGACTCTCAAGAGTCTTCTCCAACACCACAGTTCAAAAGCATCAATTCTTCGGCACTCAGCTTTCTTTACAGTCCAACTCTCACATCCATACATGACTACTGAAAAAACTATAGCTTTGACTAGATGCACCTCTGTTGGCAAAGTAATATCTCTGCTTTTTAATATGCTGTCTAGGTTGGTCATAACTTTTTTCCAAGGAGCAAGCGTCTTTTAATTTCATGGCTGCAGTCACCATCTGCAGTGATTTTGGAGGCCCCATAACTAAAGTCTGTCACTGTTTCCACTCTTTCCCCATCTGTTTGCCATGAAGTGATGGGATTGGATGCCATGATCTTAGTTTTCTGAATGTTGAGTTTTAAGCCAGCTTTTTCACTCTCCTCTTTCACTTTCATCAAGAGGCTCTTTAGTTCTTCTTCACTTTCTGCCATAAGGGTGGTGTCATCTACATCGATATTTCTCCTGGCAGTCTTGGTTCCAGCTTGTGCTTCATCCAGCCCAGGGTTTCTCATGATGTACTCTGCATATAGTTAAATAAGCAGGATGACAATATACAGCCTTGACGTACTCCTTTCCCTATTTGGAGCCAGTCTGTTTTTCCGTGTCCAGTTTTAACTGTTGCTTCCTGACCTGCATACAGATTTGTCAAGAGTCAAGTCAGGTGGTCTGGTATTCCCATCTCTTTCAGAATTTTCCAGAGTTTATTGTGATCCACACAGTCAAAGGCTTTGGCATAGTCAATAAAGCAGAAGTAGATGTTTGTCTGGAACTCTCTTGCTTTTTCGATGATCCAACAGATGTTGGCAATTTGGTCTCTGGTTCCTCTGGCTTTGCTAAATCCAACTTGAACATCTGGAAGTTCATGGTTCATGTACTGTTGAATCCTGGTTTGGAGAATATTGAGCATTACTTTACTAGTGCGTGAAATGAGTGCAATTTGCGGTAGTTTGAACATTCTTTGGGATTGCCTTTCTTTGGGATTGCAATGAAAACTGACCTTTTCCCACCCTGTGGCCTCTGGTGAGTTTTCAAAATTTGCTGGCATATTGAGTGCAGCACTTTCAAAGAATCATCTTTTAGGATTTGAAATAGCTCAACTGGAATTCCATCACCTCCACTAGCTTTGTTCGTAGTGATGCTTCCTAAGGCCCACTTGACTTTGCATTCTAGGATGTCTGGCTCTAGGTTGGTGATCACACCATCGTGATTATCTGGGTCGTGAAGATCTTTTTTGTATAGTTCTTCTGTGTTTTCTTGCCACCTCTTCTTAATATCTTCTGCTTCTCTTAGGTCCATACCCTTTCTGTCCTGTATTGTGCCCATCTTTGCATGAAATGTTTCCTTGGTATCTCTAATTTTCTTGAAGAGATCTCTAGACTTTCCCATTCTGATTTTTTCCTCTATTTCTTTGCATTGATTGCTGAGGAAGTCTTTCTTATCTCTCCTTGCTATTCTTTGGAAGTCTGCCTTCAAATTGGTATATCTTTCCTTTTCTCCTTTGCCTTTCACTTCTCTTCTCTTCACAGCTATTTGTAAGGCCTCCTCAGACAACCATTTTGCCTTTTTGTATTTCTTTTTCTTGGGGATGGTCTTGATCTCTGCCTCCTATACAATGTCACAAACCTCCATCCATAGTTCTTCAGGCACTTTGTCTATCAGATCTAATCCCTTGAATCCATCTGTCACTTCCACAGTATAATCATAAGGGATTTGATTTAGGTCATACCTGAATGATCTAGTGGTTTTCCTTACTTTCTTCAATTTAAGTCTGAATTTGGCAATAAGGAGTTCATGGTCTGTGCCACAGTCAGCTTCTGGTCTTGTTTTTGCTGACTGTATAGAACTCCATCTCTGGCTGCAAAGAATATAATCAATCTGATTTTGGTATTGACCATCTGGTGATGTCCATGTGTAGAGTCTTTTCTTGTGTTCTTGGAAGAGGGTGTTTGCTATGACCAGTGCGTTCTCTTGGCAAAACTCTGTTAGCCTTTGCCCTGCTTCATTCTGTACTCCAAGGCCAAATTTACCTGCTACTCCAGGTATTTCTTGACTTCCTACTTTTGCATTCCAGTCCCCTATAATAAAAACAACATCTTTTTGGGGTGTTACTTCTAGAAGGTCTTGTAGGTCTTCATAGAACCGTTCAACTTCAGCTTCTTCAGCATTACTGGTCGGGGCATAGACTTGGATTACTGTGATAGTGAATGGTTTGCCTTGGAAACGAACAGAGATCATTCTGTCTTTTTTGAGATTGCATTGCAAGTACTGCATTTCAGACTCTTTTGTTGACTATGAGGGCTACTCCATTTCTTCTAAGGGATTCTTGCCCACAGTAGTAGATATAATGGTCATCTGAGTTAAATTCACCCATTCCTTGCTGGTTATCCATTTAAAATATAGGAGTGTGTATGTGTCCATCCCAAACTCCCTCTCTTCCCCCAATCCTTCTCCCTGGCAATCATAAGTTTGTTCTCTAAGTCTGTGAATCTCTTTCTGTTTAGTGACTTTTAGACCCAGCTTGAATTAACCAGAAGCTGAGCTGAAACTTACCAAACTTTTCTGTCACAGTGGTGGTCTATGTAGTTTATCATCATACAATAGAGATTATGAAGTGCTTGTTCTTTACAATGTTCAGGACCACAAGGTTGGCTTATTCATTTCTGCCTAATGAGTATAACTCATTTTCCTATACAATATCAATGTTGGCTTCTTGCTTTTTTTTTTGAAGTATAGTTGATTTGCAGTGTTATATTAGTTTCAGATGTACAGTGTAGTGATTTAATATTTTTATAGACTATACTCCTTTTACAGCTTCCCTTGTGGCTCAGCTGGTAAAAAGATCTGCCTGCAATGTGGGAAACCTGGGCATGCTTTCTGGGTTGGGAAGACCCCCCGGAGAAGGGAAAGGCTACCCATTCCAGTATTCTGGCCTGGAGAATTCTATGGACTGTATGGTCCATGCGGTTGCAAAAAGTCGGACACGACTGAACGACTTTCACTTTCACTTTCATACTCCTTTTAAAGGTATTATAAAATATCAGCTATATCCCCTTGCTGTCCTTGTTGCATATTTATTTTATACATACTCATTAGTACTTCTTAATGCCTTTTCCTACCTTGTCTCTCCCTGCTTCCTTCTCCGCACTAGTAACCATTGGTTTGTTCTCTATATCTGTGAGTCTCTATTAAATTTATTCATTTTATTTTTTAGATTCCACATGTAAGTGATAACATACAGTGTTTGTCTTCATTTGTCTGACATTTCACTTAGCATAACACCCTCTAGGTCTATTCATATTTTTGCAAACTGAAAAATTTCAGACTTTTTAATGGCTGAGTAATATCCCATCCTGTATATGTACCACATCTTCCTTATCCATGATTCTGTTGATGGACACTTAGTTGTATCTGTGTCTTGGCAATTGTAAATAATGCTGTTGTGAACATTGGGGTGCATTTTTCGAATGAGTGACTTTGTTTTCTCCAGGTGTATAGCCAGGGGTGAGATTCCTGGATCATATGGTAGTTCTATTTTTAGTTTTTTTGAGGAACCTCTACAATATTTTCTAAAGTGGATGCACCAATTTATATTTTCACCAGTGGTGTACTAGGATTCCCTTTTTTAAATACCCTTTTGCCATTTGTTATTTGTGGTCTTTTCAGTGATGGACATTCTGATAGGTGTGAGGTGATATCTCACTGTGGTTTTGATTTGTGTTTCTCTGATAATTTAGTGATAATGAAAATTTTTTCATGTACCTATTGGCCATCTGTATGTTTCTTTGGAAAAAAAAAATGTCTCTTCAGATCTTCTGCCCCTCTCTTAATTGGATTTTTTTTTTAATTGAGTCGAATGAGCTGTTTATTTTGGATATTAATCCCTTATCAAATAACACTTCTCTCTTGTTGGGCTTCTGTCACATAGGAAGAAAAGTCAGTGCCCTTTCTCTTACTCAGCAAAGTTCGCTTGTGGTTTTTGTTTTGCCATATTTCCATTTACTAAGGTCCTATTTATATACAATATAATTCACCAATTTGGAGTGTACGTTTTGATGAGTTTCTGTAATTGTGTGTAATCTGGTACCTTCCACCAAAATCAATATAGAGAACAGTTCTCTTATCCTAACAAAACTCCCTTGGGCCCACTTTCTCTGAAGTCCCTCTCCCTGTCCCTGGCCACTAGCAACCACAGATCTGCTTTCTCTCACTATGGTTTTGTTTTTTTCTAGAATTTCTTAGAAATGAAGTCCTATAGAATATAGTCTTTTGTGTTCAGTTTCTTTCTCTTAGAATAGTGTTTCTGAGATTCATCCATGTCATTATGTGTATTTATATTTCATTTCTTTTGATTGCTGGAATGGTATTCCATCTCATACAGGATATAAGATATACAATTGGTTCTTTTCTTTACCAGTTGATGGCCATTTGGGTTGCTTCCAGTTGGGGGCTAGGCAGAATAATCTTTGTCAAAAGTTTTATTCTTGATTTCTCCTAGTCACTTAATACTTGACCCAGTTTCTAATTTTTATGATCTTGGATGGTTTGCCATTACTATCACAGTCAAAGATTTTCAAAAAATGCTGATGGCGTGGAGGTGTTGCCCCTGATGCTCCCATCTGCCACTTGGGAAGCGATCTTCTACTCAACTCAAAGCACCAGTGCCAAGGTCCAAAATTGACATGATGGCCTATTTAGTGAGCTATAATGCAATTTACTGTCGTGACAGGCCTTTGGGGACATGACAGAGTGCAACAAAATGTGGTATTCAATATTTATAATAGATAGAGTTGAGTGGGTTTTTATCTTGCCTTGTAGAAAAATGCACACACTTTGTTTTTCACCCATTCTAAGTGCTCAGGGAGGGGGAAGTGGGAAGACCAGGGGGTGATACCATCCCAGGCTGGTGTGGCCGACTTGGAACAACCTGGGATGAGTCAGTGCTTAGACCTAACAGGAGAAACTCTTCTGAAAAATGTGCTGGCCCCCTGTTATAATTCACTGTAATGAGCAGGGAACAAAAGGTTGTGAAGGAGAGAGGTGACTGATGGCCGACACGGCCGCCTTGTGCTGCAGCTGGCGCAGCTCCTGCTGGTGAAAAGCATAATATATTATTGCTCCAGGTCGCAGAGTGGTAAATGAACACTTACGGCCGCTGTGGCAACTGGATTGATTATCACAGCTACCCCAGGACCAGCCTGGTCCGGCGTTAGAAGTGAGCACGTGCACTCTTGCCAGGCTGCAGTCAGAAGAGCGCCTCAAAGGCAGTTTGTACAAACTGAAATTTCTGATTGTTGCAAATCCCTCCTTTCTTGCACCCCTGTCCAGTGGGGAATTGGGGTCACACTGGCCCAGATTGTTGGGCCCCTCAGACTAGAAAGAGGCAGGACTGCCTTGTCCAGAGAGTGCCTGTTTCATTGTGAGTATAGGGTCACTGTTTGTTGGATACAATCAAATGAATGAAATCAATGAATCTGTGAGTGGAATACCAGGTTAGGGGAAAGGTGGGAAGTGAGGATGGGGAGACCAATGATGGGTATCATCGGCAGCTGGGATGCCTAGGCAGGATGTTGGAGAGAAGGAAAGGAGGAGAGCGGGATATAGCAGGTTAATTCAGAGACCCTTGATTCACCATAGACAGTGACTGGACTTTTACATGTTGCTGAGAGCATGTCGCATGAGTAAGCTTGGTGTGTTTAATAATCAGGGGATAGACCAGTTCCTTTTCTCTTAATCTACATATGCTGGTAGGAATTTACACATAAATCTCCAATTTTTCCAATAGCAAAGGGAAGGGAGAAATCCATGGCCCCACTGGCAGATCTAGTCAGAATTATAATAACATTCTAAGAATTTTTTCCCAGTGTTTCATTGGGGGGAAATTGGTTGGCCAATAAGTTCTTTCATTTTTTACCATCCAGTGGCTTTGGTAGCTCTTAGATGTCTTTATCGTCATTCGATACAATTTTGTTAGATTGTATTCTGATAGTTGTCATATCAGCATGCATTTTAAAGGAAACATCAAAATTGGTAAATTTTTGTGTAGCCATTTAAATAGTGAAGATGGAAGATAAAAGCAACATTTGGGGCATACTATACTTTATTATTGCCAGAAAGGTAAAAACGCAACTGAACGAAAAAAAAAAATGTGTGTGGTGTATGGAGAAGGTGCTGTGACTGACTGAATGTGACAAAAGTGGTTTGCAGAGTTTCATGCTGGAAATTTCTTGCTGGATGATGTTCCGTGGTCAGGTAGACCAGTTGGAGTTGATACTGATTAAGTTTAGACATTAATTGAGATCAGGCAATGTTATAACATGCAGGAGATGGCTGACATACTCAAAATATCCTAAACAAACATTGAGAATCATTTGCACCAGCTTCGTTATGTTAATCGCTTTGATGTTTGGGTTCCACATAAGTTAAGCTAAACATAAGGAAACGTTCCCTTTTAAAATTAATCGTGCAGGTAATGAAAAGTGGATATTGTACAATAATGTGGAACAGAAGAGATTGTGGAAGTGAAATGAGCCACCACCAACCACACCAAAGCCAGTCTTCATCCAAAGAAGGTGATATGTATATGGCGGCATTGGAAGGTAGTTCTTTATTATGAGCTCCTTCCAGAAAACCAAACAATTAATTCCAACAAGTACTACTCCCAGTTAGACCAACTGAAGGCAGCACTTGACAAAAAGTGTCTGAAATTAATCAACAGACCACATATTATCTTCCATCAGGATAACACAAGACTGCATGTTTCTCTGATGACCAGGCAAAAACTATTACAGCTTGGTTGGGAAGTTCTGATTCCTCCACCATATTCACCAGACACTGCCCCTTCGGATTTCCATTTATTTCAGTCTTTATAAAATTCTCTTAATGGAAAAAAAAAACCACTTCAATTTCCTGGAAATATGTAAAAGGCTCCTGAAAAAATTCTTTGCTCAAAAAGATAAAAAGTTTTGGAAAGGTAGATTTATAAAATCACTTCAAAAATGGCAGAAGGTGGTGGAACAAAACGGTGAATATGTTGTTCAATAAAGTTCTTGGTAAAAATGAAAAAAAAATTTTTTTATTTTTACTTATTTTACTTAACAAAGGAAGTTTTTGGCCAATCCAAATATTTAAAGTGTTACAGCGAATTATTCCCTTTTTTGGTCTGTGTAAATTGATCTAAATAGTTACCATTGATGAGGGAAGGTGGGATACATTAACTTTTTCTTTTGAATGGCAGAAGATTTACCCTTTGGAATTTAAATGTGAAGGTTTTTTCATTCTTTGCACATGACCTCTAAGCTGGACCATCCACAATGGCCACCATCTTCTCTAGGACCATGTTTGAACCTAGCATCTGAGCTTCCATTGTAGGAGCCTAATAGCATAGTCAGCAAAAACAAGACCAGGAGCAGACTGTGGCTCAGATCATGAATTGCTTATTGCCAAATTCAGACTTAAATTGAAGAAAGTAGGGAAAACCACTAGACCATTCAGGTATGACCTAGATCAAATCCCTTATGAGTATACAGTGGAAGTGACAAATAGATTTAAGGGACTAAACCTGATAGACAGAGTGCCTGATGAACTACGGACAGAGGTTCATGACATTGTACAGGAGACAGGGATCAAGAAAATCCTCATGGAAAAGAAATGCAAAAAAGCAAAATGGCTGTCTGAGAAGGCCTTACAGATAGCTGGGAAAAGAAGAGAAGCGAAAAGCAAAGGAGAAAAGGAAAGATATTCCCATCTGAATGCAGAGTTCCAAAGAATAGCAAGGAGAGATAAGAAAGCCTTCCTCAGCGATCAATGCAAAGAAATAGAGGAAAACAACAGAATGGGAAAGACTAGAGATCTCTTCAAGAAAATTAGAGATACCAAAGGAACATTTCATGCAAAGATAGGCTCGATAAAGGACAGAAATGGTATGGACCTAACAGAAGCAGAAGATATTAAGAAGAGGTGGCAAGAATACACAGAAGAACTGTACAAAAAAGATCTTCACGACCCAGATAATCACGATGGTGTGATCACTCACCTAGAGCCAGACATCCTGGAATGTGAAGTCAAGTGGGCCTTAGAAAGCATCACTATGAACAAAGCTAGTGGAGGTGATGGAATTCCAGTTGAGCTATTTCAAATCCTCAAAGGTGATGCTGTGAAAGTGCTGCACTCAATATGCCAGCAAATTTGGAAAACTCAGCAGTGGCCACAGGACTGGAAAAGGTCAGTTTTCGTTCCAATCCCAAAGAAAGGCAATGCCAAAGAATGCTCAAACTACCGCACAATTGCACTCCTCTCACATGCTAGTAAAGTAATGCTCAAAATTCTCCAAGCCAGGCTTCAGCAATACGTGAATCGTGAACTTCCAGATGTTCAAGCTGGTTTTAGAAAAGGCAGAGGAACCAGAGATCAAATTGCCAATATCCGCTGGATCATCAAAAAAGCAAGAGAGTTCCAGAAAAACATCTATTTCTGCTTTATTGACTATGCCAAAGCCTTTGACTGTGTGGATCACAATAAACTGTGGAAAATTCTGAAAGAGATGGGAATACCAGACCATCTGACCTGTCTCTTGAGAAACCTGTATGCAGGTCAGGAAGCAACAGTTAGAACTGGACATGGAACAACAGACTGGTTCCAAATAGGAAAAGGAGTACGTCAAGGCTGTATATTGTCACCCTGCTTATTTAACTTATATGCAGAGTAAATCATGAGAAACACTGGGCTGGAAGAAACACAAACTGGAATCAAGATTGCCGGGAGAAATATCAATAACCTCAGATATGCGGATGACACCACCCTTATGGCAGAAAGTGAAGAACTAAAGAGCCTCTTGATGAAGGTGAAAGAGGAGAGTGAAAAAGTTGACTTAAAGCTCAACATTCAGAAAACTAAGATCATGGCATCTGGTCCCATCACTTCATGGGAAATAGATGGGGAAACAGTGGAAACAGTGTCAGACTTTATTTTTTTGGGCTCCAGAATCACTGCTGATGGTGATTGCAGCCATGAAATTAAAAGACGCTTACTCCTTGGAAGGAAGGTTATGGCCAACCTAGATAGCATATTTAAAAGCAGAGACATTACTTTGCCAACAAAAGTCCGTCTAGTCAAGGCTATGGTTTTTCCAGTGGTCATGTATGGATGTGAGAGTTGGACGGTGAAGAAAGCTGAGTGCTGAAGAATTGATGCTTTTGAACTGTGGTGTTGGAGAAGACTCTTGAGAGTCCCTTGGACTGCAAGGAGATCCAATCAATCCATCCTAAAAGAGATCAATCTTGGGTGTTCATTGGAAGGTCTTATGTTGAAGCTGAAATTCCAATACTGTGGCCACCTCATGCGAAGGGTTGACTCATTGGAAAAGACTCTGATGCTGGGTAGGATTGGGAGCGGGAGGAGAAGGGGACGACAGAGGATGAGATGGTTGGATGGCATCACTGACTCGATGGACATGGTTTTGGGTGGACTCTGGGAGTTGGTGATGGACAGGGAGGCATGGCGTGCTGCAATTCATGGGGTCGCAAAGAGTCGGACATGACTGAGCGACTGAACTGAACTGAACTGAACTGAATAGCATAGTAATAGTAATCTTTATTAGTTATGGAAGATGGCATGATATAGTTAAATTAGACAAGTATTTCTCAAATTTTTCTTCATTATTGCCTCCTAAGGAGCCTTTTTAGGGATTGTTTTTCCTAATTGCCTTCCCCATGGAATGTTAATACTACAGATACACAGTATCTTTTTTTACATATTGTATGTATATCTGTGCTGAATACATTGAAAATTAAGATTTTTTTTTTTGCCCTTAAGAACCAATTTTTCAACCCTGCTGAAAATGCATGAGTTAGAAAAACCTGGGTTCTTATTTCACTTCTGCCAGTTCTTTTCCTCTAAGCCTCATCTTCTTCCCCACCAGCAATGGAGATATCAGTGTCTACTTAATTGGAGTTTTTGGCACATAAGAGGAGATCAAGAAATGTTAGTTATCATCACTGCTATTATTATTTTTGCTCATTTGTTTTCACATATAGTATCTTCATTGATTCTGATTGTGAACCTCTTGAGATTTGTAGATTTATATCAATTATAGCTATCATCTTTACTTTGCTGATAATAAATAGCACAGATGGATGGTCAGAGTGGTTTGGTGACTAGCTCAAGTTCATGAAGATAGTAATACTGGTTGGAAGTGGTGGGGGAGGCTGAGACTTGAGCCCAGATGTCCTAGTTCACACCTCTCTGGTTCAGGAATCTCTCTGCTGCTCCTCGCTGTCTATGGTGCTACCAGACTCGACTGTGTTACGCAGACCCAGGTTGAAGTTCAGGGAATTGAAGGAATCACCCCTAAGAATAGGCTCTAAGGACCTGTCATACATTTTTAAGTGCAGAAGACTATTATCAAGGCTTTGAACCAACTGGTCACACCCAGTTTCAGGAAATCTGTGATAAGCTTTTCCTGTACTGCCTGGTAACACATGGCTTTAATGAGGCAGGATTTCCTCTAGCTTGGAAGAACTTGGCTCTCCAGCTGGATGAGGGTGAGTCCTTTCTCCCCAAGATAAAAGCTTTATGAAATGAACAGTGAGAATCACCTGGAGAGAAAATACTCTTGAGCATCTCCCATGTTCAAGCTCTGTGCTGACCATCAGAGAATGCCTACACTGAGCCTGGTGAGCTTCTGAGCCCAGCCAGGGGCTTTGTAGCAGAAGGGAGCAGTCAGTTCTGGTGTCAGATCTTGGGTTTTCATCCCAGCTTGGCCACTTGCCATGGGTGTGCCTCAGTTTCCATATCCATAATTCAACAAAAAACACTCCATACACTGCCTGGAACACAGTAGTAGGTAAGTGCTTACAATTACAATCAGAAAAATAAAAGACATACACCCCTTCCATCACAGAATGTAAGGTCTAACACTCCTTTTATCTGATAATCATGCCTCACCTCAACGCAATGCTTTCTGTTTGTTAAAGTGATGTCACTTGAGTGGTTTCAGAAATAGAGTCCTTGGCATCTGAAAATTCCCCCCATCTTCTCCTGCCCCATCAAAATGCCTGTCTCTTACATTTCACCAGCCCAATTTTGCTACCTAGCTAAGAGGTGTTTAATTCTCTGCACTAGAAAAAAAGAAGACATAATGAAGACAAGGGCTTGTTTCTTGACTGCTACCATCACTAGCAGAGGGCAGAGCAGTCCGTATTGGTTCCTCCACACAGTTGTTCTTGGGGCTGGATAGAGCAGCTGTGATCTATATTTGAGATGCTTGATGGTAGCGAGGGTGAACTGGAGGATGCTGAGGCAAACGTTCTCACTTCTGAAGCTGTGGAGGCTGAATGCCTGAAGGGTATATAAGGATGCCCTCTGCCTCTTCATCCAGGATGTCTCTGGAAATTACCTCTGTGCTGCTCATCACACCAGTTGTCGGCAGACAAGCCATTCTACACACCAGGCTACCCTGAGAATGGGGTGAGAGTGAAACCTAGTTTGTTCCAGCTTAGGGAGGGCTGTTGGGAGAAAACAAAGGAAATGCAAGGCAAGTGATGTTGTTCCTAGAGATGAGTTTTCCCTTTGCCCAGAAGGTCTTTCTCCAGTGCCATAGATCCCACAGGGACATCCATTAGGCTTGAAACAGGCATAGGTGTCTTTCTGCTGGAACTTCACATGGAGACTCTGATGACTTCTCTCATGTATGGACTTCTCCATGGCTGTGTTAATTAACCCTGGTGAACTCTGAGGCTTGGTGACTGCAGGGAAGGCCAGTGGGAAAAGCTCTGGAGGGGATCCAGAAACTTCAGCTGGTGATGAATTCAACATCAAGCTCAGTTCATTCAACTCAGGAGATTTGGGTTCAGACTCACTTGCAATCGTTGTCTTCCATCCACAGCCAATAAGAATGTTGTCTACAAAGTCAAAGCTGAATATCCTTGGGGAAGAAGACATACCTTAGGAATGACCTGCCTGCTCTCATAGGATTGCATTTTTCTGGTCATTTGTATAATATCTAGCTGCTGAAGGCCACCCCCTCCAAGGCAGTGAGGGCTGAAGCTACCAGCGTGAGTCTGATGTTTTATTTATCTATACTGGTAGCTTTATGTATGGTGTTTTTTCTGTGTTTGGGCCTGAAGGCTGGTTAAGCAAAAGGCGGGAAACATAAATAAGTAATAGACAGAGAGGGCTGTCCATTTATAGACTTTCAAAGATGACCTCATTTTCTGTTCCGATGCAGGCATTAGTGCTGCATTAGAGTAATATGCATCTGTGTGGATGTTTTTACCGGTGCACTTGGTGGTGATAATCAGGAGAGACATATTCATGTTCTATTTTTGCAATAAAAATTAAGAAACCTCAGGTCCCACCAGGGGCCCTTGCTGGCAGGGTGGGCACTGGGGGCCTGAACGGTCCATTTTCCTCGGATTGTGTGGGATCATTGTGTTCCTTTCTGCTCTTCTCCAGTTTCTGGTTATTATTAAACAACCCTTTGTGAGGGATTAACTCTGGCTTTCCTCCCAGCCAGGAGATGTCTACACAAAGCCAGAATATCCAGCCAATGGCAGGCAAACGGGTTATTTGGTGTAGTGCAGGAACAAATAACTGGTTGGCAAGCCAGTTCTTCACTTTCTGCTAGCTTCCCTTGGCATGGAAACAGCCTTCTGTAGTACATGGTGTCAATGCTTATGCGTGTCCTTTTATCCATTCATTCAGAAAATATTTCCTGAGGGCTCACTGCGGGATTCATTATTTCTAAAATGGGGATAATAATAGTACCTACTGCATAGAATTGTGTGGATTAAATGAGTTAATATGGGCAAAGGGTGTAGAACAGTGCCTGGCACACAGTTAGAGCTTTGTCAGTAGAAGCTTGGCTGGAAAGTTGGAGTTTTATTTATAAGGAAGAGGCAGTGAAGCCAATGGTCTCAGCAGGTGTTGGCTTCCAAAAGGTGGTTTCTGTGGCAGAGCAGGGGGCCCGTCTTCATGGGGCACAACCTGGAAGCACAGTTGTTTAGTCACTAACTTGTGTCCAACTCTTTTGCGACCCCAGTCTGTAGCCCACCAGGCTCCTCTGTCCATGGAATTTCCCAGGCAAGAATACTGGAGTGGGTTGCCATTTCCTTCTCCATGGGATCTTCCCAACCCAGGGATCAAACCCACATCTCCTGCAATGGCAGACAGACTGTCGTATAGCTCTTGCCCAGCCTCTGATAGCGATCACTTGCCTTTCTGGGCCTAGAGCAGTGGTTCTCAAAGCGTGGTCCGTGCACCTTGAACGTCAGCATCACCTAGGAACTGGTTAGAAATGCAGAGTCCCAGGCCCTAATCCACAGCTACTGAATCAGAGGTTCTAGGGTTTTGGTCCAGCAGCCTATTTTTAGCAAAACCCACCCAGTGACTCTGACCCTTGCTAAAGTTTGGGAACATTGGTCTTTTGAGGGCAAGTGGGAAGGAAAGCTTTAGAAACTCTTCCTTCCTTCACCTGCCCCCACCACACACACACATTTGGATGTGCCTGGGCCAAGTGCACAAGCTTTGGGGAGGGTCTCCATGCACCAGGCAGGCCAGTCTCCTTGTTAACTGATCACACAGAAGCAGGAGCCTTGTTAACGCAGATCAAGGCCACCCAGGAACACCGCAAAACCAAGCCTCCAATCGCCAGCTGGCTTGCTGCCAGAAGGGCACTGTGGCCCCTGTTGATCCATGTGGTATGGAGGTGGAGTGGGGCTCTGCTAAGTAGGCATTTCTTTACCAGGAAGACTGTCGGCTCCAAGACTCCAGTGTACTTCTCATTACATTGAGAAACAAGGGAGTCCAGGTGCTCTGGGCATTTCAGAGCAGATGCTGCTTCTGGCTCCCAGCAGTCTGTGTGCACACACCCAAAGGCATTGCAAGGCCAACAGAATGGATCATACCAAGGCTTCTGCTTTTTCCATATGAAAAGCACATGGCTGGGTATGCCTTCTATTATGGGGTATGGCTACCTGTGGAACAAAGTACCACAGTGTAGATAATTTTAGAACCCTCATCTGCATCTTCTAAATTCATTCATTTGCTAATTAGTACAAATTGTAAACGTGGGCATAATGGGAAACAGGAATAGGGTATCCTCCCTCCTGGGCTTTCCAGGTGGCTCAGTGGTAAAGAATCCACCTGCCATGCAGGAGACATAAGAGACACAGGTCAGAAAGATATCCCCTGGAGAAGGAAATGGCAACCCATGCCGGTATTCTTGCCTGGGAAATCCCATGGACTCAGGAGCCTGGTGGGCTACAGTCCATGGGGTCACAATGAGTTGGACAAGACTGAGCAACTCAACAACAACAATAATATCCTCCCTCCTCACTCCCATCATTTCCCAAGGATCATATGCCATCCAGGAGGAGATGTAAGTCATTCATACAAAGGCTGGCAGTTCAGGACTAGGTGCTGTGGGCCGATAGGAAAGTACCAACACTGTGTGGTGTGAGATCAAAGGGGCTGCACAAAATATGACGGGGAAAGGTGTGTGTGAGGGGGAAGTGACATTTGACCTCAGCCTTGAAGGCTGGGCAGAATTTCAAGAGGCAGAGAGAAGACATTTCAAGTTAAGGGACCTGCAAAGTATGACAGATGGGAAGGGGAGTTGGTTGAGAGAAGAGTGAGTGTTCCAGTTTTCCCAAAACATAGGTTACAGGTAGGCTCATAGAGAAAGAGGAGATGTGAAGGATAGATGGGAATTTGAATATTGAGCCAGGAAGTTTGGACATGATGCCATTGGCGGGGGAACTGTGGAAAGTTTAAGTTCAATATTGGTGTGATTGTCATGGTGCTGGAGAACAGTTGAACTGATGATTAAATTCAGATAGGGAGAACTTGAGCCCTCCAATGAGTGTCTTGCTCAGGGTCCTCACCCTAGGAACTTAGAACTAGGTATTTTGTGTCCACCAGTTCGTGACTTTAGGAGGCAACCTGGAAGCCCTTGGTAAGAAGGAAAATTGAACTTTTATCTGTCTGTTTACTTATTTAGGACGCACCACTCGACATGTGGGATCTTATTTCCCAGACTAAGGACCAAACCCTCAACCACTGCATTTGAAGTGCAGAGTCTTAGCCACTGAACCTCCAGGGGAGTCCCAAGAGTGAGCTCTTAAAAGATCACCTGAAGTAGAAAGCCATCAGAACTCAAGTTGGGCTTGATATAGAAAGCCCAACTCTCCAAGAGAAGGGCCACTGAATGATGTCAGCTGCCGTCCTGGTCACTTGTCAGAATGAGAGTCCATCCTTCTGTAGGTGAACACCAGAGGTCCTCAGTATTTCATGTCAGCCAAGCCCAGAGCATCTCAACCATGACAGGGAGTCTTGGCACAGGGACCATGGGCTTGGTCCTGACTCAGAGGAGTCGATCCACCTATTGAGTCATTTGCAGGACCTGTGGTTTCCTGGGAGGCTTCCCAACCAGGTATCCACCCCGCCAAATGGCTGGTAGCCTGTGAGATCAGAAAGGAGCCGCGTGTCGCTGTGCCATGGCTTCGGGCAAACACACGTTGCATCTCTTGAGCTGTTGCATGGAAGTTGTTCCTTGCTCTTCATAGAGAAACTTGGCACTTGGCAGTGACAGATAAACAGATGGAACTTTTTTACATACTCATTCACCTGTTGGGTGTTTGTTCTTAAGGTGGTCTCAGTTTCCCCAACCATGACTGAACAATTCCCAATGAACAGTTGTGACTGCAGAAAGAATTGATGGTTCCTAATGGTTTCTCTTTAGGAAGATCCAGAGTGCCCCGCGTTTTACAAAGATCTGCCTTCCTCTGCATATCACATGCCTGAGGCTCCTGGTAGGGATAGAATTGGGCCCAAGTCCACTCATGGTCCCTCTGTTTCTTACATCTGTATTTACTGCATCTCAAGTGACTCTGCCTTTTCTGGTTTCTCTTTAGTTATAACCTTAAAGTTTAAAATACTGGGTTGACCAAAAAGTTCATTCAGGTTTTCCCATAAGAATTTATGAAAAACCCAGACAAACATTTTGGCCAACCCAGTACTGTGAAATCTTACCATTCAGAGGGCCATCATGATTTGTTTTTCAGGGTGACTTCAAAGACACTGGTACTGCTGTCTTATTCCAAAGATGAGATGCCCCTTTGCTGTTGGATTTTTGTTTTTTTGGAAAATATCTCTTGATTGAGTATCATTCTATAGATTGCTTTTAGGATTCAGGATGAGAACAGATCCAAGGGGTTAATTCTTGATCCTAGTTGCCAGCAGGTATTAAGCTGGGGTGCCAAGCCAATACAGTGGCTTTACACTGAGCTGATGTTGATCAATTGAGTATTTAGCTAGAGATCTCAGCCAGATGTTTGGGCTCTAATCTGTTACCCTCACAAGGCAGCAGGGCTCTCACAAGGGAGAAAGCTGAGAGTTTCTCCTTCTTTTCCTGCTGTTTCATTTGGTGGCCTGGGACCTCTAGAGAGCTCTCCTGTAGGAAGCCCCCTCTCTCCCCTGCAGGGAGAGGCAGTTTTGACCCAGCACAAGCTACTTGGGAGCCCAAAGTCTTGGCACCAGGCACACAACTCTTGCTACCAGTGCCTGTTTTCTGGAGGCAGAGTAAAGCCACTCAAAGAAAAGAAAGGACAATTGAATGTCGGAGACTTGAAAGACTCCAGGAGCCTGGGACCTTGGCAGAGCAAGACCTTAGCCAGCTAGAGCCAGGCATCTCCTCTCCCCAGCTCTTGCCCTGCAGCTACAAGCCTGGGTGCTGCCTTCCCAGGGAGACAGGTGTGAGTTAGGAAAAGCACTTGAGCAGGGAGGGGATGTCTAGTCGTGGTCTGTGGGTTACCCTTTCCTCCCCTTGTGGAAAGGGAGCCCTGTGCCTCTGGCTAGCGGGCAGCCCACCTCTGGAGGCCTCCTCCCTGATGGGACCTGGCTGGCCCCACTTACTATAAGGCCTGAACCCTTTCTGCAGCAGCAGTCAGATACACCCTTCACTCTCCCAGATGGAGTTTTCTCATGGGTTCACAGTTCCTCCTCACACCCTTGACCTCTCTCCCCTCCATATGGCTTTTACTGAAAGTGAAAGTGTTAGTCACTCAGTTCTGTCCGACTCTTTATGACCCCACAGACTGCAGCCCACCAGGCTCCTCTGTCCATGGAAATCTCCAGGCAAGAATACCATCTGAGCCACCAGGGAAGCCTATATGCTTTTATACCCCTCTCCTTTATATATATATATATATATATATATATATATATACACATGGGGAGAACACCGTGTTCTTTCACCATCAGGAATCAGACCAGTTTCTGCTTTTCAGGGACCATTTGTCCATCTGATGGGCAGCCTTAAGGAAGACGCGGGGAACCTCACTTCAGTCAGTATGAGGCTCTTTCATTTTAGTCCATCCTGGTTGTGTCACCACCAGCATCAGCTGCTGGGCGAGGCCCTGGGACTTAGAGAGGACCCTCTCTCTCCATAGGTCACCTAGTCTTGACAGGCTTGTGGGGAACAGGTGAGGACAGTCACTTAGGCTGGTGTGAGTGTATAGGTGGGACCTGTCTCAACATGGCAGAGACAGTAAGCCTTGGACACTTCAAGGAGGGAATTTCGTCTGAGTTCTCTCCGTGAATTGGGCACCATTGCCTGTTAGGTGTCCGGTTCATCCCCTCGTGGGGAAGGCAGGGCTCCTGTCCAAGTGCTTACAACACGAACCAGCGCGGGCTAGGCTCCTGGCCCCGTGCTTCTGTCAGTGTTTTCTGTTACAACCCCAGGGCTTGTTCAGAGCATTGATCACCGTGCCATCTGGTGTTGGGTCACTTGTGTATTTATTTTTTCTCCTGTATTGGGAAGGGGAGGACCTGGTGCTAAGGGGCCGAGACTATGTCTCATCTAAAAGGCTTCCCCCTCACCCCCACATAGCAAGTACCTGAGGGATTGGATTGCTCTGGCCCTCCATGCATGTAGACCTCGGGAGTGGAGGATGGAGGAGCTTAGGTGACTACATGGGGCACCCCCCAGGAGTTCGCAGTATTTTGTTAGCTGGCAAATCAGGGGGAGTGGCAGGAAACTGGTTTAGTGGGTCTTGTATGAATGTTGAATTTTTCAGTTTATACCTGCTCTTCAGAATTCAAATATGCAGAGTGATGGACTGGAGCCATGCTGTCCAATATTGGGGCCACTGGCCACATGTGGCCAGTTAAATGTCAAATAATTAAAATTAAACCAAATGAAGCAATTCTCCTCTCACACTCGCCGTGTTTCAGGTGCTTGGTAGTCACAAGTTGACTCTTGGCTACAGTATTAGCACAGACAATGAACACTCCTGTCACTGCAGAACTTTCAAATGGATGGCCCTGGAGATGCTAAGCCACACTTCGTGATCCAACGTGTACACCAAACATCATATGCATCTGAGTTATGTGAAGGCAAAAGGAGAGGAGAGTTTGTCAAAATATAAATTCCTGGATTCCTCCCTAGACTTCCTGAATCAGGATCTCTAGAAGATGGGGACACTGGGAGTCTGTATTTTAACTAGCACACCCAGACGGCTGTTCTGCAAACTCACATCTCTGTGCACTGAGGAGAGCTAGAAGTTGACTAGCAAAGGTGGGAAGCTTCCTGACGCTGCCATTCTGAGCATCTGAGATGTCTCTCAGTGCTTTGCACTCCCTTGTCAGGTTTCCCTGCCCAAGACTTCCCAGCGTTTGTGACCGGACCTTCCAGGCTGGCAGCTAAGGGTGCCCTCTCAGAAAAGTCCTGGCTCTGCTTCCTCGAAGCAGTAAATAATGAAGAAAGAGGCTGTCCAAGAATTATCTCCTTCACTCCTCTTGCAGAACCAGGACGATGGAAATAACCTCGGTGTTCCCCTTGAGCATGTTTGAATCACAAGTATTACCTTCTCTCTCAAATAAATTTATTTCCTACTGCCTTCATCCCAACAAAGACCAGCCCATGATGAATACCAGACTTCATAGCTTATTTGTCAAAGCAGTACACCTGTGAGGATTCCTGTGGAAGATAAATTTTGGTTGGGGGGAGGCGGAGGGCTAGAGGAGGAGGGACCTGGCCAGGAATAAATCTTAACATGTTGCACCAGACGGGTGAATGAGCGTTTGCCGAGGGAGGCTCGCCCTCCTGACAAGGTATGATAAATTACCCTCTTTGTTGACACCTTCATTGGGTTATTTATGGCTCATTAATTGAACCGAAAAGGGGCCTTGTAGACCCAGCAGGGGCACCTTACAATACTCGTCCAGTGGACCCAGCTCAAAGCGGAGAACAAAGGAGAAAAGAGGGGGAGGGCCATACTAATGTTTCTGCTCCTTGGCTAGAGATGCTCTTCACCAAAGAATTCAAGATTTGTTTTTGAGAGCTCAGGTGAGCCTCTCTGGGGATAGTTAGCTGGGTACCTCATGCGCAGACTGTGCTGTTGTCTGGCAACTTCTAGAGAAGAGAAGGTCTGTGCCGACAGCTCTGTGCGTGGCGGCCCACCTTGCTCGTCTGGGAAGACCATACAGTGGGAACCCTTAGAGGAGCCGGACACTGGTCTCACTCCTTCATGAACTTGCTGTGCTACCTTGGGAAGGTCACTCAGTTTCTCTGGGCTTCAGATTCGTCCCTTATGAGGTGAGGATAGCAGATGGCGTGATCTCAGCGTTTTTCTTTTCAGTTCTAAGAAAATAAAGAACAGTTTGCCCTTCACTTCCCTTGGCATTGGTTTAACCCCTCCATGTCTGGTTATTAATTAGTTTATTCATTTGGCAAATCATCTTTACTGGGATCCTGCCATGTATTTTGTTCCAAGGGGCATGTGGGCATACTGGCTGTGTATGGTTTTGCTATCGGCCTCCATGGGTTTTCAGTCTAGAATTTTGTTTGTGTTTTCAGCAATTGGTTAGCACATAAACACTAATTTAATCCCTAAGTAAAGTACTTACTGGGTTTCCCTTGTCGCTCAGATGGTAAAGAATCCACCTGCAATGCGAGAGATCTGGGTTCAATCCCTGGGTTGTGAAGATCCCCTGGAGAAAGGAAAGGCCACCCACTCCAGTATTCTGGCCAGAGAATTCCATGGACTGCATAGTCTATGGGGTTGAAAAGAGTTGGACGTGACTGAGCGACTTTCACTATACTACACTACTATGCTAAAGTACTTACTGGACAGTCCCTTGTCATAAACCCTCCTCTACGTGACAATAGGGAGCCTGTAGGGTCTCCCGCTGTTTCTCCAGGAGGCCACTGTGGTCCATGAGTAAGCTGTAAAAGCCTCTCTTTTAAAGTGCCGGGTGTTTTCCCTGTTGCCTTCTAGAAGGCTCCATCCTGTGGAAAGTACTTGTCAATGAAAGGAATGATAGCATTGTTTCATTCATTTCTCTATCCATTCATCCACTGAGTCATTCCTTTATTCCATAAAATCTTACTGAATGTGTATTCTTGTCTTTGTGTCAAGACCTGTGTTCATAATGTGAATGACTGAGCTAAAACCCAAGAATTCAAGGAAATTACACTCCATTGGGAAGGTAAATGCACACCACAATCATTGAATGCTATCATAGAGTTGTACCCAGGAATCTGCAGGACCATGAGGGAGGGAGTTTGACTGTGTCCGGGAGCTTTGGGAAGGCTTCCAGGATATTTAAGTTGGGTTTTAAAGGAAGGCTAGGAGTTCTTTGGGCAAACAAATTGTTGTTGTTGTTCAGTTACTAAGTCGTGTCCAACTCTTTTCAACCCATGGACTGCAACACACCAGGCTTCCCTGTCCTTCACTATCTCCTGGAGTTTATTCAAACTCATATCCATTGGGTCAGTCATGCTATCCAACCATCTCATCCTCTGCCATCCCCTTCTCCTCCTGCCTTCAGTCTTGCCCAGCATCTGGGTCTTTTCCATTGAGTCAGCTCTTTGCATCAGGTGGCTGAAGTATTAGAGCTTCAGCTTCAGCATCCGCCCTTCCAATGAATATTCAGGGTTGATTTCCTTTGGGATTGACTGGTTTGATCTCCTTGCTGTCCAAAGGACTCTCATGAGTCTTTTTCAGCACCACAGTCCAAAAGCATCAATTCTTTGGCACTCAGCCTTCTTTATGGTCCAACTCTCACATCCATACATGACTACTGGAAAAACAAATTGTAGAAGACTATTTTAGATTGCGCAAAGGGTGTCTGTAAAATTGCAAATAGTTACCTTAGCTGTTTGAGAAATTATCAATGGTTCCATATAAATTGGAATATAGGTGTGTTAACAGGGAAGTTGGTACAGGGCCAGATCTTGAAGAGGCTCCTGTGAAATGCTGAGGAGCCTGCACTTTGTCCTGAAGGCCAGGAGGAACATTTGTAGAGATTTATTCAGAGGAGAGAGATGATCAAATCAGTATTTTATGGAGATCCTCTGGTACCAGGACGCAGGAGTCTGGGCAAGGAAAAACCTGCTAGATGACTATTGCAGTATTGCAAGCAAGAGGAAATACGGGCTTGAAACAAAGGCCTGACTGTGAGGGAGGTGAAAGAGCATAGATAGGAGTGGGAGCTAGAAGACCTGAGTTCTAATCCAGTCTCTGTCAACATCCACCTTGAATTCTTTTCTCCAAAATGTGTGTATACTGCTTTGTAAAATGAGGACATTGGACTGGATGGTCTCTAATGGATCTGACATTCTGTAAGGAATGGGTTTTGTGTATGTTAGAAGTAGAGAGGAGGTAAAGGTGCAGGGTCAGTATTAACAATTGATAGAAGTACTTTTAATAATAATGGTTGGAGTTTTCATCAGCTGCATCCTGCTGAGAATGTAGATGGACCATGATAAATGCACATTGCAGTGGATAGGTGAGTAGGTTCTTTGCCTCCATTCCACAATTCACACAGAAGGCTTCCTTAGGACTTGTACAAAAATACGTGTTTGTAAAACCCTCGTTCGGCTTCAGGAATTGATAAGCGGGCAGCTGGAAGGGGAAGGCCTTGGAAGAACTGGTGCATGCCTGCCCAGTGCTTTAGTTAAGTGAGAAGGATGAGCGTGACTAGTGCCTACAGCTTTAGAAATCCATGTCAACTGTTCGAAGAGAGATCTCCACTCTTTCTTTTTCCTTTCCAAGGTTGCCAGTGAAATTCTTTCTTATTCCAAAACGAAAATAATTATTTTTCTAGTATTAAGAAAGAACATGCTCACAGTAAAGAGTTCAAGCAATTGGAAGGAAGGAAGGGAGGAGAAATGGAAAAAGAAGTACAGTGTAAGATTTTTTTGAAGATGCTTACTTCAATTTTTATTTATTTTTTTGGCAGTGCCACAGGTCATGTGGGATCTTAATTCCCCAACCAGGAATCTAACCCGTGCTCCCTGCAGTGGGAGCATGGATTCTTAACCACTAAACTGCTAGGGAAGTCCCACAGAATAAACTTTAGCCCAAATCTCAAGATCTAGGTGATTAGTTAACATTTCTAAGAGAATCTTTTTAGTTATCTCTCCATGTGTAATAATCTGGATATCTTTACATGTATTAGCTCTATCACATAAACTCTTTTATTCAGTCCTTGTATCTTGTATGCATCTTTTATGATGTATATTTGCATCATCCTTCTAGGATGCATAGTATTTCATCAGTAAATCATAATGTATTCAACTGACACATCAGTATTAATGGACACTTAGGTTCCTTTCAATTTTTCATTTATAAATAAGACTAAGGAGCAGCTGTGTACATGTACTTTTGTGCACTTGTAAAAATTTCACCTGCAAATGAAGCCACAAAGCAAAGTGTATGCACATTTTGAAGTTTTTACATAGTTTTGTTATGTATTGCCAAACACACTCTCTGCAAAGATTTATCAATGCACTTTAAATGTAATTTAGTGTTTTGTGTCACTGGCATACCAGGGTGCCAAGGGTTGGGTTGGGGCAGGATGGAGTCACGGAGAAGTATGTGGTTTGCCCAGTGACTGTTTTCTGAGCACTGCCAAATTCATAAGCCTGATGGGAGTCTGAGACTTTGCCAAGAGCTCATGGAAGGTTCTAGAGAATCAGGGTAACAACTGATACCAGATCAGATAGGGTGCTTCCTAGATTCTTCTCCAAGGTAGCTCACCCTGGATCTTGGGATATTTGGTCTTTGAATAGCCATGTGTCACTACACGCAGAAGCTGTAAGAGATGCATATGTAGAGAGGCCTCCAACACCAAAATGTGTACCTGTCTGAAATACTCTCTCTTCTGGGCCCCTGTGCAATGTTTACTGGTCCCTGATCGGACAGCCTTCTGTCCTGGGTGCTCAAAGCAGTCCTGGTTAAATACATCCCATCTTGCTGTCTTCGGAGTGCCCCCGTGTATGGCACACCATGCAGGCCAGCTATGGCTTCAGCATCTCTGGTCATCCCTTGACACCATGTGATGAGCTACAGCAGAATTCCCCAAACACTGTTTCCATTTGTGACAAGCATGGAGTTTCTATCTGTTTATTCATGGCTTGTTCATCCAACAAATATTACTAAGAACTCAGGTTATTACAGGCGTTGAGCCAAACACAAAAGCAAACAAGAACTTATAGGTCCGTGGTGTTTTGAGTGCGGAGGAATCCTGACACATATCAGGCCCACCCCCCTCATATTCCTCCTGAGGAAACTGAGGCCCAGAAAAATGAAGTGATCCACTTCCAATGGCCTGTCTGCTAGTTACTGCACCAGTTGCTGTGAAGGGCTGCTCCTAAAGTGTGGAGGGGCTGGGCCAAAATTCCATGTGAGCCCCTCTGGGGCAGAGATGGCCTAACTCCCCTGTGAGGCTAACCAGTTCTACAGGGCCAGAGTCTTTATGACTAAGCCCTGCAGACATTGTGTTGTTGTTCTGTGGGATATGGGAGGTCCAGGGGCAACAGAGCAGTGCTTTGTGGCTCCTGACAATGTGTGTAACTTGACCTCTCTCCACTGTCCTTGCTGGACCAGCCATCTACTACTGTAGGCTTGAGTGTGGGAGCGTTTAAAATGCTCCTTTGGAAGTTGATCCTATTTAGAGAGGCTTGATCGTCTGAAGGTGACTCAATTTGAGCTGGGAGATGCTCCATCACTGAGCAAATGACAACTTTTAAAAGAATACTATTGAGAGAGCACTCTACAATTATGGCTGCAGCTGGGATCGACCTGCCAAGATGCGATACAGAGGGGCTTTCTCAATGGTTAGATTACCTTTCAGTTCAGTTCAGTCACTCAATTGCATCCCACTCTTTGCGACCCCATGGACTGCAGCACAACAGGCTTCCCTGTCCATCACGAACTCCCGGAGCTTACTCAAACTCATATCCATAGAGTTGGTGATGCCATCCAACTCTGTCATTCCCTTCCCCTCCTGCCCTCAATCTTTCCCAGCATCAGGGTCTTTTCAGATGAGTCAGTTCTTCACATCAGTTGGCCAAAGTATTGTAGTTTCAGCTTCAGCACCAGTCCTTCCAATGAATATTCAGGACTGATTTCCTTTAGGATGGACTGGTTGGATCTAATCTAACTGGTTAGATTACCTTTGAATCCTTGAAAACAGTGACCCTTCTTTCTAAGAATCACTCCTCATATCTCTGTGATCATTAGTTTACAAAGTATTTTCCCCATGTTAGCTGGTTCCTTCTTTATACCGCCCTGTGTATTAGCAATTCACTAATTTATTTCATTGTGTATTTCTGCTTTTAGGACTCTGAATGAATCAATGAGTGACCTGTCCAAGAGCTAATGAGAGAGAGAGTTGGATTGGAGACTAGGTTTTCTTTTTTCCAGTTCTTTTCTTTTTCCGTAACTGCCCTTGGTGTTTCCTGGGTCAGTACATGGACCAGTTAGGTGAATGGACCAGTTAGGTGAATGGTTAGTTGAGAGGGTCAGCAGGGAAAGAGGCCTCTCTGCCTGGAGATCTGAAGGTGGGCTAGGAAAGACCTTTTGCCTTCAAAATTTGTCCTTACAATGAAACAGTCAATCCTTTGTATCTTAGATGCTTTCTGTTATTAAGAATTCCTTTTCAAAATGTAACTCTCCACTTCAGCAAATTAAAAATGCAACCATATAATAGAACCACATGCCTACTATTCTATTGGAATTAGAATGAAACAGAATGGAATAGAATTTATATTCCATTAGAAATAAAATAGAATTCAGTAAAACACAGTAGGTAAAATATTATGGGCATGTAAGAAATATACACACTCAAAGATGTATAAAAAATAGAGGCTGTAATTTCAAAGGCCTCTGTATGTGGACAGTATATGGCAGCTTTAGTGTTCTTCTTTATTCTAATCTCCATTTTTACGTTTTTATAGCATTAGCCTATATTAATAGTAGTGTCATAATAGTTTTTAAAAATTAGGAGACGGCTACTTCCAGTTGTATGTTTAATTTTCAACAAGTAGAAAAGACTGGAATAAAGATAACTGAATACCTCCCTTTCATTCTCCCAGGACCCATATTGGTCACACCCTAAGCCTCAGAGAAGTTATCAGCTAACACTTTCAGGAGATGACTAGTTGGCCAGCTAAGAGTCAGAGTTATCTTGTGGAATGGGATAGTACACAGAGGTTCTGAGATGGATGGCAGGAGAGGAAAGTTAGTACCTAAGTGGGTTTCATCACTTGGTAAGATTTCAGTGGGCTGACCCTTCCTGTGCTCACTTCCGCCTATGCTCACCTCATGAAACTCAGTGGCCTGTGCCTGCACCTACAGATGGCTAGGCCTCACAGCTCTGTGGACAGCAGAGCCAGACATGGACTAAGTGGGGAAAAAGAGCCCTCTTAGTCCCTACTCAGCTCAGCCTCCAGAGCAGCTTAGTTGAAGCCCGATGAGTACACAGCATGCCATGAGTGAGTTAGGTGGGATGGTTCCTCCTGGCCAGCCTGGATGGGCTTGTTAGCATATCATCTGTGCTGGGAATACAACCGGTGCAGAAGCTCTAGGGCGACCAGCAAACAGAGCTGGGTTGCTATGGGGGTATCTGAAAAGCATCAGAGTTTTGCCTAGCAGTTAGGCCTCAGATATAAATTAATAAATAGGTCAACACAGCACAATAGTAAGTAAAGTAAGTACATTCTAGAACTGGAGACTCTTGGAGTTGGAAGAGATCCTAGGACTTACTGGAAGTCCATGAAAGTTAGTAGCTTGCTCTGGGTCACTGAAAGGGTCAGAGGCAGAGATAAGGCCTCCGGCTCCCAGTGCAGAGCCTGTCCCATGGGCTCTGCTCATTCCCGTTCAATCATTTATCTCACACATATTTGTTTGGGGGCCTCTGTTGTGCTGGACACTGTACTGGGATAGGGAATCCACGGATGGATGAAATGAGGGTCTTTTCCTCAGGGCACTCATGATTTAGTGGGAGGAGACATAAACATGAGCTGGTGATTTCATAAAATGCAGTAAAATGCCTCCTTGAAAGGAAGGACCTACAGATGCATGCAGTCCAGGGGACAATCTTTTTTTTTTTTTTTTAAGGGATCAGCTTGAGGCTTCACCTTCCAGTGCAGGAGATACAGGTTCGAACCCTGGTTGGGGAGCTAAGGTTCCACATGCCTTGCGGCCAAATAAATAAATTAATTAAACAGAAGCAGTATTGTAACAAACTTAATAAAGACTTTAAAAATGGTCTACATCAAAAAAAAGAAAAATCAAGAAATATTTAGTTGAGACCAGATGCCACACCTGCTTGTCTTCCAGGGAATGTCCTGTACAGTATTTCTTCTGTGTATTGTGTGGCAGTAAGAGCTACTCTCCCATTTGTTGTTGCAGTCTTGTGCTAGAGGGTCTTTCCTTAGCTTCACTGTTAGATCTAGTTCTGACAGTGACAGCAGCCATTCGTGGTTCTAAAAAATCCAGAAGAGTGCTATAGACAGAAACTAGGGCTGTTTTTAGGAGCTTTCATCCTATTTTTCCCCCCACAAAAGACTTCTGTGATTGGTGGGCACATGTCAGAGACATTGCCCTTGTGATTTGTTAAGAGATCGAATGAAACAATGAAAAAAAATTACACATCACTATATCTCATTTGGGTTGAGTTGATTGAATCAGTTATAAATGATTATATGGTTAAGTGCAGTGGTAGTAGCAGTACTTAATGATAATAATATCATGGTGATGTTTTTAAAAAGAGTTATTTTTAGAGGTGCAAAGTGATGTATACATGTTGTTCAGTCGCCAAGTCACATCCGATTCTTTGCGACCCCAGGGACTGCAGCACGCCAGGCTTCCCAGTCCCCTATTATCTCCTGGAGTTTGCCCAGGTTCAAGTCCAAAGCTTTGGTGATGCCATCCAGCCATCTCATCCTCTGACGCCCTCTTCTCCTTCTACCTTCAATCATTCCCAGCATCAGGGTCTTTTCCTATGAGTTAGCTCTTGCCATGAGGTGGCCAAAGTATTGGAGCTTTAGCTTCAGCATCAGTCCTTCCAATGAATATTTGGGTTGATTTCCTTTAAGATTGACTGGTTTGATCTCCTTGCTGTCCAAGGGACTCTCGAGAGTCTTCTCCAGTACCACAGTTGAAAAGCAGCAATTCTTTGGCACTCTGCCTTCTTTATGGTGCAGTTCTCACAACCATATGTGACTACTGGAAAGACTATATAGTCTTGACTATGCGGACCTTTGTCAGCAAAGTGATGCCTTTGCTTTTCAACACATTGTCTAGGTTTCTCATAGTTTTCCTACCAAGAAGCAATTGTCTTCTGATTTCATGGCTGCAGTCACCATTTGCAGTGATTTTTAGAGCCCAAGAAGAGGAAATCTGTCACTGCTTCCACCTTTTCACCTGCCATGAAGTGATGGGTCCGGATGTCATGACCTTAGTTTTTTTAATATTTAGTTTTAAGCTGGCTTTTTCACTCTCCTCCTTCACCCTTATCAAGAGGTTCTTTAATTCCTCTTTACTTTCTGCCATTAGAGTGGTGTCATACACATATCTGAGGTTGTCGGTATTTCTCCTAGCAATCTTGATTCCAGCTTGTAACTCATCCAGCCCAGCGTTTCTCATGATATTCTCTGCATATAAGTTAAATAAATAGGGTGACAGTAAGTAAACAGCCTCATCATACTCCTTTCTCAATCCTGAGCAAGTCAGTTGTTCCATGCAAGATTCTAACTGTTGCTTCTTCACGATCATACAGGTTTCTCAGGAGACAGGTAAGATGGTCTGGTATTCCCATCTCTTTTAAGAGTTTTCCACTGTTTGTTATGATCCACACAGTCAAAAGCTTTAGCATAGTCAATTTAACAGAAGGAGACATTTTTCTAGAACTCTCTTGTTTTCTCTAGATCCAGCAAATGTTGGCAATTTGATCTCTGTTTTTTCTGCCTTTTCTAACCCCAGCTCAGACATCTGTTAAGTTTTTGGTTCACGTAATGGTAAAGCCTAACAGGCAGGATTTTGAGCATAACCTTACTAGCATGGAAGATGAGTGCAATTGTCTGGTGGTTTGAACATTCTTTAGTACTGCTCTTCTTGGGAGCTGGGAAGAGAATCGACCTTTTCCAGTCCTGTGGCCACAGCTGGGTTTTCCAAATTTGCTGGCATATTGAGTGCAGCACTTTGACAGCATCATCTTTTAGAATTTTAAATAGCTCTGCTGGAATTCCATTGCTGTTGGAGTATATTTATTTAAAATATACTTTGAGTTTTTAATGGTTGGGAAGACACTTTTAGGTAAAACAAGATTGACCATAAGCTGATAAGTGTTAAGGTTGGATGATGGATCCATGAGGGTTTGTTATATTATTCTCTTTAGATTTCTGGGTATTCAATAATTTCCTATTTAAAAGCATTTAAATAGTGAATGTAATTGAGCAGCTACCATTTGTCAAGTTCAGGGCTGGTTGTTTAATATGCAGCCTCTTATTATATTCTTTTTTTTTTCTTTGAGCCATCATTGGATGTATTTTTTTTTTAATAAATTTATTTATTTTAGTTGGGGGCTAATTACTTTACAATATTGTAGTGGTTTTTGCCATACACTGACATGAATCAGCCATGGGTTTACATGTGTTCCCCATCCTGAACCCCCCTCCCACCTCCCTCCCCATCCCATCCCTCTGGGTCATCCCATTGCCCCAGCCCTGAGAATTTGTCTCATGCATCAAACCTGGAATGGTGTTCTGTTTCACATATGATAATATACATGTTTCAATGCTATTCTCTCAGAACGTCCCACCCTCACCTTCTCTCTCTATTATATTCTTACATCTCTGTAAGTGGGTTGTATTACACTGATTTCTCAGATGAAAAAGCTGTAGCATAAAGGAAAAGTGAATTCCACAAGACACACAGCACGTGGCAGAGCTGGGAATTGAACCCTGATCTTTTTCTTTAACTTTTATTTGAAGTATAACACACAGAGAGAAATGTGCACAAATCATATTTGTACATCTCAATGACTTTTTATGTGACCACATCAAATAACCTAGACCAACATGAAAAAAGTGAAATAGCAGCAGCATCCCCAAAGCCACCTGGTGACCTTGCCCATCACAATCCCTCCTCGGAGGTCGCCACTGTCTTGACTTCTAGCACCCTTGATGTGTTTTGCATCCATTTTGAACTTGATGTGAGTGGAATCATGCTCTTTTATGTGTGACTCCTTTTTCCTAACAGTATGTGGGTTAAATTTATCCGTGGTGATGCCTCAGATGGGTCTTTCCCTTTCATTGCTATATATTTCATGATAGAAATATGTCAGATTCATCTGTTCCATTATTGACGGAATTGGGAGTATTTCCACTTTGGAGTTATCATGAGTAGTGGATTTATGAACATTGTGATGCATGTCCCTGGGTGGACAGAAGGATGGATTTTTGTTGGGTTTTTTCCTTAGAGTAGAATGACAGGGGCACAGGGACACACATGTGAACCAAGGCTCCAGGTTTTTCTATCACCCATTTCTGTCTAAATAGATAAAGAAATTAGCTATTATATAGTATGTATGTATATATATAATTAGTTCCATAAGACTGAGGATTAACATAAGGTCCTGAAAGGCTCTGAAGGAGAACCAGGATTGAAATTTGAGCCTGAAATATTCTGGTTGAGCATCAGTGAATCCCAAGTCCCAATTCAGGCCTTCAGGGCTTCATGAATCTTCCTTGAAATAAGTTTAATGCAAAATAAGCATTGCTCTGAAGTGTCCTGCATCTGTGATTTAACATAATTCCTGTCATTCTATAATAGGATACCAAAAATCATATAACAGAAGTATGGATACTCCTGTCTAAACTATCAACAAAAGAAACAAATTTTTCATAAGATAAAAATTTTAAAAAAATCCATCTTGACATTCTGCATACTTGAAGATTTGCCAATATTCTAACAATGGTTAGAATGGTTAGAATACTATTTTATCAATAATATTCTATTTCATTTGGAATGATGAAAAATAGCTATTGTATTAATGTGGTTAACTATGAACCCCAGAAACAGGCTTTTCCCCTTGGTTTGCTGGGTCATCCTTATCCTTCACATCTGTAGCTCCCAAACTGTTCTTCCTGGGAGTCCAGTTTGGGTACTGGGAAACCTTGGTAACCTTAGGCCTGAGAGAGATCTAAAATGGGTGCCTATTTCTAGGTGACAGTGATTGTCTGAGGATGAGTGATGTGATAGAAATTGTGAATGTCATATACACATGAGGATGGGTTTCAGACCCTATGTCTATTTATTCTTTGACCTTGAAAATATTAGTTCCGAATCTTAGCTTCCTTATCTGTCAAAGTATGGATGATGATGTCAATTTTAGAGAAAAATGAAGCTCCAATACTTTGGCCACCTAATGTGAAGAGTCGACTCACTGGAAAAACCCTGATGGGGGAAGGGTTGAGGGCAGGAGGAGAAGGGGGCAACCAAGGATGAGATGGTTGGATGGTATCACCAAGTCAATGGACATGAGTTTGAGCAAATTCTGGGAGATAGTAAAGGACAGCAAAGCCTAGCGTGTGCTGCCATACACAGGGTCACAAAGAGTCAAACATGACTTAGCAACTGAGCAACAACAACAAACTCAAAAGATGATAAAATGATACATATTGATAGTTGGATAGCTAGATCCCACATATAGCACCAGGCATGCTGCAGCCATCCAGGAAATGTCAGCTGCTTTTCTTTGCTGTTAGTAAAGTATGTTTTGGGTTATTATAGGTCTCTCTCCAAACTGCAAAACTCCAAGGTCTCCAGGATATAGTGTTCTCAGTATAATGGTTAGTGGGGCAAGATGGTGCTTCTGGCTGAGAAAGGGAACCAGCCTCTTCCGCCTAATGTTCCTTTTCATGAAAACTGAGCTTTCCTCCTCTTGCACGTTGTGTATCCATGGCGCTAGAGTGGGTGGGATCCTTCGCAACATGGCTGTGAATTCTGTAAGTTTTAGTTCTTTAAACATTGAACTCCAAGGTTTAAGATTATTACTTGTTTATTTATATTTATGACTGGTTAAAAGCTACACCTCCATCTGGAAATTTTATAATGAAAACACAGGTACAGAAAGATCAAAACAATTTACCAGATGTAAAGCAGGCATCAAGTGAAAGAGAAGGAAAGAAAAGAATCATGAAAACTCCTCCCTGAGGAAAATTTGAGCAAATGAGCCCAAAGTGTAGCCTTCAGCCTTCTAGCAGCTGGGAGAAAAGGGGGCATTGTTGTTGACTGTGGAGTTCTGTTGTCTTGGTTATCTCGGGGTGGGAGGCATTTCACATCAGGAGGAACAAATGTCTCTCTGCTCTTGGCCCCTTGGAAGGATTTGATACAGGAGTCTTTATGTAAGGTTATTTTAAAAGGCAAGGAAAAAAACAAAAATATCCCAGAGCAGCTTTTAGGATGGCTGCAGAAACACACCCCATCCGGCCATTATTTATATTAGTCTAGTAATATTTGACAACATCCACAGCTCCTCCCTCGCAACAGAGTTGCATTATGGAAGATCACTTGGCGGGTGACACGTGCATTCCAGGCCTGGCTCTTCCATTCATCTGCTGGGTGACTTGGGCCCATAAGTTCACCCCTTCGGGGGCCTAGGTTTCTCTCCTGTTCAGTGAAATCCCCGTGCAGTTCTAAGAGCCAGTGTTTATCTTATTCTACATATGCTAAGTGGAGAACCATCTGAAGAGCTGAGAATCATCACATTGTGTGGGTTTCTCCTCCTCTTGCCCCCAGCTTACAAACAATAAGCACAGCCTCAGAACTACCAGGAAATATAGAGGAGGAGAAAGGGGGACACTGGTCGAGAAAACCAGCCCTGGGGTCATTTTTGTTTTCTGTGGGAGAGGAGAGGGGTGGTGCATGCCCAGTAGAAGTTATGTAAGCTGCATGCTTTCTCATAGCATCTCGTGTATATGGAATCCACCATCTCCTCTCCTTCTGGCCTCCTTTCTCCAGCTTTCATTCTGCTCATGGAGCCGATGACTAGGACTTCTGTGCCCCTTAGCCCAAGTGTAGGTTCTCTGACTTTCCTCACTCACTCCTTCACAAATCACAAATCGGTATTCCCTTCCCATGCCCAGGTTCAACAGATACAGAGACGAACCTGGTATAGTTCAGTGCTTGCACCCTTCACTAAAGCTCGCACATCTCTTTCTGCTCCCTCCCTGTCACCAGAGCACCCCAGACATGCCCACAAACAGGATGAACCTGCAGAACTGCAGAGGTCTACCAGAAAAAGAAGAAGAAGAAGAAGAAAATAGTTCTGGTAGCTCTGAGGTTCCTGCTTTTTCTGTCAATTGGGAATGCAACTGTGAAGTCCCTTCCAATTAACAACCTTTCTTATGAGGCCTCAACTACTCATGTCATGAGTGGGTAATTCCAAGGTAGCGAGCTGTTGATAAACACACACCTCCAAAGTGCCTAGTTTCTACCTGGCAATTCCGATCATAATTACCATGAAATTATATAACTGCAAATTATCCTGCTATGTGAGTGGTGTAAATAACTATGTTCCTGCTCTGCAATAATAAATTTGGATGACATGGCTAGTTAATTAATAGCCATTGGAAATTCACTGATGGCCTACCAAAACAATAAATTTCTCCTCAAGGTGGGGAAGAAGATATTTGGAGTTTGTTCCATTTGGTTTAATGAAGGCCTTCATGCAGGCATGGATAGTCCCTGCTCTTTCTTTTCTCCTGGTCCTCGCTCTTTGAATTGGGAAAGTGAACCTCTGTTGAATTGGCAGCAAGGGTTCCTTAGACTGAAAGCAGAGCTCTGACCCTAAAGGTAATGAGGCCAGGCTTTGTCATGGCCTTTGTGATCTGGGGACAGTGCTTAATCCCTCTGAGCCTCAGTTTCCTCCTCTATAAAATGAGAAGGAGGCCAGGTGATGGGGACCTCGTGCGGTTGTCACGAGGATTAGATGTTTACAGACACAGAGGGTGCTATAAGCCCACAAACCTCTCCAGGGTTAGCTGCTATCCCTGACCAAGACAAGGAGGAGAGCCCCGTTTCACAGGCTATAAGTATTCTGTCCTCCCAGGGCTGAGTCTGATTCAGCTGGGTGTGAAGCACTGTCACAGCAGAGACTCGGTCACGCTTCGTCACTTGAGGGTGGCAGATTGAACCCAGCTCTGAACTTTTGCCATTTTCCAAAGGGAGATTATAACTCCATTCCCATCAGGAAATAAGGGGCGTGGCTTGAGATGCGTGAAAGGAACGGATTACACCTAAAGAAATTTAACTCTGGAGAGATTACATTCTCAGCCTTGCCTTTAGCTGAGGAATCAGCCAAGAGTGAACAGTCTAATAACAACTCTGGCTGGCTGTGCAACAAGAGGGCTCCTACCTAGCAGCCGGAGCTGCCCCGTTGCCAACTTTTCTGAATCTCTCTCAGCTCACTCTTCTTATGGGTGCCTCACTCAGGCAGGAAAATCCCCTGGGGGAGAAAGGAGGACAGCACCCAGCAATTTCCAAGGAGTGTCCACACTAGACTCAGAGGACTTTCAAATACAATTTGGCCAAGAAAGGCCACTTTTCCTTAAGACAGAAAATGAATGCCACTGCTTGACTTGCTCTTTGATGCGTATGAGGGCTGCACCTTGACAAATAGAAAGCTGCTTTTGGGAGATGATAGATTTATATTCCAAAGTACTGCCTAACTTGTAACCATAGTAACAAACAAAGCTATTACATAAAATGGCTTCACCATGTGAAAGCAATAATTATATTAACCAGATGGGAGGAAAAAGGAGAAGGAAGTCTGATCAATGTGGAAGGCACCAGTAAATTGGATTGAAAATGCATGACATTTTCCTAAATTACATCTCTTTGGGGGAGGGGGTGGAAGCCCAAGAATGAGGAGCCATGATCAAGTTGGGAGCAGGCCCCACCAGGTGGCAGCATGCAGAAGTTTTTGAAGCAACTCCTCTGTTGATGGGTTTTGGGCTCCGGAAGCCAGCTTAATTCTTCTGCAAGGCTTGATTTTAAAGCACCAACTCCTCCCATCACCAATTCTGTGGGGAATTTCCCTGTCAATGCTAACAATGTGGAAATGACCCAAATTAGTCTTTATTAAAGAGCATGTTGGTTGAGAAATATGCTAGTTGCAGTAAGCAATGTGAGCTAAATAGAATATCAGCGTGATCTGATGAGGCCTGGACTCTGTGATATAGATCAGGGCTCCCCATGGATTTAACTCCTGAGTTTCTACCCAGATCACTCCCTCTAAATGCCTGGTGCTCAAATGAAGCTGCATATTAGAATCATTCAGGACAGTTTAAAAAGGACTGGTACCTGGGTCCCACCCTCACCTTTTCTGATTTCATTGTGTGTGGTATATCCTGGGCATTGGGATTTTTAAAAATCCTTCAACTGATTTAAATGAGGTTTGTAAGAGTCAGATTAATGGGAAGCTATTTATTAAGATAGAGGTGATGCTAACTAGTCACAGTTGGCAACTTTAGGAGCAAAAGAAGTCGGAAACTTTCTCATGAACTGCTTTTACTTTAGCCAAGTGGGTAGGCCTCTGTTTAATTATTCTTGCTAGAAAACACTAGTTAAAGAGCACAGAAAGTGTCATCCCGATGTATCAGACTGTTTGCACGTTTGTTGTAGACTGTCAAGGACCCTTCCCTTGTTTGCCAGAAATCTCAGTGAAGATGCCTCCTGTAAAATCCCTGGCCAGTCAAAGCTGTTCCTCTACAGGAATGGGAAGATTACACAACACAGGTGCATCTCAGGGAATCTAAATATCTAGCTAGATCTTGTGTAACTGGACCCAGTCCGTCACACAACACATACAGGACAGCCCTGGAAAAAATGTAAAATAGGCAAAACTGCCTTTTCTTCCCTGGCTCCTCCCTCCCCTATCCCTTTTCCTCCCCTATCACCCCACCCAGGGGATTTTGAAACTTCTCTCCTTTCACTCAATTTTCGATGTGACCTTTTGGTGAATGAAATAATGGATTAATCAGAGAAAGAAACTCCCCCACGCCTTCATGTGTAGAGCCCTCGTTGTGTGATAGACGGCACACTTAGAGCTCTATCTCATTCAGTTTTCACACAGGCATATAGAAGCCAGTATTAGCTTCATTTTATAAAAGAAGAAACCAAGGCTTAAAGAGGTTAAATACCTTGGACTTTGTCCCATAGCTAGCAAGTGTTAGAATGGGACTTGAATCCACGTCTGTGAGAGCTGGAACGTTTAATCCTACCTTAAGCTGCTTCCTTCTCTGCTTCTCAGAGCTGAAGGTTTCTTCTTGCTTCTCTGTCCAATAGGGAGCCACTAGCCATGTATGGCTATTTAAATTTAAATCTAAATTAGTTAAGATTATATAAATTGTATATTAGTTAAAATTATATAAATTATATAAAATTAAAATGTCAGCTCTCAGACTTGTGGACACAGTTGGGGAAGGAGAAGGTGTGGCAAATTGAGAGAGTACCATTGAAACATATACTTTAACCTTTGTAAAACAGATAGCCAGTGGGGATTTGCAGTGTAACACAGGAAGCTCAAACCAGGGACTCTGTGATAACCTAGAGGAGTGGGTTGGGGTGGGAGATGGGAAGGAGGTTCAAGAGGGAGGAGATATATGTATATCTGTGGCTGATTCATGTTAATGTATGGAAGAAACCAACACACTATTGTAAAGCAATTATCCTCCAATTAAAAATAAATAAAATAAAATGTCAGTTCCTGTATCACACTGACCACATTTCAAGTACTTAGTATGTATGTACAGATAGATAAATAGATATAGATAATCAGTGACTACTATATTGAGCAGTGCAGAAAGCAGAGTATTTGTGTCACCATTGAAAATTCTACAATGATTAGGAATTACCTGTCAAGTCTTTTCAATTGACAGATGAGGAACTAAGGGCCAGGGAGTAAAAGTGACTTGCCTCAGCCCTCCCTCACCTCACCCCTGCTCCTACCAGTGGTCAAGCAGGGGCTAGAACCTAGCTTCCTGATATCAGCTCACCCCTCGCAGTCTTCACACTAGACTAAACATGCTACTCAAAACTGGTCTGGAATGTTGAATAGAGGAAGTCAGCACAACCTGGGAGGCTGTGCGTTGGCTCTGCTGGGTGGCCAGGATAACCATAGGGAGGAGATTTTGCATGCTGCCTTTTGAAAGTGGAGAAGGAACTCCTGAAGCCCCCAGTGTTATTGCTGCTAAGGTTGAATCACAGGGGTCTGTGTAACAGCCAGGAAACATCTCTGCACTCCGTGATCCATCAGTGAAACCAGTGCTGCCTAAGCACTTCCTCTAGGGCCAGTGCTGGGTAGGTGTGTGTCTTCCCTCGGATGTCTGGGCTGTAGTCAGACAACGTCTCTGTCAAGTGTCAATGCTGGGACTTCCCTGGAGATCCAGTGGTTAAGACTCCAAACTTCCAATGCAAGGGACACAGGTTCAATCCCTGCTCGGGGAACTAAGATCCTGTATGCCGCATGGCAAAAGATAAGTAAAAGATCATCATAGATAACTCATATTTTTTATTAAAAAATGCATAAGAATCTGAAAAAAGGAGAATATTAATGCTTGTGATCTGTGATGCAGCTCAGGAAACATGTGGTAGTGCTTCTCATGATCTGAACTGAGGAGGACAGGCTCCAGTTATGAGTAGGACATGTCCCTGTCCTGTGGGATTCCATATCTAGAGGAACTTTAGGGCCTGGATACATGGTGAACTGGAGAGAGAGCCTCAGCTTTAAAGTTAACAAATCTGTGTGCAAATTCTAACATGGCCACTTTCTAGTCGATGACCTTGGGTGGGATATATAGTCTCTTTGATCTTTCCCTTCTCGGTGATACAGTCACGATGGCCATAATCAGGTGGTAGTTTCTATTATCAGCACTGACATGAGCAATGGGGTCTGTGGCCAGATACCTATCTCAAAGTAGGTGCCAAAGAAGCCTTAGTTCCCTTCCCTCCCCTTCATTCCTGCTTCTTTCTGACTATCCCACTAGCCCCCAGAATCCTCTGACATTTCTTCATGCAAAAGGTGGATACTCACTTTAGGATGTCTGAGATTTTGAGTCTTTACTGCATTATTTTTCTAAATGGTGGTACTCCCAGGCCTTGGTTTGCATGGATTTGCTTATTTCCCATTTGTTAACATATTCGTGGATTGCTTCCTAGACAAGTGAGATGGTCAATGGAAAATTCATTCCATCACACTTATGTTTTTAGAGCACAGAGGAGCAAAATATCCACATTTTGTGGGGAAAGAGGCCAGCCAGACTATAAAATATTCATTCACATCTCCAGTATCTACTAAGTGCTTTCTGTGTTCTGGATACTGTAATAAGCATGGGGGGTGCGATAACTGGACATGGGAGACAAAATTAAAATCGTGAAGGCGATCATAAGACACAGATGGAAAGCACACCTTTATACTGCTTGTTGTGGATATAACTCTGACTGTAGATGTTTGTAAGGAGGAGTGTTTGCCTTATTCTTCCAAATCTGGAAAGACTGTAAATGTCTTCTCTTTCACTAGGAGTCTGTATACCCTGACTTCCCCAATGGACAAATACTTCTGGAAAGTTCCTTTCCCAGAGCCTGCAGCCCTTTTTCTTGGAATCTAACACTGCCCTTTATGTTTGATGCTTCTTGAGTCCAAAACAATTTCTTAATTCACAAAATTATCACACAATGTTCCCTGCTCATGTAAAGTCTGGCAGGTTAGCACAGCTGCCTGAAGAAGGAAATAATTACTTAGCATGTGAGCCCCTGTTCATTTTCATGATCCTTTCCTCATCAGTTGAGTGCAGAGCATCTTTGGAGTGTCTTTTATATACCAGATATAGTATTAGACACCAGGGTTGAAAAGGACATGGTCCTCTTCCTGTAAGATTCACCGTGTGGAAGGATGACAGACACCAAACAGAAACACTTGATCCATCAGCCCAAGTTCCACAGGAAGGGGTGACATTGGGGAAAGGAGTGGTCAGTTGTTAGAGCTTACAGAACAGTGAGATGGAAGGACAGACAAGAGGAAGAAAGAAGATTCTCAAAAGAGAAAATAGCATGTATAAAGGCTATATATACCTTTTGTTCAGACTCTCTTAAATAGACTCTCACTCCACAACTGTAATTTTGAACCTAAACGGTCCATCTAAAGTGTTTAAGTAGGTTCTATACTTAACCAAACGTTTACTCACACTCATCCTTTACCCATGTCTGCTGCTAACCAAAGGCAGCAAAACAGAGCAGTATCTTCATTCTAGCATTTGCCTTAAAACAGGGCTACCTTTCTGTCTTGCACCTGACTCACAGTGAAACAGAAAGACCTGGAATGAGGTAGGTCATTGATTCACTCTCCTGAGATAAAAGACAGTGTGACCTGTCACGTTGTGGGCAGAAGCAGGGGGTGGTGTGTAGTTGGGCTGATAGTCTCTAAGAAGTGTAGAAACAACAAGAGGACCTGGCAACCAGAAGGGAACGGCATGATGGTGGCCAGTTTCCTCCATGCCTTCCCGGGAGGGGTGGGTGTAGGAAGCTGGGGTGGAGGGGCTGGTCACGTGCTTCTTCTCCTGGTTCTGGAAACCGGAGATGTGACCAAGAGCTCCCTGTAACTTTCCGAAGAGTGGGTGTGGAGGCTGTGGAAGTGATGGTGGGCCAGGGATACCTCCTTGAGTCTGAGTACCGAGTGGCTGGGCCCTGAGCTCACCTCAAATCCCAATACACAGAAACCACAAAAAGAGGACAGATTTTTTTAAAGCCTTGATGTGGTGTTCCAGTGAGACCTAACTGAAGCAGTTGTTCGTAAGAATAAATCCTTGAGTTCACAGGACAAAAGGAAATACTCTTTGTTATGGGAAAGAAGTAGACATTTTCAAAGCACGATTTCTTCAAACTTGTTTCTAAAACTAGATTCTGGTGATGGTTATACTACTTGATAAATTTACTAAAAATCATTGAATTGAACACTCGCAGTATGTGGGATTTATGGTATGTAGTTTTATCTCAGTAAAGCTGCTTAATTTTTTTTAAAAAATCTGACAGGTTTTAACAAATCCAACCTGTTAATAGATCCTCCAACCAGTTCTCTAGTGCCTAGAGCATTCAATAGGCATTGCCTTAAGCAAAATAATGCAGTCAGTGGACTGTCTTGAGTGTTCCTAGGACCCTTGTTCTGCCCCATTCCCACCCCTGTGACCTCTCCCCACATCAGTTGACTGAGACCCTCCTCTTGGGTCTCCATCCCTCTTGTTTCCACACCCATCCCCCCGCCCCCACCAAATTGCTAAGTATTTTACTTATTCATTAGTGAATGAGTCCATCACCCTGAATTGATTCTTTAATATATTTGTACTTTATGCCTCTCTCTCATTGTAGAATGATTATTTTTAGATCCCCATTCGAGGGATTTAAAGCCTTAGGGGAAGGGCTAGAAGAGAGTTGAAGAAGAGGTTGTTTTGCATAGGAATCTGGAAATTACACCAGGAAGGCAGCCTTGTGTTTTGTCTACAAATAAAATCAACAGACCACGTGTGATGAAAGACTGGGTTGGTCCGATGTTCTTGGACTTGGCCGTGTAAGTGGCCTTGGGAGCAGAGGGTATGCTGCAGGACTGGTCCAGCCATTTCATCCATCCATCAGTGAAGCAGAAACAGCCAGGTGCGGTCAGAGCTAGCTGTGGTCATACAAGGGTGATTTATGTTGGTGGAGAGGGGCTTGGACTGCTAAATAGTGACATGACTAACAGGATGGGGATGCATTTAATTAGTTATTATGGTGTCACACTTTTTAACCTTTAAAAGCATCACATGTGTACCAAGATAGAAGCGTTGTGATTCCCTGCAGAGAAAATTGGTTGTGGAATTAGCCAATCTAGGTTTGTCCTGCCTTTGTTTGTTCTCTAGCTGTGTGACTTAGATGGGCCACCTAACCCCTCTGAGTCTCAGCACTCTCATCTCTAAAATGCGGCTGTACCCCTAAATACACAGGGCTGTTTTGAGGCAGGTGGTATTCACCTGTTTACAGATCTTATAAGGAGTAATTGAAGTCGAATAAAAGGGTTTCTACAAGTTAAAATGCTCTACAAGTAGTGAATATTATTGTTTACTCAATCTTCCCGATCAAGTTCAGAAAAAGATAATGTAGATGGTTATTACCTATCTATCTGATGGCAAAGCAGGACATTCATAGCTAAGTGATTTGTCTACCCAGGATTAATATTCACATCTCTTGCTAGAAACGTGAGCCTTTCTGGATGGCAACATTTTTAAGATTCAGAGTTAGTTTCCACTGTGATTCAGGGAATCTAGACAGGGGACGTCAACACTGACATTTCGGAACCCTTCCAATTAGTCTCAAGAGTTCAAATAGCGCTCTGTTCAATACAACCCGGAGTGTAATCGTTTGTTGGTAATAACCTAGCCCTTGTTTAGCTTCATAGATCCAACTTTGAACCTGGACATCCCATGGACAAAAACATCAGTTACTTTTTATTGGCATGTTGGGTGGAATGGCTCCACACAGCTAGGAAACAATTTTATTTTCCCCTTTGCAACTCAATTATAAGGCTGAAGGGCACATATAGATTTTTCTGTGGGAAGCAAAGGGCTTTCAGGCTTACTTTATTGGTAGATTTCTGCATCAGCTCCATGGTGAAGGGTTAGCTGCTTTTAAGAGGCAGAAATGCCCAGACTGAAACAAAGAAGGGAAAAATTGTGATATGTTCCAGTTCGCCTTGTGAAAAAGAGGGAGATATTCTAAATCCTGGCCTTTCACTCCTGTCGGACCTGAGGCCCTTTTCTTTCCTGAGGTTCCGTGAATGAAACCAGAAACCCTGCCCAGGGCCCAGGATGGTGGTAAGAACTCTGAATTAGGAGCCAGAGCCCTGGCCAGAGCGCTCTCCCAGCTCCAACACATGATGAATTCAGAACCTTCAACTTCTGTTCCTCAGTTTCCACCTCTATGAAATGCAGGAAGTGGACCAGCTGCTTTATACATGCCCCCTTGATAAATATCCTGTGACTCTATTTTCTACAGATTTTCTAAGAGTACCTCCGTTTATTTATGTGTGAGAGGATTAAATATTGTGATAAAGTTTTCAAGAAGATGGAAAAGCAGGAATAAATTTTGGCCCTGGGATTCCTGCTCATGTGGACTTTGTCTCCTAGCCCACTGTAGGTACGAAGGAGCTGGTCTCCAGTGCATTGACATCGGAGACTTAGGGCTTGGTGAGGGACTCTTCTCTTTCTGATATTTTTTTCAATTATTCAAATCCCAGAAATGCCCAGACACCTGAGTACAGCTCAGCTGAGAGTCCACGGCTGAGGCTGGCAGATGCATCTGGCATGGTGTCTGGAACAGACAGAGCAGGTGGAATATTGGGAACCAGTGTCCTTGCAGTGATATTATTTGCAGTCAGTTTTCCAGCCCAGTAGAACTGTCGATGGCTGGCATGACTTCTCGGGACATGTTTCGACCTGCCCTGAGAACAGTGGTGTGAGTGGACCCCTCCCCCACCCCTCCCGGAGGTCAGGATGTCGGGCACCTCATCCACCCAGGGCAGAACAGACTGGAAAGGACATCCAGTCCAAGGGGGACATCCTTTCTCCCCTGCACTGGGTTGTTTGTCTACAGCAACCTTAGAACTCTCTGTAAAACATAAAATAAGGGAAAAGAATTCTCATTTCCAACACCAAGCAGAGCCTAATGGCCCCAGTACTGTGGCATTTGGCACAATATTCATTTGGCAGAACCGCACGGTCTTGTGTGAGTAATAAGCTTGATAATCAGTCTGCATTGCTGGGGCAGTGATGAAGGGAGGGTCGAGAGGGGGATAGAATGGGAGAGAGACCACTCTGGAAATGAATGTTTAATCCAAAGTATTATTGTTGGAATCTCTGGAGAAAATGGCTTCTGAGTATACAGAGTTTTCAATGCAGTTTAAAAAAGGAATGACTTCTGGTTTTTCCATTTATTGTCGCTTCCCCAAGCTTATTTTTAGTAGCACTAATAGTGCCGCCTACCCCTGTACTCATTTTCTACAGATTTTAAAATTTGGTATTATCCTGTCTCTCTAGAGGTGCCTTCTATTTCTAAAACATTAGTACCATGGAGGGGGGAAAATAGGGCATTTCTGAGAAAAAGGAGCCTTGGATATTTGCATTCCATTTTGATTAGTATTTTTGCTTCTTGCAGTTCATTCTGAATCAAGGGAAAGCATATTTAAATGGAGATAAATTGATGCCAAGGATCTCTGGACACCAAAGTCCCCTCTACGCCTGACACACAAACAACACAGTTAACTCAGGCATGAGTGTCCGTTGGAGCTGGGCTGATGGTGTCTCTGATGCAGGGGCTTCACTGAGATGGAACAGGGTGAGCTTTGGGCCAGAAAGAAACCACATGAGCATGTGGCCTGTGTGCTTCTGGGTGGAAATGAGGAGTTCTGAGCCATCAGGCAGACTCCAGGCACAGGCTTAGAGGCCAGCACCAGGCATTTCTAAATGGAAGAAGTCAAGAAACTGCTATCATAGTAGGACCCTCGGTACATATTGTGCTCCCGGGAACAGGATTCTGACAATAGAGTCTGCAGCTGAAAAATAACAAGACTTCCAGTCATAGTTGCAGACCTCAGTGGCTTTGCAAAGACCTCTTCACAAACTGAGCAGCTTTGCCCAGTTACACGTGGGAACTAGAGGGAGAGCAGCCTATATTCTCTCTCCCTATTGGCTCCTGGAGTGCCTGATTATTTCTCAAAGTTACCTAACAATGTGCATCCTCAGCTCAGCATGTCTCCTTTTATAAAGCAATGTTTTGTGACCGCATGGTTATCTGGGTTCTTACAGGGACAGTATAGGGCAAGTTTTGAGAAAATAATGCTGTTAGATTTCTGTGTATGGCCTCTCCTAGCTCAAGGAATTCACCATTAGCCTAAATGATAGATCTGGAAGGGACCAAGAGAGCTTTTATCTAATTCATTGTTACGAGGTTCCCAAGTGGCTTGGTAATGGTAAAGAATCTGCCTGCCAATGCAAGAGAGGAAGGTTGGATCCCTAGGTCGGGAACATCCCCTGGGGAGGAAAATGGCAACCCACTCTAGTATTCTTGCCTGGAGAATCCCATGGATAGAGGAGCTTGGCAGGCTATAGTTCATGGGGTTGCAAAGCGTCAAACATGGCTGTATGACTGAGCATATTATGTAGTTGAGGTCCCTGAGCCCAGAGAGAGGACCTCTGGCTGAAAGTCTTGTACAGATGTCCTCCACAGGTTAATAGGCTATGTTTCTGGACTCTTCTATTACTGAATTGAGTGATAAGTCATATGGACCCTGTTCAGGCCCTAGCCCGACAAGGCTCTCTGCCTTGGGGTGGGAAGGTTCCCTTTCTATTAGGGTTGGCGTAGGCAAATAATGAAACCAAAGCTGATAGTGACATAGCCAAGCTTTTTTTGGTGGCCAAAGAAGGGAGAAGCAGAAATAAGTTCACAGATCAACTCCTCACCCACCCTGCAAGAGGGATTTAATTTTAAAGAGTAAAGACAAAGGGGGAGGAGTGAAGCCAGTGATGGGGAGGTGTCTGTTACCAGGAAGGGGCAGGGTTTTTTCTGAGGGGGTGGGGTGCTACGCTCTTTCAGTCCTTCTTTGGTCCTTAGTGTCTTATCATGGCCACTGGTAGTTGTGTCATATTTAGTATGCTAATATAGTCAAATCAACATATAATGAGACTGAGGGTTTGTGGAAGTCCTTTGCCATCTTGGACTTCCCCAGTTGGTTCCATCTAGGCTTTTGTTGTCGTTTATAGCTTCCTATATTATCTCTGGACCCTTTAACTTGAAGACTGATGTTAACTGTTACTTGAACTTGAGTGGGGTGGCAGGTTTTGAGCAAGGACATTCCTGCTAAAGGTAGGGGTAGGAGGAGAGTTGATGGTTTTTGAGCAAAGATCTGGAGGAGCTCTGGCAACACCTCCACTGGTTCTTGAAGAAGACAGAAAGGCTGCTGTGATGTGCATTTAGAGAGTCAGAGATTCCACTAACCCCCATGACTGGTTCTTCCCTCTCCTTTGAAACTCTTACATGCTGAGTATCCCTGAGTAAGTTGCTTTACCTCTCTGTGCTTTTTTACCATGTGTGTAAAATGCTGATGTTGCTGGTGATGATTATCAGTCCCTTCCATAGAGGTTAAAGAAGGACCTTTAGAGTCAGAAACCTGGGTTCAAATTCTGGCACTTCATTATTCCAGATGCTTGGAGCATTTGGAGTCATGCTCTCTGAGCCTCAACTTCCTTGATTTTAAAATGGGGGTAATAATTCCTAATTTGTAAAGTTGTTGTGAGAATTAAATGATAAAATATATATGTAAAGCTTTTAGCCCATACTCAATAAGTGGCCACTGTTCTTATTATAATCACCAATAATAATAATAATACATTTGGAAGATGTAGGTCCTAATGAGTGGTAAAAATATTAGTTATTATTAACCAAAGTGACCATAGCATCCATCCCAAGCTCCTGTCAAGTAAGATTTCTGCATTTCTAGCAGCTAGATCAGCCCAAAGCTAAGACAGCTTAAACCACTTGTTTGCCTCTGACACAGTCTGGCTATTTCTGACATGGCCAAAGAGACCACAGAGGGCATTAAGCTACAGAAGAGAAACTACAAACAAGATTTCCGAGAGGAAGAGATTTCCTATAATGGTCGGGACCACCTCCCTGCCAGTTTGATTTCCTGTGCAGATGAGTATGTTGAAAAGATTGATGTGGGCATGACCTTCAGACCCTGTTTGGAAATTACACGTACAAATGGTACTTTAATGGTACATGTGGCAGTCGGGGGGTTGTGTTAATTACATTTGAATAGCGAGCTGGTGATAACTCACTAGCTCAGTCCCTGGTAGTTAATTTTGTTACATCCAGGGGAAAATTCTGTTGGGGTCTATGAGTAGCTGTGGTGCAATTAGGCGGCCAGAAGGTTTTTGTCGGCACAGTTGCTATTGATTAGTATTTACTTTTAAAAGAGTAAAAGCTATTCCCTCACGCCAGAGCTGCCTAATCTGTCAGGGACGAAGCTACACATTTCAGACTTGTATTCACAGGCTTTTTCATATATTATGAGCCCTCCCCCCACTCCAAAAGATTCCAGTATAAAAATTTCCCCAACTGGTGTTAATGATGCACAAATAAAAGGCATATAACACAGCCAAGATCTCATTAAAAGAGGGAAGTCTTTTTGTAGATTTGCTTATTTATTTATGAAACGCCTCTGAAATATTTATAAATGCTTCCCTGATATTTGTCTGAAAATACGTTTTAGGGCTTCTTTCGGTGGAAGGCAGGGGGAGGGGGAGAAGAGAGGAGAGGATGTAGGTGGAAGAAAGAGAGGTGATTTGGCCCAGTTCCTTTCTGTAGCAATGGATGCGCCGGGGTATACAAATGTGTCACTAGGGGGTGCCCCAGGAACCAGCAGACTAACCGGCTCAGCACAGGTGACCCACTCGCTTGGATCTCTTAAACAGAAGCAATGACAATCACGAGCACTCTGTTTAATTTTCCTGACAGAACCGGGGCAGATACAGACGCTCTGGAGGCCTTTATCACTTCCTTCACTTTTAGAGCTATTTATTAATTGAAATAATAGTTATGCTACCCCTTGCCTCAGACCTACTTTCATCTGTTTAGCAGTTGCTTTCTACGAAATACAAAAGAGCTCAGCGATGACACTGGTGTCTTAATTAACCATTGAACACCTTCTAGAACAGCTGTCACAACTCTTGTCACTTGAAAGAAAGCACAGTGGTTCCTGTTTAAAAAAAAAAAAACACATATACAAGGGGGGAAAAAAGTTGATCTAATGAGCTGTCTTTGACGTGCGTGAAGAATTACATTTTTTATCATCATGCTTTGCACTCACAGAGCAATGCAAATTAGGGAATCTCAGGCCACTCTGAAAGAAACCTGTGAATTTACTTTTCTTCCCGGCTTTCAGAAAAAGATCATGTTGCACAGTGGCTCAGGGAAGTGGTCCAAGATCAGAGATGATAACAGGGCTAAGATTTTGTGTCAGTTAAGAAAAGAGGAGGGGCTGATGTAAACTTATGTAACCATAATGTTTCCAAGCCTTTCCAGCCCTGGGGTATGAATGAATCTTATTAACATCAAGATCAGAGCCTCAAGCCCTCACCTGTTAGCGCAGGTAATGCAGTTCCTTACAAAACTCATCCCAACCTCAGCACTTCTTTGAGTTCCCAAAGGGGTGTTTTATGTCCGTTGAGGAATTAGCCTAGGCTTCCACTCATGACTAGACTGCTTGCTATTCCAAGCTCCACTAGTGTCATCACCATTGTCTTGGCCCACCCCAAACCACACCACTCTTATTTTTCTTGAGTGTTACTTATGGGCTTCTGTTTCTTCTCATGATTAACTGCTGGCCCAGGCTACCAACCTGTTCAGATCTTTCATTACCGTGACGATTGAATACCAGCCTGTGTTGAAGCGAGGAATATCTCTGTCTCTGGGCTCATGTAGGAGCACATCACCTTAATAAAGTAGTTTGAGCCCCGAGTGTTCTCAGAATGGCTGAGAGAATTCTTTCAGTTCATATACATAGCCCTTTTCTCTTTCAAAGTATATACAGCTCCTGGGAAGTAGGGTTGGGTGGGTTTAAACACCAGCCACCACCATGGAGGGCTTCCCTGATAGCTCAGTTGATAAGGAATCTGGCTGCAATGCAGGAGACCCCGATTCGATTCTTGGGTCAGGAAGATCTGCTGGAGAAGGGATAGGCTACCCACTCCAGTATTCTTGGGCTTCCCTTGTGGCTCAGCTGGTAAAGAATCCCCTGGCAATGCGGGAGACCTGGGTTTGATCCCTGGGTTGGGAAGATCCCCTGGAGAAGGGAAAGGCTTCCCACTCCAGTAATCTGGCCTGGAGAATTCCATGGACTGTATAGTCCATGGGATCCCAAAGAGTTGGACATGACTGAACAACTTTCACTTTCACTTTTCACCATCATGGAGGGGGGAGCATCTTCCCATCTGACTCTCAGAACTGTGGCTGAGTCTAGTTGGCCCTGTCAGATTTTCCCATGATGACCCTTGTTTTTCATCCCCGTCTACTGACCTTCATCCCCGCTCTCTTCTTCAAGCTATGATATTTGTAAGTACACATCTGAATCTCCAGTGTTCCTAAAGATCAAGTACGCCTTCCCTCTTGAGGAAACTCCTTAACCCTCATGCAAATTAATACTTATGGGAAAGACTCGTGTGACACCACATACCATGTATCTGCAGCTCCATCCTGTCCCAGTGAGGACCTCCAGATCATAAAGGTAAACCTAGTATGGGAAGAAGCTGTTGGGAAAATCCAGAGTGAATCTTGGGATGGATAAATGTGCAGATGGCATAATCATTGACTCATTTCAAATACATTACTACAAGTTACATAGGCAGCAAGGATGTGGACACCAACTAACTGGCCTGAAAATTCCTCAAGAGCCAAACAAATGCTGTTCCTGACACTGGGCTTCAAGTCCAGACTTGGCACATAATCTGAGAATGCCAGGAACATCATGGCAACCCAAGGGTTGTTTTTATTGGCCTCTTGTTTTTCAAAAAAACAAGATACTTGATTAACACTATATGTGAATGCCAAATACACCTCTGCAGGCTTATTGAATCAACGGACCAGGAAAGCATTTTATAGCAGGAGTTTGCCCTGGAAATGCTAACGTGTTACAAGGTAGTGTACTTGTTTCTACCTCATATAAATCACCTTAGATGAACTTAGAGGCTGATCCTTTTCTATTTTTCCTACTTCCAAATTCAGGGTCCCTGGGAAGATCATCACCCCTGTAATAGCAACTGCATTTCTATCCCTTTCTTTCTGTGTGTCCTCGTCTGTGAATTCACATTGGGATAACATGGTGCATTCTGAACGGCGAGTCTCTGAATTTTCCACCTTGAATTGCACAGTGCTTGGAGAAGGAGTTGGTGGAATAAAATAGTTTTTACCAGTTGAATTTCAAAATGAAACAGAGCTTTGACAGCAGGTACCAAGTCCTATGCCTGGGGCCTTGGGCAACTGAGGAGGCCTTGGTCCTAGCTCTAGTGGACAGAGCTAGGACTCTGAGACCCCTGATGCTCACTGGGCAGGATGATTCCAGAAGGCTTTTATATTTATTTTATAGGTAAATAGGCCAATAGGGCCCCATACATGTGTTCATCACTAGGAGCAGTGGGTCCTGCTCGTCTCTGCCAAGGGTACCCCCAGGAAGACAGTGTTACTTAATTTACTTTAAAGTTGCAGGGATTAGAGTCTGGTGGTGGGTTTTTCTTCCTTCTTGTGTAATAAGCCTTCGCTTCCAGTGACCTGGTCCACTCCTCAGGCCAGAGTCTATGCTGTCTTCTCCTGGGGCCCTCCAGAACAACAAAGAGACTTACTGGATCTCTGCTTGGTGCCTCATGAACAACGGTCCCCTTGACTCTCCCCTGGGCTGCAGGGTTCAACCATCAAGGTCAGGATGGTTCCCTGCACACACCTTAGGAGGACCAGGACTCACCCCCTCTCTGAAATGCTTCGGATTAGCCTACTTCCTCTCCACAGTGCTCTTTTTTTTTTTTTTTTTAACTTTTGTTTAATGTGTCTAAGAGAAATCTTCTACTAGTAGCTAATAAATTTGGACATTTGCATCTCTCCCTTTCAGCAAAGAGCACATCCCTCCATTCAGAGCTTTCTGCAGGCAGGTATAAAAGGGAAGGAAACCCCTCTGCCTGGGAGTGGGCTGATAATTCTCCCCACCCTGAACTCAAGGACCTCACTCCTCCCTGTGGGGGTCTCAGTCACTGGGAAATCAGACAGCATCATGAAGCACGGTTTTTCCTCTTAGCCTTCGCTGAGCACAGGCGGCATATACATTGTGCCCCACTGCGCCTCTCCTTACCACAGTCTCCCTGAACAAGGATTTTAAGCCATCATTTAGCTCTGTAGACATGCCTACAACACAACATTGGATAGAGTCTAAATGGGAACAGGGCTAGCCCTGTTGCTTCCTGAGGCCTGGATTCTAGATGCTGAAGAATGTAGGTGCCAGCAGAGTTCTTGGGTATTGAGCTATTTTCACGTATGAAAGGAGATTCCCTTCCTTCTCCTCGAATGACCTTACAGGAAGCTGATCCACAGAGCTCACAAATTCCCACTAGTGAGGAGGACCATCTGGTAAACTTTGCATTGCTCTATGTTTTTTAAAGTAAGTCAACATTTGAGATCAAGATTTTGCTGTTGTCGTTTAGTCACTAAGTCATGTCCAACTCTTTGTGACCCCATGGGCTGTAGCCTGCCAGTGTCATCTGGCAGGACCCATTCCAGCCAAGAATATTGGAGTAGGTAGCCATTCCTTCTCCAGGGATCTTCCTGACCTAGGGATCAAACTTGCATCTCTTGTATTGGCAGGTGGATTCTTTACCACTGAGCCACCCGGGAAGCCCCGAGATAAGTAGATGTTTATCCTGTTCAAATGCCCAGAACCTTCACTGCACAGTCAATCTGGTGACCATATGACACAAGTCAGATATCTTTGAATAGGTGAAATATTAGAGGCAAAAATGTGCAATAGAAGTACAGAACTCCATTGTAACAAGTCTTGTTACTGTTTATTTATAATGTTGTCTAATTTGTGTTTCTTATGGTACAGCAGCAGACGAGAAGAATCTGATTTGATGTAATTGATTACTTTTTTGGTTCCCAGACAATGAGCCAAGGTACCCCAGGCATTGCAGCAATCTTGAAAGATTACTGGGAAATACTTTAAATAGTTGAGGAAAATATATCAATTCCTGACATCTGTCAGACAGCGTGTGAACTACTAGCTCAAGGTGGTTCATAGTTTCACTATTGGAATGCATGACATTCTTCTCAGTGATGTCATACCTTTGCAAATCTAGGGTTGGGGCAGTTGCTGTCATGTAAAGCAGCACCACATGGTACAGTGTGGAGCAGGAAATGAGGGCGGGGGTTTCCAGGCTAGTGCCCAGGTTTGAGAATTTGTGAAGTGTCCACCAGGCACATGTGTCTCCTTAGTATTAATAAATATTTGTGACTATTTCACAATGAAATGAAATATTATTTTCTTTACATTTATTGGATTTATTTTTTTTCTGATAAACTACTAAATTGTTAGGATGTAAATACTTATTAACTTATTTGGATCTAATTAGTTAATAAACTCAACTGTTGGGCATTTCTTTTTAACTTGAGGTGTTACAAAAAATTCCAATCCATTAATCATGAAACAAGAATGTTTTGGGGGACTTCTGGGTCAGGCAGTACAAAAGGTAAATAATCAATGTTTGTTATTGAATAAATGACAAGAAGTATTCAGTATGTGTCCATTATGTGACCTCAAAGCTAAATGCATAACTTCAAAGCTAAATGTACATGTACACACGAGATCTCTCTGCTCAAAGGATTTGGGGGGACAGGGATAATATTATAGTTGTAGTGTGTGCCATGGCTGGGTACTATACATGTAATCCTATCTTATTTGTATAAAAACCTATGAGGAAGGCCATATGGTCTGCATTTTATGGCTTGTGAGATAGTTTCAAGAATAAGATTCTTTTCCCAAATCAAATGTTGGTAGTGAATGTGTCAGCTAGTATCTGACTTAGCTCTATTTGATTTTGAAGAATATCCAGCCTATTGTACAAGTGTTCTGGGCTATATGACAGCAGTAATGAAATAGTCCATGTGTTTCCACATAGATCAAAAAGATGACATTTTTAATAATTTTAATTTTATATTGGAGCTTGGTTGATTAACAATGTTATGTTAGTTTCTGGTGTAGAGCAAAGTGATTCAGTTATACATATACATGTCCATTTTTAAGACTTCCGTGACAATACAAGTGACTCTGTACTTTTGAACTGCTGTTGTTTATATTTTCCTGTGTCGATCATTTTATGAGCATACTTAATTCTGTACGTGAGTATACATTTTAATTCTTTCTTCTTCCCCTAATGATGTGACTTAACCATTTCACTTTGAAACTTTCCATTTGGCAGACCATAAATGACCCTTTAATCTTGGACTTCGTAAGTTATACCCAACAAAGTTAAAAGGCACCGAACAATCCCAGTTGTATTGTGGTTGTGAAGTTGTGTGATGTTCAAGCTTAACCCACATCAACTAAACCAGCTCAGAGAAGAATTCCATTCAGGCTGATGGGAAAGGACATCTTGCTCTTTCCAGGAAACAGTGAGAATAACTCTGTGGAAAATTTGCTTTCCTGCTCTTTACAAAGAGAGTCAGGCTAGAAGGTGGAGGCTCGCAGACCCTGGGCTTCCCCTGCTATCCTCTGTTGGGTGGATTATTGTGTTAGTCACTCAGTCGTGTCCAACTCTTTGTGACCCCATGGACTGTAGCCCACCAGGCTCCTCTATCCATGGGATTCTCCAGGCAAGAAAACTGGAGTGGGTTACCATTCCCTTCTCCATAGTGGCTGGATTAGGGAGCCCTTAATGGCATCTCAAAAAAAGAGTTTGACTTTGTGGCCTGACATTTGTATAATGGATATTCTGTACACATATTTCCCAGACTTTGTTGATTCAGAGATTACACAAACTCCTCCTGATAAAGCTGTATGTAATCTGGGTTTACTTAGTCCTTTGTTTAGTTTGAAGTGTGGAGGGTTGTTTTGCAAAGTGGGTTTCTACTTGCACTGAAATGACTTTTTGCTGACGTCCCTACTTGGTGAAATGGCAAGAAGTGGTTTGAGTAGATGGTCAAGCACTGGGTCAGATCTCTATCAACTGAAGTAGAAAGGAGCGCCATCAGAGGTGCGTGGCTAAAGCTGCCAGGGTATGCTTGCTCAGGAAACTCCCTGTCTGGGTTACTTACCTTTCATTACTAACTTTTTACCCAGTCACTCTACTGGATTTCCCCTTTTTCCCCCTCAGAAAGTTAGTGATCATATCATTTCTAATCCACATTTGTGCACTGCAATCAGATAAGAGCTGTGAAGGTACCATGTCCATATTGGGACATATGCTTTGAGTGACTGCATGATGATCTGCTTTCAACCAGCCCAGGTGGCTGAATGCAGAGTTCTCTATTTTTTGTGTTGAGGACTTCTGAATATGATGTGTTCATATTCACGTCTCCGAGAGCTTGTCTGTGAGATCCTAAAGCTGGATAGATGAAGGTGAGGTGGGAAAATAGTGTTTGTGAAACATGTTTGCATTTGGCTGACCTCTCAAGTTCAGGCAGGGTTTCTGTTGCACTGTGGACAACCCGTGATAGCCTGCAGATGAAATGCTGTTTATTGTTCTCCTAAGTAGGATGTGGATCACCCCTGACCCTTGTATTGGTTAACAATGGTGTAAGGGTCAGTCACTGCCCACAGGACTCTTTGTTAAATGTTTCTAGGGCATTTCTACCATGGTCTCGTCCATCAGTAAGCCTATGATTGTGGCTTGTCCTCCCCACTCCCCATCTCCTACGCCCTCCTATCAGATCCCTGAAAACTATATGCTGCGTAAAACTTCTTCACATTAATTTTGAATAGTTGTTTTAGTAGCACTTCCCCATCTAACCCCATGTGATATTTCTCAAAATGTACTGCCTTATTTTCTGAAGAATTCTGCCCTTACTGCTTCCATTTTAATCACAGAGGACCTGAGCCACACAGAGATTCACCAGTTCTGTCTACTCCTATTCCTTAAGCTCATGTTTCCAGGAAACAGAATCTTTGCAAAGCCTAAAGACCGTCCCGGCCCTCTCCCACATATGTTATTGAGTCACTGGAACTCAATTTGAATGTGTTCTGTCACTTACTAATATGAATAAGAGATAGAGCTTCCTTTTCTAATCTTATAGTTTCTTGACTCCTACCTAAGACCCATCTTCAACATTGTTCATTCAGGATAAGAAGGATGTAGGGGTGGAGGGGAAACATCAAATCCTTTCTCTAACTTGGTAGAGATACTTTGGCCACCTGATGTGAAGAACTGATTCATTTGAAAAGACCCTGATGCTGGGAAAGATTGAAGGCGGGAGGAGAAGGGGACGACAGAGGATGAGATGGTTGTATGGCATCACTGACTCAAAGGACATGAGTTTGAGTAAACTGCAGGAGTTGATGATGGACAGGGAGGCCTGGCATGCTGCAGTCCATGGGGTCACAACCAACTGGACACGACTGAGCGACTGAACTGAACTTAATATGGGCCTTGTCTGTTCTTTTCACAGAGAGGTCTTCCTCTCTCTCTTATGGGCAGTTTTGCTTGCCCAGTTGCATGACTTTGTGATTAAGATGAGAGTCAAGAATATTGAGGTGAATGAATGAAGATGTGAGACTAACAATTGTCAGCTCTTATGGGGTGGAGGTGGTTCGGTGGTAAAGAATACTCCTGCCAATGCAGGAGCCTCAGGACATGTGAGTTCAATCCCTGGGTTGGGAAGATCCCCTGGAGGAGGAAATGGCAATCCACTCCAGCATTCTTGCCTGGAGAATTCCATGGACAGGAGAGCCTGGTGGGCTACAGTCCATAGGATTGCAAAGAGTTGGACACGACTGAGCAACTGAGCATGCACGTACACAAGCATTATCTATGTACATACACATTGTTTGTAGACCAGCATGATGATATTTCCAGGTTCATCTCTATAATTTAAGCTTTGTCTTTTCAATAAACATGCCATGTCATAGCGACATAATGAAAACAACTACGTAAATAAAATTCGTAAGTCATTTGGAAAACAAGTGCTTCAATTCAGGGCTCAGAAATATGTATTTAACTACAGCAGATCTACCCACTGGGTGAGGAGCACAAAAACAGCTTCTTCCCTGAAGGATGGTATATCAGGCTGTTGGAAACTCATCCTCACCCACTCATCCACCCCCACCCCACCCCACCCACCCCAGCCAAAATAAGCATTCGTGGTCTCTGGACATGTGACCAGGATTATTGGGTCCGGCTTTCCTGTACATATCCATCTAGCAGTCATGCCCCCTCCATACAAGAGAAAGATCTGTGGCAACTGTTTAGTTTGATTGTTAGTGAAGTGGAGATGGATATGTACATCCTGATTACTCATTAATCCCAAAGGCAAAGATCTCGCAATGTCATTTTTGAGATAATGTATGCAAAACCCTTGTATGTAATCAAGTTAGGGCAGAACTAGAGTGAAACTTGTAACACTGTGGGTATTGCTGGCAGTCAGCTGAGAAGGGGTAGGCAGAAGGCTATCCTCTCTCCTCTGTGGCTGTTTCCTCAGCTCTGCAGTCTGGTCTCTCAACTGACCAATACTCCTCTTGTGTCCACTGCTGTTGGTTAGTTAAACAACACACACACACACACCCAAGTGGCCCCCTCCTGGAGCTCCCTTTCCAGAATGTACCCTGTTTCTGTTACCTCTGGTCAACCTTAGGAGGATAATCTACCCTGACCTCAGTCTTCCCACCCAACTGGCCCTTGGAATTCACATTAGTGAGCACTGTCCAGGGGGCAGACCCCACGCAGAGTGCTCTTCCTGGAGGTAGGTGTTATTATTCCCCTTTTATAAATGATAACACTGAGCCTCTTAGAGATGAAATGACTTGCCCAAGTTCCCAGAGCTAGAAAACCATGGCTCCTGGATGTCAACTCAGGTCTGTATAATCCCAAGCCTAAATTCTCTTGGCTTTGCCACCAAAATAAAAGACTTGCTAAATTCTCTATAGTCTTACTGGTTTGATAGATTAAATAGGTTCTCTTGGAATAATTTAATATGAAAAGGATAGTCCCGGACATTAAAAATCGTAAAGGATTTCAGTGGCAAAATTTTAGGCATAGGATGGGTTGGGATGGGAACATTTGGGGACTTTTTTTGGTCACCTCCTCACATACACTTTGCTGAGGGATGGCCAAGTATGTTAATGCCTCAAAACAGGTTTGTAACTAAGATTTGCCATTTGGATGTCAGGAAAAATATTTTGGCATGGCAGATGGATGTTTTTAAGGGATCTAATGGTAGAAATGAGAAATTTGAAACATAGTCTGTATCCAAAGGAGTGAAATCAGTCCTGACTCACACAGGGAGCATTTTGCAAGTGTGTTAGTTTTCCACTGATTGGCACCAGTGACATCTAGATGCATTAGCTCTGAGAGGTGATATGAGAACAAAGATTTGGTCAGAAAAAATGGAGTGTAACCATCTAAGAGGCAGGTAGGAAAATGGCTTTGCCTGGTCCCCCTCTTGTGGGGATAAATGCCAGTGTTTCCAAGAGCTTATGGTGTAAGTACGTCTTTTCTACAGACTAGCTTAATGAATTCTTGCCTGGAGAATCCCAGGGACGGCGGAGCCTGATGGGCTACCATCTGTAGGGTCGCACAGAGTCGGACATGACTGAAGTGACTTAGCAGCAGCAGCAGCAGCAGCTTAATGAAAGAGACAGACCTCCATAATCCAATGATAGGAGCTCCAGAGCAGACTGTTCAGAAATAGAACACAAGTCCTGGTGATGGTTTAGAGAGAGTAAATAAGATGACTCTTTACTGATAGAATTAAAATGTGTGCTCTTCATAGGCTACCATTGGAAAACATATAGTGTTATCAGGGTTTACCTTTTTCTAATTAAAAAAGTAAGTAATCAGCTACCCATGTTCAAAATGAAATTTAAATTTCAGCTCTTGCCCTTACCAAACAAACAAATTGAGCAGTTAAACCTTAAGGAAGGAGTCCAAAATGGAAAAAAAGAAAAAAGATAAAATAGGAGTATTAGCTTCTAACAGCCCTATATTAATTTTTCTCAGGGAAATTGCCAAGAAAAGAAAGGACTGTACTTGAACATGTGTATTGTATGGGCAAGCCTCTGAAATACAGTGCCTGTAATGATTTATTTCCAGCCACTGACTCTGCCGTGAATGACAGAGTTTATTTTATTTTATTTTTTAAAGAAGAAGTCTCCGCCTTTGGAAACACTGTGCTTCCAGAAGATGCCAAACTATTGAAAGAGCTGTTCTGAGGGGAGGGTGGGGGCAGGGGAAGTATATTTTCTAAGATTTTCTGATACTAAAACCCATTTACGACTGTTGAGAAAAATCTCTCTGACGGAGGATTTAGCTCTCACTAATCCTTAAGTGACTTGTTTTGACAGAGCCTTTATAGGAGATTTTCTCAGTAACTTTGGTTTGCTCTGAAGGAGCAATTACTGATTTGTCCTCCAGCACCACCTTTTTTTTTTTTCTCTACCTTTTCCTGTTTAATGAGTGCCAGTTAATGAATTTCATGTATGTTCCAAAATAGCAAGAGGATCCGATCAGAAGTGTTTACTGTAGAAATTCAGGAACGTTTGGATTTTCTTGGATCTTCCGTTCCTTTTCTGGCCTCTGGGTATCACGGACCTGGGTTTCATTTTGTGTGTCATGTGGGCTCCTCAGCAGATTCTTTGACTCGGGCTGGTGGAAATCAAGCCCTGCTTTCTATTTACACTGCACTTTCTTGACATAAATATATTTTCTGCTGGCTTGAGGAGCGGGCACAGGGACCCCAGGTTTTTAAGCCTCCTAGTGTTTGCTTTTGCTCAGAGGGGCATTATCTTTTTAGAGGTTACTCAAGAAGCTGGAGTGCTCACCTCCTGTAAAAGGGACTGCTGGATGCCGATGCTATGACAGTGGGACCCTTGTACCCACATGCTGGGGTTTCTCACCTGCCTGCTGCACCTGTGAATGGATTTTTAAATTCCACCTTGAATCCTATCTTCCACTTTGTGATGAAGTCTCACCCCAATGGAGGCCTGAGGGGGTCTTTCTAGCCCAGAGGTTCTCAGAGTATGGTCTCAGACCAGCAACAGCAGGGTATCCTAGGAACTTGTTAAGTCAAGGGGCGAGGGGCCTGGCAATCTGACTTTTAACACACTCTCTTGGTGATTCTGATGTAGACTGATATTGAGAGGCAATATGTTCTGGTCCCATTTCCATCATATTTTTCGGGAAAAAACTACTAAGGCAGAGGTCCCCAACCTTTTTGGCACCAGGGACCAATTTGTAGAAGACAATTTTTCCATGGACCGGGGAGAAGGGCTGGCTTTGGGATAATTCAGGTATAGCATATTTATTGTGCACTGGGCTTCCCTTGTGGCTCAGCTGGTAAAGAATCCTCCTGCAATGTGGGAGACCTGGGTTCAATCCCTGGGTTGGGAAGATCTCCTGGAGAAGGGAAAGGCTACCCACTCCAGTATTCTGGCCTGGAGAATTCCATAGACTATATAGTCCTTGGGGTCACAAAGAGTCAGACATAACTGAGCAACTTTCACTTTATTTGTATTATTATTATATCAGCTCCAACTCAGCTCATCAGATATTAGATCCTGGAGGTTGAGGACCCCTGCACTGAGGAACCATACTCCAAAAGAACTACCACCTTCTGCCTTGGAAATCCCCAGATTTATGACCCCACACTCCATTTTGGCTTATAACTTCCAAAACTTCCTCTTACACAGATAGGTGCCTCGTCCTAATTTATGACTGGGTTCACTCTAATTTTTTTTTCTTAATTTCTGTAAACCACACCAGTGATGGGATTGCTGATTGGGTGTGGCAGGCGAGATTTATGTTTTCATGCAAGTGTACAAAACTCTAGACAAGGATTAACATACAGAGTTTAAATTACTCTTGAGACTTTTTGGGAAGCTGTCTACTTTAATCCTCTTGTCAAGGAGCTTCTGTGCTAGAAAAAATGATCGCCAAAATGGCTTTGCCAGCTTTACAGTAAAAGTCAGCCATGAGAGCTCTTTACAGGGAGAGCTGTCTCTATGTCCATGTGGTTGACAGACAAGAGTTTTTACAGAAAGTGGGCAGCCGTGACATTGTTTTTTGATGAGAAGAGAATGATGGGCTACCTCTTGGAGTTGGACGTAGAGTCCTCCTATATGACCCAGATGTCCCCATGGCCATTTGGGTGGATTATGGGGAAGGCCCTAGATGGGGGGCCTGGGAGAGCTGGATCCGGATCCTGCTTCTCTCTTCACAAGTTGTGTAACCTTGGGCAAATCCCTTGGGCATGTCTGACTTTTAGTTTTCTCATTTGTAAAATGCTGTGTGCTTAGTCACTTCAGCTGTGCCCAACACTTTGTGACCCTATAAACTGTAGCCCAGCAGGTTCCTCTGTCCATGGGCTTCTCTAGGCAAAAATACTAGGGTTACCGTGCCCTCCTCCAGGGGATATTCCCCACCCAGGGATTAAATCCATGTCTCTTATGTCTCCTGCATTGGCAGGTAGGTTCTTTACCAGTAGCACCACCTGGCCCATTTGTAAAATAGAGGAGGTTATAGCAGGTGACCTCTGAGGTCCTTTCATCCTTAATATTTATGAATTGGGGGTCTCATCTCCCACCTGCCTCCTTGCACCATCCTTCTGCTAAGGCACAGGTACAGTTGAATGTATTGATTGTTCAGAAGTTCTCTCACTCTCTTCTCCTTCCTACCAGCCCCTCTTCTCTTCTGAGCCTCTTTCTTACAGGACTTGAAAAAAAAAAAAGACAGATTCAACAGCATCTTCTCTTTTCAGCCACTTGGAAATTTAACTGCAAACTGACTGCTTTGATTTCTTGTGCAGAAGTAAGGTGGGCACCCAGAGATAATAGCACCTGGATCAGGGTAGGGGATTGGTTGTCCAGAAACCCTTCAGAGAAACTTGAAATGAGAACGTGTAGTACCCTCTTCCCTCTGAAAAGTCAGGGCTCCCAGCTTAATCCCATTCCCTCTTGCCCTGTCCTCTGAGGAAACTGAGCTGCTAAAAACACAGCAAAGTGAGGCAGAGGACATAGTTGCTGATTGCTGGTGCGCATCCCGGGCTAGGGGGTCAAGGAGGATGTCCTGTCATCATCTCTCACTTGCCATCATCTCTCACTTGCCTTCAGTGCTGGGAACTCACCCATCTTTGCTCAGAGCCGTGTCCTCAGGTAACATGGTGAAGCAGGTCATTGATGTTAAAGCGTGTCGTGGGGGGACATCCTGGCGATTTCTCTCTAGCCTAGTTTGCCAAAATGAAGTTGAAAGGTTAGATGATCCTTTGCCAAGTTGAGTCATGCTGGGAGAGTTCATCTCTAATCACAGACCCTCAGGGAGGCAGGGACGGTGGGAGAGGGGATGGGCAGGTTAGCGACTAGCATTTCTCACCACTTAACATCTCAGGAAAGTGAATTGTTGAATCACGAGATGGTCCAGCTAAATGTAAGTACAGTGGTAACGTGAAAACCCCTTGTCTGACTGAGAGTGTGCCAGCTTTCCTTCCCTTGTGCCTTGTAACCTCCTGAAACCGGAACCCGCTGGAAAATTCCTTCCATGGTAAGACAGGGAAGGAGTTTATCAAATGAAACCATTCCAAGTATATTTCTTTCTCAGGAAAGTTTTGGGTTCCAGAGTGAGGAGTAAAAGATGAAATTGAAAAGGTGACTTTAGCTTTCTCCACTTTCTTGCCTGATACCGGGGACTGCATCATTTTGATGGCATATTTGTGTTATCAGGAGAGTCAGCCCAGAAGTCTTCATTTTAACTTGGGTAACAGGCACTGGCAGTGCCAACAGCACTGATTAGAGAAGAGCATGAAGACAGGGACTTGCGGAAGATTAGGCAGGAGAAAACATTGTAAGACACAGAGGTTCAGGTGAGGGATGTCTAAGCAAAACTGCCAAACCTCTAAGCTTTGCCCCACGGCTCCATCACTATGTAATCCTCATCCTCTGGGAATAGCTAAGGATCTGTTAAGAGTTTCAATATCCAAGCTTTAGAATTTTGGAGAATCTTATCACTTAAAAGAAGCACTTGGTAAGGAATCACAAGACTTTGTGTTAACTAAGCAGATATTTCACATCTTTCAGACTCAGACTTCATCTGGCAAATGAGATGCTGCTGTAGACCAGGAATGACAAACTATGGCCCATGCTCCTAAGTGGCAGGTATCCTTAAGTAAGTGCAGTGTTCTTTCCAAATGAGTCCAGATGAAGCCTCACAGTCCTTCTGAACACAGCACTCAAGTCAGCCGTGACCCTTTCAGAGTTCACAATTTTCATATGAAAACTCTTTGCCATCTTCCTTAAGCAGAAGCTGGGAAATTGGCACGATGTCATCAGAGCGTGAGGGCGTGGTACTAAACCCAGTCTAAAATTTGGAGGACCAAGGAAGGCTTCCAGGAGGAGGTAACTCTACAGCTCAGTCTTCAAGAATGAGAGATATTATTAGGAGAAGGGAGCGAGCACTGCCTAGGTGCAGAGTATGGAAAGAACACAGGCAAGAATGGAGATGAGCACAGAGAGTCCTGCATTTTTAATGCGGTGGCATATAAGATGTCACACAGGGGACAGCAAGAGATGAGGCTGGAAAAACAGGCAGACAGTGGTTCATGGGGGTCTTGGAGGCCAGGCTTTGGTGGTGTGCTTTCACTGACCTGCTCCTCTAGTCCTTCACCCTCCTGCCTTGCCCCCCACTTGGCAGCTGCTAGTTTCTGAGCCTGTATCTCTCTGCATCTGTCTCTTGTTGCCCTTCATTTATCCCTGACTACGACTCTCTGTGGCTAACTTTGTTCCTCTTATGACCTCCACTCATGTGTCCCAACCAGGTGCTGACCTTTTGACCCGAGGCGTGCCCTGGACGCTTGTTTGTTCTTCCATACCCTGGGCAGCTCCCTTTCCAGTTTCTCTGCTTTGTATGTACATCTTATTCTCTGCTGCCCCCTCACACTCTCCCGCTGTGCACACACATGCACACACACACACACACACACACACACACACAGACCCCAGATCTGAAGCTTACATCAAGGGTGCTTGGGAAATATTACATAATGACCACTTCCTTCAGATAGAGTTTGGGCTAGTTAGAAAAGGAAAAATGGGCTCATTTGCAGGATTGTATCAGCTCACCCATGGAAAAGGGTCTTTTGAGGCTCTAATGGGCAGGCGGCTGATTCTGACAGCAGAATTCTGGGTCCTTGATCTTCCCAAGACATCGCCCCCCTGTTTTGAACATTAGCGGTGGTGTGGGTTCTTCCCACGGAGAACTGTGAATCCTATTCAGCCGGCTCCTTATGATTTGGACATGAACAGGGAGCTTTCTCTGTCTACTTAATTCCCTTTGAAAGCTTTCTCGTCCCACTATTGGACACTTCAGAGAGAGCACTGCATTAATATCTCCTGCTCTGGTTTCAACTTGGTATGGTTTTGTGATCTTAAAATAGATGGAATTACCACGGCAAGCATTGTTCTGCCTTGAACTTAAAGTCTCAAGAGCAAGTCCTTCTAAAAAAGTTAATCCTTTTCTTATTTGCAAGGATTCTGGACTGCAGTTTACAAAGAAATATGCTAAATTATTTATAATCCAGGATTATTGCAATACCCAAGATTTCCGTGCATAACATCATGGCTCCACTAAACTGGCACAAGCAGAACAACCCTTGGCCCCACCTTATGACAGCTGCTCTCTGCAGTCCCCATGCAGGGGGCCCCAGAGCATGCGAGGGTGACCTTGGAAACACATGTTGTTTGAACGTTACCTTCCGTGGCTCACACGCTCAGGATTCTGCAGCTGAGGCCTCTGGAGCAAAGAGAAAAGCTGAAATGGTGTGGACAAGCGATATTCCAAGTGTAATTTCTTTCTTGTTTAAGATCTGTACCCTGTGTCCTTCTGAGAGGAGTTATGATGGTCGGTGGTTAAAGAGTGACATTGGATTAGAGATATTTTAGAAACATGCAGTGTTCTAGGCCGACCTCTACTAAAACTTGGAGAAAACTCCTTGAGCTCCCAATTTTCCCAAATATAAACTAAGGGGGTTGAGATAAATCGTCACAAAAGGACTTTCACTCTAACATCAGATGACTTAAAACAAGTGCTGAGGGACGTCCCTGGTGGTCCAGTGGTTAAAAATCCACCTTGCGTTGCAGGGAATGCAAGTTCCCTCCCTGGTCAGGGAACTAAGATACCACATGCCACAGAGCAGCTAAGTGCATGCGCTGCAACTGTTGAGCCTGTGAGCTGCAACTAGAGTTTGTGCACCTTAATGAGAGATCCCATATGACACAACAAAGACCTTCTGTGCCACGACTAAGACCCGACACATCCAAATAAATAAATACATATTTCAAAAGAAACGAGTATTGATCTGATACAAGGACACTTAACAGGTATGGCACAGACAATTGGAAAATAAGACAATGACCTCTGAATTTCTTATTACAGAAATTTGGAGCCTGAGAATTATAATATAATAGAGGCTACGGTGAGCAGTGAGCCTTCTGGAGTATATGCGCATGTGTACAATACTTTTCCCTCTCTTTTCAAAATTGGGAAATACTTAATGCTCTTTTAGAATCTCTTTGTAACTTGCCCCCAGTTTTCAGAAGTAATCTGACATTTTGAAGGCATTCTTACATCTGTTGCCATGCACAGGGTTGTCAAGTTTCCCATTTCCAGCTGTAGAGCATTTTGGTTTCGACATATGAGTTCGACCTGGTATAAATTTAACTCCGCCAATGGGCAAAGGTGAAGGGGGACAAGGTAGAAGCTGGGCGTTCCCCAGTTTGGGTCTGTTGCCCTTTAACATTTTAAATCCAAGGATTCTGCATCTTTGCCTGCAAGGCAGGCCAAATGTAAATTCCAGGGAGGACTTAGTGTCTCTCAAACTTCCTCCCCTGCATAGCCCTGCTCTCATTCCAGCTCACCGTGAGGCTTGTGACTCTGGTCTCTCCCGTGGCCATTGTCCCCAACTGTTCAGCCTTTCTCTTTATGTAACCTTGCGTTTTGTTCACTCCCAAGTGAGTGTGTGTCCCAGCGCCCATAAGCAAGTCTGCAGAGCAAGGAGACCTAGTTCACTGGGATTCTGGGAAAAATTGACCCAATGAATGTCAGATGCCTAAGATGCTCTCTGTCCTGTGGGTTTTTCAGAAAGGTTGGCTTCTTTCCCTTCTCCTCCCCTCCTTTTCTCTCTCTCTAAGCACCAACTTCCTTCTTAGCAAAAGGATGCTCTAGAAAACTATCTTTCTTTTTTTTAACATTCAGCCTTTCAACAAACATTTAGGGAGCATCTCTCTCTGTTGGAACCATGCAGAATGCTGGCAGCACAGCCCTGGAGGACCTAGTCCTACCATCAGGAATTGCTAGTCTGGTGGGAAGTAGGGCCAGGATGATAGCCAGGGAAACACAGGATGCTTGTGGGGCTCTGGGAGCAGACCTAACTCCAAGCCAGGTGTTGGGGGCATGCCAATGAAGAGTCAGAAAGGTGCCTCACAAGAATATACAATGGATAAAAGACAATCTCTTTACCAAGTGGTGCTGGGAAAACTGGTCAACCACTTGTAAAAGAATGAAACTAGAACACTTCCTAACACCATACACAAAAATAAACTCAAAATGGATTAAAGATCTAAACGTAAGACCAGAAACTATAAAACTCCTAGAGGAAAACTTAGGCAAAACACTCTCCGACATAAATCACAGCAGGATCCTCCGTGACCCACCTCCCAGAATATTGGAAATAAAAGCAAAAATAAACAAATGGGACCTAATTAAAATTAAAAGCTTTTGCACAACAAAGGAAACTATAAGCAAGGTGAAAAGACAGCCTTCAGAATGGGAGAAAATAATAGCAAACGAAGCAACAGACAAACAATTAATCTCAAAAATATACAAGCAACTCCTGCAGCTGAATTCCAGAAAAATAAACGACCCAATCAAAAAATGAGCCAAAGAACTAAACAGACATTTCTCCAAAGAAGAAATACAGATGGCTAACAAACACATGAAAAGATGCTCAACATCACTCATTATTAGAGAAATGTAAATCAAAACCACAATGAGGTATCATTTCACACCAGTCAGAATGGCTGCTATCCAAAAGTCTACAAGCAATAAATGCTGGAGAGGGTGTGGAGAAAAGGGAACCCTCTTACACTGTTGGTGGGAATGCAAACTAGTACGGCCACTATGGAGAACAGTGTGGAGATTCCTTAGAAAACTGGGAATAGAACTGCCATATGACCCAGCAATCCCACTGCTGGGCATACACACCGAGGAAACCAGAATTGAAAGAGACGCGTGTACCCCAATGTTCATCGCAGCACTGTTTACAATAGCCAGGACATGGAAGCAACCTAGATGTCCATCAGCAGACGAATGGATAAGGAAGCTGTGGTACATATACACAATGGAATATTACTCAGCCATTAAAAAAAATACATTTGAATCGGTTCTACTGAGATGGATGAAACTGGAGCCCATTATACAGAGGGAAGTAAGCCAGAAAGAAAAACAACAATACAGTATACTAATGCATATATATGGAATTTGAAAGATGGTAACGATAACCCTATATGCGAGACAGAATAAGAGACACAGATGCATAGAACAATTTTATGGACTCTGAGGGAGAAGGTGAGGGTGGGACGTTCTGGGAGAATAGCATTGAAACATGTATCTTATCATATGTGAAACAGAACACCATTCCATGTTTGATGCATGAGACAAGGGCTCAGGGCCGGGGCAATGGGATGACCCAGAGGGATGGGATGGGGAGGGAGGTGGGTGGGGGGTCCAGGAAGGGGAACACATGTAAACCCATGGCTGATTCATGTCAATGTATGGCAAAAACTATTACAATATTGTAAAGTAATTAGCCCCCAACTAAAGTAAATAAATTTATAAAAAAAAAAAAAAAAGAAAGGTGCCTCAGAGGCGGCCTCCTTCGTCTTAGACATCCCTCACCGTGTCCGCATCTTCTAGGCTCCAGGGATTCTCAGTGCATTGGAGACACACTTTCTTCCTGTAGTGAAGGCCCATTCTCTGCTCCCACCCACTTGCCTCTTGGAGCAGAAGGCATGTGATGGTCCCATCCCGTCTCTCTCCCCATCCCCTCAGGGCAGGAGGCCTGCTGCCAAGTCAGGAAGGACTTGCAAAGTGGCACACTCATATCACAGAGAGCTAGGACAGCTTTTGTCTCTCTGCTCCTGGAACTGACAGGCACCCACCTGGTATCTTAAAGGGGAAGAGAGTCTGTGGGAAGCCAGAAACAGCAGTGCTGGACGGAGCTGCAGGCAAAGGATGCCACCAGCCACCCTGTGCCTAGAAATGCCATGTGTCAGTGGAGCCGGCGGCTTCTGTTACCTGGGGGACTGGTCTGATTTTCTGGAGTAGAGGAAAATTGACCATGAGCCGCTGACCCCAAGAAGATTATTGTGTTTGTGTGTGCCCATGTACACACATGTACACCTGGCCACACGTCTTCCTCTGCCTGCCTGCCCTGGCTCCCACCCCATGTAACTTACATGATGTTCTCTCCTCCACACTGAAAGAACTTGCTAGTAAACCTACTCCAGAGGTCAGTGCCATCTGGGACCAGATCCACTGTCCCGCTGGCCTTGTGTCAGCTCAGTCCAGTGCCCCTGGGGGGCATCCCTGGGGCTGAAATGCCCACCTCGAGTGAAGGGAGCAAGAATCACATGAACCAGCAACAGCAAAACCAGACCCGCATGCTCAGATGAAGGTCTGTGAATCCAGGCAGTGAAGCAGCCATGGGGAGGGATGTGCGTGAGGCTGGGAGAGGAACAGCAGGGCTAGAGAGAAGCGATCCTGGGTTCCTTCCCATCTGCAGGCTGGGTTATCTCAGGATACCTTTTACTGGCTGAATATGGCCAATTTTCAGTTTATCTTTGTTTTGGTTCTCACTAGTCTTTTTAGATGCCCATGATTAGACTATACGAAGTACTATGTGAAGGGCTTCACTGGTAGCTCAGATGGTAAAGAATCTGCCAGCAATGCAGGAGACCTGGGTTCTATCCCTGGGTCTGGAAGATCCCCTGAAGAAGGAAATGTCAACCCACTCCAACATTCTTTCCTGGTGAATCCTATGGACGGAGGAACCTGGCGGGCTACAGTCCGTGAGGTTGCAAAGAGTCGGACACGACTGAGCGACTAAGCACATGCTTAGTGAAGGAAGAGGTGAGGAGTCTGGTTGTTCTTGGGTGAAACAAAACATCATCACTGGGACCTCGGTGTCATCTCTTACTCATCACTGCAGACAGACCCAGGTCATGGTGTGGTACCTGTTTGAAGACAGCCCATACTAGTAGTTTGGAACAGCTAATATTTCACGCTAGTACTCTGTCTTATGTCAGAGAGAGTGGGCTATTTTTCAAAACGTCTTTGCTACTCAAATGGCAAATAACCACAAACGTATAACATGAAGAAAAAAATAATAGATGTCCCCAGAGTTCCATCGACTGTGAATAAAAAGATACTTTTTTTTCCTACTCATTTTGTACTCCTGCTTCTTGGCCTTTTCATTCTCTTTCTTCCTGCTCCTCTCCTCTTGTCTCTAATATGTAGAACACTTTGGTTTACCGGACTCAGGTTTCATCCTGGTACTAGTCTCCGGTAATACTGAGACTTCTGAAATTCCTGTAAAGACCCAGTTTGGTTTCCTTTTATCATGAACCAGCCATGCACCCTAGTGACAGCATGACAGTCAGAGTAGGAACAAGAGAATGTCTTCACAACTGACCAAATAACTAGATCCCTTCAGGCCAGGAAGGGTTGCAAATCTGATATACTTTACATCTCTCTTAAAAGATCACAGACGTCAGAGAGGTACTTGAAACCTTTATTTCTAATTCCAGCAATCGGTCTCTCTCTCCCTCAGCTCTAGCAAAATAAAGTGTCTTGCTAACACAGAAGCCAACTCTCTTCTGACCTGTCTTGGTTTTCATTTGTGATAACCTGATGAAGAGCAAATCACTTCCAGAAGCGATAAAAAAAACTATCAAGGAAGGCAATCTTGTGGTCCAGGAGAAAAAGAGAGTCACAGATGATGCTATTTTAATGGGCTGTTAGGCTTAAATATGGTGACCGCGAATCTTGTCTTTACAATTGCAAGCATTTTAATGTTTTTAGTTGTCACCCAAGTCTGTGTCACAAACACTTAGCAGGTATGCCAAACCATTTCAGAAATAGACCTGGTTGTCTAGGAAGAAGTCATGGCTATAAAATGCATTCATTGCTCAACCCAGATAAGGACACAGTCATTTCAGTAACATCTTAAGTTCTTTTTTAAGGTTTTTCATCTTTTCATCATACTTATAATTGTTTATGCAGAGAGGGTTGCTTTTCTCATTACCGTTGACCCACCTCAGATGGAGATCAAAGCTGTGTAGATTGATTAAGCCAATGGGTTGACATTTTTGCAGGAGAAATGGAAATCCATGGTTGTAACTGGGTGGCCCTTGGCAAGCAGACTCTATAAGGATTTTAACATAAGCAAGTGTAAGGAAAGTATCACAGGAACCACCCAGGCATGGTGTTGGAGCCTTTCATGTGGGATATTTCTGCATTTGGTCATTGGCAAAAGACATTCCACATTGCCTTTGAGACCTAGTTTTACCTTAACCCTCATGTGCTGTGGAGTGAAATGAATTAATAGATACAGAGGGGTGCTGATTTGCTCATATTTGTCTAATCTCTTAACTAAAATCCCCTATTAGGACCTTCTAGTTCTTTTTCTTAACATCTCAATTCTCAGGGCTCCTCTGCATCTTTTTTTTTTTTTTTCCCCCACTGTCTCTGCATCTGTTTTGGTTTTTAGATGCTCTGCCTTCTATTAGAAAATTATGTTGTCTGATTTTGTTGGGGAAATGCCTATATAACCAGGTCTTGTCTCTTTCACTTTAAGGACCTTCTATGTACCAGATGGGGTTCTTTGAAAGATCCCCTAGGTTTGCTAATATTCTAACAGTGAGTCAGGCTGAGATATAAACAAGACAAAAAGTCAGGCAGTCATTCATCAGGAAAAATCAGAATGTCCAGGAAATGAGGTGGCAGAAAACCTAGCTGAGATTTGGAGAATGGAGGCGAGGGTAGGCAAGATGGTGCAGAGGTCTCAGCCTCTGGAAGCTTCTGCCGTGAGCAAGCTGCTGTGCTTCGTGTGTTATAGTTGCTTTCTTATATAACAGCATAATGACAAGTAGGTGTTACCATTCCTGTTTTACAGGTGAGGAAGTTGAAGATTAAAGTGGTAAATGATTTGCCTGAGTCATACTACCAGGCAAGTGAGAATGCTAAAACTTAAGCCAAGGCAGACAGTATTTGCACTGCATCACATTCAGTAAAGAGCACAGGTGTGTTTTATCTCTTATTTCAGATAGGTAGGTAGATAGATAAATACATACAGTGATTTCTTTTTGAAGCAAAGCTAACATTGAAGATGGATAAACAGGACCACCCTTTAGCCTGGGCTAGACTGTCTCTCACTGTATGCATGCTACCTCAAAACTTTGGGCTTATAAACATAATCATTTTATAAATTAAAAAAATATATATATATCATATGAAATATTACTCAGTCATTTAAAAAAGTGAAATAATGCCGCTTGCAGCAAGTGGATCGACCTAGAAATTATCATACTAAGCAAAATAAGTCAGAAAGAGAAAGACAAATACCATATAGTATTGCATATATGTGGAATCTAAAATATGATACAAATGAACTTATCTACAAAAGAGAAACAGACCAAGAGACATAGAGAACAGGCTTGTGGTTGCCAAGGAGGGTGGTAGTGGGAGAGGGATAGATTAAGAGCTTGGGATTAGCAGAGGCAAACTATTATGTATAGAATGGATAATCAACAAGGTCCTATCATATAGCATAGAGAACTATATTCAATATCCTGTGTAAACCATGATGGAAAAGAATATGAAAAAGAGTCACTTTGCTGTGCAGCAGAAATTAAAACAACATTGTAAATCAACCGTGTTTCAAAAATTCTTTAAAAAAAAAAATCACAACCATTTTATCCCACCTCGCAGTTTTTGGGGGGTTAGGAATTCAGGCAAGACTCGGCTGTCACTCTTCTGTTCCACATGACATCTGTTGGAGTCATTGGTTGGTTTTCACCTGAAGCCAGGCTTGTCTGAAGAGTCCAAAGTAGATTTACTTGTGTGTCCAGTAACTTGGAAGGGACAGCTGGAAGCCATGGGCTTAGCTGACCCCCCTCAACCCTTTTCATGTGTTCTTAAGTCATCTCTACATGGTCCTACCACAGAGTACCAGGGACTTCTTACATGGCGGTTCAGGGCTCTGAAACAGCATGGTGAAAACTACCATCCTCTTATAGGCTGAGCCCCAAGCAGGTATCAATAACATCACTTCCGCTGTAATCTATCAATAAGACCATCACAGGCCAGCCCAGATTCAAGGAGAGAGGAAATTGAGCCCACTTGTTACTGGAGAAAGTGCCAAAGAATATACTGCCATCTTTAATCTAGGGAGTCAAACATGCCCCTTCCCATGGAGTCAAGTGCAAAGCCTCCTTCTTAAGACAGAGCTTGCTGTGGGTCAGACTATAAAGAAAATAGCACTCATTTTTGTAGCCTATTATCCTTTCTGTGACTCCATGCTTTCTCTCACCCTTCCCCCATGTCCCTAAAGGGTGCACTTAAGAAAGATGAGACACCCATGACCCACATGCCCTTTTGGGGGCCATTTTCATCCCGAGCTGTATCTCTAATAGGAGAATGAAAGGATTTTTCCTCTTATTAAAGAAATGTATTGCTTCTCAAAGTTTTTGGAGGAAAAGAAGACAAGAGAGAACAGGTTTGGGCAGAGGGCCTTTGACAGAGCTAGTAACCTGCAGACCACCCCGATAACTGCTGATTCTACCCTAAGACAGTGGTGGCTGTGTCCACTCAGTTTTATAAGCTTTGCACATTCTCCTTGTCTCTCTCACTTTCTCTCTGTATCCCTCTTTCTTCACTCTTACTCCATCACCATACACACATGTGGGTTTATATTTTTAGATTTGTTTATTTTCTTCAGTCACCCCACCAGGAAAATCACAAGTAGTCAAATACAAAACATCGCCATTATTTTTTCTACCTAGGTGACATAAGGATCCAGCCATTCCAATAAAGGGGCAGATGACATTTTTCAGGGTTGCAGTCCCAATGAGGCATTTGTGAAAAGGGAAAAAAAAAAAGTTCTACAAAAGATGTGAGAATTATATTCATGGGTCTGGGTTAATGTTGGTCTTTTTAGGTTGTCCCAGAAGCTAGTCTCTCATGTCTGTGTCATTTTCTTCTTCTTCTCTCTCTCTCTCTTTGGGATACTTTTTTCTGTTCTATTTTGAGCCCCACAGCACAGCTCTTTTATTCCATTTGTCAGCCACAGATGCACATCCAGTTGAAAAGCATTCCCGGCCTCCACCACCACAATGCCTCTGATCCTGTGGCCACTGGAGCCTTTGACCACATGAGTCTGTTGGTTTGTGGCTTCTCTGTTGTTTTAGTTCTTGGTGTTACCAGTGGGAGAACAGCTCAAATGAGAGAGGAACGCTGGAAGAGTAAACCAGCGCTGACCAAGGGATGCTTCCCATCTAGTCACGTGTACATAATCCCCATATTTTGAATCCATGGTGGCTGTATCATGGTGTCCCTCAGGTTCGTCATGGAATCAGCTTCCCAAGTGCCGAATGGTCTTTCCAATGATCTTTTCTACTGCCTTCTTTTTTCCCCCTTTTGTCCTTAAGTTTTACTACATTCTTTTACTTTGTGCATAAACAAAACAATCTAAATGCTATAGGGATATACTATCCAATATGATAAAGGTAATTAACACTGCTGTACATTATATGTGAAAGTTGTTAAGAGAGTAAATGCTAAGTGTTCTCATCACAAGGAAACAAATATTTCTATTTCTTTAATGTATCTATAATGAGATGATGGATAGTCACTAAACCTATTGTGGTAATCACTTCATGATGTGTATAAGTCAAATCACTATGCTGTACACCTTCAACTTGTACAGTGCTATATTCAATCATATCCCAATAAAACTGGGGGAAAAAGAGAAAAAGTAAAATAAGACAGTATTTTTATATTTTACAAAACAGTCTATATATATATATGTATATATATATATATATATTTTTCTGTTTGTAAAAGTAACACAGGCTCATTGGAGACTCTTTGAAAAGTAGAAAAAAAATTAAAAGATGCTGATTATCTTTAATACTGTCACTGACTGGTAATCATATTCATTGATGCATTGCCATCATTCCACAATAATGATTACTTACCTACTGTGTGAATTGCTTTGGATACCAAGAATGAAGAAGGAATCAAAAGGGCAGGATCCTTGGACTCACAGACTTTAGTTTTTTTAAGTTTATTTATTTATTTTTGGCTGTGCTGGATCTTCACTGCTGCACGGACTTTTCTCTAGGTGCAGTGAGTGGGGGCTACTCTAGTTGTGTTGCACAGGCTTCTCGTTGTGGTGGCTTCTCTTGTTGTGGAGCATAGGCTCTAGGACATGCAAGCTTCAGTAGCTGCAGTTTCCAGGCTCTAGAACACAGGCTCAATAGTTGTGACACATGGGCTTGGTTGCTCTACAGCATGTGGGTCTCAGATCAGGAATCAAACCCGTGTCTCCTGCATTGTTAGGCAGATTCTTTACCACTTTACCATCAGGGAAGCCCCCAGACTTTAATTTAACGGAAATACGAACACTGAAGTAATAACATGATTTTTAGCAACTGTGTGACATTTCATAATTTTCATATCTTTAGTTACTTCAGTCGCTCAGTCGTGTCCGACTCTGTGACCCCATGGACTGCAGCACACCAGGCCTCCCTGTCCAACACCAACTCCCGGAGTTTACTTAAATCTTTGGGGTCAGATTAACACTTTTTTAGTAATTTATATATTTTGTTAAGCCCAACTAGAATTTATTAATAGTGTTATTAGATATTTGGATTATCCCCAGTGTTTTGTTATTAATATTATAAATAAAACTTCATTTCACATTCTTGTACATAAAATATTTGAAACTCTTTCTTTCCTTGGCATACATTTCTTAAGAAATGGTTACTAGGTGAAAGACTGACATTTTAAAAAACTCTGAACACATGTTATCAGTTTGTCTTCCAGAAGAGTCGCCACTTAACAATCCCCACCCTACCACCCTGTAATGTTGGTCTTGCCAGATCCTTCCCAGTAATAAACATTAAGCAGTGGAGTGAAATCTGCATTTCATATAGTTTTCCAAAATGAAAACAGTTTCTCATTCTCTTGACTTATAAAAGCAGTCAATACTTGTTGTAAAAGCAAAAATAACAAAATGGGAAGAAGGAAAAAATCCAAGCTGGGCATATCAGAACAAAGAAGAAAAATCAGTACAGTCCGAATCAGAGGTAATCCTAGATTGCATTTCAGTATGTGTCCTTCCAGATTTTCTTTTTTTATTTTCCTGAGATTACCTGCCGTTTTAAGAGTAAGTCCTTTTAGAATAAACATACTTGAGGGAGAACAGAGATCCCTGATCTGGGTAACACGCTACTTAGCTGGCTGAGTTCTGGGAAGATCCTAACACCCCTTCCCCTTCCTTGAGCTTCAGCATCTTCATCTGTGATACGAGAGATTGGCCTCACAGATTTTTATTGCTATGTTTCTTTTAGGCCAGGGATTCTCAACTTCAGTGATGTTGACACTTTAGGCAGGATAATCCTTTGTTGTAGGGGCCGCCCTGTGCCTTTTGGGATGTTAAGCAGCATTGTGCCTCTCCTCACTAGATGCCAGTGGCTACTACTACCCCCGGTCTATCAAATGTCTCCAGACAATGCCAAGTGTACCCTGGGGGACAAAACTGCCCCTGATGGAGAAGCTAAAAAATACTGTGACTCCATAACTACTGCATTTTAATGGCTACTACAAAACAAAACTTTGAGTGGGAGCCAGCCTGCTTTGTAGTGGGAGACAGAAAAGATGGTAGATATGGGAACAGCAGCGCTGATGGAGGAGGAAGCGCGACTGGGTGCTGGCCCCGACAGCCTGCTGGGGACAGTTCCGGAACATGTACACATGAGGACAATGCTCTGAGCCACATTTAAAGTCTCAGGTGCCCATTCATGGTCAGCAGGTAGGAAAACAAATTTCTTTTGGAGTCCTTGTATTATACGCCAACAAGGTGATGAATTATTGAATGGGTCCCTTTTCTATAAACATATTTATTATCTTTCTTTTTCATCCATCCCGTGGTGAACAAGGGGAGGCAGAAATGGGGAAGCATTTTGCAAAGAGCCTCGAATGTTCCCTCCCTTTGTGAACGGCTCCCTGGTTTGAGGTGTTATTTCCTTCCTGACTGGTCTCTGCCTCAAGGACGACTTTTAATGCTGCTATTGTTCAAAAGAAGAGTCACCCTGTTTTCTAACACTTTCTCTTTCACTGGCTGTCTTTTTTATTTTGATGGTAAAAGGAAGCCCAGGGGTTTATTAAAAGGTGGGAGCACAGTGGCTTTGAAATATGCTTTGAGCCTCAGCTGTAATAGCCAACCTAGTAGTGGAAATAGCATCCTGCTTTTCGAAGTAATGGTTGAGCTTTACTAAATGTTAGAGTAGTGTTTCATCCAGTGGATGGAACTTGAGGAGAGTGGAATGCATTGAGAACAGCCTTCTGGAACAATGATGGGGCAGCAGTGGGTCCTGCTGGGACTGGTCAGCCTGTGTCTGTCTGGACCCTCTGGTCGGGTGAGGGACCTCTCTCCAGCAGAGACAGCCCCAGTTGGTGTGCCCAGGAGGGGCGCAGTGTAGGAGACCCCTGGAGTTCAGGATCTCAGGTGGATGAGAGGCAAGTGCAGCCAAAAAGGCAGAGGCCAGGTTGACAGTGATAAAGTTGCACCATGAGTCTGAAAGTCATGATGAAGAGTCTGTAAGACTCACTGTGAGAAAGGCAGGATACAGGGAGGACAAGGTTCCTGACTCGGTCTCATAATTAATGTTATCTGTTGTGATTATTTGTTTAGATCACTCTTCAGAGTGTGCTCTGAAAAGACTTTAGGGGGTTCACAGAACAAGCCTCAAGGTTAAAACAGGATTGGAAGATGGTGGCTGAGGCATTGAATGGTCAGGGGAGTGGTAGTACGTTTTGTGTATTAGTACTTGCCTCAATTTTCATTTAAAGAAAGAAATCCCATAATTAAGGTTAAAAAGTTAAACCCATTGGCAGATTTTTATATTTCTGGTTTTCTCAAAGTAGACACATATTAAGTTAATGATTTTATTCCAGAATTTTAATGTCTTTAAAAACCAAGCCGTTTATTTATACCTTATCCCATTTTACAGAGCCTTTGAGCTAGTCTACCATATATCTATAAATTAAAAATGATAAAAGTGGGTTGGATCAAATGAAGTTGCTAAATTCATTGACTTTTGACCTACAAAAGTGATGGTAGCTTTAACCTAATAGAAGTAATTGTTGAGAGATGAGGGTCAAGGAAATGTGACGAGAAGGATACCAAACCAATGCCAAGGAGGGAAAGGAGAGGGAGACAGACCTGCAACCTTGCTAGTCATTGAGCCTTAAATGTTCCTGGAAACCAAGGAGTAAAATGAGATGTGGTTGGTTAGGTGAAAGTATTTCAGTCTTGGAGGGTGGCAGACCTGCTCCTTATACTTTTATGTAAAAGAAATTTTATGTACAGGCCCTCTTAGGGGACCCATGGCTTAATGGAGTAGATTATTTCTTCAAAGCATGCTAACAGGAAATACAAATGCACATTTCATAAATCTTCTTCTGATGACTCAGATAACACCACATTCATGATGCTAGCTTCATATCTGTTTTTAAAGGAAATAGTATTCTAGAATGGCACATACAGGTGGAAGGTTTATGTTTGTGTCTCTTTTTGCAAGTGGTGAAAAAGGAAATTTTTTTTGCTTCTGTTAAACAACATTTAAGAGCATTTCCTCTTAGTGTATTAGGGATTTCAATAACCCTGACCTCAAGTCCCACTTGTATCAGTCTGTTAGAGAAACATTTTTTGATGTCCTCGTACATCTGGTAACCAATCACTGATGTCACTTCATGTTGTCTTAAAACAAGTCCTTACAATTTGTTTCTGTATTCCAAATAATTGATTGTGGAAACTAAATGCTATTTTGTAGGAAAATGCTTCAAGTTATATAAATAATGTATTTATATGATGATCAGGTTGTAACTAAGTAGATGGTTGATGTGTCATCTATTGACTTTGGATAATTGTCTGCTTTTCTTCTCAGATGACACTAATAATGGCTAATATTTCTGAGCATTCACTGTGTGATAGGCTCTGTTGTAAGGGTTTTACATACATCATCTCATGAACTCTACCTGACATTCCCATGTAGAAGGTACTAAAATTGTTCCCATGCTATTGATAAACAAACTGAAGTTCAGGAAGCCTTAAAAAAACAAAACAAAACAAACAGGCAAAGACCTTCCCAAGGCTACCTAGCAACTAGCAAAGCCAGAATGCATACTCAGCACTGTGGTCCACACAACTCTTGCTCATCACCGTATACTCCAAGACGTAGAAGACTGTTCTTTGCTGCTGCTTGGTGGCTCAGTTGGTAAAGAATCCGCATACAATTCAAGAAACCGGGTTCAATCCCTGGATCAGGAAGATCCCTTGGAGAAGGGAATGGCTACTGACTCCAGTATCCTTGCCTGGAAAATCCCATGGACAGAGGAGCCTGGTGGGCTACAGTCCATGGGATCGCAAAAGAGTCGGACACGACTTAGCGACTGAACCACCATCACCACCACTGGAGGTTAAGCATGCATTTCTAACATGTGGGAACAGCTTCACCTTGTCACACAGAACCTTGAGCAGTAGAGGGACTGAAGGATCCCCCAGAGCCTGACTCCAAAAGCCAGAAGGATCATTGGAGGTGTTTGGGTCCTATTCTGAAACCAACTCTAGCTGATGGGTGGCTGAGTTGGGGCTTGAAGAGCAGGTAGGTCCGTGGTGGAGATCTGGGGAGTCTGGAATCCCAGGAGCTAAAATGAAGGAAAGGAAGACTAATGATGGTAGGACAAGGCCCCAGTTCTGGATACCTAGAGGGAGCACTACAGAGTGGAAATTTTCCTTTAACCAACCCACTGCAGTAACTTGGGGAAAAGGACCTCACTTCTGGGCATGAGTTACTTCATCTGGAAAGATAAGCACAGTAGGTCACTACAGTGATGCTGCTTGTGATAGACGATGCTTCTTTGGGGCCAGGATTTCAGACAGAGGAACTCGGGGTTTAGCCATAAAGCTAAATGAACAGAGTACACATGGAAGGAAGAACAGAGCTGCCTACCAAAGCAAGGGCTTTCAGGAATCAGGACGGGCCTCAGCGAGTGGCCAGGACTCAGATGCCGGAGGCCAAGCAGGCAGACCCACGAAGGAGCAAGGCAGTTTTAACACATCTTGAGTTTCCAAGCTCTGAATTTCCTCCCTTCTGAGTCACACCAGCTACCAGCAGGGACATGCTGAATCTGCAGCTCTAGTTATGTCCCAAGAGGGTGAGTGCTAGAGAGAAAGTCACTTTGTCCTCCTTAAAATGGGAAATTTTTCTTAGCTTAATTTAGGCTCCACACTAGATTCTTCACCAGCCCAAACTTACTTCAGCGGATTCTGTTTTGAAAGTTTGTGTACTGTGGTGAGCTATTAGATATTTCTAGCATTTTAGACATTTAGTTTGCATTGACTAGAAACGAATCTAAATCAGGTTTTATTAGAGCATGACTAGTGTATGATTTAGGCAGTCTACCATTATCCACAAAGAGAAGAAATTGTGGGTACACTCAGGCATAATTCTGTAGCGTAAAAGTGGAGTCTCTTTTAGCAGTTTGACTGCTCGATTTTACTTATCTTACTTGCACTTCTAAAATAGTAAGCATCAGGAACCAGGCAGTAGGACCTCAAATTGTTAACAAATTTTTAGACCTTGGAATGAATAAATGATTTTAAATGTGAACTTTGGTATTTTTATTTTAAAAATTCTTGGTTATTTCTTGGATTCAGAAGAGACACTGGCTTTTTGATAATATATTGTCAGAAAATACTTACTGAATTCTACTCTGGGCCCAGGCCTGGGCAAGGCACTGTGGAAAGATACCAAAGAGATAGAATATGGGCTGCTCTAAAACAAAGTTCCCGTGGGCTCAAGTTTCAAAAGAGAAATCAAATCAGTAGGTGTTTCGTGAAGTCATCTGCTAGCAGGAAGTCACTGCCCAGTGACATTTGATACAGTAATGGTAACAGTGATGGTAATGATGAAGGATAACATCTACCATGGTTTTTTTAAAACTAATAGCTTTATTGAGATATAAATCACATACCATAAATTTTTACCCTAACAAATTCTACAATTCAGTGGTATAGTCAGAGTGCAATTATCCTATCAAATGAGTTCAAAATGTTTGCATCACCCCCAAATAGAAGCCCAGTATCCACTAGCAGTCACTCCCCATGTTCTCTGTCTCTAGCTCCTAGCAGCCACTCTCATCTGCTTTCTGCCTGAATGGATTTACCTGTTCTAAACATTTCATGTGAGTGAATTGATAGGACATTCCACCCTAGAGGGATGGGAATGGGAGCAGGAGAGGCTCAAGGGGGAACCTTGACTCTTTTCTCTCAGTAGCCTGTTAATGAGGTTCATCTGTGTTACATGTGCATTCATTTTTATTGCCTAATAACATTCCGTTGGATGGATATGCCACATTTTGTTTATCCACTCATCAGTTGATGGGCATTTGGGTTTTATTTCCATTTTTTGACTATTATGAATAAAATTGTTATAAATATGGATGTACAGCTTTTTGTATGGACATGTGTTTTCAGTTCTCTTGGTTTGACACCTAGGAGTGGAAATGCTGGATCACACGGTGACTAACATTTTGAGAAACTGCCATACTGTTTTCCGAAGTAGATGTACTGTTTTATAATCTTGCCAGAAATGTTTGAGAGTTTCAGTTTCTCCATATCCCCTCCAACAGTTATTACTCTATGTCATTTTGATTTTAGTCTCTCTTAGTGAATGTGAAAGATATATCTCATTGTGGTTCTGATTCACATAATCATTAATGAAGCTGAGTGTCTTTTTATGTGCTTATTGACCTTTAGTGCATCTCCTTTGAAGAAATGTATGTTTAAATCCTTTGCCCATTTTTATCTTTTTATATATTTTAAAATTTTTTAAATTTATTGACTGTGCTAGGTCTTCATTGTTGCGAGTGGGCTTTCTCTTATTGCAGCGAGCGAGGGCTACTCTGTAGTTGCAGGGTGTGGGCATCTCACTGTGGTGACTTCTCTTGTTGCAGAGCACAGGCTCTAGGACATGCGGGCTTCAATAGTTGCAGCATGTGGGCTCAGTAGTTGCAGCTCCTGGGCTTAGAGTACAGGCTCAGTAGTTGTGATGTACAGGCTTAGTTGTGGCACACAGGCTTAGCTGCCCCATGGCACATGGGGTCTTCCCAGACCAGGGATCGAATCCATGTCTCCTGCGTTGGCAGGCAGATTCTTTACCACTGAGCCAAAATGGGAAGCCCTTTTGCCCATTTTTAAATTGAGTTGTTTGTTTTTTTATTGTAGAGTTGTCAGAGTTCTTTATATATTGTAGATACAAATCCCTTTCTGATATATGACTTGCCAAAATTTTCTCCCATTCAGTGAGTTGTCTTTTCACTTTCTTGACTGTGTCCTTCGAAGCACATATACTTTCAGTTTTGATGGAGTCTCATTTTTTCTGTTTTTTTTTTTTTTTCTTTGTCATTTGGGCTTTTTGTTTCAAATTTAAGGGACCATTGCTTAATCCAAAATCATAAAGATTTACTCCCATATTTTCTTCTAAGAGTTTTATAATTGTAGCTTTTCTAGTTAGGTCTTTGATTCATTTTGAGTTAATTTTTATACACAGCGTGAGGTAGAGATCTAGCTTAATTCTTTTACATGTAGATACCCAGTTGTTTTAGAATTGTTGTTGACAAGACAATTCTTTGTTGAATTGGCTTAGAATCCTTGTCTAAGCCTTGATTGTTTTTTACTCATCAACTAGGTATCTTAGATCACATCAAAAGAATCCCATTCCCTGTCTTTGGAGAACTTGTTATCTCCAGGGGAGCATGCCTGCAAAAGAAGTCACAACACTCATTCGTTCTGCATCATAATGGTGTTCTTACAAAATAGCAGCCCTGTGCTGGACCCTGGGGAGACTTGGATATATAAGACGGACAAGTGTACTACAATGAAGCAGGGGAAGAAAAACACAAGGTTTAAGTTCATAGGACCACCTTAGGTCCCAAGAGGTTCTAGAATCTGTATTGGTGTTTATGCATGCTTAGCCTGGCAGGTGCTTGCCTGTTTTCTTGCCCTAGTGAACTACTTCTCACCCTCAGATTCAGATGCCACTTCTTCTAAAAGGTTTTCATCAATATCCCGAGAGTTATAAATACCTCTTTAATAGCACTTAGCAAGTAGAATTGTACCAAGGCATCTATCAGTCTCACTCATCCTTGAGGAAAGAAACATGTTTTTACAACATCATTGACCTGATAATTCTCAAGAACATGTTTCATATGTATATATTAAACAAATGAGTATTTGAATCCCAAATGCTAGATGGAGTTCCTTTTTAAAAACTTCCTAGAAATAGTAATTTATGGATCTTCCAAGTGATCTCAGAAAAGGAAGTAACAAAAATCTCAACAAGTACAATGTATTGTGTCACAAGAGGACTGGAATCATGTGACTCTCTCACATTGCCTTGATCTGATAACAAATGTTTTAAAAATAGGTGAGAGGATGGTGTGTAGGGGCACCAGGGCAGTGATGTAGAGGACTTCTAAAGAGAACATTGTTTTTGGCCTGGGAAGAAAGACTTTAAAATCAAATAAAATCCAATATGGCCTGGATGTCTTAAGTCAGCAAAATCATTTGTCAAAAGGATCATTCTACCAACTCTCAAAGTGCGGTGGTCTTCTAGCCCTTCTATTTCCTGTCAGAACCCACAAATGATAGATCCCAGAAAGCAGCAACCTCAGAAAAAACACTTTTTTTTTTTGGTACACCAACCTCAGGAAGTTAATTTTCTGTACTCTAACTGTCACATTCACAATTAATTAGTTTAAAGTTCCTTGAGAGAATATTTATGCTGTTGTGGCTGATTTATTTGAAATAGTAGAAATACGTGGGCCTTCAGAGGCGTATAGGGGTACAAAAACCTTGGCTTTCAGAGCTCTAGGTTCTTTTCTTTCCCTGAGGATAGCTTACATTAAATACACTGAACAACTGTGGTCTTCAAAGGAGCTTTTGGAGAATCTGATCCTTAAATGAAACAAGCAAAAGGTTGAAAATAATTATCATGAAAAGTAATATTTTGAAGGGCTCATTGGGTGGTCTCCTGAAGCATGCCACCAGGTGGAAGAAGCCAAAACATTTAACCTCATCCAGGCATTCTGGTCCACAGTGAATCTACTGAAGGCCTGGCTTCATTCATGCAGTTCGAGGAATTGGGTTCTCTTGCCCACCTTAGGCCTCTACTGCAGAGTTTATCCTCTGAATGACCATGGGTAATTTCCACTGGTAATGTCACCATTGGATATATTGATGGCAGCACGGATTTTCTAACAGAAAGGTTTGAGTTGAGCCTATTTCCCCCAAATCCTTCTCTATATATCAAAGGGAAGTCCTAAAATTAAATGGAAATTGGCCTAAGTGAGTCCTGCTACCATCTGTAGCATTTCCAGTTTTCATTACTCATGGATAGTGTGGTTTTAGGTAGGGTCTTGTCTTTGGAGAAATAGTGCCTGGATTTCCACTGCGACTGTGATACTCACTATGGGACCTTTTGCAAGTCATGTCACCAGCCTGAACTCAGTGTTTTTGTTGTTATCATTATTGCCATTGTTGTTCTGTTGAATAACTAGACTTTGATGTTAGTTTCTTATGAGTCATGTGCTCATATAAATGTTTACCTGAATCATCTTAAGAGCCTCCTGAGAAGTAGGTGTTATTCTCCTTTTCCTTTTATCAGTGAGAAAAAATGAGGCCCAGAGGAGTTAAATAACCCCACCAAATCACCTATGGTAAATGTAAAAGACAGGATTTGAACACTGGCAGGCTGACCCCAAAGACCCCACACTTAACCATGATGCTACCACATGAGAGGAAATGAAGCTTAAAATAAGTGAATATCCCTTTTGAAATTTAAATTTCTATAATTCTATAAATCATTCCATAGAGTCTGTAATGCTGTTTAGTTTCAGTGATTTATAAGCAATTTCACAAACTGGAACAAAAGTTGTAAACTACAGCCCACAGGCCAAATCAGGCCCCTTGCCTGTCTGTATTAATGAAATTTTATTGGAACACATCCACATTCACTCATTTACATATTATCTATGGCTGCTTGGGTGCTACAATGGCACGTATTTGAGTATTGCAAAAGACATGCATGCATGCATGCTAAGTCGCTTCAGTCGTGTCCGACTCTGTGCGACCCCATGGACGGCAGCCCACCAGACTGCTCCATCCACAGGACTCTCCAGGCAAGAATACTGGAGTGGGGTGCCATTTCAAAAGACAGTCTGGGTACAAATTCAAAATATTTACTCTTCAGACCCTTTACAGAGAATTTGGCTGAACCTTATAATGGAATGCAAGTCTACTCTAAAGCTGGGGACTTTAGTATGTTTACTGCTGTATTCCCAGCAGCTAGAACAATGCTTGATAAATAGTAGGTGCTTGATACATAGTTTTGAAAAAAATAAGGTAAAATCTTGTGTTTGTAACTTCTTCTACTTTGCCCTAGACACAGCTTCAGTCTGCAAATAAACAGAATTTTCATATGAGCTATCCCCTGAAGACTAAAACCTATAAAATTTAATATTCAAATATATGACTTTATGAGTAGTAAACATAAGATGAGATTTTTTATCAGTTTTCCTGAGTATTTACTGAAGGCTGGGAAACTCTAGATGTAAAATAAGCGGTTGGTTTAGGTTTTTCTACCATCTCCACTTCAGGACCTGATGCTTTGGCTTGCTAAAATTAGCGTTGATTAACACTGACATTGAAAACTAGCTTGTTTTAGGTAGAATCCCTGTAAAGCTAATTGGTAAGTAATATGTCTAGAATAGACAGACTTCTTTGCATTTTATATTTACCCCTTCTTTTGTGAATTACTCTGCAAAAGATAAATTCCCTGGTATTTTACACTTGTCAGTTACCTGCAAAATTTATTTGTTTGTTTGTTTTGCTCCAGAATGTATTATTTGGGGATGTTTCAAACAGCAGTTGGTATCTCTAGTTGTAGGTTTAAAGAGCTAATACAGCTAATTGGAGGTGGGAGTTGTTCAGTGGAAAGTACTTTACATTCCAGAACAAACTTAGAAACATAATAGCTATGGTGGCTTTCTTCCCCACCCCCGCCCAGTCCTTACAGTCATTTATCTTTGCAGTGAATTAATTAATTTCCTTTCATTATCTGGTACTTAGTCATAAAATGTTGTCACTCTCATGTCATTCTGTGAAATGCTCTGTACATAGTGTTAGTATATCTCAACTACATCAGCTCATTGCTGGTCGCATGAGCATATTTGGAAATTATTCCAGTAGAAATAACATGTAACATTCAATACCAAGTTCTCCTGGCCTTAGAAGTATGTGGAATTATTCTAGAGAATAGATCTAAGTGACTTGACCATTTTATTCACTGATATATTTATCCCTATAAACTAGTTTGTGCTGAATATGTGGCTAAATGATTAGGATACTAGAAACACACGGATCCTTTACTCATAGAAGATTGCACAGTGGTGTGAAAGATGGTTGGAAGACAGAAAATTGGATGAATAGTTTAATCAAAGATTAGGAGGAGGCACCAGCAGATGTTGGAGGAGGGGAAAGATCAGAGAAGAAACTTTTAGAACTTGACACTTGATGTGAAACCTGAAAACCAAGAAAGAAAAATGGAAAAGCCTATGAGGCCACAAATAAAGGATTGTGAAAGATGGAAAAGAAAGATGAAGGGTATTCTTATGAGAAAGTGGAGAAGGGCATTCCAGGGAAAAGGATAGCTGGTGAAGGGCACATAACATTGAACACTTGAGAAACAGCAAATGGGAGATAATGGCTGGGTGTAAGAAGGAGAGAACAGGAGATGAGCAAGGGAGAAGGACCTTTGGATCTTGCTAAGCAGTTGCACTTGACAGTCTAGGTGGGGGGCACCCTGAAAGAATGACTGGATATCCTGCCAGGGGGAAAGAACTGACTTGTTGGAATGACAATTCAACAAGCAGTGCTGCTAGTGTTTGGGGCAGCAGGAGTCCCTCTGCCTGTGAAGGAACCACCTCTTTCATCACTAGATAGTGGGGTGATTTCACTCTGGAGTCTCAGAGCTTCTAGGAGCTGGTAAAGAAAACCTTTGCTGCTGTCACTGCCCTGCTTTGCCCTTGGCTGCTGAATCCCCTCTGTGCGCCTTGAAGCCGCTCTGGTGTCTTCTCTTGGGGACCATTTGAAAACTTGCTCTTGTACAGCTTCCAGAGTTGAGATCAAACAGTTTCCTTCCTATACATTTTCCCATCGTGTCTCTACATGTTGCACAGTGGCTTGTTCAGACTACCTTTCCAGTCTGTTGTGTTTTTAGGTTTTCAGTGAATTCTCTGAAGCATCTTTGCAGTTGGTCCTCATAACGCCCCTGTGACAGATGCAGAACCTCTCAGAGGTGACTGCTACAGGAGATTACATGGCTGATCCAGGGTCATCACTCTAATTATAGGTATTCTTGAGCCTTTGACACAGAGTCCCTATCTCCCAAGCTGGGGTTCTCTGCTGTGTCACACTTGCTTGAGAGATTCCCTCAGAGCCACTGACTTATTCTCCAAAGTATAAGTTTATCCTTCAAGTTTTGTAATAAACTGTTCATTTTAGAATAATTTTAGATTTACACAGAGCTGCAAAAATAATGCAGTGAGTTCCTGTATACCCTACTCAGTTTCCTCTATTGTTAACGTCATAATTATGATTCACTTGTTAAAATTCAGAAATTAACACTGGCATATTACTATTAACCAAAGTCCAGACTTGATTTGAATTTCTTTGGTTTTTGTGTTAAATAATGCAGTGAGTTCCTGTATACCCTACTCAGTTTCCTCTATTGTTAACGTCATAATTATGATTCACTTGTTAAAATTCAGAAATCAACACTGGCATATTACTATTAACCAAAGTCCAGACTTGATTTGAATTTCTTTGGTTTTTGTGTTAATGTCCTTTTCCTATTCCAAGATCCAATACAGGGTATCTCATTGCACTTATACATTGATTTACTTCATTGAATCCTTAATATTTTTAATTATATGTGATTGTGGTTTATGGAAACTGACTGTTCTGAATAAGAGACTTTAAACCTGGTGAGACTGGAGAGAGACATTTCTATAGAAGGAAGAGGTTTTCCTTTTTAAGTAGTAATACCTTTGTGAGGTAGTGCTACATTCCCTTCATGAACGTTCCTAGGCTGAATGGTTTTAGCAAGGCAGACAAAAATTGGGTGAGTCAAAATCTGACATGGTGATATGGCAGGTATTATAGGTTTGGCTAGCCATGACCTCTTGAAAGAGATGGTGCTCATAAAATACTTCAAACCTCATGTAGATGCAGTCTTCTAGTCCCACAAGCAATGCTTTGTTTGCTAGATCACGTAGTACACCCTGGGCTTGTACGCTGAACTCCAAATTTAACAGGAAAGTTACCAAATACTTCTTAAGTGCCTTGAAGAGTTTGGCCTCCAAACATATGCTTTGGTGTGGTTGATAAAAAAAAAAAACAAAAAAACTTTGATCTACAGCAGAAATGCAATTTGGGAAAATGTGCACAACGTCTGTTGCCTGAATCTCTCCAACCGTCTTCTTCCCTAGACTTGTTGTGCACTGGAGCCCCTTCTAATTACCACTTCCCAGGCTTCTTCTGATATGCCACTTCCAAAAGTTCTCACTTTGGAATAGAAAGGGTCTGGCTGTATTTCCACAGACTAGTAGAGCCTCTGCATCTCAAATTTTCTGACAAACAAGTCAGATGTGTCTTATGACAGGACTAGTGGAGTAACAAAGAGTTAAGAAGTTGTTCAAAAAATACTTCTTGGCAGAAGAGCACATTGATTGTCCTAGAAAAGAATGACATGAGGCTGTGTCTCCCACGAGGGTCAGAGTCAGGCATGTTCTACTGTCACAGGGACAGATAATCTGCTGTATCGATGATGCATCTCTGACTCGTGAGGGTGAGGACTGAGCTAGCACAGTGTGCAAGAACCACTGAGAACCAGAACACTCAGTGAGGAGGAGGAAACGCAGGTCATTGCCAGGTCGTATGCTTTTGTGACAACAGGCAGGTCTCTAAGCAAAAGTGTTTGAGCATTACCACACACACAGTCATCAACTGTCTGCCTCATGCAGGACTAAAGAATCTTTTTCGCCTTTGGGACACTGACATTTCCTGGCAGAAGATCCCTCTGCTCCCATCATTGCTGCCACTGCACCACCACCACCACCACCTTCCCATGTCCCATGTCCAGGTTCTTTTGATTCATCAAGGACCAGCATCTGAGCTCCCTCTTTTATGCAATCTGGGAATGCCTGTAAAGAAAAAACTCATCATTGCCTCCTCTAACATCCCCCAAATCTCTGCCTGTGGCTCTTAGATGCACTTCTCTCTCCAGTTATATAAGTAGGCAGCTAATTCCTCCTCATTTAGTACAATTAATTTGTGCACAGGATTTATGTTTAACTCACCTTTGTATATCCCCACAGCACTTAGCATACTGCTTGGCACATAACAGCCATTCAATAAATATCTCACTAAATAGCACCTGGTTTCTGTAGCCAGTTCTGCTGATAACAGAATAACCCTAGCCTTACTCATCACTGTATGAGTGAAATCATGAATAATAAGAAATCCTGGCCAGAGGTCTGATTGAATTCTAATGCCATGGTCGCAAAAAGCACTTCATGGAGCTCTTTTCTTTGGCCTAATCAACCATGATGAGTTTGCAGCAGCAGGTGAGAAAAGATAAATAGGCAGAGGAAGAATGACAGAGTGTGCTAAAGTCATTTTGTCTTGCCATGGCTGGGAGCTCTGAGTCCAACACTGTCCTAGCTAAGTTGTCTCCACTCTCCAGGTTGTGGGGAGGGGAGCACAGAAGGAGGGGGTGGAAAGACAACACACTCAAAAGCCAGAGGGGCCCAGAGGAGGATGATACACTGTCAGGACCAGCGCTCTCCATGCGTCAGCATCACCTATGCAATTTCTTATCCATTTTGTGGTTTTTCAAGAAGAGGGGTAACTAAGAGTTTCCTGCTTATCCTTTGAGATTTACTCCCACCCTCTCTTACCTCCATCTGAAGACTGGAGAATCTCCTTTATAAGAGCTTTTGGAGATCCCGTAGAAGGAAATGGCAACCCACTCCAGTGTTCTTGTCTGGAGAATCCCAGGGACGGGGGAGCCTGGTGGGCTGCCGTCTATGGGGTCACACAGAGTCGGACACAACTGAAGCGACTTAGCAGCAGCAGCAGCAACCTGGATCAGGTGAGGTAGTTTGAGACTTTTCACAAATATTTATAGTACCTATTATGTGGCTGGACAAGGTTTGTCATTAGACCTGCCCATTCATATTTCAAGAAGCTCTACCAACGAAAAATTGCCAGTCCTGTTTCCAAACAAAGGATTGACTGAGTGAGGAGTATGAAATTCAAAGCCATCCCTCATGACTGGGATTGCCATTTCTTGTCCATTTAGATGTAGGTACACTTGGACCATCTACATTGTATACTACTGGGATGACCCCTATAGTCCCAACCTCTAAAATAGACGCTCCTTCTGGGGTTTTCATGGAAAAGAAAAATCTATCTTTAAAATCATGAAATCAGTGCCTGGCTTTTGCATCTCTGGAGAATTCCCCATCAATTCATTCTCCCCCATTCAGGTACCTGACAACTTCTTAGACAAAGGTCAGTGGGAAATGGTTACCACGGTTGCATTGGAACCCTGCCATTTCATGGTCATTTCAGCCAAAATGCTGGGAACTGAGCATTTGAGTTCTTTTTCCTAGATGTGGTACATTTTCTGAAGGACACCACCATCAAAATACAGGTATCCCTTGCTTTTCAAAAGTTCAGCTTCTGCCAGTTAATTTTTACATAAGACCTGTATCCACTAGCCAGAAGAAATCCAAAGAGGATTTTCACTATTAGAGAAAAGGGTGAAAAGTGAAAAAATATGTTCCGTGTTTGTTTTGCAGTGGATCTTACAGAGGTAGTGTGTACCCCTGAGCACCAAGGGTGGCCCCTCCAAGCTCCTTCCCCAGGAACTATACTCAGCATCTTGTGCTTCCCCTGGTGGCTCAGCTGGTAAAGAACCCACCTGCCAGTGCAGGAGACACAAGAGATGTGGGTTTGATCCCAGGGTTGGGAAGATCCCCTAGCGAAGGAAATGGCAACCTGCTCCAGTATTCTTGCCTGGAAAATTACATGGACAGGGGAGCCTGGTGGGCTACACAATCCATAGGACATAACTGAGCATGCACACATGCATACTCAGCATCTTAGCATCAGTCTGCCATAGCTTCTAACTGAGCGTCTGTGCTTTCCCTCGATTTATTTTCCCTACCCATTAACAAGATGTGTCCTAAGGCGACTGCTTCTTCGCTTTACATCATTTTGGTTTTCTAAAGGTTTCATAGGAACACTACTTTCAAATGGTGGGGGAAACCTTGACTGTACAATAACGGGGTTGCATAATGGGGTGACGCAGTGTGAGGTTGGGAGTAATGAAATTGGAACGTCCATCATGCTCGGCATGCATCCAGACGGCTTCATAGGTTGAAGCATGGGGTCTGTGCCTTCCCAGAAATAATCGGGTTGCCAGCCTGTGTGTGGCAGGCCACGGAGAAAACAGCTCTTCCCTTACAGTTAGACAGCAAGGCATGAAGCACTGTCCGACATTTCCTCCACTCTTTTCTTCCTGGGTATTTTTCCCTGGAAAATGCTTTCATATCCAACTGATAAGGTCCCAAGTGAAATTTACACATGAAAGAAGAAAGAATGCCTTATAAAATGACCCCAGAATCCTTTTTTTCTTTTCCCAACGCCCTTACACTGCTTCTGAATGAACAGATTTGAAATCCGAGTATCACGAACTTTGGATTGGAAAGAAGCCTGAAAGTTACCTCATCCAGCCCCTCATCTGCTGTGGAAATCCTCACAGTAGCCACACTGGCAGGGTTGGTCCACGACTCCACGTCTGAGCTGCTTCTGATGACGGCAAGCTTGCTAACCCAGCAGAATGGTTGGGTTTGGAAGTGAACGTAGCTAATAAAACAGCTTTCAGCGCATGAGTCCTCTTTAATAATAACTGCTGCTTTTTTCAAGGGCTCGCTGTATGTGTCAGATGCTGTGCTAAGAGCTAGAGTGCTTGACATGCACTAACTCATACGCTATTCACAACAACCTCAAAGGGAGATACTATTATTCCCACTTTCTAGATAGATACTGGAGCTCAGTAAGCTGGCTGAAGCACTTAGCCAGTTTTTTCACATACACTTCCAGTGACAGGAACCATGCATCTCTTCACTAAGCAGCTTTGACTCTCAGAAAGTACTTTTTTATGAGCTGTGTCTCCCCGTAAATCAAGCAGTATGTATTTGCTGAGTATTTGCTTAATTTCAGGCATGATGCCCCCATTTCAGAGTCAAAGATGCAGCAGGTTTTATTTATCTATTTATATTTTACTTCATTTTAGGGAATATTGGAGAAAACTTAAAGGAAAAGGAAACTCCTGATATACAGCTGTGACAAAATATAAAAGAAATCAGAACTAGTACAAATAAAATTGAAAGCTATCATGACCAAGTTAAGAATATACTATACAGATCACATGGAACAAAAAAGATGATTCCAGTTCATTTCCTATTTGACCTGGACGTCTTGGCAACCAAAACAGAAGGAGAGACACTCTTGTCAATTCACAACTTTTATTAACAAAATAATCATTGAATTGGGATAGTTGTATTCCTGAAATTAAATAGTGAAATCTAGCTCCTAGGATTTCACATAGGAAGCATTGAGAGAACTAACTCAACTTCTCAGCAGAATTTCTATAGGATATGCATTAATATACTTCATGTGGTCATTTTTGCAGCATCCTTTGTTAAAATCCAAGAGTAGAATATTAAAATAAATGTGGCAAACAGGGTGATAAAGGTCATGTGTGTAGCCTGTGGCCTTCAGTCCACTTCACCTCACTCTTCCCCCCCACCCCCGGCCAAAAACATGAAATATTGTCTCTGTCAAAAAGGATCTTCATTATAAATCTCAGATATTGAAACATATAGACATGTCTGAGTCCTAGACTATCAATGTTTAGAGTGTAGAGAGCCAGAACTCGCTTAAGGTTCAGAAAGACAACTTATCACTGAGGGCTGAGCCTTAAAGGGATGCGATGGATTGGCCTTTGCACTGAGCTGGACTGAACAAGCATTGGGAAGAAGATGGATGAAAGATGGTTCAGGCTGAACGTGGCTGATTTGATTTATTTCTTTTACTTAAACTGTGTCGTGCTTCACTTTCATGTGTCCGTGGAGGATACTCACCCTTGGCACCAACTGGGAAGTGAAACTGCAGGGCATTCGTGGGCTGTGGCCAAGGAGCCATCAGCAATCCCATTACCAATGCTTAGAGTGAGTCTCCTAAGGCAAATTTGGCTCCAAGCAGCAATCACAGCTCTGTTTTCATAAAGTAATTTCACTTGTTTGCCCCAGTTAATATTCATAAGCCCAGGGCTACCAGCTTCTACTTATCAGAGCACAAAGATAATAGAATAATGGGATATTCCAGCTGAAAGAGACCCTGGAAATCATCTCATTCAGCCTCCTCACTTGACAGGTGAGGAAACAGAGGTGTGAGGAAGTGGAGGCCCAGGTTGCACCTTTACAGACTGGCTGGAACCCAGTTTCTCTGACAACTAGCCCTGTACAGGGTTCATCAGGTCTGTCTGACATCTCCCTTCCTCATCTCTGAGAACCAAAGTGTGGTGGAAAAAGCACTGGACCAGGCAGTAGGAAAACTAAGATTGAAACATACCTCCATTCATTTTATCCTGAGTTTCTCTAGCATCTTATTTTCTCCCCACAACAGCAAGTTCATTGTGAAAGTGGATGCCTCATATTGTTCCCAGAGGAAGAGATGAGATAAGGCAAAGTGTCTACAGTAATGGTAGCATCGTGGTCCTTTTTTAAAATAATTTATTTTATTGAAGTATAGTTGATTTATGATGTGTTAATTTTGGATGTACAACAAAGTGACTCAGTTATACACTTATACTTTCTTTTTCATATTCTTTTCCATTGTAGTTTATCAGAGGATTTTTTAAAAATACTTTATTTATTTATTTTTGGCTGTGCTGGGTCTTCATTGCTGTGAGGGCTTTTCTCTAGTTGTGGCGAGTAGGGGCTACTCTCTAGTTAGGGTATGCGGGCTTCTCATTGCAATGGCTTCTCTTGTTGCAAAGCACAGGCTCTAGGGCACGTGGGCTCAGTAGTTGCTGCTCCTGGGCTCTAGAGCACAGGCTCAATAAATGTGGTAAACGGGCTCAGTTGCTCTGCGGCATGTGGGATCATCCTGAATCAGGGATCGAACTCATCTGTCCTATTTTGGCAGGTGGATTCTTTACCACTGAGCCACCAAGGAGGCCCTTATAGAATATTGAATACAATTCCTTGTGCTATACAGCAGGGCCTTGTTGTTTATCCGTTCTATATACAATGGTTTGCACTGCTAATTCCAAACTCCTAATCCATCCCTCCACTATTCCCACCCGCTTTGGCAACCACAAATCTGTTCTCTATGTCTGTGAGTCTGCTTCTGTTTCCTAGATAAGTTCATTTGTGTCCTATTTTAGATTCTACATTTAAGAGATATCATATGATTATTTGTTGTTCTTTTTCTATCTTCGCTTAGTATAATGGTCGTTTTGAATGAGCCCAAATTTGGGACAAACCCTGTGCTGGCAGTACTTGATGGTCTGTGACTTTGAACACATGTTCTAGCCTCAGTAACCCTCAGTTCAGTTCAGTTCAGTCGCTCAGTCGTGTCCGACTCTTTGCGACCCCATGAATTGCAGCACGCCAGGCCTCCCTGTCCTGTCAGTGCCTCCCTCCCTGTCAGTAACCCTAGACTGTTGCAATTACTGAGTCAGTAAACGTATATCAAGTACAAGTACAAGGCCTAGCACCAGAATGCTCTTATTGTGCCCCTGCTTCCTTCCTTCCTGATAGATCACATGTAAGTCCGTGTGTATCTCAAAGGTACGTGGATCATCCAGAACTCCATGTAGTCAGAATGTGGAGTGGTCTGATGTTCCTAAGTTACTTACCTCTTTTCGCTGAGTAAATCAACCTGCGGGTCTCAATTCCATTTCTCTTCAACTATCCAAACATCCATTTTCACCTACATGGAACCTTCTACTGGCCCAGGGACAAATAAATCACATTTGGAGTGGTCCCAGGACAATTCAGCTTTATAGAAAAAGAAAAGTTGGCAACATGAAGGACATTTGCTGTGTTGGGCTGTCACCAGGTCCCCATTGGAACCATGAAAAATTATGGCCAATAAAATAACATTTTTCAAAATGTGACACTATCCTTCAATTTATCTTGGGCAATAAATGGATTTTGAAGAGAATATTTGAGAGAAATTCATTCTTCAAGCACTGAATAACACATCATAAATGAATTGCTTTATTAATTTGTAATAGGATCATTGTTTTTCTCAGCAGTTGTCTTCACAAACTGTGGTGTAAATTTTTCTTTCTTTTAAATCATCTCAAAATACTAGCACATGCACCACCCCTAGCTTGCCACCCAATTCTCTCTACCTCCTCCTACAAATACAAAACTGATTCTGATTGGTTGGCATGCAGAATCTTCTGGCTATCCTTTTGTGATAATGAAAAGAAGAAAACAAAAGGGGCTCACATTGATTGCGACTGAGTGCCAGGTAATATTTTAAACAGTTTAACTGTATTATTTTTATTTAATCTTCCCTGTAATCCAGTAATGAAGTTGCCATTCTTATGCCAGTTTTACATATAAGGAAACTGAGGCAAAGAATCTTTTCCTAAAGCAAAAAAAAACCACCTCATCCCCATCTGTGAAGTATGAGTACAGATTTCATAGACCATATTTGCTTAAATCAGCGTATGTTTGAGTGCTGCTTCTTTTGTTTAACTCAAAATGTAACTACCCTCTTTAACTGTTCCCAATTCTAAGTAGTGAAGAGGAGAGAAAAATTCAGTATTGATACCTATTGAGTTAAGACCAACAAAACAATGTCTTTGGAAGGGAATTCTTCTGCTCTTTTTTTTTTTTGATAAATTATCCCTTTGGGTTACTTGCCTATATTGTATCTGTAAGATGACCTCACTGTGATGTGTACCTGTGTTTTGATTGTTTTGGCCGTGGTGAGTCAGAACACCGGGATACCAGCCCTGGTTCTGTCACTGTCTGTACCATATCAGGGAGGTCACTTGATCTTTCTGAATCAGTTTTCTCAATTGTGAAAAATTCACCCTATGACCTAAAGTTCCCAGAGGTTTCCATTGACCAAAGGGTAGATCCAAGGAGCTGTTGACAAACTCACCATGAAGATGGTGAGGGGAAAGCTAACCATCGTTAATGCACAGTTATCGACCTACAAAAACTTAGCCTTGCATTAAAAGCTGTCTGAAGGGAGAAGCAGTATAATTGGACTGCAGAGTGGAAAAAGCCTGTATGAAAGCTTAATAATAACAATAACCAAAAAAAAAAAAAAAAGGCAGTCTTGAGGCATCACGACACTAGAAGCTCATTAAGATCTCTGTCCCAGCTATTACACTCCTAATTGAACAGTTACACAAATAGATGTATAATATAGTCGTGACTCTAATTAAGGCTCCGACCTCAGAATCTAGTAACAAACCCATACAGTTCATGCACCCCCCTTTAAAAAGCTGTTCTGGGCAAGCTTGCAGAAGAGAAACTGTCCTGTTGTGACTTCACTAAAATAACATGAAAACTCATACAAGCGCCTCTTTTTGTTTCTTCTGCTACTGCAAAACACACCTGTCACTCTCCACTTCATCCCTTTCAGTGGCTCGTGTTTCTTTGGCGGGAGAGGATGCAGTTTCAACTCCAATGGTGCCTGCCATATCGCTCTCAACATTTTTCTACAGTGCCCTCCTCCCACAGTGTGTTGGTCCTTAAGACTCTGGGTCTGAGAGATCCTTGTCCTCTGAAGCAAGTCTCTCTCCCTATTGGATAATTGACTTTCTTGTCTGTTATTAGTTTTGCTTTCTCTTGCCCACATTTCTTTGCCAATGTATACATCCCATTGTTAATGTTAACAGATACACAGTTTGGAGGTTTCTCTGTTTGTTCTGTTGTGGCTGTGCCGTGCGGCATGTGGGATCTTAGTTCCTTGACTAGGAATTTAACCCATGCTCCCTGCAGTGGAAGTGAGAAGTCCTGACCACTGGACTGCCAGTGAAGTCCCAGATAAAGAGTTTTGAATGTCTCTCTACTTTTCCCTCTTCCCTCTTATCCTGGCCTTTACAAGGAAGAGGAATGCCAGGACCCATAGGAGGGAACCTCGGGGAGAGTGAAAATCAAATGCTGCCTTTGAATAATGGAGAGTCCACAGGCTTAGAAAATTCCCAAAGAGGTTAAATATTTGTACACAAAAGATATTCATAAAATGCTCAGTTCCTGTCTCTCTGGGCTGGTCACTTTCCATGTTAATGGAAGCTGGGATAGTCACCAACTGGAACCAAGATAAAATCTAGAGTAAAAATAATTTAAAATTAACCACCTCTATGAATTATTATCTTTCCCATCCTAAAACTATGGAACTGTTTTTAGGGCAGCTTAGGGTACCTGTTGAGGAGAGCTCAGAGACCTAGAATTCCTCTAGATCCTCCTATCCTGTTAAATCTGACTGCCATTTCCTTCTGCAGGGCTATTAGACTGTGGAGAGTCTAATACACCAGGATGCATGCTGTCAAATTATATAAAACAGAAGGCAGTTTAGAGAGATGATCCATTCCTAGGAATTAAAAAAAAAAAAAAAGATTTCTAACACTTTTTAAGTGAAGAATAGCTGCCTTTTGTTGCTATATAAAACAGAAGGCAGTTTAGAGAGATGATCCATTCCTAGGAATTAAAAAAAAAAAAATATTTCTAACACTTTTTAAGTGAAGAATAGCTGCCTTTTGTTGCCTGGGAGCACGGTATAAGAGAGTTTTCATCTCAACCCTGCACATACTAGCCAGGTCACAATATAGCAAGCCATCAGCTATTCAGGGTGACTCTGAGGGCCAGATGAATAAACACTTATGAAAGTGCTCTTCACTAGAAAGGTAGCTTACCAATGTAGGTGGTTGAGTCTACAAACATAACCAGCTCCTCTACTGGGAGTTGATTTACAAAAATTAAGAGAGAAATTGGGGCTTCCTTGGTTGCTCAGTCAGTAAAGAATCTGCCTGTCTGCAATGCAGGAGGCATAGATTCTATCCCTGGGTCAGGAAGATCCCCTGGAGGAGGGCATGGCAACCCACTTCGGTATTCTTGCCTGGGAAAGACCATGGACAGAGGAACCTGGCGGGCTACAGTCCATGGGGTCGCAAGAGTCAGACATGACTTAGTGACTAAACCACCACCACCACATATTTCTGAGCTGTGTGATTGGCATTAAGCTACCTCTGTTATGAATAGTTAGCCTCCTTATCAGCTCTGATGTGCATGTGATTTCCTTGCAAATTTTCAATTCCAATAAGGATGCAGCATTGTGGAATGGTGTCTTTGGGATCTAGTTTTTTTGTTGGCATTCTCTGTTACAACCCAAAATCTTTTTTCAGGGACTCAAGCTGGAGTGTGATTGTTAAGGATATCCCTAAGGACTGCACTTATCATTCTTAAAGGACTTTTCCCTCTACATTATTGGCTGATGAATCTGTTTCACTCCCAGGTGGGACATGAGGGGCTTATGGAGGATTTCCTGCCCCAAACCTAGCACAATTTTTGGTACCTGGTCACTGGATGTTTGAAAAGAGAAAGGCAGTGATGGATAAAAAAGGGCGGGGAGTCCTGGACTGAATCCTAAATGCCCGAAACTTCCCCTAGAACACAGGGAATGCCCCAAAAATGTACACTGAATTAATAGCTTTGATAAATGTAGCAGATATTTTAGAATTTTGTAGTTAAATAATCCTTAGTAAGGGCTTCCCTGGTGGCTCCATTGGTAAAGAATCTACATGCCAAGCAGGAGATGCAGGTTCAATCCCTAGGAGGGGGAAGATCCCATGGAGAAGGAAATGGCAACCCACTCCAGTATTCTTGCCTGGGAAATCCCATGGGCAGAGGAGCCTGGCGGGCTACAATCCATGTGGGTCACAAGAGTCAGACACAACTTAACGACTGAACAACAACAATCCTTAGTAGCATATCACAATTAGGGGAATTCAAGAGATAAAACTAAAGACTTTGGCTTCACTTTTCAGATTTCATCAATATCGCCATATTTCACGGAGCCATAGCTAAGGGTTGCTGTGTCTTGAACCATAGGTAGGCTGTCATCTCCTGTGGCAGAAGGCATTGCTTAGGCTGTTAACAGTTTGTCAAACAGTTCCACTATTTTTGAGGGACAGTATAATTCATGTGTATTTATGCTGGACTTTGGGTCAAATAGCCTCTATTTTCCTCAGACAGTTTGACTTGAAAGTGTATATTATTGAAAGCTTGAGGTTTGGCACAGTCTCAAAGGTGTCAAGTTTCTCTTGTAACTTTTGACCTTTGATGCTACAAATTAAATTTTCCATTGATGAGCAAATAATGCACCCTCTGTTAGAGAAATGACTATACTTTCTTGGATTGGGTTGTATGGCAGACTCTAACCAGTGATCAACATATTTAGAATGGTTTGAGAACACAGATTTGGTTTCAGTCCCCAGCTAAAGGTTTGGATGGTTCTCTGACTCATCTGATCTCGATCCGGACCATTGAATTTGCAACTCAAAGCTAGAAACCCCAAGAGCAAAGACTCTTAACATTTCTGGTCATGCCAGCTTCCCATCAGGCCAGCCACAGTTCAACGAAATGTCCTCAGGCCTTTTGGCACATCCAGTTCTGTTCCAGGTCCAGGTTGTGGTTTCTTTGAAAGTAGTAGGTGTAGGTGGTAGGTACATGGAAACTGGCCACCGAGCTCTGCAGAGTTCACGGCAGGGAGCCACTGCAGGGCTAGGAAAAAGGGCTGGAGGGTTTGCATTCCCTTAACTGTTGGTTGTGTCCTCTTAGAAGAGAGAGAACTTCATCAGGAATAATTGATTGCCTCAAGTAAATTCTAGGATCACCGATTTAGTATTCCCCACCCCATTCCATCCAGCATCTTAAACTTGAACATGCCCATGAATTAATAGTACTCAGGTATCTTGTTCAATGGAAGATTCTGATTTAGCAGGTCTGGGTGGAGCCTGAGACTCTTCTTCTCACAAGCTCCAGGTAATGCTGATTCTGCTGGACCATAAACATTTTGAGAAGCAAAGCCCCACCTGTGAAGCACTATGCCACATGTACAGAATACAGATATGAATAGAAGAGGAAGACAAAGTTATTACCTTTAGGCAACCACATGGTGGCTGGGAGACTGGCGGGTGAACAGTATTCATTCCACAGGTACTCAGGGCAAAAGCTGAGTTGAATGGAGTCCACGTAGGCTCTAAACTTGGCCTTGGAGGTGAACGGGAGATGAACGGGTAGGGAAGCCAGAAGAGAGTATCTCAGGCAGAAATAAGAGCCTGGGTGAGAGGAGAGACCTAATACAAGCTTGTCATCTTCCTCCAAGGAAGACATCTGAAATAGTGCCCAGTTCATTCCCAGGCCCGGTGCGGGGGAGGGGGGCAGGGGGCCAGGGAATGAAGCCTATGAAAGCATAGAACATTCCTGTGGCAAGTAAGCAATCACTCACATCTAGGAGCACCAGGCCTTCTTTTTGCTGTACAATATAATTAGAGCATTTGAGACGTGGAACCGGGAGAAGCACCAAGCTGAGCGGATTGTGAGCCAGCCAAAGCTATGAAAAAGTCCTGCAGTCCCATTCTCAGCACTGTTTACAACCTTGCTGTTTCTTCTGTATTGACCAAACTGAGGTTTTGCTTTTTTTTTGGTGTATTTTATTCCTTCCTTCCTTCTTAACTTCTCACCTGCTTCCCTTCCATCCTCATCTGAAAACTCAGAGGGAAACTCAGGCAGAGTGTGCCATTTCCCCAGGATTTTCCCTCTCCTTTGTGCTGCCCATCTCTGCTTCACTCCAGTCCCACTCTGGAATTCCCCCCAGAAATGGGAACCATTTGCATTGCACTTATTTGCAGGTTTCTTCTCATACATGAACTCCTATCAAACTCTCTGATCTGATGGGGAGAGACCAAGCATTGCAATCCAACAATTTTTTGCTCAGAAAAAAATCTCACATATGTCTGGTGTTCCTGTCCACTAACCAGAATATACCTTGCCATCAAGTAACAGCAACAGTTTGCTTAGAAATGTATGTAGGTCTCATTTTCAAGCCTTGCACTGGCAAGTAATTAGTGAAGAAACTAGCATTCTCATCCTCATTTAACAGGTGAAAAACCTGAGGCCCAGGAAGCCACAGTTCCTAAGTGGTGATTCCTAAGAAGCTAAGGTAAGCTTCTTAGATCATTCTGCAGTCCATCCGGCCTTCACTTCATTTCGCTGGGCCTTATTTTCTCTCCTGTGAAATAGATACACTGTGTGTGATCTGTGAGACCCCTTCCCAGCTGTAATAGGCTGTGATCATGCCATTGAGTTTCAGAAACCAGAGTTCTTCACTGCCAGCTTCTATTTAGTGCTAATCATTTTGCTTAATTATGTTTAACTCCAAGTGTGTTTTACTGCACCTGTCAACACACTTCAGTTTGTCACACTGATGAAGTCGATAGCTGCATGATAGCACCTGTGTGCCATTTTGCAGGGCGTATTCAGCAGCCAGGCAGGCCTTCTCCTTGGCTACATGCTACCATGTTCTGTCTTGATGCCAGCTTAGTTTCTCTGTTTACACTGGAAAGCGACGGGCATACCTTCAGCTACAAATTCCCGGAAAGCATCATGGGTAACCTTTGGCTGAATGTAAACTGCTGGTTTTATTCCAAAGCCTGGCTGGTTGTGTCGATGGGATTCTCAAGGTGAAGAGAGCAAAGACATATATGACACATTACTTCCATGTTGGGGGCATGAGCAAAGAGAATTTCAGTCTTCGGCTTCTCCATGATCACCCCTCCCCCTATGGTTGAAATCTCTGCTCATTCTTTCCCTTCAAGCCTCATGGGTGCCACCTTATCTAGAAAGCTTTCCCCAACATGTTCTGTCTGCAGTCACACTTCCTGTATATGTCCTTGAATTTCCATTTGCCAGAGCCCTTGCCCCACTGTAATGAAAATGTGTTTCAGTATTTTTCTGACTGAGAGCACCAGCCATATGTCATTTACCCCTGGGTGTTTTCCCACAAAATGTTTATTGAGTGAAGAGTGAATGAATGGATGGAATCATCACTTTCTCAGTGTTCACCCCTCTGGTGTTCAGGTGAGCAATATGATTTTTCTTTGTCTTTCTGATGCCCTTCCATTATTCCTCCTCCTTTCTCTTCTGGCAGATTTGCAAAATGTTTATCCAGTCACTCGATCTCTGCTCTGAGCTTTCTCCCAAGCTTCTCTATGGCCAGAACAGCATCCCTTTTTCCTCTGTTTTCTTACCCCGTACACTCCTCTGATGGGCCAGGCTCTCTCTCCTCCACCTCTGAAATGATACCTCAGTCTCTGTGATTTCACCATGTGTTCTCTGATTGGCCTGGCCAGAAAAGAGACTGTGCTTTCTCTGTTACCCTGTTTGAAGTAAAACATACACTTTCCAGGACTAGTCTGTCTTCACACTCTACAGAATACTCTGTTCTTTCCAATTGATCTATCTACAACTTACAATTCTATACATGTGTATTTTTCAAGCTGTTAAAATTACCGATTTATTTGCATCAGTGACTTTTCTAAAATCTGGCTTTTTTCAATTAATATTTTGGTATAGGCTAGGGACCTTTCCAGTTCTGGAACACAGATTTTAAAGTCAGTAGCTCTGCAAATCGGGGATGGCTCTCCATTCAGGGGATCTGCTACCAGAGCTTCTATCTTAACAGGTGACTTGGTGGTCAAAGGGAGACTTGGTCAGTGTGAATACATAAGGTGTTGTTGCTGGGGAGAGAGAGTTGAAAGAGAAATAAAATACTGAGCAGTGAGAGGTACCTGGAGTTCTTCCTCCTTAAGACACAAAACCTATCAGGCCACTTAATTGTGGCCTCAAGTGTGCCAGGAAGAGAATTGTGCTGAGTTTTTCTCATTGTCTCCCCTAATTTCCTCCTTGACTTGATGGGCTTCTTGGGTTGGTGGTGATGATCTTCAGTCCTGTTAAGGGCTGTGATTGACAAGGAGGGATCAAGTAGCCATATTTACCTTCAGTAGGTTTAAGGATGTCTTGATATTGCTAAAAAATTTAGATTCCCAGCCCTTCATCAGGATTCCTGATTCAGTATCCTTGGAATAAGGCCAGAAATATGCAGTTTAGTTATTTGCACTTCAAATCTAATATAGAACCATTTAAATTTATTTAGTTTTTAATTGAAGTATAATTGCCTTATAGAATTTTGTTGTTTTCTGTCAAACCTCAACATGAATCAGCCATAGATATGTATATTTCCCCTCCCTGTTGAACCTCCATCCCATCTCTTTCCCCATCCCACCCCTCTAGGTTGATACAGAGCCCCTGTTTGAGTTCCCTGAGACACACTGCAAATTCCCATTGGCTATTTATTTTACATATGGTAATTAAGTTTCCATGTTACTCTCACCATGCATCTCACCCTCTCCTCTCCTCTCCCAGTGTCCGTAAGTCTGTTCTCTATATATGTTTCTCCATTGCTGCCCTGCAAATAAATTCTTCAGTACTATCCTCCTAGATTCCCTATATATGTGTTAGTATACTGTATTTCTCTTTCTCTTTGTGACTTACTTCACTCTGTATAATAGTCTCTAGTTTCATCCACCTATTAGAACTGACTCAAATGAGTTCCTTTTTATGGCTGAGTAATATTCCATTGTGTATATGTACCACAACTTCTTTATCCATTCATCTGTCGATGGACTTTGGTTGCTTCCATGTTCTAGCTATTGTAGATAGTGCAGCAATGAACATTGGGGTATGTGTGTCTTTTCAATTTTGATTTCCTGAGGGTATATACCTAGGAGTGGGATTGCTGGGTCATATGTTGGTTTTTTTCCTAGTTTTTGAAGGAATCTCCATACCATCTTCCATGGTGGCTGTATCAATTTACATTACTACCGACAGTACAAGAGGGTTCCCTTTTCTCCACACCCTCTCCAGAATTTATTGTTTGTTGACTTTTTGATGATGGCCATTCTGACCAGTGTGAGGTGATATCTCACTGTAGTTTTGATTTGCATTTCTCTAATAATGAGCAATATTGAGCATCTTTTCATGCGTTTATCAGCCATCTGTATGTCTTCTTTGGAGAAATGTCTTTAGGTGTTTTCCCCACTTTTTGATTGGGTTAGGAACCAGTGTTTTAGTGAGCCAGCATTTCAGAAGGACGAGCAATAAAATGTAAGACAGCACGTTTGTCCTCCAAAACTGGAGTTACATTCTACCTGCACGATGGGAGCACCGTGGCAGCATTATTTCAAACATAACTCAGCATCAATTTCTGCTCGTGCCCCCCTTCATGATTATATCACTAAGTCTGACCACTTCCACCAAGTGGAATTCTACTGCACTGATTCTTAACTTTTGGGGGGGATGGGAAAGATAAAGGATCCATACATGTCGAGTGAAAAGTCTTGCCCACGATGAGCACTATTTATCTCCTCCATGTGGCTTCCTGTGGCTATAGACAGAAGCACCAAGGAATGAATCCGAAGTAACAGCAGCACCTAGACAATCTGTCATGTGGTTTCCATATTACCATAAAGTTGATCCTAAATTTTCGCAGCCTGGCTAGACTGTCTCTCTCTCTCTCTCTCTCTAGTTGGCAACATGAAAGGCCAGGAGACATCTCATTCCTTTGATACCCAGTGCGCCAGGGAGGTTGAAAAAATAAATTTCTCCCACATCTTACCAAATAACTTGTGTCTACCAGTGAGTTATATGCAGGCCAATAAAGCAGCATTGTCAATGTGGTCAGCCACACAGATGAACGTCATCTGAAGCTCTGACCCAGATCTCGAGCCTGAGTCAGCTACTTTTGGATTACTATGCTAGGCTCAAAACTTCTACAAGCATCTTTTTCAGATGTATTTACCAGTGTCAGGTTCAGAACTTTAGAAAGAAAATCCTGGTTGCTATGTTGGGTAATTCTTTATGTTTGCGAGTGTCGCTGATACTACAATTGATTTCCTTCTGGTAAGGGGAAAGATATTTTAAATGACCAAACTCTTGTTCTCGCTTTATTCTGTATACTTTGCAGCTTTGAACATCAGATTCTTCACTACAGGATGAGTTGGAAAATGCCAAACATCTTTAGCTAGAGCATACTTAGAGGGACCAGTATCACATCCTAATGTTACTGTGTTTTTATGGATGAGCATCAGTGTTTGTTATTTGTATGTTTCTGTTGCTAAGAAGCTTAGCTGAAGGGCTACAGGTTGCTAATTTTGTTTCTGATACCCATCCATCAAAGGCCACACTAAGTCATATCTCATATACCTGTTATGTGCCTTGATTTATTTTTCTTCTTGTGTTTTATGTATCATCCCACCTAAATAGTTGTGTGTGTAGCATTTCCTAGATTGCATTTAATCATCAACAATAGAAAATTCCTCTCTCCTAATTTGTATCTAATATAGAAAAGCAGCCTTACCTCAGAGTGTATATGAATTACCTCAGCATGGACATTATCACTAGCTAATAATGACAACTATTATTTGTATTTGTATTGTACTTGATCATATATAAAGGACATTTCCATCATTGAATCTTCACTAGGGCCTTTAGCTGTAGATATTCAGATCATTCCAACTTTCCAGATGCAAAAATTGGATTCACAGGAATGATAAAAGATGATATAAATTGCCTATCAGATGTGGACAGTAATTGAGGTTTGAATGCTGATCTGTCTGACTCCAAGTCCAGTGTCCTTCCAATTCATTCTGCATTTAAATTCCTGGAATTTTTCCAATGGGATAGGGATATCGTTGCCCATTCTGGGCCACAGTGATTGGACTCTTATTGGAAGCACATGGCAAATGCCCTGCACTATCGTATCCAAACCTGTCTAGATATGTTGTGAGCTTGTTGCCACACCAAGGTGCTGTCGCGAGATGTTTTAATCATCACTTCCTCCTCCTTTTTTGACATCTTCTTGTTGGCAATCGTTTAGCCATTTGCTACACTACCCAATTAAGTCGGCAGTCTTGTAGTCTTTTGTAGAATGTGGAAACTTCTCGTTTTATGCCTTGTGACTCTGCTTCATGGAACTGACTAGAGAGATGGTAGAAAAGGTTACAGTCACTCCATTTCTCTATTATCTTCTTCTCCTCAGAGTTTATCACTAATTTTGGTGTCAGAGCTGTAGTCATTTTGAGGGCTTATGAAAGCCAACACACTCCCCAGAAATGCAGACAGCCCCCCTGACCTTTGCGGCTGGAGATGATGGCCAAGGCGGAGGCACAGTGACCTTTAGGCCACGAGTGGGTGGCAGCACTTTCTTTTCTGTGACATTCGTGTTGCTCTTTCCTCTTCGTGTTGGTTTTAATTGGAAGCATGTACAGTGTGAATCTGCCTGGTTCCCTCCATGCACACACCCTGAGTGCTGAGAGACTGTGTGTGGCTGGCTCTTGTCATAAAGGAGTGCTCACAATGCTAAGTTGGGGACATTACTGATTGCCACCGTTAGAGACACAGAAGATAATATGGGCGACCTTTCAGGGGGAATGCTGTTTGTAGAACAGGGCCTTTGTACCACCTGGCCCAGCCCACACTTCTTTCTCATATTCTTTTTACCCTTATGGTCCCAGGAGATGAATCTGACACTGGGATTTTTTTTCTTTTACTATTAATTAATTAGGCTGCACTGTGTCTTAGTTGTGCATGTGGTATCATTGATCTTCGTTGCAACATGTGGGATTTTTTAGTTGCATCCCATGGGAACTCTTAGTTGCAGCATATAGGATCTAATTCCCTGACCAGGGATCGAACCCAGGCCCCCTGCATTGGGAATGTGGCAGCTTAGCCCCTGGATCACGAAGGAAGTCTCAGATATTTTTTTCAATTGGCATTTATTTTTCCCCCAGAACTCATTATTCAAGGGGAGCCACGGTTACTTAAGCCTCTTCTTCAAGTCCCATCTCAGTTTTGTGTCCTCCACAAAGTTGGTTGCTCATCCAGCACCATTATTCCCCCTCTGGGCTCCAGGCAGCTCAATCCACACCAAACATCCTGTCGTCTCTTCCATTTCATTCTTTATGACTTACTGACTCTATCATGTTCCCAAATGACTTTTTGCATGTTCGTCTTGTTTCCTGATTTTTTTTTTTTCTTTACTACTTATCAAAGAGAAACTGGCAACCAGAATTTCCTAAGCAACTACTATGGGCTGATCCCATGTTCGGTACTTTATACATGGTTTCATGGAGTTCTCATAGCACTCCTGGGAGTTGAGTGCTGAGTATTTTATAAATGAGAGACTGGAATTTATACACAGTATGCATGTTATAAACTTGTCAGGGGTCACACACTGCCTGTCAGCAGGGAGCCAGGCTGGCGACTGCTCTATATACCAAACACCAGACCCTGCATGGGGATGAGTTGGGGGAAGCTCAAAGCTTACAACAGTTGGCTCCTGGAGGACCCTAAACATGAGTTACATTCCCCTTTTATCATGGACTCCACAGTGCCAGGCACATGGTAGGTGTTCTGTAAGGATGGTATTCTTTTATTATTATTATTATTGTTGTTATTATTTTTAATTGGAGGATAATTGCTTTACAATGCTGTGCTGGTTTCTGCTGTATAACAATGTGAATCAGCTGTAAGTATACATATTCCCTCCCTCTTGAGTCTCCCACCCACCACCACCCCCATCCCACCCCTCTAGGTCATCATAGAGCACCGAGCTGAGCTCCCTGTGCTATACAGCAGGTCTCCACTAATAATATGTCTTACACATGGTAGTGTATATATGCCAATACCACTCTTCCAGTTTGTCCCACCTTCTCCTTCCCCTACTGTGTCCACAAGTCCATTCTCTACAACTGCGTCTCTTTTCCTGCCCTGGGAAAATGTTCTTAAAGGTGATTTTATGGCTGAATGACATAGGGACAGGCTGCCCACTGAGGTTCAAGTAGATGGGCCAGGCGTTCCTCTGACAAGGCCTCACAGAGACTGAAATCAGAAAAATGCCACCATGATGCCATGATGTTGATCTTTCAGCAGTTTACTCAGCAAACACAGTGTTGGCACAGGCTGAACTCTGGGGAAACCTAATGGGAAATATGGCAGAGCCTGGCCCTCAGGGAGCTGAGACATTATCAAGAACCACTTCCTTTTCTTCAGAACTGTCCAGTGATCCAGAAGAGAGGTTCTCAGAACTTCTATCTGGTTGGCACAGTGATTGTTTTGACAAAAGTTCAAAGGAGAGAGGAAAACTGTTGTGGGGAAGAAAACTCTCTCTCTCTCTCTCTCTCTCTCTCTCTCTCTCTCTCACACACACACACACACACACACACACACACACACACCCCAGAGCTATCAGCCAAAGCCACTGAATTGTCTTTAATAAAGGAAAGCTTGCAGAATGCCAACTCTGGGAGGTGGTGAAGGACAGGGAAGTTTGGAGTCATAAAGAGTCGGACACGACCTAGCAACTGAACAACAACAACACCAAAAGGAAAACTTGCAGAATGCCAGAATTTCCTTCCTCCCCCTATTGGATGTTGCTTTTTATTTTCAGAAAACTCCGAGTAGGAAACAGTGGTTCTCTCTTACTTTGAGTTGTGTGATTGGGCACTGGGACCTAGAACTCCCCCCCAGGCACCTTACACATGCCCCCCCAGCCCTCGTCTCCAAGGACAGGGCTGCTAACCCTCCTACCTGCTCGCCCTCATGCCCAGAGACCCCCCTGCACCAGGAATTGAGCAATCCTGCCTCCTTCCTCGGGGGCAAGAGGAACGGCATTTCTCAAGTGGCTGGATTGACGCTTAAAATTGTCAGAGGGGATGACAGCATTCAAACCTTATTGATAAGTTGCCAACATCTTCGGAGAACACTGCACTTTTATATTCTGCCGACTTTTGAAATCCAGCTCCTGCTCATAAATCGTCATGTAACCGTGTCAGGGATTAGGTAAGGTTTTTATATTTATATACATGTGTGCACTGTTTTTCCTGATGATTCAAGCAGTGGGGCTGGCAGGGAGGCTTGGTCCACCTCGCAGAGCACTGAACAAGAGACCTGACAACAGCAATATGTTACTTCTTTTGTTTATACCGCATCTTCACACCCACTCCCTGGGCAACAACATGAATGAAGCGGGCCCCAGTGCTTTGTGTGGGGGAGAAAGAATGAAAATAATGGCCATTCAGGCAAAATAAAGCTTTTCAGTGCTTTTCAGAAAGCAGTCTTGTTTTCATTGTTGCCCCTGTGTTCACATAATGGCCTCATCCTTGTCCTTCATTGAAACACACCCAAAGCCAGGAAAACATCTCCCCTGCACACAACAAATGTGTGCACTTAAAGTGATCAACAAGGAAGGTGTGGGCCTGGGAGGGTGTCAGACTGGGTGTCTAGAGGGGTGTGAAGACGGCCTCCCTTCTCTGGGTGAAGGCAGTGGACGGGTGGCTCTGGATGGCCTGCAAAGGTTATTTGGAAACTAGCTTCTATCTGGCAGGACCCGGAGAAAGAGAAATACATGACTTTTACATCTTTGTGCATACTGGCCAGGCCCTTATTATGCCCCAGGCATAGCGCTGCATGTATTTTATGCATCTTATAATCCTCACAAAACTGTATGAGAAAGATATTATTACTAGCATTTTCCACATGAGGAGCCTAAAGTCCTAGTTCCACTTCTCTGATAAGTGGCAGAATCAGGATTTGAATCTGGATATCATGTGACCCCATGCTTCCCAGATGGTGCTAGTGGTGAAGAATCTGCTTGCCATTGCAGTAGGTATGGGTTCAATCCCTGGGTCGGGAAGATCCCCTGGAAAAGCAACCCACTCCAGTATTCTTGCCTGGAGAATCCCATGAACAGAGGAGCCTGGTGGACTACAGTCCATGGGGTCACAAAGAGTCGGACATGACTGAAGCAACTTAGCACACAGACGTACTATCCGGCCCTATACAGTAACCTCTTAAACACCACGCTAGGATTCTCAGAACATTCCTCCCAGCCTTACAAATTACCGAGGATAAGGCCTGGATGACAATGGAGATTTTAGAAAGGGTTACTTTGAGAACCTTGAGTGGACTGTGCCAAATTCACTTGACAGCTCATCTTTAGGCTAGGAATGTGGGAAACTGCATGCAGTGGTATCAATCCACCAAGTGTAGGAGAGGCAGAATGAGTGAAGACATGAGCCTAGTTCAGATCTGGGTATTCTATAACCAGACCACTGAACACAGACTTTTTTCACTGTTCATCCCTCAGCATTGGTGTTCTGAGATCTTAGCTCTCCCCCATGCTCATTCTCATTAAATTAGTGCTAGACTGAAATATCATCCCAGTCCTCCTGGCAGTAAGATTCTCTGCTCCTGCATCTCTCCAGGAAGCCCTCTTCTGTGTGAGTGCTGGTAGATGCTTTTTTCTGTTTGTCTCAATGACAGGAAACCCACTGGAGCCACAGGAACTGTTGAGACCCCATTTTGCAGCCCTGAAGAGATTCTTGCATTTGTGTGCATCAGGCCCCATGCCCCCTCCTGAGAACATCAGTCTATGAATATTTTCATATCCAGTTGGATCCCACCTCCTCAACAAGACCCTGCTTGTATACAGCCGTGTTCAGGGACATTGCAATGTTCTTCAGTCGCTAAGTCGCATCGGACTCTTGGTAACCCTATGCCCTGCAGCACGCCAGGCTTTCCTGTCCTTCACTATCTCTCAGAGTTTCCTCAAGCTCGAGTCCATTGAGTCGGTGATGGCATCCAACCATCTCATCCTCTATCACCGCCTTTCCTTTCAGTGGAAATTACCCTGATGCTGGAAAAGATTGACCGCAAGAGGAGAAGGGGGCGACAGAGGACATTACAGTTGTAGCTTGAAATCAGTCAGAGTAAGAGTCTTTACACCACAGAAATTTGCAAGCACTACAGATCAGGACTTTGTTGTTGTCATGATTATTGTTTTGATGCCGATTTGCCAGCACACCACTGTACATAACTAATGCCTCACCAGTCACTTGATCCCGACGGTTCGGCATCCCCCTGCTGGTCATTACTTTATCATGTACCCATGTGTGTCTCTTACAGAGACTGTAGGAGAGACAGGATCATTAGGTTCTTTGTGTCTCTGCAGTACCATCATGATACCATGTGAATAGCAAGCACTCTTCAGTGTCTATTGATATTCTTCATTTCACCTGCTTGGGTGCAATTTTTCTCTAAAAATTTTCAGATGTTATCCATTTGGATGAAAAAAAAATCTTCCCTGTAGCCAGTGTCTGTCATTTATTGACTGATTCATCCATCAACCATTTATTCACACCAAAGATCAGAGACTGTGTGTAGGCACTAGTTCACAAGGCAGAATCATAGAAAAAGCAAGAGAGTTCCAGAAGAACACGTACTTCTGCTTCATTGACTACACTAAAGCCTTTGTGTCGATCACAACAAACTGTAGAAAATTCTTAAAGAAACAGTAATATCAGACCACCTTACCTGCCTCCTGAAAAATCTGTATGCAGGTCAAGAAGCAACAGTTAGAACTGGACATGGAACAATGGACTGTTTCCAAATTGGGAAAGGGGTACGTCAAGACTGTGTATTGTCACCTTGCTTATTTAACTCAATATGCAGAGTACATCATGCTAATGCTGGGCTGGATGAAGCACAAGCTGGAATCAAGTTTGCAGGGAGAAATATCAACAACCTCAGATATGCAGATGACAACACCCTTATGGCAGAAAGCAAAGAGGAACTAAAGAGCCTCTTGATGAAAGTGAAAGAGGGGAGTGGAAAAGCTGGCTTAGAACTCAACATTCAAAAACAAAGATAATGGCATCTGGTCCCATCACTTCATGACAAATAGATGAGGAAACAATGGAAAAAGTGAGAGCCTGTATTTTCTTGGTCTCCAAAATCACTGCAGGTGGTAACTGCAGCCATGAAATTAAAAGACACTTGCTCCTTGGAAGAAAACCTATGACCAACCTATTAAAAAGCATATTAAAAAGCATAGACATTAATTTACCAACAAAGGTCCATCTAGTCAAAGCTATGGTTTTCCCAGTAGTCACGTATGGATGTGAGAGTTGGACCATAAAGAAAGTTGAGCACCGAAGAATTGATACTTTTGAACTGTGGTGTTGGAGAAGACTCTTGAGAGTCCCTTGGACAGCAAGGAGATCAAACCAGTCAATCCTAAAGGAAATCAGTTCTGAATATCCATTGGAAGGACTGATGCTGAAGCTGAAACTCCAATACTCTGGCCACCTGATGTGAAGACCTGACACATCTGAAAAGATCCTGATGCTGGGAAAGATTGAAGGCAGGAGGAGAAGGGAACAACAGAAGATGAGATGGTTGGAGGGCATCACCGACTCGATGGACATGAGTTTGAGCAAGCTCCGGGAGTTTGTGATGGACAGGGAAGCCTGACATGCTGCAGTCCATAGGGTCACAAAGAGTTGGATATGGCTGAGTGGCTGAACTGAACTGAAATGGTATGGAAAGAATAACCTGGAAGGATGGAATGGAGGAACTGGGGGCTGGATAGTGCATAGTCTCAGATGAGGATGTATATTAGTTTCCTGTTGCTACTGTAACCAATTACCATAATTATTTTGGCTTTAAACAGTGGAAATTCATTGTCTTATTATTCTGGAGGTCAGAGATCTAAAATGGGTTGGCAGGTCTGTGTTCCTTCTGGCGACTCTAGGGAGGAATCCATTTCTGGCTTTTTCCATCTTCTGAAGGCTGCCTTCATTCCTTGGCTCCAGACCTGCAAGTCTCTGACCTCTTTTGTGCCATCACATCGCCTTCTTTGACTCTCTCTTTTGCCTTCTTCTTTTCCTTGTAAGGACCCCTGTGATGATTTTGGGTCTGCTCAGATAATCTGGGATATCTGATTAACTTAATTGTATCCGGACATTCTCTTTTGCCTTGTAAGATAGCATAGCAACAGGTTCCAGGGAGTAGGACATGGACCTCTTCAGGGAGCCATTATCCTGCCTACCACAGGAAGGAAGGGAAGGCCTCTCTGAGGAGGTGACATTTGAGATGAGGCCCAGATGAGAAAAACATATGAGGGAGAGGATCTCAGATAGAGAGAACAGCCTGCAAAGCCCCTGAGCCTGGTGCAAGCCTGGAGAGTCTTGAGAAGAATGACAGCAAGGCTGAAGGGAGCCCCCAGAGGGAAGCTGGAGAGGTAGGCAGAGCCCATGTAGCTTATCATCATCTACCTCACAGGTAGGAGCGTGGTCTGTCTTCTCAGTGTGACGAGGAGCTGAGAGTTGTGTTTTTCACTGGGTGAATATGTACTTGAATGGAAACAAGTTTTTTGGTAATATTGTCTAGAGTGGTGCTATCCAGTAGAAATATAATGCAAGCCACATTTGTAATTTTGAATATTCTCATAGCCATTTTAAAAAGTGAAAAGAAACAGAGGAAATTAATCTTAATCTTAATAAAACATTTAACCCAATACACCCAAAATATTATCATCCCCACATGTAAGCAATATAAAAAAAATACATATTTTACATTGTTTTTTTTTTTTTTAAGTGCTATGTGATCAACATCTGGTGTGTTTATGTTTATAACACTGCTTGGTTTGGACTAGCCACATTGTAACTGCTCAGTAGCCATCTGTCGTGACCATTTTTGGCAGTGCACATCCAGACAGGGTCTTCAGGGTCCTGTGCAAAGTCTACCCCAGCACTGCTTGAAAAGTGGTGGACAGTGAAGTGTCACAGAAATTATAGGGCCTGTGTCTTGCCTATTAACCATCCCCAAATTCAGAGGCTCTGAGAAGACCTTGGGAAGCAAAGGGTGGATTTGCAGATTCTGGAAAGGAGTATGTCTCTTGGTGGGGCTGGCAGAGCTCAGTCCTAGACCTGGAGTGAACTCCTGTCTCCTGGAGCCTCCAAGGAATACCTGTCTGTATCCATATGATCGGTGTTAAGGTTCATCTTGCTATCCACCCCTCATATGTTTAATACCTTGAAGAGTTTTAGTGAAAGTCAGACCTCTCCCATTTCATTATAGACAGGGCCATTTATTCATCTCACTATACCAATATTACTGGAAACAAGGGCAGAGGTCAAGAACAGGGAAAAAAAAATCAATGGAGCAATGACAGGATGTCAGTTGCAAGGGCAAGAACCTCTAAGACACTTCCAAGCTATGATCCGTGCTCTCTTGTGCTCCTGTAGTGACCACCCCCCCAATACTAACTATAAAAGTCTAGGCTGAAAGGTTTAGTACCAACAGAACATCATGTACATTCATTTAGATTTTTGCAGTGATGTTAAATTAAACAGGTTTGTGAAACAGAAAATAAATACCTGAATTAAACATGTAGATAATGGTGGTTTATGTAAAGACCAACTTATGAGAAACATTCAGTACAGTACAAAACAATAAAAATAACAGCAGCATTTATTAGAATATCCTATGTAGAGCCAGCTATCTGTAAAGCACGCTGGGCTTTCAGAAAGGCTGGTGCTGAGTTCCCTTCTGATGATGGATTTGGCGGACTAGCATCTGGACCCTCACATCTGGTCTATGAGAAGGCAGACCCATCAGAAAGCAGCTTGGCCATTTTGACATGGAGTGACAAAAACCCTAATGTGCAAGGACAAAGGTGGCTTCAGTAAGTGCTTTGGGGCTTTAGAGCATCAGTCAAATTACCAGTGTCTCTAATTATTGTGCCTGCAATCTGGAGCAAGCTATAGCTGCCTTCCAAAACAGGGTGGAATGTTTCCCTCTGATGCACATTAGCACAAGTCCTTCTTGGATGAGTTTTCCAAAATGATGAGGACATAGTGCTATGGGGGAGAAACATGTTGCCTTGAAAATCAATTGTGATCTTTGCAAACAATCAGCTGGCTAACAAGCATTTATCCAGCACGTATGATATGTGCACTCTGGAGAAATTTCAGAAGTAGAAGGTCCCTACTTTCCACAGGCTTAAGACCCGGTTGGAAGAAAGTGACCACTCAATGAGAAATTCAACAGTACGTAGTGCCAGCGTGGTGCATAGGTTCAGGCTCTGGCCTGTGAATCAGTAGATCTGAGTTCTGCCCCTGACTCAGCCACTTACAAGTGTTACTACCTTCAGTCTGGTCATCATCTAGCAGGGGCAATAACTACTGGATCACTCAAGAGTAATTGCCTGGGAATAAATCACTAACTCTGAAACTACGGATCCTCTTCTCGACATCAGAAGAGTTTGAATGGATTATAATGATGGTGATAATACTAATAGCTCCATTTAGTAAGGTCTAACTTTGTGCTCATGAAAAAAAGAAAAGTTAAAAAGTGTTATGTGCTTTTCAGGAATTAACTCATATTTCCTAAAGAAGACCTAACTGGGAGAAAATTTCTGTTATTCCCATTTTGTAGAGGAGAAAGCTGAGACATAGGCTAAGTAACTTACCCCAAATGACTGACGCATAGCTGGGATTCAATAGCGACTCTTTGAGCCTGTAAAGCTTGGGCTCTAAATGCCCTGAAGCCCATTCCAGCTGGCACATTCTTTAGTTGTGGGAGCCTTCCCAATCATTCAAAGGTTACTTGGGGAACTGGAGAAGAGTGAAGTTGGATAAAGGAAATCATGTTGCCATAAAACACGGACCAGGTATTAGTAGAGCTTCAAAGAGGAGAAAGACCATCATCATCTGTTCCTCAGAGAACTCAGACTTAACTATGTCAGGATACCAGGACTTCAGAATCCTGATCCATCCACGCTGGTATCTCAGTTTGCATTCAAGGGCTACTGGCCATTCAGCAAGCGAGTCACACACCAGAAAGGGACTTCGAGGCTGCAGCATGACAACAAGTCTCACCTTTGCAACCTTTTCCTTTTACATCCATCTCAGCCACAGGTGGGGGAGCTGTGAATTTCACTTCAGCCATCATGTGTAGTGAGGACACACACATGCACACAGATTGTCACCCACAAAGTCTTCACTTTGAGACAAGGGTGGGTTCAGCTTCCTCTGCTTACACAACCCATGCCGCCTGAGGACACTTGGGTTTAGATGGTGTGTTGGCCGCAAGCTGTTTCACTATGTCTTTCCTGGTCCCCTTGGCTTCCTGCGCCTTCTCTTGAACAGATAATTCATCTCCTTATCTCAGAGAGTTGTTTCCCCAAGTGTAGCCCCAGAGTCGGTAGCTTTGATACCATCGAGGCAAAAAGGTATTAAACCACCTTTTGTGTAATCATTTAAGTCGTATTTTTTTCATATCTGCTTCATGAAAAGATGATGTGGTTAGATTTGAGCTAGGCCTTGCCGAGGATATCGTGTGTGCTTGGGGTTACCCACATCATCATGTGACTCACCTTCTTCTGCAGCATGGTGATCTTATCTTCTTTTCTGCACTTTGCCACCAAGCACCAGCTTCTCTCAGCTTCTGTGTGTGTGTGTTTGTACACACATGTGCATTCATGTGTGCATGTGTATATGCTCATGGCAGCAACTTGTAAAATGATACTTTATCATTCCTTTGTAATAAGGCTTTTACTCTACTCGTAGCAGGGGGAGAAAAGACACCTTCATTGGCTTTTCCACTTAGGAATTTGAAGCAAAATTTTGCTTAAGCAGACACATTTCTATTTAATTTAAATTGGTGATTCTGCTGTTCCTTCTATGTGCTAGGAACTGAACTGGCTACTTAAAGTACAAAAATACATATGACTGTCCTTGCAAGATCGTCTATGTAACTACGGAAAGAGAGCGCATTATCAAACAGCAAGAATTCGACCTAGCAGGGGCCAGGGAGCTGCCAAGAATGGAGTCGTGAGGGAAGACAATTGAGGGGAACGAGGGGGAAAGGACCAGGGGTCTCCATGAAAAGGAGTGGGGGGATTCACCCAGTGGCCCTGTGAGGACGCCCCTCCCTCCATCTCCCTGGGGCAGAACAGCAGGGGGTGGGAGTGAGAACCCCACCTCCTGCCTGAGTGATCCTTCGGTTTGGAAATTTGGGGAGCACACCCTAGGAATGGAGCTTCCTAAAAGAAGCAGGAGATGAACAAAGAGGGCGAAGTGAGAAGGAGGTGGCAGCCCCAGGACTGTGTGGAGGACAGGGTACAGGAGAGGCTGAACCTAGCAGAAGGGCCATGGTGAGAGGTGGTTATGAGCATGGGTTTTAATATCATTAAGTGTGTGCTAAGTTGCTTCAGTTTTGTCTGACTTTTTGAATCCCCAGGAACTGTAGCCCCTAAGGCTCCTCTGTCCATGGGATTCTCCAGGTAGGAATCCTGGAGTGGGTTGCCATACCCTCATCCAAGGGATCTTCCCAACCCAGGAATTGAACCTGCATCTCTTATGTCTCCTGCATTGGCAAGCGAGTTCTTTACCATTAGCACCACCTGGGAAGCCCCTTTGGTATCGTAAGACCTGGGTTGAAATACTGAAGCCGCCACTGACTCAATGTACAGCCTTCTGCAGTTCCTTCATCTCTGCTGGCCTCATTCTCTCATCTGTGAAGTGGACGTAAGAGGGCTTCATAGGACTCTCCTGAGAACAAACTCAGATGAAGTGCTTAATGCTGTTTCGGGAGTGTAGAAGTGTCCCATAAACGGTAGCTTAAAAAACAACAACTACAAAAAAAAACCTCTTATTTTTAGTGCCTAGAAAAGTAAGTTGAGGCCAGAATGTAGAGGCTCCTGTCTGCCAAGGCAAGGAATTTGGACACTGTCCTGCAGCCCATGGGTAGCTAGTGAAGGTCCTCCAGCAGGGAATGGCATTAAAAGAAGCTGGTGTTTGGGGAACTCTCCACTTGTCATCAATGTGGGATGGATTGGAAGAAGGAAGGAATGTTGGTGAGGAGGCTCTGTCAGTGTCCAAGCACCATGGATGAGGGCCCAGGGAGGTGGTAGGGGGACTGGAATGGAAAAAGCAGAAACAAGCACTTTAAAAAGGAAGGTGAAATGTGGGAAGGAAGTTCAAGAGGGAGGGGATATATGTGTACCTATGGCTGATTCACGTTGTTGTAAGGCAGAAACCAACACAACACTGTAAAGCAACTTTGTTGTTTTTCAGTCGCTAAGTCGTGTCCGACTCTTTCCTACCCCATGAAGTGTATCACTCAGGCTTCCTTGTCCTTCACTCTCGCCTAGAGTTTGCTCAAACTCATGTCCATTGAGTCAGTGATTCCATCCAACCATCTCATCCTCTGTCACCCCCTTCTCTTCTTGCCTTCAACCTTTCCCAGGATCAGGATGTTTTCCAATGAGTTGACTCTTTGCATCAGGTGGCCAAAGTATTGGAGCTTCAGCTTCAGCATCAGTCCTTCCAATAAATATTCAGGATTAATTTCGTTTAAGATTGACTGGTTTGATCTCCTTGCTGTCCAAGGGATTCTCAAGAGTGTTTTCCAGCACTGCAGTTCTAAGGAATCAATTCTTCAGTGCTCAGCCTTCTTTATGGTCCAACTCTCACATCTATACATAAATTCTAGAAAAACATAGCTTTGACTATACAGACCTTTGTTGGCAAAGTGATGTCTCTGCTTTTTTAATACACTGTCTAGGTTTGTCATAAGTATTCTTCCAAGGAGCAAGCATCTTTTTATTTCATGGCTACAGTTACTGCCTTCATTGATTTTGGACCCCAAGAAAATGAAATCTGACACTGTTTTCACATTTTCCCCATTTATTTGCCATGAAGTGATAGGACCAGATGCCATGATCTTAGTTTTTGAAAGTTGAGTTTTAAGCCTGCGTTTTCATTTTCCTCTTTCACCTTCAACAAGAGGCTCTTTAGTTCCTCTTCACATTCTGCCATTAAATTGGTATCATCTGCATACCTGAAGTTATTGATATTTCTTCTGGAAATCTTGATTCCAGCTTGTGATTCATCCAGCCTGGCATTTCCCATGATGTACTCTGCATATAAGTTAAATAAGCAGGGTGATAATATACAGCCTTGATGTACTCTTTTCCCAATTTTGAACCAGTCCATTGCATGTTCAGTTTTCCTCCAATTAAAACTTAAAAAACAAAGGAAGGTGGCTTAGAAGTGAGGGATGGGAGTTCAGCCTTCAGACAGTAGAGCAGAATAAAGGAGGGATCCAAGCTTGTTTTAAGGATGTAGCCTTGTTACATCCACCCAAACCGAGGTGTGAAGGGAGGACAGATGACACTTTGTTGTCCTGGAGCAGGGCTGCTACTGGGGCAGGGGGAAAGGGACCCTGGTCTTAAAACCCCAAGGGCATCTTTGGCACCTTGATTGGGTTGTACATTTGTGTCCTGCTTGTCCAGAAAGAGGTTGAGATGGTTTTATACCCTGATGGGGTAGGTGGTTTACACTACCCTCATAAGTAAAAAGGAACTGAATCACCAGGGAAAAAAGGACATAGAAAATAGAGGGAAATGATGGGGCATGGAGAATGAGATAGAAATGACTGACAAGCGAGGGGTGGTGTTGAGTCCCAAAATGTCGACTCTTTGGCCTTAGAATTAAGATTTCACCATTTCTCATCTCCCTTTCTGAGGGAAGAATCCCTCCCAAAAGGAACAGAAAAACCAGGTCCTTTGACCTTTTTCCTAACTTCCAGCATAACAGTGGGATTTCTCTCAACCACATTTTAAATCTTCGTTTTATTTGCAAGGGAGGGCACAATAGCAGGTGCTTCTTCTCCACCACCAGTACAGCTCGCAGGAAAGGATGAGAGAGAGGGAGGGAAGGAAGAGACGAGAAAGAGCCTCAAAAAGGAAAAAAGGGAGAGATCATGACCCATCACCAGTAGGCACTGCCAGCTGACCCGCTGGTTGGATGGCGGTGACTGCCACAGAGCCATCCAGCTTGTGACTTTGCTTCCTCTTTCTCTCTCTCTCTAGTAGCACAGAATCACTCACCCTCGATTCCTCGGGGTTTCACAACCTAAGAGGTCTGGGAGAGCACCTTGCAGTGCCTGAGTCTCCTCGAGTGTTCAGAGCGGACACAAAATGTATGGAGTCTCTAGACAAGCGGCCTTTCTGTGGATGGGATCCGCCTCTGGGAGGCCGGGGAAAAAACAAAAACAAGTTGTTTCCTGCAGTTGTCTGATGCAGTTGCTAACAGAGAGTCACTCGACACTTGGTAAGTGCCGTGAATGTTTTTACTTTCAGTGCCCAAGTTTCTCTGGCTTCCGGGAGCTATTGTTGTCGAGGAAGGAGGTGGTATGATCATCCCCTCCCTCCCCATGTGGTGTGACAGTGCAGAGATGGTTATCTGCACACCCAAGTTGGTGTTGCTTTTTTGGGGGTAACAGCTTTCGAAAAACCATCCACTGAGCTCCAGCCAGCCAGGCTTCGAGGGCAGTTACCACAGTGTGAAAATGCAGGTGGCTTTGTCAGGCAGGATGCGGGCCACTGATGCAGACTTTGGGAGATGGTGAACGCACCCTCTCCCATTACAGATCAGAGTTCAGACCCACCGATTCCTGGGATGTGGAGAGAGAAGGGCTGGGTGAGGACCTGTGCTGGTTAACACAGACCTCCTTCCTGTCTCTGCTCTGTCAGCCTCACCATGGCTGGACTTGTGCAGGGTCCCTTTCTGGAGAGGGAAGAGCTTAGCAATCATCTAGCTCTCATGATCCTCTTCCTAGTGGGACCGCTGAGGCTCAGAGTAGGGAACTAGCTTTGCCAAGGTCAAGCCATGGCCACCTAGAGCTGGAATAGGACATAAGGTGCCGTGGCTCCAAATCCAGTGTTCAGAGACTTCTCGGTTAAGTGCAGAGAGCCAGGCTTTGCAGCCAGGCGCGCCTGGACCAAATCCAGCCTCAGAACCTGGGAGATTTTGTCTTTTCCCAGCACCATACTGAGCCCTCTGCACCCATCCCCCCAAACAAGAGACCATGAGATGCCAAGGACATCTGGACAGGAGGACAAGACACCTGGAGCCAGTGAGTCACAGGAAAGAGGACTCCCTCTTCCCTCTCCCCTCATGAACAAACCCTCCTAGACTCGAATGGACCATCCCAGAATGGGGTGGCCTAAAGAAACCAAGGTGGACCCCAGGTTAAGGTAGCAGTTGGCATCATGAGTGCTCAGCAAAGTAGGGCTCAACCTGCAAGCAATTCTCGTTGCTGCTGCAGACCCAGGCCTTCCTCTGCTCACTAGGAGCTGTCTCAGTGCAGCTCCACAGGCTGAGCCCCCTGCCCATCATCACAGCTCCCATCTCTTGGGCGATCCTTCTGTGAGGAGGACTCTCTGGCCTGACCCTGCTCCAGCGTACTAAGCACAGCAGAATGTGACTCTCAGTTCTTCTTCCAGTCTAGGCATCGTCCTCCTCCATTTACCTTTTCAAATGTATTCATTGAATTCAGCACACAGCAAAAATGTGACAGCACCTCTTAGTTACAAGCCTCCATATTAGAGACGACTGGTGATACAGAGACTTACATAACCACCCCCGTATAGCATTTTTTCTCCAGCACTTCTAAAGCCTCTAAGTGAGCCAGGATGGATCTGCTTTGTCTCACAGCTTGCAGCAAGGTGGCAGGAGGCAGGGGTCATTTTCATTGTATGCTGTAGAGCACTTGACTCTTGTAGGTGGCAATCTCATGGAATACCATGCATGGTGCTTCCCAGAGTTGTGAAATCATTGTATTGATTCGGGGTCCTCTATGCCACATGTGCTGTGTGGATGTGTGATTATGGTGCAGTGGTTGAGTGTGTGGTCCCCAGAGGCAAGCTGATCTAGGCGTTCTACCCTCTATAAACTGTGTGGCTTTGGGTCAGTTACTTAATCTGAGTTCCAAGAAGATATATAATTGTATATTTTAGCATGATCTGACAAATTCAGTGAAAAATACAAATAAAGAGATTATTATTCAGTGAGACACATAAAGGGTAGAGTTTTCCTGGTGGCTCAGTGGTAAAGAATCTGCCTGCCAATGCAGGAGATGCAGGTTCAATCCCTGGGTCAGGAAGGTCCCTTGGAGAAGAAAATGGCAACCAACTCCAGAATTCTTGACTGGAAAATCCCATGGACAGAGGAGCCAGGTGGGCTACAGTTCATGGGGTCACAAAGAGTCGGATATGACTTAGCAACTGAGCACGTATGCACACACATAAAGGGTCAATACTTAATAGCAATTATTACTGTCATTATCATTAATGTAATTAGTGCTTGGTCTTATTGTCATTATATTCATTAAAGGTAGGCTATACTATGCTGACAATGCCCAATACATAAGCACTTAATAAATATGTGTTGAATGGATGTTCTTCAAGGATGTTCAGGTGGAAATCCAAATGCTCTCTTGTGTGAAAAAGAAAATTACTCAGGGGAACTGAATCAGAAACAGAAGACACTAAGCTTTTTAATGTGGTTTTGGTTAAACTGTGCCTCTGGGAACTGAAAGCAGAAAGAGAAATATTGACCTGGTCATACTTGGGGCACCTACAAATATGAGACAGTTGTATCTGGTTGGGTAGGTTGGTTTTGACTGTCGGCATGCTTCTTTACTAAAGGGATCTTTCAGAAGGAAAGGCTTTCTATCTGTGGTATTTAGGCTAGATTTTGCCCTGCTCAGCGACCACAGGAGTCTGACTCCACAGTCAACATGGGGCACCTGTCAGCCCTCCTGCTTGGAGAGTGTGCCATGGTTAGTGGGGTAGATGCCAGGATATTCCTTGTCCCCATGCCAGACATCAGGATGTTTAGGAACAGGTGGTTAGCTTTTTTCCATTTTGTTGCAGATATTTGGTGTGGTGCAGACACAGCCAAGGTAAAAATCCCACACCCAGGGACTGCCTTGGTCAATCTGTGTTCAGGGGTAAAATCGGGATGAGAAGCTAGGCCACTTACTGGCCAGGACAGGCTTAAATCAGCAGGCAGGCATCAGGCCTGAGCTTGTGGGGCAGACAATGCACGTGTTTCCTAGAGCTGTTGGTAGATGAAACTTACTATGAGTATGTTTTCAGAGGAGCTGCATGCTAAGGAAAAGGATGGCATCAGTGTAGTCAGGGAGGTAGAGGGCCCAGGTTATCCACAGCCTATGAAGCCTCGAGAGTTCCTCAAAGATCAATATAGGCAAGAATGGAATCTCTATTCAAAGAAGAGCTGGGACACCAAACCTTGAAAGTTCTGGAGAACCAGCAGTGCTCCACCCCACAGCATATGGCTGAGCTTCTTTATTTATAAGGTCCCTTCAGAAGCATTCATGGGCACTTCCTCCGCCAACCTGCATGCCAGGGAACAGGGATGCAAAGATGACGAAGATAGCCCATCCATGAGGGAGATAGCCCATCCTTCAAGATACACCTTCACAATACCAAGTGCCTGCGTGCAAAGTGAACAGGTAGCTGCCTCCAGAGGCTTCCAGATATCTAGGATTTGGGCACCATGAGAAGAAACAATCAGATGCTAACTTGATAGGTGGGGCCCTTTGCGATTTCAAAGAAAATGGAGATAATGAAGACTTTGCCCCCACTTAACTATTTAGAGAAGTAGATGGTGCGCTGTCTCCAACTTTGTGGTTCACATGGAAACCAAAGGCAAGGCTCCAGACTGACATGAGACTTGACTTGGAGCAGGTACATCTCTGCACTCCAGACTGCTTCCCATGGAAGGAGGTGGCTCATTCCTTTTTGTTTTCCACATGTTGAACTTGTAGTACCTGCTATCAAGCCTGTATTGACGTGAACAGGGAGGGGTGGGGTTGGCTGTGTGTAGTGCGCATTGATTGATATACGTGCATCCTCCTCACTGCATAATATCAGAGCCCCACCTTTGGATGAGCTTGTGTTAGCCAAGCTCCATCCTGTATCTAAAATTACCTCAAACAAGTAGCCTTTACTTTTTTTTCTTCTAATCACTTTCTTTTCCTATTATAATGCAATGATCAAAAAATAGAAAATATGGAATAGAAAATGAACAAGAAAGGAATGGGTTTTGTGACATGGAAGATGGGAAGATAAGATTTCTGGGGTCTAGCCCAGGATTTACCTCTAACTGACCAGTCCTTTCACTGTCCTGGTCCGCATTCAGGGAGGCTGGGGAGAGGGGAAAAGACAAGGTTGAGCTGGATCATTGAAAAAGCAAGAGAGTTCCAGAAAAACATCTATTTCTGCTTTATTGACTATGCCAAAGCCTTTGACTGTGTGGATCATAATAAACTGTGGAAAATTCTGAAAGAGATGGGAATACCAGACCACCTGACCTGCCTCTTGAGAAACCTGTATGCAGGTCAGGAAGCAACAGTTAGAACTGGACATGGAACAACAGACTGGTTCCAAATAGGAAAAGGAGTACATCAAGGCTATATATTGTCACCCTGCTTATTTAACTTCTATGCAGAGTACATCATGAGAAACACTGGGCTTGAGGAAGCACAAGCTAGAAATCAAGATTTCTGGGAAAATAACAATAACATCAGATATGCAGATGACACCACCCTTATAGCAGAAAGTGAAGAAGAACTAAAGGGCCTCTTGATGAAAGTGAAAGAGGAGAGTGAAAAAGTTGGCTTAAAGCTCAACATTCAGAGAACTAAGATTGTGGCATCTGGTCCCATCACTTCATGGCAAATAGATGGCGAAACAGTGGAAACAGTTGCTGACTTTATTTTGGGGGCTCCAAAATCACTGCAGATGGTGACTGCAGCCATGAAATTAAAAGCCGCTTACTCCTTGGAAGGAAAGTTATGACCAATCTAGATAGCATATTAAAAAGCAGAGACATCACTTTGTCAACAAAGGTCCATCTAGTCAAGGCTATGGTTTTTCCAGTGGTCATGAATGGATGTGAGAGTTGGACTATAAAGAAAACTGAGCGCTGAAGAATTGATGCTTTTGAACTGTGGTGTTGGAGAAGACTCTTGAGAGTCCCTTGGATTGCAAGGAGCTCCAACCAATCCATCCTAAAGGAGATCAGTCCTGGGTGTTCATTGGGTGGACTGATGTTGAAGCTGAAACTCCAATACTTTGGCCACCTGATGTGAAGAGCTGACTCATTGGAAAAGCCCCTGATGCTGGGAAAGGTTGAGGGCAGGAGGAGAAGGAGACAACAGAAGATGAGATGGCTGGATGGCATCATGGACTCAATGGACATGGGTTTGGGTGGACTCCGTTAGTTGGTGATGGACAGGGAGGCCTGGTATGCTGCGATTCATGGGGTCACAAACAATCGGACACAACTGAGAAACTGAACTGAACTGAACTACTATATATAGAATAGATAAACAATAAGGCCCTATAATGGAAAATAATCTGAAAAAAGAATATATTTCATGTAAGGATGGGTACAATAAAGGAGCAAAACAGTATGGACCTAACATAAGCAGAAGATATTTAGAAGAGGTGGCAAGAATACACAGAATAACTATACAAAAAAGATCTTAATGACTCAGATAATGATCTGACTCAGATAACACAATGGTGTGATCACTCACCTGGAGCCAGACATTCTGGAGTGCAAAGACAAGACAGCCTTAGGAAGCATCACTGTGAACAAAACATAGCTAGTGGAGGTGATGGAGTTCCAGCTGAGCTATTTACAAACCTGAAGGATGATGCTGTTAAAGTGCTACACTCAATATGCCAGCAAATTTGGAACACTCAGCAGTGGCCACAGGACTAGAAAAGGTCGGTTTTCATTATAATCACAAAGAAAGTCAATGCCAAAGAATGTTCAAACTACCACACATTTGCACTCATTTCACATGCTAACAAAGTAATGCTTAAAATTCTCCAAGCTAAGCTTCAACAGTACATGAACCGAGAACTTCCAGATGTTTGAGTTGAATCTAGAAAAGGCAGAGAAACCAGAGATCAAATTACCAACATCCATTGGATCACAGAAAAAGCAAGAGAATTTCAGAAAAACATCTGGTTCATTGACTACGCTAAAACCTTTGACTAACTGGATCACAGCAAACTGTAGAAAATTCTTAAAGAGATGGGAATTCCAGACCATCTCACCTGCCTCCTGAGAAACCTGTATGCAGGTCAGGAAGCAACAGTTAGAACTGGACATGGAACAACGGACTGGTTCCAAATTGGAAAATGAGTACATCAAGGCTGCATATTGTCACCCTGCTTATTTAACTTATATGCAGAGTACATCATACAAAATGCTGGGCTAGATGAAGCACAAGCTGAAATCAAGTTTGCAGGGAGAAATATCAGTAACCTCAGATATGCAGATGACACCACCCCTATGGCAAAAAGCGAAGAGGAACTAAAAAGCCTCTTGATGAAGGTGAAAGAGGAGAGTGAAAAAGCTGTTTTAAAACTCAACATTCAAGAAATTAAGATCATGGCATCCAGTCCCATCACTTCATGGCAAATAGATGGGGAAACAACGAAACAGTGAAAGACTTTATTTTCTTGGGCTCCAAAATCACTGCAGATGGTGACTGCAGCCATGAAATTAAAAGACACTTGCTCCTTGGAAAAAAACCTATGACAGACCTAGACAGCATATTAAAAAGCAGAGACATTACTTTACCAACAAAGGTCTGTCTCTTCAAACCTATGGTTTTTCCAGTAGTCATGTATGGATGTGAGAGTTGGACCATAAAGAAGGCTGAGCCTTGAAGAAATGATGATTTTGAACTGTGATGCTGGAGAAGACTCTTGAGAATCCCTTGGACAGCAAGGAGATCAAACCAGTCAATCCTAAAGGGAATCAACCTTGAATATTCATTGGAAGGACTGATGCTGAAGCTGAAGCTCCAATACTTTCGCCATCTGATGCAAAGAGCCGACTCATTAGAAAAGACCCTGAGGCTGGGAAAGATGGAAGGCAGGAGGAGAAGGGGATGACAGAGGATGAGATGGTTGGATGGTATCACCAATTCAAAGGGCATGAGTTTGGGCAAGCTCCGGGAGAGAGTGAAGGACAAGGAAGCCTGAGTGCTGCAGTTCATGGGGTTGCACAGGACTGAGTGACTGAACAACATATATGTATAACTGAATCACTTTGGTGTATACCTGAAACTAACACAACATTGTAAATTAACTATATTCTTCAATTTAAAAAAAAAGTTAAAAAAGAAAGTACAAAAGAAAGAAGAAAGGAAATATATCCACTGATGGACGTAACTGAAACAGAACATTGTAGTAATTAAACAGACAGTCCAAGTTTAAAATGCAAACACACCACTGAGGAATTAGTGAAAGAAGGTAGGAGTCAGAAGACCTGAGATCGGGTTCCACCCCATCCCCACCACTTCTCTGACCCTCAGACTCCTTATCTGTAACATAGGGATGATAACCAATTAAAATCACAGGTTTTCATAATTAAATGTGTGTGAAAATGTTTTGCTGTGTGAAGTGTGTTGGACACAGGTTTCTTTTATGGGTAGCTTATCTTTCGGGAGAAGACTTCACTTTCAGGTATGTTTCAGGCCCCTGGAGGACCAATCAGAGAGCTGATGATCTTCCTGCAGGTTATGTTTTTGAAACCTTATATGGTCCACAAGGTTGTTGCTTACCCTCTCCACTTTACAAACATCAGAAACATCATATGATTGACTGATAGAACACCAGCAACCCTTAGAGATATTCTACCACAGCCCAGGGCTATACTTTCCATTTTTATTAAAATTCTTATTAACTCATAGCCCAAGAGCTTTTAAGCCAAGCCTGATCCCCTTTAGGGCCCCTTGATTTGATCAGAGCAATTTGTGTGCAGTGCTCTGGTCCCACTTTCTGTAAAGATAGTGCAGACAGCAGTCATGTGATGTTATTCCGAAGATACTGGAGTCTTCTCTCCATACAAAACCACCTTCCCTTACAGGGCTACTCCCACCCTAGCCATAGAGACATACTTGAGCTCCACAGTGACAAGTCTACCCCCTGAGTTTAAGACCTCCTATCTCTTTGAAATTCTAAATATTTCTAGGAAAAAGAACTATCAGTCATTTGTAGCTTAGTGATGCTGAGTTTGTTGGCTTGTATTTTGAATTCCAAGAGGGCTCTGTGGAAGGGGGAATTGTGCAAAAATAAGGGTCCCCAGGGAAGATATGCCTTGACAAAGTACAAGAGGAAAAGGGGATCAAGAAGGAGAACTTGCCCCCATTGGATCAGCTCATAGCCTCATTGAGAGGGATGTCTAGGATGCGCTTGTCCATCTTTGTGGCCAACAGATGGCTTTCTCTCAACAGCTGAGCTGAGCTCTGTATGTGTCTGTGATGGGGTCAGGTCCATCTTCTGAGCTGTTGGAAGAAGCAGCATCTCTCCTTCTGCTTCAGGCTTTGTGGTGATTTTTATCCTTCAGTTGCTGTTTGCTGAAGAGGCCTCCCTGAATTACTCACGTTTGTCTTTCCATTAATAGGTAGTCTTAAACTTAATGTCATCACCTTGGTAATCTGCAAAGCTATACAGCACCTGAAAATAGCAGCTCTTTTTTGCAGCTTGCTGCGTAGAAGTCATTTCTTTCCTGACATAAAATGTGTCTGGGATCCATTTGATTTTTTCTCGTGTCATGTTGAGGTGAGGGACACACAGAATTGAGGCTGAGGAGGGAGATGTCATTGTTCATAGAAACTATCCTCTTATCACTAGATTGTGCACTTTGACTGTATTGCCATGAACTAATTAGTAATGTGGCTTTTTAAAACCTCTCACAATGGCAGACTTGGTCTGAGGTCTCAGTTTGATATATGCCCAATATTTCATGACTTCTTTGCATTTGAAGGAGTAGATGATCAGGAAAAGTCTTATTATGTAGTATTTAAGGAACTGTTACATTTACCTTTTTTCCCCTCCTTTATTGATTTTGTGCAGATTCTGTCCCTGGCACTATGGTAAGTGTGTTAGGGATATCTGGTGAATATTAGAGGACCAGTTCTCAAGAACAATTATCATAGTTATGGTACTTGATGGTCGACGAACGGTTCTCACAGTATTTAATCTCAAAACAACATAGTATAATAAGAAGAGGAGGTATTATAATCACTGTCACCTTACAAATGAGGAAACCGTCACTCAAGATCTCCTACGTAGCAGTGCTAGAACTCAGATTTGAACCTAGATCTTCTAAACCCTAAGCCATGTTCTCAACCATATTGCCTCTCTGGATATTAGAATCTTCCTGAGAGATAGAACCTAAATGTGTAAATAAGATAAATGACTATTCAAAGAAGCCTGTAGTTAATTATCAAAGATGCGGTAAAGATAGGTGTTGCCAGAATCCAGAAAAAGGACAAAATCATCATGGTAGCTCAAAATGGTAGAAAAGATAGATGGGGCTTGGTGGGTTAGATGAGCTGGAGAGAAAGTAGTAGAGACCTTTAACAAGATAGAAGCAGATTGTCTTTCACATAAAGATCTGAGCTGGTATGGAAGTTGTGCTCCATGAAGTTGGCACAGACCCAGCTCCTTCTGCCATTCCAAGGGTTTCCCTTCTTCTCCATGCCCAAGATGGCTCACCACCTGGTGCATGCTCCAGGAAATAGGCTGAAAGAAGTGGTCATGGGGAGATACTGGTCAAATATTCCACTTCCAGGAACTAGATTTTTCAGGATTTTCAGTGCTAAAACCAGGAAGTCCCTGGAAAATGAGAATTGTCCTGCTAGTTTGAGGGCCCTACCTGAAAGTCACAAGCTTCATCCTTGGTTACATACCATTGGCTAGAACTCAGTCACATAGTCACACCTAGCTGCAAGTGAGGTTGGCAAATAAAAATCTTTATTTTGGGTGACCCTGTGCCCAGCTAACGTCTTCATACCTACAAAGGAAGGGAATAGTTGATATTTGAGCCATAACTAGCTATATGTGCCGTTAACACAAAAAAATTTTATTGGCAGAAGAGAATAGTGTTAATAAAGATCAACAAGCATTTCTATGACTTCTGGTGCTGTATCCATAATGGTAGTTCAGCAAATAGTGTCCCAGGAGGTAGGCTGTGAGCTTTATGTACCTCCTACCATATTAACTGGAACTTTTTTTCTTTTCCCAATCCAGGAGGCATAGCTGTGAGTGATGTTTTATAGGGATAACTTTGGACTATATTCGTTTATTAAAAAAAAAGTATTAATAGGTCACAAATGTTTCTTGTAATACCCTCACATTGATTGCAACACACAAATGTGGCCAGACATGGAAATTCAGATGCACTCTGGCATGTTCTCAGGATGGTTTTGAGTTCAGGAGTCATGAAATGACGTGATGAGAAAATACTGGAGAAGGATTCATCTGAAGGGGTGGTGTGTCTCTTTCCTTAATCCCTAAATAACTAAATAAGATGAGGACAAGCACATGGATCTAGAGTTTTGTATTTAAATGTTATCAGAAGTATGTAACTGCATGTTTCTAGAAGACTCCATGGTAGGAAATTGAGTACTTGCCTCAACCCTGCCCTCTGGAGAGGACTATCCCTTTAACTAGCTAGTTAGCACCCTAGCACAGCTTTCAGAAAAAGGTCTGCCATGTGCCCAACACTATTTGGAGATGGATATCAGTCCTAAAGCTGATGTGTTGGGGATAGGGTGGGGACCATGGTACACAGGTGTGGCCAATGAATGGGGAGGTCATTCACTTCTGCCCTGCCAGACATGTCATCTAGTTTTGTCCTGGCTATATTGGGGTTGGTTTTCCATGCAAAACCCTCCTAATCAGAGTTTCAAATTTGCTTTACAAAAACTGTCAAACTACAAGCCAAAGACGATTGGATTGGGGTAGGATGGGACCTAAGGAGTAAAACACCTATGGCCACATTAGGAAGCCAGTCATTCAATGGAAGAGAACCCAGGGCAGAACTTATTCAGGGCTTCCCTGAATAAGGGAAGTCAAGGCCCTTGACCAATTCTGGTCAAGGCCCTTCATTACCTCTTCCATTCTCATAGCCTCACCTGTATTCCCAGTCTCACACTGATGATACAAGCCTATGATGAACTGTGTGTCAACTTAAAATTAGGTTTTTCTCTTCTTGATACCTTAAGATAACTTTTTAAAGCAAAATCACTTTGTGGTAGAGAACAAAAATATTTATGTTCCTAAAGTGAGGTGTGGTCCCTCCTGCCCAAGTAAATCTTGAGTGCTTGAGTGTTTTGTGAACCAGCTAGACTATTGCCATGTGTTTCTCATCATTCTCTATGCCTATTTTCTGTGTACCCTGGAGCCTCCAACTTGAAGAGAATAAACATTCCAAAGGCATTAGCATGCTGGTATGAATTAGTAACTTTGAGGAGGGGAAAAGCTGAAGATGAGATCCAGCCATACTTGCAACAGCTTTACTTGCCTGGAAGTATTTGTCATTTTGTAAAGATTTTCAGTCCACATCAGCCACTAAGATGGTTACAGAAGCCTGGGAACAATTTTGATTGTGCAGTGATTCAGGGAGTTATTAAGGACAATAAATCTGCATTAATTAAGAATTGAACAGCTATAATGTAATATTAGGTAGCCATTAAGTGTAACATTTTCAAAGAATATTTAATGGTGTGGTAAAATGCTCATGATAGAACATTCAATGGAAAAATCAAGATCTAAAACTGCATCTGCAGCATGATTCCAATTTCATTGATTTGTACATATAGAAAAAAAGACTAGAAGGAAATTCTTCACAGTGTTACCATATTGGTGAGATTATGAACAACTGGTTTTGTCCTTGAAATGATCAATCTTTTCCACGTTGTCTAAGTAAGCAGCTATTCTTTCTGTTTTAGTGCAATACTTACCACATTTGTAACTATAAAAAGCTATTTATTTTTTTAAATAATAAAGGCAAAACTGCCATTGAATAAATATGTGAACAGATTGGTGAAAGTAGATAATTTTCTGCAAAAATCCTGGGTGAATATTTGACTCTACCTTTGAATAAGTTCTAACACAAAACTCATTCAGTGGAATACTTTAAATTTTTTCATTCATTCTCTTATTCATTCATCTGTTTGTAAACTGTTTATTATACTCCCACTATATGCCAGGCACAGTGCTAAACTAGTCAGGTCTTGGTCCCACCCTTGAGAAGCCAACCATATGGTCAGGACATGTTAACTACTATTAATACAGAGATAGCATATTCCTTGTCTTACAGTGTTGTGAATAAGGTATGAGTTTGCTGAATGAATTAATTGGGAGGCCAACTGGGAATTAATTGATGGTTCAATTAATAAACAGAGCAAGAGTTTGTCTCCAGCACTGACCTTTCCTTCAGGAATTTTCTAAAGCTTTTTGAGCTTTCTCCCATCTCCTTGTAGGAATCTCAAGTGTCTGGCCCTACCCTTTCTGTTAATTGCTTCATAAAATGACAAAGTCTCATGGAAGAACTGACCAGTTCTTTCCATGTGCTATCCTGGCGGGCTTGTACTGATTAAAGAATGGATGACTCTGGAAGGAGTCAGAGCTGGAGGCCTCCAGATGCAGTTTCTCCCCAGTTATTGCAGGGTTCCTCTCGGGTGAGTACTCAAGCCAGAGACAGGAGTGGACCATGATTTTTTGGCAGAATTGGGCCCAGCAGGGGATAGAAGTTAGTACCCTTCCGATGTGATGGTGGAAGCTCTTGAAAATGCCCTTCTGTTACCCTACTGTCTCCTGATCACTGATGCAACAACCAAGGACAACATCTTCCACTCCAGTGAGGGATAGAGTTTAACAGGTCAGTGCCCCAGGGAGCAGCGACCCACTGAATTCCATCAGCCCTAAGGTTTAAAGAAATGCCAAGGGAGACTAACACTTGCTGTGAAACTCCCTGGGGCGTATCCTGTCTCCAGCCTGGCAATAATCCAAGTAAGCAAAGGTGAGGCCTGAACCAGGTTGGGCCAGAAGAAGGACGTCCCCTCCCTGCTCCATTCTCCCTAAATGCTCTGCCTGACTGGCTCTCTTGCTCACTGGGATACCCCACCCCAACCCCTGCCACCCCAGGGAGACACCACCACCCCTCTTCATCCCCCCTCTCAGGGCTTTCAATTCTACAGAAAGTCTGAGGGGGAGGGGGATTCCTAATACTGTCTTTTCGTGACTCCTGGAAAATCCTTAAATGATCTAAGTAAATGAGTAACTCTTTGGATATCACAAGATGAAAGTAAATGAGTTGCCCAGGGACTGTAATGAATGCAGATGAATTCTGTACCTTTGCACAGGTTTGAGAGAGACGAGAGGAGCTTCCGGTGGCAAGATGTTGTCTGAAGATGAGAGAGAATCAAAATCAATGGGAATCAGGAAGAAGAGAGGAAAGGAGAGTGTAAAGTCGTAGTCCTTGGAGAAGCTATTAACCAAGACTTGACTTTTATTACTTTATTCCTAAGGTTATAAAAAATATATATCCTGGGTGATTTCTGCCAAGTGCCTCCCAAGAGCTTTCTCTTCAAGGGTCCCATGTCTCCTGTGGTTCTGGACCAGGGTAGGGAGTACATCCATTTGCTGTGCAGGAGGGTGTAGGTACCAGAATAGACACCTCCTGCCACCTGCCTGCTATGTTTGATTCCAGATTTGACAGTCACTGGAGAGCGTCTCCACCTCCCCTTCCATTGTCGACCTCTTAGACTCTGTTTCCTTCTGGGACCCCAACCCAAGCTTTTCCTTCCTGGAATTGACCACCACATCCACAGGACCACCTTCCTATCCTACCTGCCTCTTCCTCTTCTGTCTCCGGGCTGAGGTCTGGAGTCAAGGCTTAGAGGGCAGGGAAGTGAATCTCTGCCCATCTGTGCTCCCTGCTCCTCACACTGGGCACTGGTCCTCTCTGACTGTCTGCTCTGTTCTCAGCTCCCTCTCCATCTCCTCCTTCTCCTTCTTCAGGAAGTCTCTGCAGTCTGTTCCTTTCCCCACCACTCTTGATGTCCCCTATGCTTCACCCTCATGATGCCCTACAAGGAAATGCCCACACAGTTGGCAGTAGCTTGTCTCTGAAATGTACACACTTCTTTCTTACTTCATCCAGTTCTCCCTGAGCACCTAACACCTGGCATCCAGTGTACCAGGGATTACAAATCTGAAGGAGAGGCTGTGTGTGTCTGGATGCTTATAACACATCGGCTACTATGCAGTTTTCTGACTGCTATAATACTACTGACTGCTATAAAGAAGGCTTTAAGAATCCTGACCGGAAACAGCAGTCATAAGAAACAGTCCATAACCCCTGGGGTCCTGGGGAGCAGACAACCACAGATGAAACTGGCCTGTTCTCAGGGACCCACACAGGCATTTCCTTCCTCCACCTGGATTCCTTCAAGACCCCTGTCTCCCAGGAGGCAGCTCGGTATCTCCCACATCATTTTAGTGGGAAGATGGAGTCTTGGCCTCCAAACTGGTCCCTGAACACACTTCCCTGTGGAAGCCTCACCAGGAAGGGTGGTTTGGGGAGACCTTCAGGATTGTACTCCAAGTGCCTTATGGTTGAAACATACTTTTTTAGACTGCCTTTGGGGAACATAACCACTCTTCACAATTTTGCATTCTGGGGAAAAGCTTCCAAATAATAAATGAACAAATGAGTTCATCTGGGATTTTGTATACACCAGACATTTTCTTACCAGCCCTAGATCCTTCAAAACTCTCAGTCTCTCAAGGCTCCATTTCTGTAACCTAACTCATCTTTCAAAGTCATTTATGTCAAGGTGTTATTGGGTTAAAATGTTCCTTTCTTAAGTAATAAGCTTTTTGGTAGAGACTTCTGATAGACTAATGCCTTAACTCTAGAAAAGATTTCTTCACTCTAGTAATTCTCTATGTAATGAAGAGGAGCTCAGATAGACAGTAAGGCAAGTTGGTATTAGAAACATTTAGAAGAGGGGATTTAAGGCGCTCTGAAATCATATATTTTGAGTCTGGTGCCCAGTATATGTAAGCACAGCCTTACTACTGTTTTCCAGCTAGGTTTACTTTTACACTTTATAGGATCCTTGACATTATATCTATACCACAGATAGGGGAAGGGGAGGGCATTGGTCTACCCAATAAGATCCATCTAATTCCAAAATGTAATTGGAAGTTGTAAAGATTCTGAACTGAGGTTGCACACTTTTTCCTTTCTGTGGTTGGTCAGGGCTTGGGAACTAAAGTTAAACACAATAAATAATCTTCAGTTTGAAATTTGATAGGAAGAAAAAAAGAAAGTATGTCTTTAAAAAAGAGAGAGCAGGTAAAATAACGTCCCCAGGCCACGAAAGTACCAGTCATTTTCAGATAAATTATACCCTCCTCCTCCTCCATGGGAAAAAAAAAAAATCATACTCAGACTTAACTGTCCCTTTGGCACTTTTGTCAAATGAGTTTTAGTAGCAGGAGCTGCTAAAAATATAAGCCAATTTCTTTCTTCATTTAAATCAAGTGCTTAAAAAAAGTGTAGCACCTAGAACTGGTGCAGGGCTCAGCATAGCAGCAGCTGGTCTGCCAGAGTCCCTGAATAGTCCTCAGTGACAGCCAGCACCTTCTCAGAGCTCAGGGGAGGCAGCGGCCAGGCTGGACATTGCCCCTCAATGTGGGGGCTGTGCTTGAGCACATGGGGCCCAAGTTGGAAAGGTGCCTTTGGGTACATACTGGCAAGGGTAGGTACAGGAGGTACTCTCAAGAATACTTTGTTGTTTGGACATTCATAAGTCCTTCCTCCAATCTGCTCTCCCTCTCTCCCTCCCCCCTCCCTCCTTCTCTCCCTGTCTTTCTCTCTCCCTTCCTTCCCTTTCTTCTTTCCTTCCATTCTTCCTTCATTTCTTCCTTCTAAAAATACAAGAACATTTACAGATATCAAGCATGTGACAGTACTTGTATAGAGATAGGATAGGACTTTGAATGCATGAATGAGACTGAGTCCTCACTCTCAGGGAGGATGGAACCCACCACATCCCCAAGCAGTGTTCTGTTCCCATATGGCTTTTCTCTTAGTCGTGTCTGGAAAGGCATCTAAGCAACTGGCCCTGCCTATAAGGTGAGAACTAGTAAAGGTGTAAATTGCTTTCAGCGTTACTTGCCTTTAAGAGAAGACTTAATGTACAAAGCCTCTGAAGACCAAAGTAATATATTTATCATGGTAAAATGTCAGGAATTGCATTAGGGAGGAGGGGTGTGTTGTGGAGAGAGTCTTCATGTTATATTTTGTGGCAGTTGTTGTGCCCAAGAATCATATAAAGTAGATCTAGAGAACTTCCCCAGTGGTCCAGTGGTTAAGACGTCACCTTCCAATGGAAGCGGTGCAGGTTAGAGAGCTGGTTGGAGAGCTAAGATCCCACATGCCTCGCAGCCAAAAAAACAAACCATAAAACAGAAGCAGTATAGTAACAAATTCAATAAAGACTAAAACTGGTCCACATTAAAAAAAAAAAAACCTTAAAACAATAAAATAAATTAGATCTAAATTATGCATATTAAAGATCATCTTAAATTCACATTTCGGGGTGGGAGGGGGTGATTGGAGCTACAGGGTGAGAAAGAAGGCCTACTCAGAGCTACTGTGGATTATGCTAGGAGTTCTCTAGCCTTGGGACTTATAAACGAGGCCACCTTGAATCAGACCCCTTATGGGGTTCCAGTGATTCAAACAAACCTCCTGAATGAGACTCTGAGATAGTTTGTCGTAGTTCAAATTCTGGCATCTAATGAATAATGAACATACTTATTAGTGTCACAGTGACTTCCATAGAAAAGCTTCATTTTACTACTCTTATCCAAGCCAACTTTCCTATGCAGTCATTGCATTAAAGCCTTCCATGTATATGGAGGGTGCAGATTTAGAAGTACCTATGCATGTGCTAGAAGCAGTGATGGATTGTGGTAAGCCATCCCTGCTATGCTTTCTTCCAGTTCTACTTGGTAACATAGCACAGGAATTTAGAAAGCTACCCAGCTCTATTACAATGGCACCAGTGGGTGTGGGGGGGTGGGGCAAGGGAAGGGAGGGAGAGAGTCAACTGATTCCAGTTAGGATTGACTCTGTAACCTTGGGGAAGGAATGGCAACCCACTCCAGTATTCTTGCCTAGAGAATCCTGTGGATGGAGAATCCTGGTGGGCTGCTGTCCATAGGGTCGCACAGAGTTGGACATGACTGAAGCGACTTAGCATGCATGCATGCATTGGAGAAGGAAATGGCAACCCTCTCAGTATTCTTGTCTGGAGAATCCCAGGGACAGAGGAGCCTGGTGGGCTGCCATCTATGGGGTCGTACAGAGTCGGACACAACTGAAGCGACTTAGCAGCAGCAGCAGCAGCTGTAACCTTTCGTTCCTTACAACAGTGCCCTAGTCCCCTGAATTCATCCCCAAGCATCAGCACAGACAGTTCTAGAAGTTCTGGGCTATCCTGTCCTACTTGAATCTATTCAGACCTTCTTTATTGGTGTTGTTTTAAATTTTTATTTATTTATTTTTGGCTGTGCTGGGTCTTCACTGCTATACAGACTTTCTCTAGTTTCAGTGAGTGGGAGCTGCTCTCTAGTTGCAGTGCACAAGCTTCTCATTGTGGTAGTTTCTTTCTGCAGAGCATAGGCTCCAGGGCAAGTGGGCTTTAGTATGGTGATATTTTATATTCCATCACTGAAGACACCTCTGTGACCTTTTCCATAAGTATCAGGTTGCTTTGTCCTTAACCAGCTGCTCTCGTGTCCCTTAGCTGAGTTATAGTTCATTTTGAATGGTCTTTTGGTTAAGCATATAGATCTAAACAACAGATTACATGGGTTTGAGATTGAATAGCAATTCTTATATGTCAGGCACAGTCTGAAATTTTATATAAATTACCTCAGTTCACCTTCACAGTAACAAGTAAGGTACTATTATTATTATCACAGTACAAGCAAGGTACTATTATTGTCTCCATTTTTACAGATGGGGAAACTGAGGCAATGGGAGGTTATGTAATTTTTCCAAGGTCATACTGCTATTAAGTGGCGGAGCTGAGATTTGAATCCAGCCAGTCTGCTTCAATCGCTACTAGTTCACTGAGATTTGAAACACTGATTTTATTATTAAATGTAATACCCCAGTTACTGGCACTTTAGGATCCCTTTTACAAAGGATGATGTGTCTGAAAAGAGCCAGTTGGCCTCTGTCAGCAAAATGGTATTTAATGCTCATAGAGACAATTGTTTCTCCTCACTTGAACCCCCAAACCCCATCCAAGAACAAAGTTTATCTTGACCTCATAGATTAAGCCTGTTCTCCATGCAATGCTAGGGAGAAATGCTAACTAGGTTAACTTCCAAAAGCCTGGTGGAGTCTAGAATATTTCCACATCCCAGACCTCTTCCTCCTCCACAAAGGCCCCCTGATTATGCCAATAGGTCCTGTGTCCTCTCTCTGTGTGTCTCTTTTCTTGGATCTTCCCTGAACCTGAATTGGGACAGCTGATCAGACCAGCACTCATATTTATCAGCATTCGACAGGTCTGAATATTGAAAATCACACTTCACTCCTTACTAACTTATGTTATCCTCTTTATAATTCCACATCAATAAACTCTGCTTTCATAACAGTTTAAAGGCCTTGAACCATGTCTTAAATGTAATTTTTTTCACAAAGGGCCTATGAGTATGCTGGATGCCCCAAAGCTACAGTTAATAAATAGCCAGGCACCTGACCTGAAGCAGCAGTAGTGACTAAGGCAAAGCCAGTGTCTTTTGGCCAAGACACTTTTGCCAAGATAGTGTCTTTTGGCCAAAGTTTTTACATCAGTTTCTTTTTTTTTTTTCTTGTCAATATCAGTTCTTTACTTTTTTTGTCTTTTCCTTTTCATGGTAGATGTTTAAAAATTCTAGTTGCCTGCTCCTTGAGTTGAACTCAGTTGCTTATTTCTGGAGGAGATAGCCATGTTACATATGCTCTTGTTCTACCCAATAAGGCTACAGCAATGAAATCTGAAATAATGAAAAAATTCAATAGTACCTCTGTCTTACCTATACATACTCAACACTCATTCACTCACTGAATCTGTATTTGTTGAGTTCTCTTGCTGTGTGCCAGGCACTCTGAGTAATGCAACAGGCATGGTTAGAACCTCCATTCATCAAGGCTACTGTCTGGAGTAGAGGAGGGTAGGCAAAGACATTAAATGAATAAAGGCATGACTTTGCATCATGCTCAATGGCATGAAAGCTAACAGTAGAGTATGATGAAAGAAAATGATGGAAGACACCTAATGTAGAATCCAGATTTTTAACAAGTCGCCAAGTGATGCTGCTGGTTTAGAGCCTACCCTCTAAGAGTCACTACCCTAGTATTATATATTATGGGTGGATTACCTTATGGATTAGCTCAGAATGTATTAGAATCACCTGGAAGCCTTTAAAAAATAATGATGCCTGATCTCTGTCTACATCTCCTTTGTTGCCCTGAAAAACAGGTTCAGTAGTACCATCTTTCTAGTTGCCATATATAATGCATTAATATACGGTATTTGTTTTTCTCTTTCTGACTTAATTCACTCTTATCATCAGCTCTAGGTTCACAACAATGGAGACACAGACATAGAGAACAAACTTACAGACATGAGTGGGGGGTGATGAGGAGGGAGAGGGTGGAACGGAGGGAGAGAGTAATATGAAACATATACACCACCATGTGTAAAAGAAATAACCAATGGGGAAAAAAATAATGATGACTGGCCCCATCCCAAGAGATTTTGTTATCATTGATCTGGGTTGGGGTCTGGGTATCTGCATTTTCCAAAGCACCTAATGCACATGAGGATAAAGAACCACTGATGCTAGATGGCCCCAGGAAGGGTGAGTGTTGCTTGCTGAGTGCTGGCTAGAGTACACATCCTTAGGTACTTGTAGCACAAATGCTGACTCACTCACTCACCGGTCAGTCTACTGGTAGGGAGTTCCACCTTCTTCCAGTGTAGCTCTCACAAATCCCCAGTTGCAATGTGATTTGGTAATCCTACCCATCTGTCATATGAAAGAACTGGAGCTTGATGGACTTGCTTGCTGTGAATTTGAGCTCCAGCATGGAGTGTTTCTAATAAACTTGAGTCATGGACAGTCGGACTCACTGTTCCTGCACTGAGAAGCCCAGGACAAGCAGGTGGTGGGGAATGGGCTGACTCGCCGGCAGTTCTGTGACGGTGCAACTAGAGTCAGGAGACCCACGTTCACTTCCAGCTCTGCCTCGACGAGGTGGAGACTTTGGCAAGTCATCTGACTCCTTGGGATACAGCTTCTTCATTTGCAAAATAAGGGCATTAAACTAGGAGGTCACCAGGCTTTTTTTTTTTTAATGATCAAATTCTAGCAGTGCTAGTTGTGAAAGTAAACATGAAACTGAAGCTTCATTTCCTCCTCGATAAAATCAAAGTTGGACTTGTGACTTCAAAGACTATTGTCAGTTTGAGTGTGGCAATTCTGCTAATAATGACAATAGCTGACATTGAAAGAGTGCTTCTTTTTTTTCTATGAATTTATGTTTATTTATTTTTAATTGAAGGATAATTGCTTTACAATATTGTGTTGGTTTCTGCCATACATCAACAATGAATCAGACATAGGTATTCATATGTCCCCTCCCTCTTGATCTTCCCTCCCACCTCCCACTCCATCACACCCCTCTAGGCTGTCAAAGAGTACCAGTTTGAGCTCCCTGAGTCATACAGCTAATTCCCACTGGCTATCTATTTTACATATATTTGTTGTTGTTGTTCAGTTGCTCAGTCATGTCCGACTGTTTGCAACCACATGGACTGCAGCACGCCTGGCTTCCCTGTCCTTCATATAGTAGTGTCCATATTTTCGTGCTACTCTCTCCATTCATCTCACCCTCTCCACCACCCCAATGTCCGCAAGTCTATTCTATACGTCTGTGTCTCCATTGCTGCCCTGCAAATAGATTCATCAGTACCATCTTTCTAAATCCCATATATATGCTTTAGTATACATTATTTGTTTTTCTCTTTCTGACTTACTTTGCTCTGTATAATAGGCTCTAGGTTCACCACTGCATTAACCTGACTCATATGTGTTCCTTTTTATGGCTAAATAATATTCCATTGTATATATGTACTAGCTTCTTTATCAATTCGTCTATTGATGGACATCTAGATTGCTTCCATGTCCTAGTTATTGTAAATAGTACTGCAGTGAACACTGAGGTACATGTATCTTTTTCAATTATGGTTTACTCAGGGTATATGCCCAGCTGTGGGATTATTGGGTCATATGGTAACTTTATTCCTAGTTTTTTAAGGAATCTTCACACTATTCTCCATAGTGGTTGTATCAATTTACATTCCTGCCAGCAGTGCAAAAGGGTTCAATTTTCTCCACAGTCTCTCCAGCATTTATTGTTTGTAGACTTTTTGATGATAGCCATTCTGACTAGTGTGAGGTGATCTCATTGTAGTTTTGATTTGCATTTCTCTACTAATGAGTGAGGTTGAGCATCACTCATTAGTTTATTAGAAAGGGCATTTCTATATACCAGGCACTGTTGTAAGAAATTTGCATTATCTCATTTAATCCTCACAACCAAACAATGAGATAAATTCTGGTGTTACCATCCCCACTTCATAGATGAAGAAACTTAGGAACGGGAAAACTAGGTAACTTGCCTAGGCTCACACAGAGAGTAGGCGATAGAGTTGTACTCTGCACCCAGCCATCTCGTCCACAGCTGGGGGACCCTCATCACCACACTGTTCTGACCCTCAGTTTTTCCAGCATAAAATCAGAGTTTGGACTAAGTGGCCTCAAAGTTCCTTTTAGCACTAAATACAGTGCTTCCTCTTGCTCACTTTTTTTAATTTACTCACCAGACTTTGAATGAACTCTTACTATGGAACTCAGAAGTCAGACTGTTGGGATTCTGATCCTAACCTGACCCCTTACTAGCTGTGTTACTTGGGTCAAGTTACCTAAATTCTTTAGCCTCACTGGCTCATTTGTTCATGTGGGATTAATGAAAGTGCTGCTCTTGGAGAGTTGTTGCAAGGATAAGGTGACATATTGCCTGAAAGCACCTAGCTCAGAGCCTGCCTGGTGGTAAGCGCTCAGTAAATGTTTCTCTCAGTATCAAGAGGCCCCGTACTCATGTAACAATGAGTAAGCCACAGTCCTGGGCATCAGAGAGCTCATAGCCTATGTAGAGATAGACACAAATAATTGAAATATGTATGAAATGATAGAAGTGTGTCCCAAGCCTTTGGGAAATGCAGTAGAGGGAGCTATTATTTCTAAGTTGGGGGTAAATGTGGTGAGTTGCCGGTCATATGGACCTATTCAGGACACTTTGTTGATGGGAGAAAGACTAGTGAGCCCCACTTTTCTAGGGGGCCAAAGGCTTTGGGAACCTCTGGCACTAGGATCTGGATAGCTCGAGGAATGAAGCACAGAGACTAGGAGTTCTTGATCCAAGGAGGTTCAAACCATGCTGATCAGAGGAGCAAGTTAGGAGTCAGCCTGAAGGTGATGGGCAGGCTGCCAGGAGCAGGGAGGCAGAAGGAAGTTGCGGCAAGGCGGGGAGTTGCCTAGAAGTGGAGCACATACCACCTCCAGTAACTGGAAAGCTTGGAGGCATTGCGGGCGTCTTTAATGGAGGGTAAATCCCTTGTATAGCCAACCGGCCAGCTTCTGGAGTCTTCTTTGGGGCTGGTGGGAGGAGCCAATCTTGGCTAAGGCTGGAGGCTCTGCAGAGGGGACTGTGTAACTGGGGCATCTGGCTGAAGTGAGATAGACCCTGATAATGGGGTAGCTGCTGATCTGGTCATGCTCGTATCCAGAAAGTCTAAACTCTTCAGGCAGCAGAGCTGGGGTGGGCTGGAATGGGGGGTGGAGACTAGAAATCAGCTGTCTCCTTTCCAGATCTCTGGACTACATCCAGCATCCTTCAGAGCAAGGCCTGGGAATGTGCCTTTTCACAAGCTTCCCTCGCCAACATTCTCAGGTCTGTAAACTGCATCTTTGCTTTGAGACACACATGGTGGAGGGAAGCTCAGAAAGGAAAAACTGAGACAAGTCTGGCTGATAGTGGAGTTGGGACCTCCAAACGTGCCGTTTTCACAGCTTAGGGGAAACCTGTGTTGTTTTCCTCTGCGTTTCCTGTAAGACCTGTACACCTGCCCCCTCCCCCTCTGCCCCTCCACCCCCATACTCATTCTCAGTGTGAAAGCTTCAGGCCAGAAGAATCACATTTAGCTCAAAAATCATTAAAAAAAAATTTAACAGGAAAGAGAGTGCACCTTTTTGACCTCAAATCTTAAACTCCCTTCAAGCAACGTAGGCCTCATTCTCACCAGCTCTTTCCTGAGGGTGAAGCATTTAATCAAGGGTTTGCTTTCTATGAGACCTCTGGCTTGCTCAGAGCTGGGGCGGGTTGTTGGGGGTGGGGGGTGGTTCTGTCTTTCCTCAGCTTTTCTCAGCCCCTGGAAGGCCAGCTCCTAATACTGTCTGGTCTTTTATAACTTAAGGGAACTAGCATGTAGTTTTGATGGGCAATGTTTACCTATCTCTAGGAAGAACAAAAAAAAAGGCCACTGAAAGAACACATGCTGGAACCTGTGTGAGCAGAGAGAAAGCCTATAAATTCCCTGAGCCACCCTCAGGTCCCTGGAAGGCAGAGGGCAGCGTCCTGACTTGTAGCATCACTTGTCAGCTTGTCCCAAATGATGAGTTTCCCAATTGCAAGATAGCAGGATAGCTTCAGACTTGTGTGGCCCCGGAGAGGACGGAGCTGTGTGAAATGGTACACACACACACACACACACACACACACACACACACTTTTAAGTTGTCAGGAAGTGGAGGGCTTGTGTAAGAGAGTTTTCCTTCCAGGTTACCCTGGAATATTCACAGGAGTGGAATCACCATCCCAGAGGTCAGGCAGGATGCTTCTAGCACCCCTTCTCCACGGGGAATCTCCCCCTACCTCATTTGGGGTACAGGGTCCTCTCTGAGGCAGGATAGAGGCACAATGTGAGCTGCACCTGCAAAAAGATGACCATTTCCTGGGTGCATTCTGCATGACCCCAGTTCCTGGATGATAGTGTTCCTAAAGCTCTCAGAAGTCCTTTATTGGAATTCAGTGTCCAGCTGGCCTGCGGTCCCAGGGAAGACGGAGGCGGCTTGCACTGCCTGCCTTTCACTCCACAGACAAGCCCCAGCCTCCGAAGGGCACCGGCAGCCGCCCAGACGCTGTGGAAATTTCTCTAGGGAAATCTCACAAGCCTGTAAGAAACTTGACCTCATTTGCATTTTCTGATTGAATCACAGATAGGTTTTGGTTCTCGTTCTTCCCTTTACAAAGACAGGCCCAGGAATGAAGAAAGGCAAAGTTACTTAGTATTGTCAGGAGAAATGTGTTATTATTGACGATCAACTTGGTTCTTTTACACAAGGTATTTCTAAGCCTCGCCTCACTTCCTAGCGGATATGTATCTGTATCGTGTTATTTAAAATAATCTTCCTTTCTTTTGCATTATTGTTTCATGAAAAGTTCAACAGCATCAGAGCAGTCTCTTGAAGGATTTATTAGTTAACTGCATCTCCGTCCTCAAGATGGTAGTGATGGAGTTTCAAGGACCACAGTTCCTGTAATAGCATAAATCAAAAACAAGACAGTTGCTCGTTCTATGCAGGACTTTTGTTTTTAATATTGTTCCCTAAAGGGAGGGGGAATTTAGGAATTCCATAAGTGCTGAAGGGAGCAAGTTCAAGTACCAGGGTCCTTTAAAATGTGGTTTAGTAAGTTTGATTGCTTAAGCTCCCCTGGTGATTATGATCACCTTCAGACTTGTGTGGCCCCGGAGAGGACGGAGCTGTGTGAAATGGTACACACACACACACACACACACACACACACTTTTAAGTTGTCAGGAAGTGGAGGGCTTGTGTAAGAGAGTTTTCCTTCCAGGTTACCCTGGAATATTCACAGGAGTGGAATCACCATCCAAGGGAGGGGGAATCTCTCTAAAACTAGAGACTGCAACCAAGTTATTAAGATGTCAGTAAGCAAATGGACTTCCAGCATCTATTAATTGGTGTCACAGAGTCTTTCAAAAGGCAAACAGTGGTGAAGGGTATATTCTGTTGGGCTTTGTTGTGCTAGCTTTACAAAAGTGCATGAGCATGGTTGTGTCTGCCAGGCCCAAACCGTGGCAGAAAATATTGCTGTGATGAGGAATTAACAGCATGCTTATTGGGCCTACTTATGCAAAGGGACTCAGAGACCTGTACCTAATAAAAGGAGAGACAAACCAAGAGCCAAGGAAAATCAGTTCAACTCATTTTCCTTCTGTTGAAAGAAAATAGAAATCTTTTTTTCTTTTTTGTTTTCGTGCTAACATAAGAAATCACTCTTCAAAGTGTAGCATTTTAACATGTAACTGGATGCTAAGTTTTGTTTTGTTTTTTTTGTTTTTCCTTTTTGGTTATGTTACCCCGTTCTCTTTTGCATCTCAAAGAGAAGGGACACTTGAGGGTCCCAGAGCCCCAGAGAAAAAAATGCTCTGTCAGTGGAGTAGGCATCTTGCTCTTCTAAGTGGATGGGATTCACCCACATTTGGATTTCATGCTGGGCCTTGGCACTTATTAAGCTGTGTGACCTTGAGCAGGGCACTCTACCTCTCTGAACTTTTCTGCCTTCTTCTGTTACCTTTGGCAATCATTGCTGTCTAATAGCGTGAGTGAAATAATAAAGGAGATAATGTGCATTAAGTATCCTAGCAGGTTCCCCCTTCCCTCCCCATTCTCTTATATGGAGAGTTATTCCTGAAAAAAGAAAATATAAGGATGGTTATCATCTAATCTTAGCAGATTAAAATCCATGTGCCGGTCCCCTACTTTCATGTCAGATCTTCCCCTCCCAGATATTCCTCTTCCTTTCTCATTTTGCCTTGTTCCTCATCCTTCCCACTTGCAATATGTTTCTCCTTTAAGGAATTTACTCCTTCTTTCCTTTTCTCCCTTTTTTACCCATTTTCCTTACCCGTGATTGGGGAAGAGTGGGAAAGGAGAAGGGTGAGAGTCAGGGCATCAAATATAAGTGAACAGAAGAGGAAAGAGAGTGAAACTCTATTCTTTCACACATTCAACAAATACTGATGAAGCACCTACTGTGCACAGACTCAGAGCACAAGATCAGCACGCTTTGTGCTCCCACTCAGTTTCATGGGGAAACCTGGAATTCAACAGGGAAGTGCGATCCTCACTGCCAAGTACTTTGACCCAGGAAACAAAGGCTGTGGTGGGACACTGGGGAGAACTGGGGAAGGAGGACCTCCCCACCTGAGAGCTGGAAGTAAGGACAGGGAAGAAGGAGTTGGCAGAGGCTGCAGAATAGCTTGTTAAAGGACCAGAGAGAGAGAGAGAGATCTTGCTGTGTTTGGAGAAAGAAAACATCAGGATAGAGGCACTGAGCATGCAAGGGAGGGTGTCTAGAGATGAAGTCGGGGTGCAATCGGGGTGCCACTCGAAAGGAGTACATGCCTCGGGGAGGTGTGTAGGTTGAATTCTGAGAGCGGGGGGAAATCAGTGGAAATAAATCGGGGGGGGGGGGGCAGCAATGATGGGATTTGTGATATGGCTGCAGGGGAAGGCTGGGCCTGCTGATCTGGGCTCTGCGCCTATCTTTTCAGTGCTGGGTTGGGCCCTCAGCGTTGCCAAGCCCTCACTTTGAAAGCCGGCCGCCTTGTGAAAGTTAAGTGCTTTCAGTGGTCCAACGAACTAAAATCAAAAAAGGTCCCCCTTGGCCAGGCTCTTTTAAGGACTCTTCTGAGGGTTTGAACTGTCTAGTTTTGAAATGTGAGACAAACCATAATCACCGGGCAATGCTCCCTTGTTTTGCCAGGGAGAGACATTTATAGGTATTAAACTAGATCCAGAAGGCCTCTAATACAGTTCCTTAAATGCAATAATAACACAGAATTATTAGGGGGAACTATTATTATTATTCCAAGTAATAACATAATTTTGTACCCATGGAGGGCATCCAAAGTGCTGAAAGAAATGAGCATTGGTTAATTAAGCCTCACCACTCCTTCATGAGTTGGGTGAAGTATCATTAGATTCCTTTATAGGGGAGTCAACCGAAACGCTGTTGGCTTAGTTGACTTCCTTGAGGTCACACTGTGGGAAGAGAAGTTGGGGAATTTTACACTTTAGCAACCCCTTTCAGTCTACGTGACCCACTTCTACACACAGAGTCAGATCTTCCCAGTCCCTAAGCAAAGAATACCCCTTAAGGGTTGGGAGAGACCTTTGGGGAGAAGCACTCAGAACCCATCCTGCTAACTACACCCCCTGCTCCTCCACATTCATGGGCTCTCTGCACACAGAGAAGCAGATTCATTGCCATGCCAAAGGCAGCACTTTGCAAGAGACCCACAGCATGGGTCAGGTCAGAACTGGTGAACAAAGGACTTCCCTGGTGGTCCAGTGGTTAAGAATCTGCCTGGCAATGCAGGGAAGGCAGATTCAGTCCCTCTTCAGGGAACTAAGACCCCACATGCAGAGGGGCAGTCAAACCCATGTCAAACTCAACTGCTGAGCCCTCGAGCTAAAACTGAGACTCATTGCAGCCAGATCAATTAATTAAAAAGAAATGGTGTACAAAGCCCAATGCAATAGAGAGGGTGTGGGAGAATAGAGAAGTCACGTGTTGGGGGCTTTGTGTTCTGGTGACAGGAGTATTTGTGTCTGACTCTTTATGACCCCGTGGACTGCAGCATGCCAGGCTTCCCTGTCCTTCACTATCTCCCAGAGTGTGCTCAAACTCATGTCCATTGAGTTGGTGATGTCATCTAACCATCTCATCCTCTATTGCCCCCTTCTCCTCCTGCCCTCAATCTTTCCTGGCATCAGGGTCTTTTCTAGTGAACTGACTCTTCACTTCATATGGCCAAAGTATGGGAGCTTTAGCATCAGTCCTTCCAACAAATATTCAGGGTTGATTTTCTTTAGGATTGACTGATTTGATCTCCTTGCTGTCCAAGGGACTCTCAAGAGTCTTCTCCAGCACCACAGTTCAAAAGCATCAATTCTTCAGCACTCAGTCTTCTTTATGGTCCAACTCTCACATCCATACATGACTACTGGAAAAACCGTAGCTTTGATTATACTCAACTTTGTTGGCAGAGTAAACTCTCTGCTTTTAATACACTGTCTAGGTTTGTCATAACTTTCCTTTCAAGGAGCAAGCATCTTTTAATTTCATGGCTGCAGTCACAAACTCCGGAAATTTGTTAACGTCTACTGATGCAACCTCTTTCTACTCTCCACCCATTTTCTTCAGCTCTGGTCCCCTGCCTCCAAAATTCTAGAATTCAAGCTTAGGAAAGACACCTAATGGGACTATACTGGGCATCTTAGGAAGCTCTATCCTCTCTTCTAGATTGTTTATTTTTTCATTCCATGAAACTTTCATTCATGTCAGCAAATATATGGACCCTAGAGATGCAAAGCAGAAAACGGTTTGATTCCTACCTTCAGAAAATCAAAGACTTAACTAAAGGAGAAAAAGATGCCATACACCCTGTCTATCCTGCCCACCTCCACTCAAAATCAACAATATGAATACATATGTGGTTTGTGTTCAGGACAGAAGAGGCATGTGCAAGGTGCCTTGGAGAAGGCAGACTGACTGACTCTGCCTGGGGAGTTTGGGAAAGATGTGGGGAGAAGGGAGTAGCATGTGAACCAGCAGTAGCCATATGAGAGTTCTGGGCTAAGAACTAAGAGAAGGTCCTCGGTATGGAAGGAGCAGACTGGACAAGGACATGAAGACATGAGACTGTGTGGGGTTTGGGGACCATTTAAATACTTCAATCTTTGTAGTGCAAAATTATCCCTTTGGACCGGAAGAACTCAATCCCTAATTATATAGTCTCTCCTAATTTTTTATAGATTGTTTTATGAAATGCAGTAGGCCTCTTTATCCAGATGAATTCTGAATTACTTAAGTTCAAAGACCTTATTTACCTCTGTAGCATAGAATAATGTTTGTCCAGCAACTAAGACACAGAAAGGAAGAGTCAAAGTTAGACATGAGTGAGAAGACCCAGGCTCCAAGGTCACTTCCAGCAGCAACTTACTGAGTGACTTTGAATGTGGTGCTTCCATTCTCTTTCACTTTCTGATATGTAAAATTATGATAATTCTGCTACTTAGTTCTCAGATGATTTTGATGATAAAATAAGGAATCAGAGATAAAACTACTTTGTGTAAACTATGATACGTTATACAAAATATTGTTTTCCTTAGGTCTGACCTATTATCATAAAGATATAATTTTCTAATTTCTTTTCTTCCTATTCCCTCAACTGTCATCCACTGGAATCTTTAAGTTCAGCCACAAGGCAGAACTGGTGGGATGAAGGGCAAGGGATATAGTGGTGTAGGGCTCATTTTGAAGACCAGATTTTAGTCAGCAAATTCCAGACCCACTCATCTCTAGAGATGGAGCTCCAGCTATATTGTCTGCCTAGGTTCTCACCATCTTGAGTACTAATCACAAAGGTTTCAGGTTTTGGCCCCTGTGGGGTTCCATGGGACTTGAGCAAAGAGATTGGCAGTCACAACCATGGGTGCTCAGTGAAGAGACAGAAATGTGTTCCCTGGAGAAAGCAGCTGGCTGTCCAGCTAGATCTTCACAAAGGGAGTGGCTTGTGTGACGCTCTCTACTCACCACCCTGTCTCTCATTCTGGGTACACAGGCTATGGTTTTTCCAAGTCTCCCCAAGTTAAGTTGTGGCCAAAAGACTGAGTTCTGGCAAACAGAACATTAGTGGATGCAGTACCAGTTCTCAAGCAAGGCATTGCAGAATTGATGTGCCTTTTCTATCCCTCTGCTCTCCTGTGGGGACCTAGGAGACCATGTGCTCCAGACGGTAGAGAAGCAAGATAGGGAAGGACTGCTGATACATGTCAGACTTGGTGGAATCAAGAAATAAAGCTTTTTCTGTTAAGCTACTGAGATGTAAGGATTTCTTTGTTATCCCAGAGCCCAACTTTTTCTGTCAGTACAGCAGAAATGCCTTGGTTATTGTCACCATAGTTCAGACTCTGGCAGTATCCTTTTTAAATATAATAGCAGGACATACCTCTGGGTGTTGTTCATCCATCCAATGTGCACATTCCATCAGTCATATCCCCCTGGGGTTCTGACCTGAGACCTTGTTTTACCTGACTGTATTTCTTCTTGAACTTAACAGGTGCTGAATTTATAATTTACCCATCACATAACACTATGATTTCTCTTATATCACTGAGGGATGAAAGAGTGTCTCATTCTCAAGTCATAGTTACACATAATGCATATCTATTAATTTTATTCCAAAGTCCTTAAAAATATGGGATAGTAATGATTAGAATTAGCTAACATCTATTGAGTTTTTTTCTATGTGTCAGTCATTAGGAAAAGTGACTTTATCTATATTTCCATTTAGTTTTCCTAATAAACTTACAGGAGAGGTGGTATTGTTGCTTCTATTTTACAGATGGGGAAACCAAAGCATAGGGAGGTTAATCAATTTTTCAATATCATATAGAGGGAAGCAGAAATTCAAGTGTAGGCAGTATGATGCCAGGGGCCATATTCCTCAACACACTTTTCCACAATTTGTATATTTCTTCAAATTAAGGAATTCTATGACTTGATTAAATTTGGGGGCTTGGGATTTTTAAACAGGTAGGGAATAGCCATTCCAGAATTAAAATAATGGACATGCAAATGATTCAACTTTCGCAAATAACCTGAGAAGGAAAACTATCCATTGCCCAAGAGACAGTAAATAAAATTGAAATTGTCTGGTCTTGGCTGGCTTTGCACATTGCTCACCACAGATTAATGGTCAAGTAGATATTTGAAAGGCTCCAGTTACAAATCCACTGGGCAGGACTAGGCCTACAGATAGGTACTAGGCAGAAATGAGAGCTGAAATATGGACAATAGTAAATGACGCAAAGGAACTGTCAGTTTTCCAGTGGATTAAGATTCCTTTACAAATAATGTTATTATATTATTGGTCCAAAGTATATTTGACTATTTTACTATGTCAAAGACAGAATAAAGGAGCTTAAACAAAAGGGTTAGAGATAACAGTTTAAACACACATATTTAATTCTATTCTATCCTCAAAATCCACTAGGATGATTTGTAAAGAGCCTTTTTAAAGGATAACCAACAAGACCACATGTGAGAATACATCAGCAACTATTTTGGAGCCTGGGAAGCCAACGGATTACAGGTCACTGACTTACCAGATAAGAAAGCTGAATCCCAATCCAGTAATGGGAAAAATCTAGAACATCACCGAACTCACTGCCCCAATGGTCCAAGAATTGATGGCACCAGTTATTTCTGGAAGTTGTGTAGAACATGGATTAACAATAGAATATTGTTTAAAAATCTGTGTAAGTAGCAATTCGATCCTCAATTCCCTCTGAGAAACTGCCCCACTCCTCTGAGCTAAAGGGTCACCATGCACAAGCAGCGGAGTTAAGGATACATTTTTCTATTTAATTGGAGACTCCCTGCTTTCCTCCCTTAACTTGGTTCCAAACAGGGGCAGCCAGATGTATACCTTCTAGTAGGAGCTGGAAACTTTGCTGAAACACTGAACACACTGACTTTGGAGTTCCCCTGAGGAAATAGGCCAATCATTTATTGTAACAGTGAATAAACCTCTCTCGTGCACCCAAATCATACTCAGCTTTTTAATACCCTAGTCTTTAATATAAGCAGATAACCAAAAATTACCAAGCATTTGAGGAAAGCATCTGATATGAAAGACAGAGGGGGTTTTGTTTGTTTGTTTTTAAAGTAACAAATTAGAGGAAACAAACATGAAGGGAGGGGGAAAAAAAACTGAAAGGAAAATACTCCTGTTTTTAACAAACACAGAGAAATAAATGGAGATATGACATCCATGAAAGAAGAATAGAATGTTCTTAAAAAAGAAGGAATGCTCAAAAATAAAAGGAAACTATTAACAAATTAAAAATCTAAGAATAAAAATGAAAAACAATGCATAGAAGGGGAATAGGGGGATGGAAAGGGTAAAATAATTCAAGAGATGATTCAGAAAATTTTCAAGTGAAGGACACAAGTTTTCTGTCAAGTCTTTTGAATTCCTATTATAATGGATGAAGTTAAATCCGTACTAAAGCAGGATTATTATGAAATTTCAGAACACCAAAGACAAGGAGAAGACCCTTGGTTCCTAAAGAAAAACAACGGGTTTCCTATAAAGGATCTAGAATTAGACTCTTATTAGTCTTCTGAACAGCAATTTTGGAAACTAAAAAATGATAGAGGAAAGTTTTTAAAATTCTAAGGGAAAATGATTTCCCGTGTAGAATTCTGTATCTCGCCAAACTATCAATTACATGTGAGGTTAGATGAAAATATTGTCAGACATATGAGATCTTCAAAATTTTACCTCTCACACACCCTCTCTCAGGAAACTATTGAAGGAAGATCTATCAAAATGATAACATCAACTAAGAGAGCCACAGACTCTAAGAAACAAGGAAGCCAACAAAATAGAGAATGAAGAGCTCCAGGATCAGGGAAAGAGAAATCACAGGATAGTAGCTGTGCAACAGCCCAGAGCAGCACTAGTCCAGGTTAGAGTTGCTCAGAGGCTCCTGGAGACATCATTTCAAAAAGGTGAAATCGGCAGAATTCCTAATGTGTTTGAATGTACTGAAACTTGCACAACTAGAGGAGAGTTAGGGATTGAATAAGCAATCAGTAGATAGAAAATTAAGCAGACCAGTTCATGATTAACTCCAGAGAAACAGAATGTTGTACAGAAACGGAAGATGACTCATTGGGTACAATAGAACCTAGCAGTGTGTAGCATTTTCACTGTCATTACACCAGAAGCACAGAATACTGATCCATTCAAACTGTGATAGAATTCCACTGGTAGCATGGAGGACAGGAAGTGTGCCTGTGTGTGGTAGGGGTGGGAGTTGTTGAAAGAAAGCACAAACCTCATCTTCCATAGTGGAAGATCAATAGCTAAAGCCTTAAACTGAAAAGTTGAGAAGTTACATAAGCATGTTATTTAGAGATACGGAGGGAAATATCTAAAGAGCAGCTAAAGGAGTTGAAAGTGGTTGCTCTTGGGGCATGGCAAAATGGAGGAAGAAGACCATTGGTTTTTCTAGAATTATCTTTTTCAATAATATGCAGATATAACTTTTCACCATGAATTTTTTCAAACACAGAATTAAAATTCCCCGTGGACATTTCCACTGATGGTTGTCGTTTAGACTGCTATTACCATACAGTTTACCAACCCAAACATAATGTCAGCTTGGTCGTTTCAAGGAGACATGGAATGAGTTTTGAAATTTAGAGCTGAAAAATGTTGTTTTGTAAGTAGGAACCTTTCTCCAAAGAAGGCAAGTAACTTGTCCTAGTGCCCCCAGCTCAGAGCAGAATCAAAACTGAAACCAAGCCCCTCACACTTGGCCCAATATTTTTCCTCAACACCCTCAAGTCTCCACTTTTCTCCTTTGTGCATGAGAGGGTGCTCACTTGGTGGCACGGACCTGTGATGATAGTGGAGGAAGTCAGCCCTGACTCCCATCCCAGCTCTGCTCCTGACCTGATCATCTTTAACTTCACTCAATATGTTTTCATCTGTGAAATGGGGATAATAATACCTGTGTTGGTCATTTGGCAGCATTGTTGTAGGGATCAAAGGAGAGCATAGCGATAAAAGCACTTTATGAAACTGTAAAGGCTTTTCAGATACTGGGAGGTGCTGTTATTCTCATGACCACTGCATCTCCTTGGGTGAGGCGACAATGAAGGTGATCTAAAAGTTCCCATTAGTAGTACTGCTGAGCAACTCCTGTTGAACTAAAATGATGGCATTCCAAAAGGCATGGCAAGAGAAGTTTGAAATGTTCTCTTCCTCTCTGGCTCACAATTAGTCTGGTGCTGCTGCTATGCCCAGAAGTAAGCTTGCAGTCAGAGCGTGGGTACACTGGATGATTTTTGATCCAGCCAGCCACTAGAATATAGACTTTCCTCTTGCCCTGACGTTTTTTTGTTTTTTTTTAAACCCCTTGCGGTTTTTTCCCCTCTTGTGTTCCTACCAAGAAGTCCGATGCAGAAGAGTTAAAATTCCTCTGACAGGTCCGACTTTGCTACTGAAAGGAAAAATTTCAAAGTGGCACATCACTGCCTAAAATGCTTATTAGAGATGCCGCGGTGGCCTTTGCTGGAGAACTGCAGGGGGAGGCAGGCCTTGCAAACTGTTCCCAGGCACTGGGCCCTGCCCAGTCCGCCCTGACATTCCTGGGAGCGGAGCAGGCGTGGAGGAAGAGAACTCCGGCTTCCAAAGGAGGCAGATCCTGGACACCTAAAATGTGTACCTTTGCCACTCGTGTTGACAGTCTGGTACTGAACAATAAGGAGAGGAAACGATGCTGTATTAGACGATCACACGTTTATCTGGCAGAAATGGAAACTGACACCTTAAGTTAAGTGACTGTCTCAAGTCCCTCCTCTGGTCAGAGACAAAACCAGGACTGAAATGCCGGCTTCTTCCCCATCCTCCTTAATGGCGCAGCCAGCAGTTTGCCAAAGAGGGGCACTCTGGGCTCCAGAATGTTCAGTAATATACAGGGGAGGCAGACCTGCCATGAAATCTCAATTTAATAATACAATGAAAGTCAATGAACTCAAATCAAATGGCAAGCACTTCATTTTCTATTTAAGTGCTCCGTATCTTAGGACAACCCCATGAGTTGGGTCCTATTGTTATGCCAAGCTACAGATAGGAAAACAGGCTGAGAGAGGATTAGTGTTTCCCAAGGTTGCATCCCTAGTAAGGAGTCGTACTGGGCTCAGAGCCAGTGCTTTTTGCCTCCTCACTCTTCCCTCTGGGTGCGCTGTCTGAGTGTATCTCCCAAGTCACAGCGCGGGTGACTGTGTTCTGTTTGTGGCAGTAAGGCGCGCTCTCTCTCTCCCTCTTCTGTGACTCTGAGTTCCGCAGCCCTGTTGCATTGTTGTTTGTGGTTTCAATGACACGGTTTTATTTGGGCTGTTGTCAGAGTGATTGGTGTGGTGAAGTCACCCTCTGGCAGGTGATTCCTTGCCTGTCAGTGGAGAGTGGCGTCATGGTCAGAGGGGACTGGCCACATGAGGGGGAGGGGAGAGCAGAGAGGAGCCTGGGAGGACCCAGGCTGCATACGGGAGAAGTGACTGGTGGAAGCACTGATTCATCGCCCTGGATGTGCTCAGGACTGGGTCCGTGGGATTCTCACAGTTTACACGCCCTCCACAAAACTGGTGCCTTTAAAAACTGTGGCTGGGAAGTCGTTTTCCCTGGGTTTACTTGGGCCATGAGGAAATCATTTTTTAAACGACATGTTTATAGAGGCCATTAAAAAAGAACAATGAATAAATTTGGATTTTAGGTTTCTTCTATTGCAGAGACAATTTTAATGTAAAAGCTGTGATCACAGGCTTAGTAAGAGGGGGAAACTGAGCCAGGATCTCTGAATTTACAATTCAAATGCATAAACCGTGTCTAGAATGAGAGGAGACTAGTTTTTGTGTGTGGCTCCTGCAATCAGTCGTTTAATCTCATGCATATGTAATTTTATAGTCACACCTCTCTCATTTGTGGAAATTCGAAAACATTTGTAATCCCACTTGACTATAGGTGATCATAATCACCAGGGGAGCTTAAGCAATCAAACTTACTAAACCACATTTTAAAGGACCCTGGTACTTGAACTTGCTCCCTTCAGCACTTATGGAAATAGTACCCATTTGGAAGTCAGGTGGCCTTGGGATCAGATTCAAATTCTGCTATTCCTTGTGAGATCTTGGGCAAGGTACCTCTCAGTGTCTCAGTTTCCTCACCTGTCAAATGGGAAGGATTAATGCAGGTCTCCTTAGGCTATTTGGAGCATTAAATGAAATAGTTGTATTCAAAAATGATGAGGTGGTCCCTAACACAGAGCAAACCCATCTTGAATGCTTGGTAGTATTAACACCAGCTCCTGCTAGTGTTTTGTCTGTTCTGAGATATGTGGAGAAAAGAGAGCGAAACATGAGGCAGGGTGGAGGGGAGGAGAGCAAGAAAAACAAATAATAAAGTGGAGTTAGAAAAGGAGAAAACCAAATAAAGGTTTCCCAACCCAGATGTGTAAAAACCAATTCTTCAGATTATGGGTCAGAAACTTACAGTCATCTCCACCTCATCTATTTTGGGGTAGCTGGAGAAAATAATTACATTGTAGGGGTTGCAGGTAGGAATAAATAATTGGCTGTAGTAATAAACAACTACTTTCTCTTGAATTAGAGCCATGGAGTGTCAGTGAAGGACCTTGGAGATCTTTTATTTTATGACTAGAGATCCTGAGGCTCAGAAAGATGATATGAGCTAAGCAGCAGGACCCACAATAGCAGCAGCACTAGGACCCACACATCCCAACATCCACTCTTGTGTCCTTTCCAATCTGTGATGCTGCCTTAAGGGGTCCACATCCCTCCATCTCACTCCTTTTCAGTTCCTTGTCTTTTCCTAGAGCAAAAATTTGAAAGCTGAGACACATGTGTTGTCTGCTCTTTGGGGTGGAATTGTTGACCATCTCATAGTAGATACCTTCCTTGGTTGAAGAACGTGAGGAGACTGAACAAGTCAGCTAGACAGAACTCTTGGGCCCTGAGTTTCTTTCCACTGACTTCTTCCTCTTCAGCTGAGAGTAAAGAGGTCCGGATGTTCCTCCCTGCCCTGGGCTGTGCACAGTGGGTCCCCAGGGGCTGTTGCTCAGGATGTACAGATGAGGGGGGAGATTTCAGCCAACCCGAGTGCTAATTTGAGGCATAAATTAATGCATACCTGAACAGGTGACATTATCCAAATGATAAATTGCTATAGCACAGACCATTGTGTTCATAAGGGTGATTTATAGCCCAGGTTTGGAAATGAACAGAGAAAGAAATATTTAAATGTAGCCATTTAAAAACCAAGCTTAGGTGGAGGGCTGTCTTTTAAAAATTGAGGTGTCTTTCCTCTGTCAGATTTGTCCGTATTAATCAAAATCGAGTGGAGTGACTTTGTACGTTTTTTTAAACAGAAAAAAAAGCATTTATGTTTTAAATAGAACATAGAAGGCTCTTTGTTCTTGTTTTATTTTTTCTCCAGAACATAGAACCCAGAATGAAACCTCCAGGAATCTGCACACATTTTCTCTACTTAGGCCTTCTCTCATTGTCTTGCTTTTGAGGCTGAGCAGAAAATGAAAACCTTAATTGATTTCCTGCCTTATTGAATCTGGGCAAAGAATTTCATTTCTGTAGACACAGAAATATCTGAAAAAGACAAAAATGGTTTGTCAACAACAAGTGAATATCATTTCAAAATTGGAGAAGAATGGAAGAGATAGGCCGCCAGGCTTATTCCACCCCAACATACACACACACACACAGAGTATCTTGGACAGGCCAGGTTTTTCCTTCTGAAAACGGAAGCCAGACACTTGAGCAACTTGTATTTTGCTTAGCCCCTAAAGGGGTAAAAGAGAGATGGGCCTCATGAAATATTTAGGATTTCCACCAGGCAGAATCTCAGAGGATGAATGAAATTAACCCCTTTAGAGGGCCAAGAGCCCTCAGTCAAGCTAGAAATAATGATAATATTTTTTTAATCCCTACCATCTGCTTTTTCTTCTACCTCTTACCCACCCCCAAATGGTCCTCACAACAGCCTTTGAGTTTGGAACTCTCAATCATGTTTTCAGGTGGGGAAACTGTGGACAGAGGAGTGCGAGTTGGCTGGTGACCAGGAGACCTGTCCTTGGGAGGGCCTGGGGCAGATCCAGGTCGGCCTGACTCCAGCCCTTGTGTTCTTTCAAATTCTGTCTACTTCCCCACCCCCACGCCACTCCTACCAGCCATCATAAAAGAGCTTTGGGTCCATTGCCCAGCAATTACCCCTGGAGCCAGCCAAGGCACCTCTCTCAGCCTTCCTTTCTACATCTGTAACATCAGTAATTCATTCCCTACCTAGTGAACATGGTGGTATGTCTAATAAAAGGGGACACATATACGTGAAAACAGCTTTTTACACGGCAATACACCACCACCATCATCATTTTCTTCTGTGAAACAGTTAAGGAATTATCCCACACTAGCAGGCTTATATTTTAGGAGGAAACGCTTGAAAACTAAAAAGCTCATGAATGATGATGCAACTTATCTGAGATGGTGAGTGTACTTTGCAAGGGTCTGCTCACAGACTCCACACGGTGGCGAGCTGCTTCTCTGGGCTTTGGGCAGCCACATCAGGGCATTTGAGGCCAGAGAGCTCCATGTCTTTATAACATTATGCATTAAAGTCATCTGTAAAATAAAGAGACATTCCAAATAGCCCTTATGTTTTTCATTTTTTCATTTTGGCATGGGGGCACGGAGCAATTTTCCAGAATGTTTTAAGTAGGAAAAAATGGTCATTCTCAAGACAGCCGTTCTGTATTCCTGAGCCTCTGGGTTGTATTCACATTCTGAAATCTCTGAGCCACTAATGTCTGTGTTCCTTTAAATGGGCTGTTTCTTTTATTAAAACAAATGAAGGCAGAATTTATTCCTTATATAATATTCTTACCTCTGAGCCCTGTGGGCAGGGAGGGTTCAGAACATGGAATAAAGCTGTTGGAACACATTGGGAGAAGGAGGAGGAGGCCACTATTGAGAAGAATGCTTCTGTAGTTCCTAATTGATCCTTTCCACCCAAGTCCTCCAGGTGTTCACGGTTTTATCTGGCAGCTATGGGATTAAACGCTTTCATAGGGTCTGTGCAGACAAGGGCTATCCCTAAGGATCGGCAGTAACGTGCCACACTTCTGTGCTGGCTGTCCTTGATAATAATGCTTTATATTTTATATATTGCTTTGGCTGAAAAAGTTCATTTGCATTTTTTCATAAGATATTACAGAAAAACCCAAACAAACTTTTTGGCCAACCCCATACATAATATGTGCCATTTTAAAGTCCCCTCACTTCAAATTTTTCAGTAGTTAACTTCAGTAAACATGAAATGATCAATTACTGTGTGCAAGGCACTGTGAAAGGTACTGGCAGTGCAGCCTCAGAGTGGCCCCCTGCCCTCGAGGAGGTCACAGACAGAAGTTGCAGGGACCAGATCTATAAGCAACTCTACGCAGCCCAGCATAGTTAATGCTGGAATCAAGACAGCAGTGATGTGAAGGACCCCAAAGAGCAAAGCCCTCTTCTTCTGAAGCAGCAGAAGGAGCAGAGGCATGAGAACTGGGTTCTAGAGGATGAATAGGAGTTCAACAGGGGATTACCCTCTAAGTTAGGCGAGGAAGTGTTGTTTATTAGTTGATAGCAAGGAAACCCATACTCAGAGAAAGTCACTTGCTCCCTGAGGTCATAGAGAGAATGTTGCTGTATGTGATTGCTCTCTCTGAGCCAGGCATCCTTCCTCTCACAGCCCTGTCCCTACACTTTAAAACGATTCTCTTTTTAGCATCAAAAGAAATGAGAAATGATGTGAAATCTTCTCCACTTCCTTGTGGGTTTATAAGGTTGTTACTTTCCACCAGAGCTGAGTCAGAGACACTATTACCAAAGAGAAATGTTGTTTTAACTGTCTTCCTGGCATTTCTTTCTCTGCTTCATAACCAAATCCTAAGGTTTGTCATCCTGTTGTTGAGAACTTACAGAGGGTATACTGTGGGAAGGGGCCAAGAGGTGCTGGAAATGACTGCATTAAATGGGACAGCATGTCATTCTTCCTGTGTTTATTTAACAAATATTTATGGAAGACCTATTATCAGTAGTTTGCTGATAAATGTTTAATAATTGGCTCTCCGGGTGGGTGGGGGCAGGGAAGTCCTGATTTTCAGTGCCTGCCAATTTCTGTGGTGTAAACATTTCCATTGTAATCGGTTTCAGGCAACTAGTATAAATATTCTTGAATGCAACGTTGAGAGGAATTAGGCAGAATTGGTGCAGACCCTGGTCCAGGTACTAGAGATAGACTAGTGCATATAACAGACGTGATTCCTATCCCCATAAGAAATCAGAACCTCTGTCATTGGGAAGATGAGATATGGACAATATTTTCCACTTGATCCTCGCGATCATTTTAAAGGGAAAGCCAGAGTCAGAGGTACTGAAAGACAGAGACAAAAAGACTGAGATATTCCTTATACACATCTTGATAGATTCCAAAATCCTTCGGCCATCTTTCTATCTCTGTGTCCCTCCATCCTTATCTGCCTCTCTGTGATGGGAGTCCCAGCACATGGGTATTTAAAAGAACATCAGATGGCAGAGGGAAGTGAAAAAAGAACAAAGAAAAGTGTGTTACTTCTCGGTGCATTTTAGCATGAAAGCATCACAATAAACTTAGTATTTCGGGGGTGGAATCTTCTTAGCATAAGACCTTGTTTCCTTTAGAGATTCAGAACTCCCCTCCACAATGTTTTTGGACCAAGGTAAATTAGAAATAAAGTCACTGTGAACCAATCAGAAGGAGAGCTATGATGTTTTGAAAGGAGACCCATCTCACTCTCACTCTGATAAGGAACACAGGTACCTTCAGGATCCAGGTCTTGAACCTTTTCAGTGCCCCAGACTCCTTATGGTAATGTTTTAGCCAAACAGAAGAAACTTCTTACAGGTGTGATTGAGAAGATGCACCTTTGCTGAAATATCACCACTGAGGATGGATTCTTTTGACTGATGGCAGTGACCCTAGTTAACCAATACCCACGAAAACTTTGCTTTGCTAGCATCAAGTGTTGACTGACACCTTAGGATAAACTAGTTTACTCAGATAATACATAGAAGCATAATTAGCTGAGAATAAACTTTGAAAAGAGAAGGAATAAGTCAAAGCAGGGCTCCAGGGAAGGGTATGAAGGAGTGAATGCTTGAGGTACCAGGGTCCTGGGGGAGGGAGGAAGGGGATGAAGAGCCTCGTTGGAGGGAAAGTCTCTGCCCTCTCACTGAGAACCAGCAGAGTACATGTTAGCCTGCTCTCCCATAACTCAGGATTCTCACTTCAAACATGAATAGCCACACCACACTGAGGTACCCTAATGCCCTCAGGTCTTTAAAATAAAACATCTTTTTTTTTTTTTTTTTTTGAGAAGTATCTAGGTACCTTTGTTATCTTGTTACATAAATCATCTCATTTTCACAATAACCCTGGTGTGTCGATATACCTATCCCCACTCTAAAATGGGGCTGTCTTGTTCATCAAGAGAAGGAAACTAGCAGTCAGAGAGGGGGAGTAACTTACCCAAGACTACCCAGCAAATAAGTTGCAAAGTCTGGCCTTCAGACTTGGGTCTGCATGACTCCTAACTTTGCACTCTGTCGGGCCGCCTGTTCAAGTGGGTCAGGTTTGCTGGCTCCAGGCTATTTGACTTCTGGTTACTTCTGCTTGCTCCAAGTCCTTCTGGATCTTCCTCCTTCGGTGGTCAGGAGTCACATACTGCTGCAGTCAAAGTGTCTGGCCTGTGGGGCTTCCTCTCGCCCTTCTCAGAAGCCAGTGTTTGGTTTTAGGAACCAGATAACCAAGTTTGTGGTTTCTCTATGAAGTAAGAGTCCATGAATTCTGAATAGCATCCTAAGGGCTTCTCCAGATTGAAGTATTTGATCTTTGAGACATACCTTGAGCAGGCTTTTTTTTTCTAACTTGTTTTCTGTTTCCTTACTGTTTTCTAAATAGATGAAATTATGAATTATTACATCTTATTGGTAGAATATTCCATATATATTTGGATGTATCTTTTGGAGGTACACTCTAGGTTAAATGTGTGTGTATATCTATAGGAAGAAGAGAAGGAAGAAACAGAGCTCATGAACTTAGAAACTTGGTCAGCGCTCATTGGTTTAGTGACTGTTGCCAGGTAAAACTTTTGTAATATGTGTCTCCTTCATGCCAGAATTCAAGCTCCATTGATCAAAGTAGTCACCCTCCTAGTTGAACTGGGGCTGGTCTATGACACAGCTCTCCAACAGTGATGATTGTATTAATGTTTTTGATACCTGGTTGATTTTAAAGGCTTCAGGATCCACACCCAAGTGTCAACCTACCCCCTGGAAAAAGTCTGGAACTTTAGTAGAACCAATTTCTGTGGGTGAGTCCCTTCTTCCCTTCACTTGTCTGGGTGCCTCTACGGCCTCAAGTGGAGAAGGAGGATGTGGCTAGACATAGGTGATAGTTTGATGGGCACATCCAGATCCATGTCCAGATGGCTGATTCTCCCCCTCAACCACGTGCTAGTCTTGGCAGAGGCCAAAGTGTGCTGCTGCTTTGTAAGTGACATCTATGTCCTTGGCTCTGCCAGTACAGAGTTAATATCTCATACGCAGAGTACGAGGAGTCTTACATAACTCATTCAGTCTCATCTCATGGGTGTTTTTCTGTAAACTCTGCCAGAACTAATTTCACGGTTTTAAAACAACTCATGGTACCAAAAGAATGTGTAATGAGCTGCCAGGAGTTATGATCATTTCCTGTTTGTAAGGAAAAGACCTGTATCTCCTTGGGACTTATTAGGAATAATTTCTCAATTAAACCAACAACACGGGCCCTTGGAAGAGTACTTATGGTGTGGCAGAGATGGTTTTTGAAGGTTCTCCCTCTATTGGAGCTCTAGAACCTCTCCTTCCAGCCAGCTCATCACCATCTTTGTCTGGTTTTCTTTCTTTCTTCTTAATTTATTGTGGTACATGACGTACAAAATTTACCACATTAGCCATTTTAAACTGCACAGCTCAGTGGCATTTAGTATATTCACAGGTTGTGCAGCCATCACCACTATCTAGTTCATAATGTTTTCATCACCCTGAAAGGAGCCCCCTTCCCGAACTAAAGAGTTATTCCCAGTTCCCAGCCCTTGGCAGCTACTAATCTGCTTTTGATGTCTATATGTTTACCTATTTGAGATCTTTACATAAATGGAATCATCTATTGTGTGGCCTTCTGTGTCTGGCCTCTTTCACTTAACATCGTGTTTTTAAGGTCCATCCATCTTGCAAGTTGTATCTGTCTTTTATTCCTTTTTTGTGGCTGAATAATATTCTATTGTATGGATACACCACATTTTGTTTATTCATTCATTCATTGATAGAGGGTTAAAGTTGTTTCCACCTTTTGCCGAGTGCGAGTTGGTCTGCTATGAAGATTTATATACAAGTTTTTGTTTGACACCTGCTTTCAGTTCTTCCTGGCATACACTTGGGATTGGACCTAGGATTACTGGGTTAGATGATAATACTATGTTTAACCTTTTGAGGAACTGCCAAACTGTTTTCCAAAATGCCTGTACCATTTTACATCCTCACCAGCAATGTGTGAGGGCTCCAATTATTCTCCATTTTACTAACATTCTTTATTTTCTTTTTTCTTTTTCTATTTAATTGCCATCCTAGCGGGTGTAAAATGGTATTTGGGTTTCTCTGGAAGGGATTTATTTCTCAAAACAGTTTGTTTTTTCAGTGCTAAAAAGCTTGTGCAGGCCAAATCACTGCCATCGTCCAGCCCAGCCTTTCCCACTGAGTCCTCCTCATGTCTCCAAGTTTAGAATCCAGCTCTTGTGTGTATGGGAATCTAGGGAGTCACCTCTAAGATTGCAGTGTGCACCAGAACTGCCAAGAGCTGCCTAGTTTTGTGTCCTTCTGCCATCTCAGAAGTCCCTTCGAGCTGAAATAGTCTGTGTGTCCCACCAGAGCTAGCCTGTCACCCTCTCCATAATCCAGAGAGCCAGGCAGCCTTGTTCCAGCACACAAAATGAGATGGAGACAGAACCACAGCCAGACCCTGGCTCACTCCTCATGCAGGCTTCTTTCCACTCTGTCATGAACCACAGATTCATTTCACACTTCCTGTTTGGAGGATGCAGAGGTTAGAAAAATATTGCAGTGATGCTGATAATATTTACATAGGCTTTAAACATTCTGATACAGTAATCCTGGGATATAGGCCAAACTTCTGGTAGTACTGTTCCCATTTTAAAGCTGAAGCAACTAAGGCACAGGGCCATTTTGGTAATTGTCCAGAGCTATCTCCACTGTAATAAGTTGCTGTGAATAATGTCCCATGGTGATCTAGCCTATGAGGTACCTTTGCCTTGAGTGGGGCTGGAGGAAAAAGAGGGACGAGGGTGTAGATGAGAGGAGCTGGCATACTTAGGGAGTATCATAAAGAAAGCCTCCTCTGACTTGTGAGGTTGGCAAGTAAACCTGTTGTTTCTGGCTGGCTCATTGTGGAGTGAGGGAAGGGAAGAAACTGTTTAAAGTTGTAAACTTAAGAGTTCAGTGGCTGCTCCACATCCTTCCCTCATGATTGTACCCTTAGATGCCCATACACCACCATGGTGCCATGCTGTGCCCAACAGAAATGAGGTCAAGACCTGAGCCTGCTTCCCTCTAGGAGCTTCTAGTCTAAACCACTGTCAAGCTTTGAACTCCCCCACCCTAAAATACTCTCCTGAGACTTGGCTACTTTTTCTGAGACAGTTCATAAGAAGAAGAGTGTGGAAGCAATTTATGTATCACAAGCCACTCACCTAGGAGCTGAGGCTTTATCGCTGCCACTACCGTTGTTTTGTGGTGAGTATAACAGTAAAGTGATAATTGCTGCACATGGTGAACACCCCATGCTGAGCACCATTGTCTTGGAGGCTCCATGTTGAATTCTCTCTACTCCTGCCCTCACTCGCAGCTTCTTTGCCCAGGTTAGTTCTCTAGAGATTAGGATCCTTCGTCTTCATTCCTGAGTGGGAAGACACCAAGTGGGTGGTGACTGTGGATAGCTGCTATCACCCAAAAAATCCATGCCAAAATGGTGCCGTGCTTTGTGCTAAGTGGCTTCAGTCGTGTGACCTCATGGACCTCCAGGCTCCTCTATCCCTGGGATTCTCCAAGCAAGAATATTGGAGTGAGTTGCCATGCCCTCCTCCAGGGGATCTTCCTAACCCAGGGGTCAAACTCTGGGTCTCTTGCATCTCCTGCATTGGCAGGTGAATTCTTTACCACTGTGCCACCTGCAAAGCCTAAAATGGTGCTAGATAAATAAATTATGATGCTCTAGCAGTGTTTTCTTGAGGCTTTTATGTGGTTGGCAAGGGGTGGGAGGTGGTGTTGTATTTTAGAAACTGAGGTCCAGAATTTGGTTTCAGACAAACATATCTGAGATCAGTCCCACCACTTCATGTTTCCTACATGTGCTTGGGTGAAGATCTGGAAGTTGAAAGACAAAATTCCAGGCCTAACCTGCTTTGATCGGTGAATTCCAGGATATGGGCAGATGGGTCAAAGCACTCATCTAAATAGAAAACAGGAAAGAAAGCCAGTTGTTGTCTGCTCAAATTCTAATTCATTGGTGACTGTGCACTGTCAAAAATGAAACAGTGGCTCATGGCTTAGAAGATTCTAGTTTTTGTTTTGAAAATAGATTGGATTTTACTGTCAGAAACCCACAGGCAGTTTACAGCAACTACAGTGACTTAGTTGCCTTTGACATCAGTGGAGATTTGGATATGGGAGAGCATACTTTAGCTCACTGGTTATATACCCAGATTTTTTTCCCCTAAGGCTTTCATGTTGTCTTTCCCCCAAAGGACAGCATAAAAGTAGGTGTAATGGTCCTGAAGTGGCAACTTTCAAATATGTCTACAAGCCCTTCAAAACATAAATGATATGTTTACCACACGATGGGCCATGGCTTGGGAAGTTGGAACAAATTAAAAAAGAAAAATTTAACCTGGGATGTATGCGGCAGAGGGAGAAAGGGCTTATTAAGAATGCTGCAAAATAAACAGAAAATTATTCAGCATTTCTCTGCTCTGTTCATTAAAGCCATGGTGTTAGGCTTCGAAATTTTCTGTTTTAGTCAGGCCTTTATTTCATTTATACCAGTATTTGTAAATAATTATATTAACATGACATTTTAAGTAGAGCTGTTGCCAAACAACAGGTTATTCACAGTGACTGTTTTCTGGGGGAGAAAAGCAACAGCTGAACACACCGCGCTCAGCAGAATTTCATACTGCTGACAAAGGGATGGAATTATTCTATCTTTCTTCTGCCACCTCAGAGGGCCAGCCTGGACCCAGGTCCTCAAAGAAGCCATTCTAGAGTACACTCAGTCGAGAACCTTCCAAAGCCGGCTTACTCCGTCAGAGTGTCAGAGGCACTGAGGCGGGAGGGAATGGTCCCCTTGCTCAAATGTCACAGAGCATCGTAACTGTGGAAGGTCACCCCAGAGGCAACCTGCCAGAACGTGATGGCCAGTAAGCCTTGGAGTCTAGCCTGGCTTCATTCCGTCTCTATGGCAAATCACCAGGAAGCTCTTTGAATGTCCACAGGTTCACCCCCCAGTGAAGCATGGACACACTGAATGTTTAATTAACTGTTCCTAGTCCTTGGGGCCTTACTACTCGCTGCTTCACACTCAGACTGGACTTGTGCGGTGAACTTTTGTGCTCAGCTAAGCACATGCTGATGTGGTTTAATGTAGTTCCTCCAGTGTTCCAAGATGACTAAGAAACAGGCTTCCAGTGTCACTATGTTGCAAATGTGAAAGAGGATCTGACAACTGGGATCATCAAACCACCTTACCTTTATCTGTTTAAGGCTGTACCGTATGCAGCATATATGTACTATGGACTTAACCTCATTTGATTACTTGAGCAACAGGAGTACCTTTGGGGTTATTTTTAAACTGTGAGGCATAGAAGGGTTTGGTGTGTCTAAGAAGCTTCTGAGGTTCATACTACCTTGGGTAAATTCTATGAGTTCATCTTATCATTAAGAAAAGTTACCTTAACTGTAATAATGAAAATATAAATAATAATTAGTAAAAATGAAATAGAGAATATTACTAAAATACTGCTCCAGTTTGCTATAGAATCACTGCATGTACAAGCTGAAAAACACTTTTGAGATTTAGTCCATCTTCTTGTTTTGTAAATGGAGAAACAAATGCACAGATAAGTTCACTTTTGCCTAAGATCACAGAGCTAGGTAATAAAACCAAGTTTTCTTTACTTTTTTTTGAAAGGAAAGGGATTCTTTAGGGGCAGGAAAAAGAATTTATAGGATTTATACATTCTGTTTAGAGTTTACATGCCATTTATCATACAGTAAAATATGATTATATGGGATACATTTGCTTAACACTGAAAATATGAATAACTAGGTACATGAACATTTTTTTCTTCAGTGATCCTCATTCTTTCTTGTAGATCTATTTACCATTATATGTCATTTCCCTTCGAACTAAGAAGCTTCTTTAACATTCCTTTTAGTGCTGATTTCCAGATAATGAATCTCTGAGTTTTAGCTTATCTTAAAATGACTTTATTTTGCCTTTACTCCTGAATACAGAGTCCTGAATTTTTCTTTCTGTATTTTAATGAGGTCATTCCATCATCATCTGGACTTGGTTGTTTTTTGAGAGAAGTTGGCCATTATTCATATTGTTGTTTCTTTTGAATATAATGTCTGTTTTTCTCTGGTGGCTTTCAAAATCCTCTCTTTATCTTTGGATTTCAAAAAAAATTGACTATGTTTGACAAGGTATGGGGTTCTTTGGGCTTATCTTGCTTGGGATGTGTTGAGCTTTTTGAAGCTATAAGTTGATATCTTTCACCATATTTAGGAAGTTTTCAGCCATTCTTTGCAATATATTTTCTACCCATTATCTCTCTCCTATCCTTCCAGGGCTTCAATTTCATGTATGTTAAACTGTTTGCTGGTCTCTGAGACTTTACTCACTTTTCTCCAATTTTTTCCTCTCTGTTCTTAAAGAATTTCTACTTTCTATTGATCCATATTCAAGTACACTGACTCTCCTGCCATCTTCAATCTCCTGTTAAGCTCATACGTAATTTTTTTTTTCATTGTAGTCACTTTTCTTTTTAATTCTAGGATTTCCGTCTGGTTTGCTGTCACGGTTTCTGTTTATCACTGAGGTTACACATCTGTTCATGCATTATGTGTGTATATACATATATAATTTTTCAATTCTTTGAACATACTTTCTTTAAGGTTCTTACCTATTGAATGCGCTATCTGAATATTCTTGGGGTTGGTTTCTATTGACTCCTTTTCTTATGTTTTCTTGAGTATGGGTTAAAGTTTAATCTTTCTTTGCATGTCCAGTGACTTGGATTAGATAATATATAATACACATGTTACAGAGACTCTAAATTCTGTTATTTTCCTCTGAAGAGTTTGTCTGTTTTTAAAGCAGCCAGTTAACTTGGCCAACTCCAGCTTTGTCTTCCTTGTGGTCAGCAACAGCTAACCCTTTTCTTTTCTTTAATCCTTCAGCTGCTGCTTTTGTACTGAATCCCTTGTGATCTTCCCCATGCATGCAAAGTTTAGCAGTCAGCCAAGAATTTGGGCAGATTTTATACACAGGTGTTGCGACTTGTTCTTCGGCAGTTCCCACCCTTCCAGTATTGGTCCCCTAACTTTCTAGTTCCTCTCCAAACCCTGATTTTATCTCTAACAGTTTAAGCTCTGCAGAGTCAAAAACTAACTAGGGTGTGTTTTTAGGCAAAAATCTACAAATTCATAAGTTTTACCAAGTGGAGGCCCTATCTTTCTGGGTAAAGGCTCTTTTCCAGTTTCTGTTTGCTTTTGGTTGTACTCCATTGTCTTCAAATAATTTTTTAAAATTATTTTGTATAGATAGTTTCATTGTTATCTGTGGGAAGGTTAGTAGATAATTACCAAAAGCCAATATTCTTTATATTTAGATTTAGATTTTTCAAAGCACATTGGCTCAGTATCACAGTTCTGTGATGCAAAAGTCATATTATTAAGTCCATACTATAGATGAGGAAACAGATTCAGGGAGTTTAAGTGACTTGTCCAAGTTCATACAGCTGATTATACCTGAACCAGGCCTGGCACCCAGAGCCTGTGACCTTGGCCTGGGCTCAGTCCACACTCGGTCTTATGCACATTTGAGTCTAAATGAGGTAGATTTTTCTTAAAAAGCTCCTGTTGAATTCTTGTCCCACTAAACACCACTGAATAAACAAATGCCAGTCCCATCATTTTGAAGTTTTTTTGGTCCAAAGGAAGGATCTAGGCCCTCTATAAGTTAGACATCTCTGATAAATTGTCCTGTGCTGGTGTTGAAAGCAAAAAAAAAAAAAAAAACCTGCGTAATTCTAGAACCAACTGATATCTACAAGCCCCGGCATGCATGATTGTGAAACTGAAGCCAGCCCAGAAGTTTCTTTAGGGGGAGCCATGTACAACCATAGCATGAATGTTGTGTGTTGCATATGCATGACTATCTACTAAAATTCTTCGTGTTGCAAAGCTGAAAACTCAACCTACATTGGCCCGTATGGTTGGGGAAGGTATTCTGCTCCTCTTCCTTGTGGCAGCTTGATGCAAAGTGGACCTCTGCAGGCTGAAACTCACAGGAGGACAAGAGTTGGTCTGAAACTGGGATTTACATAGATATTTCAAAGTAAATCTAGTCTCCCCTACTCTCCAGGTTCTAGACGCATGTTCTCCACACCCTCGGTCAGTCCTGAATCTTTTTCAGGCTGTGATGCCACATCATGTCCAAGTCCACTTCCAACTTCCTCAGGAAAGTAGAGCTCTCTGCTAGCCCTACCAGCCAGCTCCCTCCCTGTTCTCCCAATCCACTTCCTTCTAACATCACCAAGGTTCTCAAAGTGTGCTGTTAGAAAATCCACAGTAAGATGGTGGTTCTGTGGATCTTGGTACAGCATGTGACTGTTGTTCACTATAGTGTATTATAGACATAAAAGTTGCTATGAGAGTCGAGTTTTAATGTTCTCACCATGACAACAACAACAAAATGGAGTTATGTGAGGTAAAGGTACATTAATTAACTTTACTATAGTAAAAATGTAACAATAGATATGTATATCAAATTACCATGTTGTATACCTTAAATTTCCACAAATGTTATGTGTCAGTTATATCCCAATTAAGGCAGGGGATGGATGGAGAAAAATCATTGTTAGGCATACACATTCGAAATGCAGGTTCTCAGGCCCCACTCCAATTATAAAAAAAAATTACATAATTACAACCAGTGGGAGAAATAGATATAAGAAGTGGATTATTAAAATTCACTGTGATAAGTGCAACGTGGACCCTCTTCTGCTGCTGCTGCTGCTGCTAAGTCGCTTCAGTCATGGCCGATTCTGTGCGACCCCATAGACGGCAGCCTACCAGGCTCCCCCGTCTCTGGGATTCTCCAGGCAAGAACACTGGGGTGGATTGCCATTTCCTTCTCCAATGCATGAAAGTGAAAAGTGAAAGTGTGTCTGACTCTTAGTGACCCCATGGACTGCAGCCTAGTAGGCTCCTCAGTCCATGGGATTTTCCAGGCAAGAGGACTGGAGTGGGTTGCCATTGCCTTCTCCAGGACCCTCTTCTAGGTATTCTTTTGAGGAAGGATGATCAGGAAAGACTTCCTGGAGGAGATGATGCCTGAGCTTGACTATGAAGTTGGGGAGGGAATATACTTTTAGAGAAATAGCTTGAGCACAGTTACAGAAGTAAGATATATCATAGTGTGTGAGGGGGAGGTGGGGAGGGCTCTGATAATAGAATGTACACAGATCCCCATTTCCAGGGAACTATATGGACTGTGGGGCTGTGTCCCCAAAGCACAGCTGGTCTTCCAGATCCTGGAGCCCAACTGACCCCTTTACTTGACCTTCAGGAGACCTGCTGGTTGACCACATCAGTAATTGTTCGAGGAAAAAGAGCCCTTGTACCCCTTACTTTCTCGCCTTCTTCCACCCAACACTTCTTGACTGTCAGCCTTGCAAATCAATATTTCATTTTGAAGAGCCTTGTTTGATGCCAGTTCTGCTTATTTGCTTCACAGCCACTGTGGGTAACGCTTTGTAGGTCTGTCAGTATGTAAATTAAACCAAGCATAGATAGCTTTGTGTTGCTTAATGTTCAGCTGATAAAAATTAATGTGGTGTGAAATGAGCATTTTATCTGACTGCAGATACAGTGACGGAGTTAATTAGACAGGCAGAGGGAAAATGTTATTAAGCAAGTTGGGGGCCTCTCTCCTCGAAGGGGGCCTCGACCCTCAAACAGCAGGTCTGGCTGGGCCTCGGGTGTGGCCAGGCTGCCTGGGCTGAGGCAGGCTTGGCATGGAGAGGCAGGAAGGCTGCCCTCTTTGAGCAATCAGCCCCACGGTGCTGATGACAGTGTGGATCCTGCCTGGGGAGGAGGGGAGGGTGGCACAGGCCAAGCCAGGCCAGCTGCTTCCAGCTCACTGCAGAATGCGTGCATCAGCACTTGCTGAGGTGGCATCTTCTCCGTGCAACATCGCTCGCTGCCATTGGTGGAGAAAGGAGTTTCGTTCTTAAGCAAGGAAGAGCATGATGAAGGGCCAGGTAGCGCCCCATGCAGCCATTGACCAGGGGAGTGAGGAACCCCCGACCTTTGTCTCCTGTGTCTTGAGCTCTGCTCTCCTGGCCTTTGCACATGCGATGCCCTCTGGTGGGGAAGTGTTTCCGCCTCCCCAACCATGCATGTAGCACATCCTGTTATGATGATCTGCCTCCCCCACTACACGGCACACTCACTGAGGTTTCTTGCTCATCATGGTGACCACAGTACTGAGCACTGTACCGACACACACAGATATTTCATGAACGTTCAGGGAATAAATGAATGCACATGAGGTTCGCTCTGCTCCATCTCTCTGCCTGCGCTTCCAGCCCCTCGGCCTCGTACACCCTTGAGCATCCATCCCATCTCAGCTGAATGCCACATCCTTGACGGAGCTTCTCCCGTCTCCCAGATGAGGCCAGCTCCCCAGGCAGACTCTGCTGAGATACTTTGTGCTTTTCCTCATGCGTGCTTGTGTGCTCAGTTGTGTCCGACTCTTTGACCCCATGGACCCTAGCCCGCGAGGCTCCTCTGTCCTTGGAATTTCCCAGGCAAGAATACTGCAGTGGGTTGCCATTTCCTTCTCGAGCGGATCTTCCCAACTCAGGGATCGAACCCCTGTCTCCTGTATCTCCTACATTGGTAGGTGGATGCTTTACCACTGAGCCACCAGGGAAGAGCACTTTCCCTTCATAGGACTTCCCAAATGTGTGGTTAACTGTTTGTGTGCTTTCCCACCCCCACTGGACCGTGAGCTCCATGAGGGTAGGGACAGGGCTGTTTCATCACCATTGTATCTCAGAAAGGTTGAAAGTCAATGGATGAATGACTCAACGATGGTCTTTCTGATGCCTGGTAAATTTCTAGTCTTTCATCAATACCTTGTTTCAGGAAAGTTTCCCAGGGTCTCTTAGCAGAGTTTCTTCTTTCTCTGAGTCCCCACAGTACCTTGCATATAACAGCAAAAGGCGTGCCAAGGGGCAGGTGTCAAATGTGGTTTCTGTGCCCTTCTAACCAATTAGGATATAGCTCCTTGAGAGAAGATGTGGTGTTTTATTCAGCTTTGCATTCTGAGTGCTTCACACAGTGTTTTGTCAGTGCTCCATACAGGACAGCAGAATTAGTGAAAACAACTGTACATATCACTTGGTTAGATAGGCAGCACCTTTTTTATTAATTAATTTATTGATTTATTTTTTGGCTGTGCTGGGTCCTGGTGCTGAGTGGACTTTCTCTAGTTGCAGTGTGTGGGATTCTCATTGTGATGGCTTCTCTTCTCTCAGAGCACAGCTCTTTGGCTCTAGAGCACAGGCTGAGTAGTTGTGGCACATGGGCTTAGTTGCCTTGAGCCAGGTGGGATCTTCCCAGACCAGTGATCGAACCCTTGTCCCTTGAATTGGCAGGTGAATTCTTAACCACGAGCCCCCAGGGAAGTCCGAGAGGCAGTATCTTATCTAACCAGCCTGCGAGATGAGCAGATTCTTAACCACTATTGTAGCTCTCCCCACTCTACCCCTTGCAAAGGGACATCCAGAAAGGATGACTGGCCATGGCCATCCCTTCTCAGTGTTGGCTGTAGTTGGGGTGCCGTGTTGTGCAGAAATGCCACATTTAAAGGATTCTTCCACGTTTTCATGTGAAAATTTCACATTTCATTCTTTCCAAATAAGAAAGAGACTGTGACAGCCACATCAGTCTCTTGGCCGGGTCAGGGTCCCTGAGCTCCCAAATGATGCATAACAGGACCTTCCATTCTGATACTCCCATGTGGTGACCCAACACTTCTCCCACTTGTCCCATTAGGTCTCATGGGATGAGCCTACACCTACCTTCCCAGTATTCAGTGACCAGCAGTAGGCTCGCTAATTTACCTCTCTGCTCCTCCTCTGTCACTCAATCACATCCGACACTTTGTGACCCCATGGACTGTAGCCCATCAGACTCCTCTGTCTGTGGAATTCTCCAGGCAAGAGTACTGGAGTGGGTAGCCATTCCCTTCTCCAGAGGATCTTCCCGACCAGGGACTGAACCTGGGTCTCTGCCGTTGCAGGCAGATTCTTTACCATCTGAGCCACCACGGGATGACATTGCCTTTGGCGAGCTATGGACTGGAAATCTTGACTATCTTCAGAAACCACTGATTCAGTTCCACTCACACCCCACCCAGTGGTTCTCAAATCATTTTATCCTGAGCAAGGCTATGGTTCTTGCTCTGTGGTCACAAGGGACTCTCCACCCTCCTGCCCCTAAGATTGCTAAATGGTTATCACACTTGAGACGCCAAGAGGGAACTGCCCCCAAGTGAGGGCTGGATCCCGTCTGGTGAGAATCAGACGGTAGAGAGGAGGCTTCCTGTTTGTTTGCCCAACGCAGTTGAAACAGGGTCTAAGAACCATTAGAGAAACAAAGGAGATCAGGGCAGATGGGTGGTTTGCTTTTGAGAAGAACCTGCCCCCTCACTCACGCCCTCTGGTCCTCTACCATCACGAAGTTGCTCAGTATCGCTGCTAACATCCCACCACCATCCTCCTCGGGAAACCCTGGTGGTAGGAGGGTGGTCTCCCCCAGCTCCCTGCTGTATGCCCCCTCTCTCTGTCTGTCACTGAGCTGTGGCCCCAACTTGGCTCAATGCCCCTCCTGCTACACAAGCCATTTCTCACCTAAGAGGAGACTCTTTATAGAGGTTTCAACCTCTAAATCAACATTTCCATTTGCAAGGCATTTTCATTTCTCTTATCTGTTTTTATCCTCTGGCTGTTCAGCAAAGGGCACACTGATCTAGTTACCATTTGACACATGGGGAATGGAAGCAGAAAAAGGTATTAGGGTTTGTCCAAGCAGTAGGCACCATCTGGAACACACCTGGGTTCACTGATGCCACCGCAGGGATGCTGTTTATGTTCGAAGAGCTTCTCTCCAGCTACCAAAACCACCGTAGGCCTGGAACCAGGACTTTCAAGTTGTTCTACAGGGTGCCTTGCAAAGACAGGTCATTAAAAAGGGATTTTGGTGAGGTTGTCAGGGATGCATTTATTCCATTCATTAGTACTTACATAGTCACTGGCACCTGCCATGTGGATAAGATGCGGAGCAAAGACAGGCCGTCTCTGTTCTGCCAAGCTTACAGTCTTGTGGGGGAATGGAATTCATCAGACTGAAACCAAATAATTGTAAAATAACACAGCAACAAGTACTATAAAGGATACATCATGGAAGAATATTTAACAGGAAATTTGTCCCAGCATTAGAGGGAGGAATGCTTCCCTGAGAAGAGCATGATGGGAAACACAAATAGGGCTGAACCAGGCAAAGGAAGTGTCCTGTGCAAAGGCCCTGGGGCATGGTAAAGAACATGTATTTGAGGAACAGGTTGAAGACTGCTGAGGCTGGAGCCCAGGAATGCAAGAAAGAGCAGCATGAGATGCAGCTGAAGAGATGGGTGAGGGGTCTTACTGAAGCTTCCGATGCTACAGTGGGCCTAATATCTAATGTTTCTCTGTGCTACATGTGATATAATCTTCCAACGAATTTTTTTAAAATAACACATGGCAGTTACAACACTCTCTTTGCCCCTTCATGCCTCACTTGTTGTTGTTCAGTCACTCAGTCATATCTGACTCTTTGGGACCCCATGGACTATGGCACACCAGGCCTCCCTGTCCTCCACCATCTCCCCGAGTTTGCCCAAACTCATGTCCATTGAGTTGGTGATGCCATCCAACCATCTCGTCCTCTGTTGTCCCCTTTTCCTCCTGCCTTCAATCTTTCCCAGCCTCACTTATCAGTCATTAAAATTCAAATCCTTCCTCTATTTTTTTAAAACATTTATCACTGGAAAGGGGAAGCTTAAGGTTCTTTGTTTGCATCAGTTTGCATCAGGAAGAAAGCACACAAGTTTCACGCCCACATAAGTCCCCCTGCTGGAGTCTCCAACAGACTCGTTTGAAGGTAAGGACCAAACCTGTTAGAAAGATGCTCACTAGTGTTTAAGTTTCAAGTGGGTGAAACCAGACATTGAAACTGTTCATTCAAAATTCCTATGTTCAAGCAGACAAAGAATAATCATTTCAGAAGCTCTGTAATGAATGTACAAGTGGGTGCAGGTTATCTTGTCAAACACAATAATCATGAGTCAATGTGAGCGGATGCTGCTTCTATTTGATTTTGTCTTTTACCGGAGCTCACTGACAACTGTCTCTGACCCTCTACCTTTCCTGGTAGGTGGGGGGTGGGGATCTGCCTTTTGCTTTGGGGTCCCCTCTGGCCAGCGCTGTCATCCCATGATGACATGGGAATGTGAGAAGCACCCAATCCGGGTATAAGATAGTGAGAGCTGGAGCTGGAGAGGGTCATTAGCTGCTTAATCCAATAGCCGTTAAGTGGCGGAACAGGGTTCAGATCGGGTCTGCTGAACCCACACCAGAAGCTTTCTTCTCAGTTCCACAGCTGGTCTTCAGATTTCACCCACTTTGTCTGTCGAGCTACAGACTACATTAAACAGTGGTGTGCCTGATGCTGTGTTAGTCCCCAACAACACAACGCAGTGGTTCCTGAGCAAAGATGTTTACAACCCAGAAGGACAGACACAAGCTGTGATGAAAGCAAAGCTTATAAGAGTCATACAGCACACTGAAGAGTCAACGCAGGGCCAGAACTTTTCGCTAAACGGTTTGGTGTGGCCTAATAAGAATGTCCAGAATCTCCATTTCCTTACTGAATGGGAATCAAGGTCAATGTATTGGATGAATTAGTTTGATTTCACTAATGTTTTGAGGGCCAAGGAGGTTTCCCAGGTGGTCCTAGTGGTAAAGAACCTGCCTGCCATTGCAGGAGACATAGAGACGTGGGTTTGATCTCTGAGTCAGGAGGATCCTATAGGAGGGCATAGCAACCCACTCCAGTATTCTTGCCTGGGAAATCCCATGAAGAGAGGAGCCTGGTGGGCTATGGTCCATAGGGTTGCAGAAAGTCAGACTGAGGTGACTTACACACACACACACACACACACACACACACACACACACATTCTACTGCAAAGGCAGATAAACAACCAAAAAAAAAAAAAAAACCCATCTATAGTCACTGTCGTTTCTCAAAAGGATGGAGTTTTAACACCAAAAAAACTGGAAAGGACATTATCTTAGAGTAAGAATTTCCTTTTTTACTTTGACTGTATTTAGCATCATGAAAACTCATTTTCCCCAATTGGACACAGACCAATGAAAACTAAAGCATAGACCTACCTACACTGTTTACTGGCAGTCACAGGAAGCTACTGATCCATAGTAAAGGCATGGCTGCACTTGCTTTGACTGGAAATCATTGTGTTAAACCAATTGTGGGAATGGTTTATTATCATGGATATTTACTTCTTTGCCTGTCTATAAGCAGTCATATAGACCTGAGTTCCCTTAATTTCAGGATAGATAAGAGACAGATTTGTCCATCTAGAGGTTCTGAAACCCTGGCATTGAGAGTTTTCTTAGGTTTCCTCCAAGGGTGCTTCCAGGACCTGAATGGATGTGAGCTAATATGACTGGTATAGGGAGAGTGGGCTCCATTTTAGCACCTTTCTAAGTCATCCTATTTGGAATAAATGGAAGAGGTCCTGTACAAAGAAGAGACGCCAAGGCCAAATAGGAGACTTAGACTAGAGAGTAAAAGATACAATGTGTTAAGCCTTCCCCCACCTTGGAGGTGACCGTTTATATTTCAGTATTTTCATTTGGGAGATCCTTAGTATTATAAAAGCCCATTCGCACCAGAAAATAATTGTCTGAGAGGCCTCCCACTGCATTTTCTATAATGTTCTTCATTTATTTTGTATATTAAAAACTGATAAAGAAAAACATGCAAGTAAATCCTATCATCCTCATGATATTAAATCTTAAAATTTTTCCCTTGTGCCTTTTGAAGTTTAATAGTTGCGTAATATTCCATCATCAGTACCCCATAATTTGTTAAGCCATCCCCAATTACCCAACATTAGGCTCCTTCTGGACTTTTGTGTGTATGTGTGTGATTAGATTTGATCATTAGAGACAGCGCTACAGTTTGTATAGCTTTCTGCTTCTTTCAGATTATTTCTTTCGTATACATTCCCAGAAGAAGGATTACTGGGTCAGAGGAAGCATATCGCTATGATTCCTGTTACACATTGCCTTAGTTCTTTCAAGAAGAATTATGCTGATTTAACTCAGTGCCTATAGCATTTGAGTCTATCAGTTCCACTGCAGCCTGACCTGCGTTAGGGCATTATTTAGTAAGACTAAAATGCTACCTTTTCAAAGTTGCTTTAATTTGCATTTTTTATTACTGGCAGGGATGAACATTTTCTTATATGCTCACTTATCAAATGCTGTTCATTAAAAAAGTTTTAGGGCCACATGTGGGTGCGGGGGCTATGAATGGGAAACCACTTCTCAGAGCTGGAGGGCAGCTGACAGCTATGGATGAATAAAAGTTGCATTGATTTCTATGATATGGAGTGACTACATAGCATATAACTACTTTGCCAATTAAAAAAAAATCAATGGTTTTAACTTTTGTATAACCCAAAAGTAAGTCGCCAAAGTGGGTACTTGTTTGTTTCTTCTGTAGTCCCTATTGAAAAGTTTCAGGGGACTTCTGGAGGGCCTTTCATGCTCCAATCTTTTAGTCTTTCCAGTTTGTCCACATTAAGACTTTAGAAGCAAAAGAATAAATGCAAAACTTATGACAAAGTACACTTCCCTTAGCTGTAGTTGGGCATTAATTTTCACACGTTCTTCAGCATCGGATTCAGTCTACCAAAAAACAGTCATACAACAGGGCATTTTAAAATTTTTATTTGTTTCTAATTGAAAGGTAATTGCTTTATAACATTGGTTTCATTTCTGCCATACCTCAACATGAATCAGCCATAGGTGTATATACGTCCCCTTTCTCTTGAACCTCCCTCCCACCTCCTACCCCATCCCACCCCGCTAGAATGTTACAGAGCCCTGGTTTGAGTTCCCTGAGTCATACAGCAAATTTCCACTGGCTATCTGTTTTACATATGGTAGTGTATACACTTCCATGCTACTCTCTCCATTTGTCTCACCCTCTCCTTCCTCCCACCCTCGCCCCTGCCTGTGTCCGTATGTCCAACAGGGCATATTTTAAGGCTAAATAAGCTCACTGCTTGAGAGAGCCTGAGCCCCTTCAGTGTGCCAGTCTCTCCACCCACAGCCATCCAGCTTCAAATGGGCAAGATTCAAAGATGACAGAATTAAATGGGAAACAAACTGGAGGGGACCCTACAGTTCCAAACACTGAAGTCTCAGGAAGCTTTCACAGTCTGTTTTCTTAACATTACACTAATAATGTCTTTCCTGCTCACCCGCCCCATCTCCCTCTCCAGGGAGGCACTCAGCCCAGTGGTTATATAACTGACTTGACATCACAGCCAAGGTACAGGAGCCCAGGAGCTCGGCTCACTGAACCATAGCAAAGGCGTGCGTTGGTGTCCCCTACACTTGCCAGCGAGCAGTGCCATTAGAGGATAAATAGATGACTTCGAGTTACAGATCAGCTGCGCCTTACGCTGTGGCCAGGCCGGCACTCTGAGCTGCTGAAACGTGGGTAAGCAAGCCAGGCAGAGTCCCACCCTGGGGAACTGAAGTAAATGACTCTCAGGTACTATGCTCAGCCCAGCATGAGGACTCCGGGCCGGTTGTGTATTTTCTCCACTGATAGAGTAGTACAAAGACATTGCTGACCGTCATACTTCTGGGTCTGTTTGGATGGGCAAGTTCAAGGGGAAGGAGATTCCTTAACACCAATCTTGAAAGCTGCAGGCACCCAAGATGCTGAGTTGACTCTAATGTGGAGCAGTGCTGATGTAACAAGAGAAAAGGATGTGGTCAACTTTCCCCACCCCACTCCAAAACAGCCAGCCCAAATGAGCACCCCATGTCCATCCCTGAGCCCCCCATATCTTCTGTGTATTTCTGAAGCAGAATAAGATGGAGATATAAATTTGGCCTGCTGCATCAGAAAGACCCTTACAGGTTTTGTGACCTTGAAGAAGTTACTTAAGCTAAGTCTCAGGCTCTTCATCTGTAAAATGGGTACAATAATAGAACCTGCCTAATGAGATTGTTGAGAGGATGAAATGAGATATGGAACTTGAAAGATTACATGACCCATGAGAGGAGACAAATAAAAGCCAGTTTTTATCGTAGCACTTCTCTTGTTGTTTAGTTGCTAAGTCATGTCCGACTCTTTTGAGACCCCATGGACTAGCCCGCCAGGCTCCTCTGTCCATGGGATTTCCCAGGTAAGAATACTGGAGTGGGTTGCCTTTTTTTTCTCCAGGGGATCTTCCCAACCCAGGGATCAAACCCACATCTCCTGCACTGGCAGGGGGATTATTTACCACTGAGCTACCAGGGAAGCCCAGCACGTATTTTACCCACTCCCTCACTAGACTGAGTGACCCTATTATGTGGAGACTGTATTTGTTTCATCCTAGTACTGCTAGGATCAAGCACATTTCCAAGCACACAGTGGATCCTCCATAAGCGTGGTACTTACATAGCTGTGTGGATGCAAGCTGCCTGAGGAAACCAAGCCCTACGGGTCACAGATGCAGCCATGTGGGTTTCGTTTCATTTTGTTTTTTTAAATAACATTTCATCTTAAATTATTTTTGAGTCAGTCATATAAGCCCTAATTCTGCTCAGCTATCAAGCAAATAGTTTCTTTTGAGTCCATTTAAATGAAAATAAGCATGAAGGATTTCTTATTTTAAAATAGTTTCTCACATGAAGCATCAAATAAAACTAAATTTCTAATGGAACAATGATGCAATTTAGAGCCAATTACCCAAGGAGCCCCCCCAAAAAACCAATTAATTTTTTTTGTTTTTACTGTGTTATTTTTTCATTGAAGTATAGTTGATTTACAATGTTGTGTTAGTTTCAGGTGTACAGCATAGTGATTCAGTCATTTTTTTTCCTGATTATATTCACTATAAGTTACTGTAGGATACTGAGTGTAATTCCCTGTGCTATGTAGTAAACCTTTTTTACTTATCTATTGTATGTGTAGTAGTCTGTTAATCTGAAACTCCTAGTTTGTCCCTCCCTCTCCTCTTTCCCCTTTGGTTATGGTAAGCTCGTTTTCTATGTCAGTGAGTCCATTTCTGTTTTGTGTATACATTCATTTGTATTATTTTTTAGATTCCACATAGAAGTGGCTGCCCAATTCTTTTTAAAGGAATATCTCTCTTGTGTGTTCCCTGACCAGTGATGTAACTCACATGTAGGTGTTCACAGTCTACACTGTACTCCCTAGACCAGCCCAGTGGTTCCCGGACTTGTCTACACAGCAGAATTACAAAGGCAGCTTAAAAAAAAAAAATCCTTCTGTCTAGTCTTACTCCTGGAGAAGCTTATTCAGTAGGACTGAAATAGACGTGAGAGTTTACAAAAGTCCTCCAGATGGTTCTGATAAGCAGCCAGGGTTGAGATCCACTAGGCTAAAGTTTTCCACTCCCAGCATGGTAGTAAAGAAATTTCTTTCCCTCTGTTTTCCCTTAAATTTCCATATTCATTATGGCTCATCTAAAGCTCTTCTTCCTACCATCTCCCCATGGAACAGACGCATTTCATGTGTGTTCTGTGAAGGAACTGTTGTTGCTTCTGAAGGTACTTTTGTGAGATGTATAAAGCTTTGCTGGAAACCTCCAAGTGCTTTGGAAAATATGTATCCACATGTTTTTGATGAAGGAATGCTGAAATCTTAGTGTCACCACCCTCTGTAAGGCAAAACCCCTTGGTGCTTATGAACTAGAAAGATAATTCTTCCCAGGACTCAGTTAACTATTTCACAATATTTTGTCAACAGAAGGACTATCAGTGTTCATCAAGGCAAGGCATGAGGGAGATGTGGAACCACGTCAGGGTCATCAGAAGCTCTGACAGCTGGGACTATCTTATGGAAAACCTTGTACAGCTTCCCACAAAGTGACCACCAGCTCGGTCTTTGTAAAGGAGTTGTAGATGACCAAGATTAGCCAAAAGGTTCATATAGTGAAAGGACATAAAATGTGTTGACCTGTTTCTCTGTATTCTTCCTAACTATGTATCCACCTACCTACCTACCTACCTAACTGGGCTTCTCAGATGGCGTTAGTGGTAAAGAGCCTGCCTGCCAATGCAGGAGACGTGAGAGACACAAATTTGATCTTTGGGTCAAGAAGATACCCCGGAGAAGGGACTGGCTACCCACTGCAGTATTCTTGCCTGGAGAATCCCATGGATAGTGGAGACTGGTGGGCTGCAGTCCATAGATTCGCAGAGTTGGACATGACTGAAGCAACTGAGCACACACGCACCCACCTATCTGTTTGTGCCAAATGGCATTTCCCTTATATAATCCAGCCACTGGCTTACACATCCCTAGGCTGCAGGTCCAAGGTGCAGTGAGCAACCTGGATTGAACATGACTTCCATCACAGAGCTAGGCTAATAAAACAGGGAGTCTTATTAGAGGGAGGTGTTGGACAAGCTTTGTCATTTAAATGACCCATTGGTGAGACTTTGATCTGAGTTTCTTTGAGTTGTGTTGGAGGAAAGCAGTCCCTTCTGGCCAGAAAACTAAGGGCAGAAATCGGTAGTAGCCATGCTGAGCTGAGAGTTGCTATTCTGACTAAGGCAGGAGATCGGCTGAGCTAGGTTCAGATGCCTGAGCCTGGGATGGGGTTTTCCTCAATTTCTGTGAATGAGAAAAGTCGTGCGTGCCCTTACTGTGCACAACGATCCAAGTTGCTCGTGCTTTCACTGATGAGAGTCCGCCTTGACTTGGAGCAGGTCCTTCATACTCTCCACTCTAAATGTTCTCGTCTATAAAATGGGGCTAGTAGTTTATACCTCACACAGTGTTGGCAGGGGAACCGATTAATTAATGTTTACCGTCTACTTTGAACTTGAAAAGGATTCCCTCGAAGTTGTTATTAAGCCTATATCATTTTTACTTTGATTTCTGGGGTGTGTCCAAACTGAAACTCAAAGCAGACTTCACAATCTGCTGAGCCCCCAAAGGGGAGGCAGAATGTAATGAAATTAAGACAAATTCCCTGAAAATGGCTACCCTTTGATCATTAGATGCTGTGTTTTTTCTAAGGCTCTAAGTTAGGAATCCTGAAGCTAAAGGAGAAGAAGAATAGCCACCTTCCATGCAAAGAAGCAGGCAGCGGTTCTTAGAAATGAGGAATGGGAAATCGGGGGGAGGATTTTATTCTTTGGTAAAGGGAGTTGGTTCTCAGAAAATTTTGTTCTCGGCCCCTCTGCCATCATTAAGTCCCTGAGGAAACCAGATAGTCTGCCAGGCAGAGGCTTTACACATAAGGCATTAAAGCATACTCAGTATAACTTAATTTCTAGCTCTTCTAATTGATCTTGTTGTCACTCAGCAGCCAAACAGTGAAATATAGACACTGGTCTACAACCAGGTAATTGGGTTGGGCTATGGGGCTAGATTTGACGCCAAAGTAACGCATGAAAGAGAGCACATTCATGGGCAGTGGCTCTTAGGAGCTGGGGATGTTTAACCCTTATGTCAGAATAGGGGCAGGAAGAGGAATCCTTATGTGTGGGAACAAAATCTTAACCATATCCCATTAGAGAATCTTCCTAAACCGTAAAGTTCACAAGCCCATGCTCGGCTCTTCAGTAAGAAAGATCAAAAATTATTAGCCACATTGATCACTGAGCACTGACCATTCCCACCAAATACAGTTTGGGATATTTGTTTCTTACAACTACCTGTGGTGTATGTCAATACCAGGCTGCACAGTTGCGTTCGACTTTCCTTGCCCAAGGCACTGGCTTGAGTTTTAAGCCAATCGAGTCTATACAGCAGCTCGTATTGACTGTTGGATTAAACAGCAAATCGATTTAGTTTTCTGGGTTCAATATTCATGGGTGCAGGCGAACACGGAGATCCTCCAGATGTGCTTTTGTAAGACAGTGGTAAACCCACTCACATTGTTGTGATGCTTTGTAAGCTGTTTGAAAGAGCACAGGGCACACCCCTGGCTCAGCAGTTCCATAAGCACCTTGACTATCGGCACTGGACTCATCCTCTGTGCTCACGAGATTGCTGTTGGATTCTCGGCTCTCAAAGTGCCAATTAAGAGGTGAACGCTGGATTCAGCTGCCCCAGGGGCTCTCAGCACCTGGCCTCTCTGAGTAAATGTGTGCTCTGCTGAGTAAGGAGGTCTACATGAAAGTGAAGTCCCCTCATCCACTGTGATGGGGGGGGGGGGAAGCAGCTTTAATTTCTCACCCATGAATGATCGCATTTAGATAGTAGGCCATTTTAGCATGTTAGTATCCAGTGGGACTGAGTAGGGTTATGTCATCTTAGGACTAGAGGTGATTCAGTGGGCGCTCATTAAATATTTGCATTGAATCAAGCTAAATGTGGATGGAGAAACTGAGGCGCAGAGAGGAAGAGTGACTTGTCTTTGGTCACAGCTGGTTTGTGCCAAGCTGGGTCTTCAACGAGGGTCTCCCTATATATAGGCTAGTGAATTTTCTATGATATCATGAGGCTTCTCCTGGTGAAGAAGATTTTTCTGTGTTTAGCTCAGGCATATGTGTTTCCTCCTGAGTTAATGTTCTGGGTTTGTTTATTTGTTTGCTTTTTCAGCTTTTCACTTAAGTAATTGGAGTTCAGTATACTTTTTTAGAGAGGACTAAGTTATGCCAATGCTTATACTTTGTTTTTGTTTTGATTGGTCTTGTTTTTGCTACCGTCTTAAATGGGCTCCAATGTTTTAGCGTGGAGAACTGTGTTTAAGAACTAACAATATTCATTCATTCATTGATGTAGTAGATATTTACTGACCACATACTATTAACCAGGCACAATTCTAGGTACTAGGAATATATCAACAACACAAACAAACATCCATGCCTTTGAGTTGCTTCTATTCCTACAGAGAGAAGACAATTAGCAAAATCTATAAGAAATAAGTAAATGATATAGCTGTGTTAGAAAGTGTTAAGAGCTCAGGGAAGGAGGAAAAAGAACAGATAAAGGGGAGGTAAGTTGCTGGTTTAAATACGGTGTTGAGAATAGACCATCAATCCAGAGACAGTGATTTCACTCCTCTAGATATAGCCTTTGGACAGTGGTTGGTGCAGATAATGATTCAGAGGATTTACAACATCTCTCCCAACTAGACCTGGACCCCAAACTTTGAGAACCCAGACCTTGTCTCTGCCTTTTGCACCCACGGCTTGATTGCAAACCTTTAGGCTGGGGATCTAAGCTCTGCTGTCCCGGTTTGGTTTGCTTAATTTAAAAGGAGCAGGGAAAACACATGTATTTCAAGAAAGTGGGGTTGTGAATTATGTAATGCTCCCTCCTTTCTTTCTACCCAGCACTCACTCAACTCTCAGCTTGTGTTCCTAGCTCCTCAGCCCTTCACTCTCCACCTGACATCCACTGGCATCTCCAAAGGCCAGGACAGAGTTGCCCTACTCTATTTTCTTCCTCCTAAAGACCTTATTAGGAGATTACCTAGCCAGCCATCTGACAGACCCATTTAATATGAAGAGGATGCGATAATACACTGTAACACTTCCCTCCTGAGTGATATTTGCATTTGAACAATAATGACAATAGTAAACACATACATCCCTTTTGATGTAGGCCCGGTAGTGTTCTCTGCATTTTAGAATACTAAATCATGTAATACTCAAAACATATGAGAAAGAGACTCTAATTGTCCTCATTTTGCCCTTAATGAAACTGAGGCACAGAATAACTTGCCCAAAATCACACTGCTTTTAAGTAGTGGAGCTGAAATTTAAGCCCCTGAAGTCCAGCCTTTCTCACTGCCTTAATCTAGGAAGGTAAATAGAATTCAGATGCCATGTCAATTCCAGTGGATTGGTGGTGACTGCTTGAAGTATGAGGAATGAGAAAGAGTTCTGTGATTGATTAGCAATGCCTCCCATGGGTTCAGGATGGTGGAATTCATGGTGTTAATTCCTTAACTCAGAGGAGTACTGGAGTCAGGCCCAGGGCATGGCCGGTGAGGGAGATGCTTAAGGGCCAGTCCCTATTAAATCATATTGCAAAGTCAACTGTCTAACTTACCAGCTGAATTTGATTCTGTTCTCTTATTGTGGACTTTTTTTTTTTTTTGCCCATGAGTGTGGGGTTGGAAATGCAGAGGACACAGTATGAAGTGCATCTATGGAAAGTGTCAAGGGAAGGAGAGCAGAACAGTGACTTGGAAGGTGTGAGTTTAGGGGCTGGGGAGTTGCTCGCTCCTGCAAGCTGGTTTTGAGTCCCTCCACCTCAAGCTTGTTGATGATCACAATATCCTGGGTGCCGTTTGAACTAACTTCTCACTGAGCTAGCAAAATGCCTTCCCCTTCAACAAAGTTTCAGGTTCCCGTCGAATCACCGATAAGGACTAAGCCACAGAATTTGAGGTTGAACTAGTTCACACACCGGCATTGCTGACATCTGCAAATCTGACGCCTCCCCCCAGCACTTGGGGATGGAGAAGATGGAGTCAGAGTTGAAGCCCAATGCAGGCAACATTTTCCCTGTGACATTGTACTCCATAATGTCCCAATCGTGAAAGAACACGGATGCTGCACAAGATCATTCTTCTATGTCAGTAACTTTAAACCTGAGGAGGTTTGATGTCCCATAAGCATATTCATCTTTCTATGTTTATTCAATTAAGCCCTCCATGAATCTGCAACAACATACTGTTCGTTAATAGGAAAAGAGACCACTGGACCCCCAGGGAATATGTTGGCACAGATCTATTCCAAGGTAGGCACAAATGAAGTGTGTGTGTGTGTGTGTGTGTGTGCATGCGCACACACACATGCCTGTGTGCTTGTGTACACAAATGCCTTGAGTAGGGGTAATAAGGGAGAGAAGAGCAGAGAGGGAAAGTAGGAAAAGAGGTCTTCGAGCTTAGGACTGAAATAAACAAGAGGAATTTTTAATCAGAACTAAATCTAAGTACTCCTCGTAGAGAGTCTCACAGGTATTGGTTTTTGGATAGGGAGAAAAACAAACATGTAATTTTAGTGTCTCCATAGGAAGAAGGCTGCAGATCTGTTAGGAGAACCCCTCACGTAAATTTGAAAATAGCTTACATATAGGAAAATCAGGTTTTTTGGTGTGTTTTTTTTTTTTTTTCCTTCCTCTTCTTCTTTTAGCAACATTAACATGGTCAAACAGCAGAAGAGAGAATTCTACTAATGAAGTCAGTCCCATCAAGTTCAAGCCTAGTAATACTGCCATCAGGGCTCGGTAGGGAATCTAATCATTTGCAGCTCAGACCAGAATAACGTGGAAATCCCATTTGTTTTGAGTTATGTTACTACAGTGGAGAAGGCAATGGCACCCCACTCCAGTACTCTTGCCTGGAAAATCCCATGAATGGAGGAGCCTGGCGGGCTGCAGTCCATGGGGTCGCTGAGAGTCGGACACGACTGAGTGACTTCACTTTCACTTTTCACTTTCCTGCGAATCGAATCATTTGCAGCTCAGACCAGAATAACGTGGAAATCCCATTTGTTTTGAGTTATGTTACTACGGTGGAGAAGGCAATGGCACCCCACTCCAGTACTCTTGCCTGGAAAATCCCATGGATGGAGGAGCCTGGCGGGCTGCAGTCCATGGGGTCGCTGAGAGTCGGACACGACTGAGTGACTTCACTTTCACTTTTCACTTTCCTGCATTGGAGAAGGAAATGGCAACCCACTCCAGTGTTCTTGCCTGGAGAATCCCGGGGACAGGGGAGCCTGGTGGGCTTCCGTCTATGGGGTCGCACAGAGTCGGCCACGACTGAAGCGACTTAGCAGCAGTAGCAGCAGCATGTTACTACGGATGCTGAAGGCAGATCCAGGAAGTACAAGTGAAGGGAGTTGAAGAGAGAAGGATTGAAAGAAGAGGGGAAAGATATTTTCGCAACCATGTGATTCATAGATAAGAAATCTTGGAGGTGTGGAGTGTCTCAGACCCCACTGTTTCAGGACAACACACTTTATTCAGAGAAGGTTACAGTAATAGACTCAAAATATCAGTCATAAAGGAAGTTGAGGAAATGTGTTGAGTAATCATGAATTGATACTACAATTACCCTAAATTTTCAAGTTTCCAGTTAAAGCCAATAGTTGTTTTGTAACAGAATCTAAGGAACATGGCTATCATGTGGGTTTAAGAGAACGAGAGCTTCGTCCTCAATTCTTAAGCTCTGCTTCAGGATGAAACAGGATTACCGTAGGAGGGGGCAGACTAGAACACTTAGAGACTGTAAATGACTTCTGTCCATTCAGAAATACCATTAACAGTTGTGGCTTATCTCAGGACTTCAGTGTAAAGAAAGATGAAAGCTGTGAGATATTTGAGTGACGTTCACAGGGGTACAATACATCCTTTGGAACACTCGAGTGCTGCTAAGGCTAGTGACTAGTGACTCCTCAGGTCAGTAAGCGAAGGAAGGAAACGAGGGAATGACTTTCTCTTTTCTAGGAGTAAACTCTCCTAAGAAGAAGCAGGAATGCCAACAACCGTGTGAGGAGGAGTCTTTAGAAAGGTGTGTTTGGTGGAGGATCCAAGGAGGAGGTTGGTCTCCTAGGATCTTCCTGAAATCTCTGGTGTTAGCTTTTCAAAATTAAGCAGTTTCCAGTAATGGCTCCTAAATGAAGACATTCTCAGGTGGAGACATCATGAAAGGGGGCAGTGCATCTGAGGAAGAAAGGTAAGGCTGACCTTGACATTGATGAGCACTGCGCAGACCCATCTGACCTGAGTGCTCTGAGAAAACAGCTGCTTCATCTGAGTAGTAACAGGACTAGGCTCCCTGGTGTATAAAGCAGGGGATTGCCCTGTTAGGAATCTCAAAAGCCATGGCCACAGGCATCAGCCAGCTTCTCAGATCGGAGTCAGGCCAGAGGTACATGCTATCACGAAAGGGCCTTTGAGCTGTGTCCCACCTTAGTGGCCTTCCCATGGCTGCTGAATGCAGCTGATTTATGCCTCCCCAGATAGCTACACAACATTTCATAAACAATTGCCATCTTAAACCTAAGAGAAAGGATGTGATATAGGTACAGCTATCATCTTTTTAAAATGTATTTATTCTTTTCGGCTGTGGTGAGTCTTAGTTGCGATGCCCTGACTCTTTGTCATGATGCGGGCTTCTCTCTAATTGTGGGCTCAGTAGTTGCAGTAAGTGGACTTCGTTGCCCCATGGCATGTGGGATCTTAGTTCCCCGACCAGGAATTGAACCTGTGCCTCTTGCATTGGAAGGCAGATTCTTAACCACTGGACCACCAGAGAAGTCCCTATCATCAAGTTTTTATTACATACCACACAAATGCCTGAGCACACCAATAAAAAGGAAGGGAAAAAAAAAGACTTCTTGGCTGCTGCACTGGGGAAGTCTCCATATCTAGACAGGGCAGTGTCAAGTCTGGTGGGGCGGATGTCTCTTAATGTTCGCAGAGTTGAGACTGACCTCTTCTTCCTTGACTCCTTAAGCTCTTATCAATTCAACGGCCAGAGGTTGGCCTTGTTGGCCTTTTATTTAACTACCTTTGCTCCTTCGTGACCAGTTTTGAAATACTTGTTAGCAATGGCATTTTTTTTTTCCTTCAAAAGATAGAGGCAATGGGTGGGAGAGAACTCCAGCCACTCTGCCCGCCCCTGCCCTCCACCGCCCACCCCTGAGGGGCGCCTGTGACCCTGGGGCCCTGCAGAACACTGTCTGAGAGACTCTAGCAGGACAGAAAAGCTGCTGCCTGAGTTCCTGAGCTTATCTTGCCTCTGCTGCTGCTGTGTAAACTCTAGGTTGTTTCTCATTTCTCTTTCTTCAAGGTAAAGAGTTTTCTTACTCTTCCTTGAAAATATTATTTCTTTCTCTTGATTTCCACCTCTCTTTTGTAACCAGATCTTAACAGATACCCTGTTATTATTTAGAGAAGCAGATTTCAAAGTGAGTTGATAGAGTAGATACAGTTCATTGTAGTCATGTAATTGATGAAGTTGGTAACTGTGGTTATGTAAGAGAATATTTCTATTCTTAAGAAAGACACTGAAGTATTTAGGGCTCAAGGACCATGCTGTATACACATTCTCCTCAGACAGTTCATAGGACAAAGTATGTGTATCCGTTTAGAAAAAGAGAGAGGGGGAAAAAAATGTTTAAGCAAGTCACTGTGAATAATAAAGTCAAAATTGTGTGGATCAGAATACCATTCTTCAGGCCAAAATTCACCATAGACATTTAGAGCCAAGAGCCCACCTAAAGCCTATGGTTTTCTGTGCTTCAGCTTGCATAGACCTGTCATGATGCATCAAGGCTTCTTCGTTCCCCCTGAAACTTTAGGTGCAAATGAGCTGTTGGGATGGTTTTCAGAGAGAAATGAAGAGCCCCTTCCTCAGAGGCTGGGAGAGTCTGGATCTCCTATTTTAGTCCAAGGAAACTAAATGGCACTCACAACCCCAAATATTCAGTGATTCACCCCACAGTAATAGAGCAGCCTTGGAAAACTCCCTGGAGGGATTAATCTTAATCGGCAATTAAGATAAAGTCAGGGCACATGCTAATCCAGGGCTTAATCGAAGACATTTTAATGTGCTGCTGTGGTGTGGATGTGAGACTAGATTTCCACTCACTGAGCCTGGAATGTGGGCATGAGGAGCGGGTACACAGCAGACAGACAGCCTGCCCATCCAGTGGCTACAGGAGGTTTTGTGAGAGCACTGGGCAGTCTTGGCTTAGCTACCCCATGGGTCGTTCGCCCTACTGTATGGCTCCCAGGTAAATGAAAGCCCTTCCATCTTTGCAGCAAGGAAACCAGAGCCAAAAGGGAAAGCAAGTTCCTAACAAGGTGTGTGGATCACCTCTTGCCTGGCTACCCTGTTCCAAGAGCCCTGGTTCTTGAGATGATTAATGGATCCCACGAGGTGTGGTGACCAGTAGGCATACAAAGAAAAGCAGAATCAAAAGATGAAAACAAAATAGCTTTCAAAGAAAGTTAAAGCCAGTATTATTGTTGTGTTCTTCCTAGAATTTCCTTCTCTGAGTATTTCTAAATCCAGACCATCATGCGATATAGTTTGTGAGTGTAAATTCCCAGGGACCGTCACACAGGACCCAGCTTAGCCTGGCACGTGCTGTCTAGCTGGTTTTCTCTCCACTTGTGTCATTTTTAGGACACATCTTGTCAGTCATGATGTGAAGATAAAATGCTGGCATTAAGTTGGAAATCCTCTTGAGAAACCCAAATATCCAGGTTAAACAGTATACACTTTAGAGAAGTTTATTTTGTGTTCTTATCCTCATCACTAAATGCACTCCGGACATCGTGCTGCTGCTGCTACTGCTGCTGCTAAGTCGCTTCAGTCGTGTCCTACTCTGTGCGACCCCATAGACGGCAGCCCACCAGGCTCCACCGTCCCTGGGATTCTCCAGGCAAGAATACTGGAGCGGGTTGCCATTTCCTTCTCCAGTGCATGAAAGGGAAAAGTGAAAGTGAAGTCTCTCAGTCATGTCCGACTCTTAGCACCCCATGGACTGCAGCCTACCAGGCTCCTCCATCCATGGGATTTTCCAGGCAAGAGTACTGGAGTGGGGTGCCATTGCCTTCTCTGAGACATCATGCTACCTGTCTTTTTCCAAGATCACATGTATCCTCAGGACCTGGGAGGCAGGTGGGTACCAAGCCGTTCTCCCAGATGAGGCAGCTGACATTGGAAGACAGAGTTTTGCATTACTTACTCATGTGTCCATGAATAAATCCATGAAATCGATCTGGCTGTGAAACTTTTCATCATGCCTGTAGCTGAATGCATGTGTGAGGGCTTCCACTGTGGCCAGTGGCTCATACTGTGGAGAAGGTGCTATGCCTTCCCTCCATGCAAGAAACCAAGCAAACTGGAAGCTGCAGAAGGGATGGACTCTGTGACAATCAACAGTCACTTTTGAAACCACTAGTTATCTGGGATCACTGACCACAAAGCCTAGGGCTGGACCCTATGAAGTATACTAAAAGGTGTAAGGTAAGGCTGCTTTCACCCAGGGGCTTGTGCCTTCGTAGAAAGAGTGCAACATACAGGGGAAATGATTACTCAGGCTACTCGCGTGTAAGAGGCACCAGTGTATGGTCCAGAGAGAAAGTTGGATCTGAATGCGGCAAGAGGTTACTTTTGGCTGGGTGTTCTGGGAAGGCTTCTTGGAAGAGGTACCTTTGAATAATCCAGGGAGAGAGAAGGAAAGGAGGCCCAGATGGAAAAATAACCCAAACTCAGAGGCTGGTAAATGGAGCACAGTAGGAGGGAGGGGAGGTCGGATATAAAAGAAAAGAAGGCAGAGAGAAAAGAGTCAGAGTCAGCGTATGAAGGAAAGGCTTAGAAGTCCTTGTTTAAGAGTTGAGGCCTGTCTTCTTACACACTGCAGATAGGCATGTCAGATTTAGAAAAACACAAAGCAAAGCAGCATCTAGTTAGATTTCGATTTTAGGTGAACAGAGAATAATTCTTACATCTCAAATATCGCATAGGACATACTTATAGAGAAATTCTTCATTATTTATCTAAAATTCAGGGGTAAGTGGTATCCTGTATCTTACCAGGTCACCCCGTTTTGAAATAGAAGCTCATGAGGATAAATCTCTTCCAAAATGAAGTCTAAAAATCAAATATAAAGACCTTAGGTATTATGAAACCTTACTCATCATATATGTTTCTTTATGGGAAAGCTCAATGGAAATATCATGCCCCATCTAAGGGACTCCCTATAGGTGAAATGCATGAATTAACTGGTTATAAGGTAATAACCTGGTTATAAGATGTGCCTTAACATTTACCATGAATTCAACAGTATTACCAATGAAGAATTTGACCCTAGGAAGGCTGATTAACGTTGAGCTGGGACTGGGCTTTGAAAACATCATTTCTGACAAACCCTCGACTTTTAGATCTAGACTTTCTCCACCTACCTGTGTGTGCTGGAAAGTTAAGTGAAAAGGAGATCTGATGTAATAGTGAAAGTGTAAGTCGCTCAGTTGTGTCTGACTCTGAGACCCCATGGACTATAACCTGCTAGGCTCCTCTGTCCATGAAATTCTCTAAGCAAGAATACTGGAGTGGGTTGCCATTCCCTTCTCCAGGGGATCTTCCCAACCCAGGGATTGAACCCAGGTCTCGATCCTGCTATTTGCATAGCAGGCAAATTGTTTAAGCTTGACGTAAAAAGGCATGATAGGAAATTAATATTTGACCACTACAATTTTCAGTTTTCATTAAAATCTTTTTTTTTCTCCAAGAACACGTCATCTATTTCTTGAACATTTGTAGTTTTAATAATGTTAATGGGCAGCATTCAGAAACAAAACGTCCCTTAACAGAGGTATAAACTGTGCCTTTTAAAATGACTTTTCTTCCGTACCCTGGTACCACAGTACCAATAATGAACACTCCTACCCAATCAAAATAGGAAAACAAAATTGGAGCTGTGTCAGCATCTTGGCTGCAAATAAAACTCAAAACAGGTTATAGCACATGCTAGGAATACAAAATAAGGTTAGAAATAATGCTTCAGCTGTGAGTTCTTCGGGCTGTGGAAATAATAGCACATAATTTAGTAGAGGGGAACTAGGGAGTCAGCATACACAGGAAAAATGAAAGAAGCTAGAAAAATGCAGGGGGTAGGAAACAGTAGGGAGAGATTTGAGAGGGACACTGGGTGGTTTATTATCAGAGGAGAAGAAGGAGAAAGACCTACTAGCCTCTTCAGAGAAGGCCCAGGAGGATAGAGGCTGGACTGTTTGAGGTTTTTATTTTTTAATAATTTTATTTATTTTTTTATTTATTTTTGGCTATTCTGGGTCTTCGTTGCTGTGTGCAGGCTTTTTTCTCTAGTTGTGACAACTGGGGGCTGCTCTTGAGTTGTAGTGTGCAGGCTTTTCATTGCAGTGACTTCTGTTGTTGCAGAGCGCAGACGTCAGGGTGCAGGCTTCAGTCATCATGGTGCATGGGCTGAGTTGCTCCGCAGCATGTGGCATCTTCCCAGACCAGGTATCAAACCTGTGTCTCCTGCATTGGCAGGTGAATTCTTTATCACTGACCCACCAGGGAAGCCTGATGGTTGAGTTCTATATACACTGCTCATAGTAAGTTTTCAAGATGGTTCTCAGTGGACCTCAGGTTTCAGAGAATCAAGCCGGTTATGTTAGGGTTTGGACCATCAATATCTGACTTTCAAAAAGACCAGAAAGAAAGAATTTACTTTTCTTACCTGGTGACTGGTACATTCAAGGGATATTAATTCTGTTAGTCTAAGATCATCCCCTAAATCCTAACCAAATATAGGTCTAGATATTCAGATGTCAGTTCACCATTTCAACAGAATAGATTTTTTGTTTCTTTTTACAAACTTCTCAAGATATCACTGGTCCAGATTCCTCTCTCTCCAGCTTCCATCCCTTAAGAGCACCTGATCCTGGTGAATAAAGAAGAAACAAAATAGTTAACAGGTTTTCTGCTTCATACTGTACTTGCAAAGAGCTTATTGAGACAGTTATCTTAAATAGCAGTTTGCACATTTACTTTCATTCTAACTCAATTAAAGAGTATTTTGCATAACAAATATTGATCATGGAAGCTAATTTCCCTTTGTACTTTTACTTCCAGCACTAACAGTTAAGAATCTGTTACTAAGGGAAAAGAAGGGACTTTCTTTGCCCTCCCTTAACACTAGGAAAAATAATTCAAAAAATGTGATCTGTGCCATACACCAATCCACCATACATCCAGTGGTACAGAGGGCATCAGTGGCCTGGTGATGATGTTGGCCATAATTCCTCAGGCTCTGTTCACATTTTAGGAATAACCACACCTGCTGCTGCTGCTGCTGCTAAGTCGCTTCAGTCGTGTCCAACTCTGTGCGACCCCATAGACGGCAGCCCACCAGGCTCCCCCATCCCTGGGATTCTCCAGGCAAGAACACTGGAGTGGATTGCCATTTCCTTCTCCAATGTATGAAAGTGAAAAGTCGAGTGAAGTCGCTCAGTCATGTCCGACTCTTCACGACCCCATGGACTGCAGCCTACCAGGCTCCTCCGTCCATGGTCTTTTCCAGGCAAGAGTACTGGAGTGGGGTGCCATTGCCTTCTCCAACCACACCTGCAGTGCACATTCAGTGAAGCTTTGCTCAGGTTGAGGAACAAAAACATGCTGATTACAACTCCCTTCAATGCACTACTGCCTCTCCTCTGTATCCTCTCTTGAAATAATCCTTCTGTAAGAAGACATGTTTCTCACCTTTAATAATTCATTGCCAAAGTCAACTCTTCCCTCTTGCCTGGTCATTCCTTTTTCATTGTCTACATGTGATGAGTTCATTAGAGAGAATACAAATCCATTTTATAAGGCCAGCCTTCCTGCTTTTTCTGTATGCCTGCTCTTCAATTTACCACCTACTTACAAGTCGGGCGCGAGATGGAGTTTAAGCTTTGGGCTCTGGTTTGGTTTATTCCATGCTTATGCTATTCTGTAAGTTATTTAATGAGATCTTTAGTGGTTTGCTGTCGAGACAATTATTTTACATATTCAGAGATAGTATGGGAGTAGAGGATAAAATTGGGAAGTTCAGTTGAGACCAGTGATTTGGAGGGAAATCTGTCTATTCAGAGTTTCCCATGCCCTGTGGGAGAAAGAGATGTTTGGCCAGCCCTCAGCTCACACCTGGTCACACCTGCCATCCTTTCATGTATCTTCTCAGGCTCTTGGTAGCATCGGTCATTTCCTGGCTGAGTTTACAGCTGTGTCATGATCCTGCAGTGCACATAGGCCAGTTTCTCATTATCCATGTGATACCCAGCAAGTTTCTAATGTGTTTTCATTCTGAAGCCACTTGATAAACTTATCTGGGTATTGAAAGCAGTGCTTGTATACAGTTATCTGACACTGGGAGAGTGAGTGGCAATCGTGTTAGGTGTTGAGTGTGGAGGCTAACTCAGCATTCAGTGATGGGGCAGGGGAATACAAACTAAAGCATACGTGAAATGTACTGTTGACCCTTCCAAGTTAATTTCACTTCCCCAGGGAGACTTGGACAGGTGTATGGTTCAGCTCACTCCATTCCATAGACTACCCTGAGTTGAATACTTACTGCATATCAAGCACCTGTGCTAGGCGTGTGGGGTGCAGGGATGAATGTGATATGATCCTGCTCTTAAGGACCTGGCAGTCACCCAAGAGGAAACTATGACCTTCTACTGTAGGACACTGAAAAAAATAAGAATGGAGGCTGCAAGGGCTCCAAGGTCAGAATGACGGACTCAGGGTTTCATGAAAACCTTCACAGAGGAGCTGGCAATTAAACTGGGTTTTGCAAGATGGGGAGGCATTTCCAAGTCCAAAAGGAAAGGTAAGAGGAGAGCATTCAAGGCAGAGGGAAAAGGCTATGCAAAGGCAAGAAGAGAGAAAATGATATGGACTATCTGGGATATAGTGAGAAGTTAAGTGTGGCTGAGCCCTAGCATCACTGAGTGAGAATGGAGAGGAGAGGGTGGGTCCAAGAGCTCTTGGTACACCCTTCCCAGGAAGTGTGCATTGCTAATTGGAAAGGATGCTTCAAAGCTAATAGCTCTAGTTCCAACACCCAACTCTGTACTCATCAGCTGTGTGAAATACTGCAAGTTACTTAAGAGCAGGGAGCCTCAATTTTCCCTTGTGCAAAATGAGTATTAGAATCCTGTGTGTTGTGTGTTTTAGTCACTCAGTCGTGTCCGCCTCTTTGCAACCCTATGGACTGAGGCCTACAAGGCTCCTCTGTCCATGGGATTCTTCAGACGAGAATACTGGAGTAGGTTTCCATTTCCTTCTCCAGAGGATCTTCCCAACCCAGGGGTTGAGCCTGGGTCTCCTGCATTGCAGGCAGATTCTTTGCCACTGAGCCACCAGGAAAGCATTATTAGAATCCTAGCCTTGTCGATGTGTTGAGACAATTAAATGAGATGACATCTCTTTAGCATCTTCTGGTGTTTCCCAAATACGCCAGTTATCATTATCTGCCTTTGTGTGTGTCCTTACCACGGGTCACCAACTCAAAAGGCCAGTGGCCCAGCGGGTAACATAAAGATAACAAGACAGCCATGTCTAAGGTGCTTAATGTCATCTGTCGCTCACCTGAGTTGAGAAAGAACATCTAAAACAGGCCACATGCAGGTAGAAAGCCCCACACAATCACATCTTCCAATTTTCCAGGAGAAGCTGGAAGTACAGACATCTAACTAAAATTTCCCAACTTTCCTATATATATTGGCTCCTAATCCAAATTTAAAACACAGTGCAGGCAAAACAGCTCTGTGGGCCATCCACGACCTGTGGGCTGCCAGTTTATGGCCTTTGATGTCCGTCTCCTCTCTCCCATCACATTACAGGCTCCTACAGGGTGAGGGCTGCGGCTGTTAATGATTTGTATCAGGGCTGGCTCATGGCGGATGCTCCATGGCTGGAGAGCTCTGAGCGGAGCCACATACAGACACAGGCACCGGGGTGAGGAAAAGCCAGCCAACAAGTGAGGTGTTCAAAAGTGCAGAATTCAAAGGGTGACCCAGTGCCATAGCACAAGCCCGGGAATGAAAAACTTTTAAAACTCGGCCCCAGCAAGAAGCTCCTGGGAGAGAAGCAGATCCTTGGGAAAAAAAAAAAAATGCAGTCTGTGAAGGGCAAAGTTTGACCATCTATTAAACAGCAAGTTACAATAGGCGAGTGTGGAGATCAGAGGAGCCGGGATTAATGTACACACATCTATACAGGGAACTTTGATGCTTTCAAATGCCTGCTCGCCATCTGAAAATCAGGCAGCAGGCATCGCCTACATATTTCACAGCAGTCTACCTGTCTGGGTGTTTGGGCTTGACAGCAGGAAGCTCTTTGAAATGAGGCTCAGGCATTTCAAACACTTCTGCTTGAATATCCAGTTTGTATATTCTGCTGATGGCTTTTTAAATTTTTTTATCTCTCTCTTTTTTTTTTTTTTTTTACTAATTTTGGACTTGCTTATGAAGTCAGAAGTCTGCAAAAGAACAAATTACAAAGCTAAGATGCCTTATGTCATGTCAGTAATCAAATACAGACTCCCATGCTCACACACAATCCTGGGTAACGAGGAAGGAAAAGAAGTTTTATTCACAGATCAGAGCTGTTTTCAACAACAGTCCGGTTTAAAAAGTGCCAAATGTTTGAACCATTTGACTCCTGCCCAGATAATTTCATAATGGTTTAGGCAGGGATGTTTATGACTTTCGATGAGTAATAAATAATTTAGAAGCCACTCATTAAAACCTTCTAAATTACAGACACTGCAGGCAAATCCCTTCTTTTAAGAAGGAAAGGATGACCTGAAAATTGGTCCCCTGTCTCTTGCCTTCTTGCCTTTGATTCTTTTTTTTTTTTCTCTTCTTATTCTTCTTACTAGCAGAGTAAAATACCCGCATTAGAAGATTCACAGCCCAATGGTATCGGAGGAAGTGAAACCAGGACACACAATCCTAGTGAGATTCTGGGGAAAAAGCTGAAGATTTTAATCTTTATTCTCAGGTGCACTCATGTCTTGTTCATCCCCTTGAAATGTAAGGGATGATGTCCTGGCTGAGAAGGAGAACCTGATGATTTGCATAAGCGAGGTTCTGTGACTCAGGTTTTCAAAGCTGCTACACAGGAGACCAAAAAAAAAAAGATCCTTGTCCACATCGTGATGGAGGTGTGGTGGCTTGGCTCTGTCTTCTGCCACCACATCGTAAGGCCTTGATTGTGGGGTGTGGGAATCTTGCACAAGACCTAGCCAAGCCAGAGAGGATTAGTTTTAATTTCATTCAAAAACTGTAAGTAGGAGAAAAGGTTGTCAGTATCCCAGGGCAATACTTAGGAACTGGTACAAGTAGGTATGAGTTTGGAGAATGACAGGAAGACCATGATTCTAAGGTGATCTCAAGTTCTCCCAGGCCAAAATCAGTGGGTACCATGGAATTAATTTTCACTAGGTTCAGTGGGGAATCTTGGGAGCAGGGACCCATAGATATCAAAGGTACAAAACCAAACTGTAAACTTGATTCTCCTATTTTCCAATAGCCTGTTTCAGCAAGAGAGAGAGAACGGAATCAGAAATATGCTGTAGATTGGAGGGTCTTCCCATTCTTTGCGTAATGTAAGCATTTAATTTCCACTGCTTTGCCAACCATATTGAAATGTAACATCCACATGCCCATTGAGATAGAATCAAGGCTACACAGGATGCTGTCTTTGGCAGTAATGATCTCAAGGCTGCCCTCCATTCACTGAGGCAAGACATCAAGAGGGCACACTTCTGGTTCCAGGCACAGAAGTCACCTCAGCTACATGATGAACACATTTTTTAAGATGTCCCTTTTATGGTTTCTTAAATGACAAGGCATTTTAAACACAACCTGATAAAGGGACACAATCATAAAGTAATGTGACTGGGAAGGAAGGTATATTATGTGAGCAGGAGTGTCAAAGCGGAGCTTTATCAATGAGTGGGATTTCCTGTAAGTCAAAAGATAAATGAATTAGTAACTCAGAGTAATTAAAAAAAATACATATCTAGATGAAAGCTTGGATAAGTTTGATCCCTTTCAGCCAATAAAGTATGATCTCTAATTAGATTTCCACGTAGACGGTGCAGGCTTGGAGTACATTTCTGAATCTAGTTGACCTTTTCAGCTGGAGAAGTCAAATGATTTCCATTCCATGCTCTTTAATTCTGGAGGAATTTCTAATTTGTTGCCAGAGATAAAGATTCACTCCAAACAGGAAAAAAAAAGTTTTAAATAGTCCAGAGGCTCATTTATAAAATATTAAAATCTCGGAGTTGGGAGAACCCTAAGAGATCACTTTATTCATTCCCTGTGTTTTACTGAAAATAAAACAGAGGACTGGAGAAAGTCAAAGACTGAGCCAAGGTCACTCAGGGACGTAGCACCCAGGACTAGAACCCACATCTCCTGCTCTGCACCCCAGACTCCCTGAGAGGCTAGTTTCCCATCTGCCTGCCAGCCTTTCTAGAGTCATCTTTATTGTTGCGAATCAAAGCTCCCTCTCTGAACTCCATCATCAGGCCTGCTTTTGGGAAGCTTACACAGGCCGACACCTACCCTCTTGCCTTTCTAATTTCTTTTGGAAATTCTCTATTCTCTCACCTTATTAATGTTAAAACAAAACGGGTTCTTTTATTGCCACAGGCAGCAGGAAAGTGAACTTCTTGATGGAAGGAAGTGTCTTCCCTAGTGAGAGCAAGTAAATTAGTTCTGAGGTCCTCTCACTCACTGTAACTGTAATGAGAGAGACACCAGCCCTTCCTCATTAATGAGATGCCAATCACAAAGGGAGCAGCCTCGGAGAGCCTTTGGGGAGGGGGGTGGCTGGGAGAGAGTGGTGATTGGCACTGGAACCAGAAGGTAGGGAGCAGAACAGAAAAGCCTCCCAAAGTGAGAAACACACATAGATGATCTAGAATTGGAGGGGCAAATCCGGAGGGAGCTGGCAGTGTTCCTGAATGGACCCATCAGTGAAGTCTATAGGAAACATCTCTGAAATGGAGCGGGAAAACCAGGGAGCTACCATCTGACCTGTGTCCTCACACAGGCTTCTCAAGGCAAGGTTGTGATCACACTAAGTGTGACCCACAGGAGGACCCATAGTATTGGTGCCAATTGGGGTTGGTTAATAATGGGCTGCCTTGGAAAGTTGGCAGCCGCGTATCTTGTCCCTCCTCTGCCTCAGGACTTTTCAAGAGTTTAACATACTCTGTAACCTCCTAAACTTTGAGAAAGAAACTTTCTAAAAGAAAGCTAAGGATGGGACTTCCCTGGTGGTCCACTGAATAAAACTTCGCCTTCCAATGCAGGCTGTGCAGCTTCAATCTCTGGACAGGGGGCTACGGTCCCACATGCCTCCAGGTCCAAAAGCCAGAACATAAAACAGAAGCAATATTGTAACAAATTCAGTAAAAACTTTTAAAATACTTATTAAAAAAATAATTTAAAAAAAGAGAAGGCATTTGATACTGAGGAAGTCTCTTCCTTGCATGAAATAATTTCCCTGGTAGGAGACCTAGTTTTTTTGTGTTTTGTTTTGGTTGTACTGGGTCTTCATTACTGTTCACAGACTATGTGTAGTTGTGGCGAGTGGGAGCTGCTCTTCATTGCAGTACACAGGATTCTCATTGCAGTGGCTTCTCTTGTTGTGGAACATGGGTTGTAGGGTGCTTGGGCTTCAGAGTACAGGCTCAGTAGTTGAGGTACATGAGGTTAATTGCTCCATGGCATGTGGAATCTTTCTGGACCAGGGATCGAACCTGTGTCCCCTGCATTGGCAGACAGATTCCTAACCACTGCACCATCATCAGAAAAGTCCAAGACCCCAGATTTAAATTTGCCCGAGGACCAATTAATCCAGGGCAGAGGATGCATCTAAGTCCTATTTGTTCATCTCTCACCATCAAAAAATGGTTTGGGAGTAAGTCCTGCCCCTGGCAAGACAATTCTCTCTTTCCCCCTTAGCTACCCAGAACAGCACTTACCACATTGTTAAGACAGGTTGCAGAAAATATCTGTGCAAGTCCATAGGCTGCTTTTGCTTTGGTAGATTAGTAAAATTGTGTGTTTCAGAAATGAATAGAACTTCCATTTGGAATTAAGTGTCTTTTTTTTTTCTCCAGTTGTTTTTTTCCTGAAAACATTTATTTTTTATGAATATGGGTCTCTCTGAAGGTTAAGAGACTTTCAGCACTCAAAACAACTTAATAAAATGGCTGAGCACACAATTAGGCATGCTTATGTCCTTCAAGAATCAGGTAGCGGAAGTTCTAATTGGCAAAGCAGCATCTTGAATGTCATTTTCTAAACCCATTAGACCATGTCTAACAGAGAGAGAGGGGAAGCAGCAGCGCTTTACAAAACATCGATAGTGTCTCTCTTGGAGACACAATTTTAGAGTAGCAGTTAGCTGGTATTGAATTTGTAGATGTTGCAAAAAACATAGCTACAAAGCCACAATCACTTCAAGAAAAAGGACATTTGTTTAGATCATGTGCAGGCTGACCTAGTCATAGTAATAGGAGTAAATACGTATGCTGGCAAGCTGGAGACCCACTCCAGTATTCTTGCCTAGAAAATCCCATGGACAGAGGAGCCTGGTGGACTGCTATCCGTAGCATCACAGAGTCAGACAAGACTGAAGTGACTTAGCATGCATGCATGCATTGGAGAAGGAAATGCAACCCATTCTAGTATTCTTGCCTGGAGAATCCCAGGGACAGAGGAGCCTGGTGGGCTGCCATCTATGGGGTCGCACAGAGTTGGACACGACTGAAGCGACTTAGCAGCAGCTGGAGACACTTATTCATTCTCTGTGTGTGTGTGCATGCACGCGCACACACACACATTTCACACGATCTTTAAAGATGTTTAGATGCAGTAACCGGAGAAGGCAATGGCCCCCCACTCCAGTACTCTTGCCTGGAAAATCCCATGGACAGAGGAGCCTGGTAGGCTGCAGTCCATGGGGTTGCGAAGAGTTGGACACGACTGAGCGACTTCACTTTCACTTTTCACTTTCATGCATTGGAGAAGGAAATGGCAACCCACTCCAGTGTTCTTGCCTGGAGAATCCCAGGGACGGGGGGAGCCTGGTGGGCTGCCGTCTATGGGGTCGCACAGAGTCGGACACGACTGAAGCGACTTAGCAGCAGCAGCAGATGCAGTAACATGTACTCCTTTGGCTGAATTCTTGGTAATCTTTCTCAGTAGATTAGGTAAAACCTGAGCTTGTCATTTCATAGAAATACAACCACCTATGTCTTAAGTTATTCAAGCCTGGTATGATACCACGAGGTTATGATGCCATCACCTCAAGGTCTGACTGCTTTGGGTCTACTGCCATTAAATTTTAAATTAAGAACTGGAATTTTTCAATAGATCCATGTCAGAAAGCCTCCTAGAGACTTTATTTTGCCTGGAATCCCCTCATTTCATTTATTAGCCTTTTGGAAAATCTGATGAGACTCACCTAAAAATTCCATCCTTCTTTGTTGAAGGCCAACAGGAGGAATCCATGGAAAATAAAGATGCATAAAGCCAACTGCGTTTCATTTGTGAAGGTTTGTTTCTGCTAGAAGCCTGTTTTTCAGAAACTTGCTTTCTAAACCTTATGTATGTATTTTTGTCTTCTTAAGTTTTAGACACCTGGGATTTTTAAAGATAAAATCCTCGCAGATGTTTTGAATTAATTTGTTTTCAAAAGTGTGCCCATGAACTTGATTTCCAAGGACTAGATGTTTTTTTCTTCATTACCAGCCACTGTGGTTTTCAAGAAGAGAGAAACTCAACTTGTGATTGACTTGAGAGCGATAGAATCACGTTTTCCTGGGTTTTAGGAACATCTGAAACTAAGCAAAGCACCAGTGTATCACCTGACTCTGATTATTTAAAGAATAATTTTTTCAGCTTTGTCAAACCAAATTTCTCATATAGTGATTTGAATTGTGATTAGAGGCCTATGTAGATGGTTATGGGAGAAGAGTGGAAGTCTATTGAAAAAGTGGTTCCTAGGAAAATGGGGGGAATTTCAGTTTGACCTACTCAGGCATTCTGTAGAATGGGTATTTCTCCAAGCTGATAAATGAACCAGTTTTGTGGAGAATAGAAGCATTATAGTCTCAGCAAAAGCTTTAAAGTAGAAAAAGCCTGGGATAGAACATAATTTTTTTCTTTTTTAATATTGTAAGAGCATATCGCCCAGCACTTTCTTAACTAGTACGTCTAGTGAACTGACTCTTCCACACATTCACCAGAAAATAATTGATGTTTGTAATGCTGACCCTCAGGCACTACAGGATCCCAAAGTGCCTTTTGAATCATCAAAGAATGATTCATTGCGTTCTGGGTGGTTTTCTTGTTGAGCGTATTTTATTGTATGTTAATCCCTTTGAAAACTGCTAACACACCTGTGACAGGTACCAGGGGTGTGCAGTGAAGAGCACGCAGCCACAGCTGGCGAGTGGGACATTTCTTTGGTGTGCAGGCCGAGTGCCACCCTCACATCCTCCATCCCACTCCTTCGGAGGAGGTGATGCTGTCCAGGGAATCTGCTGAAATTGGTTTCTGTGAAGGTTCCCATTCAACTCCACCCTCTCCACCCCTGACTCCTTTTCCTGCACAGCTTACTAGCTGGAGCCCACATGTAAGAAGGATACCATATTCCCACCCCTGCCTGTGCCCAAAAGGAGAAGGGCCAGAACCTTGGGGCAAAGTGAATTAAGTTAACCATATGAAAGCGCTGATATTTGGCTACTTTCTGTCTACAAAAGGAGTGATTTCAAACGGCCAATTTCGGTGATTATGAATATCAGGTGCCTATTTGTAGTCGTGTCTGTGTGTGTAGATATGCATATATCAATTCAATTACTCAGACCACGCAATTAACAAGAGCACTTAAGTTCCACCAAACCATACCATTTGCTGCCCTCTGGTTTGTTAAGCAAACGGTTTTTCCTTCTGTGCTGTTCTGTAGCCATTCCAGGAATAGAACCCCAGCATGCCACAGCACTGCTGTGTATTAGGTGAAAATGGCCTTCCTATTTCTTGGTATGCTCTGTTTATATTTTAATGCTGTTTACCAATGGAATACTCTATAAATATTCTATAGTGGCTGTACAAAAGAAAGGCTCTGAAGAGCTCTTTATTAACAATCTCCCTCAAGTCAGGGTAACTATGGCAGAGAGGGCTTTATTCCATCCTCGTGAAGTCCTTGCACAGAAACAGCACTACCCTTTTTACACATAACGTTGGGGTGACATGGGAGTTACCAGCTAAATTCACAGCTGAAAGTGTCAGCTAATGAATTATTCCAATAAATTAACAGGCCTAGGGAATCCTTTTTCAGTCCCATTCCCGTGCTCCTTCATTAGCAAATACTCTGAATGTAGGCGCCAAATCAGTGAGGGGTCCAGAGAATGTTTAGCCCACATTCACCTCCTCCACCATCCCCCTATTCCAACAAAGTCTAAATTTTATTTTAACATCAATCATCAATTGACATTAGTTAGAAAAACATTCTTCCAAAGGTCAGTTTGAAACATACAAAAAAAAATTTAAGAAAACTCAGAACACATAATGAAGCAAACTGAAACTTGAAAAAAAAACAAAAACAAAAACCATTATTTTGGGTGTTATGAATTTAAAACTATGAAAAAAATAGTCCAAATTCATGCATTAAAATTTTTTAAATACTGAGCAGCTATTGAGCAATTGACTAGTAAGTCTCAAATACTCTCAGACTGATCTTTGTACCAAAGAAATGAAAACAAAAATGACAAATTATTTGGTATTTCCGTGATGGGAGGGAAATAATGGTAATATTTTTCGCTTATCATTGTATTGGAGATGGTAGCCCATATCTTACTTTCAGCCAGATAGGCTTAGCTGGCAGGATAATATTTGGGGAAATTCTAGGGAGAAGGAAGAATGAAGCCAGCAGCCCCTGGGATCCACAGGGCAGCATTTGGCATGCACTTCTTCGAGGCCTCCCCAGAAGTGGTTAATCAGAGAGCAGGGACGATGTCAGATTACATTAGAGGCAGATTTCTCTCTGTTCATGGGCAAATCTGAGACGGCCAGTCTTTCAGGTCTGGAGCTGCGGTTGCACGCAGAATGTGATCCTCAAAATGAAATGCCAGCGTTTAATCCTTCCAGCTACTCAGCTTCCTCATTATCCCCTTGTGGGAATTGTGGTTGCTACTGACTTAAAGCTGTCCCCCCGCCCCTCTGCTTGGTGATGCATTAATTGCTAGAGGTGGCCCTGAGGTTTACCTCAGCCTGGACTCCAGTGGAGGGTCTTATCATGAGAATTCAATTTGTCTCAGGATGAAATCTAGTAGAATGCATGTCTAAACCTGGAAGCGCACAGTGCTGTGTATATGTTTATGTGTGATGTGATATTCACCCTCAAACACAGTCTGGACTGGCCTCTGTGGGTCAGGGCTCTCAGCCTGTTCCCTTGGGCTCTCCTTAGGGAATATTTCTTAGCAGAGCACATTTTTGTTACGTGAGGCCATAGCTACATGTGGCCACTGAATCAACCATTTTACGTCAGTTAGTTCTTTCCAGTTGTCCTAATGACATTTCATTCAGCATTAGATTGGATTAGAATAGGTTGATATAGTTCAACTAAATCAAGGTGTAGGAAGAAAAAAAAAAAAAAGAAAACAATCAAACAAAAAGCACTGCATTGTAAATCTAGAAAATTTTTCCAACATCAGCTCAGTTACTAACTCAAATCTCTTGACCTCTCTGAATCTTGTTTTTGTTTTGGGGTATTTTTTGATCCATAAAATGATAATCTAGCCTATCTTATCAATCTTTCAGGGTTTGTATGAAGATAAATGAGTTGGTAGATTTGAAAGCTCTTTAATCCATTTGAGTGATCAGCCTGAATTTCGTAGAGTTAATTGGTACATAGTGCTATTGAAAAGAATTTGAGGATGGCTTTGCAGAGAACTTCTGTGCCAATCAGAAAGCAATCTCTTAATATGTACCAGTGGCAGTAAGGAAATGAGAGTCAATTAAATCACTTGGACCCACTTGATCACCACCACTTTAAAGATAAGCAAAAAATAGCTGAGAGAGTCATGGTAAATTCCATGCATTAGTTGTTACTAAAAGAAATGAAAAGGAGAATTCCTACTCCCTAATTGTGTTTGCAAACAGAAAAGTCTAAATAGTTCGAACAAGCCATGGTGAGTGGATAGGATGTCCTGGAATGACACTCTAAGTGTGAATAAATCACTGGAACGGATGGCATCCGCCCAAGAGTTTTGAAGGAACTCAAGGGTGAAATTGTGGAACTGTTGGCCAAAATGTGTAGCCTGTTACAAACGGGTACTGTGCTCCAGACCTGGCAAATTGCCACTGATAGTCTGAAAGCAGAGAAGGACAAATAGGTGAGTCTCACTTTCATACCTGGCAAGCTGGTAGGGACTGTCTGAGTGGATAGTGTCACTGAATACATGCTTATCATGACACAAAGCATTTATTGAGTGGTTACCTTCCCCCAGGCACAGTGCTAGACGATGGAGGTGAACAAACGAAGGTGTCTAGGAGGCAGTGTGAAAGGGGGTCGGAAGACTCCAGTGCTGCAGACATAGATATGGGAAGTCATTGGCATATAGATTAGAGAAGTAGTTTTTACCTGGAGAACAACTCCTATCAGTTAGCAGAGCCTCCTTGGAGGACCGTGCACACTAGGACTAGACATGTTTTAAAAAGTGAACTGAAATCCACTAGTAATGTCTGCCCTGGGCAGATACTGTGCTCTCTATTTTCCATCTCCATATAGACGGGTGTTGGAATTATGAGGGTGGCTGTGGTAACCCAAGGAAAGTGTGACAAAGGAGAAGAGGATGGAAAAGAGTGAGTGAAGGAATAAGCAAGCAAAGGAGACTGAAACAGATCGTCATTTGCTCATCTGTTCCTTTATTCAACAAATAATTACTGAACTCTTTCTATGTACCAAACACCATTTTACATGCTGGAGTCACATCCCAGGAGCAGGCAATTCTTTGTTCCGAAACAAATAAACATCAGATAGTAATAAATACTGAGAATCAGAAGAGGGTGATGTGGTGGAGAGGGATTAGATGGGCACTTTATCAAGGTTGGTCAGCTTGTGGAAGAGCTGAGAGCTGAACTACAGGACTCAGACACCTACGTGAAGGACTAGGCAAAGAGCATTCCAAGTGACAGAAACAGCTAGTGCAAAGGCCCCGAGGCAGAGGGGAGAGCAGAAAAGTATTCTTCCCAGAAGTGTGTCTTGTAAGTTAGCAACTCAAGGGGAAGGCAGGACTAAGGAGGAGTTTTCTTGATGCTGCTTACAGTTGGTTGGCTGGCTGTTTAGAACAGGGAAACTTGATAATGTCTGTAGATTGAGGAAAAGAAGAAAGTAGAAAGGGAAAAGTTGACTATACAGGACAGAGAAAGGATGATAGATGGTGCTGAGGAGGACATTCATCTTGAGAAGGAGCATGGGTGATAAAAGTAGAAATGGATATAAAGAGTTTAGAACAGCATTCTCTAACCATTTTTAAACTTGTGAATTCATTAAGAATATATATTATTTGTAAAAATTTTAATCATCTGATCATTTCACACTCAATGCAAAATTAAATGGTTTAATGTTTTAAAATATCTGTGTCACTTTAGATCTGTATGTATTAAAGATTTTATTACAAAATTAATTGAAGACAATATTTGCTAATATTCATGGTTATAATAATAAATTCTGAATGAATTCCATCTAACAAGTGATGCACATGGTTTAATTTGCTTTAATTATGTAAGAAATGACAATTTATAAAACATACATTAAAATGACATCTAAGAGCGTGCTTAGTTGGAAAACCAAATAAATCTTAAATTGTGCCTTGAAATTTAAGTGTGTATCATCACATCAAATATTGACAAAAACAGACAAATCTACTTTTCTAAGTAATGTTCGGAAACTTTGCATTTTGGATAAAAGAAAATCTGGTTTATTTTTGTTCTTTGTCTCTTTTATTTCTAAACAGTGAAATAAAGATTTTTGGTCATTACTGATAAACACTTATAAACAGATAACTGAAACTGAACTGGATATAATACCAAATTTTCTTTTATTAATATGTTTTAAAAATGATATATTTCAGTGGGTTATATGAGAGATCAGTCAAATGGAATTCTGAAATCTGGTGAAGAATAGCCTAAACTATACTTACGGAATTTCTACCCTATGTATGCTCTTTTTAAACTTTTCAAATTTTTGCTTCAGAATTCTTCTATTTGCCTTTACCTAAGCAGTTGTAGGTAAAAGTCAGACAAGTTAATCAAGTAAATAACTAGCAACAACAACAACAAAAAACATTTTAAATAAATACAATTTAAAATTGCCACAGTGGCTGGTGATTTTCAGCTCAGCACTCTGTAGTGGGGACTTGGGAAGGGGGCCTTCCCTGGTAGCTCATGGGTAAAGAATCCACCTGCAACACAGGAGACGTGGGTTTGATCCCTGGGTCAGAAAGATCCTGGAGAAGGAAATGGCAACCCACGCCAGTATTCTTGCCTGAGAAATCCCATGGACAGAGGAACCTGGTGGGTTACAGTCCATGGGTCACAAAGAGTCAGACATGTCTGAGCATTTTTTCAGATATTTAAGTAAAAATTATAATACCTGCCATCATTACCTATAACGACATGAACACTTCTGGAGCAACTCTTCAGCTCTGCATTCCCTCACATTGGAGACCATCACATAGGAGGAGAAGGTGGGGACATTGAGGGCTGATGAGCTCTGAGAGGGTGGAGAATTTGCTTTGTTTGCTGCTGCATGTCCAACCTGGGATGGTGCCTGGCACAGAATAGGCACTTAACAAAGATTTCCTACAAAGTGAATGGGCAGATGAATGAATATGTGGTGAAGAAGAAGGCCATGCCCTCTCTGGAGGTGGGGAATGCTATGAGTGTGGGAGCTTGAGAAAGAGGGAGAAACAAGAGATAGAACCAGGGGAAGGGGTAGCAGACAGTTGCCATAACAAATGCACCATCCATAGATAGTAATTTATCCCAGACTACGTCTTGCATGACTACTGTGTATTTGGACTTGTGAAAGATGCTGTAGAATTCAGTGATAAGAAATACTCAGCCTTTGCCTTCCAGAAGCTCATCGGGTTTATGGGGGTAATGAGACAGATCTCCATTCTATACTCTGGACACACTATACATTTCCACAAACATCAGGGGTGAAGCAGAGGGGTCTGATGAAAACACTGAAACTGATTCCTCAAGAATCAGGAAGTTGAGGGACTTCCCTGCTGGTCCAGTGGCTAAGACTCTGCGTTCTCAATGCAAGGGGCCTAGATTTGATCCCTGATCAGGGAACTGGATCCCACATGCTGCAACTAAGAGTTTGCCTGCCACAACTAAAAGATCCCACCTGCCACAAACCAAGCAGAAAGTCATTTGATGTCTCTGACTCCAATCTCCTCATCTATATAAGAAGAGATTAGGACTGGGTCTCCACTAAGGCGCCTGCCCAGTAAACTGACAATCAGAGTTGGTGCTGGCAGAGTAACTGTAGAAGTGTGTCTTCGAGGACATGGGAATGAACTGATCTTGGAGAATGGGGAAGGGTTGTAGAAGTGCAGTGGCAAGCATTTCCGGCAAAAGGACTAGCAATGAACTCAGCCACAGAGGGTAAAATGGTACAAAAATCTTTCCAACAACCATGTTATGAATTCATTAGAAGAGAGGTATGAACAAGGAGGGTCAAGTGATACAATGGATTCCATGCTAAAGTTGAAATTAGCACAAGTCTCTTTGCTGTAATCTATGATTGCTTATATACAGGAATCACAAGATTAGAATGATCTAATTGGAATAGTACCAACTTTTGAACTCCCATGTACTGATGTTAAGAGTAGTCTTACAAAAGAGCTAAGTGAAAGAATCCACGATGAAGTCTCCATGTTAATGAATGGTGATGATGTTAATAAAAGATGAAGGGAAATGTTGCAAATTTTTACAAGGTGGAAAAAGCAGCAAATGATTTTCAAAGTGGACAAGTATAAAAATATTCCATGTTGTACTTCCTATGTGGATTTCTACCTAAACACAGGATGCCATGGAAGCTCAAAAAACTGACACCAACAGAGAGCATCCAGGAATCTATTGAAGCCCAAATTGGAAACATCAACCTCCACCTGTACATTCCCATTGAAAGGAGGTTGGTGATGGTAGGTGGGGGGTGGCAAGGGAGTAGCCCTTGGCCAGTGTTCCTGTTCTAGGACAGCTTTAGGTCCAATTTTGGCAGATTTTATAACCTTGTTCTCCTCATCCATGTAATGGGAATAAAAACACTGTGACAAGGATTAAATGAGACCGTAGAAATGATTTACCTTAAAACAAATGAAGAGCTAGATTTGCTGGAATAAAGCAACCAAATTTTGTACATTTGTGGTGTCTTTCTAGTACATGAACATCTTGCATAAATACAGTTAAAATAATTCTTTGTATGTGCAGAATGCTTTAGAGTTTATCAGATTCCAAAAGAGTATAAAGGGACCTAGCAGAGCTTTAAATTCAGAAAATCCAGGTTTGAATTCCAATCTAGTTACTTGCCAGTATGACTTGGCACAGAGTTACTTAAAGTATCCAGGCTCCCTTTCCTCCTTCATCAAATAAGGATGGTGATCCCTCCCCTGGTAGAGTGGTCGTGAGATTTAAAAACAGTCATGGATGAAGAGTGGTGAGGTGGGTGGCTGCCCACATAGTGCACAGTGACTCTTGATTGTCACACTTCGTTAGTACATGAGCTCCTAGGGCTGAGACAATGTCAGATGGTATTCCTAGTGGTCAGCACAGTTCTTGAGTTGAAATTGGTGTTCAGTCAGTATTTGTTGAGTGGATGGATGAGTGGCATGAACGGATGAGTGAACACCCACTCTGCAATAGAGATGCTTTCCTAGGTAAGACAAGGCGAGGCTCAGAGACTTTAAATGACCGCCCAAGGGTTAGTGTCAGCACTGAAATCCACAAGCCAGGCATCTGTTTACCCTCTGCTGTAAACCTCTGGCCTTGTGTGAGATCAAGGACTATAGTGCTCTGAGCTGTTGCTGCCTCTCTTTTAGAAAAGCGGAGACAATACTGTTTGCCTCTGCTTTTTCCCCTCTCTCTTTTTGTTGTGTTTTGTTTTGAGCAGAGCTCACAGGGTAAAAAATTCAAGTCAACTTAATTTTTTTTTCTTGAAAAGGGGCCAAAAGAAAAGAAAAAATGTAAACACAATATCAAATATCTTCGGTTTTGACAGTCCTTGGTTGGCAGGACGTAGCCCGAGAAAATGATCTTCACCGAAAGGTACAGTTTGTTTGTTTCACCCGCAGACGGAAATGTGTGTTTGGGAGGCTGATTCATCCGATGGCCCTGGTGCCAGGCCTGGGACCAGCACTTTTCATTATTTGCTCTGTTCCTCTTTCGTTTACAAGGTCAGCGTCGATGTTTTGGTTGTTTTCCCAACAGTGCTCTACTGACCGACTTCACTCTAATCCCTTGATGTCACTTAAATAAACTCGAGGTGGGTGGGGGTGGGGGGAGCAATCTGAGAACTCCAGTGATTTCCTGCCCCTGTTGTTCTCGGCGGCAAATTAATTTGATGCTGTTATGTAAGTGTAATCATCCTCTCTAATCACATCACAGGATTGGGAACTGCCAGAAATAACAGAAGGGAACATTCGAGGTATCAAAGGGGAGCCACTAAAATAGATTGTTTATTTAGGTACCAAATTGAAACGCTATTATTGGGAGATGGAAAACAACCCTTGCCACACTTTCTTTTCACACGTCCCTGCATTTTACATACTGTATTTGTCAGTGTGCATCATCCAGAAGTAAAAGGAGATATGAAATCAGAGCTTCCAGTTGTGCCGTGGGGGAAGGAGAGGCAGGGTAATGGAGGTCTCTGACCATCAGTGGGTTTTTGTTGATGCCTGAAATTGGGTTATGTTTATGCTGTTCTAAGAGGTTTCTCTCTTCACCTGAGGTTCTTCGTTTATGTCTACCTCACTCTTATTTTCTCCCAACCTGTCCCGTTGCCTGTCTCCCCAGTTATTTTTTAGCAAGTCAGAGAACCTCCACCTAATTCCAGTGACCCTTCTGCAACTCCTTAGTGGTACCCACCCACTCTGCTGAGGAGCCACAGGAGATGTACTGCATATTTCAGCTTGCCTATCTTTTAACACTCTCTGTCCATCCTTTCTTCTTGCTAGACTCTCACCAGCTCCTACCTGGACATAGAGTCCTAGACTCAAGAGAGAGAGTCCCATTCTTATTTCAGAATGTGTTTCTCAGGATGGTCTAGGTGACGCCAGATGAGTGGCTTGGGGTCCTATTTTGAACTTCACCTCTGCCCTTCTCCTGGGGTAAATTATTGCTTCTGAGCCTCAGTTTCCTCATCTATAAGAGGGAATAGCAGCACTGAGCTCTGCCTGTCACTGTGAGGATGCAAGGAGGTGACATCTATGAAAACCCTGCACATAGTGATCATGGATGCCAGCTCTGCAGTCAGAATCCACAGTCAGACTTTGAGAGTCGAGTCCCAACAAAACCCTCTCCCAGCCAGTGACTGTGGTCAAGATACTGACTTCTTCATGTCCCAACGTCCCCATCTGGGAAGCAGATTACTGATAACACTGACCAGAATAGCAGAGGGTTAAATAAGATTGCATACTTTAAATGCTTGGCAGAGTGCCTGGCTTCCTAAGTGTTGGTTTATCAGCATTATTATCATCCTCATTATTATTTATTGTTACAATAGCAAAACCTAATTAAATAAAAATAATAATCATAATGATGATCCATTTCCTGCTCTCCCCACTTCTTATTCCCACCATTTATCTTCACGCAACTGCAAATCGCTCCTGATGTTATTTGTCATGGGGACATGACAGCCAGGCTGAAGGGGGTGAAGAGTTGAACACATGGACAGGGTGTGGGGAGGGATGCCCGCCATGGGCAGGAAAAGCACACCCAGCCAGAGGAGCTTAGAAGACGTTCCCCTTGGAGCCTCTGCCAGCAGCTTCTCCCGGCCCTCCTGGTCTCTGCATTCCTCTGCCTTGTTCCATGTTCAGTTCTCCCGTTGCCTTTCTTCTCTGCTTGGATCACTGCTGCTTTGAGATGCTCTCCACCCACAAAGCCCTCACATCAGAATGGAGTCATTCCTTTATCCTAGTGTAATAGAAGGATGCCAACCTGAGAAATGGGATGCTCAAGTAGGGTAGCTGTGAAGACTGTATGAACTAATGAATGTAAAGCATTCAACACATAGAAAGAGTTTGATTAATATTAACTATTATTGTTATTGGTGTTATTTAGATTTCCATCTTTACATGCCTAAAATTGTGGGGCAGGTTTTCTCTCTGTCAGACTCCTGGTAAAGGAGACACTGTATAAATTTTCCAACAAATACCCTGAAACATTTACCTGGACAGGTCTAGTTCATACCCATTTGGCCCAAAAGGGTTATTAATTAGGTGACCATAAACTGCATTTTCCCTCTCTTAGATAGTGTAAAAATAGTCTTGAAATTAATCTCCAACAGTTCAGAATTTGAATACATATATATATTCAAATATTTGAATATATATTCAGTATTTGAATATATGATATATATGTATATATCATAACTCACCACCATAGAATATTAGCAAAATAAGAATCATTTACAGAAATCTTATTAATTTCCATTTCATCCATTCTTAGAACAATTTTCAGTAAGTCAATCTGGATCAAGCTACATTAATTTTTACATCTATGTTTTATAGAAATAATTTACTCAAAAAATTAATGGTACAAATGAAATCATGGGGAACATACTAAACTTTTTGTTGTTATTGTTGTTGTAGTCGCTAAGTTGTGTCCAATTCTTGTGATCCCACCGGGCTTCTCTGTCCATGGGATTTCCCAAGGCAAGAATACTGGAGTAGATTGCCATTTCCTTCTCCAGGGAATCTTCCTGACTCAGGGATTAAACCCGCATATTCTGCACTGGCAGGCAAATTCTTTACCACTGAGCCACCAGGGAAGCCCACTAAACTTTTTAAGGACAGCAAATATTTTCCTAACAATGACAGTCTGTACAAAAATAAAACTTGTGATTAATACATGGATGTTGTTCACTGAATACATAGAGCAGTGTTTCTCAAAATTCCATCCAAGAAAGAATCATGGGGAGAGCAAGTCCGAAAGTCCTGAATTACACCCAAAACTTCTGAATAAGGATCCTGGGGGAGAGGGACGGGAGACCTAGGAATGTGCATTTTAACAGACTCCTTGAGTGATGATTCATAGGTTTACTGAAGTATAAGATCAGCTGTTATTTAGAATATTGACAAATCACTTATACATTAACTGAAGTATCCCAGGAAATTCTTTTTAGCAGTTGAACAGAGCTCCTCTGTTTTCTTGCTGGAAAACAACAGAACTTCTCTTTAAAAGATTTCAGAATTCACACTTTTCTTGTGCAGACTTATCTTCCCCCATAATGAGACGTGTTATGAAAATAGACCAAATTTCCCACAATCAATGCCAGATTTCCTGTGTTAAAACCCTCTGACAGTCAGAAAATCTAAAAAGTTGATGGTAAGATTGGGATTCAAGAAGATTATGAGGCAAGGAGAGGAACTAGGCTGTGATGCTGGGAGGCCTGGAAAGAAAATCAGGATAGAATATGGCAAAGACTTGGTTACAGAATCAGGAGATACTCGGTCACACGGGACAGGTCAGGAGCCCAGTGATGAGAGTGAAGGCTGGCAAAGAGCCTGCCTTGATTCCAGCTACTGCACAATCCATCCAACCAAAAGATGTGAAACCTTAGCATATCTAAGAATGACATGAGGAGAGGAATATTCTTACTCTATTTGCATATAACTTTTTGAAAGCAGATTGCTTTTTCAATATTTGGATGCCATTCCTTTGTTAATAAAATAACCCCTATGTCTATAAAAAGCAAATCTATGATTATCAAAGGGGAGAGGGAGGGGAAGGGACAAATTAGAGGAGTATGGGATTAAGAGATGCAAACTACTATACATAAAATAGATAAGCAACAAGGATTTACTGTATATCGTGAGTATTTATATCCAATATCTTATAAAAACCTATAATGAAATATTACCAGAAAAAATAATTAAATCCCTATGCTGTACATGTGAAACCAGCACAATATTACAAGTCAACTATATTTTAATTTTAAAAAATCCCTAATGTCTGAAGGTCTTGGTTTCTATCTCCTTAGATCTATATTAACTAATTGTACCAGTATTGAATTGGGACTATTTTTTTCACCCATTTCTGTATACAGTGTATCGTGTAAACATGTCCATGTGCAATCACACACACATATACACACACACATTTCAATCCAGATATGTATATAACTTAAAATAATTTAATCTAGGCTTTGACTCAAAACTGAATCTTCACCTTTTTTATAATGGCGAAGAATGTACAGCAAATGCAAAATTCACCTAGTGGTCAATTTTATGCCCCTGTTTGCCAGAGATTAAGATCATGGGGTGAGCAAGTTTGCTTGTAACTAAAGCACAGACTCTTGGCTATTTGCAGCATTTTAAACTTTAACAAGTGAGTGATGCAATATAAATGATGCTTTAAACATTTATGCATTGGGTGGGAATCTATATTAATTATAAAACAAAGGGCCAAGTCCTAGAAACAAAGAAGCATTAGTTTTTTCTTCCTGAGCTGCTTTACTAAGAATTAGACCCCTAAAGAAAAGGCATAAAAACAGGAAAGGTTCTGTCTACTTACCAATACTTGATTTGTGTCTTAACTGGAAACCCAGGACAACTCATCCAAGAACTCACCGTGGTCTGTTTACACAGTCTGTTCTGTGCCTTGCTTGTGCTCTCCAGCCATCACGCATTGTGCATCTGAGAATGCTTCTCTCTCCGCACAGCACTCTTTCTCATGGTCCCTATGGTAAAGCCTCACATATTCCTTTTTTTAACCATTATTTTTTTTTATTGGAGAATAATTACTTTACAATATCATATATGTTTCTGCCATACATCAGCATGAATCAGGCATGGGTATGCATGTGTCCCTTCCCTCCCGAACTCTCTTCCCATCTCCCTCCCCATCCCGCCCCTCTAGGTTGTCACAGAGCATTGGATTGAGCTCCCTGTGTCAGACAGTGTATTCCCACCCATTTAACATATGAAAATGTGTATGTTTCCATGCTATTCTCTCAGTTTGTTCTACACTCTCCATCCCCCACTGTGCCCACAAGTCTGTTTTCTATGTCTGTGTCTCCATTGCTGCCCTGCAAATAGATTCATCAGTACCATCTTTCTAGATTCCATACGCATGTGTAAATATACAATATTTATCTTTCTCTTTCTGACTTACTTCACTCTGTATAATAGGCTCTAGGTTCACCCACCTCATTAGGACTGACTCAAATGCATTCTTTTTTATAGCTGAGTAATATTCCATTGTATACATGTACCACAATTTCTGTATCCTTTCATCTGTTAATGGATATCTAGGTTGCTTCCATGTCCTAGCTATTGTGCTGTAATGTGCTGTAATGAACACTGGGATGTATGTGTCTCTTTCAATTATGGTTTTCTCAGGGTATATGCCCAGTAATAGGATTGTTGGGTTGTATGGTAGTTCTATTACTAGTTTTTCAAGGACTCTCCATACTGTTGTCCGTAGTGGCTGTATCAGTTTACATTCCCAGCAACAGTGCAAGAGGTTTCCCTTTTCTCCGGCATTTCATCCTCTCCGGCATTTATCGTCTGTAGATTTTTTGATGATGGCCATTCTGACCCATGTGAGGTGATACCTCATCAACCATTTTTTAATTGAAATAAAGTTAATTTATGATGTTGTGTTAGTCTCAGGTATATAGCAAAGTGATTCGGTTATACATATTTTTTCAGATTCTTTTCCATTATAGGTTATTACAAGATATTGAATATAGTTCCCTGTGCTATGCAGTAGGTCCTTGTTGTTTATCTCTGTTATATATAGTAGTTAATATTACTATAGTAGAAGTTTGTTAATCCCAAACTCATAATTCATCTCTCCTCCACCCTTATATCCCCTTTGGTAACCATAAATTTGTTTTCTTGTCTGTGAACCTATTTCTGTCTTGTAAATAAGTTCATTTGTAGCATTTTTAGATTCCACACATAAGTGATATCATATGGTATTTCTCTTTCTCTGTCTGACTTACCTTACTTAGCATGATCATCTCTAAGTACATTCATGTTGCTACAAATGGCATTCAGTTCAGTTCAGTCGCTCAGTCATGTCTGACTCTCTGCAACCCCAGGGACTGCGGCACGCCAGGCCTCCCTGTCCATCACCAACTCTCAGAGCTTACTCAAACTCATGTCCATTGAGTCAGTGATGCCATCCAACCATCTCATCCTCTGTCGTCCCCTTCTCCTCCTGCCTTCAATCTTTCCCAGCATCAGGGTCTTTTCAAATGAGTTAGTTCTTTGCATCAGGTGGCCAAAGTATTGGAGTTTCAGCTTTAACATCAGTCCTTCCAATGAATATTCAGGACTGATTTCCTTTTGGATGGAATGGTTGGATCTCCTTGCAGTCCAAAGGACTCTCAAGAGTCTTCTCCAACACCACAGTTCAAAAGCATCAATTCTTTGGCAAATGGCATTACTTCATTCTTTTTTATGACTGAGTAGTATTCCACTGTGTATATATACCACATCTCTTTTATCCATTCATCTGTTGATGGAGATCTAGGTGCTTCCATGTCTTGGCTATTGTGAAAAGGGCTGCTATGAATATTAGGGTGCATGTATCTTTTCAAATTAGAGTTTTCTCAGATATATGTCCAGGAATGGGATTGCTGGGGCATATGGTAATAAGTCTCATCTATTCTGAAGTCCTGAGTTGAAAGAGGCAGCCTGAACTGTAGGAAGTTTATAAAATGTCTCTGGAAGGTGATTGATGTGTGTTAGCCTTTTTCTCTCTATGTAAAATAGTTGTTAGTATTACTGCTTCTCTATTTAACAGGCCAAGGTTGAATAAAAAGGTGTGGATTATTTCCACCCTGTTGCTTTAAGTTTCCTCCATTTCTCATCATTCAAACTCCATACCACAGGGAAAGCAGATTCCTCCTTACACTTCTATCTCTTGAGAATGTTCTACCACTTCCCTGAAGTTGGTGGATGAGGAGTTTTGAATAATCCCATCTCCTAATTTACAATCTCTCTCTCAACAGCTTACATTGGTTCCCAGGAATCTGACTTTTTTTGAACTCTCCCATGGTGGTTAAAACATGGTTGCCCTCTGGAAGGTGGACCCTACTCAGCTGTTCTCACCTCAGTGGAAATTTCTTTGTTGGTTTCTTAGAGAAGAAAACTCCTAAGTAAGTTTTAAGCTGAGCAAGGGCCTTCTCCCAACCTGGGATGCTGCCAAGCTTTCAGACAGGGTCCCTAGTGGGGAAACAAGGGGAACACAAGGGGGTGGGGGGGGGGGCTGTGAAAACAAATGGTCACCAGTTCACAGTTCAGCCTGAGGCTGACACTAACTAGAGTCGATGAGTGAATTTGTGCTCACTAGTTTATTAAAAGTCATTTGACAGGGAATTCAACTCCTCCTCACTGGAAACAAAGACCCTAATTCCACAGGTCTCACTAAAGTGGGCAGCCAACAATATGAAGTTAAAATAATAATCTGAATTATTTTTGCAAAACCACCAAGGGAGAGAGATTTTTATGACTATGGATTTGAGATGGTGTGTGCAGATGTAACTGTCCATTAATTGTACCAGCGTGTATTTCGTCTTGTCTGTCCACATGTAGACTTAGTGGGCAATAGTCACACACAATGAACTGAAGCCTGGAATCTTTACCTCTTCCGGAAAGTCAGTGGAAGCTTCTGTCTCCTTGAGTTTCTCTTTCAAAAGGTTTCAGTTTACTCTTGGGAAAGACTTGCAGGAGTCTGGATCATTGATCACAGGTAGTTTAAGGTCAGAATGTTTTCTCTCACTCCCTTTCCAACTTTCCACCATGTTTATACAGAGAGTTCTAAAGACTAGAATTTATGAAGCTCAAGGCTCATAAACCACTCTCAACCCACCTTATAGTTGTAAGCTGTGACATACACATCTGTGAGACATACCTACCATGTTCAGCATCTGCAAAGCTACAACTGAGAGGCAAGCTGGAAAATCAAGCCTCCATTCATTAAAAAAAATTATAAAATAAAATAAATGCATGAGGCCCACCACCCTGACAGCTGGCAGCCTCTATTTTTCCAGCTGGGTTTTAGCTTAACACCTTGGGTGATGTTGTCCTCCAAAAGGATGTGTTTGTGCTTTTCACATCTGACTTTTCAATTTCAAAAAATGGAGCCCAGAGACTGTGTTGGACACATACTTATAAATCCATGAAGCCTTAGCCTACAGAAGCCACAGGAAATACTATGATATTTTGGAAAAGGTCGAGTTTCATAGATTCTGTAAGGCACTCAGCAGGTTGTAATTATTTTCTTTTATTTAAAAACCCTCCAGATATTTTTTTTTTTTCCAGAGGGTCTGTGCAATTGAGGGCAACAGACATTTTTTTCATACTGTACATTCTTTTTGGCTAAGTGCTGGAAATACACAGGAAATCAAGTGGTTTTGGAAGATCTAGCAGAGGCCGGGCCAAGGCATGAAGTCACTGAAACAAAATGGGAAATCTCCAGATCAGCAGCATCAGGTTTTGGCTGCCTCAGTCCCCCTCCTTGTGCAGGAAGGAAAAAATGAAGCAGGTGAAGACACTGATCTGTTGTGTTCTAACAGAAACCAAATGTCACCGTGTCCACAGGCCCGACTCAGCAGCTGGAATCATTCAAGGGTTTTAGACGCAGGCCGACAAGACAGATACGTTGAGGCGGCCAGGAAAGTGCAATAAGTTGCCTGTGTCTTAATTCAAGGTCTTGGTGCCGCTCTGGGCCGTGATTCCTGCTGGCCTGGCTCAGGGCAAGGGCAGAACCGGCCAGGCTGAGTCCAAGGAAAGCAGGCCAGCTCCTTGTCGCACCAGCCACTGGGCTGCCTCTCAGGAAAATCCATTGCAAGGCCTCTTGCCTCAAACCAAGGAGGGAATGGGCCAGGTCTTTGGTTTCAGCTACTAAAAACAAAAGGGCAGGATCAGATTCTGAGGCAGCAGGTAGACATGTGTCTGGCTTCTCTTCCATAGGGAGGTGCAGCTCCTGGGAGGGATAGGAACATATGGGGAGAGACCTCCACGGGAGGCGGGCCCTCAGCGCCCGCCAAGCCCTTGCCTCTGCGGTTGGATGACATTCTCTTGGAATCCTGGAAAGCAGAGAAAACTCCCCCTGGAAACATACTTAGATTGTGCAAGGTCCTCCCTCATAGCTGTCTCATTCATTCTTTGTGGCTACTTTGTGCCGAGTAGGGTTAACTTTGAGCAGAAAGGGGGAGAACGTCAGCCAGCATGAATGAAGTACTCCCAGGACAAGTCACAGAATGGCCTTTCAGAGAGAGCTGTCCATTGAGATGGGAGCCAACCAGTGAAGTCACCATCAGTGCAGGGCGCGGTGGCCAGGCATAGACGGGACTCAACAGAATGCTGGCCCGGGCCCATGACGCCCTCCAGCATTTCCATTTAATCAGTGGTGGAGGCCCTGGGTGAGATGAGGTAAGGAAGTTGTGAAGTTCCCAGTAGATTTCCTAGGACTGAGTTTATTCCTCCCTGGCTCCCGAGTCAGAGGAGATACCAGGAAGGGATAGAGAGCGCTCGCTAATAGCCCTGGGCAGAGTCAGTTCTGGAATCATCCCAGTTGCTGTGGTTTTTCTTTTTTATAATTTTTGTTTGTTTGCTTATTATTTTTTTCATTTATGGCTCTCCTGAGTCCTTATCGCTGTGCATGGGCTTTCTTTAGTTGTGGCAAGCGGGGACTACTCTTCCTTGCACTGCACCAGCGCCTCACTGCTGTAGCTTCTCTTGTTGCAGAGCATGGGGTCTAGGTGCAGGCTCAGTAGTTGTGGCACACGGACTTAGTTGCTCCACAGCATGTGGAATCTTCCTGGACCAGGGATCAAACCCTTGTCCCCTGCATTGACAGGTGGATTCTTATCCACTGTGCCACCAGGGAATCCTCCAGCCACCATTGTTCTTGTGAGTTACCGTAAGTGGCTGAATATTGTGTTGTCCAGGAGGCCATACCATGTGATAATTTGGGTAACTCTTTACAGTCCACAGAACATACTCATATATACTTTTCTCGTTTGATCTTCGCAGAAGCCCATGGTGCAGGCAGACGTCACCATCATTGCCCACAGAGTACTTGTGAGGATACTGAACTCAGGGAGTGGTGTGTCCTGAACCACATGGCTAGAAAGAAGGTGGACCAGGACTCAAATTCAGTTTCCTCCTTCACAGCTTTTCAAGTGGTGGCAGGATGCCTCCTGGGATATATAGCTCAGATCAGCTCCATGGATATGGATCCCTGCCCACTGGAAACTGAGAGCTCAAAGCAAACAACACAAGTTTTTATATGTAACCCATATAAAACTAAGCTGCCTAGGGTCCCTGGTGTCGGCATAGCATCACTTCCAAAGAAGCACGCATTGACTTCCCAAAAGGAGTTTTAAAGCAGTTTGTATCTTTTTTACATTTTTTCAGAAAATGTTAAAGGAAAAGTTCCATCTATAGTTTATAGCAGATTTTCTGAAATAGCTTTGTTGTTGCTGTTCAGTCCCTAAGTCACGTCCAACTCTGCAACCCCATGGACTGCAGCACGCCAGGCTTCCCTGTCCTTCCCTATCTCCTGGAGTTTGCTCAAACTCATGTCCATTGAATCGGTGATGCCATCCAACAATCTCATCCTCTGTCACCCCCTTCTCCTCCTGTCTTCAGTCTTTCCCAGTATGAGGGTCTTTTCTAGTGAGTTGGCTCTTCGCATCAGGTGGCCAAAGTATTGGAAATATCTCTTTATCTTCCCAAAATGCTATCCATCGCACTATGACAGCTGCCCTAACCACTTCCCCTCCTCAAAAGAAAAAAAGAACTTCAGACTTTTTCTCAAGTCCAGTGTCTTCTGATTCTTAACCTTCCCTCACCTGTCTCTTTTCTTCCAAATCTATTATTTCCGATTCCATGAGTCTGGTTTCTCCAGCATGACCAGTTAGTCGCAAAACCTTTTAGGCTCCTTCATCCCCAATCAATTACTCTGATTGGAAAAACAAGGCCCAGGAACAAATTGGGCGAGGGCTGTCTTCTCCCTGGCGGCAGGAGGGAGACAGACTCTGTGATTCTTTTATTACCCTGGTCACATATGCATATGACATAGAGATGGTGGCCTCAGACATTCAAGGCAATGCATCAGTTGTGCCTGGCAGATCCTCACACTAGATTTGGACTTAGACTCATGCTTTCTGATATTGGGAAGAAAGACTGAAAGATTTGCTCACCAGGCCTGCTTGCATTTCTTCTGTCAACCTCAGTCACTCTTTGCTCAAACCAGTGTTTCCCCCCTTAGATAGACTCATCAGTGTCTATAGCAAAGGAATAATAGGATTGAACTTCACTCCTCTTTCAGTTCACAGTAGATATGTTATTTCCATTCACTGTTTTCTTTTTTTTAACATTTGTTTTTATTTATTTATTTGTCTGTGCCAGGTCTTAGTTGTGGAAGATGCAAGACCTTCTAGTTGCAGTATGTGGAATCTTTAGTTGCGCATGTGGTATCTAGTTCCCTGACCAGGGATTGAACCCAGACCTCCTGCATTGGAAGTGCAGAGTCTTAGCCACGGGACCACCAGGGAAGTTTCCACTCACTGTTTTCTTAATGACAATCCTAGTCAAGCTTGAAGTTTCTGCTTAAGCATAAAAATGATCTTTTCATGGTTGACATGTAAATAGGACCAATTAATGAGTAGCTACTTACTCTTTGCTATATTAATTAGCTTCATTTTTGTCTATGTCCTAGAGGCAATATCCATCAAGAGTAAGTGCATTTATGGAAAGAAGTATATCATGTAAAAAATTATTTCTGTATAGTGGGCTTGTGTGGTTTTGTTTTTTTTTCTCACATTCTTCAGATAAGTTTCTGCATCTACATATCTGTTTAAGTGTAAGCATCTGACATTTTTATGGTGGATAAAACATTAAAGTTACTTTCATTTTTTAAAAAGAATAACAGCATTCACTGGCTGTGACAGAGAAGGGATAATCTGGGAACTTGGTGGTGGCTGGAGAAATACACACACACACACACACACACACACACACACACATACACACACACACACATATATTTTTTCCCCTAGTTGGGACCATGGGAATCATTTGCATTTCTCCCTAATCAATCTAGAGTGGCTTCCTGGAGGAGGTCAGATTTCAGGAGTTACATAAATGTTGTGAGAGAAACTTTTGTTCAGTTGGGAGGAAAGGCCAAGTTCTGACGAAACTTGGCAAGGGATGACATGTTGGTTCCCAAGGAGATTTGCACAGTTAGTGTGAGGCATGTTGGGAGTCGAGTGTCAGCCGTGGCCACGCAGAAAGTGGGGAAAAGCAGACAAAGAAAGTAAGGTTGCCAAGCCCTCCCACATAAATAAAGAAGAGGTGAGGAGGGTAAGACAGGCCCTGAGACTATAAAGATGAGACTGGAGGAAGAGGGCCGGAGCCCCACAACCAAGTCTTTGGAGCCCATTAAGTCGATGAAACTTGGCCCCCGGGTCTCTGCAGAGAATTTTCAGTCAGTCTGATCTTATCCTCTGCCTCATTCCATTCCTTGGAAACTCTCGCCCCAAGGAGGTATTTTCCCATTTCACTTTCCCCTGATCCTGGTTATTATAGCCTGTAGAAGGAAAGCCTGAAGCTTGTGGCCTCATGAAAGCCGTTGTTATGAGACAGAGAGGAAACTGTCTTATTCCTTTTCTGGGAGGGAGAAACACGGATGCACGGGCAGCTCCTCCAAGGTAAAGGACAGCTCAAGGTCATAGGACACAGAAGCCACTGTTCCTGAGGACACTGTCCTGGGAAGTCTGTCCTGTGTGGCATGAAGTTTCTGGCTGGAAGTGGAATTTGAGTCATTTGTCCACTGAACCGTCTCTTCTTGTCTCACATGATCTGCTCATGGTTAGTGTTGTGTAGGTTTAGTTAGCTGAGGCATTTGGAGAGCACCTTGGGACATCTCCAGCAATTCATCATATACTGACCCAGAGCTGAGATCATCCATTTCATCTGTTTTTAAAAATTTTTTGGCCTACTGCGTGGTATGCAGGATCTTAGATCTTAGTTCACCGACCAGGGGTCAAACCTGTACCCCCTGCACTGGAAGTATAGAGTCTTCACCACTGAACTGCCAGGGAAGTCTACTGTGCATTCCTTCTAAAACACACCATTTCCACTGCCCAAGCAGGACACTTGGGGCTTATATTTTATAGGTAGTGAACACAACGCAGGAAATAGAGATGATCTGCATGAACAGCCTCAAAAGAGACCACAGCTTCTTTGCTCAAGCTCTGGGCTGAGTCTGGTAGGTCAACCAACTTGAGGATCTCTTTTGAGGAGAAAGAACTAGCTTCTTTCACAAGTCATTGAGTCTTGTGTATGTATATAACTATAATCCCTTTTTTTAAAAAAATTAACTGAGACCTGAGAGATTTATGACTCACGAGTCAAAGCCTTCCTAAGGTGGTATCAAGTGCTCCTCCATGGGAACATGGAATGCTCATGTTTGGCACACATGCTCTCAAAGCCATTACTGTTATTTACTACTCTAGCAGACCCTTCTCTCGGGGACAGCCTGGCTTTTGACACAGCCCACCTGGCATTGTCCTGGGTGCCTTTAACAACAGCTTAGGCTCCAGTTCACATCCAGGGCTGTGAATGGTGCTGGCAGACCCAATTGTGTGTCTGCAAATGAGCTGGAGCTTTTGCAATTTCAGTGGGATAGGCCAAGTTCATGGACTGTTCAGTTCTCACTTTGTGGGCAACAGGCTGTGCTGCTTTATTTGGCTGTTTTTGTGTGAGATGATTTTTGATTGGGAGGGGGAAGGTTCAAGAAGGACAGCCAGCACTTTGTTTGGGTTTCTAGAATCCTTTGGGAATGAAACCATTGAACCAGTGACTGAGAAAGAATTTGGAGGCCTTTGCTGCCACAGGCTGATAGTGACTTTAAAAATGGAAAGAACAAAGGGAGTGATTATCTGGGGTATCCTTCCCGGTCTCCCTCAGCCTTTTTCTCTCTTTTATAATAGAGGAGAGGGGGAAAAGAGGTAGTGTCTGGGGACAAAGGACACAGCTCTCTCAACTGGATCATCCATTAAGACCCAGGGGCAAGTTGAAGGTTTTTTGCAGGAGAAAGAAAAGGGTTAACATGGGGGAAAGAAGCATGAGAAGTGCATTGCTCTGTGAAGATCAGATTTAAAAAAAAAAATGAAGGAAAGAAATTGTGTCCATCCTCAGTTCTTTGGAGGGCACAGCTCCAAGAGGCAAGCGGCAAATGTTCAGGATGGAAACCTCAGAGTGAAGGAAGGTTGGCTCCTGATCTGGAACTGAGCCAGGCTAGGGCTCACCTGGGCTTATTGGGAGGTGGGGCCTTGAGAGAAGTTAACTTCCCTCTAGTTTGAGCTGATCCACAGAAAATCTCCCCTGAAGTATTCTGTTTTAAAATTTTTATTTTTAAAAGCATTATTATTTAGTTAGTTAGTTTGGGCGGCGCTAGGTCTTCATTGTGGTGTGAGGGCTTTCTCTAGTGTGGTGTATGGGCTTCTCATGGCGGTGGCTTCTCTTGTTGTGGAGCCTGGACTTTAGAGCACAGGCTCAGTAGTTGTGGCCTCGTGACATGGGGCATCCTCTCAGACCAGGGATCAAACCCATGTGCCCTGCATTGGCAGGCAAATTCTTAACCACTTGGGCCACCAGAAAAGTCTTCCTGAAGTGTTTTCTAATCTTGAAGTATTTCTTTTGAAAATAGGATCAAACTATTTGATAAGCTTTGACATATATATGTGTAAAGCCCTTTAAATCTATGCAGTTTGTTGTATGTCAGTTATACAAAAAAAAACTGTCTATTTATTTATTTTTTAATAAAAGAGGTTAAAACAAAATGTAAAACATCTCCCTCTTTCACCTCTGGGCTCTTATTTCTGATACTTTGGAAACCCCAGAACTGCATCTTCCCTTTGGCATCCCAGAGAAATCTTTGCATGGACAATTTCTCCAGTAGACACAGGGCATAGACCCTGCAATGGGTTGAATTGTGTCCCCTCAGAATCCTGACAGAGAAGGCAACGGCACCCCACTCCAGTACTCTTGCCTGGAAAATCCCATGGATGGAGGGTTCTGGTAGGCTGCAGTCCATGGGGTCGCTAAGAGTCGCACACGTGTGAGTGACTTCACTTTCACTTTCATGCATTGGAAAAGGAAATGGCAACCCACTCCAGTGTTCTTGCCTAGAGAATCCCAGGGACAGCAGAGCCTGGTGGGCTGCCGTCTATGGGGTCGCACAGAGTTGGACACGACTGAAGCGACTTAGCAGCAGCAGCAGCAGAATCCTTAATCTCTAGCACCTGAGAATGTGACCTTATTTGAAAATAGGGTCACATTCATAGTGATTAGTTAAGATGAGGTCATATTGGAGTACGGTGGTCCCCTAACCTGACACGACTAGTATCCTTATAAAAAGGGAGAGTTTGAAAACAGATAGGCACACAGGGAGGACACAGAGTGAGGATTAAAATTCTATTGTCACAAGCCTAGGCAGCACAATAACCTAGGAGAGAGGCCTGGACCACTTCCTTCCCTAATGCCTGCAAAGGGAGCACAGCCCTGCTGACAACTTGATCTTGGGCTTCTAGCTTCCAGATCTCTAAGATAGTAGATTTTTTTTCTTTGCATTTTTTTAAATTGGAGGATAATTACTTTACAATATTGTGATAGTTTTTGCCGTACATCAGTGTGAATTGGCCACAGGTATACATGTGTCCCCTTCCTCTTGAACCCCCCTCCCGCCTCCCTCCCCGCCCCCTCCCTCTAGGTGGTCGTACATCAAACTCCCACTGGCTATCTGTTTTACATATGGTAGTGTACATGTTTCAATGCTATTCTCTCAAATCATCCCACCTTCTCTTTCCCTTATTGTGTCCAAAATTCTGTTCTTTTTGCCTGTGTCTCCTTTGCTGCCTTGCATGTAGGATCATCTGTACTATCTAAGATAGTAAATTTCTGATGCTTAAGTCACCTAGTTTACAGAACTTTGCTACAGCAGCCCTAGGAAGCTACTGACAGGCATGCAATACTTTTAAGGATCTAATAAAATGTTTAAATTTTGAGTGACTATAATAATAAATATATAATAACAAAACCCAGCCTGGGTTATATTTGTCTTTATACCAATTGAGTCCTCAAATATAATAACAAATTTGCTGTTGTTGTTGAAGAAAGGGCTTGTGAAAATAAAAGCACTCGGGGCCCACCAGCAATGTGATGCAGCCCTGAGGCCTGGCATTGATTCGGTCGGAAAAGGAGTTGAATTGAGAGGTCTCTCCATTGCTAGAGAGAAGCCCTGGAATTTGTGGCTGGGGAGGGAGTTAGCCCAGGTACTGAGAAAAAAAAAAGATCAAACGTCCAATAGCTTGTGTAACTGTGTTGCAAAATATTCCTGAAGCTTTGCTGCTCTGTCCCTCCTCCTTACCTCCAGTGTATTGAGCTGTTTTCACTTTTGATTTCTGTGGAAAGAGAGACTCTGGAATGTCTCCATTTGGTAGACTGTCTTCGGGCCGATACTTTTGTGTTGAAGCACAAAGTGAAACAGAATCCACCACGGTCTCAGCTGGTCCCCTATGGATGGCTTGCTTCACAAAAATGAGAAGGTAGGGCTTAAAATTAAGTCTGGCCTCCCTCCTTCGCTCCCAATAGGTCTTTCTTTCAACCGTCTCTTTTCATTCACTTTTAAAGCTATATGACTTATTTATGACCCAATCCAGTGGAAATAATATGCACTTAACTTGCACTTATAACTGTTATCCTATTAATTACTCAGTTAAAATCCATAAAAGCAGAGGGCTGTCACTGAAGTCTTGGCTAAAATCCTCACAAAGGGGAACAGCTCTTGACAAATTCATTAATTAGGTTGTGGTACGACATATTTGACTTCTTGAGAGTCGAATAGCCTGAGCTTCCAAAAGCCTAGTGGCCTATGAAAATGGATCCCATCCTCTCCAGCTGACAGTTCACACAAACTATGGAATTAAAGTGAATATTTCTTCCTGACAAGCAGCAATAAACAGAGGAAACTTGGGTCAAACAAAAGGTGATTCTGCATTGATGAGCAATATGTACACTTGAACCCCCCTACTCCCAGTCCGCACACCAGTGGTTCTCAAACTGTACTGAGCATCACAGTCACCTGGTGGGCATGTTGAAAGCACCAGTGACTGGGCCCCACCCCCAGAATTTCTGATTCAGTAGGTCTGAGAGAGGGCCTGAGAATTTGCATTTCTCCCTAGTTCCCAGGTGATGCAGATGCTGCTGGTATAGGGGCCATACTTTGAGAAGCCCTGGTCTAGACATCAGCCTTCAATTGGTCTTTGTGGCTAATAGGTGGAAGAGAACACCCTCCCACAATTCGTAGGGAACAGAATGCATTTTTAACATAGAAATGGGATGCCTGAGGTCGTGGAATCTTTTTTCCTGGAAACTGGAGTGGACACCATCACTTTCCCAAAAGGAACATCATGTAGTTTAGCTACAAGACGTGACTAACATGAAGGTACCCTGCTGCCAGTCCATGTGAACTGCTCCCTTCCTCATTATCCCTCTCTAGTGATATGTAACTGTTAAATGATTATAGCAGGGTGGTCCAGGATCAAGGCATTGCAGGGGTTCAGGTGTGAAAATATACTTGGTTGCTGAGACACTTAGGAACAGCTGCATGGTGGGATGGTGGAGGTCTAAGAAAAGGTACAGAGGGTGGAAGTGGGAAGGATCAATTAATAAAGATTTAACTAGATTCTGTCTTCTGCAGTGGAGAAATGGAAAGAACCTGAAGTCTCCCTGCTGTGTATTCATTGAGCACTTTTGCTGGGCACATTTCTGTACTGGGTAGCTGGAGAATGCCAAGGTGATTAATCCAGGGAAGCTGATGTTCTACTGGGGGAGTGAGTCGGGCCCAGAAATCATATGCTGTAGACAGTGCCACAAAAGCAGACTCACAATTCCTCAAAGATGCTCCGGAAATCATCATATCGCAAATGTAATTAGCTTTCAGGAGGGGAAAAAAAAAAAAAAGAATATCAGATCAGAGTGTGTCTAAATCAGAGAATATCGAATTAGAGATCATGGACTGAGAAATGGAAGCCAAAAGTCTTCAGCTGAATGCTGGCATATGCAAAGGTCTTCCTCTGGGAGGAGAAGTCCTTTTTCTAATATCACTAAGTGCCAAAGGGGCCCTCTTCTCAATGCCTTTCAGAGAGAGAGACAGAAGGGGTTGCGCTTTGAGATTTTTTTCCTTGATAAATCTGACCTCCTGTCATGCTGCTGGCACCTGTCATCCGCCTTAGGTCCCTGTAACCAGCTGACATTGCAAAGAAGAAAGCTCTTAGCACAACCAGGAAGTACTATTCCGGGGATACTTTGGGACCAGGGGGAAAGGCAGAAGATTGAATCTGGGCCCTATACGTAGCCAGCAGTGAACTGACATCCCTGTTCACTCCCTCCAACCCCCACAACCAGCACAACTCTTCCCCTAGACTCAGTCCTTGCATCTGATAGCATCTGTTTGATTCCTCAATGATAGCATCTGTTTGATCCCTAGGTGAGTTCTTAGAGGTGATGAGGGAGCAAGATAATTAGGAACATTAAAAGCTGAAATGTGATCAATGATGCCCTGGTGTGAAGGGCATGGATACATCTCATCTACTTTGTGTTTACAATCCGAAATAGAACATCCAGTTTGGTGTGGACAGTCAAGTCACTACATCTTTCTCTGATGGTGAATAATCAACCTTCCTATTGGTAATTTTGTTGCTTGCATTTTTTTCATCCCAAATGAAAGTGAGAAATTGAATTTTAATCTTAAAAAATGCCAACTCTTGTCTTGGTTATTCTGCTTTGCTTTTACTTCCTGCCAAACCTCCTTGTTAAATTTTACTTAGCAAAACTCATCTCTTCCATGGAACTTTCTCCTGCCACATTCCAGTTCACATGAACCTTCTCCAAACACAAATGTTTCATTACTGAACTTCTGAGTACCTTATCTCTCTGGAAGCCAAAGTGGTACCTGCCTTTCTATTAAGAGTGTTTAGCACTATTCTACAGTTGGTAGGCACTCAGTAGTGTAGCTGTTTTGCTTTGTTTTTTGCTAAATGGCATTAATCTCTATCTTTAAATAACAAATTAGTCAGGTAGGTGTTAATTGTGATATACTTTCCCAGACACAGATTAGAATGATGTCTGCCACAGATTCAATAACACTAACTGGTCTCTCTCTTCTTCAAAGAGCTACAGAAATAGTGTTTGGCAATATTATATAAAAAAAAAAACAACCTTTTATAAAGCAAGCTATGTTTAGTTAGGGGTCAGATGATGCTTTGTTCAGTGAAAGACATTTCACAGATGTCTTTTATCGTAAGCAACAAATCTTTCTGTGTTGGTGAACATTTCTGAAGCTGATGTCCTGTGACCCAGGGTGGAGGTTCAGCCTTTGTTCTGTGATATATTTGCCTTCTCTTGAATTGCAGGCTCAGTGACTCAGCTTCTTTCTGTCTTCTACAGAGATATCAGTGACTGGGATTTTTTTTTGTTTTGGGGGGGTTTGTGTTTTGTTTTTTTTTTTTGCTCTCTGATGCTTTATACCTCACACGGATTTGCTTTTGTAAACTGCATGGCTAAGGTGCACACCTGAAATAACACCATTAAATAACTGTTTTATACCCAACTGTGCTGCCCACAGTTGTCTACAAGTCAAGTCTGAGTGCACATAACAAAGAACATGAAACTATACAAGTAGTATAGAAACACACACCAGAGTGATATATTGGATTGCAAGAAAACAATTTAGTTAGCCATTGCTAAAAGCATCACAGAAATTTGTAGCCCCACCTGAAAGTGGCCACAGGGTTACCATGATGTTATACACAGAGCTGAATGGCCTTTTGGAAGAGTGCACTAGACCTTTCTGAAGTGTGGTACCAAGGTGTGGGTCTTTCTTAACTCACATAAACCTATTTTTCTTTAAGTGTCTAAAAATGGAGGAGAACTTCCCTCCTCCCAAGCATATGGAGAGATCAGGTGTCTAGAATATTAACAGTAGGTCATTACTTTAGTGATTCTCTCCTCTTGGCCATGATCACCTTTCAGCCCTCTAGGCTCAAAGATTTGTCTTTGCAATATTCAGAGATGTGAAGACAGATCCAAACCCCAGAAGCTCTCAAACTGATGTATAAAACCAGAATGTTCCTGTGTTTATGTAAATCAGAGATTCCTCCAGCTATTTCTTCAGTGGAGCGCCAAAGATGCAGTAGTTGACTTGTGTTTGGGGCAGTCATTCTCAAACTTTATCATGCATCAGAATTACTGAGAGAGCTTGTTAAAACACAAACTGCTGGGCCCCACCCACAGACTTTCTGATTTAGTAGGGCTGGGTGGGACCCAAGTTTGCATGTCTAACAAATTCCCAGGGGATGCTGATGCTGCTGGCTTAAGGATCAAGCTTGGAAACACTGATTAGGGGTCATACTGAATGAACAATGGCTTTATTCAAGCACTGATAATCATGAAGCACAGAGAGATGCTAATAAGGCTCAAGAACAGGGCCTGGTTGAAGATTCAACAGAGTCACATCTCCTGTATCCACCTCACTCTCCCTTTTTCTCTCCTCTTCCCCTTCTGCTTTCCTCTCTTCATCTTTTTCCTTTCAATTCCCCTCTTTCTTTCTCTCCTTCCCTCCTTCCTTCAGTCCATCCCTCCCTCCCTTTGTTCATCCACCCCTCCACCTCTCCCTCTCCCTCTCTCTCTCACTCATATGTGTGCATGTAGTTGAATACACATAAATTAGGCAACTAAACTTATTTCCTTGCCACTTGCAACAACTGATTGTGGTCTTCAGCCTGAAAAGTCCCTAGAAGTGCATTGCCCAAGCTTGTCTCCATAACTTTCCTTTCTTGCTGCTTCCATGGCCAGACTTGGTCATACCTTCTTCTGATGTATTTCTAAATTCAAGCAGGTATCAAATTTTGTTTCCAGAAAGACCTGTATAGGGTAACTGCATATCTCTGCCATGACCATGACTATGTGGGATCATAGAGTTTAACCTTTCAGGCCATGTTCTTTTTACCTCCCTAGACTCTCTTGGGAGATACCTCTGTAATCCCCAAGTATTGGCAAGATTACTCTTTGCACTTTAGTTCAAGTTTAAAGATCTCCTGTATTGAAATGTTTTCTTTCTTGGGAAACTCACTGTGATTCTGATTACCCTTAAGTAGACTCAGCATTAATGTGACTTGGCTTGGGCTTTACTTGCCCATGAAGCCTTAACCATATGCTGATCATACTTAGAAGACCTATGTTTGGCATTTATTTTTTCCTCTTTCTCATCTCAATGCAGTGCCCTGTTTATGGTGCTACAACTGGCAGTTCTACTAAGTCAAATCACCCCAAGAAAGCAGAAAGAAAAAAGATTGAGAAACAAGTAGGGGAGGAGGTTGAAAAGGACATTGACTAATGTATTTCCTTATTTAGCTCTATTTCCAAATTTAGGGAGCCCTTAAGAAGCATAATTGAGTCTCCTACTTATAAAAGTTCTGAGCCAGAATTCCTCCAGAGGAATAGGCTAATACCATCTTGCCAATAAAGGGGCTGATGGCAGAGCAGGTGTGTGCTTATTTTCCACACAGTCCCTGGGGCTTGATGTTGATGACGCTGTCCCTTTAGAAGAAGGTGATTTCTATCAAAAGAGAGCCGTTTTTGTTGAGAAGGAAAAGAATATGATGGGGAGGGGCAACATCTGAGTCTGCTTCTCTGGGAGCTGGCGACAGGACAAGGACAGTGTGTGGATGTGTGAGTGAGCAGGTGTGTGAGTAGATGTGGCTGTGCATATGTGTGTGTGTTTTCGTGTGTACATGTGTGTCAGAGTGTATGTGGGTGTCTGTATGTGTCTGAGTGTATGAATAGATGTGAGTGGATGTGTGTGTGAATGCATGTGTATGTGTGTGGATATGTGAGTGTGTGAGCATGTGTGGATGTAACTACGTGTGTGTGTTTTCATGTGTATATGTATGGGTGTGTTTGTGGGTGGCTGTGTGTATGTATGAGAGAGACAAGGAGATTGTTTATCCCATCTTAAACAGGCTACATGGCCCTGCCTTACCTCCCTCTGCTGTGATGAACAAAGCTGGTCAAATCAGGTGAAGTCTTATTTTATTTGCTGAATTTTTTTTGACTGGGACAGTTTCTGCCCTGAACCTCCAAGAAGGCTTCCTTAAATGTGATGGCAGATTCCTCAGTGCGCACTGGGTACAGGAAGTCAGTTCCTTGTTAAGGCTTCAGCATAGGAAGGAAAGCTTCAGCCTGACTACTGAGTAGGCAGCCAGCTTCACCACCTCTCCACAATATGGAAGGTGCTGGCTTATTCTCACCTCCCAATCCATCTTACATTACCCAACAACTGGACACTCACATGCCCTTCCTGTCAGATTCCATTTCTGCCTTCCTTGATGATTGCCATATTTTAAAACACAGTATCATCATTTTAGATAAGAGATCCTTTGACAATATCTAATTCACAGGTATTGGGGGAGAGTAGAGTGTATACCTAGAGGCTGCACTGTCCAAATGAGATGTTTTAAGGCAAGCTTTTTGTTAATTCTCAAGACCTCTTGGACCAAGTGTCTGCTGGAGATGTGTTTTATTCTATCGTATGCTTGATTTGGGTGATCATTCAACTCGGTACCTGCTATACACATGGATGTTCTCTTGGGCTCTAGGGAGACGCAGTCTTTTCCCATACAGAGTTTCCAGGCTGGTGGGGAAGGATCCCAGTTCGTTAGCTCAGAGATCTGTTTGTCCTGGGATGTGTCCTCTGCAGGTGCTTGGCTGACAAAGAATCCCAACAGCAACTTTAAGCTTATGCCATTACTCCATAGACAGAGGAGACTGGTGGGCTGCAGTCCATGGGGTCACAAAGAGTCAGACACAACTGAGCACTCAGGCACACACGCACACAGTTACTGTCTACTTGTGAAATTCAAGCCCGTGGTTGGTCTTAATGAGCCAACTACTCCCGTGACTGTATGACAAACTGGCTTTCATTTGGGGCACCAACTAGAGTCACTGGGTAGTAGCTACCTGGAGCACTGAGTCCAGAAGATATCTGAGGCCAAGTCCCGGTTCAGTGGAAAAGAATGCCACAGTAGATTAGTGATGGCATACTCACTGTATTTCTCCACCTCTCCTCTGTTCTAGTCCACAAAGGAAAGTCGCCACCTTCATAAGAGTCTCTTTTTATTTGCTTGGTGAAATTAACTTTTGCTTGTAAGCAGTTGGGACCCATCTGTAGGCAGGGGACTGACATTTCAGCTAATTTGGAAATCCTACTGTTTTTATTTGTGTTTTTTTTCTTTAGTCACACCCCCTCTGTCTTGTATCTGCCCCTCCCCAGTTTTAGAATTCTCTTACACCAGAAACACTCAGCATTTTCAGATTGAATCATGCTTCCTGGGAAGGAAAGCACCCAACCAAGTGGTCGCTCATTCGGAAAACATGCATGTTTAAAGAGAATGTTCAGGGTTAGCCATGTTTAGACCAAAGGAATGAATTTCTATTGGTGAAATTCAGGTGTATTATTTGGAGGTTCAGGGCATGGCCCTTTCCTTGACACATATTCAGATGACCATATTCACCATCGCTAATAGCTGTTCACCCTAAATGGCCCATCAGAGTTCTCAGGTCTCTTGAGGTAAAAATGATGGACTGATTTGCTATTTGCTTCACCACTTGCTACTGCTTAACCTTAATATATGCCAGACTATTGTCAAGAAGCAATGTAAATACTGTTCTTTCTGTCGAAAAAGTATTCCTTTCCTACATAAAGTAGCTAACTGCTGAGACATAATAGTTTAGACTTTAACATGCCTTTCAATTTATTCCAAGTAATACTATACAGCAGTTAAAAATAATGATGCAAATATAGATATATCAAGTTGGAAACCAATCTGTGATATATCATTAAGTAAAACAAGACAATTATAAAACAATGTGCAAAGAAAAATATCAGTGAACACTCACACATACATGTGTACATATATATATATTTAAGCCTATATTTAAAGCCTATAAAGTAGCCTAGAAAACTTTATATTAAAAACTTCTAGCTTAGGGACTTCCCTGGTGGTCCAATGGCCAAGACTCCACCCTCTCAATGCAGGGGGTCAGGGTTCAATCCCTGGTGGGGGAACTACATCCCACATGCCCCAACTAAGACACGGCACAGCCAAATAAATAAAGACAAAACAAAACTTTTACCTTAGAAGAGAGAAGAGGTATTAGGGAATGTGTGGGGAAATGGATGGAGTCTTTTGATTTTTTATTTCTACATCTGACTGTATTTTTTAGCTTTTACTGCCAGCATGTATTACCTCTATATTTTAAGGAAAGAATGATTGAAATTAATTGGAAGAGAACAGCAAAAGAAATCAGGCCATAAAAGGTTAAGGTCATTGGACCAAATACAGTTATTGGGAGTGAGGAGAACGGCATTTCCTATTGTCCTTGATAACACTAAACTTTCCAGCTGCTAACGATCAGCTCCTAGGGTCCTTTACACACACATGAAATGAGCGAGGAAAGCCATCTTCCTTTATCTTGATGAAGGCTTTCTAGCATCTTCTGCTTTAGGCCCTCTCCTGTGGTTAGCTGAAGGAAGATAAGATGCTGGGGGCCTCGTATGAAACTGCTGACTATTTTTAAATGATATCAAAGTCTACTTTTTAAAAACTGATTCCCCCACACTAGCTATTTACTCTTGTTTGTGGCTTCATTTATTTTTTTTCTTCTACAACAAGAGAGAAATGTAATGAGTGACAGGTCATGACAAGGGCCACTTTGATTTAGGGCTTTAGTGTTACTGCCCCAAGAGATGGAACCAGCAAAGAGGGAAATGAGCAATTTTCTTAATGTTGACACTAAACCTTTTGTCAGCAACTAGCCTTAAAGCAAAGAGGGGAATTATCCGATGGAAAACATTATATTATTAGCCCTACCACTGACTATATAAAGTGTAGGTTGAATTAATGCATAGTTAGATGAAGAAGTAAACATATGACTATGTTACATTATTGCAATCCAACTGGGATGGATTCAGTGGCATTTGTTGGCACAGTCGGACAAACCTACTCAAGGCACTATAGACAGGACTCCTATCAAAAAGATTCCCTGCATGTGACTGAAGTTCCCACCTATGATTGTCTCCAAATGTGTTTGTATAACTCATGAGAGCTTTGTATTACATAATACATACAACACAGTAAGTCTGCTACTGTTCAGTTTTAACAGTGAACAAAAGGGAAACTCAGAGAAGTAAAAGAGTTTGTCCAGGTCACTATAGTGAGTAATTAATGTAAGATTTGAACCCAAAACTCCTGACCCTACTCTCTCCAACTCTTCTCATATGGAGTTTTCTTTTGGTTTAGGAATCTTCTGCAAAAGACCTTGTAAAATATATATTGTTAGAGGTTGGAATAAGGAAAGTGACCAAGAGACTGAGCCTTCCCAGTTAGTGTGTTGTCCTCTTCAGTGGCATCCGTGAGTCTCCTTAGTGATGAAGTTGTGATGAAACAGAACAGAGGCGGGAGGCATCCAGAGTATGGGGTGGAGTGGGGGTACCTGGAAAGGATGTCAAAGTGGAAGACTGCATCCCAAAGAGAGGGACATTGAAAAGTGAGAGGAAAAGATCAGCACCAGCTTCAGCTCTTTCTATGGGCTTCTAGCTCCTATTGCTAATATTAATTAAATATAGACTAAATACCCTACCAAAGAAAGTTGTAAATATCCCATCTATGGAAACAATAGTGTCACTTTCTGTACAGATGGAATAATTTAAGAGGAGACCTCTGCCAAATGAGATGAATAATATTTTATGTTTATCTAGCAACTTCACCGAGGCTTCCCAGGTGACTCAGTGATAAATAATCTGCCTGTGATGCAGGAAACTCGGGTTTGATCCCTGGGTCAGGAAGATCCCCTGGAGAAGGGAATGGCAACTCACTCCAGTATTCTTGCCTGGGAAATCCCATGGACAGAAGAACCTGACGGGCTACAGTGCATGGGGTCACAAAAGAGACACAACTTAGGGACTAGACAACAACAGCAACCTCAAATTTATTATTTTTTTTAATCTTCACGTCTCTTGTAATTATATGTAAGTGTGAATTTGCAATTTGATTATATGTAAGTGTGAATTGTTCCCACTCAGTCACACTCTAAGCTTTCTGAGAGCAGGATCTATGCCTGCCTCTTTAAGTATTGAGAAATTACTAGCACTCAGCATGGACTTGTTGAATTAATGAACACAGCAAAGGTGTCAACACAGATCTTTTTAACTCTCTTTAGTGTATTATATTTGTATGTGTATTGTACTTATAAATATTAAGAAGTGGGCGACTCATAATCTAGTCTTCATTTTTAATCTGCTTATTCAACTTTATAAGTGAATTGTGTGTCTCGATAGGTGTTTTGGACAAAACAAATGATGATTTATTTAGTAGTGATATCTTAAAGTGCAAATGAACCAACATCCTATGTTTGTATTAACAAACTATAACTTGCTGCTCAACCAAATATATAATCACATGGAAGCAGCATAGTCCCTGCACAAGCAGGGACAATATAATCTCTATTTCATATTGCCTAGATCCCAGGGCAGTGGACATATTAGAGATCATTAATCAGTACTATTGAGTGGTAAGAGAACATTTGTCTCTCAGTTATGGATTCGGGTTTAAAAAAAAAAAACAAGGAAGCATCTTCTTATCGTGTTAAATTCTACATAAAGAATAATCACCCAGATGGAAAGTAGAAGTAAGATTTTAGTTCCCATAACATGCAAGAAAAAAATGGAAAAATTCCTTTGGCATGCATTCTCTTGATAAAAAGGAAAAACACTGGTCTCAGTGTTCCACAGACCTTGGTTTCCTAATCTCTGGTTAAAGGGAGGAGGCAGCCTGTTGTGAGCAAGCAGACCTTTCAAACCCATTTACTGTGTTTGGAGGGAGGAATGGAAGACCGGTCCAGGAGGACATTCAAAGAAGGGACGGATACCTTCTCGGTGAAGTGAATGTCAGGAGCCCTGTGAACCTCTGCTAGGGTTTCACTTGGCAGCCAGGTGCCCCATTGAAACTACTCCCTGGGGATCTCATGGGATCTGAGATCCTGCTCCTTCTCTTACTGGGTGGGATGAGAGCACTGGCCAGTTCATGTGAGGACAGGGACAGATTCTTTTCCTTTTCATGCCTTAAGAAAAAAAAAAAAAGGGCCCAAACAACCTATTCAGGCCCTTTTCCTTTGCAACACTGGTTTTAGCTGTCTTTCCTTGGTATCTTTCTTCCCGAGGATCCCCGCACACCTGAAGCATAGATCTGTCTACAGTCCTTCCCTGCTCTGTTTTGCTCCAGAGCTAGTTGACAGCTTGGAGATTTAGTTCATAAGGGATCAGCTGTCAAAGGCAAGGAATGTGAGGCTCTTGAGTTTGGATGGGATTTGGGCAGAGTCTGTCTGAATCCTTGCTTTTGTCTGGAAATGTTAAGAACGATTACAGCCATGTGTGCCCAGTGGCCTAGGAGTGGAGGTACATCCAAGCAGGGGTCTGTGAGCTCAGGAAGGTATGCTGGGAATTCAGTGGGTTTGCACCCATCTGGATTCCAAGCCCGAGTAAAGGCTCAATGAACACAGGGAAGCAATTACTATGAAGAGACTGGACGAGAGTTGCGCTTGGGGCTATTCCTGCCAAAAAAGCAATGGGCTGAGTTCAACTGAGCAGGGGAGTTAGCTGAGGGCAGAAATATTTCTTTCTGGTTGTGGACATGTAATCGTGAGGCTCACAGGGGAGGAAAGGTGGCCAACCCGCGAGGGCTGCTGTTTGTGAGGCGTTCACCAGAGTTTGCGATCCAAACAGTTGTGAATGTGAAAGTTATTACTGCTCAAAAAACACTTTGTATCAGGGTTAATTATAAGGAGATTCTGGAGTATAATTAGTGTTCTTTCTATGGAGGATTAAGGGGCTCTCCTAAATGGCCTTTTTGATTGCCTTCTTCCCTTTTTTAATTTCCTCCTTGTCCTTTTTGATTATCTACCCCGCGACCCTCAGGGCTCCTCAATGTAATACAATTAAAATAACATTTTTGTGTTAGAGGGTTTTATTTTATGAGCTATTAACCCCCTGCTTGCCTGCAGTCTGGTTGCATCTGCCACACACCGCTGTCTCCAGACACCTGGCGTGTCTGCAGCCCCATAGGAGGGAGGCAAGGAGGCTGGGGACCAGTTTTGCTGGGTTTTTCCAGATCCGATTGGCTGCTGACTTTTGGGTGGGAATGGAAGGCGAAGGGAGGCCTTCTGGGTCGGCTGACCTGGATGCAAGTCTGCAACTGGGTAATCGGACTTTGTTCCCAGTCTGTTCCACGCTGCACTGGGGCAGATTGCCTTGCCTACAGTAGGTGCTCCAAACTGGCTATGGATGACCTGTTGAGGACCATTTGCCATCTTTGTTTTTACAGTTGTATTGTGACTAGGGACTTAGACCTTTCCTCTTCTCTTCCCCATTGGTCCTGAACTCATTCATTTATTGGCCTCACCAGCTGAAGGAGGATTCTAGCTGGTGTATGCATTTCAGATGGAGATGACTCTGCGAAGCTTTAAAAAGGAAAAAGTATAATTGTGGAGTCAGATAAACCTGGAATTATATATCAGCCCCACCACTGTGTGGCTTCAGCTGAGTTACTTCAATTCTCTGAATCTCATTATAATCATAGGGAGAAGGAAAGGGGCATTATATCAATATCTGGGAGTCATTGGGATTACTAAAAGAAATCAAAGTGAAATCAAGTGTAAAAAACATGTAGCCCAGTGCCAATCTTATGTGGCCATTCAATAAACATTGAATACCCACTACCACCACCACCACCCTCACCTTCTGCCTTTCTTGCCATTCATATTTGACCAGAAGTGCTGCAGGTATCTGCTCCATAGGACCTCCTTCCACTTCACTTACAAATACCCAGGAGTGGAGGGCATTTCTATTCAGTTTATTTGAGGGACATAACCTTTTATGACATTCCATGGACTTTCCCAAACCACCATAAAATCGATACTTGAGTGACTAAACTATGTAGCAAGGCACAAGTCACAATGGTCTCTTGTCAAGAAGTTTCCACAGGAGACCAGAAACATGGAGACCATGACAACATGAGAGTTAAATAATAATTGAACACAATAGTCTATATCTCTAAGTAAAACATGATTAATTGTTAAGTAAAGTAGCCCAGGAAATAAGAGCGTAGAAGACAAGAGAGAGGAAAGACTAAGTCAGAGAAGGAGAGGGAAGTCTTTGGTGCTGGTGGTGTTGCTTTAAAATGAATCGAGGTGGGGGCAGTGCAGGAGAAGATGTTGAAATGCCTGAACTCATAAGATAATTAAAAGTGCCCATTCCAATTTTTAATATGGTGCTTTTGAATATACTAAGTTAGATTGAAATCAAGTCAATTTTATAATCACTAATCAAGAAGACCTTTTCTCCTTGCAAAATATACTTCTCTGTGTTTGATAAAACCTGGGTGCATGAGCTTTACAGCTCACAGATTAATAGTTGTTTAATTTTAGAAGCAGCACCTAGAGAGGTAGAACTATCCAAATAAAGTAGGTGAAGCTCCCGACGGTTGCCATCGTAAATGGACCAGTGCGAGAGGGTGGGGGCCCAGATCTGGATGCTTCTCTCTGGGAGGGCTGTACAGTGTTTGTGGCAAAGTGAGGACAACACAGCCGGTGTTCTTCAGGAGCTCACCCTCCAGAGATACAAATGCTCAGATGTGGGAACCTCCTGCTAACCCAGCCACGGGGTCAGGGAAGGGTCACAGAGAGGAGGAGGCCAGTATTCAAGAAGGCCCCAAGGCTAGGTAGGGCCCAATTTAGGGATCCTAGGGTCAAATCTAGGGTGAGTCAGTCAGGAAGCACGGGGCTTGTATTCTATCAGGAGACCTGGAGAGCTCATGAACCTGAGTGAGCCATAAGGAGCCCTTCCACACACAAAGCGTGCAGGTGTGAGTCCTAGCACGTTACAACCTCCTAGCATGTAACATCAATTCTCTGTGCATCATTTTCCTCATCTGTGAAACAGCAATAATAGTCATGACAGGCTCACGTGATTATCATGAAGAAAAATGAGAAAATGCTTATAAAGTCCTTAGAATGATGCCCGGCATGTTGGACTCCTCAGTAAACATTACCCGTAATAATAAAAATTACCATCATTGTTGTTGATATGGCGTGATTGAGTAGAGCACTTGTACGTTTTTTTTAAGAATTTAAATCTCTTTATTTCCTTAGAGGCATTGAGGTGACTTATAATAGTAAAGACAGTATACAAGATAAAAATTCAGTGAATAAATCAGGGTGGAAAGAAAATATGGATAAAATAATAAAATGAAGCCAGAGGTGAAGTGTACAAATTGCATGCTGTCAGATCTTGCTAAGCTTTGAGAGGATAAACACCTCTACCTAGTCTCTCTAAGATAAGGTCAAGGGGTCCAGAGTTAGTTGTGCTACACAAAGAGACCTCTTGGTCTCTGGGATGGTGGAGGAGAACCTTGCAAATCTGCACATTCTCCAAGCTGTCACTTTCATCTCACCCTCCTGAGTACTGAGGCCTTGCCGTGCTCCATCTTATAGTCCCCAGTCCTCATACAGGATCTTGTGCATAGTAAGCCCTCGTTAAATACTTCTTGATTTGTTATTTGAATGGATAGATGCATGGATGCATGGATGGTGTTGAAGACTGGCTTGCCTTGAGCCATCACTCTGAGCCTGATAACATCTCAGGAGTTTTGTTTTGTTTTCTAGATATATACATTTATCATTTTGTTTTACAGTATTGGCCATGCCTTAAGGCATGTAGAATCTTAGTTCCCCGACCAGAGATCAAACCCACGCCCTCTGCAGTGGAAGTCTGGAGTCTTAACCACTGGACACTAGGGAATTACCCTGTCAGGAGTCCATACCACATTTATTTGATGTATGAAAATCTCCAGGAAGAATTATTTGTTTAGAATCTGCCATCTGTTTTGTTTAAGGAGATTCAAATCTTTTCAAGTCATCTTTCAAATTATGTCATTGGGAAAGTGCTCAACTAGTCTAACCTACCTTCTTTTTTTTTGCTTTTCCCTTCTCCTAACTTTTCAAGGAAAATGGCTGTGTGTGTGTATGTAAATGGTTTGGGAAGCTCACATTTATCTACCTCTACCAGTTTTAAGTTACAAATGGTCTTTATTTTTCTCTTTTCAGTCAATCCTTCAACCTATTTACTCATCAAAACCAAGGGCAGCTGCTATTGTTGAAATAAAAGCCCACATATTAAGCCATATGTAGCTGCTTAACTGTTAAATATTTAATAAAATCTAGCCTTGGCCCTATCTTACTTGGCTTCCTTCCTTAGATAAGGAGATCTGTAGCCTAAGAAAACGTCTATGTTTTATTATGATTATTGGGAAAAGTGAAGTTCCATTATCTCCATACCCTTAAAGATCTCAGAAGCTTGAGGACAGAGAATCCAATCATCTAGAGCTTTTTTCCAACTAAGCTTGTTCCATCTTTGCAAAGATCTGGTGAGACAAACTCAGTAGTCTATGGTAACATGTTCATGGGCAGGATTCCTGTGGCTCCAGGTCTCACTGTATCCTGATCACCTCTCTGGGAAATGTTCTTGCTATTTGTGAGACATGGAGAGAGAAGGTTGAAAAATGGGAAGGAGGGCCCTGGGGTCTGATGTTGGGCATCATTGATGCAAAACAAGAAGGTCTGCATCCGCCAAGGATGTGGTTTTCCTTTACTGTGTTCTTCTGGGATGACTGCAGGACCCGGCGGCCCAGGAATGACGAGAGTCCAGCCTTGCTGGAGGGATCCAGTGTGTAGAGAGTTCAGGTCAACAAGGAAATGAGTCCAGGGAAGTCAGCTGAACCACAGAGGAGCAAGTGGAGGTGATACTCTAGGTGGGCAGGGCCCAGAGTCCAGGAGGTCAGACAGTGACAGGAGTAGTAAAAGTGAGCTACGAACTCTGATTCTTCAGAAGGCAGCTTTCTTCTGGTGTCATCAGCCTCTTGCATGTGGGTCCAGGTCCCTTCAAGGTTAATCAGAATCAGAAGTTCAGAGAACTGCAGGTGAGTCCTCTATAGGAATAAGGCAGGACAGAAACACTCGATTTATTTATACATATGTATTAAGTTCTAAGAAATGTAGCAGATGACGGGAGAGAGCTTACCATTTCAGCTGCACCTCGGTTTGCTGGGTTGTCTCTGTGATTTCATTTCCACTTCAGTTTGCTCACTGCAGCAGTAACTCAGTTCTTCAATGACAGGTGATTTCATTATGTTGATAACAGAGAAATTTTCTTGAAATTTAGGACTTTAGAAAATAAACGGTATTTGGCAAACTAAAAGAGAATGGAGTCAATAGTAAACAGTGATATCATGAGCTATTGTTATTTCTTTGATAGCTTTTCAGTAGGAAAGGTATTTGTATAAAGTAGCCAGTGTAGTCATGTAGACTCTGGGTTAAATCCATAACAAAATGATTTACTAAACAAACAAATATATATGTATAGCTTATTTAAACAATTTATGTGTTTCTAAAGGGCTGGTTGTGTATCTTCTATAGTGATTTATTCCATAAAATAAATCACCAGCATGTAAGAAATGACCCCTAAAGAATGAAGCTCTGTTGGGGTGGGGGATCAGGTGCTTCTCACAGAAGGTCTCTTTGCTAAATTCATCTTTGCTTGAACTACAAAGGATTTTGTCTTTTTGTTTTAATCAAGAAGATCTATTCTGCTTCATCTGTTATAGTGTTTTTTTTATTTGTAAATGTTTCCTATATCTTGTTTCTTTTAAATAGCCTCATATATATGATAGCAGAAACAAAATTTCCAGCAATTATTTTTTCAACAGAAGAGCACTGAAGAAATAGCTATTTACCAAGTTCTTTGAAGATACCCAGGTCTGCCTTCCCCATGGCACATTTTACTATGAATAACATACACTAGTACTCAACAAGTCTGGTTTCTATGAGTAAACAACTTACTGAAATAATGTACATTAGAATGCGTAAATAAGAGCATTATTGTAATGGAAGCAGAGCCTTGCTCTCCTCCGAGAGGTACTTGGCCATTGCGGTTTCAGTTTCCTCTTATCCTCTTATCTGTTGGTGAATCAGAACTTACATCAGGCAAATTTATTTGTCTAGCTCTTGAGACCATATGTAAAATAACACAATAGTATTTTGATAGTGCAAAATTTTGTTCACTGGGACTGTCCGCTTCCCAGCGATCAGTCCATTTTAATGAGGTTATTTTTCTGTACAAGCTGATGTCTCTGAGACACGGAGTCAAAGAACCCGTGGCCTCTTTTTCTCTCTTCTGCCCCTGACTCATTCTGTGACCTTCAAAACGAACACAGCGCTACCCCAGGAAAGGTGATTGTATTGATTGCAGTTGAGAACTGAGGTTTCTGCGTTTCTCTGGTTGTTTGATTGATGATATGTGATGCAGGAAAGGAAAGCAGCGTCCAGGGAGGCTCTCGGGTGTGGGGGCGGAGGTAGTGAGTTCAAGAGTATCACAAAGTTCTCCCGGCTGAACTGAGAGACAGCTGGGGGTTTTGGTTAAATTGTGTTTGAAAGCCTTAAAGTCCCCCAGACGAACTATGGCAAATTGAAACGCAAGGAGCACTGTTAGAAGTCATACCCGCAAACTCTGGGAAATTACAGCCGACAGTTATTAGTCATCCTTACGGGCAACAGAGACTGTTGTTTAAAAAAAAAAATTCAAATCTGTTGCTATGAGTAAAGAGCTGTTCTTTCCTAGGCCGGATAATAATATTGCCAGGATCGATTTAAGAAATTAATAGGAGACCTTGCTCTGGGCTGCCAGAAAGCTTCTTTTTTTGTCAAGTTCAGCCAGCACACAGGTGTTTTTTATTGCATTGGGAACCATCAATACATAGAATCCCAAGGTACTTACTTATTTAGGCAAAAAATGCAGGCACTAAGGGTGATCGTTAAAGTTGCTGCTGAGAAAGGTGATTGGTCCCTTTCAGATGTTTTTGACTGGGGAGTCTGGATTTTTTGATTGCTGACTTAGATCGAGTTGATTATCTTTTGCACTTCTCTGTTTACTTTAAATTTAGCAACCCAGATAGGACCCTTGTTTACCATCTAGCTCTGAGGTAGCAGGGTTTGGGCCACCATTATAGTGGGAAGGACATGGATGTGGGATGCTTTCCCCGTGTCCTAGAGAGGGCATGGAAGCAAGGTCATTGCCTAAAGATTCACAGTAGTGCACACAGAGAGGAACAAATTCTAGGTTCCTGCTTCTTGGATAGTCCATATACCTGCCTTCAAAAATGCTCCTGCCATCCAATATTTTGGACAGAAACTGGGAGAGGAAAAAATAAAGGAAGGAGGGTTTGTAGACCAACAGCACTCCAGCAAGGTGGTCTCTCCTGCATTAGGTAGCAAAGCTATGCCCCATACATTCAGAGCCATCTCTCTGCTCTTTCCCACCATATGACACAGCTATCTGACCTGTGAACATCCACCCCACCCCCAAACCAATGCTGCCAGTACCCAACCAACCCTTGAAGCAGGAGTCTGCAAGGTGAGTTCCCTAACAAGCTGACTTTTCAAAGGTTTTTCAGCTCTTGAAAACATGAAAGCCGTGTTTAAAAATTTAAGGGTCTGATATGTACCAGTTCTGTGGAGCAGCAGCAGGACATAGCTCTTTGCAGTGCCATGATTCCCCAAACCCCAACTCTTTAAATTAAGATGTTTGTGACAGCTGCTTGGGCTTAATGGAATGCACGTAGGATTGGCCATTAATTATTGCTCTTGGGTTTTTGCACTTACTCCCTGTGTTTCACCACAAAAGATGGTATTGTTGTGTAAATTATTTTTAGTGCTTTTTAAAGAAACCCTCTTTATTTGGGGGGCTTCCCTGGTGGCTCAGATGGTAAAGAATCTGCCTGCAATTCGGGAGACTTGGGTTCATTCCATGGGTTGGGAAGATCCCATGGAGAAGGGAACGGCTACCCACTTCAGTATTTGGGGGTGGATTTTTTTTAACTTTTATTGTAAAAATGTCCTCACATACTCAAGAGTTGAAAGACAATGCAGTGCTCCAGTGGACCCATCGTACAATTTCAATAGCCATCAACATGGTACCAGAGTTGTTTCATCTACTCCCCCACCCCAAAAACACACATATACTTTTTAATTTTGCTGGAATATTTTAATGAAAATCCAAGACATCAGGTCATTTCACTAATAAATAGTTCAAGGTAGACGTTTCTTTTAAATTATATACATATATATATCCATAAAGCCATTATCAAATGAAAGAAAATTAATAATTTCTTAATGTTGTATAATTTTCAGTCCATTTTCAAATTTACAAAGAGTCAACCAAGGAAGAAAAGCAGTGGATCATAACTGAGTGGCTTGCGTGATGTGTTTAGCAGCTTTAATTTTGTTAACCATCATCTAAAAGTGCCACACACACACACACACACACATACATGCACACACACACAAACACATGTGTACACATACACCTGTACAAACACACGTGCATATGTACACATACACACACAAGTGTGCATCTATGCACACATACACACAAACACATATGCACATGTATACATATACACACATAGACATGTACACACACTGCTGATCATTTTTTTTAAAGCTCAAGAGAAGTCAGTCCTTGAACTCTGACTTCCACACTTCACTTTCAGAAGAGATCCAGAGCCTGTACTAAACAGAAACTTTGCCTTGGTGATGACTTAGTGCCCTGTGTCTATTGTGGGAATTCCTCAGCTTTGTGACAGACTTATTATTTTATTGCGATAAATATTTATACAGTTCCTTTTGATGTTCATCAGTGACAGGCACGTGGTCTTGGTGTGCTTTTGAGAGATCCCTTTTCCACATATTAATGACTTCCCCACCTGCTGTCTGCCAAGTTGTGTGCTTTGGATTAGAAGGAGGTCAAGACATGGATGTTTAGATGAATTTCCTGCAACCCAAGCTTTGTGTATTAAGTTCTCACTCTTCCACTGGGGCCCTAGTTATGTTTTTAAAGTCTGTTTGCAACATGGTGACAATTTTGACAGGAAAGTCAAACTTAGAAAACCACCACTATTCATCTGAATGTGCTTAAACCCAAGACTTTCATTCACATCCAGTCAGAAAACCCTCTTCTAAAGTGGTTTTTCCTATTCAATTTGTAAACCCAACTTTTTTTTCATTTATGGGCTCCTTTTATAAGTGGGGATCCCCTATTTATAGGTGAATGTCTTTACTTATCTGCTGTCATGCTCACCTTAAATTCCAGAGCAAGAGAAAAGCATGTAGAAAATTGGTAGGCAGAGTGACTACATCTGAACGTCACATCAAGGATGAGGTGAAAAAGTTGAGCACTCTAGAAAGATTCTTCCACTGGTGACTGATGATGAACAAGATAAATATATTTTCCTAGTGATGTTCAGGCCACCGTTTATTTCTTCCTGTATGTCAAACTAGTTGTTAATTATGCTGATTTTGCCATGTTGACCTACCTTCACTGATAGGAAGGTCCCAGCTAGAGAACATTAAATACTAGAATTCAGATGTAACATTTTGATCAGTTATCCAAATTCTTCCTATGTGAAATACAACTAATCTGAAAGCTGGCTACATTTGGAAGCTTCCTCTGGATATTTGATTCAGTGTCTACCACAGACTAGGAACTTAATAATAATGTGTTAATTAAATCATTGATGAGATCCAAAGATGCCAATTTAGGAATGATAACAGAAGATGAAGCAGGATGAAGGTTTTATGCTTACCGCTAGGAGAGGAAGATTGTACCTTTATTTCCACCCAGCTTGTCTTCCAACTTCCAGTGTCACGAGCAGAAGTTAATAGCATGCTATAGGTATTACAGACCCCTTCTTCTTTTCAAGTCTGCACTGACTAGGCCATGCATGAAGCACAGTTTCTCGGCAAGACACTTTAAACAAAGGAGGATAGGAGCCTGATATTTGTTGAACTCTTAATTTGTGCAAGGCACTGTGCTGGAGTTTGCATATTTCCTCATTTATTCACAACAACAAGTGCATGGGTGAGTGTTTTTAGCCCCATAATACAGATGTGGCTCAGAGATGAGAATTGTCTGGCTAGTAAAGGGTGTTGTTGAAATTTCAAACCCAAGTCTTGCATGCCCTTTTCCTTGTGCCAGTGTGATTGACTGCCTCCTTTAGGTTACTAACTGCAAGTACATTCAGAAGAGAGGGACGGAAGATGGTACTGAGGAGGTCTGGCAAGGAGGGAAGATTCACAGAGAACACAGTAGTTCATAGAAGCCTGCTCCTCTGTAATCGTGTGTGGCCTGTTTCCGGCCCTGGTGAGACCAATGTTAAGTGGACTTCGTCTAGAATTGTGTTTCTCAAGGTTAAGTCCGTGGACTAGAAGTTGTGGTATCACCTAGGAACTTGTAAGAAGTATGGAATCTCAGAGCCTACTCCAGACCTACTGAATCAGAATCAGCATTTTTAACAAGCTCTCCAGGCAATTCGTATGCGCATTAAACTTTGAGAAGCACTAGCCTAAAGGCTTGTGGGTAATAATAATTAAAGATGCTGACTGAGTAGTTCTAGTGTAGCGTAAGATCATTTCTGGGTAGAGGCGATTCTCCTGCATTAGCCTGAGAGGGAGAATCATAATTTTTTTATTAAAAAAAAAGTGTAACAGAATTTATTCCAACTGTGAATCTCTAGATTGGTGGCTTGAACTAGGAAACAAGTCTGTCTCTCCTCCAGCATTTAGGTTGCTTTTGGACTACTAAACCAGGAATATGTGTACACTCCTGCACACATGGAATTTGAAAAAGCTAACCTTTGAACTTGTTAGAAACTGTTGTTGGGCACTGTTTGCAGGGTTAATGGAAACTCAATTGTGTTTTCATTATATTCCCATTCTAAAAATATAATTTGGGTTTTGTTGTTTTTCAGCATGGAGACCAATTTGCACAATTTGTGTGAATGCAAGCCTTAAGGAATAAATAAAATTGTGGTTTTCATAGCTTGGTTTGCCCAAGTTGCTTCTGTTCTCCTTAGACAATCTCAAAGTTAGCTCCCTTCAGTAGGCTAAGATCTTTGGAAAAACGAAACAACAGTTTACCATCCACCTGTGGCCAGGAAACTTTTCAAGGTAGTTAGCAAAGGAAAAAGATGTTTTACATCTTTTTAAATGTGCCATCATGTTGTTTGTTCTCAGTATTCAGTGTTTTCAAACTTTCATCACAAGTGAAATTCTTTTTGCGTCGTATTTGCTCCTTTCCTCCTAGCTGTGTCTTGTACGTCGGATTCCTGCTCCTGGTAGGTCTTTTTGTAGAAATGATTATACACTGGAGGCATGGCCAAGGCTTTGCATCACAGAACCTACTAGAGAAGTTTTGGGATGTGTTACAAGCTGTAGAAGCTGATCCTGTCTTGCAAAAAAGAGCTAGAGTTAGAATCTTGCAAGGCTAACATTTTCCAATAGCACAGTCAATCAAGCCAACTACCAGAGGTAGCCTGTAAAATGAAAAACTCATTTGATGGGAAGTCACATGACATGCATTGTAGCCCCACCCTTGCCTCTAAACAGTTAAGAGATTTGGGTCCTCTTTCTTTAAGTCTCAAGGGTTGGCTCTGGCACTTCTACAGAAAAAGAGCTGGTACAACCTCTTCTGGCCTTGGAATTTCAGGATTCCATTATTCAGTCTATAAAATAAGGAGACTTGCTTTACGTGCAGAGGAAGGCTCATCGGGTGATCTCTTTTTCTATCTGGTCACAATTCCCATCAGTATATTGTCAAACTGGGAAGGCAGAAGTCCATTTTGACAATTTTCCATATAGGAAGAATAATCCTTTAAACAAGAAAGAGAATTGCCCTTGGGGTTCTGCAGAGTCCAGTTCTGAGAAGTAAAGGCACCTCACTCACTCGAGATGGTTGCAGAACTGTATTTTTCTATGAAATCCTAGCCTGAGAAGCTCCAGGTCATTGGTCTACTAAGTCCTGTTGTAAGGTGTATGTCTGAGAAATCTGGCACTTTCTTTAGAAAACTAAAATAATAACAGTAGCTCCTATTGAGTACTTCCCATATAACAGCTGGCAGAATCAGGGACTGATGTTAACTCCACTTTACAGATACAGAGACTGAGGCATGGAGATGTTCACTTACTTACCTATAGTGATCGTTTCCGACTCTTTGAAACCCCATGGACTATAGCCCACCAGGCTCCTCTGTCCTTGGAATTTTCCAGGCAAGAATACTGGGGTGGGTAGCCATTCCCTTCTCCAGGGGATCTTTCTGACCCAGATCTCCTGCATTGCCGGCATATTCTTTATCATCTGAACCACCAGGGAAGCCTTTTACTTACCTAAGCCCACACTTACCTGAGTGTGGTGACTAGGATTTGAACACAGACAGGATGAGAACATTATATCACCTCCCTCTTATGGGATTATTCCTAAGGGCATCTACTATTTGGTTGGGGAAAAGAGAAAATTGAAGAGAGTGGAATATATGGGGAAGTATATTTTAAGGTGTTTTTTTTTTGAAGTTTGGATATTTCCCTCCTCATTGACACTGTGCAGTGTCAGTTTCACAAAACTCTTCAAATACCCATTCAGTCTTCTCTGAGAACTGGGAACGCTGACAGTAGGAACCAGGAATTTTAAGTACAGAGTTAAACATTCCCTTTGTCTTTTTGCCAAACTGATAAAAGGCGCCATTGGTTTTCTTAGTGGGTAAAGAGGGGTAGGAGGAGGCAAGAAGCCATTTCCTTGAACCAGACAACCTCTTGAGCCTCCTTGCTGTGGTCGGAGGAATGAGTCTCCTGCTCCTGGGTGGCCAGGCGGCCTAATAAAAGGTGGAATTCCTGGGCTCCTCTGGCATGGATTGTTGGTTTTAGCACATTCATTTTCTTGTGGAAGATGACTGTATTAATGACTATAATCTTCCTACCTAATTTAGAGCAATATAGTGTGATCGTTTACAATTACAATTTAGTGCCAGTGAAACCTTGGCCACAGTCTGAAAAAAGTAAAAGAAATGAAAAAAATGTTTGCCTTGCTGATTAATGTAACCTTAACTATTGGTTTTTGGTTTTTTTTTGCTTTACTGAGGTTCAAAGTATCCACCCTTACTGTTGAATAGAGGTCCAATATTCTGGAGCATAGAGATTTTGTGCTTCCTAGACTAAGGGACAGGATTTCCAGGTACATGTAAATGTTAATTCATAGATAGATAGAAGAAGGAAATGGCACCCCACTCCAGTACTCTTGCCTGGAAAATCCTATGGACAGAGGAGCCTGGTGGGCTGCAGTCCATGGGTTCGCTAAGGGTCGGACACGACTGAGCGACTTCACTTTCACTTTTCACTTTCATGCATTGGAGAAGGAAATGGCAACCCACTCCAGTGTTCTTGCCTGGAGAATCCCAGGGACGGGGGAGCCTGGTGGGCTGCCGTCTGTGGGGTCACACAGAGTCAGACACGACTGAAGTGACTTAGCAGGTAGCAGATAAATAGATATTCCACCTTTTCTTGAATATAGCAAGATGACAATAGAAACCCTATATTCCATATCATACAGTTACATTATATAGTTGATCTGAATTATACACTATATATTTTTCTTAAAAGAAATATATGATTAGATATTGGAATATACTTCAATTTTTTAAACGTGCTAAACAGCCATTTTAATCCAAATAGAACATGTAGGAAACCACTAGTATGTCACCTCTGGAGTAAATCTTCCTCCCTAAACCGACACAAGGATGTTTTCAACATGTCCTATTTAGAGTGTGAGTTCCGTTTGAAAATATCAGCCATTTTTTCTAAGATAACAAACATCACTTCTAATATTCATAGAAGAAAAATATACCGTTGTTGACATTTCAGATTTCATGTCTAAAAGAGAAAAAAATCCATGTATTATTAGATTACCTATCACAAAATAGTGTTATTGTACTGTTGCAGGAAAAAAAGAGATTGAAACTGCTGCTACTATAATTTATAGCATCTTGAGAGTGAATGTAGGAAGGCTGAGGAATCTGGCCTTTCATTATTAGCTAATTTGTTTCAGTAAAGGTGCTTTAAATTTGGGGATTTTCTAGTAGGTCTTGAATGCAAAAGTGTGTTGCTGGACACTTTTGAAAACTGTGGAAGACTAGTCTGAAACTGGAGAAGGAAATGGCAACCCATTCCAGTATTTCTGCCTGGAGAATCCCATGTCCATGGGGTTGCAAATAGTCAGACACAACTAAGTGACTACTTTAATCTGAAATTAAACCATCTGCCCTAGAGGAAGTATCAACTCCCCATAGACCTTAAATTAGCGGGTCTCAGCACCAGGGGAGACTGCAAGCTCAAAAACAGTGAGAGGGAATAAGGAATGAATGGGAACAAAACCAAACCCACCACTCGGGGTGCTTGTCACAAGATGAAGTGTTAGTCTCTTATTTGTGTCTGACTCTTTGCGACCCCATGGATCATAGCCCACCGGGCTCCTCTGTCCATGGGATTCTCCTGGCAAGAACACTGGAGTGAGTAGCCATTCCTTTCTCCAGGGGATCTTCCCAACCCAGGGATCAAACCCAGGTCTCCCAGATTGCAGATATACTCTACCATCTGAGCAGTTAGGGAAGCCCTCTTACAAGATGGGCAGTCCTCAATCTAGCTCCCTTTTCAACCACAGAATAGATCCCTAAAAATAAACCTTTGTGGTTCATGGTGTGTGTGTTCATGGAAGGCAGGGCACAGTAATGGGGAAGAAGAGTCACCTTATATTACCTCTTCTTTCTCTTGGCTTCTAACTAACCACTGCCTCAAGCTGTCCATCTTCTTGAGTACTGTAGGCAACTTTTTGACATTTATTCATTATACATTCATTTATTTAATAAATATGTATTGATTGCCTGCTCTATGCTGGCAGTTGTTTGGGCAAAAAGAAGTTGGCAGTGAGGAGAGAAAGAAACGTAGTCCAAGCCCTGCAGAAGCATGCATTTAGAAGTAGCAGTGAGAAATATACAATAATGACTAATTCCAGATGAAAGAAGAGATGCATGGACTTTGAGGGCATGGAGGCTGTGTTGGGAGCTGCACATAGAGAGAGCAGCAGTGATCCATTGTTATGAGGCATCACAGAAGCAATGCCCCTCTATTCTGAGATCAGTTTGCCTAAACTGAGCTGCAGGGGAAAAAAGAGGCTGAACAAGCCCTGGCACCATGGGGTAGCAGGAGCTCTGGGCTTCTAGACTCAGTGCATCTCTCCCTAGCCATGGGACAGATTACACAAGAAGCTTCCTTCCCCATTGCCTTGGTTGGTTTCCCACCTCTAAGTGATAGAACTGGAGTAGCCATCACTGAGTTCCCTTTCTGCTGTAGGGGCATCCGGTCTTGACTGCATTTGTGCCCCAGAGGGCAAAGGTTGGCTGGAGATCCTCATGCTGGGCCTGCCCTCCCTCTTCTCTGGCCTGGGACCAGTACACCATGGAGCCATCATGCCTATCCCACTGTTCAAGGGGAACTTTGGCCACAACAATGAGAGTATGAGTAAATATGCCAAGTGAAGGCTACCCAGCCATTAACAACCAACACCTTATCTTACAGTTCTCGCCTTGGTAGAGACTTAAATGTCTCCTATACCCCATCCTAACTGGATATCTAAATACAGCTTGAGTATTTACAGTAGAAGGTTTATTTGTTCTGTTTTTTGTTTTGTTTTTTTCCTTTTTATTTTATATTATAGTGTAGCCAATAAACAATGTTGTGATAGTTTCAGGTAGACAGCAAAGGGACTCAGCCATACATATACATGTATCCATTCTCCCCCAAACTCCCCTCCCATCTAGACTGCCACATAACATTGAGCATAATTCCCTGTGCTATATTATCTGTTCTATTGTTTGATATAGATCATTCCAAGGGTAAGGAGGAATCCTTCTCTCCAAGTCTAAGTACAAGGCAAGATGGGGGCTTTGTCCAAGCCCCACCCTCTAGCCATGGTCATGGCCTCATTTGCATCATGCAAACAGGAGGATGGTCTAAAGAAAGGCGATGAAATTTGGAATCCACAGGCCTGAGTTTGAGGCCCTGGTCTGTTACTAGGGGATTTTAGGAAATTATCTTGCCTCTTTGGATTTCTAAATCTGTAAAACAAGAATAGTAATAATGATTTCTCAGTGATGTAGAATTAAATGAGATCCATATGTAAAATACTTGATGCATAGTAGAAACCCAGGTAATAGTAGTGGCTGTTAATTACTGCTGCTTAAGAATCTTAAATATAGTTAGTTCAAAGAGGAATATACATATAGTTCGTTAAGCACAGGGAGGAAAGTTTCGAGTATGTTATATTGTAGAATCCTATCACTGAGCTTTCTGCAGTAAGTTTGGAAGTAGGATGACCTGGAGAAAGGGACTGCAGCTCAGTGGTTTCTTGACCACCTCTGTGATTCTCCCCATCCTCGTGGATTTCAGGAACTATTGCTGGTGTGTGTCTACTGCTCACACACCCTTTGCTAGCTGCACTGACACCACATCAAGGCTCTTTCCCTGCATGGCCTGTGTTGTTCAAGGTCTGCAGAGAAGCCGACTGTGCGGCATGGGGTTTTACCTTGTCATCAGTACTTGTTTTCAGCCTGACCCCTGGGTGCCCTGCTAGAGGACAGATCTCCTGATTCACTTCCTCTCAGAATTCCCTTGTATAAACAAGCCTAAGCTATAAGATGTAAATAATTCTAACTCTAATACCAAACAGACTTAGCCACCGTGTTGCTGCTATACCCTGGTGGGAACAGGGAGGACGAAAGTGTAGAGAGAGGAAAGGGCCTGGGAGGGAGGGGAAGATGTCAGAATTTCTATGGAGCATCTGGGGAGCTGAGGGAAAGTATTTTTATCCAAATAGTATGGAAAATTCCTTCCTGGCCCTTTATATAATAGAAGCTATTTCTAAATGTTCCTCCCACCCACCTTGGGACACACACAGGCATAAAATGACAAAGAAGCTCAACTCCTAATGCTGAGCCACAGTGGAATGCCACTTGAATGAGAAGTTGGTGACATTTTGATATTTAAAAGAAGGTAGACACCACAGACATGTGGACACGGGTGGGAAGGGGAGGGTGGGATGAACCGGAAGAGCAGCCTTGACGTATATACACTCAGTTCAGTTCAGTCACTCAGTCGTGTCCGACTCTTTGTGACCCCTTGGACTGCGTCATGCCAGGCCTCCCTGTCCATTACCAACTCCCAGAGCTTACTCACACTCACGTCCATTGAGTTGGTGATGCCATCCAACCATCTCATCCTCTGCCATCCCCTTGTCCTCCCGCCTTCGATCTTTCCCAGCATCAGGGTCTTTTCAAATGAGTCAGCTCTTCGCATCAGGTGGCCAAAGTATTGGAGTATATATACACTATCATGTATTGGTAGTATATACACTACCATATGTAAAATAGATAGTAAGAAGCTGCTATATAGCACAGGGAGCTCATCTCAGTGCTCTGTGATAATCTAAAGGGGTGGGATGGAGGTGAGTCGGACAGGCTCAAGAGGAAGGAGATATATGTATACATATGGTTGATTCACACTGTTGTACAGGAGAAACTAACACAACATTGTAAAGCAATTATACTCCCCCCCCCGCCGCTTTTTTTTAATGAAGGTAGATGCCTAGGAAAGTTCCAGTTGGGCAGTAGACACAGATTAAACAGAAGGGCCCTCTGTGGCCAAAGTGCTGTGGGGAGGTTCAGAGGACCCAATAGATACTCTCTTTTCCTACCAGAGCCTAAACTTGAAGCCTCAGTCCAAGGAGCCAAGTTTCTTTGCCAGGAGCACGTTGAGCAAACATCCATAATCATGTGTGCAAATTGGTGATAAACATGAAATCAAGTATGTATGCAATTAGTTTTATGTAAGTTTTACAGGGCTCCTGAGATCATCAGGATGAGGAGCAGATCCGGGAGCAATTAGAGTGGGGTCCCAGTGTCAAAGAGGAGATAGAATAAATTCGAAGGGATGGAGTGATATTCTAGGCTGGAGAATGGCAAGTATATAAGCTAAGAACTGGGCACAAGGTGGGAATTCAATGAAAGAAGAAACAGTTGTTGGAGAGGAAGTAGCTAAGGAGGATCTTAAAAGAGGATTGATGTGGGAGTGAGAAAAGGAGGTGGTCCTAGGGGACCACAAGAGTAGCTTCAAGAAGTAGAAGAGCACGGATGCTTAAAGGGAATTATTCTTGCTTTCTGAGGGGCAGACTAGAGTCAGTGAGTTAATTCAGGGATTAGGCGAGAGGTCTTCCCTTTGTAATAGCCAGCAGTAAACTAGTTTGTCATTCTGAGTTGCTTCACCAGGTACCCAATTCAGCACCAGCAAACCAAGACCCACAGACGCCCACGAAAACTGAGGGCTATCAATCACCCTGTTAAGTTCCAAAGTTGAGCTAAGTGGTATCTTTCCTCAGAACACACCCTATATCTCTATTTGCCAAACAAATGACATTGTTAGTGTCTCAGGAAAAAACCAAGTAACAACATCTCCTGAGCTAGGTAAGAATCAGAAACTATTTATTATAGCAATGTGTCAAAAAATGTAGTTCACATCAGAGGCAAGTAGTTTATTAATTGGAATTTTCTCTTGGGGGTTTTTCCTTTTTTGCAAGTGATTTTAGCTGAGGCCTAACTCCCTAGAGAACTTGGCCCTTGAAGAGTGTGAAGCTGAGAAAGTGCCACTCGGGCTGTTGTTTTCAGGCTTGCTCCGTCTTCGCTGAAGCACCATCTTCAGTGCATCAGTTATTGATCAACACGCTGGTATAGGCTTCTATCTCCAGAGAGGGTGTGTAATGATGAGAAGATGGAGTCTGCCCGTAGAATTTTTACAAATGAAATGGTCCTTAAGGCAACAGGGCCAACACATTCTCTCTCAGGACTCCCAGGATCAGATCCGTCTCAATTCGAGAGATGCAGACTTGTGGCATGGTTCCTCTTGATCTAGTAGAGAATACCAAACCCATCATTCAAGCCCCCTGACCCCTTCTTCCCAAAGGCACCTTGCCCCAAAATACCGTACACAAACCCACATTGCAGAAGTCCATGGACACCAGCATGATCCACCACACCTAAAAGGACAGTGAGAGGCAAAAACAGGCACACAGCTAGCGCACTATTTGAGAGTCCTATGTCAAGCAGTGCATAGAAAGTTTGAGCTATCCACACCATCAGTGGGATCCAAGTCTGCCTTCTGAAGAAACCACCAGGTTAAAAGTCAGGAAATGTGGGTATTTCCATTGGCAGCCCCAGTAAAGCTCAGGCCACATGAGCACTCTGTGGGGAAGGGCAAATCATCCAGTGGAACTGTCCTGGCCTGTTGTTCATTTAGCAACAGTATCAAACTTGATTCTTCTTTTCAATGAGTTGATGAGGTGTTTCCAGATCATGCAGAGCGTGTGTGTGCTTAGTTGCTCAGTCATGTCCAACTCCTTGCGGCCCCATGGACTGTAGCCCTCTAGGCTGCTTTGTTCATGAAATTTTCCAGGCAAGAATACTGGAATGGGTTGTCATTTCCTACCCCAGGGGATCTTCCCGACCCAGGGATCGAACCTGCATGTCTTGCGTCTCCTGCATTGGCAGGCAGATTCTTTACCACTGCACCACCTGGGAAGCCCTTAGCCTAAATTACTAGGTGTGTGCTCCTTTTACTGCTCTTGGTACAGTTCCATTTCCTAAATTGAAACATGTCGATGATGTTGGTAAACCTTCATTATACTAGCCACCTCCCTTCCACCTGGGACCCTAGAGGATTAATTAGATAGTATCTCTAACATACTTTAGCTCCTTGGAGAAAGCTTCTACATAAAAGCAAAGTATTATTATTTCTAAGAGGGGTGATACTTATTAGCTCCTTGTAGGATCATTAGGCAAATATATTATGCTTCCCTTTAGAGGAATTCTCCCAGTTTTCCTAATTCTTATGGTCTCCAGAATGGAATATATATTCATAGACAAAAAAACAAGTTGGTTGGTGAAAGAAAATCTGGTGGATTCCTAGCCATAACTCAAGAAGCTTGTTTTAAGGACTTAGTTACCAAAGAAAATAAACACTACTATCACCGTCCCTCTGATCTTACAAAATGCCCTTGTCTCATTCATAACAATTACATGGTAAAGATAGCTCTGCATTTCTCTGTGTGTTCATTTTAAGGCCTTTTGACCCTTAAAATTGTTGAATCCTTTGATTAAATCACATTGTAGTTGAGTAACTGCTTAGAAGTCATAGGGTCATCATAGCACTCATACTTGTATTGATATCTTACAAATTAATAATGTGAGTTATGAGTAGAATTTTTTAAATCCAAACTCCAGTCCCCAGAAATTTCAGGAAAGACTCAAATCAGTCTCCATTTTTCTATTCACCTCATTTTCCAGATCGTGTCAAAATGCCTTATTTGGCATTTATTCAAGCCCAGCTTTCACACAAAACCAGTTTGACGTGCTCTGTGTTTTGGATAACTCACTGCAGTGAGGTGCAAACTGCCTAGATTTCTTCATTATGTATGTAGAGAACTGCTCATTTTTTTTCTTTTTCTTTTTCTTCTCTTTCTTCCTTTTGTCTGGCAAGAAAATTCCATGGTGAGAATAAGAATCTTGCTGGAGGCGAGCAAAACAAAGCACAGAGTGGGAAATAAGACCAAAAAAAAAAAAAAAGAGAGAGAGACCTTAAAGTAAGTTGTTGAGTGAATTTTAGAGAAGAAAACCCACAGCCAGTATCTGTAGTGCCTCTGTGAGTCCATGGGGAGCATCCAGCCCCCAGCATCACAGGTAGAAGCTCATGCGAATCAGATCTTAATCCATTAAACTCATTCACAGGAACATGTAATGTAGGTCAGTGTGGAGAGCAACGTGGCATCGTATGCAAGCTCATTCACCATGTAGAATGATATGAGTCAGGGGCATTCAGTATGGAAGATCTGAAGCCAGTATATTGTAATCCAAAAGGTAACCATGGGTTGAACTGAATCAGTAGCCAATAAGGCCTGCTGTAAACTGTCTCTAACACAGCATGCTGTGAACTGGCACCCGTCCGACCTAGATTATGCATTTGAAGCACTCACAACTTCAGTTCTAGCTCCTCATTCTTTCTAGTGCATTTATGGCCATCTTTTTCAAGTGTCTATCTTTTCCATTTATTTTATTTTCTGAGAAAGTTAATGCTTCTCTGAGTGATGTAAGCAAAACTCAGTCAGCTTCTGTGGACAGTAAAGGCAGGGAGAAAGGAGACAACTGAAACCTTTGCCGGAGCGAGCTCTGGTGATTGTTTTTATTTTTGCATCTCAGACTCCTCAACCGCACCCTCTAGGAGTGTGCCTTCAGCATCTTCAGGGAGCCACCCAGGTAGTCTGACAACAGGCTTTGTGGGTTGTGTCTGCTCTTAGGATGGGTGTGATGAAAGGAGTGTGGCCACATCCTTCTTTCTTCGTAACCACAGCCTGATATAGCTCCTCCCACAACTCCTCTCCAACCCCAAACCATGAAAAAGCACCCAAAAAAAGCCAAACTGTAGACACTTTGGAAAAATCCTTGACTTTAAGCTTTGCCTATTCAAGTTTGGAGCCACCCATCTTTGTCACAACTGTATTGCCTAGAGGTAGAGGTAAAATTCCTTGAGGGGGTTTAAAGCACATTTTGTTAGAATCAATTTTTTAAGAGGTTTTAATAAAATATCAAAATCAAATTCATTTCATTGCCCCCACTATAAAAGTGAAACAACATTCATTATTTAAATAACAGAAAAGCTATAAAAGCAGAAAGAAGGAAAAGGACTAGACACACAGTTAAAATTTTTATATTTCCTTCTAGACCTTCCTTCTTCCTTTATTTTCTTCCTTCTTTCCTTTTTTCTTTCTTTCTGCACAGCAAAGGAAACCATCAATACAATGAAAAGACAACTTACCAAGTGAGAGAAGATATTTGCAAATCAAATACCCAGTAAAGGGGTTAATATCCAAAATATATAAAGAACTCATGCAACTTAAACAACAGAAAAAGAACAACCTAGTTTAAAAAATGAACAGAGGAGATGAATACTCATTTTTCCCAGAGATGTACAGATGGCCACAGGTGCATGAAAAGATGTTCAACGTCACTAACTTTAGGAAAATGCAAATCAAAACTACAATGAGATGTCACCTCACACCTGTTAGAATGGCTATCATCCTTCTTTTCTTTCCTGTGAGTGCTCATTTTTTTTCTTAAGTCCCAGGTAGAATGTTTCCAGGCTCAAATATATGATATTTGAATATATACTGCTTTAATCAACACTCAGGGATGAGTAAGGGTGCACCCTGCGTCGCCCTCCTCCACCACCTCTCCAGCACCTTCCCCATTCACATCAGTCACAAAAGGTGTGTGATGTGAGCTGGATTCTTCTTGGTCCCTAAAGCAACTGGAAAAAAAAATGTTAGAGTGACAGCAACCTAATTGCCCTTAAGCAGATTAAGTCTCCTAGTTCTAGTGGTAAAACCTGCTGGTTACTGTCCTCATCTACCCTGCTCAGTATCCACTGTTGATTAATTGCAAATATCTGTGCTTCAAGACAGAGGGGTAAACACTTGTGCCCCTCTGGCGTTCACTGCACATTCTCTGTTCATTGAGGAAAGTGGAGCCAAGTGGGAATGTGGCCAGCAATGCAGCTGGCTTTTCGATGCATGTTTCTGTAACACATCTTAGTGCTATATTTGTCAATGGACTTAGGGCCTCAGAGAACTTTCCAAGGTGAAAACCTAACATTGCTTCCATGGACATTGAGGGTAAAGCCCTTAACCCTGGGACTTAATGAGAACAAAATTAAGTGCTTCTTTAAGCAGCTTAGATTTATCTTGTCAATATAAGTGATGGGAGGCTTCTTTGTGTGCTTTTGAAAAGAGATTGTGTGTGTGTGTTAATCTAAAGCATCGTCTCCTTGCTTCATTATATCACCATCCACACTGTTCCTTTGTGATAGACAGGGTTCATCTATTCCCCTGCTCTAAACTTAATTACTTTGCAATTAATTCTTTGTTGAAAATAGCAAGGCTCCTAAACTCAGAACATCTCATTGTGAGAAAGGCTGTTTATGGATAGAGGTCAAGAGGACGTATCAGAATATTCCGCAGCTCTGCCACAGATATTTTGAATGAAAATGGCAGGAGAGAAAAGGCCCATTCCAAACGAGTTTGCCATGGAAAGTGAGGCTTCCTCCCAAACTGAGTTAAGAATTTTAAACTTAGTCTGATAGAAAGATCTTAACAGCTCACATTTTTCTAGGGCTTGCCTTGTGGCAAAAACTAGCACATGAATTATTTTAGCTAATCCTTATAAAAATCTCCCAGCAAGGTATTATCAACACTCTCTTATAAATGACAATAATTTCTTAAGATTATACAGCTGTCCCCTAAAGGGGTTCATTTCACATGGTCATTACTGAATAGTTTGCACACCTAGGCTGTGGACACCACCATGCCAGTTTTGCAGATGAGACAAGTGAGGTTTTGAGAAATGACTTGCCTAATATGTCACAGATGGTAAGTGCTGATCCCAGCCTCAGACTCTTATTATCTGCCTGCACTCTCAGCTATGACCCTAAATTACCTCCCTCCCAAAGTCCTTGTCCTTATCCTCCACCAGCCTGGGAAGACAGTCTTTTAGAGGGTGGATCCCCTAAAAGTGTGTCAGTTGGGCCAAATTAAGTCTTCCTTGGAAGGAACTCAGAGGAAATTGCAAAATAGTGTATTTTGGAGAAGATGCTGCTGTCTTACGTATCCTGGGGTCTGTGAGGATCTGAGGCTGATGAATCAGTCCCTGTGGTACCCACAGCCCTTTCCAAATACTACTTCATCAGTCTTCCTCCCAGGCCTTGGAGGTCAGTGATGAGCACACTAGTGACACAGTGGAGGAGGGTACCATCTTTCTCTTGTACAAAAATGGGTACATAAGACAAGATCAGGCAAAATCAGAGCCTCTGCAGAAAGGGTCAGGCACTTCCTGTACCACGTGCTATGGAGCAGGGTCTGGGCACTGCTAGGGGTTCACATGTGGTAAATAACAGATGAATGTTGTTGAGTGTGTGACTGAATGAGTTCTCACAGTTGTAAGGACAGAGGAGAGGCAGTACACTGGTGAGTTTTGAATACGTTTCCCACTTTATCCTAACTTTAGAGAAATCGAATCTCCAATTAAAAGTTTCTCAGTCATACCAGCTCACTTCCTCTGAGAAAATTCTTCTAACTTCTTCAGAGCCCTCTGATCCGTGGTGGTTCTTGTCCAAGTCATTCTTTAGAAACTTGACATATGAAGCATTGTCTTGTGTATCACGGTGCTTATAGGAAGATATGGTACTCATATAGAACTGTACATTTCTTGAAGGGATTCACTGTTTTTCCTTTAATTGTGGTGATAGAAGGCATTCACCTTTGATTCGTTCAGCAAACCTCCCAGAGATATTTTCTAAGGAGTCACCAAGTGCCAGGTGCAATGGGAGAAGCTTAAGATTCAGAAACAAAAGAAAGTCTCTGTACTTAATGGGAAGGGGTAGTATTTTCTGTCTTTGAGGGGGAGAGTGGTGGGTGATGGAGGGTACATAAGAGATGTGTTTAGACAATTAAGTAAATAAAAGATAATGTGGCATGACCCCTACGAAAATGGTAAGCAGGGAGAAGAGGGGCAACTTTGGGGGAATTTAGAGAAAGCACCCCTGGACTTTGCTGGTTGTCCAATGGTTAAGCATCCGCCTGCCGATGCAGGGCACACGGGTTCGATCCTTGGTCTGGGAAGACTCCACGTGCTGCAGGGCAGCTGGCCTGTGGGCCACAACTACTGAGCTCTAGAGCCTGTGTGCTGCAACAAGGGAAGCCACCATAATAAAAGGCCTGCACACCACAAGTAGAGAGTAGCCCCCACTCACTGAAACTAGAGAAAGCCCACATGCAGCTTGAAGACCCAGTGCAGCCAAAAATAATTTTTTAAAAAAGAAAAATCACCCCTTCCTAGAGGTGGATGCAGACCCACACCTGGGCTCATAGACTCGTGGAGGAAATATGTCCCGCCCACCCTTTAACCAGTGCCTGGGAGCTGTGATCAAGCTGCACAATAAGCCAAGGCCAGATGAAGGGTGAGCTGGGTGCAGGAGACAAGCAGCAGAGTCTGAGTGTGCTGGTAAACGGAGTCTGCACTGAGTCTTTGGAGGTTTTGTGGGAATTAGTCCAGGAAAGAAAAAAGGTATAGCGTTCCTGGCAGAGAAAACAGAAGACCAGAAAGCTCAGAGGTCTTTGAGAACATGGAATACGTGGGGAGCTGTAAAGGCTGAGAAGCCAGGTGCCTTTCTTCATTAAGTAACTTCCTTGATGTCTTGGATAATGCATTCTTTTAGGAAAATGTTTATTGCTGGTGAAATATATCAGTGAAGATTCCTGACTTTTTCCTTGCTTTATCTACTAGGCTGTCCTATCACACATACACACAAAGTAGAGAATGACAAGTTTATACTCAGTTCCCGCATCCCTTGGACTTCAATTCCCTGTGAATGGAGTAAAAAGTGTCCCTTGTGCATCATCACATTGGCTCTGCCTCCTCCAGCTTCTGCAACACTGAAGATGTCAGGTTTGGTGGGACTGGATCAAGGTCAGCCCGCCTGCTTCCCTCCCATTACTGTAGGCTTTACTTCCCCTTAAGGAAAGCACTGCTGCTGAAGATCGTGTTCTCTATTACCTCTCTGCTGGCAGTTGTCCTTGCAAAAGGGGACAATAAAGAAGAGTTGTTGTATTTTAGATGCTTTTGAATAGAATGGGAAATTGTTATTCAAATCCCATTTGATGCCCAGGGTGTACATTACTTTTTCCCATGTTCTAGGTTTGTTGTTTGTTTGTTTGTTTTTTTCCATAAAATGTGTGCTTTCCCCAGCCACCCACCCCCCTCATGTCTCCTAATGAGCACAATTCCCACATCTGGACAGGACAGCCCTCTCTGCAAGGTCCTTCCTGTCTCTCTGACCTCCCTGGCTTTCCTCCTGGACAAAAAGCAGATCAGCTAGCGGAACAGCATCGGGAGTGTCACAGCATGTTCTGTGTACTGTGGGAAATCAGTGAATGGAGCCAGCTTAGCTTCTGGAATATAATTCTGATCTAAACAAAGTTGGGTAAGGAGCACATGGGCCTAATTTATAGAATCGGCTATATTTGGAAAACTACTGTTAACTATTAAAATGTCACCAGTAATTTTCACTGGGGGCAAAAACAAAATATTATACAGATAAGAGGGAAACTTGAAAGTTTCTAACACTGCTATAGAAAGTGTTAGACATTGGTGCTACAGTTCTCTGCTTCTCCCTATGATCTCCTTTTTATGCACAAATCATGTGCCCAGGCTTTCTTGGTGAAAATGAGTTTAAGAAACGAATGCTTTAAATCTTAATGTTAGCCTCATTTTCTGAGGAAGGAGTGAACTAACTCAAATTCTATACATAAAACTTTTGGTCTAGAATTTGGATCTAAGCCTTTTGATATTCCTGACTTTTTTCCTGACATGACACAGTGACATCTCTCACTTGGGAGGAGAACAAAGAAAGACATAAGATAGTTGGTGTATTGTTTAGACTCAAATCTCAGGAAGTGGAGTAGAATAATTTATCTACAAGCTCAAGCTAAAGAAAGAAAAACAGTTCATCTTATAGATAAGACTAAATAGATAAATTCTATTTAAATTTTAAAATTAGCTATAAAGAAAACAATCACAATAGTAATTTTTAAAAAAAAAATATAGGCAAATAGAGAGTTCCTGGTAGTCCAGTGGCTAAGATTGTATGCTTCCAAAGCAGGGGGCCTGGGTTTCATCCCTGGTCAGGGAACTAGATCCCATGTGCCACAACTAAGACCCAGTGCAAAACAAATAAAACAAAATTTTTTAATAAATAAAATTTAAAAAATAAAATATAGGCAAATATATTTTGGGGATAGACAAAGTCTTTCAGTTCAGTTCAGTCGCTCAGTCATGTCCGACTCTTTGCGACCCCATGAACTGCAGCACGCCAGGCCTCCCTGTCCATCACCAACTCCCTGAGTCCACCCAAACCCATGTCCATTGAGTCGATGATGCCATCCATCCATCCCATCCTCTGTCATCCCCTTCTCCTCTTGCCCTCAATCTTTCCCAGCATCAGAGTCTTTTCAAATGACTCAGCTCTTCACATCAGGTGGCCAAAGTATTAGAGTTTCAGCTTCAACATCAGTCCTTCCATTGAACACCCAGGACTGATCTTTAGGATGGACTGGTTGGATCTTCTTGCAGTCCAAGGGACTCTCAAGAGTCTTCTCCAACACCACAGTTCAAAAGCATCAATTTTTCACCGCTCAGCTTTCTTTATAGTCCAACTCTCACATCCATACATGACTACTGGAAAAACCATAGCCTTGACTAGACAGACCTTTGTTTGCAGAGTAATGTCTCTGCTTTTTAATATGCTGTCCAGGTTGGTCATAACTTTCCTTCCAAGGAGTAAGCGTCTTTTAATTTCATGGCTGCAATCAACATCAGCAGTGATTTTGGAGCCCAGAAAAATAAAGTCAGCCACTGTTTCCACTGTTTGCCCAGCTATTTGCCATGAAGTGATGGGACCGGATGCCATGATCTTAGTTTTCTGAATGTTGAGCTTTAAGCCAACTTTTTCACTCTCTTCTTTCACTTTCATCAAGAGGCTTTTTAGTTCTTCACTTTCTGCCATAAGGGTGGTGTCATCTGCTTATCTGAGGTTATTGATATTTCTCCTGGCAATCTTGATTCCAGCTTGTGCTTCCTCCAGCCCAGTGTTTCTCATGATGTACTCTGCATATAAGTTAAATAAGCAGGGTGACAATATACAGCCTTGACGTACTCCGTTTCCTATTTGGAATCAGTCTGTTGTTCCATGTCCAGTTCTAACTGTTGCTTCCTGACCTGCATACATAAAGACAAAGTCTTTATGGGCATATAAACGAAGGCAGAAACTGTAAATAAAAGACTACTATATTTGATTTTATCCCCTTAAATAAATTAAAAAATTTTAACTTGCACATGTAAAAATAATAATCCAAACAAAATAATAACCCAAACAAAGACACTTGAGAGTCCCTTGGATGGCAAGGAGATCAAGCCAGTCCATCTGAAAGGAAATCAGTCCTGAATATTCATTGGAAGGGATGATGCTGCAGCTGAAGCTCCAATACTTTGGCGACCTGATGTGAAGAACTCAGTCATTTGAAAAGACCTTGATGCTAGGAAAGATTGAAGGCAGGAGAAGAAGGGGACGACAGAGAATGAGATGGTTGGATGTCATCACTAACTCAATGGACATGAGTTTGAGAAAGCTCCGGGAGTTGGTGATGGACTGGGAAGCCTGGCATGCTGCAGTCCATGGGGTCGCAAAGAGTCGGACACAACTGAGCGACTGAGCTGAAACAAAATTTAGAAAAAGAAATAAACAATATATGATTAACTTTGCAGAATTATTATAAATTGGTAAGTAAAAGACTAATAATACTACAATACAAAAATAAGCAGAAATTATGAACAGGTAACTATCAAAAGAGGAATATAAAAGTCAACAATCTTAGACAAAGCAATCTCATAAGTAAACAAAGATATGTAAATTTAGAGGAGATACCTTTTTAGCCAACTGAGTATCAGTTTCTTTTTTGATGATGTTCTGTGTACTATACTCTAGGAATTATAAATTGATGAACACTTTTCCACAGGATATCTTAATGATATATATTCATTTCTTTTTAAAAGTTAAGCTTTCAAGGAGGTTCTTTTTTTAAAAAAATCCTACATTAATAAAGATACATGTAATAAGGATACTTAGAGTAGAATTATTTTTAATAACAAAAAAAGGAAATGCCATAAAGGACTATGATTATTAATAAGTGGTAGAGTTAATAGGATTTTAATTTTCTCCTTAAATCTTTAAAAATCTGTCCAGATATTCTACAGTAAATGTACATTACTTTTGTATTTTTAAATGATGATGGATCTCAAGAAATTACTTGAAGGCTTTCCCAGTGGCATATCAAACAGGGGCAGGTGATGGGAGTGGCTGGCCCTGGGGAAGGAATATTTTATCACTGACATTATTTAGAATTGTCAGCCCATGGTAAAAATAAAAGCAAACCAGCATCTAGCTGGGATCTTTGTTTTCAAATCATCCCCGGCATGCTGTGCTGGTCCGCTGCTCCTATGGCATTCTCCCCTCCTTGGTATAGGACTGTGGCTGCTGACACTTGTGGAAAGAAAGAGGAAGGGCAATACATCAATTTCAGCATGTCAAGTATGTAAAACTCACTTGAGATTGGTACTTTTACCAGTTCTACAATAAAATACATAATCATTTCATGAGTACAAACACAGGAGCTTCTTCCAGCTTGCCTGGGTGATCCGATTTCAGCAGTGGGGTGGCATCACGTTCACACTGCCACCTTTCATGTTCTGCGTGCGTGCGGAATCCCACAGGAGCCTCGTTTGTCCTGTCAGACAGGAACTTCACAGGGGAGAGTTGTTGGCTGACTGAGAGGTACAACTCCGCATTTCTATCCCGGAGGAACCGTGAATGAGATGCTGTACAATATGAACGGCTATCCCCCTAGGCACTCTATAAATTTATCATAAAGCACTGGATTTTACAATAACAAAAATAACCATGAAATTGGAACAAAGTGTAAAAATGAGAAATTGATGTCTCTTCAGGGTCGCCCTAGACCCCAGATTGTACTGAGCAGAAGGTCTGGTTGCATTAACACAAGACCAAGCCTTATTTGTTTCAGGGTAGGTGGAAACTCTGCAACCTGTGAGTGGCTCTGAACTTTCTAGTGCTGGGGAGCAGAAAGTTAAATAGGAGCCCACCAGTTTTTCTAGAAGGAGGGACAACTCTGCATGTTGAGGCATGAGGACAGCTAGTTAGATGATACCTTGTTTGCTTTTAGTATCCACTGTGTAACAGAACAGTAGAAAGGTCCAATTTGGGGTTTTGGCTGTGATTAGGAGATTGAGGTGAGGGAAGGCCTCATTTGGGCAGCCGTATAGGACACAAAGCATCTAACTTGGAGTTCTTTGGTGATTTTTCTTTTTTTCAGTTGAGCTGGGTCTTCGTTGCTGCAGATGGGCCTTCTTGATTTGTGGTGAGCTAGGGCTACTCTTCATTGTGGGGCAAAAGCTTCTTTCCTTGCGTTGGCTTCTTGTGCTGTGGAGAACAGGCCCTAGGCTCACTGGCTTCAGTGGTAGAAGCATGCAGGCTCAGTAGTTGTGGTGCATGGGCTTAGTTTCTCTGAGGCACGTAGAATCTTCCCAGACCAGGTATCAAACCCATGTCCCCTGCATTGGCAGGTGGATTCTTATCCACTGTACCACCAGGGAAATCCCTAGGCTTGTAGTTCTTGGAAAAGCAGTATGTTGGGGTTTATGTACCTCTGTAGATATTTATTGTTGCAACTGGCGTGGCACTTAGTTATCTTCTAAGGAAGTCCTAACTAGAGGTAAAATTTGTGATATGGAAATTGCTCAAAATCCTACAAAAAGGAATCCATCCCAGCTGGAGCTGTGTTTCATTCATTGTAGCTCAGAAGTCTCTCCCCTTGTTTATCATCTCAGCCACTCAAGAGTGAAGGCTGAGCATAAGTCTCCTTTTAGACATCAGACCCTCACTTTTGGTCCCCTGTAAAACCCTGTACAATCTCAGGAAACAGTTTCCATGTTTCCCAGACTAAATTCAGGTATTGTTTCCCTATTGTATCAGTTTACAGAAAGGACCATCTCACACTCCTTGATTTAAAAATGATTAGAAGACTATCATACAGAGTGAAGTAAGTCAAAAAGAGAAAAATATTGTATAATGTCACATATGTATGGAATGTAGAGAAATGGTACAGACGAACTTATTTGCAAAGCAGAAATAGAGACAGATGTAGAGAACAAATGTATGGGCACCAAGGAGGAAAGCAGGCAATGGGGTGGGGGGATGAATTGGGAGATTGGGATTGACATGTATACACTATTGATACTATATATAGAAAAAGGTTACTAATGAGAACCTACTGTATAGCCCAGGGAATGCTGCTCAGTGCTCTGTGATGACCTAAATGGGAAGGAAATACAAAAGAGAGGGGATATATGTATCCATACACCTTGCTGAAAAGCAGAAACTAACACAACATTGTAAAGAAACTATACTCCAATAAAAATTTATATTAAAAAAAACCTACCAAAAAAATAATCAGAAGAATTGCTACTGTGTCCTTCAAAATATAAATGCCTCCCAGGCCATCTCCAGTTTAGGGAAATCAGGTCCTTTACTTTTGCTCTTGCTTTCCCTCAGCATTTTCTCCTGCGGCAGAAATAAAGCATTTAGTCATTTTGGGATAGCGGTTTAATACATTAATTGTAGGAGCTGTTTCTAGAATCTTGGCTCTGCAAATGTAACCTGGTGAGAGGGTCAGTGGCAGTGAGCGAGGGTCCTGAAAAGTGAGGATTTTAGGAAGCCAGGATGCACTGCAGTGAAAACACAAGCATCCCCCGTCATTAAAACAGATGAGGAATCTGTGCTCTGTAGCCTGTCAGAGACACATGTGGCCTTGCAGTGGGCCGAGGCAGGGAGAGGGGAAAGTGAAAGGGGCATTAAAATGATACAAAATCAGAGAAATGTGGGCCTCCTGTTCCTCAGCTTCTGGAATTAGGAAGTTGATATCTAATCCAAGCCAGCCGCTTGAGGGGATTTGGCTAATAGGTAACTGAATTTTTCTGGAATGTCCTTTTTTTTTTTTTTTTTTTTGTAAGTCAGCCTAAGTGGAAAGAAATTAGAACTCTCATCAGTGAATCAAATGTTGGGCAGGGCCGGCTGGAAGGGCCGATTCCCCCTGGATCGTGTACATATCCATTCCTTGGCTGTACTTCCAGTGCAGGTTAAATGAATTGTTCCCATTAGCGAGCGGATAGGACAGTTCCTTTAGATGAAGGAGACTCTGTACTTTGAATGTCGCTGGGAGGAGAAGGTAGTCCTCACAGAAAAGTTGACAGTGCCACTTGTGGCGGGATTTGACTGTCATTGTTCCAACTATATAAAATGATGACTTACCAGAAGGCTCAGAGTTTCAGCATAATATATAATAATAATAAGACTCATGTCAGCTTAGAAGTGCTGTCGGATTTCTCTGCAGCTTGGTACTTTATCTGAGACACGGTGGTTGTAGAAGTATTACTTTGTGCCAGACGCTGTCTGAGGCTGATTCATTCTGCTGTGGATGTTCCTGACTGAGTCACATTCACTCTGATTAGTCACTTTGGTTTCATTTGCTCAAACTAAAATCCTGAAAGTTTACCTGCTTCTTTAGTATGTTTTTTATAGCCATATGGAAATTACCCTTCAGTAAATAACACCAAACATGACTAGTGGGGACAAAATATTAACAGTCAGGAAGATGCTAAATTGGCTGAAAGGTTCCTGATGTCTAAGTTTAAGGCCATGTGACATATTGACATCCCACAGTGGCAACAGGGAAATGGCTTGTTTTATTTGTTCTGCAACTTTGGAAATTGAGGCACAGGCTTGATTGGTGTAAATAAAGAACACTAAGATCAGTTATGTTTACCATATAACAAATGCAGGAATTATTTGGAATATTTAGATCATGTATAAGAATCTTTTAAAATGCAAAATAAAAACCAAGATGTTTGTAGGGAAAGTATATAAGCAGGAAGAAGTCCCCGTTGTGTATATTCTTTGATGGCCCTAAAAAAAGTCAACAGGCCCTCAAGTGACCAACAATGCAAAAGGAATGTGCTAAGGGCTGAGCTAATTTAACATAAAATGCATTTTTTAATGCCCTCCTCCCAACACTTTCTGTTCTTGAAGTTCGTGGACCTGAAGAGCAGTCATTGGACTTCCCTGGGGAGAAGAAATGACCTCCAGGAGCATGAACGGAGCTGATGTGAAATGGATGACCAGAATGGAATTTGGGTCACTGGTTGCGACTTGGGCGGATACTCCCATATTGTAGGCATCTTTCCTAAGCACCATTGAGTACAGGGATCATTGCTGTCTTGCTGTATCCCTATCACTTAACTTAATACCTGACAACATGATCTGGGAGAGAACAATCATCCAGTCAACCAGGTTGTGTAGATGACAAGTCTGAAGCTTCATCCTTGAGCAAATTCTACTTTGAGCTGAAAGATCTGTTTGTCCGTATGTTGTCTATTTATTAGATGTTCAAATAGTTTCACATTTTCATTTGGTTCTGGGACCAAATAAGTGACAGTTCTGAAATTAGAGATAACTAAAGCTATGTCACTGGATATGGGTTGATTTCTGAACTCATAAAAGGCCTTGAGAGTGCTGTTTTAATATTGCAGGTTGGAAGGGCAGAGAGCAGAGCAGAGGCCTGTATGAGGCAGAGTGGATCCCCATGCGTTTGGATAATAAAATATCCAAGGGGTCCTATCTCTCCCCCTCGCAGCAAGGAGGGCCCCAGAGACTTGGGCAAGGCTCCTCTATCTTGTTCACAGATACAGGGAGGAGAACAAGGGGCACCAACTTGTGCAGGAGTAAGCCATCTAAACTCTGGTTTATCCAATCCTAACTGCACAGAAAGAGAAGGGACAGTCAGACTATATGTAAAGCCAGAAAGCCTAGTAGTGAAAAAGTTAGCACTGGTGTGGATGATGGGAGAACACAGGGAACTCCTGGAGCCAGGATTCAGATGTGTGTCTCTGATGCCATTTGCTGGATGCTTTTTGGCTTTTCATGTGGTCACAGGAGGAGCCCTTAAAGGATTCAACCAGACGAAGGAATAATTGCATGGACCACTGAAAACATCACATGGCTGAGCTCTGGCCCCAGCTCTACCATACAGAGACCAGTTGACCTTGAACATGCCCCTCCATTTTTCTGACACTGTTTTCTCGCAGAAAAATGGTTTAACAATATCCTCACTGCTTACTTCACAGAGGGAGGTGAGGGAATCAGAAGATGGGTGGAAAATCTGCTGTCCAGTGTACAAGAGTGAATACATTGTTACAACAGCAAACTGCAAGTTGCCCTTGAATAATCTTCAAATGAGTTTTTTAAAATGTAGGACTCGGAAAAGAAAAAAAAAGAGAAAAAATCCTCATGGAGATTGCTCCATCTTGTTAAAAGAGGATCAGATTGCTATTCTAGATGATGAACTGAAATTACCTGCAGAGAGGCATACAGAACAGACTTGTGGTCCAAAAGGGGAGGGGGAGGTGGGGGAGGGATGGACTGGGAGTTTGGGGTTAGCAGATACAAACTATTACATATAGAGTGGATAAACAACAAGGTCCTACTGTATAGCACAGGGAACTATAGTCAATATCCTGTAATAAACCATAACAGAAAAGAATATGAAAAAGAACACACACATACACACACACATATATATATATGAATCACTTCGCTGTATAGCAGAAATTAACACAACATTTTAAATCAAGTATACTTCAATAAAATAAAATTTTAAAAAAGAGATCACACTCGCACAGAGGAAGGGACCACATTGAGGTCCCCACCAAGGTTGAACAAAGCTCAGGCTCAGTTGTGCTTCCTGCTTGTCAGCCTCATGCCTCCCAAACGTGTACCATTTCCACTTGATGTCATCATGCTGAAGGGAGGTGAAAGGGACTCGGTAACAGATGCAGAGATCAAGCCCTGAGCCTTTGGAGTGGGAGCACTGACTCCAAGACCCTAGACTACCAGAGAACTAATCCTCGGGAGTATCAAAGAGTGAGAACTCACACAAACGAAACCACTTCAATAAAAGACCCAGCATCACCCAACCACCTGCACCCTGTTCAGGACTCCTCATCTAAACAACAGAGAAAACAAAAATGCAAACCAAATCATCACCAGGCAGGATTACTGCCTCACTCAACCTTGCCCATCAGAGGAAAAACAAACAAACAAACAAAAACTTAGCATAAATCTCACCCTATATGAAGCTTACACAAACCACTAGACCAACATTATGAGGGCAGAAACCAAAAGGAAGAAAGAATTCAACCTTGAAGCCTGGGAAAAGGAGACCTCAACACAGTAAGTTTAAAAAAATAACGAAAAGGTAGAGAAATACTACACAAATGAAGGAACAAACTAGAAACACAGAAGTCCAAATAAATGAAGAGGAAATAGGCAAACTACCCGAAAAACAATTTATAATAATGATAGTAAAGATGATCAAAAACCTAGAAAACAAAATGGATAAAATGCAAGAATCAATTAACAAAGCCCTAGAAGAATTAAAGAATAAACATACAGAGACAAACCACACAATTACTGAAACTAAAAATATTCCAAAAGGAATCAATAGCAGAATATCTGAAGCAGAAGAATGAATCAGTGAGCTGGAAGATAAAATGGAAGAAATACCTTCTGAAGAGCAGAATAAAGTAAAAATAATGAAAAGAACTGAGGATAGTCTCAGAGACCTCTGGAACAATATCAAATGCACCAACATTCGAATTATAGGGGTCCCAGAAGAAGAGAAAAAGAAAGGGTATGAAAAAATTTTTGAAGAGATTATAGTTGAAAATTTCCCCAACATGGAAAAGGAAATAGTCAATCAAGTCCAAGAGGCACAGAGTCCCATACAGGGTAAACTCAAGGAGAAACATGCCAAGATACATACTAATCAAACTAACAAAGACTAAACACAAAGAAAGAATATTAAAAGCAGCAAAGGAGAAGCAACAAGTAACATATAAGGGAAACCCCATATACTTAACAGCTGATCTTTCAGCAGAAACTGCAGGCCAGAAGGGAATGGCAGGATATATTTAAAGCACTGAAAGAGAAAAATCTACAACCAAGATTACTGTACCTGGCAAGGATTTCATTCAAAATTGATGGAGAAATAAAAAGCTTTTGAGACAAGCAGAAGTTAAGAGAATTCAGGACCACCAAACCAGCTTTACAACAAATATTAAAGGGACTTACATAGTCAAGAAATACAAAAGAAGAAAAAAAAATCTACAAAATCAACACCAAACAATTAAGAAAATGGCAATAGGAACATATATATCAATAATTACTTTAAATGTAGATTAAATGCTCCAACCAAAAGACACAGACTGGCTGAATGGATATAAAAACAAGACCCATATATATTCTGTCTACAAGAAACCCACTTCAAACCTAAAAAGACACATATAAACTGCAAGTGAGAGGGTAGAAAAATATATTCCATGCAAATGGGAAGTAAAAGAAAGCTGAAATAGCAATCCTCTTATCAGAAAAAATAGACCTTAAAATAAGGTTACAAGAGAGAAGGACAGACACTACATAATGATCAAGGGATCAACCCAAGAGGAAAACATAACAACTGTAAATATCTATGCACCCAACATAGGAGCACCTCAAAATATAAGACAAACACTAACAGACGTAAAATGAGAAATTGACAGTAACACAATAATAGTAGGAGACTTTAACACCCCACTCACACCAATGGACAGATCATCAAAACAGAAAATTAATAAGTAAACACAAGTCTTAAATGATACATCAGATGAGATGGATCTCATTGATAGCTTCAGGACATTCCATCCTCATGCAGAAGGATACACCTTCTTCTCAAGTGCACATGGAACATTCTCTAGGATAGAGAAAACATTCTCCAGGATAGTCAAAAAATTTTCTAGAAACAAATGACGATGAAAACAAGACAACTTCAAAACCTATGGGATGCAGCAAAAGCAGTTCTAAGAGGGAAGTTTATAGCAGTACAGTCCTACCTCAAGAAACAAGAAAAACATCACATAGACAACTTAACTTTACACCTAAAACAACTGGAAAAAGAACAACAACAACAAAAAAAAATTAGCAGAAAGAAAGAAATTATAAAGATCCAAGCAGAAATAAATGAAAAAGAAAGAAACAAGAGTAAAGATTAATAAAACTAAAAGCTGGTTCTTTGAGAAGATAAACAAAATTGACAAACCTTTAGCCAGACTCATCAAGGAAAAAAGAGAAGAATCAAATCAACCAAATTAGAAACAAAAAAGGAGAGGTTAAACAGACGATGCAGCAAACCAAAGGATTGTAAGAGACTATTATGAACAACTATATGGCAATAAAATGGATAACCTGGAAGAAATGGACAGATTCTTAGAAAAGTTCAATCTTCCAAGACTGAACCAAGAAGAAATAGAAATTATGAACAACCCAATTACAAGCACTGAAATTGAAGCTGTGATCAAAAATCTCCCAAAAAACAAAAGCCCAGGACCAGATGGCTTCACAGGGTAATTCTATCAAACATTTAGAGAAGAGCTAATGCCTATCCTTCTAAAACTCTTTCAAAAAATTGCAGAGGAAGAAACACTTCCAACCTCTTTCTACAAAGCCACCATCACCCTGATACCAAAACCAGAAAAAGACAACACAAGAAAAGAAAACTAGAGGCCAATATCACTAATGAACATAGATGCAAAAATCCTCAACAAAATTTTAGCAAATAGAATTCAGCAGCACATCAACAAACTCACACACCATGATCAAGTTGGGTTATTCCAGGAATGCAAGTATTCTTCAATATATGCAAATCAATCAATGTGATACATCATGTTAACAAGTTAGAAAATAAAAATCATATGATAATCTCAATAGATGCAGAAAAAGCCTTTGACAAAATTCAGCACCCATTTATGATTAAAACTCTTCAAAAAATGGGCATAGAAGGAACCTACCTCAACATAGTAAAGGCCATATATGATATGCCTACAGCAAACAATTATTCTCAATGGTGAAAAACTGAAAGCATTCCCCCTAAGATCAGGAACAAGACAAGGGTGTCCACTTTCACCACTATTGTTCAACATAGTTTTGGAAGTCCTAGCTACAGCAATCAGAGATGAAAAAGAAATAAAAGGAATTCAGATAGAAAGCCCAGAAATAAACCCATGTACCTATGGGTACCTTGTTTTTTACAAAGGAGGCAAAAATATACAATGGGCAGAAACAACCTCTTCAATAAATGGTGCTGGGAAAACTGGACAGCTACATGTAAAACAATGAAATTGGAATACTTTCTAACACCATACACAAAGATAAACTCAAAATGGATTAAAGACCTAAATGTAATACCAGAAAATATAAAACTCTTAGAGGAAAACATAGAACACTCGATGACATAAATCAAAGCAAGATCCTCTATGACCCACCTCCTAGAGTAATGGAAATAAAAACAAAAGTAAGCAAGTGGGACTTGATTAAACTTAAAAGCTTTTGCACAGAAAAGGAAACTATAAGCAAGGTGAAAATACAACCCTCAAAATGGGAGGAAATAATTGCAAATGAAACAACGGACAAAGGATTAGTTTCCAAAATATACAAGCAGCTCATACAACTCAATGCCAGAAAAGCAAACAACCCAATCAAAAAGTGGGAACAAGACCTAAACAGACATTTCTCCAAAGAAGACATACAGATGGCTAACAAACACATGAAAAGATGCTCAACATTGCTCATTATTAGAGAAATGCAAATCAAAACTACAATGAGATATCACCTCACACCAGTCAGAATGGCCATCATCAAAGTCTACAAACAATAAATGCTGAAGAGGGTGTGGAGAAAAGGGAGCACTCTTGCACTGTAGGTGGGAATGTAGATTGATACAACCTCTATGGAAGACGGTATAGAGATTCCTTAAAAAGCTAGGAATAAAGCTACCGTATGACCTGGCAATCCCACTCCTAGGCATATACCCTGAGGAAACCAATACTGAAAAAGGCACATGTATTCCATTCTTCATTGCAGCACTATTTACAATAGCTAGAACATGAAAGCAACCTAGATGTTCATCAACAGATGAATGGATAAAGAAGTTGTGGTACATATATACAATGGAATATTACTCAGCCATAAAAAGGAATGCCTTTGAGTCAGTTCTGATGAAGTGGGTGAACCTAGAACCTATTATACCAGAGTGAAGTGAGTCAGAAAGAGAAAGATAAATATTGTATTCTAACACATATATACGGAATCTAGAAGAATAGTACTGAAGAACTTATATACAGGGCAGCAGTGGAGAAACAGGCATAGAGAATAGGCTTATGGACATGGGGAGAGGGGAGGAGAGGGTGAGATGTATGGAAAAAGTAACATGGAAACTTACATTATCATATGTAAAATAGATAGCCAACGGGAATTTGCTGTATGGCTAAGGAAACTCAAACAGGGTCTCTGTATCAACCTAGAGGGGTGGGATGGGACAGGCGATGGGAGGGATGTTCAAAAGGGAGGGGATATATGTATACCTATGGCTGATTCATGTTGACATTTGACAGAAAACAACAAAATTATGTAAAGCATTTATCCTTCAATTACAAAAATAAAAATAAAAAGAAATTACCTACAGAGAGACTGAACTGCAAGTTGGAAACAGCCATTTACCTTAAAAGAATCACTTAATAGTGTTGCCAGGATTTCTCAGGTTGTTTGGGATCATCAACCAAGAGACTTCTGATTCTATTTAGGTCTCTGTGTAGTTTAACTGGCCAGCTTTGAAGGGTGGCCTGCTCTCATATGCCACCAATGGGACTCCTTATCCAGTCAACAAAATGTGGCCTGCTGAGAACAACGGGATGGTGGGGTTCAAAGTCAGGTCTCCTGGTTTATGTTCTACTGAGTGCTTCCTTCATATGGCTTAATGCATTCTGATATTCCCTCATCAACCAATGAGGGTATGTTCCTACAATGTATCATGGTTGAGAATGTCATGATTGGAAAAACTAAGACCTCATTATAAATGAGAATTAAAGAGGAGGAATAAAAGTGATGATGTATTCCTTTTCATAAGAACATAAATGAATAACTCAGTAAATAAGTAAATATTCTGCAGGTATCTGCTCTCCAAAGCGTGAAACCTGCTCTAGTAACACTTTCTTTACCTGGTGAGGAAATATGACTGCTACATATCCACCTGCACAGGCAGGGTCACTCACAAACTCTGTGTGAGGGAGACGGAGCCACTGTTTAAAGTTTTCCATCAATAAGGACTGTTTTATTATGGACACTTCAAACATGCATAAAGAGAGGCAACAGTGCAATGAACTCTGGTACACCCAACACTCAGATTCAACACTTAAAATTTTGCCACACTTGCTTTATCTGTCCCTTTTTCTTTGCTGAAGCATTTTAAATCAAATTTCAGACATTGTATCATATCTCCCCTACATATTTCATGTTCAGTAGCAACTAGATGCCTGGTGCACTCACATTCCTCCTTGTTTCCTTTTCAAGGCCACTCAGAAAGGTTTTGTGATATTTTGTTGTGTTTTCTGGACCTGCTGTGTAGTGCAAACTGGTTTTTCCCTTTCTGCACTACTCCCATAGACATGTCCTGGACCATGTGGTCCAGGAAGGTATGAATCAAGAAATGAGGCTGCATTATTTAAGAAGAATACCCCCAAACTCACATATAAAATAATAATAATACAAGGATTTAAACTTAGGGATGTACAAATATGAAACAGAACTATCTTTTTTTTTCTCCAGTTAAATAGTGTGATTTTATTTTCTTTCCTTTTTTTATTTTTTATCAGCGAATACTTTACAATGTTGCATTGGTTTCTGCTGCACAGCAATGGGAATCAACCATAACCGCACATTTATCCCCTCCCTTCTGAGCCCACCTCCCACTCACCACCATCCCACCCTTCTAGACCTATCTTTGAAAAAAAAAAAAAACAACTAAGTTGGGCAAAGAGTCTCTTGCCAAGTTGCTATTTCTTCTTGATCCCAGCATAATTCAGTGGTGGTAGCATCCTAGCTTTTATTTTTAAGTCACTTTGAATAGAAGAGAAATTGTTAAACCCAACCTCTAAGCTGTTGTATCTGAGGACCCGGAGTATTGAAATCATTGCTTCCACAATAGCTTCCTCCATCTCGGCAGTGGGAGAGTTAAACTGTTAGCCACACAAACCCTTACTTATTACTGTAGCATATGGCTAAGTGGGAATTTTTCTGTAGGTTCTTTATTATCCCACAGCCAATGTGAGATTAGCTTTACAAGTTGGGTTATAACCTTTACAGCTTCTATGTCGGGATCCGTTAACAAGATCATAAAGATCTTGCTAACAGATGAGGCCGACGTGCCCCATGTTCAGCTCTGGTAATGACCAAATTGATTTTATCAGAGGTGTTTAAAAGGGCCATTTTAACTTTGCTATTGATTGCCTGACCTCTGCTGTGGGTGCTGGGGTCGGTGTGTGTTCCCTCGCCATCTCACTCTTTGTATGGAGCCTTCCGGTTCCTCCTCACCTGCGCAAAACCTTTCCTGTGCTTTTAAACCATCTCATTTAGCACTTGCCTCACCATCTGTATTCCCCTTGGGCCCTCTGTACATTTCTGGAGGACTAAGCTTTGGGGTCACAGTCAGTAAACTAGACACATGGCTTTTGGAAGCCATCTTCATTCACGGAACAAATTTTCTCAAGATCCTCCTTTGTGCCAAGGACCATTCTAAGCACTTAAAAGCGCAGTGGTAAATCAAGAACACGAAGTTCCTGCCTGCAAGAGCTGACATTGTTGGAAAGGCACGCGACAATCATTTGATAGACTGTCAGAAGAGAAATACTGTGAAGAAAACTAAAGCAAAGTGAAGAATGGGACAGGGAACACAATTCTGGATGAGCTCGTTAGGGGGCATCCTGGGAGGAAGTGGCCTGTGAGCGGAGATAGGAGTGGTTGTGAGGGAGGGATCAGGAGGAAAACAGAACCAGGCAGGGGGAGCCATAAGCATAAAGGATTTAAGACCAAAGCAAGCTCAGTGCTTTAGAGAAAAATCCAAGAAGGCCAGTGTAGAGGAGTGACCTAGGCCAGGCAGAGGGCAGAGGATGTGAGGTAGAGAGCCAGGTGGGCTGGGTCCTGGAAGACCTTATGAGCCATGGAAGGAATTTGAGCAGGAGACTGTCATGCTCTTATTCACAGCTGAAAAAGTCAGTCTGGCCTTAGTGACACTTCTCAGTGATGCTGGTGGTGCTGCTGAGGTGTCTTGTCTGACTGTGGGCAGATTCCGAGGCTGCAGAGCTGAGCACTGTTCTCTGTTCTGCTTCTCATTGGTCGGTTGACTTGGAACCCATCACCTAATAGCTCTCAGGCCCTAAAGTTTCTGAGTCCTTATCCAGGGAGAGATACAGTTTCTTGAAACTCTTCTGGATCTAACATTTGGAGGTTCTAAACTGTAAACAAGAGTTACTTCATGATCAGATGTATTTTTTAGGATAAAGCCTAAAAACTGCTGTAGCAAAGAGACCCAAGAACACAGTGGCGTTTATGAGGTAGAGATGTTCTTCTCTCATCAGTGGGGTTTGAGCCAGTGGAGGCTGCTAGGGAAGCCCAGCTCATGAGCTCCAGGGTCCTGCCTCCAAAGATGGCCCTTCCCCCATGGTTGGAGTTGGGTCATGGTCTCATGCAGATTCCAGTCCATGGGAAGAGAGAGGAGATCTGGGCAAGCAGCTTCCTTCCTTTCCTTTTAAGTGACATGGGAGTTACACATCCAATTCTTGGGGAGAACCTAGTATGGTGGCCGTACCCAGCCCAAAGGGCCTATGGGAAATGCAATCTCTAATTGGCCCTCTGTTCGCCCATCTGAAATGCACCTGCTGTGGAAGATAGCAGAATGGGTTTGAAGGGGTGGCAGGAAATCTGCCCTATCTTGTTTTAGAAAAATCCGGCATATTGTCATCATTCCTTAAACTCTTAAAATTTTGTGGACCTTTGTATTAATTCCTAGAACTGCTGTAACCAATTGCCACAAACTGGGTGGCTTAAAACAGCAGAAATGAATTCTGTCACAGTTAGGATTGCTGAAAGTCCAAAATCAGCAGGGTCATGCTCCCTCTGAAGGCTCTAGGGAAGAATTTCTCGAAGCTTCTGTCCTAGCTTCTGGTAATTGCCTTGCTGGCAATCCTTAGCATGCTTTGGCTTGTAGCTACCTCACTCCCATCTCTGCCTCCATCTTCACATGTCCTTCTCTGTGCATCTTCTGAGTCACTGGATCCAAATCCCCCTTTTTCTCTCTCTCTTTTTTTTTAAATTATTTATTTGGCTGCACTGGGTCTTAGTTGTGGATCTTCAATCTTCTTTGCAGTGTGTGGGATCTAGTTTCCTGGCCAGGGATATAACCCAGGCCCCTCTGCATTGTGACTGTGGAGTCTTACCCTGGGACCACCAGAGAAGTCCTCTCCTTTCTCTTATGGAGATAACAGTCACTAGATTGAAGGCCCACCTTAATCCAATATGACCTCATCTTGATTACATCTGTGTAAAGACCCAATTTCCAAATAAGGTCATATTCACATATTAGGACTTGACCATATCTTCTTGGGAGATATAACTCAAGTCATTACAACCTTCTTAAGACTAGGAAAAAAAAAGATGGAAGGATGGAGGGAGGGAGGCTAGGTAAAAAATTTAGCAGAGAAGAGCTGTGTTAACTGAGCTCAAACAAATTATAACAAAGTATATCAGTCTCAAAAAGAACCCATAGTTTATTCTGAAGCTCAGTGCCACCTTAATGCCTCAATCCAAAGTCATATAGGCCCTTTTTCCTTTCCTCTTCTATGGGGTCATTCCAATGCATTGGTGTAAGATACCTAGTTTAGGTAACGGAATTCAGGAACCATCGACAGCTCTCAGCTTTGTGTGTATACTTTTGTTGATCATAGAAGCCCCACAAAGAAGATATTCTATCTTACCTTCACCCCACAGATATTGAAACTGAAGCTCAGACTAAGAAACTTGCCTAAAGTGAAATGACTTCACTGATGATGGTGAAGCCAGGCTCGCAGCATAGGTCCTTCTGTTGTCAGAGATCACATTACATGGTATTTGAATCCCAGAGACTCTCAGGGTATACTGACAAAAAGGCTGCCTCTTATCTTGAGGAATTTGTGAACAGTGTCTGAGGTCACACCTACTCTGCAGAGATCTCCACAAACCTATGGAGGCCTGAGTGTTGGAATGTGCTAATGGCACAGTCAGATACCCTTGGTCATCAGGATAAACAAAATCTCTATTAAGTAACTAAAGGATGCTCATTTGCCCAGGAGTCAAGATTTGTTCAACATCAGAGTCCAAGTTTCTCACTGCATTCTAGAATATTATGTAAAATACATTGAACTTAAAAAGTCTTATTTTTCAGAACTTCATCAGCATATTGATTGGTGATTTGATTACTACTTTACCAAGTCCAAATGACCCTTTATTTATTTGGCTGTGTGGGGGCTTAGTTGCTTCTTGTCCTGTGGGATCTTAGTTCCTTGACCAAGTATCAACCTGGCCTCCCCTGCATTGCAAGGTGGATTCCTAACCATTGGACCACCAGGGAAGTCCCTCAATTGACCCTTGAACAGCATGAGTTTGAACTGCAGGTCCACTTACAGGTGGATATTTTTCAATAGTAAAGACTGCAATATTATGCAGTCCGGTGTTGGTTGAAACCATGGATGTGGAGGAAGCACAGATATGGAGGACCAACAGGGCCAACTGTAAGTTATATGTGGTTTAACCCTGAGTTGTTCAAGAGTCAACTGTACTATGAGATTGCCCATCACCATGGGACCTCCTATAGTTGCCAGCTATGCCATCACACATACACTAAAGGCTGTAGATAGAATTTCCTGGAATGTATAATACAATTAGTAGTTGCCATAAGAAACTTGGTCTCCTACTGATCTCAGAGAGGTGATGTTTATGATAATAAAAACCAGTATTGTCACATTTCCATTCATAGTTTCATTTTAATGTTGAATCTTCTTTATTATTAAAATTTTATTTGTGAGGCTTTATTATAGATATTTTAGAAAAGTATAAACAATGGAGGTTAAATAATAATCATTCATAATTTCTCCACTCAAAAATAACCAGTGTCATTAATTTTGTATGTATTTTTAGTCTTTCTCTTAAGACAGCTTTCTATGTGATTAAGTTTTCATTATTTTAATGATGATAGGGTATTCCATTATGTAAACACATATTTTTAAAAATTTAACTCATCATCTGCTATTGACATTTGAGTGGTTCCCCCCTCATGTTTTACTAATAGAAACAATGTTGTGATGAAAATCCATAATTACTTCCTAAGCCTACATTTCCAGTAGTTGAACTGCCAGATGAAAAAGAAAAAAAAAAAAATTCCCTTGTTCCAGAGATGAGGAAACTGAGGCTCAAGAGAGATTAAGTATTTTGGCCAAACTCACACAGCTGGCAGGTAACAGAGCTTGACCTGGGATCCGGTTTTCTCGACTCTAAATCTCACATGGGAAAAGAGTTTCTGCATCTACTCTAATAATGATCACATTCTACCAGTTCTGTGAATGCAAAGTATATGCCCTGGTGGCTACTGTCTTTTCTTAAATTGTCACCTAGCAGTGGTCAATTCAGACAAACTGCCAAAAATTGTCCTCAGAGGAGAAGACAAAGGCTATATAGATAGTTGACTTAATTGGACTTTTCATCTTTCTTCAAGATGATAATAATGTTGACATTTTTCGAAACCTTTACAGACTCTTGGTATCCTATGCATTCAGGAATAACTGAAGCCATCTCTCCATTTCTGAATATTCATTTAATATCTTTATTGAATTCTGGAGTTTTTAGTTCTGAGAATGGAGCTCATTTCCTCCAGATTTGGAACCAAATTCTCCTTGTTTCCACTTCATTAGATTCCCTCTCCTTTCTAGGTGATTCAGCACATGAGTGAACATGTGGAATTGTTTCCTCATTTGACATAATCAATATACCCTTGCTCTATGCACACTTCTGACATTAGTAGCAAACTTTGGTTTGGGGTGGCTGCAGACCAGGTGAGATTTTTCCATCATTACTTGGCCTTGACCTGATATGCTAAGCACAAAACATGGTCCATGAAATATGATTATGTTGAGTATACAAAGACACACATAATATATGAGAAGTATCCATATACAAGGACATAATATATTAGAAGCGTGACTTGCTTTGAGGCCCCAACTTCATCATCTTTGATGATGAAGCAACCAACTAGTTCTGGTAGCTTCGATTGTGGGCTTTAAAGCTGTAGCCATGAGATTGACAGCATCCAGACAAGTCTCCTACAGACCGTACAAGTTAGTACCTGCCCTGTTAGTGGCCAAGATAAGCCATTTCAACAGATTTCAGAGGCATATGAGTAAAGCATTTGCTGGAAAAGCATGGTAAAAGCTGCTGAATTTTACCTGAGTTGGATCATTCACTTATAAGCTAAAACTACTCAATTTCAGAAGGCCCAGTTGTAAGCATTAACAGTTGTCCATTCATATCTCTGCCTAGAGCTCCAAGATCAAATTTAAGTCATCCAAGTAATATCTAATGGGTAGCTCCATTGTCAGGATAGAGACTTGATAAAAGGAAATAAATTTGAAAGAATAAAGATTCTTACTATTCTTACTGTCCATTAGCACTAATCATACATTTGGCACCAGCAAGCCATAAGAAGAGAAATTACCCTCCTTAGGTATGGGCTTTTCATAATGCACTGAATAATCATCTCAAAGAGAGAAGATGGATGTTTCCCAAATGCGTTTAGTCTCAGAATTTCTTTCTAGGATAGACGATGGTCTCTTTATGTTACTTTCGCTGGGGACCAGGAATAAGGTTTTGTCCTTGCAACTGTTTTGTCAAAGATAAAGGCAGGACTTGAAAGCGAGTATAGCTCTGGCCTGCCTGCCCAAAATTAAAAGATTTTTCTGGGCACATATGTCAAGAAATATGACCTCGAGATGGAGGGCAATCATAAGAATTTTTGTTTAATTCAAAAAACAGAAAAAAAATTCTCTTATTCATTCCCATAATTGTTTTTCAAACTAAACTGTAACTTCGTGTGTATGTGTGTGTGTATTGTAAAATGTACCTTGATTGGTAAAAGAGCTGAAGTTTTATTATCGAAATTACTCAACCTAGGCTCAAATCTAACAGAAAAGAAACTTCACATTAAAGTATTATTTATTATCATAATTAGTATTTCTGATGATTTTAAAGGCTTTTTAATGCAATTACAAAATGTTTGATTGTCGTAACGTTGCTAATGCTTTGCTGCCTTCCTCATGTTGTCCTTGGTCCCCACAACCCTGGCGCATAATTTATTTCTCTTTTGAGTGAACCCTAAGCATTAGTGTCCATTAAGAAATTTTAAAACAAAGTCCAGAGATTACTTGGAGCACTTTCAGTAATATGTACTGATTATCATTAATAGCTCTTTTGTCCTAGGCAAGGACGTTGTTTTGTAACATCATTTTGTTTGGCCAAGACCTTTTTGGGCTGTATTCCTGATCTGAATCCTATGTTGATTCTGCTTTCAGCAGTGTGGAATGGAGCAAGTTCACAGGACAAGTCAGAATGGGGGACAGTGGGGCCAGAGGCCAGCACAAAGTGATATGTTTTCTTTATGAAACAATTGTTAGACATCCCCCCCAAAAAAAATCCTACATGCTGGGCCTTGTTTCTTATTTCATGTTCTTATGCTACGTATAGATTGCTGTTTTAACTACCAGCTCCTTATGATGGAAGTGAAAGAGAAGTACAGGAGGGAGCAGGTGGACCCAGACGATCTCAACCTTATCACAATGCTTGTCGATAACATGGCAGAAGGGAGGCCTAATTTTCCAGATTGTATTTTGAAAGTTCTGCCCGAGCTCTCAAATATTTATTTACCAGATTATCTACCCATTAAACAGCAGTGCTCTAATGGGCATTGCCTGAGTCCCCCCTAGAGATTGTTCTCTGTTTATCCAGTGCAGAGGATCTGCAATTAAAAACATCTTTAGTAGGAAAGAGGCACTATACTATGTGTCCCATGTGAATTACATTATTTAAGTCTTACTATAAACCTAGCACTGAGAATTTTATTCCCATTTTATGGATAAGAAAACAGAGGTTCAAGAGAGGTTAAGCCATTTTCCCAAGACCACAGCTTTTGTTAATTATCTTTCGGCACCTCTTTTCCTCTGCACCATACACAGCCACTTGAAATAGGGAAACACTGATATATTTAAAAATAAAAAGAAGAAAAGACAAATTCCACAATATCTCATTTTAAGTTTTTTTTTTTAATTGGAGTATAGTTGATTTACAATGTTGTGTTAGTTTCAGTTATACAGCAAAGTGATTCAGATATGTATAGATATATGTAGATCTACATATATATTCTTTTCAAATTATTTTCTATTATAGTTTATTTCAAGATACTGAACATAATTCCCTGTGCTAAACAGTAGGTCCTTGTTGTTTATCTCTTTTATAATATAATAGCATATCTGTTATTTCAGCTATTTTTTGTTGTGTTTGCTTTTCCTTTTGTTTTTTATTCTAACACAGACCTTATCCATGTTGTGAATATCTCTATCTCAACAATTCTTATCTCATCATGAGGGAGGGCAAGAGAAGGTATTTGGGTTAAATATTAGCAAAGAGACAAAGGGGCATCTTTGTAGCTAGGGATTCATCCAGCATGCAGGGCCTCTGGAAATGCCAGTATGGTAATTGGCATGTCTGGAGAGGAGGAAAGATGCCATTTCTTACCTAAAAAAAAAAAAAAGTTAAACTTGATACTCGTACCATTGCCTGGAAACCAAGAGACAAGAAGAAGTCCATCAAGGAAGTTAATTGGTCAAAGACTTGGCACCAATGGAATATATCAGATTCCATTCCTTGAGTGTGCTGCTCCATGATAACTGTAACTCTGAAACTACTGATAACCATGACAGTGATGAATTTGTGGTATTTTCATGACATTTCCTTTTCTTTACTCTGAAGTACAGTCAGCTAAATAGAGTCAAGGAATCTTGCTGTATTAGAAGTTCTAGTTTGGGGAGAGTTGTTGTGGAGATTTTTTTTGCCCTTAGTTTTAAGGATATTAATTGGCAATTTAAAATTGTTATCACACTGTTAAGTTAGAAATTACTCTAAAGCATTACCTGGAGATGTTTCTCTCTCTCTCTCTCTCACACACACACACACACACACACGCGCGCGCGCACACACACACACACATACCCATATATATAAAATGAGCTGGGTAAGATTATAAGGAGTCTCACAATTTTATCAAAAGGTACCATTTTTCTCTAGCCCAGATAATTTTAAAATATCACCCAAAAGAAGTGTATCTTTTCCTTATATAACCTTTTGTGGATACTGCCTTCTTTCTTCTTTGGTTTTTAAAGGTTAAAAAGAAGAAAAGTTTCAGGGGGTTGCCTTTGATTGTGAGCTCCATTAGATTTTTTTCACAGCGAGAAATAGACCTGGTGGCCTGTTGCATAGAGGAAGTTTGGTTTGATAGCTTGAAAGCAGGGCAAGGAGTCACTGATCAAGACACTAGAAGGGAAATTGAGAAATCATGTAGTTCAGCTATCTCATTCTACAGATGAGAAAACTAAGCCCCAGAGAAGTTAAATGACTTTCCCAAATCATCCAGCGAGGTCACTTTTGGCTCAGGGTGTATGAGTGGTCTGTGTTTAGAAAGTTAGTTCCAGCCATCACTCTTCCTCAACTCATGAAGTCCCCATCTCTGTAGAGTGCATGCCTCTGCAAATCTCTGGGGAAGGATATTGCTGTCACTTCCCAGACACTGGGAAGTGGATCAAAACCTTCACAACATCTGGACTTGGTTTGACATGCTTTGGTGGTGCTGATTCAAGTCGTTTGTCCACTCAGGCCAACTGCCCATGGGCAAGTATCTTCTGTTGATTTTAGAGAGGAAAATCCAGTGGACTTTGGGGTCTAGAATAAGAGTCCACTTACGTCTAGAAACTTGATTCTCTGTCTTACACTCTCCTCCATCAGATATGAAATTTGAAGTCAGATATGATAACCAATATGAAACCCAGGATATCATGAGTAGCTAAGGAATAACTTTTGGTAGAACGTTCTAATTCATCTTTGTTAAAGTAGGACTGTGTGGGTTGCCAATCTTTTATCAAAGTTAATAATTAACATTTATATCACACTTACCACTTTGTAAAGCTCTTTGCACATTTTTATTTCATTTGATTTTCACAACAGCCTTTTGAGCATTCAGTTCAGTTCAGTTCAGTCGCTCAGTCGTGTCCGACTCTTTGCGACCCTATGAATCGCAGAACGCCAGGCCTGGCTGTCCATCACCAACTCCCGGTGTTTACCCAAACTCATGTCCATCAAGTCGGTGATGCCTTCCAGCCATCTCATCCTCTGTCGTCCCCTTCTCCTCCTGCCCCCAATCCTTCCCAGTGTCAGGGTCTTTTCCGATGAGTCAACTCTTCGTATGAGGTGGCCAAAGTATTGGAGTTCCAGCTTCAACATCATCCTTCCAATGAACACCCAGGACTGATCTCCTTTAGGATGGACTGGTTGAATCTCCTTGCAGTCCAAGGGACTCTCAAGAGTCTTCTCCAACACCACAGTTCAAAAGCATCAATTCTGCGGCGCTCAGCTTTCTTCACAGACCAACTCTTACATCCACACATGACTACTGGAAAAATCATAGCCTTGACTAGACGGACGTTTGTTGGCAAAGTAATGTCTCTGCTTTTTAATATGCTATCTAGGTTGGTCATAACTTTCCTTCCAAGGAGTAAGCGTCTTTTAATTTCATGGCTGCAATCAACATCAGCAGTGATTTTGGAGCCCAAAAAAACAAAATCTGACACTGTTTCCACTGTTTGCCCATCTCTCTGCCATGAAGTGATGGGACCGGATGCCATGATCTTAGTTTTCTGAATGTTGAGTTTAAAGCCAAAGTTTTCACTCTCCTCTGTCACTTTCATCAAGAGGCTCTTTAGTTCTTCTTCACTTTCTGCCATAAGGGTGGTGTCATCTGCATATCTGAGGTTATTGATATTTCTCCTGGGAATCTTGTTTCCAGCTTGTGCTTCCTCCAGCCCAGTGTTTCTCATGATGTACTCTGCATATAAGTTAAATAAGTAGGGTGACAAATACAGCTTTGACATACTCCTTTTCCTATTTGGAACCAGTCTATTGTTCCATGTCCAGTTCTAACTGTTGCTTCCTGACCTGCATACAGGTTTCTCAAGAGGCAGGTCAGGTGGTCTGGTATTCCCATTTCCTTCAGAATTTTCCACAGTTCATTATGATCCACACAGTCAAAGGCTTTGGCATAGTCAATAAAGCAGAAATAGATGTTTTTCTGGAACTCGCTTGCTTTTTTGATGATCCAGCGGATGTTGGCAATTTGATCTCTGGTTCCTCTGCCTTTTCTAAAACCAGCTTGAACATCTGGAAGTTCACAGTTCACGTATTGCTGAAGCTTGGCTTGGAGAATTTTGAGCATTACTTTACTAGTGTGTGAGATGAGTGCAATTGTGTGGTAGTTTGAGCATTCTTTGGCATTCCCTTTCTTTGAGATTGGGATGAAAACTGACCTCTTCCAGTCCTGTGGCCACTGCTGAGTTTTCCAAATTTGCTGGCATATTGAGTGCAGCACTTTCACAGCATCATGTTTTAGGATTTGAAACAGCTCAACTGGAATTCCATCACCTCCACTAGCTTTGTTCATAGTGATGCTTTCTAAGGCCCACATGACTTCACATTCCAGGATGTCTGGCTCTAGGTGAGTGATCACACCATCGTGATTGTCTGGGTCGTGAAGATCTTTTTTGTACAGTTCTGTGTATTCTTGCTACCTCTTCTTAATATCTTCTTCTTCTGTTAGGTCCATACAATTTCTGTCCTCTATAGAGCCCATGTTTGCATGAAATGTTCCCTTGGTATTTCTAATTTTCTTGAAGAGATCTCTAGTCTTTCCCATTCTGTTGTTTTCCTCTATTTCTTTGCATTGATCGCTGAGGAACGCCTTCTTATCTCTCCTTGCTATTCTTTGGAACTCTGCATTCAGATGGGAATATCTTCCCTTTTCTCCTTTGCTTTTTGCTTCTCTTCTTTTCCCAACTATTTGTAATGCCTCCTCAGACAGCCATTTTGCTTTTTTGCATTTCTTTTCCATGGGGATGGTCTTGATCCCTGTCTCCTATACAATGTCACAAACCTCTGTCCATAGTTCATCAGGCACTCTATCAGATCTAGTCCCTTAAATCTATTTGTCACTTCCACTGTATACTCATAAGGGATCTGATTTAGGTCATACCTGAATGGTCTAGTGGTTTTCCCTACTTTCTTCAATTTAAGTCTGAATTTGGCAATAAGGAGTTCATGATCTGAGCCACAGTCAGCTCCTGGTTTTGTTTTTGCTGACTGTATAGAGCTTCTCCATCTCCAACTGCAAAGAATATAATCAATCTGATTTCGGTGTTGACCATCTGGTGATGTCCATGTGTAGAGTCTTCTCTTGTGTTGTTGGAAGAGGGTGTTTGCTATGACCAGTGCATTCTCTTGGCAAAACTCTATTAGCCTTTGCTCTGCTTCATTCTGTACTCCAAGGCCAAATTTGCCTGTTACTCCAGGTGTTTCTTGACTTCCTACTTTTGCATTCCAGGCCCCTATAATGAAAAGGACTTTTTTTGGGGGTGTTAGTTCTAAAAGATCTTGTAGATCTTCATAGAACTGTTCAACTTCAGCTTCTTCAGTGTTACTGATTGGGGCATAGGCTTGGATTACCGTGATATTGAATGGTTTGCCTTGGAAACGAACAGAGATCATTCTGTCATTTTTGAGATTGCATCCAAGTACTGCATTTTGGACTCTTTTGTTGACCATGATGGCTACTCCATTTCTTCTAAGGGATTCCTGCCCACAGTAGTAGATAAAATGGTCATCTGAGTTAAATTCACCCATTCCAGTCCATTTTAGTTCGCTGATTCCTAGAATGTCGATGTTCACTCTTGCCATCTCCTGTTTGACTACTTCCAATTTGCCTTGATTCATGGACCTAACATTCCAGGTTCCTATGCAATATTGCTCTTTACAGCATCGGACCTTGCTTCTATCACCAGTCACATCCACAACTGGGTATTGTTTTTTCTTTGGCTCTATCCCTTCATTCTTTCTGGAGTTATTTCTCTACTGATCTCCAGTAGCATAATGGACACCTACTGACCTGGGGAGTTCCTCTTTCAGTATCCTATCATTTTGCCTTTTCATACTGTTCATGGGGTTTTCAAGGCAAGAATACTGAAATGGTTTGCCATTCCCTTCTCCAGTGGACCACATTCTGTCAGACCTCTCCACCATGACCCGTCTGTCTTGGGTGGCCCTACATGGTATGGCTTAGTTTCATTGAGTTAGACAAGGCTATGGTCCTTGTGATCAGATTGGCTAGTTTTCTGTGATTATGGTTTCAGTGTGTCTGCCCTCTCGCAACACCTACCTTACTTGGGTTTCTCTTACCTTGGATGTGGGGTATCTCTTCACGGCTGCTCCAGCAAAGCGCAGCCAGTGCTCCTTACCTTGGACGAGTGTTATCTCCTCACAGTCGCCCCTCCTGACCTTGAACGTGGAGTAGCTCCTCTCAGCCCTCCTGTGCCCATGCAGCTGCCCCTCCTTGGACGTGAGGTAGCTCCTCTCCCCGGCCGGCCCTGACTTTGGATGTGGGGTAGCTTGTCTTGGCCACCGCCCCTAACCTCGGATGTGGGGTAGCTCCTCTCGGCCGTGCTTCTGCGTGGTCCGTCACAGCCGTCACACTTTTTGAGTGTTATTATGATTATATGCAATTGTTGAGACTGGAGAAGTGAAGTAAGTTGCCCAGGGTCTCTGCCAAGAGAAAAAAAGTGAATGGACTAAGAACATAAGTTCAGGTCAGCGGGACTCCAAATCCAGTTATCTTAAAAGCTACCTTGGGACTTTCCTGTTGGTCCAGTGGTTAAGAATCTGCCCTGGGGATTTAGGTTCGATCCCTGGTCTAGGAACTAATATCTCACATGCCACAGGGCAATGATGGCTACACACCACAGCTATAGAACCCCTACATTCTGGAACCTGTGGGCCCAGCTAGAGAGAAGCCCACATGCCACAAGCAAAAGGTCCCACAAGCCACAACTAAGACCCAATGCAGCCAAAAATGAATAAATAAATTTTTTTCAGTTACCTTTAAAAAGTCCATTCTTTTTCACTTCTGGGTTGAATTAGAGCTGTTTTTCTCTTAAACACTCATAATTTATCTTTAGAAAACCCAACTATCCTGGAATTCTTGATTGAGTCACTGTTGGGAGCATTAGGTTTGAATAAGGCTTACCCCTTCCACCTGACAACAAAGATGGGCAACATAGATAGCCTTGATCTCAGGGATGGTAAGCTCTATAGCAACAAAGACAGGGATCTTGCAGCCTCGGAGGAAATGACAATAAAGTGAAATGGAAGACCAGCCAACCCATTTAAGGGAGAGGGGGATGAAAGAAATGGCTGCTGGTCAGAAACCAGGGTACACAGGCCTCTCAAGTATTTATTTCACCCAAGAGCTGGTGGGGCTTCCTGGCTTAGCTAAGGCTGGGGGACAGGGCGCTGTGCATTTAAATTATTTATAGAGTTGATTGCTGAGTGCTGTGTTTTGAGGAGTAAATCTTTTTTTTTTTTTTTTCTTTTTAGAGGTACTATCCATACTAGAGGTTTTCTGTTTTTCATTGAAGTATAATTGATGTATAGTATTATATAAGTTACAGTTGTACAAATAACAGTTCACTATTTTGGAAGGTTTGCAATTATTATAAACTTTTGGCTATATTCCCTGTGCTGTACAGTATATCCTTATAGCTTATCTTACACATAACAGTTTGTACTTCTTAATCCACTACCACTATCTTGCCTCTCCCCACTTCTGTCTCTCCACTGGTAACCACTAGTTTGTTCTCTATATATGTAAGTCTATTTCTGTTATATTTACTAGTTTCATTGTATTTTTTTTAGACTCTGCAAATGAGTAATAACATACAGTATTTGTCTCTCTGTCTGATTTATTTCACTGACCATAATACCATCCAAGTCCATCCAAGTTGTTACAAATGGCAAAATTTAAGTCTTTACATGGCTGAGTAATATGCCACTGTGTATATATATATATATATATATACACACACACACACACACATATATATATATGTATATGTGTATACATATACATATGTATATATATATTACATATGTACATATATATACACACATATATGTATGTATATATGTAATATATATATACCACAGCTTCTATATCCATTCATCTGTTGACAGAAAGTTAGGTTGCTTCCATATCTTGGAAGTTGTAAATAATGCTGCTGTGAACATTAGGGTGCATGTATCCTTTTGAATGGTATATATATATATATATATATATATATATATATATACACACAAACCCAGGAGTGGAATTGCTGGTTCATATGGTAGTTCTGTTTTTAGTTTTTTGGAAAACCTCCATACTGTTTTCTCCAGTGGCTGCAGCAATTACATTTCTACCAACAGTGTACAAAGGTTCCTTTTTCTCCATATGCTCACTAATATTTGTTATTTGTATTCTTTTTGATGATAGCCATTCTGACCAGTGTGAAGTTATATCTCACTGTGGTTTCGACGTGCATTTCCCTGATGGTTAGCAATTTTGAGCATCTTTTCATGTGCCTGTTGGCCATCTGCCTCTCCTCTTTGGAAAAATGTCTATTCAGGGCTTCTGCCCATTTTTTAATCAAGTTGTTTGCTTTTTTGATGTTGAATTGTATGAGCTGTTTACATATGTTAGATATTAACCCCTTATCAGTCATATCATTTGCAACTTTTTTTTCTCATTAGGTAGGTTGTCTTTTCATTTTGTTGATGGTTTCCTTTCCTGTGCAAAAGCTTTTAAGTTTAATTAGGTCCCATTTATTTAGTTTTGCTTTTATTTCCTTCGCTTTAGGAGACAGAGCCGAAAAGAATATTGCTACAATTTATGTAAAAGAGTGTTCTGCCTATGTTTTCCTCTAGAAGTTTTATGGTTTCCAGTATTATATTTAGGTCTTTAATCCATTTTGAGTTTTAGTGTATATGTTAGATAATGTTCTGGTTTCATTCTTTTACACGTAGCTGTCCAGTTTTCCCAGTAACGCTTATGGAAGAGACTATCTTTTCCCCATTGTATATTATTGCTTCCTCTGTCATAGATTCATTCACCATGGTGTGTGGGTTTATTTCTGAGCTTTTTATCCTATTCCACTGATCTATGTATATTTTTTGTGTGTGCCTATACCATACTGTTATGATTACTGTAGCTTTATAGTATATTTTGAAGTCACAGAACATGATTCCTCCAATTCCATTTTTCTTTCTCAAGGTTTGGCTAATTCAGGGTCTTTTGTGTTTCTGTATAAGTTTTTAAATTATTTGTTCTAGTTCTATGAAAAATGCCATTGGTATTTTGATAGGGATTGCATTGAAACCTGTAGATTGCCTTGGGTAGTATGATCATTTTAACAATATTATTTTTTCCAGTCCAAGAACATCTTTCCATCGTTGGTGTCATCTTCAATATCTTTGATCAGTGTCTTATAGTTTTCAAGTACCGGTCTTTTACCTCCTTAGATAGCTTAAAATACATACCATGGAGTCACTACCCACCAGATATTAACTTTCCACAGAAAACTTTTTATTGTCTTCGTCAAACTTTCCAGAGTTGACTCATTGGTGCAATGAGAAGGACATTTTCTCCTTTTTTTCCCCCACTTCTGTGGAGTCAGTTACTTTGAAGTACTGGAGCTTCTATAGAGAAAAGACTACCATAAGACATTAGAGTGATCACAGTAATTTTTAAGGAAATGAGAAGTAAGGAATTCCATGAAATTTTCTGATTGTTTCATTAAATTTGTCTTTTATGTGTTCAAATTGTTTCAGTTCATTTTACTTTCCTATGAAAACAGAATTTTGACTTCATAACGGCTCTTAAGTTAAAAAAAGAAAAAGAAAATTAAGTATTATACACAGTTCTGTCTCTATAATTAGGAGTTGTAATGCATTTTAAAAGATATTACTTATGTGAGAGGGATATGTTTTTTAAACCTTTCTCCATAAAAGTATATCTACTAATTTATTGCTATATTTTTCCTTGCTGTAATGAATATAATTTACATTTTATTTGTATAAGTTAGGGTTGCTAGATAAAATACAGGATGCTCAGTTACATTTGAATTTCAGATAAATTATTGGTGTCTGAAATTTAAATGTAACTGGGAATCCTGTATTGTTTCTGCTAAATCTGGCAGCTCTTGTATAGATATATCCCCCAGTTATTTATACTGATCACTAATTGGCAGTTTAAAAAAAAAAAAAAAGAGGCTGTGTTTGTGCTGTTGCAGAAGTCATACTTTCTTCTGAAGACAGATATGAGAAGTTTTAGCTCCGTGCTATTCTGATCGCAAAGACCAAGCAGTTTTCCTGGAAAGATTTTCAAAATCTATTTTCATTATAATCGTCATGAAAATATTTGATGAGAACACTGCATCACACTGTATAATAAATTTAAGTAGAAAAGTCAAAGCAGTGGTATTTTCATCAGGCCTTTGGATGTCAGGAAAAATTGTTCCACACTCAGCGAATATAGATAGGTGCGTTTGGGGCTGTGTTAAATCCAATTGTGTGAAGGTTCTGAATAATCAGGAGTGCACAGCACTCCAAATAATCAGCATAAGCACTTTCTCCTCAAAGTGATTTTTACAGAAAGCATTATTTCCTAAGGAAAGTACACATATAGCTCTCATAATGCTGAAAGAGCGCTAATATATCAATTTATTGGTGCTGGTGTCATGAGCTGGAGTTGCAAATGGTATTCAGATTTTCAATTTGACTCCCTATTGCTTTTGGGAGAAGTTCCCTTCCCATGAAAAAGCTTATTTCAAAAACTCCTAAAACCCTTTGGTTAGTTCCCATGTGAGAGAGTCTTTAAGACTCTTTGCAGAGGGTTTTAACTTCACTCTGCAAAGCCAACTCAAACACGATGAAAAACAATAGTTTCGTTTTCCTCAATAAAAAGGGGGGAAAAAAGAATTTGAGTTGGGCTATGTAATTTCAGCTTCCCTAAATAAGTCCTTTGGAAAGTTGTGAGGGGAGCAAGTGTGTGATTTTGGTCTTGGCGCACAACTTTGGCACTAACTTTTTTTTTTTATGTCTACCATGGATTTTCACAACAGATTTCTTCCCTGTATGATACGTCCCATAGCTAAGTAATAGGTCTGATGTGGGTGCCAAATTTTTCAATGAGGTTACTTTCTAGAGGAGGGTTAAATAGTTCTCTTAATAACTTGAGAGAAAAAACACATTCAAGGTTTACCACATTTCTTAGTCACAGGCTAAATGTTTTCAAGAGTTTTATGACTTTGAGCCTATTTAGTCTTAAGAATATCCCCCAAGAAGAATGAAGCATACAGAATTAATAAGTGGAACACTTCTGAAATGGCAGTAGCACTGTTTTCGTTGAAGGATGCATTCACATGATCTTTCTGAGGTCCTCATGTGCCGAATCTTGCCCAGCTCCATTCCTCACCTGCTCTCTGTAAAGCAGCTTGGAAGCCTCAGGGGTGCTGACTCATGAATCCCTCGTGTTTTCATGTGGTTTATGTGCATTGTGTTGCCATTTGCAGAAGTAGCATTCATCCCCCTTCTGACTTTAATGAGTACGGACAGAGAGGTACATTTTGTGGATGTATTTTCCCTCCCCATTAAATGTAATGCTTCATGTAAGCAGCAAGAGTCATTTTCATTAAAAAGTAAACATGAACTCAATGGCCAGAGCAAATTAATTGCTCTGTGGCTCGGTTCACTCTTGTCTGAGTAAGTTGGCATCACTCTCTTAAATCTTTCCCTTAAATCTTAAATCTTTCCCACTCTACTTATAAACGTGATCATCTTCCCTATTTAAAATCAAAAATAAGAGTCTTCACTCACTCTGTTTAATGACTGTCTATGCTGCCGTTTTTTTTAAACCACAGAATCTCTTAAGCCAGTAAGCAATGCTTCCTGGCCCCATGGTTAATGATTTCATTACTCTGGGGTAGATCCCGTGATGTTGTAGGTGAAATGAGGACTCATCTTCCCTCTCTATCCCAATCTGAACAAAATGTATTTCAGAGTACCCTGGGAATGATGTTATGTTCTAAGAAATACACATAGGCCGCTTCCTCACCTTTGTCCTTGTCTCTTCTCTTCTAGGTATCTCAGTAACAAAGAAGACACATACATGTAAGTAATGCATCTTTTTTTCTTGTCCAAAGTTTTCTGCAGAATTGGAATTCGCATATGTCTGGCTGCTGTGGCCCTTCCAAGTATAAACTAATGTTTCAACTGTGATCCATGGTCAGTACAGGTCATACTTCTCTACCTGTAGTGGTTGGAAGTGGTACATCTCCACCTGTTTGTACTGAGTGTGTGTTAAAGAGGGTCTAGGCATAGTGTGATACATTCTAGCAATTTGAGGCATTCATCTTTAGAAAAACCATACAATCTAGCCAGGAGGATCAATTAATTACTTACTGGTCACCCTTACTCTGGATCCTTCTTAGAGGAGTTGGTATGTTTCTAGGAAACATCACCTTGATTTCTTTTAAACTTGGGTTTCCTTTTCCTCACCACTCACAATGTAGGTCGTTTTGTACTTGTGTCTGTGAGCAGAGATATTGACCAGGAATCTGGGTGCTGCCGGTTGACCCTGAGTGTGGCCTTTGTGGGCCCTGGTAAATCGCATGGGTAGTTTGATGTGGAAACGTGTGCTGAATTTATCCTCTGTATTCATTCCCACCTCTCAGGTTCAACTGCTTTCATCAATTGCCTTCATTCGAACTCCACCATAAGTTTGCAAACTCACGTCAATGTAAAGTGTTGTGATTTGCATTCTGAGCAAATTTGACTGTGCCTTCAACCTCAGGATGAAATCAATACGTCATTGATGGCAGGCAGTCAACTTTCGCTGTACTCGACCAGCATATTATTTAGACTTTGAATCAAGAGTGTCATTAGAATTTGATAACTATTTTAGACCACAGATACGTGCTACCTATGAGATATGTTTGGGCATCCTTCTAAGGCAAGCAATGGAGATACTTATGGCACAATTTAGGGCCGACAAAGACGTGTCCTCCAATTTTTCCTATGTATGCTTTGAAAAGTTTTGATTTTATGTGAACCATTTGGAGGGGAAAAAAATCTGTGTACCATCAAAGTAGTTTATCTTGTGCCTCGGTTGATTCTTAAAATCTGCTCTTGGATTTGTCTGTCTGTCTATCTGTATTTGTAGAAAACAAACATAAAAAGCAAAAAAAAAAAAAAAAAAAACGAAAGCCAACAACCCCACCTAGTTTGATGGTTGCCTGACTCTTAGGTCCCAGTCCTGCAGTCTCTCCACGTGGCTCTCCCGTGGGCTCCAGTGGAATGTTAGTTTGAGGATAGAGGGAAGTTCAGGCCCGTAATGGACACATGCTCAGGACAGCACCTCATCTCTCAATGCACAGTTCCAGCTGGCTGTCCCTCCACCAGGATAGTCTGTGGCCCTTAGTTTTTTGGGGGTTGTTTTGTTGTCGTCGTTGTTGTTGTTCTTGCTGTTGTTGGTGCATAATTGAGCTCATGATGACTGAGAGATTGACAGTGCAGGAGACTGAAGTCCTCTGTATATCCGCAGGGCAGGCATGGTACAGAGCGCTTCCTTGCACAGCCTTGCCCATGAGCTCGTCCCTGGCCTGGTGGGACCCACTCTAGAGGTGGTAAGTAATTCAGTCTTTCTGCTAGCTCAGTCCTGGGCCTCTCCCGAACAGGGGCGGATGATTGTGCCTACTATTGATGGCGGTTTGGGGTATGGACTCCTGGCCACCTAGCAATATACAGAAAGCCGCTGACTGTTTGCATTATGACTTGGCTCCTGGATAAGTGAACAAAACCACTAGTTCAACTCCATTGGATTCAATGAATAGGACAGAGACCAGAGATGTTACTTAATATACAGACCATCTATCCATAAGGACCTTCAAGGAACTATCATCCCTAAGGATAATTTCATTGGCCTGTTGCAGAAATAATAACCTGTGGTTGGATTGAAATTCATGGAAGGATTTGGGTGACAAATGAGAGTGGTAGCTAGTGAGAAAAGGTGGCACTTCAGGCAATGTAACAGGTTGGTCTTTTAATGGAGGCTTATTGAACTCTATCAGATATACCTGCTTGAAAACAAAATCAAGATAAAGCCAGAGTGGGTAGATTTTGAGTGCCTTTCTAACTATGAAAATCAGCAGGAAAATTCTTAGGGATTAAGCATAATGTAAATGTAGAAAGATTTAATGCTTCCTTTATTGTGTAGCTTAGATATTACATCTATAAGAACGATTTAGATTGGAAATCATCTTGTGTCTTTTGGTTGATGTTTACTTTCATGATGCGGGGGACAGGGCCCAAAATAAAATGTCCCAATGACAAGATGGGAAGAATAGCATCTGAATAGACAGTTGACACAAAACTTTGCACATGCCAAGGGGAAATTGAACTGTCCAAGTTGCATGTTAGTGAAAGTCTTCTATGACACTTAAACATGGAGATTGTTTTTGTCACTAAGCTTAGCAGACAGGCCATCATATTTCTGATCTTAGTGTCTCTACAGGCCCTGCAAGTTGTGAGGAGGAGGAAAACAAATCAGTTCTTCCTCTAATAACCATCACCCAAGTGACTTCTTAAGCATCTGTCTGATTTTTCTTGAAAACTGAACTTTTCCCAACTTGCTGATCAGTTTTAAGATGTTAAATTCCAGCTCCTCCTAAATCATCTTGACATCTATTCTTCAAAAAGTTTCACTCTCAGGGAAGTGTGTGAATTCATTTTTCGGACTGTCTCGAGACTTCTACTTTTAGCCAGGGTTTGGCAAACTTCGGTCAAGGCTTGACTACATAATCACCCACAGCTGAAGTCACCTCTCATTAGCAGTTTCAACCTGAATTTCCTAACTGCCCTCACAGAGAGATTATTCCACTTACAAATTAACATGTACAGTTGCAGAATATATTATCAGACGCGAGTGTCAGCTCACAGGTACACCAGTCAGAGGTGCAAGAACTACAAAACGAACCTGAATAGCTGTGACACTTGATAGCATTTTAGGCCACCTTGTTACCTGGAAAGTACAGGTATTGCTTCTTTAAAAAAAAAAAAAAAAGTGTTTGGGGTGAGTTAAGCCATAAATTCCTGGGAAAAGAGATCTGATTGTTAGCCTCACAGAAATCCATAAGCATGGTCTTTGGAGACCACTGATTCTCCTCAGTTCCTGGGACAGCACCGTCAATGTCATTAGCTTTACTTAGCAGGTGAGGAAAGGCCAAGTTTGGGGGCTTCTGCTATGAAGTCATCATGACAGATCAAGGAATTCTTATGCTTGCGATGTTCTTCACTTGTGAACAGGAAATGTTCCTGATGGGTTTTGGTGTGTGAACATAAAAGGGAGTTTTTATTTGTGGGATAGGGGTGTCCTCGAGAAATTTTACCGTGGTGTAGAATTTAATTTTTGTGATTGATTATATAGCACCTGTATTTGGTTGGACACTTCCAAGATTGCTTTAGCTTTGGTAATTCACAAGTTTGTTCTGGTCTCTTTCCTACTGAAATAGTACTGTGTGTATAAATATGTTTTTTCTTGGAATCTACTGCTGTCTTGGTTTTTATTATTTGCCAAGGACAACTGTTCATTTGCTCCTGACTTCTTAATCTAATTCTGCATGGGTAGTTCTGCATTCACTAAAATGTTAGAAGATGACATATATGGAGATGAAAAAGTGAAAAATACAACAGATAATAATCTTAGCTATTTCCAGCTACTAGGTAGTTTACCATCATTGTCATCATCTTAGGGAATATAGAATCTAGTCACCACAGCGTAGACCAGTGAGATACCTGGTGGGCTCCTGGATTGCCTCCAGAGTGTCAATAGAACATCATCACTTTCTCCTGTTCTCATCCTTGTTTATATTCTTTATTCTTTTTTTAGAGTTTTTTGTTTATTGAAGTATAGTTGAGTCGCAATAATGTGTTATTTAAGGTGTACAGCACAGAGTGATTCAGATAGATAGATAGGGAGGTAGATAGATAGATAGATCTTTTTCAGATTCTTATCCCTTATACATTATTATAAAATATTGAGTATAGTTCCCTACTCTGTGCTATATAGTAGTTTCTTGTTGGTTATCTATTTTTTTTTTTTTTTTTTCTGGGGTCTGAGTAAATTACAAATCAATCCATGTCCTCCACTTTAAGGGCTGCTCATGAATAGTCATGACTAGTTATGTCAAATCCTTGAATGGTGAAGTTCTTATACCTCAGATCCATACCTTTATATATAGTAGTGTATATATATTAACCCCAACACCCTAATTTATATTCCTAAATCATATCCCTTATATTTCTTGTTTAAGTCTCTTCTCCTTGCTTTCTTCCACACTCAGGGACTTCCAGACATGCAAAAATTACAAGTTACTCAGTAAGCAATCAAGAAAATTTGTCAGTGTAGTCCCACTGAATGTCAGTTTTCCCTAGTAAATAAAAATAGAATATTCTTCTGAACCTTCTGGAACTTTTCATTTTAACCCAAATAACCATCAAAAGTGAATTTAGTACATTTGCAAATGTTTGGTTGCATCAGGCTAACACCTAAGATAGAAAATTAAAGCACTGTGTTATTTATAAATAGATTTTAGTTCTTAGAAGTAAAAATATTTTCGTACACATCAGAATATTTCTTTGAGAACTAACCTTTTGTATCTTTAAAGAAAAAAACTATTTACTATGATCATTTAAAGCAGACTTAGTTAATGTATTCACTTCTTACCCCTAGAGACTTGGCTTTAAATTTGACTTAGAGGAAATTAGTTTCGAGGCCTCAACCTCCTCTCCATGGATATTTGCTGATATCGCAAAGTGAACCCAACAGTTTGTCACGGTTGTTGCTGTTTACTCAGGAGGTCCGAGAACTAGACTCGCCTTATTTTCTTGTTTTCTTTTCCTTCCCTTTAGGCCATTCCTTTTGGTTGTAGACTCTTAGCAACCCCAAACTTGGGGCTCACCCACAGTGTTTTCACAGTCCAGGAAAACTCAAGAACCATTCTTGGCAAAGTGAATGGAAGGTACTTTGGTTGTATAGTTAATTGGTTGCTGTGACAACCAATGTGAGTCATGGTGTGACTCACGGCAATTATAATTTCAATTGCTGGCTGGATGTTTCATTAAGACAGACCTGAGAAGAAGCCACACTGAAGTTCTTTCAGTCGGCTTTCATCCAGCTCTCATCCACCCATTGACCAACAGCCACAAACTAGTGCTCACAAAGTTGCCAGAAATTTCATTTCTTAGCTTGCTGAGACCACTAGCCATCTCAGACACTAAGTTTGCTGCTGATGGAGCATGACCAAAATACAAGTGCTGGCCTCTTTAGAGGGCTACTCAATGGACAATTGTTTATTAAGGATTTACTATGTACTGACAGATTCTTTGACCCCAAGGAGCTTATACACTTAGTTCAATGTTGGGACTGCAGGAAAGAGGGAACACATAATCACAGGAAATAATCTGAAAATACAAAGGCTAAGTGTACAGTTTCCAGAAGTTTCAGCTCGTAACTGGAGAGCAGATTAAGCCAGAAAAGTGAGAGAGGAGAAAAGAAATAGAGAGACCTCCAGGATTCTGACACTGTGACCCAAGCACACAGTAGCAATGAAGGGAGCGGTGAATATTTAACCCTGGATGCTAAAAACGACTCTTGCTCCTCCTCCTCTCCCCCTATTCTCACCCAGAGGAATACCTATTTTGTTCCTTCAAGATCAGTTAATCCAAGGAAGTAAAAATCCCCCGAACCATCTGGAGATGTTTGCCTTGTTTAGACTCAGCCTGTCTGTCTAGAGCCAAGCTCCTTGAACTATACAGGATTCCTCTGTCTCATCATATTAAGATATAAATGGATCACATTTGGCCCTGCCAGTCAGTTCTTCCAAGGTAGAAGATTTGCATAGTCTTAAAATCCACCATTCATGGTGAGGATCTGTGAATCCCATTAAAAATCTGAATCTTTAGCTAAGTGTTTCCATCAGAGCATCCAACTGGTTCACATTTGCTGCTTTTGAACCTCAGATTTGTGAACTGAATTTGGACAAAAAGTATTTGTGTTCTCATTTCAGAACATAGGTTCAAAAGGGTGAATTGAGATGAGGAATAGCTCTTTTAAAGTTCATGATCACAAGACTTCTCTGGTGGTCCAGTAGTTAAGACTCTGTGCTTCCAATGCAGGGGGTGTGGGTTTGATCCCTGGTTGGGGAACTAAGATTTCACATGCCATGTGGCATGGCCAAAAAAAAAAAAAAAAAATTATGACCTGTACTAGAAAATAAAAATGCTTAGCCTATCAAGTACTGGTGTCTACTTGATGGATTTGTTGTATATTTAATGAAACTCTTGTACATGATTGGGCTGATTGTTAAAGAAGAGCTATATGTCTTTTCAGGATTTTGTGTCACTTCAAGTTCAGTGATAACAGTAATAACAGTGGTGATAGGAATGGTGAAGGTTCCAGTAGGTGCTATGGTAGCAACAGGAGCTATCACTTACTAAGCAGTTCTGATATTCCAGGCATTATGTTCAGTGCTTTACATGAATTATCTCATTTAATCTTCTCATTGGCCCCATGAGCTTTGCCCTACTTGTACCCCCAAGTTGAGATGAGAAAATTTGTCTGAGAGATCAGTCACTTAACTGAGAGAAGTGAGACAACTTGCAAACTCATTCATCTAGCTGGAAATGGGCAGAGCCGAGACTCAGAGTAGATTGACTCCTTGCACGCACATGAGTGCCACATTGTTATCTCCAGTATCAGCATTGGGTAATCACCACAGAGCACTTGCTAAGTGCTAGATGCTTTTCTAAACATTTTGTATGTGTTATTTCATTCCATCTTTCCCATAATCTTGTGAGGGAGATTTTGCTACTATCCCCCCTCTACAGGTGAAAACTGAGGCCCAGGGTTCTACAACCAGCTGGTGTGTGGTGTAAGCCAGGGTTTAAGCCAACCCACAGAACCACAGAATGAAGTAAAGAACTTCATTCCTTAGAGTGATCATTTCACTCAAAAATACAGGAAGAAAGTCAAGTATAATTCCTACAGTCAACTCAGATTTTCTTTTACTTTACAACTGTTTTACCTATAAAGACTTCTAACCTTGGTGAACCAGCTGATTACAAGAAAAGGGTATGTTATTCCCACTATATGAAAAAGTTCATTTAAACCAATTGAACTAAAATGATCATTACTTGTCTTTTTTTCAAAGAAAACTGAGTTTAATTATTATTATACATGTTTGGGTATTCTGTTTATGAGCCAAGTCTGTTTGATGACTAATAATATAAATACATTATTACTTATTTTTTAACAACCTAATCTCATTCATCAAAGAACAAACCTCCATTTAACACCACTATTCATACACCTCAACTGATTCCATGATAAAATGATAGTTAAAAATGGTTATTTTTGCTTCTTAAGATAGCCATGCTCCCTGCACTAGTAGTAATATGTATTTCTGGCAGCAGGAACCTGTTTTCCACTGCAACAAAACCTTTAACAATTATTTATGGCATTTATAAGAAAATTGCACATTAGCATTCTCTTGTCAGATCAGCTTGATAATTCATGTATAACTATCATTGCCACTAAGAGGTAGAATAATTCAGGATACTGTGGTTTCCCTAAACCTAACCAAAAACAAACAAAACCATGAAAGCTAAAAGTCCCTTAGGGAACTGAAATGTGTATCAAAGGGATGTGTAGGGGATTAAACATCTGGGTTTCAAGTATGCTTGCGAGTATCTGAATTTCAGATTGGGTTTGCAGTCATACCAGCTTTATCTCTCTTTATTGAGATCTGCACCCAGAGGACTAAAAAGAAGCAGAGATATTATCAAAGTGTCTGAAATATGAAGAAAGTTACTGTCTACATGAACTTTCTTTATGAATTACACAAAAAATTGCACACTAGGTCTATCAAATACGTTTGCAGGAAGTTAGTGAATTCAAAGTCACATGGTCCTTTTGATTATAATTGATATCCATAACTGCACAAATGATGACTAAGTTTTTCATTTCCACGCTATTCAATTACCCTTTTTCCTGTGACTGCTAGAGTTTCCTCACAGTTCTCCACACACTTCACCTCCACCTCTGGGTAAACATTATTCCTGTGTAGGATTGATAGCTCTTTTTATCTTGTTTTGCTTTGTTGAACTTGTAGGCATGGATTTTAGCCCCACATGTCTTAAATGCTTAACCGTCAAGCATAAATTAGAGGGCAGGCATATTGAAGAAAAGAACAGAAATGACAAGAATGTGCAAGATTCAGGTTTGGATTCAGAGAGACTTAGTCCATACATCTTTTACTTTAATCATCCTGTTTTGGAGGAGAGAAGGAAGAGACTCTATGGTGGATGATCCAGATACCTGTGATATTGGAATCTAAGGAGAGAAGGCTAGAAAGCAGACCACAGCCAATCCCTGTACCAAATGCAGGTGGTCGGGAGTCAGAAAGATTTTATTAGCTTAATATTCCTAACACCTACTCTGTGTGTGGCAGTGTGTTAGGCACAGCATAAAACAGAAAGTTTAACTCTTAATCCTCCCTCTCCAATAGTTTAGTCTACATCTGAGGAGAAAGGCACTTGAGGAACTTTTAGTAATGAAGAAGTTGCAGAAGAATGCAGGGCTGTGATTCAATTGGATTGTCTGTCTGAGTGGGCAACCCAGGCAGGGAGCTGAACTGGATTAGCTGGAAGAGTAAGGAGTAGCTGGAAGATCAGCTGGAAGGTGGATTGATGGAGGTCTTGGGGTGGGGTGGTTGTATAAATCTATCTGACTAGAGTAGAGTATTAACAAGAAAAAGAGAGGATGTGAAGAACAGAGATAAGATTTTAGCTTTATCTCATAACCAGTGGGAAGCCACGGAATGGGTGTGAAAAGCACAGTGACCTGTAAACAATGTTTTTATTGCTGTCATTTAGTGAGTATCATAGGAATCACACATTCCCTACTTCAATCCCTTTTTTGAACTCCAACAAAATTCTTAGCCTCAGATGGAGGTTCTTTTCTGGTCTTTCCTCTGATTACCTGTGTAAAAATGTGCTTATTGAGCAGGAAAGATTTAGTCCAAAAAGAGAAGACTGTTCTAATTATTAAAGAAAAAGTGTTTCATTTTTTTCTCTCCATCTTCCCAGTTTGAAGGTCTAATTTTAAGACCAATGCTTGCCATTTCATTAAAATCAGAGGAATGAAGCAAACAGTGAAACCTGAAAAATACATACACACTTTGGATTATGTGGCTAATGTTTCTTTTTGCTTTCTTTCATTCGTGCTGCTAATTGGCTGAGGCAACTGTAATATACCAAGAGCCTGTATCTTTCCAACCCTTTTCAACTCAGCCACTCACAGCTTTCTAAAAATTTGAACCCTACATTTCCAATCTTGCTCACTCCTTACATAGGCAAAGTAAATGGCCTTATTATTTTTCATAAGCACAAAAAATTATTTCCCTCACATGACTGCACAGTACAGCTCAAAGCTAGCTAATGCTATGTCCTTTGCTCTTTGTTTTTCTTTCTTAATTTCCCAAGAATGAGTTTCTATTGTTTCACTTAACACTCAGGTTCAGATGTGGCATTCTATTAGCTGCACATTCAGAAAAGTCTTCAGTATATAATGAACCATCTCACGGTAATTTATCTGTCTCTCTTCACCATGCCTTTTTGCATCGACAAAACTGAAAATTCACTTCCCCTCACCAAGTTGGGGCATCGAGATAATTGATTGTTACCAGTCTCTGCTGTTCATAGACAGGATAACACCACTGCCTCTAGAGAACAGGTGAAAACTAAACTCTGTCCCCCGAGGCCAATGAAATAGCTGTTTGGTCCCTTGTGTGAAACTTCCTAATAACTTAACTGGGCAGCCTCTGGGTCCCTGGAGGCCTTCTCCACAAGAGTATTCCCTCTCTTTGTTAAGATTGCTTATTAAAAATGATTTTATAATGAAGTTGCCTCAAATAGCAGCTCTTTTCCTGGTTGTCCTTGAAGCTGTGGTGAAGAATCTCAGAGACAACTGTCTAGGGTTTTCCTCCTTGTTAAAAACTTCTCTCTCACCACTGTTACTCTTGATTTTTAAGGAGACAAAGTCTAACTGACACAAGTCCCTCTCCAGTTGATTATGTCACTTAAAATACTGTGCAAGGCATTATTGCCAGTTGAGCTTGTCATTCGGGTTCAGACATCGAACTGATCAACATGGATGGAGGATATTTAAGTCTGCGGTGGGAGTAAGGCTGTCGGGTTTCCCTTGGAAAACCGCAGCGAAGGAATGTGACTGCTAAGTCTGCCCCAACGCCATCAAAACCATGATGTCTAATTATTTTATTTCTTTGGTCCTAGGTGTCTATCTGCAGACTAACCACTCTCCTGCCACAAGGGACTCTCGTGAAGGGGAATCAAAATAAAAAATTAGTGCTGCTTCCTTTGCTACCCATGTACTGTACAAATTCAAAGACTTTTTGTAAATGTAGGCTATTAGGAGAAAAATCACTTGTTGGTGGTTCATATCATCAGCTTGGCTTTCTGGCTTGAAAGAGCTTTGATGAACTGGTATATGTCATGTGAGGAATGATAATGCAGTTGTCAGGAAGGCTCACCATAGGAAACGTGTTCCTCAGACTTGGTCTCCCAGTGGCCAGGTGCTCAGGAAACAACAGACCGTATAAAGCTGTTAGTGACAGATTCCGCTTGAAATATTTTTCTAACTTTAAGGCTTGTCAGGCAGTAAATCTGCAGAGCAGGGTACTCAGGATGCGGCTTGGCACCCCTCTCGCTTTGCTATGTGAATAGAGTAGAGCGCCAATAATAAGAAGGACTGTTGTGACTCTCTTAGTGGAGATGTCAGTCTTGTGGTGCTAGGATTGTGTGCTAAGAGCATGTCATGGCTGGGGCTTCCCTGGTGGTCCAGTAGTTAAGAAGCTGCCTGGCAATGCAGGGGAGGTGGGTTTGATCCCTGGGCAAGGAACTGAGATCCCACATGCCGCAGAGTAACTGAGCCCGCATGCCACAACTACAGAGCTCGTGCGCCACAACTAGAGTCCTTGCACCACAATGGAAGATCCAGCTTGCTGCAACTAAGACCCCATGCAGCCAAATAAATGAATAAATAATTATTTTTTAAAAAAGAAGAAAGAATGTGCCTTGGCTGAATTCTGTTCTCTGAAACCAGAGAGATTAGAAAATACAACCTTTATATTCAGCAGTTTTTACTCCTTCCTCTCCCAAATAAAAAGAAAAACTATGTCTTGCTTTGGGATTCCACTGTCAGCAGGATCTTATTCCACCTCCTTAACCTTTGGGGCACTCTGTTGCCTGAGGATCGAAACTATCAATACTTAGTATGGGAAACAAGGCCCTTCACAATCTAGCGTTAATCTTTCCATTGCTCTCTCCCTGACTTCTGTGCTGGCAGTTTTTGCCACTATCCATGACTAGTTCCTAGATGACTCTGTGCATGGGTATACCTCAGTGCCTTTGCTTCTGTTGCACCTTGTTTGTCCAGGAATGGGCTTTACCGAATTATATGCCTATGGAAGTCTTACTGCTCCACCAAAGGCCAATGCAAATAGCAACATCTGTGCAAAGCCTTCTCTGATCCCACCTTGCTAAATTAATTTAACAGCTCCTCTGCCCCCAGGGGACATTGTTAAGGTGACAGTATAGAAAATATATTGTAGATTAGTTGTAGTTCTGTAGCTTTTTCTCACTGCTGCTGCTGCTGCTGCTAAGTCGCTTCAGTCGTGTCTGACTCTGTGTGACCCCACAGATGGCAGCCCACCAGGCTCCCCTGTCCCTGGGATTCTCCAGGCAAGAATACTGGAGTGGGTTGCCATTTCCTTCTCCACTAGATATGCTTTAATTATCCTGGTGTATCTTGGTCTTAGCAGAGTTATTGGTATTTACCATGTGCTCCATTGATTTCTGTAGACTTTATATTTTTTTTAAAGATTTTTTTTTGGTGTGGATCATTTTTTAGAGTCTTTATTGAATTTGTTACAATATTGTTTCTGTTTTATGTTTTGGATTTTTTTGACCCCAAGGCATGTGGGATCTTAGCTCCCCAACCAGGGATCGAACCCGCACTCCTTGCATTGGAAGGTGAAGTCTTAACCACTGGACTGCAAGCAAAGTCCTTTCTGTAGACTTTAAATGTGTGTGTGTGTGTGTGTGTGTATGTGTACATACAATTTTAGACCACTCTTCTAGCACATTTGATAATGGGAAAAAATAATCTTTTCCTTGTTAACAGCTATAAGGGAGAACAGATATTTATTATTTGAAATGATACTGTGAGATTTGTACTATATTATTTTGGAAACCAATATTAGAACTCAAAGGGCTTCTTAATGTCTGACAATTTACTAGATGTATTCTGAGTCTCAGTTTCAAGACTGCTTGCTCTATTTTTTTAATTGATCAAATTGCTCTGTTTTATTTTCTTTTAATTTTTTAATTGAAGTATAGTTGATTTATATGACTGCTTGCTTTGAAGTTTCCATTAGGAGTTTGTAAGATTTAAGCCAGAATCTCATCCAGAAAATTTTAAAATATTCATATAGTATCTAAAGATGTAGAGTGTGTTATTTTTTGGAGTGACCTTTTTGACACTGTTTGTTTCCATTATCCACCCAAGATGTTATAAACCAGATCATCAAATCTATAGAGTAAAAAGGAAAGAGATGTTTTCAGTTACCATTGGCATCTGTTGAAATGCAAAAGAGAAAACTACCTACTAGAAAAGAGAATTGTCTTATCTTCCCAAGAATGGAGAATATGTTCTATCAAGGGAAATATCCTGGATTTGTCTGGTCTCTAGAGGAAAAAGCAATCTTGATTTGTTAAACAATTTAGGAAGTAAATGTTCTGATAATCCTAGATTACTTACTGAATCTTAAAGTTAATTCTGGAAAGAAATGACATTTATTTTTCAAGGTCAGAACATGTGACATTGCTATGTCTGTCTGGTCTGGAATGTTTAAGTATGTTTCCTTAACTTAGCAGGGACCGTTGATTTCAAAACTGTTGTCCACTTTGTAAGTTGCTGCACACAACCATGATTTCTGTCTACTATTCCTTGGAACCCTCTGTTTTTCAAGGTTTATGTGCAGCTTCCTCCTCAGTTTTGTTTGTAACTTTTACTTGAGACAAAACATCAGGAGCAAGATTATACCCTGCAGTATCAATTCCTTGAGTGGAAACCTTGCTTATAAATGAAATGTGATGAGATGTGACCCAATAAAACAATCTATTTTAATTTTAATTCATTTCCTGATGGCCTTTTATGCCTCCTTAGGCGATGACCTAACCAATTCCACCTTAACACTGATTTTTTTCTTTCTTCCAAGGTCAAAAAATACTTTGGGATGATTATACTCAGAGAATGAAGGTTCTTTGCCTCTAATGTAAAGTCCATCCCTTCATATGAAATCTAAATCCTAGTTTTCTCAGCTTCACAATAATTCTTGTTTTGTTATGCGTCTATTAACAAGCCGAGTGACAACAGGATCGACCTGGGAGATTTTTAGGGACTTGAAGTTGTTTCTTCATAGAAGCATCATCTCTGGTAGCCTCTTTCATCCCTTTCCTTTCTCAGATGGGAGGGTTTTTGTGTTTTTTTTTTTAATTGGAGGATAATTACTGGAAAATATTGGGACAGTTTTTGTCATACATCAACATGAATCAGCCACAGGTATACATGTGTCCCCCCATCCTGAGCCCCCCTCCCACCGCCCTTCCCACCCTATCCCTCTGAGTTGTCCCAGAGCACTGACTTTGGGTACCCTGCTTCATGTATCGAACTTGAACTGGTAGATGGGGGTTTTTAATAACACAGGGAGAGGGACTATCTTCATTTCATGCTGCAATTTCACACAGCAAAGTGCAATCAAAGTAGCAATTGTCCTAAAAGGCAACTGAACCTATGGTTTTTCAGACTGGAAAAGGAAAAAGTGTTATGCCTTCATGCATACACACCACCATCCCTTCTGCCAAAAAAAAAAAAAAAAAAAACAGTTCTGACTGATACCTCTAAATCAAAGAACTTTCCATGGCCTGATTTGTGGAAGTTACCTAATCCTGTGTATAATTGGGGTGATTTGAGAGATGGGAAAATGTTCTCGTTTTCATTATGGGAGCCACTGGGGGACAGTATCACTTAAAAGACTATGTTTTTATTGCCCTAAATTGCTTTACCTGAGATTCTATTGATGTGCTTCTCTTAAGTTAGATTTCTAATGAATAAAATGACCAATATGGGTCCCATTCTCACGGATTCTCCTAGTGCTTAAGCTCCTTTTTAATGGCTGATCTGTTCCAGAGCCTCACTTATAGGGAAGAATTCTGAACAGTTGGGTTAACTTCTAACCCAAGAGAGAAGAGCCAACTTCTAACATTCTGCATATGGCCTAAGCATCTATATACTGTCCATCATTTGCCTGTATTCATACAAGAGTAAAACCTCATGATGAAATTTCTTGTATAATCACCATTAAGTTAGCTCACCTCGAAATGCCAGATTTAGGAAACTTCTGGAACCAACACTTGGCATCAAGATGAGGCTGGGATAACCTCACACTGAATAAAGTGAAGTTCTACCCTGTTCTCATCTGAAATTCATCACTGTTCCCAACTTGTCACTCCACTAAGGTATCCTTAAAGAAATGGAAATCTTAGATTGGGTTCCCTAGAGAATAGACTCAGAGACACTGAGATTTATATACAGAAAGCTGATAGGGGAATACTCTTAGGAACAATAGCTATAAGGGGTAAAGGAAGCTGGATTGGGCAGGAGAAATTGAACTGTCATGTAGCTGCAACCAGAGTTCAGCAGACGCTACAGACAGATCAGAAGCAGGCATGCAGTTTTTGAGAGATATCCTAGATTGAGGCAAAGGGACTGGGTATTTTACCCTAAATCAGCCAGCCACTGGATGCCAGCTGCCCCCAGGGAAAAGCATCATCTTGGGCAAGGCAGCTCCCTTTAGCTAAAGACAAGGCTCAGAAAACAACTCAGCTGTGAGCCACTGGCAGTCAACACTCTGGGCTCCAGGGGAAATAAGGGCCTCCATGCTGCAGGGAGGAATCTGGGTGGCACACCATAGTATTTGCAGGGGAGCCAAAATAGACATTAAATTTTGTGAAAACATGTTTTCTTTATTTAAAATGACACACATTTTATTGCTTAGCTAGGATTTAAACTAATAAAATATATGCTTGGCCTCAGCATTATGGTATACCAGAATTGCAAATGCTAAAGAAAAAAAAATTCTTTTCTGTTGAATAAGGTTCTTCATTAGAATTTCTGGTCCTGGAAATGTGCAATATAAATCATGTGTGTGCAATTCCACATAATGCATTATTTTTCCACACGTGGACATTCCAGAGAGTTAACACATTTTTCTTAATTAAAAGAAGTAGATAACACATTTCCAACTCTTTGGGCTCATGTGAAACATATTCACATATGAACAAAGAAGATGCCTACTTAACATGTGTTACATGTTACTTTTCAGATTTTGACAGTCTGCTACTGTTTTATAATTGAGAAACAGTATCTGAAATATTTTGCAGGGCCATTTTATGTACATAATGTCTCTCTTTTTTTGTAGTTTATGGGACTCCACCCTCATTTTGCCTTTTAGCAACTACTTGCCAAATAAACTCCAGAATTAGGTTGGAGATTAGTGGTAGCTGTCAGTGATGAAAACCAGGATGAGCCAATAATCCCAGCCCGCAACTGCTGTTGTAGAGGAAAAAGTTTCTCACTAGTGATCAGTGATCAAGTACAGAATGAATTTTAGTTTCATTCCTTAAAATCTCAACATAACCTCTGATGTAGTGAAATTTGACTTCAATTCTACTCCTAAAACGAGAGATCCCAATCTGAGAAAAATCAATCCAAACTGTCTTCATGGAGTATTATAAATGGGAGGGAAAATATAAGTGTTTCCCCCTTGGTTTAAGATACACCACCCCACCCCATCCCCACCGCTGCAACACAAACCCCCGCATCCCAAAGCCCCAGCTTTGTCTTTATGTTTTTCTGAGGTTTCCATAGATCAACACCCCTGTTGCCTCCAGAACACAGAAGCTCAAAACATGTTGCAGATCTGAACAAGAGCTTTCCAGTTTCACAGATGCTGAAGCTACCAACAAATTCCCTAACCTGTCGAGTTCAGATGGAGTCAGGGCTTATCTCAATGGCATTCAGTCTTCATGACTTTGAACGATTCAGTTTCTGTGCCTCTGCCTTGGAAAATAGGGCCCCTTTCAGGTTAATAGTGAAGTTAATTCAGATTATTCTGTCCCTTATCCAAAGAGAATTAATAGATAGGAGCCACCCATTACCTTGTCTGAAAGCTTCCATGGTTCCAAGAGGTCCTACCTGGGAAAATCCCCAGCCATTATGTTGGAAATCCCTGTGTCTGAGGTCTTGTGAAAGGAATTCTGAAGCTGCCCATGAATGTCAATGGCAGCCTGATCAGTCTGCCCTGGGTATTACCATAATAATTACAAAGTCTTGACAGATGGCAGCTTTTCAAGTGGCAAAATCATTGGGAAGACTAACTCTTGGGAGAGGAGTCTCATATATGCTATATCAAGTAACCCATCTAAATTTGCTATTTCACAGATTATGCCTGACCCAAACCATTCCATTGCATGAGCTGTGTACCCACGCCACTTCTTTGTAATACAAGTTGATAGTGCAAATCACTACGATCGTGCAGTGATTTTTTTTTATATATATATAAAGTTAGCTAATGAGCTAAAATGTAAAGTAATTGCTATTTTCAATGGACAGGATGAATCTGCTCCTTAACTTTTCCCTGGAAAAAAAGTAACTCCATATAT